>NC_072434.2:93332500-94532500 GCF_028878055.3 Symphalangus syndactylus | reverse complement strand
CCATCAAAAGTATGGTTTAACTCTGTTAGCTGAATGCACAGATCACAAAGAAGTTTCACCGAATGATTCTGTGTAGTTTATATTTGAAGACATTCCTTTTTCCACTATTACCCTCTTAGCGCTCCGAATCTCCACTTGCATTTTCTACAAAAAGAGTGTTTCATAACTGCTCAATCAAAAATATGTTTTATCTCTGTTAACTGAATTTACAGATCAGAAATAAGTTTCACAGAATGCATCTGTGTAGTTTTCATTTGAAGATATTCTTTTTCCCAATGTAGGCCTCTTAGCGCTTAGCATGTCCAATTGCAGTTTCTACAGAAAGAGTGTTTCAGAACGGCTCAATCAAAAGTAAGGTTCAACTCTGTTAGTTGAATGCACAGAACAGAAAGAATTTTCACAGAATGCTACTGTGTAGTTTATATTTGAATATATTCCTTTTTCCACTATTACCCTCTTAGCGCTCCGAATGTCCACTTGCATTTTCTACAGAAAGAGTGTTCAGAACTGCGCAATCAAAAGTATGGTTTAACTCTGTTAGCTTAATGAACATATCACAAATAAGTTTCACACAATGCTTCTGTGTAGTTTTTATTTGAAGATATTATTTTTCCCAATATATGCCTCTTAGCCCTCAGAATGTCCAATTGCAGTTTCTACAGAAAGAGTGTTTCAGAAAGGCTCAATCAAAGTAAGGTTCAACTCTGTTAGTTGAATGCGCAGAACAGAAAGTAGTTTCATACAATGCTTCTGTGTAGTTTACATTTGAACATATTCTTTTTTCCACTATTACCCACTTAGCGCTACGAATGTCCAGTTGCATTTTCTACAGACAGAGTGTTTCAAAACTGCTCAATCAAAAGTATGGTTTAACTCTGTTAGCTGAATGCTCAGATCAGAAAGAAGTTTCACAGAATGCTTCTGTGTAGTTTATATTTGAATATATTCCTTTTTCCACTACTACTCTCTTAGCGCTCCAAATGTCCAGTTGCATTTTCTACAGAAAGAGTGTTCAGATCTGCTCAATCAAAAGTATGGTTTAACTCTGTTAGCTGAATGCACAGATCAGAAAGAAGTTTCACCGAATGATTCTGTGTAGTTTATATTTGAAGACATTCCTTTTTCCACTATTACCCTCTTAGCGCTCCGAATCTCCACTTGCATTTTCTACAAAAAGAGTGTTTCATAACTGCTCAATCAAAAATATGTTTTATCTCTGTTAACTGAATTTACAGATCAGAAATAAGTTTCACAGAATGCATCTGTGTAGTTTTTATTTGAAGATATTCTTTTTCCCAATGTAGGCCTCTTAGCGCTTAGCATGTCCAATTGCAGTTTCTACAGAAAGAGTGTTTCAGAACGGCTCAATCAAAAGTAAGGTTCAACTCTGTTAGTTGAATGCACAGAACAGAAAGAATTTTCACAGAATGCTACTGTGTAGTTTATATTTGAATATATTCCTTTTTCCACTATTACCCTCTTAGCGCTCCGAATGTCCACTTGCATTTTCTACAGAAAGAGTGTTCAGAACTGCGCAATCAAAAGTATGGTTTAACTCTGTTAGCTTAATGAACATATCAGAAATAAGTTTCACACAATGCTTCTGTGTAGTTTTTATTTGAAGATATTATTTTTCCCAATATATGACTCTTAGCGCTCAGAATGTCCAATTGCAGTTTCTACAGAAAGAGTGTTTCAGAAAGACTCAATCAAAAGTAAGGTTCAACTCTGTTAGTTGAATGCACAGAACAGAAAGAAGTTTCATACAATGCTTCTGTGTAGTTTATATTTGAACATATTCTTTTTTCCACTATTACCCACTTAGCGCTACGAATGTCCAGTTGCATTTTCTACAGACAGAGTGTTTCAAAACTGCTCAATCAAAAGTATGGTTTAACTCTGTTAGCTGAATGCTCAGATCAGAATGAAGTTTCACAGAATGCTTCTGTGTAGTTTATATTTGAATATATTCCTTTTTCCACTACTACTCTCTTAGCGCTCCAAATGTCCAGTTGCATTTTCTACAGAAAGAGTGTTCAGATCTGCTCAATCAAAAGTATGGTTTAACTCTGTTAGCTGAATGCACAGATCAGAAAGAAGTTTCACAGAATGATTCTGTGTAGTTTATATTTGGAGACATTCCTTTTTCCACTATTACCCTCTTAGCGCTCCGAATCTCCACTTGCATTTTCTTCAGAAAGAGTGTTTCAGAACGGCTCAATCAAAACTAAGGTTCAACTCTTTTAGTTGAACAAACAGAACAGAAAGAAGTTTCACACAATTCTTCAGTGTAGTTTTTATTTGTAGACATTCTTTTTCCCAATATAGGCCTCTTAGCGCTCAGAATGTCCAATTGCAGTTTCTACAGAAAGAGTGTTTCAGAACTGCTAAATCAAAAGTAAGGTTCAACTCTGTTAGTTGAATGCACAGAACAGAAAGAAGTTTCATACAATGCTTCTGTGTAGTTTATATTTGAACATATTCTTTTTTCCACTATTACCCACTTAGCGCTACGAATGTCCAGTTGCATTTTCTACAGACAGAGTGTTTCAAAACTGCTCAATCAAAAGTATGGTTTAACTCTGTTAGCTGAATGCTCAGATCAGAAAGAAGTTTCACAGAATGCTTCTGTGTAGTTTATATTTGAATATATTCCTTTTTCCACTACTACGCTCTTAGCACTCCAAATGTCCAGTTGCATTTTCTACAGAAAGAGTGTTCAGATCTGCTCAATCAAAAATATGGTTTAACTCTGTTAACTGAATGCACAGATCAGAAAGAAGTTTCACCGAATGATTCTGTGTAGTTTATATTTGAAGACATTCCTTTTTCCACTATTACCCTCTTAGCGCTCCGAATCTCCACTTGCATTTTCTACAAAAAGAGTGTTTCATAACTGCTCAATCAAAAATATATTTTATATCTGTTAACTGAATTTACAGATCAGAAATAAGTTTCACAGAATGCATCTGTGTAGTTTTTATTTGAAGATATTCTTTTTCCCAATGTAGGCCTCTTAGCGCTTAGCATGTCCAATTGCAGTTTCTCCAGAAAGAGTGTTTCAGAACGGCTCAATCAAAAGTAAGGTTCAACTCTGTTAGTTGAATTCACAGAACAGAAAGAATTTTCACAGAATGCTACTGTGTAGTTTATATTTGAATATATTCCTTTTTCCACTATTACCCTTTTAGCGCTCCGAATGTCCACTTGCATTTTCTACAGAAAGAGTGTTCAGAACTGGGCAATCAAAAGTATGGTTTAACTCTGTTAGCTTAATGAACATATCAGAAATAAGTTTCACACAATGCTTCTGTGTAGTTTTTATTTGAAGATATTCTTTTTCCCAATATATGCCTCTTAGCGCTCAGAATATCCACTTGCAGTTTCTACAGAAAGAGTGTTTCAGAAAGGCTCAATCAAATTATGGTTCAACTCTGTTAGTTGAATGCACAGAACAGAAAGATGTTTCATACAATGCTTCTGTGTAGTTTATATTTGAACATATTCTTTTTTCCACTATTACCCACTTAGCGCTACGAATGTCCAGTTGCATTTTCTACAGACAGAGTGTTTCAAATCTGCTCAATCAAAAGTATGGTTTAACTCTGTTAGCTGAATGCTCAGATCAGAAAGAAGTTTCACAGAATGCTTCTGTGTAGTTTATATTTGAATATATTCCTTTTTCCACTACTACTCTCTTAGCGCTCCAAATGTCCAGTTGCATTTTCTACAGAAAGAGTGTTCAGATCTGCTCAATCAAAAGTATGGTTTAACACTGTTAGCTGAATGCACAGATCAGAAAGAAGTTTCACCGAATGATTCTGTGTAGTTTATATTTGAAGACATTCCTTTTTCCACTATTACCCTCTTAGCGCTCCGAATCTCCACTTGCATTTTCTACAAAAAGAGTGTTTCATAACTGCTCAATCAAAAATATGTTTTATCTCTGTTAACTGAATTTACAGATCAGAAATAAGTTTCACAGAATGCATCTGTGTAGTTTTTATTTGAAGATATTCTTTTTCCCAATGTAGGCCTCTTAGCGCTTAGCCTGTCCAATTGCAGTTTCTACAAAAAGAGTGTTTCAGAACGGCTCAATCAAAAGTAAGGTTCAACTCTGTTAGGTTGAATGCACAGAACAGAAAGAATTTTCACAGAATGCTACTGTGTAGTTTATATTTGAATATATTCCTTTTTCCACTATTACCCTCTTAGCGCTCCGAATGTCCACTTGCATTTTCTACAGAAAGAGTGTTCAGAACTGCGCAATCAAAAGTATGGTTTAACTCTGTTAGCTTCATGAACATATCAGAAATAAGTTTCACACAATGCTTCTGTGTAGTTTTTATTTGAAGATATTATTTTTCCCAATAGAGGCCTCTTAGCGCTCAGAATGTCCAATTGCAGTTTCTACAGAAAGAGTGTTTCAGAAAGGCTCAATCAAAAGTAAGGTTCAACTCTGTTAGTTGAATGCACAGAACAGAAAGAAGTTTCATACAATGCTTCTGTGTAGTTTATATTTGAACATATTCTTTTTTCCACTATTACCCACTTAGCGCTACGAATGTCCAGTTGCATTTTCTACAGACAGAGTGTTTCAAATCTGCTCAATCAAAAGTATGGTTTAACTCTGTTAGCTGAATGCTCAGATCAGAAAGAAGTTTCACAGAATGCTTCTGTGTAGTTTATATTTGAATATATTCCTTTTTCCACTACTAGTCTCTTAGCGCTCCAAATGTCCAGTTGCATTTTCTACAGAAAGAGTGTTCAGATCTGCTCAATCAAAAGTATGGTTTAACTCTGTTAGCTGAATGCACAGATCAGAAAGAAGTTTCACAGAATGATTCTGTGTAGTTTATATTTGGAGACATTCCTTTTTCCACTATTACCCTCTTAGCGCTCCGAATCTCCACTTGCATTTTCTTCAGAAAGAGTGTTTCAGAACGGCTCAATCAAAACTAAGGTTCAACTCTTTTAGTTGAACAAACAGAACAGAAAGTAGTTTCACACAATTCTTCTGTGTAGTTTTTATTTGTAGACATTCTTTTTCCCAATATAGGCCTCTTAGCGCTCAGAATGTCCAATTGCAGTTTCTACAGAAAGAGTGTTTCAGAACGGCTCAATCAAAAGGTTCAACTCTGTTAGTTGAATGCACAGAACAGAAAGAAGTTTCATACAATGCTTCTGTGTAGTTTATATTTGAACATATTTTTTTTCCACTATTACCCACTTAGCGCTACGAATGTCCAGTTGCATTTTCTACAGACAGAGTGTTTCAAAACTGCTCAATCAAAAGTATGGTTTAACTCTGTTAGCTGAATGCTCAGATCAGAATTAAGTTTCACAGAATGCTTCTGTGTAGTTTATATTTGAATATATTCCTTTTTCCACTACTACGCACTTAGCGCTCCAAATGTCCAGTTGCATTTTCTACAGAAAGATTGTTCAGATCTGCTCCATCAAAAGTATGGTTTAACTCTGTTAGCTGAATGCACAGATCACAAAGAAGTTTCACCGAATGATTCTGTGTAGTTTATATTTGAAGACATTCCTTTTTCCACTATTACCCTCTTAGCGCTCCGAATCTCCACTTGCATTTTCTACAAAAAGAGTGTTTCATAACTGCTCAATCAAAAATATGTTTTATCTCTGTTAACTGAATTTACAGATCAGAAATAAGTTTCACAGAATGCATCTGTGTAGTTTTAATTTGAAGATATTCTTTTTCCCAATGTAGGCCTCTTAGCGCTTAGCATGTCCAATTGCAGTTTCTACAGAAAGAGTGTTTCAGAACGGCTCAATCAAAATTAAGGTTCAACTCTGTTAGTTGAATGCACAGAACAGAAAGAATTTTCACAGAATGCTACTGTGTAGTTTATATTTGAATATATTCCTTTTTCCACTATTACCCTCTTAGCGCTCCGAATGTCCACTTGCATTTTCTACAGAAAGAGTGTTCAGAACTGCGCAATCAAAAGTATGGTTTAACTCTGTTAGCTTAATGAACATATCACAAATAAGTTTCACACAATGCTTCTGTGTAGTTTTTATTTGAAGATATTATTTTTCCCAATATATGCCTCTTAGCCCTCAGAATGTCCAATTGCAGTTTCTACAGAAAGAGTGTTTCAGAAAGGCTCAATCAAAGTAAGGTTCAACTCTGTTAGTTGAATGCGCAGAACAGAAAGTAGTTTCATACAATGCTTGTGTGTAGTTTACATTTGAACATATTCTTTTTTCCACTATTACCCACTTAGCGCTACGAATGTCCAGTTGCATTTTCTACAGACAGAGTGTTTCAAAACTGCTCAATCAAAAGTATGGTTTAACTCTGTTAGCTGAATGCTCAGATCAGAAAGAAGTTTCACAGAATGCTTCTGTGTAGTTTATATTTGAATATATTCCTTTTTCCACTACTACTCTCTTAGCGCTCCAAATGTCCAGTTGCATTTTCTACAGAAAGAGTGTTCAGATCTGCTCAATCAAAAGTATGGTTTAACTCTGTTAGCTGAATGCACAGATCAGAAAGAAGTTTCACCGAATGATTCTGTGTAGTTTATATTTGAAGACATTCCTTTTTCCACTATTACCCTCTTAGCGCTCCGAATCTCCACTTGCATTTTCTACAAAAAGAGTGTTTCATAACTGCTCAATCAAAAATATGTTTTATCTCTGTTAACTGAATTTACAGATCAGAAATAAGTTTCACAGAATGCATCTGTGTAGTTTTTATTTGAAGATATTCTTTTTCCCAATGTAGGCCTCTTAGCGCTTAGCATGTCCAATTGCAGTTTCTACAGAAAGAGTGTTTCAGAACGGCTCAATCAAAAGTAAGGTTCAACTCTGTTAGTTGAATGCACAGAACAGAAAGAATTTTCACAGAATGCTACTGTGTAGTTTATATTTGAATATATTCCTTTTTCCACTATTACCCTCTTAGCGCTCCGAATGTCCACTTGCATTTTCTACAGAAAGAGTGTTCAGAACTGCGCAATCAAAAGTATGGTTTAACTCTGTTAGCTTAATGAACATATCAGAAATAAGTTTCACACAATGCTTCTGTGTAGATTTTATTTGAAGATATTATTTTTCCCAATATATGACTCTTAGCGCTCAGAATGTCCAATTGCAGTTTCTACAGAAAGAGTGTTTCAGAAAGACTCAATCAAAAGTAAGGTTCAACTCTGTTAGTTGAATGCACAGAACAGAAAGAAGTTTCATACAATGCTTCTGTGTAGTTTATATTTGAACATATTCTTTTTTCCACTATTACCCACTTAGCGCTACGAATGTCCAGTTGCATTTTCTACAGACAGAGTGTTTCAAAACTGCTCAATCAAAAGTATGGTTTAACTCTGTTAGCTGAATGCTCAGATCAGAATGAAGTTTCACAGAATGCTTCTGTGTAGTTTATATTTGAATATATTCCTTTTTCCACTACTACTCTCTTAGCGCTCCAAATATCCAGTTGCATTTTCTACAGAAAGAGTGTTCAGATCTGCTCAATCAAAAGTATGGTTTAACTCTGTTAGCTGAATGCACAGATCAGAAAGAAGTTTCACAGAATGATTCTGTGTAGTTTATATTTGGAGACATTCCTTTTTCCACTATTACCCTCTTAGCGCTCCGAATCTCCACTTGCATTTTCTTCAGAAAGAGTGTTTCAGAACGGCTCAATCAAAACTAAGGTTCAACTCTTTTAGTTGAACAAACAGAACAGAAAGAAGTTTCACACAATTCTTCAGTGTAGTTTTTATTTGTAGACATTCTTTTTCCCAATATAGGCCTCTTAGCGCTCAGAATGTCCAATTGCAGTTTCTACAGAAAGAGTGTTTCAGAACTGCTAAATCAAAAGTAAGGTTCAACTCTGTTAGTTGAATGCACAGAACAGAAAGAAGTTTCATACAATGCTTCTGTGTAGTTTATATTTGAACATATTCTTTTTTCCACTATTACCCACTTAGCGCTACGAATGTCCAGTTGCATTTTCTACAGACAGAGTGTTTCAAAACTGCTCAATCAAAAGTATGGTTTAACTCTGTTAGCTGAATGCTCAGATCAGAAAGAAGTTTCACAGAATGCTTCTGTGTAGTTTATATTTGAATATATTCCTTTTTCCACTACTACGCTCTTAGCACTCCAAATGTCCAGTTGCATTTTCTACAGAAAGAGTGTTCAGATCTGCTCAATCAAAAATATGGTTTAACTCTGTTAACTGAATGCACAGATCAGAAAGAAGTTTCACCGAATGATTCTGTGTAGTTTATATTTGAAGACATTCCTTTTTCCACTATTACCCTCTTAGCGCTCCGAATCTCCACTTGCATTTTCTACAAAAAGAGTGTTTCATAACTGCTCAATCAAAAATATATTTTATATCTGTTAACTGAATTTACAGATCAGAAATAAGTTTCACAGAATGCATCTGTGTAGTTTTTATTTGAAGATATTCTTTTTCCCAATGTAGGCCTCTTAGCGCTTAGCATGTCCAATTGCAGTTTCTCCAGAAAGAGTGTTTCAGAACGGCTCAATCAAAAGTAAGGTTCAACTCTGTTAGTTGAATGCACAGAACAGAAAGAATTTTCACAGAATGCTACTGTGTAGTTTATAATTGAATATATTCCTTTTTCCACTATTAACCTTTTAGCGCTCCGAATGTCCACTTCCATTTTCTACAGAAACAGTGTTCAGAACTGGGCAATCAAAAGTATGGTTTAACTCTGTTAGCTTAATGAACATATCAGAAATAAGTTTCACACAATGCTTCTGTGTAGTTTTTATTTGAAGATATTCTTTTTCCCAATATATGCCTCTTAGCGCTCAGAATATCCACTTGCAGTTTCTACAGAAAGAGTGTTTCAGAAAGGCTCAATCAAAAGTATGGTTCAACTCTGTTAGTTGAATGCACAGAACAGAAAGATGTTTCATACAATGCTTCTGTGTAGTTTATATTTGAACATATTCTTTTTTCCACTATTACCCACTTAGCGCTACGAATGTCCAGTTGCATTTTCTACAGACAGAGTGTTTCAAATCTGCTCAATCAAAAGTATGGTTTAACTCTGTTAGCTGAATGCTCAGATCAGAAAGAAGTTTCACAGAATGCTTCTGTGTAGTTTATATTTGAATATATTCCTTTTTCCACTACTACTCTCTTAGCGCTCCAAATGTCCAGTTGCATTTTCTACAGAAAGAGTGTTCAGATCTGCTCAATCAAAAGTATGGTTTAACACTGTTAGCTGAATGCACAGATCAGAAAGAAGTTTCACCGAATGATTCTGTGTAGTTTATATTTGAAGACATTCCTTTTTCCACTATTACCCTCTTAGCGCTCCGAATCTCCACTTGCATTTTCTACAAAAAGAGTGTTTCATAACTGCTCAATCAAAAATATGTTTTATCTCTGTTAACTGAATTTACAGATCAGAAATAAGTTTCACAGAATGCATCTGTGTAGTTTTTATTTGAAGATATTCTTTTTCCCAATGTAGGCCTCTTAGCGCTTAGCCTGTCCAATTGCAGTTTCTACAAAAAGAGTGTTTCAGAACGGCTCAATCAAAAGTAAGGTTCAACTCTGTTAGGTTGAATGCACAGAACAGAAAGAATTTTCACAGAATGCTACTGTGTAGTTTATATTTGAATATATTCCTTTTTCCACTATTACCCTCTTAGCGCTCCGAATGTCCACTTGCATTTTCTACAGAAAGAGTGTTCAGAACTGCGCAATCAAAAGTATGGTTTAACTCTGTTAGCTTCATGAACATATCAGAAATAAGTTTCACACAATGCTTCTGTGTAGTTTTTATTTGAAGATATTATTTTTCCCAATAGAGGCCTCTTAGCGCTCAGAATGTCCAATTGCAGTTTCTACAGAAAGAGTGTTTCAGAAAGGCTCAATCAAAAGTAAGGTTCAACTCTGTTAGTTGAATGCACAGAACAGAAAGAAGTTTCATACAATGCTTCTGTGTAGTTTATATTTGAACATATTCTTTTTTCCACTATTACCCACTTAGCGCTACGAATGTCCAGTTGCATTTTCTACAGACAGAGTGTTTCAAATCTGCTCAATCAAAAGTATGGTTTAACTCTGTTAGCTGAATGCTCAGATCAGAAAGAAGTTTCACAGAATGCTTCTGTGTAGTTTATATTTGAATATATTCCTTTTTCCACTACTAGTCTCTTAGCGCTCCAAATGTCCAGTTGCATTTTCTACAGAAAGAGTGTTCAGATCTGCTCAATCAAAAGTATGGTTTAACTCTGTTAGCTGAATGCACAGATCAGAAAGAAGTTTCACAGAATGATTCTGTGTAGTTTATATTTGGAGACATTCCTTTTTCCACTATTACCCTCTTAGCGCTCCGAATCTCCACTTGCATTTTCTTCAGAAAGAGTGTTTCAGAACGGCTCAATCAAAACTAAGGTTCAACTCTTTTAGTTGAACAAACAGAACAGAATGTAGTTTCACACAATTCTTCTGTGTAGTTTTTATTTGTAGACATTCTTTTTCCCAATATAGGCCTCTTAGCGCTCAGAATGTCCAATTGCAGTTTCTACAGAAAGAGTGTTTCAGAACGGCTCAATCAAAAGGTTCAACTCTGTTAGTTGAATGCACAGAACAGAAAGAAGTTTCATACAATGCTTCTGTGTAGTTTATATTTGAACATATTTTTTTTCCACTATTACCCACTTAGCGCTACGAATGTCCAGTTGCATTTTCTACAGACAGAGTGTTTCAAAACTGCTCAATCAAAAGTATGGTTTAACTCTGTTAGCTGAATGCTCAGATCAGAATTAAGTTTCACAGAATGCTTCTGTGTAGTTTATATTTGAATATATTCCTTTTTCCACTACTACGCACTTAGCGCTCCAAATGTCCAGTTGCATTTTCTACAGAAAGATTGTTCAGATCTGCTCCATCAAAAGTATGGTTTAACTCTGTTAGCTGAATGCACAGATCACAAAGAAGTTTCACCGAATGATTCTGTGTAGTTTATATTTGAAGACATTCCTTTTTCCACTATTACCCTCTTAGCGCTCCGAATCTCCACTTGCATTTTCTACAAAAAGAGTGTTTCATAACTGCTCAATCAAAAATATGTTTTATCTCTGTTAACTGAATTTACAGATCAGAAATAAGTTTCACAGAATGCATCTGTGTAGTTTTCATTTGAAGATATTCTTTTTCCCAATGTAGGCCTCTTAGCGCTTAGCATGTCCAATTGCAGTTTCTACAGAAAGAGTGTTTCAGAACGGCTCAATCAAAATTAAGGTTCAACTCTGTTAGTTGAATGCACAGAACAGAAAGAATTTTCACAGAATGCTACTGTGTAGTTTATATTTGAATATATTCCTTTTTCCACTATTACCCTCTTAGCGCTCCGAATGTCCACTTGCATTTTCTACAGAAAGAGTGTTCAGAACTGCGCAATCAAAAGTATGGTTTAACTCTGTTAGCTTAATGAACATATCACAAATAAGTTTCACACAATGCTTCTGTGTAGTTTTTATTTGAAGATATTATTTTTCCCAATATATGCCTCTTAGCCCTCAGAATGTCCAATTGCAGTTTCTACAGAAAGAGTGTTTCAGAAAGGCTCAATCAAAGTAAGGTTCAACTCTGTTAGTTGAATGCGCAGAACAGAAAGTAGTTTCATACAATGCTTCTGTGTAGTTTACATTTGAACATATTCTTTTTTCCACTATTACCCACTTAGCGCTACGAATGTCCAGTTGCATTTTCTACAGACAGAGTGTTTCAAAACTGCTCAATCAAAAGTATGGTTTAACTCTGTTAGCTGAATGCTCAGATCAGAAAGAAGTTTCACAGAATGCTTCTGTGTAGTTTATATTTGAATATATTCCTTTTTCCACTACTACTCTCTTAGCGCTCCAAATGTCCAGTTGCATTTTCTACAGAAAGAGTGTTCAGATCTGCTCAATCAAAAGTATGGTTTAACTCTGTTAGCTGAATGCACAGATCAGAAAGAAGTTTCACCGAATGATTCTGTGTAGTTTATATTTGAAGACATTCCTTTTTCCACTATTACCCTCTTAGCGCTCCGAATCTCCACTTGCATTTTCTACAAAAAGAGTGTTTCATAACTGCTCAATCAAAAATATGTTTTATCTCTGTTAACTGAATTTACAGATCAGAAATAAGTTTCACAGAATGCATCTGTGTAGTTTTTATTTGAAGATATTCTTTTTCCCAATGTAGGCCTCTTAGCGCTTAGCATGTCCAATTGCAGTTTCTACAGAAAGAGTGTTTCAGAACGGCTCAATCAAAAGTAAGGTTCAACTCTGTTAGTTGAATGCACAGAACAGAAAGAATTTTCACAGAATGCTACTGTGTAGTTTATATTTGAATATATTCCTTTTTCCACTATTACCCTCTTAGCGCTCCGAATGTCCACTTGCATTTTCTACAGAAAGAGTGTTCAGAACTGCGCAATCAAAAGTATGGTTTAACTCTGTTAGCTTAATGAACATATCAGAAATAAGTTTCACACAATGCTTCTGTGTAGTTTTTATTTGAAGATATTATTTTTCCCAATATATGACTCTTAGCGCTCAGAATGTCCAATTGCAGTTTCTACAGAAAGAGTGTTTCAGAACTGCTAAATCAAAAGTAAGGTTCAACTCTGTTAGTTGAATGCACAGAACAGAAAGAAGTTTCATACAATGCTTCTGTGTAGTTTATATTTGAACATATTCTTTTTTCCACTATTACCCACTTAGCGCTACGAATGTCCAGTTGCATTTTCTACAGACAGAGTGTTTCAAAACTGCTCAATCAAAAGTATGGTTTAACTCTGTTAGCTGAATGCTCAGATCAGAAAGAAGTTTCACAGAATGCTTCTGTGTAGTTTATATTTGAATATATTCCTTTTTCCACTACTACGCTCTTAGCACTCCAAATGTCCATTTGCATTTTCTACAGAAAGAGTGTTCAGATCTGCTCAATCAAAAATATGGTTTAACTCTGTTAACTGAATGCACAGATCAGAAAGAAGTTTCACCGAATGATTCTGTGTAGTTTATATTTGAAGACATTCCTTTTTCCACTATTACCCTCTTAGCGCTCCGAATCTCCACTTGCATTTTCTACAAAAAGAGTGTTTCATAACTGCTCAATCAAAAATATATTTTATATCTGTTAACTGAATTTACAGATCAGAAATAAGTTTCACAGAATGCATCTGTGTAGTTTTTATTTGAAGATATTCTTTTTCCCAATGTAGGCCTCTTAGCGCTTAGCATGTCCAATTGCAGTTTCTCCAGAAAGAGTGTTTCAGAACGGCTCAATCAAAAGTAAGGTTCAACTCTGTTAGTTGAATGCACAGAACAGAAAGAATTTTCACAGAATGCTACTGTGTAGTTTATATTTGAATATATTCCTTTTTCCACTATTAACCTTTTAGCGCTCCGAATGTCCACTTCCATTTTCTACAGAAACAGTGTTCAGAACTGGGCAATCAAAAGTATGGTTTAACTCTGTTAGCTTAATGAACATATCAGAAATAAGTTTCACACAATGCTTCTGTGTAGTTTTTATTTGAAGATATTCTTTTTCCCAATATATGCCTCTTAGCGCTCAGAATATCCACTTGCAGTTTCTACAGAAAGAGTGTTTCAGAAAGGCTCAATCAAAAGTATGGTTCAACTCTGTTAGTTGAATGCACAGAACAGAAAGATGTTTCATACAATGCTTCTGTGTAGTTTATATTTGAACATATTCTTTTTTCCACTATTACCCACTTAGCGCTACGAATGTCCAGTTGCATTTTCTACAGACAGAGTGTTTCAAATCTGCTCAATCAAAAGTATGGTTTAACTCTGTTAGCTGAATGCTCAGATCAGAAAGAAGTTTCACAGAATGCTTCTGTGTAGTTTATATTTGAATATATTCCTTTTTCCACTACTACTCTCTTAGCGCTCCAAATGTCCAGTTGCATTTTCTACAGAAAGAGTGTTCAGATCTGCTCAATCAAAAGTATGGTTTAACTCTGTTAGCTGAATGCACAGATCAGAAAGAAGTTTCACCGAATGATTCTGTGTAGTTTATATTTGAAGACATTCCTTTTTCCACTATTACCCTCTTAGCGCTCCGAATCTCCACTTGCATTTTCTACAAAAAGAGTGTTTCATAACTGCTCAATCAAAAATATGTTTTATCTCTGTTAACTGAATTTACAGATCAGAAATAAGTTTCACAGAATGCATCTGTGTAGTTTTTATTTGAAGATATTCTTTTTCCCAATGTAGGCCTCTTAGCGCTTAGCCTGTCCAATTGCAGTTTCTACAAAAAGAGTGTTTCAGAACGGCTCAATCAAAAGTAAGGTTCAACTCTGTTAGGTTGAATGCACAGCACAGAAAGAATTTTCACAGAATGCTACTGTGTAGTTTATATTTGAATATATTCCTTTTTCCACTATTACCCTCTTAGCGCTCCGAATGTCCACTTGCATTTTCTACAGAAAGAGTGTTCAGAACTGCGCAATCAAAAGTATGGTTTAACTCTGTTAGCTTAATGAACATATCAGAAATAAGTTTCACACAATGCTTCTGTGTAGTTTTTATTTGAAGATATTATTTTTCCCAATAGAGGCCTCTTAGCGCTCAGAATGTCCAATTGCAGTTTCTACAGAAAGAGTGTTTCAGAAAGGCTCAATCAAAAGTAAGGTTCAACTCTGTTAGTTGAATGCACAGAACAGAAAGAAGTTTCATACAATGCTTCTGTGTAGTTTATATTTGAACATATTCTTTTTTCCACTATTACCCACTTAGCGCTACGAATGTCCAGTTGCATTTTCTACAGACAGAGTGTTTCAAAACTGCTCAATCAAAAGTATGGTTTAACTCTGTTAGCTGAATGCTCAGATCAGAAAGAAGTTTCACAGAATGCTTCTGTGTAGTTTATATTTGAATATATTCCTTTTTCCACTACTAGTCTCTTAGCGCTCCAAATGTCCAGTTGCATTTTCTACAGAAAGAGTGTTCAGATCTGCTCAATCAAAAGTATGGTTTAACTCTGTTAGCTGAATGCACAGATCAGAAAGAAGTTTCACAGAATGATTCTGTGTAGTTTATATTTGGAGACATTCCTTTTTCCACTATTACCCTCTTAGCGCTCCGAATCTCCACTTGCATTTTCTTCAGAAAGAGTGTTTCAGAACGGCTCAATCAAAACTAAGGTTCAACTCTTTTAGTTGAACAAACAGAACAGAAAGTAGTTTCACACAATTCTTCTGTGTAGTTTTTATTTGTAGACATTCTTTTTCCCAATATAGGCCTCTTAGCGCTCAGAATGTCCAATTGCAGTTTCTACAGAAAGAGTGTTTCAGAACGGCTCAATCAAAAGGTTCAACTCTGTTAGTTGAATGCACAGAACAGAAAGAAGTTTCATACAATGCTTCTGTGTAGTTTATATTTGAACATATTTTTTTTCCACTATTACCCACTTAGCGCTACGAATGTCCAGTTGCATTTTCTACAGACAGAGTGTTTCAAAACTGCTCAATCAAAAGTATGGTTTAACTCTGTTAGCTGAATGCTCAGATCAGAATTAAGTTTCACAGAATGCTTCTGTGTAGTTTATATTTGAATATATTCCTTTTTCCACTACTACGCACTTAGCGCTCCAAATGTCCAGTTGCATTTTCTACAGAAAGATTGTTCAGATCTGCTCCATCAAAAGTATGGTTTAACTCTGTTAGCTGAATGCACAGATCACAAAGAAGTTTCACCGAATGATTCTGTGTAGTTTATATTTGAAGACATTCCTTTTTCCACTATTACCCTCTTAGCGCTCCGAATCTCCACTTGCATTTTCTACAAAAAGAGTGTTTCATAACTGCTCAATCAAAAATATGTTTTATCTCTGTTAACTGAATTTACAGATCAGAAATAAGTTTCACAGAATGCATCTGTGTAGTTTTCATTTGAAGATATTCTTTTTCCCAATGTAGGCCTCTTAGCGCTTAGCATGTCCAATTGCAGTTTCTACAGAAAGAGTGTTTCAGAACGGCTCAATCAAAAGTAAGGTTCAACTCTGTTAGTTGAATGCACAGAACAGAAAGAATTTTCACAGAATGCTACTGTGTAGTTTATATTTGAATATATTCCTTTTTCCACTATTACCCTCTTAGCGCTCCGAATGTCCACTTGCATTTTCTACAGAAAGAGTGTTCAGAACTGCGCAATTAAAAGTATGGTTTAACTCTGTTAGCTTAATGAACATATCACAAATAAGTTTCACACAATGCTTCTGTGTAGTTTTTATTTGAAGATATTATTTTTCCCAATATATGCCTCTTAGCCCTCAGAATGTCCAATTGCAGTTTCTACAGAAAGAGTGTTTCAGAAAGGCTCAATCAAAGTAAGGTTCAACTCTGTTAGTTGAATGCGCAGAACAGAAAGTAGTTTCATACAATGCTTCTGTGTAGTTTACATTTGAACATATTCTTTTTTCCACTATTACCCACTTAGCGCTACGAATGTCCAGTTGCATTTTCTACAGACAGAGTGTTTCAAAACTGCTCAATCAAAAGTATGGTTTAACTCTGTTAGCTGAATGCTCAGATCAGAAAGAAGTTTCACAGAATGCTTCTGTGTTGTTTATATTTGAATATATTCCTTTTTCCACTACTATTCTCTTAGCGCTCCAAATGTCCAGTTGCATTTTCTACAGAAAGAGTGTTCAGATCTGCTCAATCAAAAGTATGGTTTAACTCTGTTAGCTGAATGCACAGATCAGAAAGAAGTTTCACCGAATGATTCTGTGTAGTTTATATTTGAAGACATTCCTTTTTCCACTATTACCCTCTTAGCGCTCCGAATCTCCACTTGCATTTTCTACAAAAAGAGTGTTTCATAACTGCTCAATCAAAAATATGTTTTATCTCTGTTAACTGAATTTACAGATCAGAAATAAGTTTCACAGAATGCATCTGTGTAGTTTTTATTTGAAGATATTCTTTTTCCCAATGTAGGCCTCTTAGCGCTTAGCATGTCCAATTGCAGTTTCTACAGAAAGAGTGTTTCAGAACGGCTCAATCAAAAGTAAGGTTCAACTCTGTTAGTTGAATGCACAGAACAGAAAGAATTTTCACAGAATGCTACTGTGTAGTTTATATTTGAACATATTCCTTTTTCCACTATTACCCTCTTAGCGCTCCGAATGTCCACTTGCGTTTTCTACAGAAAGAGTGTTCAGAACTGCGCAATCAAAAGTATGGTTTAACTCTGTTAGCTTAATGAACATATCAGAAATAAGTTTCACACAATGCTTCTGTGTAGTTTTTATTTGAAGATATTATTTTTCCCAATATAGGCCTCTTAGCGCTCAGAATGTCCAATTGCAGTTTCTACAGAAAGAGTGTTTCAGAAAGACTCAATCAAAAGTAAGGTTCAACTCTGTTAGTTGAATGCACAGAACAGAAAGAAGTTTCATACAATGCTTCTGTGTAGTTTATATTTGAACATATTCTTTTTTCCACTATTACCCACTTAGCGCTACGAATGTCCAGTTGCATTTTCTACAGACAGAGTGTTTCAAAACTGCTCAATCAAAAGTATGGTTTAACTCTGTTAGCTGAATGCTCAGATCAGAATGAAGTTTCACAGAATGCTTCTGTGTAGTTTATATTTGAATATATTCCTTTTTCCACTACTACTCTCTTAGCGCTCCAAATGTCCAGTTGCATTTTCTACAGAAAGAGTGTTCAGATCTGCTCAATCAAAAGTATGGTTTAACTCTGTTAGCTGAATGCACAGATCAGAAAGAAGTTTCACAGAATGATTCTGTGTAGTTTATATTTGGAGACATTCCTTTTTCCACTATTACCCTCTTAGCGCTCCGAATCTCCACTTGCATTTTCTTCAGAAAGAGTGTTTCAGAATGGCTCAATCAAAACTAAGGTTCAACTCTTTTAGTTGAACAAACAGAACAGAAAGAAGTTTCACACAATTCTTCAGTGTAGTTTTTATTTGTAGACATTCTTTTTCCCAATATAGGCCTCTTAGCGCTCAGAATGTCCAATTGCAGTTTCTACAGAAAGAGTGTTTCAGAACTGCTAAATCAAAAGTAAGGTTCAACTCTGTTAGTTGAATGCACAGAACAGAAAGAAGTTTCATACAATGCTTCTGTGTAGTTTATATTTGAACATATTCTTTTTTCCACTATTACCCACTTAGCGCTACGAATGTCCAGTTGCATTTTCTACAGACAGAGTGTTTCAAAACTGCTCAATCAAAAGTATGGTTTAACTCTGTTAGCTGAATGCTCAGATCAGAAAGAAGTTTCACAGAATGCTTCTGTGTAGTTTATATTTGAATATATTCCTTTTTCCACTACTACGCTCTTAGCACTCCAAATGTCCAGTTGCATTTTCTACAGAAAGAGTGTTCAGATCTGCTCAATCAAAAATATGGTTTAACTCTGTTAACTGAATGCACAGATCAGAAAGAAGTTTCACCGAATGATTCTGTGTAGTTTATATTTGAAGACATTCCTTTTTCCACTATTACCCTCTTAGCGCTCCGAATCTCCACTTGCATTTTCTACAAAAAGAGTGTTTCATAACTGCTCAATCAAAAATATATTTTATATCTGTTAACTGAATTTACAGATCAGAAATAAGTTTCACAGAATGCATCTGTGTAGTTTTTATTTGAAGATATTCTTTTTCCCAATGTAGGCCTCTTAGCGCTTAGCATGTCCAATTGCAGTTTCTCCAGAAAGAGTGTTTCAGAACGGCTCAATCAAAAGTAAGGTTCAACTCTGTTAGTTGAATGCACAGAACAGAAAGAATTTTCACAGAATGCTACTGTGTAGTTTATATTTGAATATATTCCTTTTTCCACTATTAACCTTTTAGCGCTCCGAATGTCCACTTGCATTTTCTACAGAAAGAGAGTTCAGAACTGGGCAATCAAAAGTATGGTTTAACTCTGTTAGCTTAATGAACATATCAGAAATAAGTTTCACACAATGCTTCTGTGTAGTTTTTATTTGAAGATATTCTTTTTCCCAATATATGCCTCTTAGCGCTCAGAATATCCACTTGCAGTTTCTACAGAAAGAGTGTTTCAGAAAGGCTCAATCAAAAGTATGGTTCAACTCTGTTAGTTGAATGCACAGAACAGAAAGATGTTTCATACAATGCTTCTGTGTAGTTTATATTTGAACATATTCTTTTTTCCACTATTACCCACTTAGCGCTACGAATGTCCAGTTGCATTTTCTACAGACAGAGTGTTTCAAATCTGCTCAATCAAAAGTATGGTTTAACTCTGTTAGCTGAATGCTCAGATCAGAAAGAAGTTTCACAGAATGCTTCTGTGTAGTTTATATTTGAATATATTCCTTTTTCCACTACTACTCTCTTAGCGCTCCAAATGTCCAGTTGCATTTTCTACAGAAAGAGTGTTCAGATCTGCTCAATCAAAAGTATGGTTTAACTCTGTTAGCTGAATGCACAGATCAGAAAGAAGTTTCACCGAATGATTCTGTGTAGTTTATATTTGAAGACATTCCTTTTTCCACTATTACCCTCTTAGCGCTCCGAATCTCCACTTGCATTTTCTACAAAAAGAGTGTTTCATAACTGCTCAATCAAAAATATGTTTTATCTCTGTTAACTGAATTTACAGATCAGAAATAAGTTTCACAGAATGCATCTGTGTAGTTTTTATTTGAAGATATTCTTTTTCCCAATGTAGGCCTCTTAGCGCTTAGCCTGTCCAATTGCAGTTTCTACAAAAAGAGTGTTTCAGAACGGCTCAATCAAAAGTAAGGTTCAACTCTGTTAGGTTGAATGCACAGAACAGAAAGAATTTTCACAGAATGCTACTGTGTAGTTTATATTTGAATATATTCCTTTTTCCACTATTACCCTCTTAGCGCTCCGAATGTCCACTTGCATTTTCTACAGAAAGAGTGTTCAGAACTGCGCAATCAAAAGTATGGTTTAACTCTGTTAGCTTAATGAACATATCAGAAATAAGTTTCACACAATGCTTCTGTGTAGTTTTTATTTGAAGATATTATTTTTCCCAATAGAGGCCTCTTAGCGCTCAGAATGTCCAATTGCAGTTTCTACAGAAAGAGTGTTTCAGAAAGGCTCAATCAAAAGTAAGGTTCAACTCTGTTAGTTGAATGCACAGAACAGAAAGAAGTTTCATACAATGCTTCTGTGTAGTTTATATTTGAACATATTCTTTTTTCCACTATTACCCACTTAGCGCTACGAATGTCCAGTTGCATTTTCTACAGACAGAGTGTTTCAAAACTGCTCAATGAAAAGTATGGTTTAACTCTGTTAGCTGAATGCTCAGATCAGAAAGAAGTTTCACAGAATGCTTCTGTGTAGTTTATATTTGAATATATTCCTTTTTCCACTACTAGTCTCTTAGCGCTCCAAATGTCCAGTTGCATTTTCTACAGAAAGAGTGTTCAGATCTGCTCAATCAAAAGTATGGTTTAACTCTGTTAGCTGAATGCACAGATCAGAAAGAAGTTTCACAGAATGATTCTGTGTAGTTTATATTTGGAGACATTCCTTTTTCCACTATTACCCTCTTAGCGCTCCGAATCTCCACTTGCATTTTCTTCAGAAAGAGTGTTTCAGAACGGCTCAATCAAAACTAAGGTTCAACTCTTTTAGTTGAACAAACAGAACAGAAAGTAGTTTCACACAATTCTTCTGTGTAGTTTTTATTTGTAGACATTCTTTTTCCCAATATAGGCCTCTTAGCGCTCAGAATGTCCAATTGCAGTTTCTACAGAAAGAGTGTTTCAGAACGGCTCAATCAAAAGGTTCAACTCTGTTAGTTGAATGCACAGAACAGAAAGAAGTTTCATACAATGCTTCTGTGTAGTTTATATTTGAACATATTTTTTTTCCACTATTACCCACTTAGCGCTACGAATGTCCAGTTGCATTTTCTACAGACAGAGTGTTTCAAAACTGCTCAATCAAAAGTATGGTTTAACTCTGTTAGCTGAATGCTCAGATCAGAATTAAGTTTCACAGAATGCTTCTGTGTAGTTTATATTTGAATATATTCCTTTTTCCACTACTACGCACTTAGCGCTCCAAATGTCCAGTTGCATTTTCTACAGAAAGATTGTTCAGATCTGCTCCATCAAAAGTATGGTTTAACTCTGTTAGCTGAATGCACAGATCACAAAGAAGTTTCACCGAATGATTCTGTGTAGTTTATATTTGAAGACATTCCTTTTTCCACTATTACCCTCTTAGCGCTCCGAATCTCCACTTGCATTTTCTACAAAAAGAGTGTTTCATAACTGCTCAATCAAAAATATGTTTTATCTCTGTTAACTGAATTTACAGATCAGAAATAAGTTTCACAGAATGCATCTGTGTAGTTTTCATTTGAAGATATTCTTTTTCCCAATGTAGGCCTCTTAGCGCTTAGCATGTCCAATTGCAGTTTCTACAGAAAGAGTGTTTCAGAACGGCTCAATCAAAAGTAAGGTTCAACTCTGTTAGTTGAATGCACAGAACAGAAAGAATTTTCACAGAATGCTACTGTGTAGTTTATATTTGAATATATTACTTTTTCCACTATTACCCTCTTAGCGCTCCGAATGTCCACTTGCATTTTCTACAGAAAGAGTGTTCAGAACTGCGCAATCAAAAGTATGGTTTAACTCTGTTAGCTTAATGAACATATCACAAATAAGTTTCACACAATGCTTCTGTGTAGTTTTTATTTGAAGATATTATTTTTCCCAATATATGCCTCTTAGCCCTCAGAATGTCCAATTGCAGTTTCTACAGAAAGAGTGTTTCAGAAAGGCTCAATCAAAGTAAGGTTCAACTCTGTTAGTTGAATGCGCAGAAGAGAAAGTAGTTTCATACAATGCTTCTGTGTAGTTTACATTTGAACATATTCTTTTTTCCACTATTACCCACTTAGCGCTACGAATGTCCAGTTGCATTTTCTACAGACAGAGTGTTTCAAAACTGCTCAATCAAAAGTATGGTTTAACTCTGTTAGCTGAATGCTCAGATCAGAAAGAAGTTTCACAGAATGCTTCTGTGTTGTTTATATTTGAATATATTCCTTTTTCCACTACTACTCTCTTAGCGCTCCAAATGTCCAGTTGCATTTTCTACAGAAAGAGTGTTCAGATCTGCTCAATCAAAAGTATGGTTTAACTCTGTTAGCTGAATGCACAGATCAGAAAGAAGTTTCACCGAATGATTCTGTGTAGTTTATATTTGAAGACATTCCTTTTTCCACTATTACCCTCTTAGCGCTCCGAATCTCCACTTGCATTTTCTACAAAAAGAGTGTTTCATAACTGCTCAATCAAAAATATGTTTTATCTCTGTTAACTGAATTTACAGATCAGAAATAAGTTTCACAGAATGCATATGTGTAGTTTTTATTTGAAGATATTCTTTTTCCCAATGTAGGCCTCTTAGCGCTTAGCATGTCCAATTGCAGTTTCTACAGAAAGAGTGTTTCAGAACGGCTCAATCAAAAGTAAGGTTCAACTCTGTTAGTTGAATGCACAGAACAGAAAGAATTTTCACAGAATGCTACTGTGTAGTTTATATTTGAATATATTCCTTTTTCCACTATTACCCTCTTAGCGCTCCGAATGTCCACTTGCGTTTTCTACAGAAAGAGTGTTCAGAACTGCGCAATCAAAAGTATGGTTTAACTCTGTTAGCTTAATGAACATATCAGAAATAAGTTTCACACAATGCTTCTGTGTAGTTTTTATTTGAAGATATTATTTTTCCCAATATATGACTCTTAGCGCTCAGAATGTCCAATTGCAGTTTCTACAGAAAGAGTGTTTCAGAAAGACTCAATCAAAAGTAAGGTTCAACTCTGTTAGTTGAATGCACAGAACAGAAAGAAGTTTCATACAATGCTTCTGTGTAGTTTATATTTGAACATATTCTTTTTTCCACTATTACCCACTTAGCGCTACGAATGTCCAGTTGCATTTTCTACAGACAGAGTGTTTCAAAACTGCTCAATCAAAAGTATGGTTTAACTCTGTTAGCTGAATGCTCAGATCAGAATGAAGTTTCACAGAATGCTTCTGTGTAGTTTATATTTGAATATATTCCTTTTTCCACTACTACTCTCATAGCGCTCCAAATGTCCAGTTGCATTTTCTACAGAAAGAGTGTTCAGATCTGCTCAATCAAAAGTATGGTTTAACTCTGTTAGCTGAATGCACAGATCAGAAAGAAGTTTCACAGAATGATTCTGTGTAGTTTATATTTGGAGACATTCCTTTTTCCACTATTACCCTCTTAGCGCTCCGAATCTCCACTTGCATTTTCTTCAGAAAGAGTGTTTCAGAATGGCTCAATCAAAACTAAGGTTCAACTCTTTTAGTTGAACAAACAGAACAGAAAGAAGTTTCACACAATTCTTCAGTGTAGTTTTTATTTGTAGACATTCTTTTTCCCAATATAGGCCTCTTAGCGCTCAGAATGTCCATTTGCAGTTTCTACAGAAAGAGTGTTTCAGAACTGCTAAATCAAAAGTAAGGTTCAACTCTGCTAGTTGAATGCACAGAACAGAAAGAAGTTTCATACAATGCTTCTGTGTAGTTTATATTTGAACATATTCTTTTTTCCACTATTACCCACTTAGCGCTACGAATGTCCAGTTGCATTTTCTACAGACAGAGTGTTTCAAAACTGCTCAATCAAAAGTATGGTTTAACTCTGTTAGCTGAATGCTCAGATCAGAAAGAAGTTTCACAGAATGCTTCTGTGTAGTTTATATTTGAATATATTCCTTTTTCCACTACTACGCTCTTAGCACTCCAAATGTCCAGTTGCATTTTCTACAGAAAGAGTGTTCAGATCTGCTCAATCAAAAATATGGTTTAACTCTGTTAACTGAATGCACAGATCAGAAAGAAGTTTCACCGAATGATTCTGTGTAGTTTATATTTGAAGACATTCCTTTTTCCACTATTACCCTCTTAGCGCTCCGAATCTCCACTTGCATTTTCTACAAAAAGAGTGTTTCATAACTGCTCAATCAAAAATATATTTTATATCTGTTAACTGAATTTACAGATCAGAAATAAGTTTCACAGAATGCATCTGTGTAGTTTTTATTTGAAGATATTCTTTTTCCCAATGTAGGCCTCTTAGCGCTTAGCATGTCCAATTGCAGTTTCTCCAGAAAGAGTGTTTCAGAACGGCTCAATCAAAAGTAAGGTTCAACTCTGTTAGTTGAATGCACAGAACAGAAAGAATTTTCACAGAATGCTACTGTGTAGTTTATATTTGAATATATTCCTTTTTCCACTATTAACCTTTTAGCGCTCCGAATGTCCACTTGCATTTTCTACAGAAAGAGAGTTCAGAACTGGGCAATCAAAAGTATGGTTTAACTCTGTTAGCTTAATGAACATATCAGAAATAAGTTTCACACAATGCTTCTGTGTAGTTTTTATTTGAAGATATTCTTTTTCCCAATATATGCCTCTTAGCGCTCAGAATATCCACTTGCAGTTTCTACAGAAAGAGTGTTTCAGAAAGGCTCAATCAAAAGTATGGTTCAACTCTGTTAGTTGAATGCACAGAACAGAAAGATGTTTCATACAATGCTTCTGTGTAGTTTATATTTGAACATATTCTTTTTTCCACTATTACCCACTTAGCGCTACGAATGTCCAGTTGCATTTTCTACAGACAGAGTGTTTCAAATCTGCTCAATCAAAAGTATGGTTTAACTCTGTTAGCTGAATGCTCAGATCAGAAAGAAGTTTCACAGAATGCTTCTGTGTAGTTTATATTTGAATATATTCCTTTTTCCACTACTACTCTCTTAGCGCTCCAAATGTCCAGTTGCATTTTCTACAGAAAGAGTGTTCAGATCTGCTCAATCAAAAGTATGGTTTAACTCTGTTAGCTGAATGCACAGATCAGAAAGAAGTTTCACCGAATGATTCTGTGTAGTTTATATTTGAAGACATTCCTTTTTCCACTATTACCCTCTTAGCGCTCCGAATCTCCACTTGCATTTTCTACAAAAAGAGTGTTTCATAACTGCTCAATCAAAAATATGTTTTATCTCTGTTAACTGAATTTACAGATCAGAAATAAGTTTCACAGAATGCATCTGTGTAGTTTTTATTTGAAGATATTCTTTTTCCCAATGTAGGCCTCTTAGCGCTTAGCCTGTCCAATTGCAGTTTCTACAAAAAGAGTGTTTCAGAACGGCTCAATCAAAAGTAAGGTTCAACTCTGTTAGGTTGAATGCACAGAACAGAAAGAATTTTCACAGAATGCTACTGTGTAGTTTATATTTGAATATATTCCTTTTTCCACTATTACCCTCTTAGCGCTCCGAATGTCCACTTGCATTTTCTACAGAAAGAGTGTTCAGAACTGCGCAATCAAAAGTATGGTTTAACTCTGTTAGCTTAATGAACATATCAGAAATAAGTTTCACACAATGCTTCTGTGTAGTTTTTATTTGAAGATATTATTTTTCCCAATAGAGGCCTCTTAGCGCTCAGAATGTCCAATTGCAGTTTCTACAGAAAGAGTGTTTCAGAAAGGCTCAATCAAAAGTAAGGTTCAACTCTGTTAGTTGAATGCACAGAACAGAAAGAAGTTTCATACAATGCTTCTGTGTAGTTTATATTTGAACATATTCTTTTTTCCACTATTACCCACTTAGCGCTACGAATGTCCAGTTGCATTTTCTACAGACAGAGTGTTTCAAAACTGCTCAATCAAAAGTATGGTTTAACTCTGTTAGCTGAATGCTCAGATCAGAAAGAAGTTTCACAGAATGCTTCTGTGTAGTTTATATTTGAATATATTCCTTTTTCCACTACTAGTCTCTTAGCGCTCCAAATGTCCAGTTGCATTTTCTACAGAAAGAGTGTTCAGATCTGCTCAATCAAAAGTATGGTTTAACTCTGTTAGCTGAATGCACAGATCAGAAAGAAGTTTCACAGAATGATTCTGTGTAGTTTATATTTGGAGACATTCCTTTTTCCACTATTACCCTCTTAGCGCTCCGAATCTCCACTTGCATTTTCTTCAGAAAGAGTGTTTCAGAACGGCTCAATCAAAACTAAGGTTCAACTCTTTTAGTTGAACAAACAGAACAGAAAGTAGTTTCACACAATTCTTCTGTGTAGTTTTTATTTGTAGACATTCTTTTTCCCAATATAGGCCTCTTAGCGCTCAGAATGTCCAATTGCAGTTTCTACAGAAAGAGTGTTTCAGAACGGCTCAATCAAAAGGTTCAACTCTGTTAGTTGAATGCACAGAACAGAAAGAAGTTTCATACAATGCTTCTGTGTAGTTTATATTTGAACATATTTTTTTTCCACTATTACCCACTTAGCGCTACGAATGTCCAGTTGCATTTTCTACAGACAGAGTGTTTCAAAACTGCTCAATCAAAAGTATGGTTTAACTCTGTTAGCTGAATGCTCAGATCAGAATTAAGTTTCACAGAATGCTTCTGTGTAGTTTATATTTGAATATATTCCTTTTTCCACTACTACGCTCTTAGCGCTCCAAATGTCGAGTTGCATTTTCTACAGAAAGATTGTTCAGATCTGCTCCATCAAAAGTATGGTTTAACTCTGTTAGCTGAATGCACAGATCACAAAGAAGTTTCACCGAATGATTCTGTGTAGTTTATATTTGAAGACATTCCTTTTTCCACTGTAACCCTCTTAGCGCTCCGAATCTCCACTTGCATTTTCTACAAAAAGAGTGTTTCATAACTGCTCAATCAAAAATATGTTTTATCTCTGTTAACTGAATTTACAGATCAGAAATAAGTTTCACAGAATGCATCTGTGTAGTTTTCATTTGAAGATATTCTTTTTCCCAATGTAGGCCTCTTAGCGCTTAGCATGTCCAATTGCAGTTTCTACAGAAAGAGTGTTTCAGAACGGCTCAATCAAAAGTAAGGTTCAACTCTGTTAGTTGAATGCACAGAACAGAAAGAATTTTCACAGAATGCTACTGTGTAGTTTATATTTGAATATATTCCTTTTTCCACTATTACCCTCTTAGCGCTCCGAATGTCCACTTGCATTTTCTACAGAAAGAGTGTTCAGAACTGCGCAATCAAAAGTATGGTTTAACTCTGTTAGCTTAATGAACATATCAGAAATAAGTTTCACACAATGCTTCTGTGTAGTTTTTATTTGAAGATATTATTTTTCCCAATATATGCCTCTTAGCCCTCAGAATGTCCAATTGCAGTTTCTACAGAAAGAGTGTTTCAGAAAGGCTCAATCAAAGTAAGGTTCAACTCTGTTAGTTGAATGCGCAGAACAGAAAGTAGTTTCATACAATGCTTCTGTGTAGTTTACATTTGAACATATTCTTTTTTCCACTATTACCCACTTAGCGCTACGAATGTCCAGTTGCATTTTCTACAGACAGAGTGTTTCAAAACTGCTCAATCAAAAGTATGGTTTAACTCTGTTAGCTGAATGCTCAGATCAGAAAGAAGTTTCACAGAATGCTTCTGTGTAGTTTATATTTGAATATATTCCTTTTTCCACTACTACTCTCTTAGCGCTCCAAATGTCCAGTTGCATTTTCTACAGAAAGAGTGTTCAGATCTGCTCAATCAAAAGTATGGTTTAACTCTGTTAGCTGAATGCACAGATCAGAAAGAAGTTTCACCGAATGATTCTGTGTAGTTTATATTTGAAGACATTCCTTTTTCCACTATTACCCTCTTAGCGCTCCGAATCCCCACTTGCATTTTCTACAAAAAGAGTGTTTCATAACTGCTCAATCAAAAATATGTTTTATCTCTGTTAACTGAATTTACAGATCAGAAATAAGTTTCACAGAATGCATCTGTGTAGTTTTTATTTGAAGATATTCTTTTTCCCAATGTAGGCCTCTTAGCGCTTAGCATGTCCAATTGCAGTTTCTACAGAAAGAGTGTTTCAGAACGGCTCAATCAAAAGTAAGGTTCAACTCTGTTAGTTGAATGCACAGAACAGAAAGAATTTTCACAGAATGCTACTGTGTAGTTTATATTTGAATATATTCCTTTTTCCACTATTACCCTCTTAGCGCTCCGAATGTCCACTTGCATTTTCTACAGAAAGAGTGTTCAGAACTGCGCAATCAAAAGTATGGTTTAACTCTGTTAGCTTAATGAACATATCAGAAATAAGTTTCACACAATGCTTCTGTGTAGTTTTTATTTGAAGATATTATTTTTCCCAATATATGACTCTTAGCGCTCAGAATGTCCAATTGCAGTTTCTACAGAAAGAGTGTTTCAGAAAGACTCAATCAAAAGTAAGGTTCAACTCTGTTAGTTGAATGCACAGAACAGAAAGAAGTTTCATACAATGCTTCTGTGTAGTTTATATTTGAACATATTCTTTTTTCCACTATTACCCACTTAGCGCTACGAATGTCCAGTTGCATTTTCTACAGACAGAGTGTTTCAAAACCGCTCAATCAAAAGTATGGTTTAACTCTGTTAGCTGAATGCTCAGATCAGAATGAAGTTTCACAGAATGCTTCTGTGTAGTTTATATTTGAATATATTCCTTTTTCCACTACTACTCTCTTAGCGCTCCAAATGTCCAGTTGCATTTTCTACAGAAAGAGTGTTCAGATCTGCTCAATCAAAAGTATGGTTTAACTCTGTTAGCTGAATGCACAGATCAGAAAGAAGTTTCACAGAATGATTCTGTGTAGTTTATATTTGGAGACATTCCTTTTTCCACTATTACCCTCTTAGCGCTCCGAATCTCCACTTGCATTTTCTTCAGAAAGAGTGTTTCAGAACGGCTCAATCAAAACTAAGGTTCAACTCTTTTAGTTGAACAAACAGAACAGAAAGAAGTTTCACACAATTCTTCAGTGTAGTTTTTATTTGTAGACATTCTTTTTCCCAATATAGGCCTCTTAGCGCTCAGAATGTCCAATTGCAGTTTCTACAGAAAGAGTGTTTCAGAACTGCTAAATCAAAAGTAAGGTTCAACTCTGTTAGTTGAATGCACAGAACAGAAAGAAGTTTCATACAATGCTTCTGTGTAGTTTATATTTGAACATATTCTTTTTTCCACTATTACCCACTTAGCGCTACGAATGTCCAGTTGCATTTTCTACAGACAGAGTGTTTCAAAACTGCTCAATCAAAAGTATGGTTTAACTCTGTTAGCTGAATGCTCAGATCAGAAAGAAGTTTCACAGAATGCTTCTGTGTAGTTTATATTTGAATATATTCCTTTTTCCACTACTACGCTCTTAGCACTCCAAATGTCCAGTTGCATTTTCTACAGAAAGAGTGTTCAGATCTGCTCAATCAAAAATATGGTTTAACTCTGTTAACTGAATGCACAGATCAGAAAGAAGTTTCACCGAATGATTCTGTGTAGTTTATATTTGAAGACATTCCTTTTTCCACTATTACCCTCTTAGCGCTCCGAATCTCCACTTGCATTTTCTACAAAAAGAGTGTTTCATAACTGCTCAATCAAAAATATATTTTATATCTGTTAACTGAATTTACAGATCAGAAATAAGTTTCACAGAATGCATCTGTGTAGTTTTTATTTGAAGATATTCTTTTTCCCAATGTAGGCCTCTTAGCGCTTAGCATGTCCAATTGCAGTTTCTCCAGAAAGAGTGTTTCAGAACGGCTCAATCAAAAGTAAGGTTCAACTCTGTTAGTTGAATGCACAGAACAGAAAGAATTTTCACAGAATGCTACTGTGTAGTTTATATTTGAATATATTCCTTTTTCCACTATTACCCTTTTAGCGCTCCGAATGTCCACTTGCATTTTCTACAGAAAGAGTGTTCAGAACTGGGCAATCAAAAGTATGGTTTAACTCTGTTAGCTTAATGAACATATCAGAAATAAGTTTCACACAATGCTTCTGTGTAGTTTTTATTTGAAGATATTCTTTTTCCCAATATATGCCTCTTAGCGCTCAGAATATCCACTTGCAGTTTCTACAGAAAGAGTGTTTCAGAAAGGCTCAATCAAAAGTATGGTTCAACTCTGTTAGTTGAATGCACAGAACAGAAAGATGTTTCATACAATGCTTCTGTGTAGTTTATATTTGAACATATTCTTTTTTCCACTATTACCCACTTAGCGCTACGAATGTCCAGTTGCATTTTCTACAGACAGAGTGTTTCAAATCTGCTCAATCAAAAGTATGGTTTAACTCTGTTAGCTGAATGCTCAGATCAGAAAGAAGTTTCACAGAATGCTTCTGTGTAGTTTATATTTGAATATATTCCTTTTTCCACTACTACTCTCTTAGCGCTCCAAATGTCCAGTTGCATTTTCTACAGAAAGAGTGTTCAGATCTGCTCAATCAAAAGTATGGTTTAACTCTGTTAGCTGAATGCACAGATCAGAAAGAAGTTTCACCGAATGATTCTGTGTACTTTATATTTGAAGACATTCCTTTTTCCACTATTACCCTCTTAGCGCTCCGAATCTCCACTTGCATTTTCTACAAAAAGAGTGTTTCATAACTGCTCAATCAAAAATATGTTTTATCTCTGTTAACTGAATATACATATCAGAAATAAGTTTCACAGAATGCATCTGTGTAGTTTTTATTTGAAGATATTCTTTTTCCCAATGTAGGCCTCTTTGCGCTTAGCCTGTCCAATTGCAGTTTCTACAAAAAGAGTGTTTCAGAACGGCTCAATCAAAAGTAAGGTTCAACTCTGTTAGGTTGAATGCACAGAACAGAAAGAATTTTCACAGAATGCTACTGTGTAGTTTATATTTGAATATATTCCTTTTTCCACTATTACCCTCTTAGCGCTCCGAATGTCCACTTGCATTTTCTACAGAAAGAGTGTTCAGAACTGCGCAATCAAAAGTATGGTTTAACTCTGTTAGCTTAATGAACATATCAGAAATAAGTTTCACACAATGCTTCTGTGTAGTTTTTATTTGAAGATATTATTTTTCCCAATAGAGGCCTCTTAGCGCTCAGAATGTCCAATTGCAGTTTCTACAGAAAGAGTGTTTCAGAAAGGCTCAATCAAAAGTAAGGTTCAACTCTGTTAGTTGAATGCACAGAACAGAAAGAAGTTTCATACAATGCTTCTGTGTAGTTTATATTTGAACATATTCTTTTTTCCACTATTACCCACTTAGCGCTACGAATGTCCAGTTGCATTTTCTACAGACAGAGTGTTTCAAAACTGCTCAATCAAAAGTATGGTTTAACTCTGTTAGCTGAATGCTCAGATCAGAAAGAAGTTTCACAGAATGCTTCTGTGTAGTTTATATTTGAATATATTCCTTTTTCCACTACTAGTCTCTTAGCGCTCCAAATGTCCAGTTGCATTTTCTACAGAAAGAGTGTTCAGATCTGCTCAATCAAAAGTATGGTTTAACTCTGTTAGCTGAATGCACAGATCAGAAAGAAGTTTCACAGAATGATTCTGTGTAGTTTATATTTGGAGACATTCCTTTTTCCACTATTACCCTCTTAGCGCTCCGAATCTCCACTTGCATTTTCTTCAGAAAGAGTGTTTCAGAACGGCTCAATCAAAACTAAGGTTCAACTCTTTTAGTTGAACAAACAGAACAGAAAGTAGTTTCACACAATTCTTCTGTGTAGTTTTTATTTGTAGACATTCTTTTTCCCAATATAGGCCTCTTAGCGCTCAGAATGTCCAATTGCAGTTTCTACAGAAAGAGTGTTTCAGAACGGCTCAATCAAAAGGTTCAACTCTGTTAGTTGAATGCACAGAACAGAAAGAAGTTTCATACAATGCTTCTGTGTAGTTTATATTTGAACATATTTTTTTTCCACTATTACCCACTTAGCGCTACGAATGTCCAGTTGCATTTTCTACAGACAGAGTATTTCAAAACTGCTCAATCAAAAGTATGGTTTAACTCTGTTAGCTGAATGCTCAGATCAGAAAGAAGTTTCACAGAATGCTTCTGTGTAGTTTATATTTGAATATATTCCTTTTTCCACTACTACGCTCTTAGCGCTCCAAATGTCCAGTTGCATTTTCTACAGAAAGAGTGTTCAGATCTGCTCAATCAAAAATATGGTTTAACTCTGTTAACTGAATGCACAGATCAGAAAGAAGTTTCACCGAATGATTCTGTGTAGTTTATATTTGAAGACATTCCTTTTTCCACTATTACCCTCTTAGCGCTCCGAATCTCCACTTGCATTTTCTACAAAAAGAGTGTTTCATAACTGCTCAATCAAAAATATGTTTTATCTCTGTTAACTGAATTTACAGATCAGAAATAAGTTTCACAGAATGCATCTGTGTAGTTTTTATTTGAAGATATTCTTTTTCCCAATGTAGGCCTCTTAGCACTTAGCATGTCCAATTGCAGTTTCTACAGAAAGAGTGTTTCAGAACGGCTCAATCAAAAGTAAGGTTCAACTCTGTTAGTTGAATGCACAGAACAGAAAGAATTTTCACAGAATGCTACTGTGTAGTTTATATTTGAATATATTCCTTTTTCCACTATTACCCTCTTAGCGCTCCGAATGTCCACTTGCATTTTCTACAGAAAGAGTGTTCAGAACTGCGCAATCAAAAGTATGGTTTAACTCTGTTAGCTTAATGAACATATCAGAAATAAGTTTCACACAATGCTTCTGTGTAGTTTTTATTTGAAGATATTATTTTTCCCAATATATGACTCTTAGCGCTCAGAATGTCCAATTGCAGTTTCTACAGAAAGAGTGTTTCAGAAAGACTCAATCAAAAGAAAGGTTCAACTCTGTTAGTTGAATGCACAGAACAGAAAGGAGTTTCATACAATGCTTCTGTGTAGTTTATATTTGAACATATTCTTTTTTCCACTATTACCCACTTAGCGCTACGAATGTCCAGTTGCATTTTCTACAGACAGAGTGTTTCAAAACTGCTCAATCAAAAGTATGGTTTAACTCTGTTAGCTGAATGCTCAGATCAGAAAGAAGTTTCACAGAATGCTTCTGTGTAGTTTATATTTGAATATATTCCTTTTTCCACTACTACTCTCTTAGCGCTCCAAATGTCCAGTTGCATTTTCTACAGAAAGAGTGTTCAGATCTGCTCAATCAAAAGTATGGTTTAACTCTGTAAGCTGAATGCACAGATCAGAAAGAAGTTTCACAGAATGATTCTGTGTAGTTTATATTTGGAGACATTCCTTTTTCCACTATTACCATCTTAGCGCTCCGAATCTCCACTTGCATTTTCTTCAGAAAGAGTGTTTCAGAACGGCTCAATCAAAACTAAGGTTCAACTCTTTTTGTTGAACAAACAGAACAGAAAGAAGTTTCACACAATTCTTCAGTGTAGTTTTTATTTGTAGACATTCTTTTTCCCAATATAGGCCTCTTAGCGCTCAGAATGTCCAATTGCAGTTTCTACAGAAAGAGTGTTTCAGAACCGCTCAATCAAAAGTAAGGTTCAACTCTGTTAGTTGAATGCACAGAACAGAAAGAAGTTTCATACAATGCTTCTGTGTAGTTCATATTTGAACATATTCTTTTTTCCACTATTACCCACTTAGCGCTAAGAATGTCCAGTTGCATTTTCTACAGACAGAGTGTTTCAAAACTGCTCAATCAAAAGTATGGTTTAACTCTGTTAGCTGAATGCTCAGATCAGAAAGAAGTTTCACAGAATGCTTCTGTGTAGTTTATATTTGAATATATTCCTTTTTCCACTACTACGCTCTTAGCGCTCCAAATGTCCAGTTGCATTGTCTACAGAAAGAGTGTTCAGATCTGCTCAATCAAAAATATGGTTTAACTCTGTTAACTGAATGCACAGATCAGAAAGAAGTTTCACCGAATGATTCTGTGTAGTTTATATTTGAAGACATTCCTTTTTCCACTATTACCCTCTTAGCGCTCCGAATCTCCACTTGCATTTTCTACAAAAAGAGTGTTTCATAACTGCTCAATCAAAAATATATTTTATCTCTGTTAACTGAATTTACAGATCAGAAATAAGTTTCACAGAATGCATCTGTGTAGTTTTTATTTGAAGATATTCTTTATCCCAATGTAGGCCTCTTAGCGCTTAGCATGTCCAATTGCAGTTTCTCCAGAAAGAGTGTTTCAGAACGGCTCAATCAAAAGTAAGGTTCAACTCTGTTAGTTGAATGCACAGAACAGAAAGAATTTTCACAAAATGCTACTGTGTAGTTTATATTTGATTATATTCCTTTTTCCACTATTACCCTCTTAGCGCTCCGAAACTCCATTGCATTTTCTACAGAAAGAGTGTTTCAGAACGGCTCAATCAAAACTAAGGTTCAACTCTTTTAGTTGAACAAACAGAACAGAAAGAAGTTTCACACAATTCTTCTGTGTAGTTTTTATTTGTAGACATTCTTTTTCCCAGTATAGGCCTCTAAGCGCTCAGAATGTCCAATTGCAGTTTCTACAGAAAGAGTGTTTCAGAACGGCTCAATCAAAAGTAAGGTTCAACTCTGTTAGTTGAATGCACAGAACAGAAAGAAGTTTCATACAATGCTTCTGTGTAGTTTATATTTGAACATATTCTTTTTTCCACTATTACCCACTTTGCGCTACGAATGTCCAGTTTCATTTTCTACAGACAGAGTGTTTCAAACTGCTCAATCAAAAGTATGGTTTAACTCTGTTAGCTGAATGCTCAGATCAGAAAGAAGTTTCACAGAATGCTTCTGTGTAGTTTATATTTGAATATATTCCTTTTTCCACTACTACGCTCTTAGCGCTCCAAATGTCCAGTTGCATTTTCTACAGAAAGAGTGTTCAGATCTGCTCAATCAAAAGTATGGTTTAACTCTGTTAGCTGAATGCACAGATCAGAAAGAAGTTTCACCGAATGATTCTGTGTAGTTTATATTTGAAGACATTCCTTTTTCCACTATTACCCTCTTAGCGCTCCGAATCTCCACTTGCATTTTCTACAAAAAGAGTGTTTCATAACTGCTCAATCAAAAATATATTTTACCTCTGTTAACTGAATTTACAGATCAGAAATAAGTTTCACAGAATGCATCTGTGTAGTTTTTATTTGAAGATATTATTTTTCCCAATGTAGGCCTCTTAGCGCTTAGCATGTCCAATTGCAGTTTCTACAGAAAGAGTGTTTCAGAACGGCTCAATCAAAAGTAAGGTTCAACTCTGTTAGTTGAATGCACAGAACAGAAAGAATTTTCACAGAATGCTACTGTGTAGTTTATATTTGAATATATTCCTTTTTCCACTATTACCCTCTTAGCGCTCCGAATGTACACTTGCATTTTCTACAGAAAGAGTGTTCAGAACTGCGCAATCAAAAGTATGGTTTAACTCTGTTAGCTTAATGAACATATCAGAAATAAGTTTCACACAATGCTTCTGTGTAGTTTTTATTTGAAGATATTATTTTTCCCATTATAGGCCTCTTAGCGCTCAGAATGTCCAATTGCAGTTTCTACAGAAAGAGTGTTTCAGAACAGCTCAATCAAAAGTAAGGTTCAACTCTGTTAGTTGAATGCACAGAACAGAAAGAAGTTTCATACAATGCTTCTGTGTAGTTTATATTTGAACATATTCTTTTTTCCACTATTACCCACTTAGCGCTACGAATGTCCAGTTGCATTTTCTACAGACAGAGTGTTTCAAAACTGCTCAATCAAAAGTATGGTTTAACTCTGTTAGCTGAATGCTCAGATCAGAAAGAAGTTTCACAGAATCCTTCTGTGTAGTTTATATTTGAATATATTCCTTTTTCCACTACTACTCTCTTAGCGCTCCAAATGTCCAGTTGCATTTTCTACAGAAAGAGAGTTCAGATCTGCTCAATCAAAATTATGGTTTAACTCTGTTAGCTGAATGCACAGAACAGAAAGAAGTTTTACAGAATGATTCTGTGTAGTTTATATTTGGAGACATTCCTTTTTCCACTATTATCCTCTTAGCGCTCCGAATCTCCACTTGCATTTTCTACAGAAAGAGTGTTTCAGAACGGCTCAATCAAAACTAAGGTTCAACTCTTTTAGTTGAACAAACAGAACAGAAAGAAGTTTCACACAATTCTTCTGTGTAGTTTTTATTTGTAGACATTCTTTTTCCCAATATAGGCCTCTTAGCGCTCAGAATGTCCAATTGCAGTTTCTACAGAAAGAGTGTTTCAGAACGCCTCAATCAAAAGTAAGGTTCAACTCTGTTAGTTGAATGCACAGAACAGAAAGAAGTTTCATACAATGCTTCTGTGTAGTTTATATTTGAACATATTCTTTTTTCCACTATTACCCACTTAGCGCTACGAATGTCCAGTTGCATTTTCTACAGACAGAGTGTTTCAAAACTGCTCAATCAAAAGTATGGTTTAACTCTGTTAGCTGAATGCTCAGATCAGAAAAAAGTTTCACAGAATGCTTCTGTGTAGTTTATATTTGAATATATTCCTTTTTCCACTACTACGCTCTTAGCGCTCCAAATGTCCAGTTGCATTTTCTACAGAAAGAGTGTTCAGATCTGCTCAATCAAAAGTATGGTTTAATTCTGTTAGCTGAATGCACAGATCAGAAAGAAGTTTCACCGAATGATTCTGTGTAGTTTATATTTGAAGACATTCCTTTTTCCACTATTACCCTCTTAGCGCTCCGAATCTCCACTTGCATTTTCTACAAAAAGAGTGTTTCATAACTGCTCAATCAAAAATATGTTTTATCTCTGTTAACTGAATTTACAGATCAGAAATAAGTTTCACAGAATGCATCTGTGTAGTTTTTATTTGAAGATATTCTTTTTCCCAATGTAGGCCTCTTAGCGCTTAGCATGTCCAATTGCAGTTTCTACAGAAAGAGTGTTTCAGAACGGCTCAATCAAAAGTAAGGTTCAGCTCTGTTAGTTGAAAGCACAGAACAGAAAGAATTTTCACAGAATCCTACTGTGTAGTTTATATTTGAATATATTCCTTTTTCCACTATTACCCTCTTAGCACTCCGAATGTCCACTTGCATTTTCTACTGAAAGAGTGTTCAGAACTGCGCAATCAAAAGTATGGTTTAACCCTGTTAGCTTAATGAACATATCAGAAATAAGTTTCACACAATGCTTCTGTGTAGTTTTTATTTGAAGATATTATTTTTCCCAATATAGGCCTCTTAGCGCTCAGAATGTCCAATTGCAGTTTCTACAGAAAGAGTGTTTCAGAAAGGCTCAATCAAAAGTAAGGTTCAACTCTGTTAGTTGAATGCACAGAACAGAAAGTAGTTTCATACACTGCTTCTGTGTAGTTTATATTTGAACATATTCTTTTTTCCACAATTACCCACTTAGCGCTACGAATGTCCAGTTGCATTTTCTACAGACAGAGTGTTTCAAAACTGCTCAATCAAAAGTATGTTTTAACTCTGTTAGCTGAATGCTCAGATCAGAAAGAAGTTTCACAGAATCCTTCTTTGTAGTTTATATTTGAATATATTCCTTTTTCCACTACTACTCTCTTAGCGCTCCAAATGTCCAGTTGCATTTTCTACAGAAAGAGAGTTCAGATCTGCTCAATCAAAAGTATGGTTTGACTCTGTTAGCTGAATGCACAGATCAGAAAGATGTTTCACAGAATGATTCTGTGTAGTTTATATTTGGAGACATTCCTTTTTCCACTATTACCCTCTTGGCGCTCCGAATCTCCACTTGCATTTTCTACAGAAAGAGTGTTTCAGAACGGCTCAATCAAAACTAAGGTTCAACACTTTTAGTTGAACAAACAGAACAGAAAGAAGTTTCACACAATTCTTCTGTGTAGTTTTTATTTGTAGACATTCTTTTTCCCAATATAGGCCTCTTAACGCTCAGAATGTCCAATTGCAGTTTCTACAGAAAGACTGTTTCAGAACGGCTCAATCAAAAGTAAGGTTCAATTCTGTTAGTTGAATGCACAGAACAGAAAGAAGTTTCATACAATGCTTCTGTGTAGTTTATATTTGAACATATTCTTTTTTCCACTATTACCCACTTAGCGCTACGAATGTCCAGTTGCATTTTCTACAGACAGAGTGTTTCAAAACTGCTCAATCAAAAGTATGGTTTAACTCTGTTAGCTGTATGCTCAGATCAGAAAGAAGTTTCACAGAATGCTTCTGTGTAGTTTATATTTGAATATATTCCTTTTTCCACTACTGCGCTCTTAGCGCTCCAAATGTCCAGTTGCATTTTCAACAGAAAGAGTGTTCAGATCTGCTCAATCAAAAGTATGGTTTAACTCTGTTAGCTGAATGCACAGATCAGAAAGAGGTTTCACCGAATGATTCTGTGTAGTTTATATTTGAAGACATTCCTTTTTCCACTATTACCCTCTTAGCGCTCCGAATCTCCACTTGCATTTTCTACAATAAGAGTGTTTCATAACTGCTCAATCAAAAATATGTTTTATCTCTGTTAACTGAATTTACAGATCAGAAATAAGTTTCACAGAATGCATCTGTGTAGTTTTTATTTGAAGATATTCTTTTTCCCAATGTAGGCCTCTTAGCGCTTAGCATGTCCAATTGCAGTTTCTACAGAAAGAGTGTTTCAGAACGGCTCAATCAAAAGTAAGGTTCAACTCTGTTAGTTGAATGCACAGAACAGAAAGAATTTTCACAGAATGCTACTGTGTAGTTTATATTTGAATATATTCCTTTTTCCACTATTACCCTCTTAGCGCTCCGAATGTCCACTTGCATTTTCTACAGAAAGAGTGTTCAGAACTGCGCAATCAAAAGTATGGTTTAACTCTGTTAGCTTAATGAACATATCAGAAATAAGTTTCAAACAATGCTTCTGTGTAGTTTTTATTTGAAGATATTATTTTTCCCAATATAGTCCTCTTAGCGCTCAGAATGTCCAATTGCAGTTTCTACAGAAAGAGTGTTCCAGAAAGGCTCAATCAAAAGTAAGGTTCAACTCTGTTAGCTGAATGCACAGAACAGAAAGAAGTTTCATACAATGCTTCTGTGTAGTTTATATTTGAAAATATTCTTTTTTCCACTATTAACCACTTAGCGCTACGAATGTCCAGTTGCATTTTCTACAGACAGAGTGTTTCAAAACTGCTCAATCATAAGTATGGTTTAACTCTGTTAGCTGAATGCTCAGATCAGAAAGAAGTTTCACAGAATGCTTCTGTGTAGTTTATATTTGAATATATTCCTTTTTCCACTACTACTCTCTTAGCGTTCCAAATGTCCAGTTGCATTTTCTACAGAAAGAGTGTTCAGATCTGCTCAATCAAAAGTATGGTTTAACTCTGTTAGCTGAATGCACAGATCAGAAAGAAGTTTCAAAGAATGATTCTGTGTAGTTTATATTTGGAGACATTCCTTTTTCCACTATTACCATCTTAGCGCTCCGAATCTCCACTTGCATTTTCTTCAGAAAGAGTGTTTCAGAACGGCTCAATCAAAACTAAGGTTCAATTCTTTTAGTTGAACAAACAGAACAGAAAGAATTTTCACACAATTCTTCAGTGTAGTTTTTATTTGTAGACATTCTTTTTCCCAATATAGGCCTCTTAGCGCTCAGAATGTCCAATTGCAGTTTCTACAGAAAGAGTGTTTCAGAACCGCTCAATCAAAAGTAAGGTTCAACTCTGTTAGTTGAATGCACAGAACAGAAAGAAGTTTCATACAATGCTTCTGTGTAGTTTATATTTGAACATATTCTTTTTTCCACTATTACCCACTTAGCGCTAAGAATGTCCAGTTGCATTTTCTACAGACAGAGTGTTTCAAAACTGCTCAATCAAAAGTATGGTTTAACTCTGTTAGCTGAATGCTCAGATCAGAAAGAAGTTTCACAGAATGCTTCTGTGTAGTTTATATTTGAATATATTCCTTTTTCCACTACTACGCTCTTAGCGCTCCAAATGTCCAGTTGCATTGTCTACAGAAAGAGTGTTCAGATCTGCTCAATCAAAAATATGGTTTAACTCTCTTAACTGAATGCACAGATCAGAAAGAAGTTTCACCGAATGATTCTGTGTAGTTTATATTTGAAGACATTACTTTTTCCACTATTACCCTCTTAGCGCTCCGAATCTCCACTTGCATTTTCTACAAAAAGAGTGTTTCATATCTGCTCAATCAAAAATATATTTTATCTCTGTTAACTGAATTTACAGATCAGAAATAAGTTTCACAGAATGCATCTGTGTAGTTTTTATTTGAAGATATTCTTTTTCCCAATGTAGGCCTCTTAGCGCTTAGCATGTCCAATTGCAGTTTCTCCAGAAAGAGTGTTTCAGAACGGCTCAATCAAAAGTAAGGTTCAACTCTGTTAGTTGAATGCACAGAACAGAAAGAATTTTCACAAAATGCTACTGTGTAGTTTATATTTGAATATATTCCTTTTTCCACTATTACCCTCTTAGCGCTCCGAATCTCCATTGCATTTTCTACAGAAAGAGTGTTTCAGAACGGCTCAATCAAAACTAAGGTTCAACTCTTTTAGTTGAACAAACAGAACAGAAAGAAGTTTCACACAATTCTTCTGTGTAGTTTTTATTTGTAGACATTCTTTTTCCCAGTATAGGCCTCTAAGCGCTCAGAATGTCCAATTGCAGTTTCTACAGAAAGAGTGTTTCAGAACGGCTCAATCAAAAGTAAGGTTCAACTCTGTTAGTTGAATGCACAGAACAGAAAGAAGTTTCATACAATGCTTCTGTGTAGTTTATATTTGAACATATTCTTTTTTCCACTATTACCCACTTAGCGCTACGAATGTCCAGTTGCATTTTCTACAGACAGAGTGTTTCAAAACTGCTCAATCAAAAGTATGGTTTAACTCTGTTAGCTGAATGCTCAGATCAGAAAGAAGTTTCACAGAACGCTTCTGTGTAGTTTATATTTGAATATATTCCTTTTTCCACTACTACGCTCTTAGCGCTCCAAATGTCCAGTTGCATTTTCTACAGAAAGAGTGTTCAGATCTGCTCAATCAAAAGTATGGTTTAACTCTGTTAGCTGAAAGCACAGATCAGAAAGAAGTTTCACCGAATGATTCTGTGTAGTTTATATTTGAAGACATTCCTTTTTCCACTATTACCCTCTTAGCGCTCCGAATCTCCACTTGCATTTTCTACAAAAAGAGTGTTTCATAACTGCTCAATCAAAAATATATTTTACCTCTGTTAACTGAATTTACAGATCAGAAATAAGTTTCACAGAATGCATCTGTGTAGTTTTTATTTGAAGATATTATTTTTCCCAATGTAGGCCTCTTAGCGCTTAGCATGTCCAATTGCAGTTTCTACAGAAAGAGTGTTTCAGAACGGCTCAATCAAAAGTAAGGTTCAACTCTGTTAGTTGAATGCACAGAACAGAAAGAATTTTCACAGAATGCTACTGTGTAGTTTATATTTGAATATATTCCTTTTTCCACTATTACCCTCTTAGCGCTCCGAATGTACACTTGCATTTTCTACAGAAAGAGTGTTCAGAACTGCGCAATCAAAAGTATGGTTTAACTCTGTTAGCTTAATGAACATATCAGAAATAAGTTTCACACAATGCTTCTGTGTAGTTTTTATTTGAAGATATTATTTTTCCCATTATAGGCCTCTTAGCGCTCAGAATGTCCAATTGCAGTTTCTACAGAAAGAGTGTTTCAGAACAGCTCAATCAAAAGTAAGGTTCAACTCTGTTAGTTGAATGCACAGAACAGAAAGAAGTTTCATACAATGCTTCTGTGTAGTTTATATTTGAACATATTCTTTTTTCCACTATTACCCACTTAGCGCTACGAATGTCCAGTTGCATTTTCTACAGACAGAGTGTTTCAAAACTGCTCAATCAAAAGTATGGTTTAACTCTGTTAGCTGAATGCTCAGATCAGAAAGAAGTTTCACAGAATCCTTCTGTGTAGTTTATATTTGAATATATTCCTTTTTCCACTACTACTCTCTTAGCGCTCCAAATGTCCAGTTGCATTTTCTACAGAAAGAGAGTTCAGATCTGCTCAATCAAAATTATGGTTTAACTCTGTTAGCTGAATGCACAGAACAGAAAGAAGTTTCACAGAATGATTCTGTGTAGTTTATATTTGGAGACATTCCTTTTTCCACTATTATCCTCTTAGCGCTCCGAATCTCCACTTGCATTTTCTACAGAAAGAGTGTTTCAGAACGGCTCAATCAAAACTAAGGTTCAACTCTTTTAGTTGAACAAACAGAACAGAAAGAAGTTTCACACAATTCTTCTGTGTAGTTTTTATTTGTAGACATTCTTTTTCCCAATATAGGCCTCTTAGCGCTCAGAATGTCCAATTGCAGTTTCTACAGAAAGAGTGTTTCAGAACGCCTCAATCAAAAGTAAGGTTCAACTCTGTTAGTTGAATGCACAGAACAGAAAGAAGTTTCATACAATGCTTCTGTGTAGTTTATATTTGAACATATTCTTTTTTCCACTATTACCCACTTAGCGCTACGAATGTCCAGTTGCATTTTCTACAGACAGAGTGTTTCAAAACTGCTCAATCAAAAGTATGGTTTAACTCTGTTAGCTGAATGCTCAGATCAGAAAAAAGTTTCACAGAATGCTTCTGTGTAGTTTATATTTGAATATATTCCTTTTTCCACTACTACTCTCTTAGCGCTCCAAATGTCCAGTTGCATTTTCTACAGAAAGAGAGTTCAGATCTGCTCAATCAAAAGTATGGTTTAACTCTGTTAGCTGAATGCACAGATCAGAAAGATGTTTCACAGAATGATTCTGTGTAGTTTATATTTGGAGACATTCCTTTTTCCACTATTACCCTCTTAGCGCTCCGAATCTCCACTTGCATTTTCTACAGAAAGAGTGTTTCAGAACGGCTCAATCAAAACTAAGGTTCAACACTTTTAGTTGAACAAACAGAACAGAAAGAAGTTTCACACAATCCTTCTGTGTAGTTTTTATTTGTAGACATACTTTTTCCCAATATAGGCCTCTTAGCGCTCAGAATGTCCAATTGCAGTTTCTACAGAAAGAGTGTTTCAGAACGCCTCAATCAAAAGTAAGGTTCAACTCTGTTAGTTGAATGCACAGAACAGAAAGGAGTTTCATACAATGCTTCTGTGTAGTTTATATTTGAACATATTCTTTTTTCCACTATTACCCACTTAGCGCTACGAATGTCCAGTTGCATTTTCTACAGACAGAGTGTTTCAAAACTGCTCAATCAAAAGTATGGTTTAACTCTTTTAGCTGAATGCTCAAATCAGAAAGAAGTTTCACAGAATGCTTCTGTGTAGTTTATATTTGAATATATTCCTTTTTCCACTACTACTCTCTTAGCGCTCCAAATGTCCAGTTGCATTTTCTACAGAAAGAGAGTTCAGATCTGCTCAATCAAAAGTATGGTTTAACTCTGTTAGCTGAATGCACAGATCAGAAAGAAGTTTCACCGAATGATTCTGTGTAGTTTATATTTGGAGACATTCCTTTTTCCACTACTACCCTCTTAGCGCTCTGAATCTCCACTTGCATTTTCTACAGAAAGAGTGTTTCAGAACGGCTCAATCAAAACTAAGGTTCAACTCTTTTAGTTGAACAAACAGAACAGAAAGAAGTTTCACACAATTCTTCTGTGTAGTTTTTATTTGTAGACATTCTTTTTCCCAATATAGGCCTGTTAACGCTCAGAATGTCCAATTGCAGTTTCTACAGAAAGAGTGTTTCAGAACGGCTCAATCAAAAGTAAGGTTCAATTCTGTTAGTTGAATGCACAGAACAGAAAGAAGTTTCATACAATGCTTCTGTGTAGTTTATATTTGAACATATTCTTTTTTCCACTATAACCCACTTAGCGCTACGAATGTCCAGTTGCATTTTCTACAGACAGAGTGTTTCAAAACTGCTCAATCAAAAGTATGGTTTAACTCTGTTAGCTGTATGCTCAGATCAGAAAGAAGTTTCACAGAATGCTTCTGTGTAGTTTATATTTGAATATATTCCTTTTTCCACTACTGCGCTCTTAGCGCTCCAAATGTCCAGTTGCATTTTCAAAAGAAAGAGTGTTCAGATCTGCTCAATCAAAAGTATGGTTTAACTCTGTTAGCTGAATGCACAGATCAGAAAGAGGTTTCACCGAATGATTCTGTGTAGTTTATATTTGAAGACATTCCTTTTTCCACTATTACCCTCTTAGCGCTCCGAATCTCCACTTGCATTTTCTACAATAAGAGTGTTTCATAACTGCTCAATCAAAAATATGTTTTATCTCTGTTAACTGAATTTACAGATCAGAAATAAGTTTCACAGAATGCATCTGTGTAGTTTTTATTTGAAGATATTCTTTTTCCCAATGTAGGCCTCTTAGCGCTTAGCATGTCCAATTGCAGTTTCTACAGAAAGAGTGTTTCAGAACGGCTCAATCAAAAGTAAGGTTCAACTCTGTTAGTTGAATGCACAGAACAGAAAGAATTTTCACAGAATGCTACTGTGTAGTTTATATTTGAATATATTCCTTTTTCCACTATTACCCTCTTAGCGCTCCGAATGTCCACTTGCATTTTCTACAGAAAGAGTGTTCAGAACTGCGCAATCAAAAGTATGGTTTAACTCTGTTAGCTTAATGAACATATCAGAAATAAGTTTCAAACAATGCTTCTGTGTAGTTTTTATTTGAAGATATTATTTTTCCCAATATAGTCCTCTTAGCGCTCAGAATGTCCAATTGCAGTTTCTACAGAAAGAGTGTTCCAGAAAGGCTCAATCAAAAGTAAGGTTCAACTCTGTTAGCTGAATGCACAGAACAGAAAGAAGTTTCATACAATGCTTCTGTGTAGTTTATATTTGAAAATATTCTTTTTTCCACTATTAACCACTTAGCGCTACGAATGTCCAGTTACATTTTCTACAGACAGAGTGTTTCAAAACTGCTCAATCATAAGTATGGTTTAACTCTGTTAGCTGAATGCTCAGATCAGAAAGAAGTTTCACAGAATGCTTCTGTGTAGTTTATATTTGAATATATTCCTTTTTCCACTACTACTCTCTTAGCGCTCCAAATGTCCAGTTGCATTTTCTACAGAAAGAGTGTTCAGATCTGCTCAATCAAAAGTATGGTTTAACTCTGTTAGCTGAATGCACAGATCAGAAAGAAGTTTCACAGAATGATTCTGTGTAGTTTATATTTGGAGACATTCCTTTTTCCTCTATTAACCTCTTAGCGCTCCGAATCTCCACTTGCATTTTCTACAGAAAGAGTGTTTCAGAACGGCTCAATCAAAACTAAGGTTCAACTCTTTTAGTTGAACAAACAGAACAGAAAGTAGTTTCACACAATTCTTCTGTGTAGTTTTTATTTGTAGACATTCTTTTTCCCAATATAGGCCTCTTAGTGCTCAGAATGTCCAATTGCAGTTTCTACAGAAAGAGTGTTTCAGAACGGCTCAATCAAAAGTAAGGTTCAACACTGTTAGTTGAATGCACAGAACAGAAAGTAGTTTCATACAATGCTTCTGTGTAGTTTATATTTGAACATATTCTTTTTTCCACTATTACCCACTTAGCGCTACGAATGTCCAGTTGCATTTTCTACAGACAGAGTGTTTCAAAACTGCTCAATCAAAAGTATGGTTTAACTCTGTTAGCTGAATGCTCAGATCAGAAAGAAGTTTCACAGAATGCTTCTGTGTAGTTTATATTTGAATATATTACTTTTTCCACTACTACGCTCTTAGCGCTCCAAATGTCCAGTTGCATTTTCTACAGAAAGAGTGTTCAGATCTTCTCAATCAAAAGTATGGTTTAACTCTGTTAGCTGAATGCACAGATCAGAAAGAAGTTTCACCGAATGATTCTGTGTAGTTTATATTTGAAGACATTCCTTTTTCCACTATTACCCACTTAGCACTCCGAACCTCCACTTGCATTTTCTACAAAAAGAGTGTTTCATAACTGCTCAATCAAAAATATGTTTTATCTCTGTTAACTGAATTTACAGATCAGAAATAAGTTTCACAGAATGCATCTGTGTAGTTTTTATTTGAAGATATTCTTTTTCCCAATGTAGGCCTCTTAGCGCTTAGCATGTCCAATTGCACTTTCTACAGAAAGAGTGTTTCAGAACGGCTCAATCAAAAGTAAGGTTCAACCTGTTAGTTGAATGCACAGAACAGAAAGAATTTTCACAGAATTCTACTGTGTAGTTTATATTTGAATATATTCCTTTTTCCACTATTACCCTCTTAGCGCTCCGAATGTCCACTTGCATTTTCTACAGAAAGAGTGTTCAGAACTGCGCAATCAAAAGTATGGTTTAACTCTGTTAGCTTAATGAACATATCAGAAATAAGTTTCAAACAATGCTTCTGTGTAGTTTTTATTTGAAGATATTATTTTTCCCAATAGAGGCCTCTTAGCGCTCAGAATGTCCAATTGCAGTTTCTACAGAGAGAGTGTTTCAGAAAGGCTCAATCAAAAGTAAGGTTCAACTCTGTAAGTTGAATGCACAGAACAGAAAGAAGTTTCATACAATGCTTCTGTGTAGTTTATATTTGAACATATTCTTTTTTCCACTATTACCCCCTTAGCGCTACGAATGTCCAGTTGCATTTTCTACCGACAGAGTGTTTCAAAACTGCTCAATCAAAAGTATGGTTTAACTCTGTTAGCTGAATGCTCAGATCAGAAAGAAGTTTCACAGAATGCTTCTGTGTATTTTATATTTGAATATATTCCTTTTTCCACTACTACTCTCTTAGCGCTCCAAATGTCCAGTTGCATTTTCTACAGAAAGAGTTTTCAGATCTGCTCAATCAAAAGTATGGTTTAACACTGTTAGCTGAATGCACAGATCAGAAGGAAGTTTCACATAATGATTCTGTGTAGTTTATATTTGGAGACATTCCTTTTTCCACTATTACCCTCTTAGCGCTCCGAATCTCCACTTGCATTTTCTACAGAAAGAGTGTTTCAGAACGGCTCAATCAAAACTAAGGTTCAACTCTTTTAGTTGAACAAACAGAACAGAAAGTAGTTTCACAAAATTCTTCTGTGTAGTTTTTATTTGTAGACATTCTTTTTCCCAATATAGGCCTCTTAGCGCTCAGAATGTCCAATTGCAGTTTCTTCAGAAAGAGTGTTTCAGAACGGCTCAATCAAAAGTAAGGTTCAAATCTGTTAGTTGAATGCACAGAACAGAAAGAAGTTTCATACAATGCTTCTGTGTAGTTTATATTTGAACATATTCTTTTTTCCACTCTTACCCACTTAGCGCTACGAATGTCCAGTTGCATTTTCTACAGACAGACTGTTTCAAAACTGCTCAATCAAAAGTATGGTTTAACTCTGTTAGCTGTATGCTCAGATCAGAAAGAAGTTTCACAGAATGTTTCTGTCTAGTTTATATTTGAATATATTCCTTTTTCCACTACTACGCTCTTAGCGCTCCAAATGTCCAGTTGCATTTTCAACAGAAAGAGTGTTCAGATGTGCTCAATCAAAAGTATGGTTTAACTCTGTTAGCTGAATGCACAGATCAGAAAGAAGTTTCACCGAATGATTCTGTGTAGTTTATATTTGAAGACATTCCTTTTTCCACTATTACCCTCTTAGCGCTCCGAATCTCCACTTGCATTTTCTACAAAAAGAGTGTTTCATAACTGCTCAATCAAAAATATGTTTTATCTCTGTTAACTGAATTTACAGATCAGAAATAAGTTTCACAGAATGCATCTGTGTAGTTTTTATTTGAAGATATTCTTTTTCCCAATGTAGGCTTCTTAGCGCTTAGCATGTCCAATTGCAGTTTCTACAGAAAGAGTGTTTCAGAACGGCTCAATCAAAAGTAAGGTTCAACTCTGTTATTTGAATGCACAGAACAGAAAGAATTTTCACAGAATGCTACTGTGTAGTTTATATTTGAATATATTCCTTTTTCCACTATTACCCTCTTAGCGCTCCGAATGTCCACTTGCATTTTCTACAGAAAGAGTGTTCAGAACTGCGCAATCCAAAGTATGGTTTAACTCTGTTAGCTTAATGAACATATCAGAAATAAGTTTCACACAATGCTTCTGTGTAGTTTTTATTTGAAGATATTATTTTTCCCAATAGAGGCCTCTTAGCGCTCAGAATGTCGAATTGCAGTTTCTACAGAAAGAGTGTTTCAGAAAGGCTCAATCAAAAGTAAGGTTCAACTCTGTTAGTTGAATGCACAGAACAGAAAGAAGTTTCATACAATGCTTCTGTGTAGTTTATATTTGAACATATTCTTTTTTCCACTATTACCCACTTAGCTCTACGAATGTCCAGTTGCATTTTCTACAGACAGAGTGTTTCAAAACTGCTCAATCAAAAGTATGGTTTAACTCTGTTAGCTGAATGCTCAGATCAGAAAGTAATTTCACAGAATGCTTCTGTGTAGTTTATATTTGAATATATTCCTTTTTCCACTACTACACTCTTAGTGCTCCAAATGTCTAGTTGCATTTTCTACAGAAAGAGTGTTCAGATCTGCTCAATCAAAAGTATGTTTTAACTCTGTTAGCTGAATGCACAGATCAGAAAGAAGTTTCACAGAATGATTCTGTGTAGTTTATATTTGGAGACATTCCTTTTTCCACTATTACCCTCTTAGCGCTTCGAATCTCCACTTGCATTTTCTACAGAAAGAGTGTTTCAGAACGGCTCAATCAAAACTAAGGTTCAACTCTTTTAGTTGAACAAACAGAACAGAAAGAAGTTTCACACAATTATTCTGTGTAGTTTTTATTTGTAGACATTCTTTTTCCCAATATACGCCTCTTAGCGCTCAGAATGTCCAATTGCAGTTTCTACAGAAAGAGTGTTTCAGAACGGCTCAATCAAAAGTAAGGTTCAACTCTGTTAGTTGAATGCACAGAACAGAAAGAAGTTTCATACAATGCTTCTGTGTAGTTTATATTTGAACATATTCTTTTTTCCACTATTACCCACTTAGCGCTATGAATGTCCAGTTGCATTTTCTACAGACAGAGTGTTTCAAAACTGCTCAATCAAAAGTATGGTTTAACTCTGTTAGCTGAATGCTCAGATCAGAAAGAAGTTTCACAGAATGCTTCTGTGTAGTTTTTATTTGAAGATATTATTTTTCCCAATATAGGCCTCTTAGCGCTCAGAATGTCCAATTGCAGTTTCTACAGAAAGAGGGTTTCAGAACGGCTCAATCAAAAGTAAGGTTCAACTCTGTTAGTTGAATGCACAGAACAGAAAGAAGTTTCATACAATGCTTCTGTGTAGTTTATATTTGAACATATTCTTTTTTCCACTATTACCCACTTAGCGCTACGAATGTCCAGTTGCATTTTCTACAGACAGAGTGTTTCAAATCTGCTCAATCAAAAGTAAGGTTCAACTCTGTTATTTGAATGCACAGAACAGAAAGAAGTTTCATACAATGCTTCTGTGTAGTTTATATTTGAACTTATTCTTTTTTCCACTATTACCCACTTAGCTCTACGAATGTCCAGTTGCATTTTCTACAGACAGAGAGTTTCAAAACTGCTCAATCAAAAGTATGGTTTAACTCAGTTAGCTGTATGCTCAGATCAGAAAGAAGTTTCACAGAATGCTTCTGTGTAGTTTATATTTGAATATATTCCTTTTTCCACTACTACGCTCTTAGCGCTCCAAATGTCCAGTTGCATTTTCAACAGAAAGAGTGTTCGGATCTGCTCAATCAAAAATATGGTTTAACACTTTTAGCTGAATGCACAGATCAGAAAGAAGTTTCACCGAATGATTCTGTGTAGTTTATATTTGAAGACATTCCTTTTTCCACTATTACCCACTTAGCGCTCCGAATCTCCACTTGCATTTTCTACAGAAAGAGTGTTTCATAACTGCTCAATCAAAAATATGTTTTATCTCTGTTAACGGAATATACAAATCAGAAATAAGTTTCACAGAATGCATCTGTGTAGTTTTTATTTGAAGATATTCTTTTTCCCAATGTAGGCCTCTTAGCGCTTAGCATGTCCAATTGCAGTTTCTACAGAAAGAGTGTTTCAGAACGGCTCAATCAAAAGTAAGGTTCAACTCTGTTAGTTGAATGCACAGAACAGAAAGAATTTTCACAGAATGCTACTGTGTAGTTTATATTTGAATATATTCCTTTTTCCACTATTACCCTCTTAGCGCTCCGAATGTCCACTTGCATTTTCTACAGAAAGAGTGTTCAGAACTGCGCAATCCAAAGTATGGTTTAACTCTGTTAGCTTAATGAACATATCAGAAATAAGTTTCACACAATGCTTCTGTGTAGTTTTTATTTGAAGATATTATTTTTCCCAATAGAGGCCTCTTAGCGCTCAGAATGTCCAATTGCAGTTTCTACAGAAAGAGTGTTTCAGAAAGGCTCAATCAAAAGTAAGGTTCAACTCTGTTAGTTGAATGCACAGAACAGAAAGAAGTTTCATACAATGCTTCTGTGTAGTTTATATTTGAACATATTCTTTTTTCCACTATTACCCACTTAGCGCTACGAATGTCCAGTTGCATTTTCTACAGACAGAGTGTTTCAAAACTGCTCAATCAAAAGTATGGTTTAACTCTGTTAGCTGAATGCTCAGATCAGAAAGAAGTTTCACAGAATGCTTCTGTGTAGTTTATATTTGAATATATTCCTTTTTCCACTACTACTCTCTTAGCGCTCCAAATGTCCAGTTGCATTTTCTACAGAAAGAGTGTTCAGATCTGCTCAATCAAAAGTATGGTTTAACTCTGTTAGCTGAATGCACAGATCAGAAAGAAGTTTCACAGAATGATTCTGTGTAGTTTATATTTGGAGACATTCCTTTTTCCACTGTTACCCTCTTAGCGCTCCGAATCTCCACTTGCATTTTCTACAGAAAGAGTGTTTCAGAACGGCTCAATCAAAACTAAGGTTCAACCTTTTTAGTTGAACAAACAGAACAGAAAGAAGTTTCACACAATTCTTCTGTGTAGTTTTTATTTGTAGACATTCTTTTTCCCAATATAGGCCTCTTAGCGCTCAGAATGTCCAATTGCAATTTCTACAGAAAGAGTGTTTCAGAACGGCTCAATCAAAAGTAAGGTTGAACTCTGTTAGTTGAATGCACAGAATAGAAAGAAGTTTCATACAATGCTTCTGTGTAGTTTATATTTGAACATATTCTTTTTTCCACTATTACCCACTTAGCGCTACGAATGTCCAGTTGCATTTTCTACAGACAGAGTGTTTCAAAACTGCTCAATCAAAAGTATGGTTTAACTCTGTTAGCTGAATGCTCAGATCAGAAAGAAGTTTCACAGAATGCTTCTGTGTAGTTTATATTTGAATATATTCCTTTTTCCACTATTACTCTCTTATCGCTCCAAATGTCCAGTTGCATTTTCTACAGAAAGAGTGTTCAGATCTGCTCAATCAAAAGTATGGTTTAACTCTGTTAGCTGAATGCACAGATCAGAAAGAAGTTTCACAGAATGATTCTGTGTAGTTTATATTTGGAGACATTCCTTTTTCAACTATTACCCTCTTAGCGCTCCGAATCTCCACTTGAATTTTCTACAGAAAGAGTGTTTCAGAACGGCTCAATCAAAACTAAGGTTCAACTCTTTTAGTTGAACAAACAGAAAAGAAAGAAGTTTCACACAATTATTCTGTGTAGTTTTTATTTGTAGACATTCTTTTTCCCAATATAGGCCTCCTAGCGCTCAGAATGTCCAATTGGAGTTTCTACAGAAAGAGTGTTTCAGAACGGCTCAATCAAAAGTAAGGTTCAACTCTGTTAGTTGAATGCACAGAACAGAAAGAAGTTTCATACAATGCTTCTGTGTAGTTTATATTTGAACATATTCTTTTTTCCACTATTACCCACTTAGCGCTACGAATGTCCAGTTGCATTTTCTACAGACAGAGTGTTTCAAAACTGCTCAATCAAAAGTATGGTTTAACTCTGTTAGCTGAATGCTCAGATCAAAAAGAAGTTTCACAGAATGCTTCTGTGTAGTTTATATTTGATTATATTCCTTTTTCCACTACTACTCTCTTAGCGCTCCAAATGTCCAGTTGCATTTTCTACAGAAAGAGTGTTCAGATCTGCTCAATCAAAAGTATGGTTTAACTCTGTTAGCTGAATGCACAGATCAGAAAGAAGTTTCACAGAATGATTCTGTGTAGTTTATATTTGGAGACATTCCTTTTTCCACTATTACCCTCTTAGCGCTCCGAATCTCCACTTGAATTTTCTACAGAAAGAGTGTTTCAGAACGGCTCAATCAAAACTAAGGTTCAACTCTTTTAGTTGAACAAACAGAACAGAAAGAAGTTTCACACAATTCTTCTGTGTAGTTTTTATTTGTAGACATTTTTTTTCCCAATATAGGCCTCTTAGCGCTCACAATGTCCAATTGCAGTTTCTACAGAAAGAGTGTTTCAGAACGGCTCAATCAAAAGTAAGGTTCAACTCTGTTAGTTGAATGCACAGAACAGAAAGAAGTTTCATACAATGCTTCTGTGTAGTTTATATTTGAACATATTCTTTTTTCCACTATTACCCACTTAGCGCTACGAATGTCCAGTTGCATTTTCTACAGACAGAGTGTTTCAAAACTGCTCAATCAAAAGTATGGTTTAACTCTGTTAGCTGTATGCTCAGATCAGAAAGAAGTTTCACAGAATGCTTCTGTGTAGTTTATATTTGAATATATTCCTTTTTCCACTACTACGCTCTTAGCGCTCCAAATGTCCAGTTGCATTTTCAACAGAAAGAGTGTTCAGATCTGCTCAATCAAAAGTATGGTTTAACTCTGTTAGCTGAATGCACAGATCAGAAAGAAGTTTCACCGAATGATTCTGTGTAGTTTATATTTGAAGACATTCCTTTTTCAACTATTACCCTCTTAGCGCTCCGAATCTCCACTTGCATTTTCTACAAAAAGAGTGTTTCATAACTGCTCAATCAAAAATATGTTTTATCTCTGTTAACTGAATTTACAGATCAGAAATAAGTTTCACAGAATGCATCTGTGTAGTTTTTATTTGAAGATATTCTTTTTCCCAATGTAGGCCTCTTAGCGCTTAGCATGTCCAATTGCAGTTTCTACAGAAAGAGTGTTTCAGACCGGCTCAATCAAAAGTAAGGTTCAACTCTGTTAGTTGAATGCACAGAACATAAAGAATTTTCACAGAATGCTACTGTGTAGTTTATATTTGAATATATTCCTTTTTCCACTATTAACCTCTTAGCGCTCCGAATGTCCACTTGCATTTTCTACAGAAAGAGTGTTCAGAACTGCGCAATCAAAAGTATGGTTTAACTCTGTTAGCTTAATGAACATATCAGAAATAAGTTTCACACAATGCTTCTGTGTAGTTTTTATTTGAAGATATTATTTTTCCCAATAGAGGCCTCTTAGCGCTCAGAATGTCCAATTGCAGTTTCTACAGAAAGAGTGTTTCAGAAAGGCTCAATCAAAAGTAAGGTTCAACTCTGTTAGTTGAATGCACAGAACAGAAAGAAGTTTCATACAATGCTTCTGTGTAATTTATATTTGAACATATTCTTTTTTCCACTATTACCCACTTAGCGCTACGAATGTCCAGTTGCATTTCCTACAGACAGAGTGTTTCAAAACTGCTCAATCAAAAGTATGGTTTAACTCTGTTAGCTGAATGCTCAGATCAGAAAGAAGTTTCACAGAATGCTTCTGTGTAGTTTATATTTGAATATATTCCTTTTTCCACTACTACTCTCTTAGCGCTCCAAATGCCCAGTTGCATTTTCTACAGAAAGAGTGTTCAGATCTGCTCAATCAAAAGTATGGTTTAACTCTGTTAGCTGAATGCACAGATCAGAAAGAAGTTTCACAGAATGATTCTGTGTAGTTTATATTTGGAGACATTCCTTTTTCCACTATTACCCTCTTAGCGCTCCGAATCTCCACTTGCATTTTCTACAGAAAGAGTGTTTCAGAACGGCTCAATCAAAACTAAGGTTCAATTCTTTTAGTTGAACAAACAGAACAGAAAGAAGTTTCACACAATTCTTCTGTGTAGTTTTTATTTGTAGACATTCTTTTTCCCAATATAGGCCTCTTAGCGCTCAGAATGTCCAATTGCAATTTCTACAGAAAGAGTGTTTCAGAACGGCTCAATCAAAAGTAAGGTTCAACTCTCTTAGTTGAATGCACAGAACAGAAAGTAGTTTCATACAATGCTTCTGTGTAGTTTATATTTGAACATATTCTTTTTTCCACTATTACCCACTTAGCGCTACGAATGTCCAGTTGCATTTTCTACAGACAGAGTGTTTCAAAACTGCTCAATCAAAAGTATGGTTTAACTCTGTTAGCTGAATGCTCAGATCAGAAAGAAGTTTCACAGAATGCTTCTGTGTAGTTTATATTTGAATATATTCCTTTTTCCACTATTACTCTCTTAGCGCTCCAAATGTCCAGTTGCATTTTCTACAGAAAGAGTGTTCAGATCTGCTCAATCAAAAGTATGGTTTAACTCTGTTAGCTGAATGCACAGATCAGAAAGAAGTTTCACAGAAAGATTCTGTGTAGTTTATATTTGGAGACATTCCTTTTTCCACTATTACCCTCTTAGCGCTCCGAATCTCCACTTGAATTTTCTACAGAAAGAGTGTTTCAGAACGGCTCAATCAAAACTAAGGTTCAACTCTTTTAGTTGAACAAACAGAACAGAAAGAAGTTTCACACAATTATTCTGTGTAGTTTTTATTTGTAGACATTCTTTTTCCCAATATAGGCCTCTTAGCGCTCAGAATGTCCAATTGCAGTTTCTACAGGAAGAGTGTTTCAGAACGGCTCAATCAAAAGTAAGGTTCAACTCTGTTATTTGAATGCACAGAACAGAAAGAAGTTTCATACAATGCTTCTGTGTAGTTTATATTTGAACATATTCTTTTTTCCACTATTACCCACTTAGCGCTACGAATGTCCAGTTGCATTTTCTACAGACAGACTGTTTCAAAACTGCTCAATCAAAAGTATGGTTTAACTCTGTTAGCTGTATGCTCAGATCAGAAAGAAGTTTCACAGAATGTTTCTGTCTAGTTTATATTTGAATATATTCCTTTTTCCACTACCACGCTCTTAGCGCTCCAAATGTCCAGTTGCATTTTCAACAGAAAGAGTGTTCAGATGTGCTCAATCAAAAGTATGGTTTAACTCTGTTAGCTGAATGCACAGATCAGAAAGAAGTTTCACCGAATGATTCTGTGTAGTTTATATTTGAAGACATTCCTTTTTCCACTATTACCCTATTAGCGCTCCGAATCTCCACTTGCATTTTCTACAAAAAGAGTGTTTCATAACTGCTCAATCAAAAATATGTTTTATCTCTGTTAACTGAATTTACAGATCAGAAATAAGTTTCACAGAATGCATCTGTGTAGTTTTTATTTGAAGATATTCTTTTTCCCAATGTAGGCTTCTTAGCGCTTAGCATGTCCAATTGCAGTTTCTACAGAAAGAGTGTTTCAGAACGGCTCAATCAAAAGTAAGGTTCAACTCTGTTATTTGAATGCACAGAACAGAAGGAATTTTCACAGAATGCTACTGTGTAGTTTATATTTGAATATATTCCTTTTTCCACTATTACCCTCTTAGCGCTCCGAATGTCCACTTGCATTTTCTACAGAAAGAGTGTTCAGAACTGCGCAATCCAAAGTATGGTTTAACTCTGTTAGCTTAATGAACATATCAGAAATAAGTTTCACACAATGCATCTGTGTAGTTTTTATTTGAAGATATTATTTTTCCCAATAGAGGCCTCTTAGCGCTCAGAATGTCGAATTGCAGTTTCTACAGAAAGAGTGTTTCAGAAAGGCTCAATCAAAATTAAGGTTCAACTCTGTTAGTTGAATGCACAGAACAGAAAGAAGTTTCATACAATGCTTCTGTGTAGTTTATATTTGAACATATTCTTTTTTCCACTATTACCCACTTAGCTCTACGAATGTCCAGTTGCATTTTCTACAGACAGAGTGTTTCAAAACTGCTCAATCAAAAGTATGGTTTAACTCTGTTAGCTGAATGCTCAGATCAGAAAGTAATTTCACAGAATGCTTCTGTGTAGTTTATATTTGAATATATTCCTTTTTCCACTACTACACTCTTAGTGCTCCAAATGTCTAGTTGCATTTTCTACAGAAAGAGTGTTCAGATCTGCTCAATCAAAAGTATGTTTTAACTCTGTTAGCTGAATGCACAGATCAGAAAGAAGTTTCACAGAATGATTCTGTGTAGTTTATATTTGGAGACATTCCTTTTTCCACTATTACCCTCTTAGCGCTTCGAATCTCCACTTGCATTTTCTACAGAAAGAGTGTTTCAGAACGGCTCAATCAAAACTAAGGTTCAACTCTTTTAGTTGAACAAACAGAACAGAAAGAAGTTTCACACAATTATTCTGTGTAGTTTTTATTTGTAGACATTCATTTTCCCAATATACGCCTCTTAGCGCTCAGAATGTCCAATTGCAGTTTCTACAGAAAGAGTGTTTCAGAACGGCTCAATCAAAAGTAAGGTTCAACTCTGTTAGTTGAATGCACAGAACAGAAAGAAGTTTCATACAATGCTTCTGTGTAGTTTATATTTGAACATATTCTTTTTTCCACTATTACCCACTCAGCGCTATGAATGTCCAGTTGCATTTTCTACAGACAGAGTGTTTCAAAACTGCTCAATCAAAAGTATGGTTTAACTCTGTTAGCTGAATGCTCAGATAAGAAAGAAGTTTCACAGAATGCTTCTGTGTAGTTTTTATTTGAAGATATTATTTTTCCCAATATAGGCCTCTTAGCGCTCAGAATGTCCAATTGCAGTTTCTACAGAAAGAGGGTTTCAGAACGGCTCAATCAAAAGTAAGGTTCAACTCTGTTAGTTGAATGCACAGAACAGAAAGAAGTTTCATACAATGCTTCTGTGTAGTTTATATTTGAACATATTCTTTTTTCCACTATTACCCACTTAGCGCTACGAATGTCCAGTTGCATTTTCTACAGACAGAGTGTTTCAAATCTGCTCAATCAAAAGTATGGTTTAAATCTGTTAGCTGAATGCTCAGATCAGAAAGAAGTTTCACAGAATGCTTCTGTGTAGTTTATATTTGAATATATTCCTTTTTCGACTACTGCGCTCTTAGAGCTCCAACTGTCCAGTTGCATTTTCAACAGAAAGAGTGTTCAGATCTGCTCAATCAAAAGTATGGTTTAACTCTGTTAGCTGAATGCACAGATCAGAAAGAGGTTTCACCGAATGATTCTGTGTAGTTTATATTTGAAGACATTCCTTTTTCCACTATTACCCTCTTAGCGCTCCGAATCTCCACTTGCATTTTCTACAAAAAGAGTGTTTCATAACTGCTCAATCAAAAATATGTTTTATCTCTGTTAACTGAATTTACAGATCAGAAATAAGTTTCACAGAATGCATCTGTGTAGTTTTTATTTGAAGATATTCTTTTTCCCAATGTAGGCCTCTTAGCGCTTAGCATGTCCAATTGCAGTTTCTACAGAAACAGTGTTTCAGAACGGCTCAATCAAAAGTAAGGTTCAACTCTGTTGGTTGAATGCACAGAACAGAAAGAATTTTCACAGAATGCTACTGTGTAGTTTATATTTGAATATATTCCTTTTTCCACTATTACCCTCTTAGCGCTCCGAATGTCCACTTGCATTTTCTACAGAAAGAGTGTTCAGAACTGCGCAATCAAAAGTATGGTTTAACTCTGTTAGCTTAATGAACATATCAGAAATAAGTTTCACACAATGCTTCTGTGTAGTTTTTATTTGAAGATATTATTTTTCCCAATAGAGGCCTCTTAGCGCTCAGAATGTCCAATTGCAATTTCTACAGAAAGAGTGTTTCAGAACGGCTCAATCAAAAGTAAGGTTCAACTCTGTTAGTTGAATGCACAGAACAGAAAGAAGTTTCATACAATGCTTCTGTGTAGTTTATATTTGAACATATTCTTTTTTCCACTATTACCCACTTAGCGCTACGAATGTCCAGTTGCATTTTCTACAGACAGAGTGTTTAAAAACTGCTCAATCAAAAGTATGGTTTAACTCTGTTAGCTGAATGCTCAGATCAGAAAGAAGTTTCACAGAATGCTTCTGTGTAGTTTATATTTGAATATATTCCTTTTTCCACTATTAATCTCTTAGCGCTCCAAATGTCCAGTTGCATTTTCTACAGAAAGAGTGTTCAGATCTGCTCAATCAAAAGTATGGTTTAACTCTGTTAGCTGAATGCACAGATCAGAAAGAAGTTTCACAGAAAGATTCTGTGTAGTTTATATTTGGAGACATTCCTTTTTCCACTATTACCCTCTTAGCGCTCCGAATCTCCACTTGAATTTTCTACAGAAAGAGTGTTTCAGAACGGCTCAATCAAAACTAAGGTTCAACTCTTTTAGTTGAACAAACAGAAGAGAAAGAAGTTTCACACAATTATTCTGTGTAGTTTTTATTTGTAGACATTCTTTTTCCCAATATAGGCCTCTTAGCGCTCAGAATGTCCAATTGCAGTTTCTACAGAAAGAGTGTTTCAGAACGGCTCAATCAAAAGTAAGGTTCAACTCTGTTATTTGAATGCACAGAACAGAAAGAAGTTTCATACAATGCTTCTGTGTAGTTTATATTTGAACTTATTCTTTTTTCCACTATTACCCACTTAGCTCTACGAATGTCCAGTTGCATTTTCTACAGACAGAGAGTTTCAAAACAGCTCAATCAAAAGTATGGTTTAACTCAGTTAGCTGTATGCTCAGATCAGAAAGAAGTTTCACAGAATGCTTCTGTGTAGTTTATATTTGAATATATTCCTTTTTCCACTACTACGCTCTTAGCGCTCCAAATGTCCAGTTGCATTTTCAACAGAAAGAGTGTTCGGATCTGCTCAATCAAAAATATGGTTTAACACTTTTAGCTGAATGCACAGATCAGAAAGAAGTTTCACCGAATGATTCTGTGTAGTTTATATTTGAAGACATTCCTTTTTCCACTATTACCCACTTAGCACTCCGAATCTCCACTTGCATTTTCTACAGAAAGAGTGTTTCATAACTGCTCAATCAAAAATATGTTTTATCTCTGTTAACGGAATATACAAATCAGAAATAAGTTTCACAGAATGCATCTGTGTAGTTTTTATTTGAAGATATTCTTTTTCCCAATGTAGGCCTCTTAGCGCTTAGCATGTCCAATTGCAGTTTCTACAGAAAGAGTGTTTCAGAACGGCTCAATCAAAAGTAAGGTTCAACTCTGTTAGTTGAATGCACAGAACAGAAAGAATTTTCACAGAATGCTACTGTGTAGTTTATATTTGAATATATTCCTTTTTCCACTATTACCCTCTTAGCGCTCCGAATGTCCACTTGCATTTTCTACAGAAAGAGTGTTCAGAACTGCGCAATCAAAAGTATGGTTTAACTCTGTTAGCTTAATGAACATATCAGAAATAAGTTTCACACAATGCTTCTGTGTAGTTTTTATTTGAAGATATTATTTTTCCCAGTAGAGGCCTCTTAGCGCTCAGAATGTCCAATTGCAGTTTCTACAGAAAGAGTGTTTCAGAAAGGCTCAATCAAAAGTAAGGTTCAACTCTGTTAGTTGAATGCACAGAACAGAAAGAAGTTTCATACAATGCTTCTGTGTAGTTTATATTTGAACATATTCTTTTTTCCACTATTACCCACTTAGCGCTACGAATGTCCAGTTGCATTTTCTACAGACAGAGTGTTTCAAAACTGCTCAATCAAAAGTATGGTTTAACTCTGTTAGCTGAATGCTCAGATCAGAAAGAAGTTTCACAGAATGCTTCTGTGTAGTTTATATTTGAATATATTCCTTTTTCCACTACTACTCTCTTAGCGCTCCAAATGTCCAGTTGCATTTTCTACAGAAAGAGTGTTCAGATCTGCTCAATCAAAAGTATGGTTTAACTCTGTTAGCTGAATGCACAGATCAGAAAGAAGTTTCACAGAATGATTCTGTGTAGTTTATATTTGGAGACATTCCTTTTTCCACTGTTACCCTCTTAGCGCTCCGAATCTCCACTTGCATTTTCTACAGAAAGAGTGTTTCAGAACGGCTCAATCAAAACTAAGGTTCAACCTTTTTAGTTGAACAAACAGAACAGAAAGAAGTTTCACACAATTCTTCTGTGTAGTTTTTATTTGTAGACATTCTTTTTCCCAATATAGGCCTCTTAGCGCTCAGAATGTCCAATTGCAATTTCTACAGAAAGAGTGTTTCAGAACGGCTCAATCAAAAGTAAGGTTCAACTCTGTTAGTTGAATGCACAGAATAGAAAGAAGTTTCATACAATGCTTCTGTGTAGTTTATATTTGAACATATTCTTTTTTCCACTATTACCCACTTAGCGCTACGAATGTCCAGTTGCATTTTCTACAGACAGAGTGTTTCAAAACTGCTCAATCAAAAGTATGGTTTAACTCTGTTAGCTGAATGCTCAGATCAGAAAGAAGTTTCACAGAATGCTTCTGTGTAGTTTATATTTGAATATATTCCTTTTTCCACTATTACTCTCTTATCGCTCCAAATGTCCAGTTGCATTTTCTACAGAAAGAGTGTTCAGATCTTCTCAATCAAAAGTATGGTTTAACTCTGTTAGCTGAATGCACAGATCAGAAAGAAGTTTCACAGAATGATTCTGTGTAGTTTATATTTGGAGACATTCCTTTTTCAACTATTACCCTCTTAGCGCTCCGAATCTCCACTTGAATTTTCTACAGAAAGAGTGTTTCAGAACGGCTCAATCAAAACTAAGGTTCAACTCTTTTAGTTGAACAAACAGAAAAGAAAGAAGTTTCACACAATTATTCTGTGTAGTTTTTATTTGTAGACATTCTTTTTCCCAATATAGGCCTCCTAGCGCTCAGAATGTCCAATTGCAGTTTCTACAGAAAGAGTGTTTCAGAACGGCTCAATCAAAAGTAAGGTTCAACTCTGTTAGTTGAATGCACAGAACAGAAAGAAGTTTCATACAATGCTTCTGTGTAGTTTATATTTGAACATATTCTTTTTTCCACTATTACCCACTTAGCGCTACGAATGTCCAGTTGCATTTTCTACAGACAGAGTGTTTCAAAACTGCTCAATCAAAAGTATGGTTTAACTCTGTTAGCTGAATGCTCAGATCAAAAAGAAGTTTCACAGAATGCTTCTGTGTAGTTTATATTTGATTATATTCCTTTTTCCACTACTACTCTCTTAGCGCTCCAAATGTCCAGTTGCATTTTCTACAGAAAGAGTGTTCAGATCTGCTCAATCAAAAGTATGGTTTAACTCTGTTAGCTGAATGCACAGATCAGAAAGAAGTTTCACAGAATGATTCTGTGTAGTTTATATTTGGAGACATTCCTTTTTCCACTATTACCCTCTTAGCGCTCCGAATCTCCACTTGAATTTTCTACAGAAAGAGTGTTTCAGAACGGCTCAATCAAAACTAAGGTTCAACTCTTTTAGTTGAACAAACAGAACAGAAAGAAGTTTCACACAATTCTTCTGTGTAGTTTTTATTTGTAGACATTTTTTTTCCCAATATAGGCCTCTTAGCGCTCACAATGTCCAATTGCAGTTTCTACAGAAAGAGTGTTTCAGAACGGCTCAATCAAAAGTAAGGTTCAACTCTGTTAGTTGAATGCACAGAACAGAAAGAAGTTTCATACAATGCTTCTGTGTAGTTTATATTTGAACATATTCTTTTTTCCACTATTACCCACTTAGCGCTACGAATGTCCAGTTGCATTTTCTACAGACAGAGTGTTTCAAAACTGCTCAATCAAAAGTATGGTTTAACTCTGTTAGCTGTATGCTCAGATCAGAAAGAAGTTTCACAGAATGCTTCTGTGTAGTTTATATTTGAATATATTCCTTTTTCCACTACTACGCTCTTAGCGCTCCAAATGTCCAGTTGCATTTTCAACAGAAAGAGTGTTCAGATCTGCTCAATCAAAAGTATGGTTTAACTCTGTTAGCTGAATGCACAGATCAGAAAGAAGTTTCACCGAATGATTCTGTGTAGTTTATATTTGAAGACATTCCTTTTTCAACTATTACCCTCTTAGCGCTCCGAATCTCCACTTGCATTTTCTACAAAAAGAGTGTTTCATAACTGCTCAATCAAAAATATGTTTTATCTCTGTTAACTGAATTTACAGATCAGAAATAAGTTTCACAGAATGCATCTGTGTAGTTTTTATTTGAAGATATTCTTTTTCCCAATGTAGGCCTCTTAGCGCTTAGCATGTCCAATTGCAGTTTCTACAGAAAGAGTGTTTCAGAACGGCTCAATCAAAAGTAAGGTTCAACTCTGTTAGTTGAATGCACAGAACATAAAGAATTTTCACAGAATGCTACTGTGTAGTTTATATTTGAATATATTCCTTTTTCCACTATTAACCTCTTAGCCCTCCGAATGTCCACTTGCATTTTCTACAGAAAGAGTGTTCAGAACTGCGCAATCAAAAGTATGGTTTAACTCTGTTAGCTTAATGAACATATCAGAAATAAGTTTCACACAATGCTTCTGTGTAGTTTTTATTTGAAGATATTATTTTTCCCAATAGAGGCCTCTTAGCGCTCAGAATGTCCAATTGCAGTTTCTACAGAAAGAGTGTTTCAGAAAGGCTCAATCAAAAGTAAGGTTCAACTCTGTTAGTTGAATGCACAGAACAGAAAGAAGTTTCATACAATGCTTCTGTGTAATTTATATTTGAACATATTCTTTTTTCCACTATTACCCACTTAGCGCTACGAATGTCCAGTTGCATTTCCTACGGACAGAGTGTTTCAAAACAGCTCAATCAAAAGTATGGTTTAACTCTGTTAGCTGAATGCTCAGATCAGAAAGAAGTTTCACAGAATGCTTCTGTGTAGTTTATATTTGAATATATTCCTTTTTCCACTACTACTCTCTTAGCGCTCCAAATGCCCAGTTGCATTTTCTACAGAAAGAGTGTTCAGATTTGCTCAATCAAAAGTATGGTTTAACTCTGTTAGCTGAATGCACAGATCAGAAAGAAGTTTCACAGAATGATTCTGTGTAGTTTATATTTGGAGACATTCCTTTTTCCACTATTACCCTCTTAGCGCTCCGAATCTCCACTTGCATTTTCTACAGAAAGAGTGTTTCAGAACGGCTCAATCAAAACTAAGGTTCAATTCTTTTAGTTGAACAAACAGAACAGAAAGAAGTTTCACACAATTCTTCTGTGTAGTTTTTATTTGTAGACATTCTTTTTCCCAATATAGGCCTCTTAGCGCTCAGAATGTCCAATTGCAATTTCTACAGAAAGAGTGTTTCAGAACGGCTCAATCAAAAGTAAGGTTCAACTCTCTTAGTTGAATGCACAGAACAGAAAGAAGTTTCATACAATGCTTCTGTGTAGTTTATATTTGAACATATTCTTTTTTCCACTATTACCCACTTAGCGCTACGAATGTCCAGTTGCATTTTCTACAGACAGAGTGTTTCAAAACTGCTCAATCAAAAGTATGGTTTAACTCTGTTAGCTGAATGCTCAGATCAGAAAGAAGTTTCACAGAATGCTTCTGTGTAGTTTATATTTGAATATATTCCTTTTTCCACTATTACTCTCTTAGCGCTCCAAATGTCCAGTTGCATTTTCTACAGAAAGAGAGTTCAGATCTGCTCAATCAAAAGTATGGTTTAACTCTGTTAGCTGAATGCACAGATCAGAAAGAAGTTTCACAGAAAGATTCTGTGTAGTTTATATTTGGAGACATTCCTTTTTCCACTATTACCCTCTTAGCGCTCCGAATCTCCACTTGAATTTTCTACAGAAAGAGTGTTTCAGAACGGCTCAATCAAAACTAAGGTTCAACTCTTTTAGTTGAACAAACAGAACAGAAAGAAGTTTCACACAATTATTCTGGGTAGTTTTTATTTGTAGACATTCTTTTTCCCAATATAGGCCTCTTAGCGCTCAGAATGTCCAATTGCAGTTTCTACAGGAAGAGTGTTTCAGAACGGCTCAATCAAAAGTAAGGTTCAACTCTGTTATTTGAATGCACAGAACAGAAAGAAGTTTCATACAATGCTTCTGTGTAGTTTATATTTGAACTTATTCTTTTTTCCACTATTACCCACTTAGCTCTACGAATGTCCAGTTGCATTTTCTACAGACAGAGAGTTTCAAAACTGCTCAATCAAAAGTATGGTTTAACTCTGTTAGCTGTATGCTCAGATCAGAAAGAAGTTTCACAGAATGCTTCTGTGTAGTTTATATTTGAATATATTCCTTTTTCCACTACTACGCTCTTAGCGCTCCAAATGTCCAGTTGCATTTTCAACAGAAAGAGTGTTCGGATCTGCTCAATCAAAAATATGGTTTAACACTTTTAGCTGAATGCACAGATCAGAAAGAAGTTTCACCGAATGATTCTGTGTAGTTTATATTTGAAGACATTCCTTTTTCCACTATTACCCACTTAGCGCTCCGAATCTCCACTTGCATTTTCTACAGAAAGAGTGTTTCATAACTGCTCAATCAAAAATATGTTTTATCTCTGTTAACGGAATATACAAATCAGAAATAAGTTTCACAGAATGCATCTGTGTAGTTTTTATTTGAAGATATTCTTTTTCCCAATGTAGGCCTCTTAGCGCTTAGCATGTCCAATTGCAGTTTCTACAGAAAGAGTGTTTCAGAACGGCTCAATCAAAAGTAAGGTTCAACTCTGTTAGTTGAATGCACAGAACAGAAAGAATTTTCACAGAATGCTACTGTGTAGTTTATATTTGAATATATTCCTTTTTCCACTATTACTCTCTTAGCGCTCCGAATGTCCACTTGCATTTTCTACAGAAAGAGTGTTCAGAACTGCGCAATCCAAAGTATGGTTTAACTCTGTTAGCTTAATGAACATATCAGAAATAAGTTTCACACAATGCTTCTGTGTAGTTTTTATTTGAAGATATTATTTTTCCCAATAGAGGCCTCTTAGCGCTCAGAATGTCCAATTGCAGTTTCTACAGAAAGAGTGTTTCAGAAAGGCTCAATCAAAAGTAAGGTTCAACTCTGTTAGTTGAATGCACAGAACAGAAAGAAGTTTCATACAATGCTTCTGTGTAGTTTATATTTGAACATATTCTTTTTTCCACTATTACCCACTTAGCGCTACGAATGTCCAGTTGCATTTTCTACAGACAGAGTGTTTCAAAACTGCTCAATCAAAAGTATGGTTTAACTCTGTTAGCTGAATGCTCAGATCAGAAAGAAGTTTCACAGAATGCTTCTGTGTAGTTTATATTTGAATATATTCCTTTTTCCACTACTACTCTCTTAGCGCTCCAAATGTCCAGTTGCATTTTCTACAGAAAGAGTGTTCAGATCTGCTCAATCAAAAGTATGGTTTAACTCTGTTAGCTGAATGCACAGATCAGAAAGAAGTTTCACAGAATGATTCTGTGTAGTTTATATTTGGAGACATTCCTTTTTCCACTGTTACCCTCTTAGCGCTCCGAATCTCCACTTGCATTTTCTACAGAAAGAGTGTTTCAGAACGGCTCAATCAAAACTAAGGTTCAACCTTTTTAGTTGAACAAACAGAACAGAAAGAAGTTTCACACAATTCTTCTGTGTAGTTTTTATTTGTAGACATTCTTTTTCCCAATATAGGCCTCTTAGCGCTCAGAATGTCCAATTGCAATTTCTACAGAAAGAGTGTTTCAGAACGGCTCAATCAAAAGTAAGGTTCAACTCTGTTAGTTGAATGCACAGAATAGAAAGAAGTTTCATACAATGCTTCTGTGTAGTTTATATTTGAACATATTCTTTTTTCCACTATTACCCACTTAGCGCTACGAATGTCCAGTTGCATTTTCTACAGACAGAGTGTTTCAAAACTGCTCAATCAAAAGTATGGTTTAACTCTGTTAGCTGAATGCTCAGATCAGAAAAAAGTTTCACAGAATGCTTCTGTGTAGTTTATATTTGAATATATTCCTTTTTCCACTATTACTCTCTTATCGCTCCAAATGTCCAGTTGCATTTTCTACAGAAAGAGTGTTCAGATCTGCTCAATCAAAAGTATGGTTTAACTCTGTTAGCTGAATGCACAGATCAGAAAGAAGTTTCACAGAATGATTCTGTGTAGTTTATATTTGGAGACATTCCTTTTTCAACTATTACCCTCTTAGCGCTCCGAATCTCCACTTGAATTTTCTACAGAAAGAGTGTTTCAGAACGGCTCAATCAAAACTAAGGTTCAACTCTTTTAGTTGAACAAACAGAAAAGAAAGAAGTTTCACACAATTATTCTGTGTAGTTTTTATTTGTAGACATTCTTTTTCCCAATATAGGCCTCCTAGCGCTCAGAATGTCCAATTGCAGTTTCTACAGAAAGAGTGTTTCAGAACGGCTCAATCAAAAGTAAGTTTCAACTCTGTTAGTTGAATGCACAGAACAGAAAGAAGTTTCATACAATGCTTCTGTGTAGTTTATATTTGAACATATTCTTTTTTCCACTATTACCCACTTAGCGCTACGAATGTCCAGTTGCATTTTCTACAGACAGAGTGTTTCAAAACTGCTCAATCAAAAGTATGGTTTAACTCTGTTAGCTGAATGCTCAGATCAAAAAGAAGTTTCACAGAATGCTTCTGTGTAGTTTATATTTGATTATATTCCTTTTTCCACTACTACTCTCTTAGCGCTCCAAATGTCCAGTTGCATTTTCTACAGAAAGAGTGTTCAGATCTGCTCAATCAAAAGTATGGTTTAACTCTGTTAGCTGAATGCACAGATCAGAAAGAAGTTTCACAGAATGATTCTGTGTAGTTTATATTTGGAGACATTCCTTTTTCCACTATTACCCTCTTAGCGCTCCGAATCTCCACTTGAATTTTCTACAGAAAGAGTGTTTCAGAACGGCTCAATCAAAACTAAGGTTCAACTCTTTTAGTTGAACAAACAGAACAGAAAGAAGTTTCACACAATTCTTCTGTGTAGTTTTTATTTGTAGACATTTTTTTTCCCAATATAGGCCTCTTAGCGCTCACAATGTCCAATTGCAGTTTCTACAGAAAGAGTGTTTCAGAACGGCTCAATCAAAAGTAAGGTTCAACTCTGTTAGTTGAATGCACAGAACAGAAAGAAGTTTCATACAATGCTTCTGTGTAGTTTATATTTGAACATATTCTTTTTTCCACTATTACCCACTTAGCGCTACGAATGTCCAGTTGCATTTTCTACAGACAGAGTGTTTCAAAACTGCTCAATCAAAAGTATGGTTTAACTCTGTTAGCTGTATGCTCAGATCAGAAAGAAGTTTCACAGAATGCTTCTGTGTAGTTTATATTTGAATATATTCCTTTTTCCACTACTACGCTCTTAGCGCTCCAAATGTCCAGTTGCATTTTCAACAGAAAGAGTGTTCAGATCTGCTCAATCAAAAGTATGGTTTAACTCTGTTAGCTGAATGCACAGATCAGAAAGAAGTTTCACCGAATGATTCTGTGTAGTTTATATTTGAAGACATTCCTTTTTCAACTATTACCCTCTTAGCGCTCCGAATCTCCACTTGCATTTTCTACAAAAAGAGTGTTTCATAACTGCTCAATCAAAAATATGTTTTATCTCTGTTAACTGAATTTACAGATCAGAAATAAGTTTCACAGAATGCATCTGTGTAGTTTTTATTTGAAGATATTCTTTTTCCCAATGTAGGCCTCTTAGCGCTTAGCATGTCCAATTGCAGTTTCTACAGAAAGAGTGTTTCAGAACGGCTCAATCAAAAGTAAGGTTCAACTCTGTTAGTTGAATGCACAGAACATAAAGAATTTTCACAGAATGCTACTGTGTAGTTTATATTTGAATATATTCCTTTTTCCACTATTAACCTCTTAGCGCTCCGAATGTCCACTTGCATTTTCTACAGAAAGAGTGTTCAGAACTGTGCAATCAAAAGTATGGTTTAACTCTGTTAGCTTAATGAACATATCAGAAATAAGTTTCACACAAGGCTTCTGTGTAGTTTTTATTTGAAGATATTATTTTTCCCAATAGAGGCCTCTTAGCGCTCAGAATGTCCAATTGCAGTTTCTACAGAAAGAGTGTTTCAGAAAGGCTCAATCAAAAGTAAGGTTCAACTCTGTTAGTTGAATGCACAGAACAGAAAGAAGTTTCATACAATGCTTCTGTGTAATTTATATTTGAACATATTCTTTTTTCCACTATTACCCACTTAGCGCTACGAATGTCCAGTTGCATTTCCTACAGACAGAGTGTTTCAAAACTGCTCAATCAAAAGTATGGTTTAACTCTGTTAGCTGAATGCTCAGATCAGAAAGAAGTTTCACAGAATGCTTCTGTGTAGTTTATATTTGAATATATTCCTTTTTCCACTACTACTCTCTTAGCGCTCCAAATGCCCAGTTGCATTTTCTACAGAAAGAGTGTTCAGATCTGCTCAATCAAAAGTATGGTTTAACTCTGTTAGCTGAATGCACAGATCAGAAAGAAGTTTCACAGAATGATTCTGTGTAGTTTATATTTGGAGACATTCCTTTTTCCACTATTACCCTCTTAGCGCTCCGAATCTCCACTTGCATTTTCTACAGAAAGAGTGTTTCAGAACGGCTCAATCAAAACTAAGGTTCAATTCTTTTAGTTGAACAAACAGAACAGTAAGAAGTTTCACACAATTCTTCTGTGTAGTTTTTATTTGTAGACATTCTTTTTCCCAATATAGGCCTCTTAGCGCTCAGAATGTCCAATTGCAATTTCTACAGAAAGAGTGTTTCAGAACGGCTCAATCAAAAGTAAGGTTCAACTCTGTTAGTTGAATGCACAGAATAGAAAGAAGTTTCATACAATGCTTCTGTGTAGTTTATATTTGAACATATTCTTTTTTCCACTATTACCCACTTAGCGCTACGAATGTCCAGTTGCATTTTCTACAGACAGAGTGTTTCAAAACTGCTCAATCAAAAGTATGGTTTAACTCTGTTAGCTGAATGCTCAGATCAGAAAGAAGTTTCACAGAATGCTTCTGTGTAGTTTATATTTGAATATATTCCTTTTTCCACTATTACTCTCTTATCGCTCCAAATGTCCAGTTGCATTTTCTACAGAAAGAGTGTTCAGATCTGCTCAATCAAAAGTATGGTTTAACTCTGTTAGCTGAATGCACAGATCAGAAAGAAGTTTCACAGAATGATTCTGTGTAGTTTATATTTGGAGACATTCCTTTTTCAACTATTACCCTCTTAGCGCTCCGAATCTCCACTTGAATTTTCTACAGAAAGAGTGTTTCAGAACGGCTCAATCAAAACTAAGGTTCAACTCTTTTAGTTGAACAAACAGAAAAGAAAGAAGTTTCACACAATTATTCTGTGTAGTTTTTATTTGTAGACATTCTTTTTCCCAATATAGGCCTCCTAGCACTCAGAATGTCCAATTGCAGTTTCTACAGAAAGAGTGTTTCAGAACGGCTCAATCAAAAGTAAGTTTCAACTCTGTTAGTTGAATGCACAGAACAGAAAGAAGTTTCATACAATGCTTCTGTGTAGTTTATATTTGAACATATTCTTTTTTCCACTATTACCCACTTAGCGCTACGAATGTCCAGTTGCATTTTCTACAGACAGAGTGTTTCAAAACTGCTCAATCAAAAGTATGGTTTAACTCTGTTAGCTGAATGCTCAGATCAAAAAGAAGTTTCACACAATGCTTCTGTGTAGTTTATATTTGATTATATTCCTTTTTCCACTACTACTCTCTTAGCGCTCCAAATGTCCAGTTGCATTTTCTACAGAAAGAGTGTTCAGATCTGCTCAATCAAAAGTATGGTTTAACTCTGTTAGCTGAATGCACAGATCAGAAAGAAGTTTCACAGAATGATTCTGTGTAGTTTATATTTGGAGACATTCCTTTTTCCACTATTACCCTCTTAGCGCTCCGAATCTCCACTTGAATTTTCTACAGAAAGAGTGTTTCAGAACGGCTCAATCAAAACTAAGGTTCAACTCTTTTAGTTGAACAAACAGAACAGAAAGAAGTTTCACACAATTCTTCTGTGTAGTTTTTATTTGTAGACATTTTTTTTCCCAATATAGGCCTCTTAGCGCTCACAATGTCCAATTGCAGTTTCTACAGAAAGAGTGTTTCAGAACGGCTCAATCAAAAGTAAGGTTCAACTCTGTTAGTTGAATGCACAGAACAGAAAGAAGTTTCATACAATGCTTCTGTGTAGTTTATATTTGAACATATTCTTTTTTCCACTATTACCCACTTAGCGCTACGAATGTCCAGTTGCATTTTCTACAGACAGAGTGTTTCAAAACTGCTCAATCAAAAGTATGGTTTAACTCTGTTAGCTGTATGCTCAGATCAGAAAGAAGTTTCACAGAATGCTTCTGTGTAGTTTATATTTGAATATATTCCTTTTTCCACTACTACGCTCTTAGCGCTCCAAATGTCCAGTTGCATTTTCAACAGAAAGAGTGTTCAGATCTGCTCAATCAAAAGTATGGTTTAACTCTGTTAGCTGAATGCACAGATCAGAAAGAAGTTTCACCGAATGATTCTGTGTAGTTTATATTTGAAGACATTCCTTTTTCAACTATTACCCTCTTAGCGCTCCGAATCTCCACTTGCATTTTCTACAAAAAGAGTGTTTCATAACTGCTCAATCAAAAATATGTTTTATCTCTGTTAACTGAATTTACAGATCAGAAATAAGTTTCACAGAATGCATCTGTGTAGTTTTTATTTGAAGATATTCTTTTTCCCAATGTAGGCCTCTTAGCGCTTAGCATGTCCAATTGCAGTTTCTACAGAAAGAGTGTTTCAGAACGGCTCAATCAAAAGTAAGGTTCAACTCTGTTAGTTGAATGCACAGAACATAAAGAATTTTCACAGAATGCTACTGTGTAGTTTATATTTGAATATATTCCTTTTTCCACTATTAACCTCTTAGCGCTCCGAATGTCCACTTGCATTTTCTACAGAAAGAGTGTTCAGAACTGCGCAATCAAAAGTATGGTTTAACTCTGTTAGCTTAATGAACATATCAGAAATAAGTTTCACACAAGGCTTCTGTGTAGTTTTTATTTGAAGATATTATTTTTCCCAATAGAGGCCTCTTAGCGCTCAGAATGTCCAATTGCAGTTTCTACAGAAAGAGTGTTTCAGAAAGGCTCAATCAAAAGTAAGGTTCAACTCTGTTAGTTGAATGCACAGAACAGAAAGAAGTTTCATACAATGCTTCTGTGTAATTTATATTTGAACATATTCTTTTTTCCACTATTACCCACTTAGCGCTACGAATGTCCAGTTGCATTTCCTACAGACAGAGTGTTTCAAAACTGCTCAATCAAAAGTATGGTTTAACTCTGTTAGCTGAATGCTCAGATCAGAAAGAAGTTTCACAGAATGCTTCTGTGTAGTTTATATTTGAATATATTCCTTTTTCCACTACTACTCTCTTAGCGCTCCAAATGCCCAGTTGCATTTTCTACAGAAAGAGTGTTCAGATCTGCTCAATCAAAAGTATGGTTTAACTCTGTTAGCTGAATGCACAGATCAGAAAGAAGTTTCACAGAATGATTCTGTGTAGTTTATATTTGGAGACATTCCTTTTTCCACTATTACCCTCTTAGCGCTCCGAATCTCCACTTGCATTTTCTACAGAAAGAGTGTTTCAGAACGGCTCAATCAAAACTAAGGTTCAATTCTTTTAGTTGAACAAACAGAACAGTAAGAAGTTTCACACAATTCTTCTGTGTAGTTTTTATTTGTAGACATTCTTTTTCCCAATATAGGCCTCTTAGCGCTCAGAATGTCCAATTGCAATTTTTACAGAAAGAGTGTTTCAGAACGGCTCAATCAAAAGTAAGGTTCAACTCTGTTAGTTGAATGCACAGAACAGAAAGAAGTTTCATACAATGCTTCTGTGTAATTTATATTTGAACATATTCTTTTTTCCACTATTACCCACTTAGCGCTACGAATGTCCAGTTGCATTTTCTACAGACAGAGTGTTTCAAAACTGCTCAATCAAAAGTATGGTTTAACTCTGTTAGCTGAATGCTCAGATCAGAAAGAAGTTTCACAGAATGCTTCTGTGTAGTTTATATTTGAATATATTCCTTTTTCCACTATTACTCTCTTAGCGCTCCAAATGTCCAGTTGCATTTTCTACAGAAAGAGTGTTCAGATCTGCTCAATCAAAAGTATGGTTTAACTCTGTTAGCTGAATGCACAGATCAGAAAGAAGTTTCACAGAATGATTCTGTGTAGTTTATATTTGGAGACATTCGTTTTTCCACTATTACCCTCTTAGCGCTCCGAATCTCCACTTGAATTTTCTACAGAAAGAGTGTTTCAGAACGGCTCAATCAAAACTAAGGTTCAACTCTTTTAGTTGAACAAACAGAAAAGAAAGAAGTTTCACACAATTATTCTGTGTAGTTTTTATTTGTAGACATTCTTTTTCCCAATATAGGCCTCCTAGCGCTCAGAATGTCCAATTGCAGTTTCTACAGAAAGAGTGTTTCAGAACGGCTCAATCAAAAGTAAGGTTCAACTCTGTTAGTTGAATGCACAGAACAGAAAGAAGTTTCATACAATGCTTCTGTGTAGTTTATATTTGAACATATTCTTTTTTCCACTATTACCCACTTAGCGCTACGAATGTCCAGTTGCATTTTCTACAGAAAGAGTGTTCAGATCTGCTCAATCAAAAGTATGGTTTAACTCTTTTAGCTGAATGCACAGATCAGAAAGAAGTTTCATCGAATGATTCTGTGTAGTTTATATTTGAAGCCATTCCTTTTTCCACTATTACCCTCTTAGCGCTCCGAATCTCCACTTGCATTTCTACAAAAAGAGTGTTTCATAACTGCTCAATCAAAAATATGTTTTATCTCTGTTAACGGAATTTACAAACCAGAAATAAGTTTCACAGAATGCATCTGTGTAGTTTTTATTTGAAGATATTCATTTTCCCAATGTAGGCCTCTTAGCGCTTAGCATGTCCAATTGCAGTTTCTACAGAAAGAGTGTTTCAGAACGGCTCAATCAAAAGTAAGGTTCAACTCTGTTAGTTGAATGCACAGAACAGAAAGAATTTTCACAGAATGCTACTGTGTAGTTTATATTTGAATATATTCCTTTTTCCACTATTACCCTCTTAGCGCTCCGAATGTCCACTTGCATTTTCTACAGAAAGAGTGTTCAGAACTGCGCAATCAAAAGTATGGTTTAACTCTGTTAGCTTAATGAACATATCAGAAATAAGTTTCACACAATGCTTCTGTGTAGTTTTTATTTGAAGATATTATTTTTCCCAATATAGGCCTCTTAGCGCTCAGAATGTCCAATTGCAGTTTCTACAGAAAGAGTGTTTCAGAAAGGCTCAATCAAAAGTAAGGTTCAACTCTGTTAGTTGAATGCACAGAACAGAAAGAAGTTTCATACAATGCTTCTGTGTAGTTTATATTTGAACATATTCTTTTTTCCACTATTACCCACTTAGCGTTACGAATGTCCAGTTGCATTTTCTACAGACAGAGTGTTTCAAACCTGCTCAATCAAAAGTATGGTTTAACTCTGTTAGCTGAATGCTCAGATCAGAAAGATGTTTCACAGAATGCTTCTGTGTAGTTTATATTTGAATATATTCCTTTTTCCACTACTACTCTCTTAGCGCTCCAAATGTCCAGTTGCATTTTCTACAGAAAGAGTGTTCAGATCTGCTCAATCAAAAGTATGGTTTAACTCTGTTAGCTGAATGCACAGATCAGAAAGAAGTTTCACAGAATGATTCTGTGTAGTTTATATTTGGAGACATTCCTTTTTCCACTATTACCCTCTTAGCGCTCCGAATCTCCACTTGCATTTTCTACAGAAAGAGTGTTTCAGAACGGCTCAATCAAACTAAGGTTCAACTCTTTTAGTTGAACAAACAGAACAGAAAGAAGTTTCACACAATTCTTCTGTGTAGTTTTTATTTGTAGACATTCTTTTTCCCAATATAGGCCTCTTAGCGCTCAGAATGTCCAATTGCAGTTTCTACAGAAAGAGTGTTTCAGAACGGCTCAATCAAAAGTAAGGTTCAACTCTGTTAGTTGAATGCACAGAACAGAAAGAAGTTTCATACAATGCTTCTGTGTAGTTCATATTTGAACATATTCTTTTTTCCACTATTACCCACTTAGCGCTACGAATGTCCAGTTGCATTTTCTACAGACAGAGTGTTTCAAAACTGCTCAATCAAAAGTATGGTTTAACTCTGTTAGCTGAATGCTCAGATCAGAAAGAAGTTTCACAGAATGCTTCTGTGTAGTTTATATTTGAATACATTACTTTTTCCACTACTACGCTCTTAGCGCTCCAAATGTCCAGTTGAATTATCTACAGAAAGAGTGTTCAGATCTGCTCAATCTAAAGTATGGTTTAACTCTGTTAGCTGAATGCACAGATCAGAAAGAAGTTTCACCGAATGATTGTGTGTAGTTTATATTTGAAGACATTCCTTTTTCCACTATTACCCACTTAGCGCTCCGAATCTCCACTTGCATTTTCTACAAAAAGAGTGTTTCATAACTGCTCAATCAAAAATATGTTTTATCTCTGTTAACTGAATTTACAGATCAGAAATAAGTTTCACAGAATGCATCTGTGTAGTTTTTATTTGAAGATATTCTTTTTCCCAATGTAGGCCTCTTAGCGCTCAGAATGTCCAATTGCAGTTTCTACAGAAAGAGTGTTTCAGAACGGCTCAATCAAAAGTAAGGTTCAACTCTGTTAGTTGAATGCGCAGAACAGAAAGAATTTTCACAGAATGCTACTGTGTAGTTCATATTTGAATATATTCCTTTTTCCACTATTACCCTCTTAGCGCTCCGAATGTCCACTTGCATTTTCTATAGAAAGAGTGTTCAGAACTGCGCAATCAAAAGTATGGTTTAACACTGTTAGCTTAATGAACATATCAGAAATAAGTTTCACACAATGCTTCTGTGTAGTTTTTATTTGAAGATATTATTTTTCCCAATAGAGGCCTCTTAGCGCTCAGAATGTCCAATTGCATTTTCTACAGAAAGAGTGTTTCAGAAAGGCTCAATCAAAAGTAAGGTTCAACTCTGTTAGTTTAATGCACAGAACAGAAAGAAGTTTCATACAATGCTTCTGTGTAGTTTATATTTGAACATATTCTTTTTTCCACTATTACCCACTTAGCGCTACGAATGTCCAGTTGCATTTTCTACAGACAGAGTGTTTCAAAACTGCTCAATCAAAAGTATGGTTTAACTTTGTTAGCTGAATGCTCAGATCAGAAAGAAGTTTCACAGAATGCTTCTGTGTAGTTTATATTTGAATATATTCCTTTTTCCACTACTACCCTCTTAGCGCTCCAAATGTCCAGTTGCATTTTCTACAGAAAGAGTGTTCAGATCTGCTCAATCAAAAGTATGGTTTAACTCTGTTAGCTGAATGCACAGATCAGAAAGAAGTTTCACAGAATGATTCTGTGTAGTTTATATTTGGAGACATTCCTTTTTCCACTATTACCCTCTTAGCGCTCCGAATCTCCACTTGCATTTTCTACAGAAAGAGTGTTTCAGAACGGCTCAATCAAAACTAAGGTTCAACTCTTTTAGTTGAACAAACAGAACAGAAAGAAGTTTCACAAAATTATTCTGTGTAGCTTTTATTTGTAGACATTCTTTATCCCAATATAGGCCTCTTAGCGCTCAGAATGTCCAATTGCAGTTTCTACAGAAAGAGTGTTTCAGAACGGCTCAATCAAAAGTAAGGTTCAACTCTGTTAGTAGAATGCACAGAACAGAAAGAAGTTTCATACAATGCTTCTGTGTAGTTCATATTTGAACATATTCTTTTTTCCACTATTACCCACTTAGCGCTACGAATGTCCAGTTGCATTTTCTACAGACAGAGTGTTTCAAAACTGCTCAATCAAAAGCATGGTTTAACTCTGTTAGCTGAATGCTCAGATCAGAAAGAAGTTTCACAGAATGCTTCTGTGTAGTTTATATTTGAATATATTCCTTTTTCCACTACTACGCTCTTAGCGCTCCAAATGTCCAGTTGCATTTTCTACAGAAAGAGTGTTCAGATCTGCTCAATCAAAAGTATGGTTTAACTCTGTTAGCTGAATGCACAGATCAGAAAGAAGTTTCACCGAATGATTCTGTGTAGTTTATATTTGAAGACATTCCTTTTTCCACTAGTACCCTCTTAGCGCTCCGAATCTCCACTTGCATTTTCTACAAAAAGAGTGTTTCATAACTGCTCAATCAAAAATATGTTTTATCTCTGTTAACTGAATTTACAGATCAGAAATAAGTTTCACAGAATGCATCTGTGTAGTTTTTATTTGAAGATATTCTTTTTCCCAATGTAGGCCTCTTAGCGCTTAGCATGTCCAATTGCAGTTTCTACAGAAAGAGTGTTTCAGAACGGCTCAATCAAAAGTAAGGTTCAACTCTGTTAGTTGAATGCACAGAACAGAAAGAATTTTCACAGAATGCTACTGTGTAGTTTATATTTGAATATATTCCTTTTTCCACTATTACCCTCTTAGCGCTCCGAATGTCCACTTGCATTTTCTACAGAAAGAGTGTTCAGAACTGCGCAATCAAAAGTATGGTTTAACTCTGTTAGCTTAATGAACATATCAGAAATAAGTTTCACACAATGCTTCTGTGTAGTTTTTATTTGAAGATATTATTTTTCCCAATAGAGGCCTCTTAGCGCTCAGAATGTCCAATTGCAGTTTCTACAGAAAGAGTGTTTCAGAAAGGCTCAATCAAAAGTAAGGTTCAACTCTGTTAGTTGAATGCACAGTACAGAAAGAAGTTTCATACAATGCTTCTGTGTAGTTTATATTTGAACATATTCTTTTTTCCACTATTACCTACTTAGCGCTACGAATGTCCAGTTGCATTTTCTACAGACAGAGTGTTTCAAAACTGCTCAATCAAAAGTATGGTTTAACTCTGTTAGCTGAATGCTCAGATCAGAAAGAAGTTTCACAGAATGCTTCTGTGTAGTTTATATTTGAATATATTCCTTTTTCCACTACTACACTCTTAGCGTTCCAAATGTCCAGTTGCATTTTCTACAGAAAGAGTGTTCAGATCTGCTCAATCAAAAGTATGGTTTAACTCTGTTAGCTGAATGCACAGATCAGAAAGAAGTTTCACAGAATGATTCTGTGTAGTTAATATTTGGAGACATTCCTTTTTCCACTATTACCCTCTTAGCGCTCCGAATCTCCACTTGCATTTTCTACAGAAAGAGTGTTTCAGAACGGCTCAAACAAAACTAAGGTTCAACTCTTTTAGTTGAACAAACAGAACAGAAAGAAGTTTCACACAATTCTTCTGTGTAGTTTTTATTTGTAGACATTCATTTTCCCAATATAGGCCTCTTAGCGCTCAGAATGTCCAATTGCAGTTTCTACAGAAAGAGTGTTTCAGAACGGCTCAATCAAAAGTAAGGTTCAACTCTGTTAGTTGAATGCACAGAACAGAAAGAAGTTTCATACAATGCTTCTGTGTAGTTTATATTTGAACATATTCTTTTTTCCACTATTACCCACTTAGTGCTACGAATGTCCAGTTGAATTTTCTACAGACAGTTTTTCAAAACTGCTCAATCAAAAGTATGGTTTAACTCTGTTAGCTGAATGCTCAGATCAGAAAGAAGTTTCACAGAATGCTTCTGTGTAGTTTATATTTGAATATATTCCTTTTTCCACTACTACCCTCTTAGCGCTCCGAATCTCCACTTGCATTTTCTACAGAAAGAGTGTTTCAGAACGGCTCAATCAAAACTAAGGTTCAACTCTTTTAGTTGAACAAACAGAACAGAAAGAAGTTTCACACAATTCTTCTGTGTAGTTTTTATTTGTAGACATTCTTTTTCCCAATATAGGCCTCTTAGCGCTCAGAATGTCCAATTGCAGTTTCTACAGAAAGAGTGTTTCAGAACGGCTCAATCAAAAGTAAGGTTCAACTCTGTTAGTTGAATGCACAGAACAGAAAGAATTTTCACAGAATGCTACTGTGTAGTTTATATTTGAATATATTCCTTTTTCCACTATTACCCTCTTAGCGCTGCGAATGTCCACTTGCATTTTCTACAGAAAGAGTGTTCAGAACTGCGCAATCAAAAGTATGGTTTAACTCTGTTAACTTAATGAACATATCAGAAATATGTTTCACACAATGCTTCTGTGTAGTTTTTATTTGAAGATATTATTTTTCCCAATAGAGGCCTCTTAGCGCTCAGAATGTCCAATTGCACTTTCTACAGAAAGAGTGTTTCAGAAAGGCTCAATCAAAAGTAAGATTCAACTCTGTTAGTTGAATGCAAAGAACAGAAAGAAGTTTCTTACAATGCTTCTGTGTAGTTTATATTTGAACATATTTTTTTTCCACTATTACCCACTTAGCGCTACGAATGTCCAGTTGCATTTTCTACAGACAGAGTGTTTCAAAACTGCTCAATCAAAAGTATGGTTTAACTCTGTCAGCTGAATGCTCAGATCAGAAAGAAGTTTCACAGAATGCTTCTGTGTAGTTTATATATGAATATATTACTTTTTCCACTACTACTCTCTTAGCGCTCCAAATGTCCAGTTGCATTTTCTACAGAAAGAGTGTTCAGATCTGCTCAATCAAAAGTATGGTTTAACTCTGTTAGCTGAATGCACAGATCAGAAAGAAGTTTCACAGAATGATTCTGTGTAGTTTATATTTGGAGACATTCCTTTTTCCACTATTACCCTCTTAGCGCTCCGAATCTCCACTTGCATTTTCTACAGAAAGAGTGTTTCAGAACGGCTCAATCAAACTAAGGTTCAACTCTTTTAGTTGAACAAACAGAACAGAAAGAAGTTTCACACAATTCTTCTGTGTAGTTTTTATTTGTAGACATTCTTTTTCCCAATATAGGCCTCTTAGCGCTCAGAATGTCCAATTGCAGTTTCTACAGAAAGAGTGTTTCAGAACGGCTCAATCAAAAGTAAGGTTCAACTCTGTTAGTTGAATGCACAGAACAGAAAGAAGTTTCATACAATGCTTCTGTGTAGTTCATATTTGAACATATTCTTTTTTCCACTATTACCCACTTAGCGCTACGAATGTCCAGTTGCATTTTCTACAGACAGAGTGTTTCAAAACTGCTCAATCAAAAGTATGGTTTAACTCTGTTAGCTGAATGCTCAGATCAGAAAGAAGTTTCACAGAATGCTTCTGTGTAGTTTATATTTGAATACATTACTTTTTCCACTACTACGCTCTTAGCGCTCCAAATGTCCAGTTGAATTATCTACAGAAAGAGTGTTCAGATCTGCTCAATCTAAAGTATGGTTTAACTCTGTTAGCTGAATGCACAGATCAGAAAGAAGTTTCACCGAATGATTGTGTGTAGTTTATATTTGAAGACATTCCTTTTTCCACTATTACCCACTTAGCGCTCCGAATCTCCACTTGCATTTTCTACAAAAAGAGTGTTTCATAACTGCTCAATCAAAAATATGTTTTATCTCTGTTAACTGAATTTACAGATCAGAAATAAGTTTCACAGAATGCATCTGTGTAGTTTTTATTTGAAGATATTCTTTTTCCCAATGTAGGCCTCTTAGCGCTCAGAATGTCCAATTGCAGTTTCTACAGAAAGAGTGTTTCAGAACGGCTCAATCAAAAGTAAGGTTCAACTCTGTTAGTTGAATGCGCAGAACAGAAAGAATTTTCACAGAATGCTACTGTGTAGTTCATATTTGAATATATTCCTTTTTCCACTATTACCCTCTTAGCGCTCCGAATGTCCACTTGCATTTTCTATAGAAAGAGTGTTCAGAACTGCGCAATCAAAAGTATGGTTTAACACTGTTAGCTTAATGAACATATCAGAAATAAGTTTCACACAATGCTTCTGTGTAGTTTTTATTTGAAGATATTATTTTTCCCAATAGAGGCCTCTTAGCGCTCAGAATGTCCAATTGCATTTTCTACAGAAAGAGTGTTTCAGAAAGGCTCAATCAAAAGTAAGGTTCAACTCTGTTAGTTTAATGCACAGAACAGAAAGAAGTTTCATACAATGCTTCTGTGTAGTTTATATTTGAACATATTCTTTTTTCCACTATTACCCACTTAGCGCTACGAATGTCCAGTTGCATTTTCTACAGACAGAGTGTTTCAAAACTGCTCAATCAAAAGTATGGTTTAAATTTGTTAGCTGAATGCTCAGATCAGAAAGAAGTTTCACAGAATGCTTCTGTGTAGTTTATATTTGAATATATTCCTTTTTCCACTACTACCCTCTTAGCGCTCCAAATGTCCAGTTGCATTTTCTACAGAAAGAGTGTTCAGATCTGCTCAATCAAAAGTATGGTTTAACTCTGTTAGCTGAATGCACAGATCAGAAAGAAGTTTCACAGAATGATTCTGTGTAGTTTATATTTGGAGACATTCCTTTTTCCACTATTACCCTCTTAGCGCTCCGAATCTCCACTTGCATTTTCTACAGAAAGAGTGTTTCAGAACGGCTCAATCAAAACTAAGGTTCAACTCTTTTAGTTGAACAAACAGAACAGAAAGAAGTTTCACAAAATTATTCTGTGTAGCTTTTATTTGTAGACATTCTTTATCCCAATATAGGCCTCTTAGCGCTCAGAATGTCCAATTGCAGTTTCTACAGAAAGAGTGTTTCAGAACGGCTCAATCAAAAGTAAGGTTCAACTCTGTTAGTAGAATGCACAGAACAGAAAGAAGTTTCATACAATGCTTCTGTGTAGTTCATATTTGAACATATTCTTTTTTCCACTATTACCCACTTAGCGCTACGAATGTCCAGTTGCATTTTCTACAGACAGAGTGTTTCAAAACTGCTCAATCAAAAGCATGGTTTAACTCTGTTAGCTGAATGCTCAGATCAGAAAGAAGTTTCACAGAATGCTTCTGTGTAGTTTATATTTGAATATATTCCTTTTTCCACTACTACGCTCTTAGCGCTCCAAATGTCCAGTTGCATTTTCTACAGAAAGAGTGTTCAGATCTGCTCAATCAAAAGTATGGTTTAACTCTGTTAGCTGAATGCACAGATCAGAAAGAAGTTTCACCGAATGATTCTGTGTAGTTTATATTTGAAGACATTCCTTTTTCCACTAGTACCCTCTTAGCGCTCCGAATCTCCACTTGCATTTTCTACAAAAAGAGTGTTTCATAACTGCTCAATCAAAAATATGTTTTATCTCTGTTAACTGAATTTACAGATCAGAAATAAGTTTCACAGAATGCATCTGTGTAGTTTTTATTTGAAGATATTCTTTTTCCCAATGTAGGCCTCTTAGCGCTTAGCATGTCCAATTGCAGTTTCTACAGAAAGAGTGTTTCAGAACGGCTCAATCAAAAGTAAGGTTCAACTCTGTTAGTTGAATGCACAGAACAGAAAGAATTTTCACAGAATGCTACTGTGTAGTTTATATTTGAATATATTCCTTTTTCCACTATTACCCTCTTAGCGCTCCGAATGTCCACTTGCATTTTCTACAGAAAGAGTGTTCAGAACTGCGCAATCAAAAGTATGGTTTAACTCTGTTAGCTTAATGAACATATCAGAAATAAGTTTCACACAATGCTTCTGTGTAGTTTTTATTTGAAGATATTATTTTTCCCAATAGAGGCCTCTTAGCGCTCAGAATGTCCAATTGCAGTTTCTACAGAAAGAGTGTTTGAGAAAGGCTCAATCAAAAGTAAGGTTCAACTCTGTTAGTTGAATGCACAGAACAGAAAGAAGTTTCATACAATGCTTCTGTGTAGTTTATATTTGAACATATTCTTTTTTCCACTATTACCTACTTAGCGCTACGAATGTCCAGTTGCATTTTCTACAGACAGAGTGTTTCAAAACTGCTCAATCAAAAGTATGGTTTAACTCTGTTAGCTGAATGCTCAGATCAGAAAGAAGTTTCACAGAATGCTTCTGTGTAGTTTATATTTGAATATATTCCTTCTTCCACTACTACACTCTTAGCGTTCCAAATGTCCAGTTGCATTTTCTACAGAAAGAGTGTTCAGATCTGCTCAATCAAAAGTATGGTTTAACTCTGTTAGCTGAATGCACAGATCAGAAAGAAGTTTCACAGCATGATTCTGTGTAGTTAATATTTGGAGACATTCCTTTTTCCACTATTACCCTCTTAGCGCTCCGAATCTCCACTTGCATTTTCTACAGAAAGAGTGTTTCAGAACGGCACAAACAAAACTAAGGTTCAACTCTTTTAGTTGAACAAACAGAACAGAAAGAAGTTTCACACAATTCTTCTGTGTAGTTTTTATTTGTAGACATTCTTTTTCCCAATATAGGCCTCTTAGCGCTCAGAATGTCCAATTGCAGTTTCTACAGAAAGAGTGTTTCAGAACGGCTCAATCAAAAGCAAGGTTCAACTCTGTTAGTTGAATGCACAGAACAGAAAGAAGTTTCATACAATGCTTCTGTGTAGTTTATATTTGAACATATTCTTTTTTCCACTATTACCCACTTAGTGCTACGAATGTCCAGTTGCATTTTCTACAGACAGAGTGTTTCAAAACTGCTCAATCAAAAGTATGGTTTAACTCTGTTAGCTGAATGCTCAGATCAGAAAGAAGTTTCACAGAATGCTTCTGTGTAGTTTATATTTGAATATATTCCTTTTTCCACTACTACCCTCTTAGCGCTCCGAATCTCCACTTGCATTTTCGACAGAAAGAGTGTTTCAGAACGGCTCAATCAAAACTAAGGTTCAACTCTTTTAGTTGAACAAACAGAACAGAAAGAAGTTTCACACAATTCTTCTGTGTAGTTTTTATTTGTAGACATTCTTTTTCCCAATATAGGCCTCTTAGCGCTCAGAATGTCCAATTGCAGTTTCTACAGAAAGAGTGTTTCAGAACGGCTCAATCAAAAGTAAGGTTCAACTCTGTTAGTTGAATGCACAGAACAGAAAGAATTTTCACAGAATGCTACTGTGTAGTTTATATTTGAATATATTCCTTTTTCCACTATTACCCTCTTAGCGCTGTGAATGTCCACTTGCATTTTCTACAGAAAGAGTGTTCAGAACTGCGCAATCCAAAGTATGGTTTAACTCTGTTAACTTAATGAACATATCAGAAATAAGTTTCACACAATGCTTCTGTGTAGTTTTTATTTGAAGATATTATTTTTCCCAATAGAGGCCTCTTAGCGCTCAGAATGTCCAATTGCAGTTTCTACAGAAAGAGTGTTTCAGAAAGGCTCAATCAAAAGTAAGATTCAACTCTGTTAGTTGAATGCAAATAACAGAAAGAAGTTTCTTACAATGCCTCTGTGTAGTTTATATTTGAACATATTTTTTTTCCACTATTACCCACTTAGCGCTACGAATGTCCAGTTGCATTTTCTACAGACAGAGTGTTTCAAAACTGCTCAATCAAAAGTATGGTTTAACTCTGTCAGCTGAATGCTCAGATCAGAAAGAAGTTTCACAGAATGCTTCTGTGTAGTTTATATATGAATATATTCCTTTTTCCACTACTACTCTCTTAGCGCTCCAAATGTCCAGTTGCATTTTCTACAGAAAGAGTGTTCAGATCTGCTCAATCAAAAGTATGGTTTAACTCTGTTAGCTGAATGCACAGATCAGAAAGAAGTTTCACAGAATGATTCTGTGTAGTTTATATTTGGAGACATTCCTTTTTCCACTATTACCCTCTTAGCGCTCCGAATCTCCACTTGCATTTTCTACAGAAAGAGTGTTTCAGAACGGCTCAATCAAAACTAAGGTTCAACTCTTTTAGTTGAACAAACAGAACAGAAAGAAGTTTCACACAATTCTTCTGTGTAGTTTTTATTTGTAGACATTCTTTTTCCCAATATAGGCCTCTTAGCGCTCAGAATGTCCAATTGCAGTTTCTACAGAAAGAGTGTTTCAGAAGGGCTCAATCAAAAGTAAGGTTCAACTCTGTTAGTTGAATGCACAGAACAGAAAGAAGTTTCATACAATGCTTCTGTGTAGTTTATATTTGAACATATTTTTTTTCCACTATTACCCACTTAGCGCTACGAATGTCCAGTTGCATTTTCTACAGACAGAGTGTTTCAAAACTGCTCAATCAAAAGTATGGTTTAACTCTGTTAGCTGAATGCTCAGATCAGAAAGAAGTTTCACAGAATGCTTCTGTGTAGTTTATATTTGAATATATTCCTTTTTCCACTAATACGCTCTTAGCGCTCCAAATGTCCAGTTGCATTTTCTACAGAAAGAATGTTCAGATCTGCTCAATCAAAAGTATGGTTTAACTCTGTTAGCTGAATGCACAGATCACAAACAAGTTTCACCGAATGATTCTGTGTAGTTTATATTTGAAGACATTCTTTTTCCACTATTACCCTCTTAGCGCTCCGAATCTCCACTTGCATTTTCTACAAAAAGAGTGTTTCATAACTGCTCAATCAAAAATATGTTTTATCTCTGTTAACTGAATTTACAGATCAGAAATAAGTTTCACAGAATGCATCTGTGTAGTTTTTATTTGAAGATATTCTTTTTCCCAATGTAGCCCTCTTAGCGCTTAGCATGTCCAATTGCAGTTTCTACAGAAAGAGTGTTTCAGAATGGCTCAATCAAAAGTAAGGTTCAACTCTGTTAGTTGAATGCACAGAACAGAAAGAATTTTCACAGAATGCTACTGTGTAGTTTATATTTGAATATATTCCTTTTTCCACTATTACCCTCTTAGCGCTGGGAATGTCCACTTGCATTTTCTACAGAAAGAGTGTTCAGAACTGCGCAATCAAAAGTATGGTTTAACTCTGTTAGCTTAATGAACATATCAGAAATAAGTTTCACACAATGCTTCCGTGTAGTTTTTATTTGAAGATATTATTTTTCCCAATAGAGGCCTCTTAGCGATCAGAATGTCCAATTGCAGTTTCTACAGAAAGAGTGTTTCAGAAAGGCTCAATCAAAAGTAAGATTCAACTCCGTTAGTTGAATGCACAGAACAGAAGGAAGTTTCATACAATGCTTCTGTGTAGTTTATATTTGAACATATTTTTTTTTCCACTATTACCCACTTAGCGCTACGAATGTCCAGTTGCATTTTCTACAGACAGAGTGTTTCAAAACTGCTCAATCAAAAGTATGGTTTAACTCTGTCAGCTGAATGCTCAGATCAGAAAGAAGTTTCACAGAATGCTTCTGTGTAGTTTATATTTGAATATATTCCTTTTTCCACTACTACGCTCTTAGTGCTCCAAATGTCCAGTTGAATTATCTACAGAAAGAGTGTTCAGATCTGCTCAATCTAAAGTATGTTTTAACTCTGTTAGCTGAATGCACAGATCAGAAAGAAGTTTCACCGAATGATTCTGTGTAGTTTATATTTGAAGACATTCCTTTTTCCACTATTACCCACTTAGCGCTCCGAATCTCCACTTGCATTTTCTACAAAAAGAGTGTTTCATAACTGCTCAATCAAAAATATGTTTTATCTCTGTTAACTGAATTTACAGATCAGAAATAAGTTTCACAGAATGCATCTGTGTAGTTTTTATTTGAAGATATTCTTTTTCCCAATGTAGGCCTCTTAGCGCTCAGAATGTCCAATTGCAGTTTCTACAGAAAGAGTGTTTCAGAACGGCTCAATCAAAAGTACTGTTCAACTCTGTTAGTTGAATGCGCAGAACAGAAAGAATTTTCACAGAATGCTACTGTGTAGTTCATATTTGAATATATTCCTTTTTCCACTATTACCCTCTTAGCGCTCCGAATGTCCACTTGCATTTTCTACAGAAAGAGTGTTCAGAACTGCGCAATCAAAAGTATGGTTTAACACTGTTAGCTTAATGAACATATCAGAAATAAGTTTCACACAATGCTTCTGTGTAGTTTTTATTTGAAGATATTATTTTTCCCAATAGAGGCCTCTTAGCGCTCAGAATGTCCAATTGCAGTTTCTACAGAAAGAGTGTTTCAGAAAAGCTCAATCAAAAGTAAGGTTCAACTCTGTTAGTTTAATGCACAGAACAGAAAGAAGTTTCATACAATGCTTCTGTGTAGTTTATATTTGAACATATTCTTTTTTCCACTATTACCCACTTAGCGCTACGAATGTCCAGTTGCATTTTCTACAGACAGAGTGTTTCAAAACTGCTCAATCAAAAGTATGGTTTAACTTTGTTAGCTGAATGCTCAGATCAGAAAGAAGTTTCACAGAATGCTTCTGTGTAGTTTATATTTGAATATATTCCTTTTTCCACTACTACTCTCTTAGCGCTCCAAATGTCCAGTTGCATTTTCTACAGAAAGAGTGTTCAGATCTGCTCAATCAAAAGTATGGTTTAACTCTGTTAGCTGAATGCACAGATCAGAAAGAAGTTTCACAGAATGATTCTGTGTAGTTTATATTTGGAGACATACCTTTTTCCACTATTACCCTCTTAGCGCTCCGAATCTCCACTTGCATTTTCTACAGAAAGAGTGTTTCAGAACGGCTCAATCAAAACTAAGGTTCAACTCTTTTAGTTGAACAAACAGAACAGAAAGAAGTTTCACACAATTCTTCTGTGTAGTTTTTATTTGTAGACATTCTTTTTCCCAATATAGGCCTTTTAGCGCTCAGAATGTCCAATTGTAATTTCTACAGAAAGAGTGTTTCAGAACGGCTCAATCAAAAGTAAGGTTCAACTCTGTTAGTTGAATGCACCGAACAGAAAGAAGTTTCATACAATGCTTCTGTGTAGTTTATATTTGAACATATTCTTTTTTCCACTATAACCCACTTAGCGCTACGAATGTCCAGTTGCATTTTCTACAGACAGAGTGTTTCAAAACTGCTCAATCAAAAGTATGGTTTAACTCTGTTAGCTGAATGCTCAGATCAGAAAGAAGTTTCACAGAATGCTTCTGTGTAGCTTATATTTGAATATATTCCTTTTTCCACTATTACTCTCTTAGTGCTCCAAATGTCCAGTTGCATTTTCTACAGAAAGAGTGTTCAGATCTGCTCAATCAAAAGTATGGTTTAACTCTTTTAGCTGAATGCACAGATCAGAAAGAAGTTTCACCGAATGATTCTGTGTAGTTTATATTTGAAGCCATTCCTTTTTCCACTATTACCCTCTTAGCCCTCCGAATCTCCACTTGCATTTCTACAAAAAGAGTGTTTCATAACTGCTCAATCAAAAATATGTTTTATCTCTGTTAACGGAATTTACAAACCAGAAATAAGTTTCACAGAATGCATCTGTGTAGTTTTTATTTGAAGATATTCTTTTTCCCAATGTAGGCCTCTTAGCGCTTAGCATGTCCAATTGCAGTTTCTACAGAAAGAGTGTTTCAGAACGGCTCAATCAAATGTAAGGTTCAACTCTGTTAGTTGAATGCACAGAACAGAAAGAATTTTCACAGAATGCTACTGTGTAGTTTATATTTGAATATATTCCTTTTTCCACTATTACCCTCTTAGCGCTGCGAATCTCCACTTGCATTTTCTACAGAAAGAGTGTTTCAGAACGGCTCAATCAAAACTAAGGTTCAACTCTTTTAGTTGAACAAACAGAACAGAAAGAAGTTTCACACAATTCTTCTGTGTAGTTTTTATTTGTAGACATTCTTTTTCCCAATATAGGCCTCTTAGCGCTCAGAATGTCCAATTGCAGTTTCTACAGAAAGAGTGTTTCAGAAGGGCTCAATCAAAAGTAAGGTTCAACTCTGTTAGTTGAATGCACAGAACAGAAAGAAGTTTCATACAATGCTTCTGTGTAGTTTATATTTGAACATATTCTTTTTTCCACTATTACCCACTTAGCGCTACGAATGTCCAGTTGCATTTTCTACAGACAGAGTGTTTCAAAACTGCTCAATCAAAAGTATGGTTTAACTCTGTTAGCTGAATGCTCAGATCAGAAAGAAGTTTCACAGAATGCTTCTGTGTAGTTTATATTTGAATATATTCCTTTTTCCACTAATACGCTCTTAGCGCTCCAAATGTCCAGTTGCATTTTCTACAGAAAGAATGTTCAGATCTGCTCAATCAAAAGTATGGTTTAACTCTGTTAGCTGAATGCACAGATCACAAAGAAGTTTCACCGAATGATTCTGTGTAGTTTATATTTGAAGACATTCTTTTTCCACTATTACCCTCTTAGCGCTCCGAATCTCCACTTGCATTTTCTACAAAAAGAGTGTTTCATAACTGCTCAATCAAAAATATGTTTTATCTCTGTTAACTGAATTTACAGATCAGAAATAAGTTTCACAGAATGCATCTGTGTAGTTTTTATTTGAAGATAGACTTTTTCCCAATGTAGCCCTCTTAGCGCTTAGCATGTCCAATTGCAGTTTCTACAGAAAGAGTGTTTCAGAACGGCTCAATCAAAAGTAAGGTTCAACTCTGTTAGTTGAATGCACAGAACAGAAAGAATTTTCACAGAATGCTACTGTGTAGTTTATATTTGAATATATTCCTTTTTCCACTATTACCCTCTTAGCGCTGCGAATGTCCACTTGCATTTTCTACAGAAATAGTGTTCAGAACTGCGCAATCAAAAGTATGGTTTAACTCTGTTAGCTTAATGAACATATCAGAAATAAGTTTCACACAATGCTTCCGTGTAGTTTTTATTTGAAGATATTATTTTTCCCAATAGAGGCCTCTTAGCGCTCGGAATGTCCAATTGCAGTTTCTACAGAAAGAGTGTTTCAGAAAGGCTCAATCAAAAGTAAGATTCAACTCCGTTAGTTGAATGCACAGAACAGAAAGAAGTTTCATACAATGCTTCTGTGTAGTTTATATTTGAACATATTTTTTTTTCCACTATTACCCACTTAGCGCTACGAATGTCCAGTTGCATTTTCTACAGACAGAGTGTTTCAAAACTGCTCAATCAAAAGTATGGTTTAACTCTGTCAGCTGAATGCTCAGATCAGAAAGATGTTTCACAGAATGCTTCTGTGTAGTTTATATTTGAATATATTCCTTTTTCCACTAGTACTCTCTTAGCGCTCCAAATGTCCAGTTGCATTTTCTACAGAAAAAGTGTTCAGATCTGCTCAATCAAAAGTATGGTTTTACTCTGTTAGCTGAATGCACAGATCAGAAAGAAGTTTCAGAGAATGATTCTGTGTAGTTTATATTTGGAGACATTCCTTTTTCCACTATTACCCTCTTAGCGCTCCGAATCTCCACTTGCATTTTCTACAGAAAGAGTGTTTCAGAACGGCTCAATCAAACTAAGGTTCAACTCTTTTAGTTGAACAAACAGAACAGAAAGAAGTTTCACACAATTCTTCTGTGTAGTTTTTATTTGTAGACATTCTTTTTCCCAATATAGGCCTCTTAGCGCTCAGAATGTCCAATTGCAGTTTCTACAGAAAGAGTGTTTCAGAAAGGCTCAATCAAAAGTAAGGTTCAACTCTGTTAGTTGAATGCACAGAACAGAAAGAAGTTTCATACAATGCTTCTGTGTAGTTCATATTTGAACATATTCTTTTTTCCACTATTACCCACTTAGCGCTACGAATGTCCAGTTGCGTTTTCTACAGACAGACTGTTTCAAAACTGCTCAATCAAAAGCATGGTTTAACTCTGTTAGCTGAATGCTCAGATCAGAAAGAAGTTTCACAGAATGCTTCTGTGTAGTTTATATTTGAATATATTCCTTTTTCCACTACTACGCTCTTAGCGCTCCAAATGTCCAGTTGCATTTTCTACAGAAAGAGTGTTCAGATCTGCTCAATCAAAAGTATGGTTTAACTCTGTTAGCTGAATGCACAGATCAGAAAGAAGTTTCACCGAATGATTCTGTGTAGTTTATATTTGAAGACATTCCTTTTTCCACTATTACCCTCTTAGCGCTCCGAATCTCCACTTGCATTTTCTACAAAAAGAGTGTTTCATAACTGCTCAATCAAAAATATGTTTTATCTCTGTTAACTGAATTTACAGATCAGAAATAAGTTTCACAGAATGCATCTGTGTAGTTTTTATTTGAAGATATTCTTTTTCCCAATGTAGGCCTCTTAGCGCTTAGCATGTCCAATTGCAGTTTCTACAGAAAGAGTGTTTCAGAACGGCTCAATCAAAAGTAAGGTTCAACTCTGTTAGTTGAATGCACAGAACAGAAAGAATTTTCACAGAATGCTACTGTGTAGTTTATATTTGAATATATTCCTTTTTCCACTATTACCATCTTAGCGCTCCAAATGTCCACTTGCATTTTCTACAGAAAGAGTGTTCAGAACTGCGCAATCAAAAGTATGGTTTAACTCTGTTAGCTTAATGAACATATCAGAAATAAGTTTCACACAATGCTTCTGTGTAGTTTTTATTTGAAGATATTATTTTTCCCAATAGAGGCCTCTTAGCGCTCAGAATGTCCAATTGCAGTTTCTACAGAAAGAGTGTTTGAGAAAGGCTCAATCAAAAGTAAGGTTCAACTCTGTTAGTTGAATGCACAGAACAGAAAGAAGTTTCATACAATGCTTCTGTGTAGTTTATATTTGAACATATTCTTTTTTCCACTATTACCTACTTAGCGCTACGAATGTCCAGTTGCATTTTCTACAGACAGAGTGTTTCAAAACTGCTCAATCAAAAGTATGGTTTAACTCTGTTAGCTGAATGCTCAGATCAGAAAGAAGTTTCACAGAATGCTTCTGTGTAGTTTATATTTGAATATATTCCTTCTTCCACTACTACACTCTTAGCGTTCCAAATGTCCAGTTGCATTTTCTACAGAAAGAGTGTTCAGATCTGCTCAATCAAAAGTATGGTTTAACTCTGTTAGCTGAATGCACAGATCAGAAAGAAGTTTCACAGCATGATTCTGTGTAGTTAATATTTGGAGACATTCCTTTTTCCACTATTACCCTCTTAGCGCTCCGAATCTCCACTTGCATTTTCTACAGAAAGAGTGTTTCAGAACGGCACAAACAAAACTAAGGTTCAACTCTTTTAGTTGAACAAACAGAACAGAAAGAAGTTTCACACAATTCTTCTGTGTAGTTTTTATTTGTAGACATTCTTTTTCCCAATATAGGCCTCTTAGCGCTCAGAATGTCCAATTGCAGTTTCTACAGAAAGAGTGTTTCAGAACGGCTCAATCAAAAGCAAGGTTCAACTCTGTTAGTTGAATGCACAGAACAGAAAGAAGTTTCATACAATGCTTCTGTGTAGTTTATATTTGAACATATTCTTTTTTCCACTATTACCCACTTAGTGCTACGAATGTCCAGTTGCATTTTCTACAGACAGAGTGTTTCAAAACTGCTCAATCAAAAGTATGGTTTAACTCTGTTAGCTGAATGCTCAGATCAGAAAGAAGTTTCACAGAATGCTTCTGTGTAGTTTATATTTGAATATATTCCTTTTTCCACTACTACCCTCTTAGCGCTCCGAATCTCCACTTGCATTTTCGACAGAAAGAGTGTTTCAGAACGGCTCAATCAAAACTAAGGTTCAACTCTTTTAGTTGAACAAACAGAACAGAAAGAAGTTTCACACAATTCTTCTGTGTAGTTTTTATTTGTAGACATTCTTTTTCCCAATATAGGCCTCTTAGCGCTCAGAATGTCCAATTGCAGTTTCTACAGAAAGAGTGTTTCAGAACGGCTCAATCAAAAGTAAGGTTCAACTCTGTTAGTTGAATGCACAGAACAGAAAGAATTTTCACAGAATGCTACTGTGTAGTTTATATTTGAATATATTCCTTTTTCCACTATTACCCTCTTAGCGCTGTGAATGTCCACTTGCATTTTCTACAGAAAGAGTGTTCAGAACTGCGCAATCCAAAGTATGGTTTAACTCTGTTAACTTAATGAACATATCAGAAATAAGTTTCACACAATGCTTCTGTGTAGTTTTTATTTGAAGATATTATTTTTCCCAATAGAGGCCTCTTAGCGCTCAGAATGTCCAATTGCAGTTTCTACAGAAAGAGTGTTTCAGAAAGGCTCAATCAAAAGTAAGATTCAACTCTGTTAGTTGAATGCAAATAACAGAAAGAAGTTTCTTACAATGCCTCTGTGTAGTTTATATTTGAACATATTTTTTTTCCACTATTACCCACTTAGCGCTACGAATGTCCAGTTGCATTTTCTACAGACAGAGTGTTTCAAAACTGCTCAATCAAAAGTATGGTTTAACTCTGTCAGCTGAATGCTCAGATCAGAAAGAAGTTTCACAGAATGCTTCTGTGTAGTTTATATATGAATATATTCCTTTTTCCACTACTACTCTCTTAGCGCTCCAAATGTCCAGTTGCATTTTCTACAGAAAGAGTGTTCAGATCTGCTCAATCAAAAGTATGGTTTAACTCTGTTAGCTGAATGCACAGATCAGAAAGAAGTTTCACAGAATGATTCTGTGTAGTTTATATTTGGAGACATTCCTTTTTCCACTATTACCCTCTTAGCGCTCCGAATCTCCACTTGCATTTTCTACAGAAAGAGTGTTTCAGAACGGCTCAATCAAAACTAAGGTTCAACTCTTTTAGTTGAACAAACAGAACAGAAAGAAGTTTCACACAATTCTTCTGTGTAGTTTTTATTTGTAGACATTCTTTTTCCCAATATAGGCCTCTTAGCGCTCAGAATGTCCAATTGCAGTTTCTACAGAAAGAGTGTTTCAGAAGGGCTCAATCAAAAGTAAGGTTCAACTCTGTTAGTTGAATGCACAGAACAGAAAGAAGTTTCATACAATGCTTCTGTGTAGTTTATATTTGAACATATTTTTTTTCCACTATTACCCACTTAGCGCTACGAATGTCCAGTTGCATTTTCTACAGACAGAGTGTTTCAAAACTGCTCAATCAAAAGTATGGTTTAACTCTGTTAGCTGAATGCTCAGATCAGAAAGAAGTTTCACAGAATGCTTCTGTGTAGTTTATATTTGAATATATTCCTTTTTCCACTAATACGCTCTTAGCGCTCCAAATGTCCAGTTGCATTTTCTACAGAAAGAATGTTCAGATCTGCTCAATCAAAAGTATGGTTTAACTCTGTTAGCTGAATGCACAGATCACAAACAAGTTTCACCGAATGATTCTGTGTAGTTTATATTTGAAGACATTCTTTTTCCACTATTACCCTCTTAGCGCTCCGAATCTCCACTTGCATTTTCTACAAAAAGAGTGTTTCATAACTGCTCAATCAAAAATATGTTTTATCTCTGTTAACTGAATTTACAGATCAGAAATAAGTTTCACAGAATGCATCTGTGTAGTTTTTATTTGAAGATATTCTTTTTCCCAATGTAGCCCTCTTAGCGCTTAGCATGTCCAATTGCAGTTTCTACAGAAAGAGTGTTTCAGAATGGCTCAATCAAAAGTAAGGTTCAACTCTGTTAGTTGAATGCACAGAACAGAAAGAATTTTCACAGAATGCTACTGTGTAGTTTATATTTGAATATATTCCTTTTTCCACTATTACCCTCTTAGCGCTGGGAATGTCCACTTGCATTTTCTACAGAAAGAGTGTTCAGAACTGCGCAATCAAAAGTATGGTTTAACTCTGTTAGCTTAATGAACATATCAGAAATAAGTTTCACACAATGCTTCCGTGTAGTTTTTATTTGAAGATATTATTTTTCCCAATAGAGGCCTCTTAGCGATCAGAATGTCCAATTGCAGTTTCTACAGAAAGAGTGTTTCAGAAAGGCTCAATCAAAAGTAAGATTCAACTCCGTTAGTTGAATGCACAGAACAGAAGGAAGTTTCATACAATGCTTCTGTGTAGTTTATATTTGAACATATTTTTTTTTCCACTATTACCCACTTAGCGCTACGAATGTCCAGTTGCATTTTCTACAGACAGAGTGTTTCAAAACTGCTCAATCAAAAGTATGGTTTAACTCTGTCAGCTGAATGCTCAGATCAGAAAGAAGTTTCACAGAATGCTTCTGTGTAGTTTATATATGAATATATTCCTTTTTCCACTACTACTCTCTTAGCGCTCCAAATGTCCAGTTGCATTTTCTACAGAAAGAGTGTTCAGATCTGCTCAATCAAAAGTATGGTTTAACTCTGTTAGCTGAATGCACAGATCAGAAAGAAGTTTCACAGAATGATTCTGTGTAGTTTATATTTGGAGACATTCCTTTTTCCACTATTACCCTCTTAGCGCTCCAAATCTCCACTTGCATTTTCTACAGAAAGAGTGTTTCAGAACGGCTCAATCAAAACTAAGGTTCAACTCCTTTAGTTGAACAAACAGAACAGAAAGAAGTTTCACACAATTCTTCTGGGTAGTTTTTATTTGTAGACATTCTTTTTCCAAATATAGGCCTCTTAGCGCTCAGAATGTCCAATTGCAGTTTCTACAGAAAGAGTGTTTCAGAACGGCTCAATCAAAAGTAAGGTTCAACTCTGTTAGTTGAATGCACAGAACAGAAAGAAGTTTCATACAATGCTTCTGTGTAGTTTATATTTGAACATATTCTTTTTTCCACTATTACCCACTTGGTGCTACGAAAGTCCAGTTGCATTTTCTACAGACAGAGTGTTTCAAAACTGCTCAATCAAAAGTATGGTTTAACTCTGTTAGCTGAATGCTCAGATCAGAAAGAAGTTTCACAGAATGCTTCTGTGTAGTTTATATTTGAATATATTCCTTTTTCCACTACTACTCTCTTAGCGCTCCAAATGTCCAGTTGCATTTTCTACAGAAAGAGTGTTCAGATCTGCTCAATCAAAAGTATGGTTTAACTCTGTTAGCTGAATGCACAGATCAGAAAGAAGTTTCACAGAATGATTCTGTGTAGTTTATATTTGGAGACATTCCTTTTTCCACTATTACCCTCTTAGCGCTCCGAATCTCCACTTGCATTTTCTACAGAAAGAGTGTTTCAGAACGGCTCAATCAAAACTAAGGTTCAACCCTTTTAGTTGAACAAACAGAACAGAAAGAAGTTTCACACAATTCTTCTGTGTAGTTTTTATTTGTAGACATTCTTTTTCCCAATATAGGCCTCTTAGCGCTCAGAATGTCCAATTGCAGTTTCTACAGAAAGAGTGTTTCAGAAGGGCTCAATCAAAAGTAAGGTTCAACTCTGTTAGTTGAATGCACAGAACAGAAAGAAGTTTCATACAATGCTTCTGTGTAGTTTATATTTGAACATATTCTCTTTTCCACTATTACCCACTTAGCGCTACGAATGTCCAGTTGCATTTTCTACAGACAGAGTGTTTCAAAACTGCTCAATCAAAAGTATGGTTTAACTCTGTTAGCTGAATGCTCAGATCAGAAAGAAGTTTCACAGAATGCTTCTGTGTAGTTTATATTTGAATATATTCCTTTTTCCACTACTACGCTCTTAGCGCTCCAAATGTCCAGTTGCATTTTCTACAGAAAGAGTGTTCAGATCTGCTCAATCAAAAGTATGGTTTAACTCTGTTAGCTGAATGCACAGATCAGAAAGAAGTTTCACCGAATGATTCTGTGTAGTTTATATATGAAGACATTCCTTTTTCCACTATTACCCTCATAGCGTTCCGAATCTACACTTGCATTTTCTACAAAAAGAGTGTTTCATAACTGCTCAATCAAAAATATGTTTTATCTCTGTTAACTGAATTTACTGATCAGAAATAAGTTTCACAGAATGCATCTGTGCAGTTTTTATTTGAAGATATTCTTTTTCCCAATGTAGGCCTCTTAGCGCTTAGCATGTCCAATTGCAGTTTCTACAGAAAGAGTGTCTCAGAACGGCTCAATCAAAAGTAAGGTTCAACTCTGTTAGTTGAATGCACAGAACAGAAAGAATTTTCACAGAATGCTACTGTGTAGTTTATATTTGAATATATTCCTTTTTCCACTATTACCCTCTTAGCGCTGCGAATGTCCACTTGCATTTTCTACAGAAAGAGTGTTCAGAACTGCGCAATCAAAAGTATGGGTTAACTCTGTTAGCTTAATGAACATATCAGAAATAAGTTTCACACAATGCTTCCGTGTAGTTTTTATTTGAAGATATTATTTTTCCCAATAGAGGCCTCTTAGCGCTCAGAATGTCCAATTGCAGTTTCTACAGAAAGAGTGTTTCAGAAAGGCTCAATCAAAAGTAAGATTCAACTCCGTTAGTTGAATGCACAGAACAGAAAGAAGTTTCATACAATGCTTCTGTGTAGTTTATATTTGAACATATTTTTTTTTCCACTATTACCCACTTAGCGCTACGAATGTCCAGTTGCATTTTCTACAGACAGAGTGTTTCAAAACTGCTCAATCAAAAGTATGGTTTAACTCTGTTAGCTGAATGATCAGATCAGAAAGAAGTTTCACAGAATGCTTCTGTGTAGTTTATATTTTAATATATTCCTTTTTCCACTACAACACTCTTAGCGCTCCAAATGTCCAGTTGCATTTTCTACAGAAAGAGTGTTCAGATCTGCTCAATCAAAAGTATGGTTTAACTCTGTTAGCTGAATGCACAGATTAGAAAGAAGTTTCACCGAATGATTCTGTGTAGTTTATATTTGAAGACATTCCTTTTTCCACTAATACCCTCTTAGCGCTCCGAATCTCCACTTGCATTTTCTACAAAAAGAGTGTTTCATAACTGCTCAATCAAAAATATGTTTTATCTCTGTTAACTGAATTTACAGATCAGAAATAAGTTTCACAGAATGCATCTGTGTAGTTTTTATTTGAAGATATTCTTTTTCCCAATGTAGGCCTCTTAGCGCTTAGCATGTCCAATTGCAGTTTCTACAGAAAGAGTGTTTCAGAATGGCTCAATCAAAAGTAAGGTTCAACTCTGTTAGTTGAATGCACAGAACAGAAAGAATTTTCACAGAATGCTACTGTGTAGTTTATATTTGAATATATTCCTTTCTCCACTATTACCCTCTTAGCGCTCCGAATGTCCACTTGCATTTTCTACAGAAAGAGTGTTCAGAACTGCGCAATCAAAAGTATGGTTTAACTCTGTTAGCTTAATGAACATATCAGAAATAAGTTTCACACAATGCTTCTGTGTAGTTTTTATTTGAAGATATTATTTTTCCCAATATAGGCCTCTTAGCGCTCAGAATGTCCAATTGCAGTTTCTACAGAAAGAGTGTTTCAGAAAGGCTCAATCAAAAGTAAGGTTCAACTCTGTTAGTTGAATGCACAGAACAGAAAGAAGTTTCATACAATGCTTCTGTGTAGTTTATATTTGAACGTATTTTTTTTCCACTATTACCCTCTTACCGCTACGAATGTCCAGTTGCATTTCCTACAGACAGAGTGTTTCAAACTGCTCAATCAAAAGTATGGTTTAACTCTGTTAGCTGAATGCTCAGATCAGAAAGAAGTTTCACAGAATGCTTCTGTGTAGTTTATATTTTAATATATTCCTTTTTCCACTACTACTCTCTTAGCGCTCCAAATGTGCAGTTGCATTTTCTACAGAAAGAGTGTTCAGATCTGCTCAATCAAAAGTATGGTTTAACTCTGTTAGCTGAATGCACAGATCAGAAAGAAGTTTCACACAATAATTCTGTGTAGTTTATATTTGGAGACATTCCTTTTTCCACTATTACCCTCTTAGCGCTCCGAATCTCCACTTGCATTTTCTACAGAATGAGTGTTTCAGAACGGCTCAATCAAAACTAAGGTTAAACTCTTTTCGTTGAACAAACAGAACAGAAAGTAGTTTCACACAATTCTTCTGTGTAGTTTTTATTTGTAGACATTCTTTTTCCCAATATAGGCCTCCTTGCGCTCAGAATGTCCAATTGCAGTTTCTACAGAAAGAGTGTTTCAGAAAGGCTCAATCAAAAGTAAGGTTCAACTCTGTTAGTTGAATGCACAGAACAGAAAGAAGTTTCATACAATGCTTCTGTGTAGTTTATATTTGAACATATTCTTTTTTCCACTATTACCCACTTAGCGCTACGAATGTCCAGTTGCATTTTCTACAGACAGAGTGTTTCAAAACTGCTCAATCAAAAGTATGGTTTAACTCTGTTAGCTGAATGCTCAGATCAGAAAGAAGTTTCACAGAATGCTTCTGTGTAGTTTATATTTGAATATATTCCCTTTTCCACTACTACTCTCTTAGCGCTCCAAATGTCCAGTTGCATTTTCTACAGAAAGAGTGTTCAGATCTGCTCAATCAAAAGTATGGTTTAACTCTGTTAGCTGAATGCACAGATCAGAAAGAAGTTTCACAGAATGATTCTGTGTAGTTTATATTTGGAGACATTCCTTTTTCCACTATTACCCTGTTAGCGCTCCGAATCTCCACTTGCATTTTCTACAGAAAGAGTGTTTCAGAACGGCTCAATCAAAACTAAGGTTCAACTCTTTTAGTTGAACAAACAGAACAGAAAGAAGTTTCACACAATTCTTCTGTGTTGTTTTTATTTGTAGACATTCTTTTTCCCAATATAGGCCTCTTAACTCTCAGACTGTCCAATTGCAGTTTCTACAGAAAGAGTGTTTCAGAACGGCTCAATCAAAAGTAAGGTTCAACTCTGTTAGTTGAATGCACAGAACAGAAAGAAGTTTCATACAATGCTTCTGTGTAGTTCATATTTGAACATATTCTTTTTTCCACTCTTACCCACTTAGCGCTACGAATGTCCAGTTGCATTTTCTACAGACAGAGTGTTTCAAAACTGCTCAATCAAAAGTATGGTTTAACTCTGTTAGCTGAATGCTCAGATCAGAAAAAAGTTTCACAGAATGCTTCTGTGTAGTTTATATTTGAATATATTCCTTTTTCCACTAATACGCTCTTAGCGCTCCAAATGTCCAGTTGCATTTTCAACAGAAAGAGTGTTCAGATATGCTCAATCAAAAGTATGGTTTAACTCTGTTAGCTGAATGCACAGATCAGAAAGAAGTTTCACCGAATGATTCTGTGTAGTTTATATTTGAAGACATTACTTTTTCCACTATTACCCTCTTAGCGCTCCGAATCTCCACTTGCATTTTCTACAAAAAGAGTGTTTCATAACTGCTCAATGAAAAATATGTTTTATCTTTGTTAACTGAATTTACAGATCAGAAATAAGTTGCACAGAATTCATCTGTGTAGATTTTATTTGAAGATATTCTTTTTCCCAATGTAGGCCTCTTAGCGCTTAGCATGTCCAATTGCAGTTTCTACAGAAAGAGTGTTTCAGAATGGCTCAATCAAAAGTAAGGTTCAACTCTGTTAGTTGAATGCACAGAACAGAAAGAATTTTCACAGAATGCTACTGTGTAGTTTATATTTGAATATATCCCTTTTTCCACTATTACCCTCTTAGCGCTCCGAATGTCCACTTGCATTTTCTACAGAAAGAGTGTTCAGAACTGCGCAATCAAAAGTATGGTTTAACTCTGTTAGCTTAATGAATATATCAGAAATAAGTTTCACATAATGCTTCTGTGTAGTTTTTATTTGAAGATATTATTTTTCCCAATATAGGCCTCTTAGCGCTCAGAATGTCCAATTGCAGATTCTACAGAAAGAGTGTTTCAGAAAGGCTCAATCAAAAGTAAGGTTCAACTCTGTTAGTTGAATGCACAGAACAGAAAGAAGTTTCATACAATGCTTCTGTGTAGTTTATATTTGAACATATTCTTTTTTCCACTATTACCCACTTAGCGCTACGAATGTCCAGTTGCATTTTCTACAGACAGAGTGTTTCAAAACTGCTCAATCAAAAGTATGGTTTAACTCTGTTAGCTGAATGCTCAGATCAGAAAGAAGTTTCACAGAATGCTTCTGTGTAGTTTATATTTGAATATATTCCTTTTTCCACTAATACTCTATTAGCGCTCCAAATGTCCAGTTGCATTTTCTACAGAAAGAGTGTTCAGATCTGCTCAATCAAAAGTATGGTTTAACTCTGTTAGCTGAATGCACAGATCAGAAAGAAGTTTCACAGAATGATTCTGTGTAGTTTATATTTGGAGACATTCCTTTTTCCACTATTACCCTCTTAGCGCTCCGAATCTCCACTTGCATTTTCTACAGAAAGGGTGTTTCAGAACGGCTCAATCAAAACTAAGTTTCAACTCTTTTAGTTGAACAAACAGAACAGAAAGAAGTTTCACACAATTCTTCTGTGTAGTTTTTATTTGTAGACATTCTTTTTCCCAATATAGGCCTCTTAGCGCTCAGAATGTCCAATTGCAGTTTCTACAGAAAGAGGGTTTCTGAACGGCTCAATCAAAAGTAAGGTTCAACTCTGTTAGTTGAATGCACAGAACAGAAAGAAGTTTCATACAATGCTTCTGTGTAGTTTATATTTGAACATATTCTTTTTTCCACTATTACCCACTTAGCGCAACGAATGTCCAGTTGCATTTCCTATAGACAGAGTGTTTCAAAACTGCTCAATCAAAAGTATGGTTTAACTCTGTTAGCTGAATGCTCAGATCAGAAAAAAGTTTCACAGAATGCTTCTGTGTAGTTTATATTTGAATATATTCCTTTTTCCACTACTACTCTCTTAGCGCTCAAATGTCCAGTTGCATTTTCTACAGAAAAAGTGTTCAGATCTGCTCAATCAAAAGTATGGTTTTACTCTGTTAGCTGAATGCACAGATCAGAAAGAAGTTTCAGAGAATGATTCTGTGTAGTTTATATTTGGAGACATTCCTTTTTCCACTATTACCCTCTTAGCGCTCCGAATCTCCACTTGCATTTTCTACAGAAAGAGTGTTTCAGAACGGCTCAATCAAAACTAAGGTTCAACTCTTTTAGTTGAACAAACAGAACAGAAAGAAGTTTCACACAATTCTTCTGTGTAGTTTTTATTTGTAGACATTCTTTTTCCCAATATAGGCCCCTTAGCGCTCAGAATGTCCAATTGCAGTTTCTACCGAAAGAGTGTTTCAGAACGGCTCAATCAAAAGTAAGGTTCAACTCTGTTAGTTGAATGCACAGAACAGAAAGAAGTTTCATACAATGCTTCTGTGTAGTTTATATTTGAACATATTCTTTTTTCCACTATTACCCACTTAGCGCTACGAATGTCCAGTTGCATTTTCTACAGCCAGAGTGTTTCAAAACTGCTCAATCAAAAGTATGGTTTAACTCTGTTAGCTGAATGCTCAGATCAGAAAGAAGTTTCACAGAATGCTTCTGTGTAGTTTATATTTGAATATATTCCTTTTTCCACTACTACGCTCTTAGCGCTCCAAATGTCCAGTTGCATTTTCTACAGAAAGAATGTTCAGATCTGCTCAATCAAAAGTATGGTTTAACTCTGTTAGCTGAATGCACAGATCAGAAAGAAGTTTCACCGAATGATTCTCTGTTGTTTATATTTGAAGACATTCCTTTTTCCACTATTACCCTCTTAGCGCTCCGAATCTCCACTTGCATTTTCTACAAAAAGAGTGTTTCATAACTGCTCAATCAAAAATAGGTTTTATCTCTGTTAACTGAATTTACAGATCAGAAATAAGTTTCACAGAATGCATCTGTGTAGTTTTTATTTGAAGATATTCTTTTTCCCAATGTAGGCCTCTTAGCGTTTAGCATGTCCAATTGCAGTTTCTACAGAAAGAGTGTTTCAGAACGGCTCAATCAAAAGTAAGGTTCAACTCTGTTAGTTGAATGCACAGAACAGAAAGAATTTTCACAGAATGCTACTGTGTAGTTTATATTTGAATATAGTACTTTTTCCACTATTACCCTCTTAGCGCTCCGAATGTCCACTTGCATTTTCTACAGAAAGAGTGTTCAGAACTGCGCAATCAAAAGTATGGTTTAACTCTGTTAGCTTAATGAACATATCAGAAATAAGTTTCACACAATGCTTCTGTGTAGTTTTTATTTGAAGATATTATTTTTCCCAATATAGGCCTCTTAGCGCTCAGAATGTCCAATTGCAGTTTCTACAGAAAGAGTGTTTCAGAAAGGCTCAATCAAAAGTAAGGTTCAACTCTGTTAGTTGAATGCACAGAACAGAAAGAAGTTTCATACAATGCTTCTGTGTAGTTTATATTTGAACGTATTCTTTTTTCCACTATTACCCACTTAGCGCTACGAATGTCCAGTTGCATTTCCTACAGACAGAGTGTTTCAAAACTGCTCAATCAAAAGTATGGTTTAACTCTGTTAGCTGAATGCTCAGATCAGAAAGAAGTTTCACAGAATGCTTCTGTGTAGTTTATATTTGAATATATTCCTTTTTCCACTACTACTCTCTTAGCGCTCCAAATGTGCAGTTGCATTTTCTACAGAAAGAGTGTTCAGATCTGCTCAATCAAAAGTATGGTTTAACTCTGTTAGCTGAATGCACAGATCAGAAAGAAGTTTCACACAATAATTCTGTGTAGTTTATATTTGGAGACATTCCTTTTTCCACTATTACCCTCTTAGCGCTCCGAATCTCCACTTGCATTTTCTACAGAATGAGTGTTTCAGAACGGCTCAATCAAAACTAAGGTTAAACTCTTTTCGTTGAACAAACAGAACAGAAAGTAGTTTCACACAATTCTTCTGTGTAGTTTTTATTTGTAGACATTCTTTTTCCCAATATAGGCCTCCTTGCGCTCAGAATGTCCAATTGCAGTTTCTACAGAAAGAGTGTTTCAGAAAGGCTCAATCAAAAGTAAGGTTCAACTCTGTTAGTTGAATGCACAGAACAGAAAGAAGTTTCATACAATGCTTCTGTGTAGTTTATATTTGAACATATTCTTTTTTCCACTATTACCCACTTAGCGCTACGAATGTCCAGTTGCATTTTCTACAGACAGAGTGTTTCAAAACTGCTCAATCAAAAGTATGGTTTAACTCTGTTAGCTGAATGCTCAGATCAGAAAGAAGTTTCACAGAATGCTTCTGTGTAGTTTATATTTGAATATATTCCCTTTTCCACTACTACTCTCTTAGCGCTCCAAATGTCCACTTGCATTTTCTACAGAAAGAGTGTTCAGATCTGCTCAATCAAAAGTATGGTTTAACTCTGTTAGCTGAATGCACAGATCAGAAAGAAGTTTCACAGAATGATTCTGTGTAGTTTATATTTGGAGACATTCCTTTTTCCACTATTACCCTCTTAGCGCTCCGAATCTCCACTTGCATTTTCTACAGAAAGAGTGTTTCAGAGCGCCTCAATCAAAACTAAGGTTCAACTCTTTTAGTTGAAAAAACAGAACAGAAAGTAGTTTCACACAATTCTTCTGTGTAGTTTTTATTTGTAGACATTCTTTTTCCCAATATAGGCCTCTTAACTCTCAGACTGTCCAATTGCAGTTTCTACAGAAAGAGTGTTTCAGAACGGCTCAATCAAAAGTAAGGTTCAACTCTGTTAGTTGAATGCACAGAACAGAAAGAAGTTTCATACAATGCTTCTGTGTAGTTCATATTTGAACATATTCTTGTTTCCACTCTTACCCACTTAGCGCTACGAATGTCCAGTTGCATTTTCTACAGACAGAGTGTTTCAAAACTGCTCAATCAAAAGTATGGTTTAACTCTGTTAGCTGAATGCTCAGATCAGAAAGAAGTTTCACAGAATGCTTCTGTGTAGTTTATATTTGAATATATTCCTTTTTCCACTAATACGCTCTTAGCGCTCCAAATGTCCAGTTGCATTTTCAACAGAAAGAGTGTTCAGATCTGCTCAATCAAAAGTATGGTTTAACTCTGTTAGCTGAATGCACAGATCAGAAAGAAGTTTCACCGAATGATTCTGTGTAGTTTATATTTGAAGACATTACTTTTTCCACTATTACCCTCTTAGCGCTCCGAATCTCCACTTGCATTTTCTACAAAAAGAGTGTTTCATAACTGCTCAATGAAAAATATGTTTTATCTTTGTTAACTGAATTTACAGATCAGAAATAAGTTGCACAGAATTCATCTGTGTAGATTTTATTTGAAGATAATCTTTTTCCCAATGTAGGCCTCTTAGCGCTTAGCATGTCCAATTGCAGTTTCTACAGAAAGAGTGTTTCAGAACGGCTCAATCAAAAGTAAGTTTCAACTCTGTTAGTTGAATGCACAGAACAGAAAGAATTTTCACAGAATGCTACTGTGTAGTTTATATTTGAATGTATCCCTTTTTCCACTATTACCCTCTTAGCGCTCTGAATGTCCACTTGCATTTTCTACAGAAAGAGTGTTCAGAACTGCGCAATCAAAAGTATGGTTTAACTCTGTTAGCTTAATGAACATATCAGAAATAAGTTTCACACAATGCTTCTGTGTAGTTTTTATTTGAAGATATTATTTTTCCCAATATAGGCCTCTTAGCGCTCAGAATGTCCAATTGCAGATTCTACAGAAAGAGTGTTTCAGAAAGGCTCAATCAAAAGTAAGGTTCAACTCTGTTAGTTGAATGCACAGAACAGAAAGAAGTTTCATACAATGCTTCTGTGTAGTTTATATTTGAACATATTCTTTTTTCCACTATTACCCACTTAGCGCTACGAATGTCCAGTTGCATTTTCTACAGACAGAGTGTTTCAAAACTGCTCAATCAAAAGTATGGTTTAACTCTGTTAGCTGAATGCTCAGATCAGAAAGAAGTTTCACAGAATGCTTCCGTGTAGTTTATATTTGAATATATTCCTTTTTCCACTAATACTCTCTTAGCGCTCCAAATGTCCAGTTGCATTTTCTACAGAAAGAGTGTTCAGATCTGCTCAATCAAAAGTATGGTTTAACTCTGTTAGCTGAATGCACAGATCAGAAAGAAGTTTCACAGAATGATTCTGTGTAGTTTATATTTGGAGACATTCCTTTTTCCACTATTACCCTCTTAGCGCTCCGAATCTCCACTTGCATTTTCTACAGAAAGGGTGTTTCAGAACGGCTCAATCAAAACTAAGGTTCAACTCTTTTAGTTGAACAAACAGAACAGAAAGAAGTTTCACACAATTCTTCTGTGTAGTTCTTAATTGTAGACATTCTTTTTCCCAATATAGGCCTCTTAGCGCTCAGAATGTCCATTTGCAGTTTCTACAGAAAGAGGGTTTCTGAACGGCTCAATCAAAAATAAGGTTCAACTCTGTTAGTTGAATGCACAGAACAGAAAGAAGTTTCATACAATGCTTCTGTGTAGTTTATATTTGAACATATTCTTTTTTCCACTATTACCCACTTAGCGCTACGAATGTCCAGTTGCATTTTCTACAGACAGAGTGTTTCAAAACTGCTCAATCAAAAGTATGGTTTAACTCTGTTAGCTGAATGCTCAGATCAGAAAGAAGTTTCACAGAATGCTTCTGTGTAGTTTATATTTGAATATATTCCTTTTTCCACTAATACGCTCTTAGCGCTCCAAATGTCCAGTTGCATTTTCAACAGAAAGAGTGTTCAGATCTGCTCAATCAAAAGTATGGTTTAACTCTGTTAGCTGAATGCACAGATCAGAAAGAAGTTTCACCGAATGATTCTGTGTAGTTTATATTTGAAGACATTCCTTTTTCCACTATTACCCTCTTAGCGCTCCGAATCTCCACTTGCATTTTCTACAAAAAGAGTGTTTCATAACTGCTCAATGAAAAATATGTTTTATCTCTGTTAACTGAATTTACAGATCAGAAATAAGTTGCACAGAATGCATCTGTGTAGTTTTTATTTGAAGATATTCTTTTTCCCAATGTAGGCCTCTTAGCGCTTAGCATGTCCAATTGCAGTTTCTACAGAAAGAGTGTTTCAGAACGGCTCAATCAAAAGTAAGGTTCAACTCTGTTAGTTGAATGCACAGAACAGAAAGAATTTTCACAGAATGCTACTGTGTAGTTTATATTTGAATATATCCCTTTTTCCACTATTACCCACTTAGCGCTCCGAATGTCCACTTGCATTTTCTACAGAAAGAGTGTTCAGAACTGCGCAATCAAAAGTATGGTTTAACTCTGTTAGCTTAATGAACATATCAGAAATAAGTTTCACACAATGCTTCTGTGTAGTTTTTATTTGAAGATATTATTTTTCCCAATATAGGCCTCTTAGCGCTCAGAATGTCCAATTGCAGATTCTACAGAAAGAGTGTTTCAGAAAGGCTCAATCAAAAGTAAGGTTCAACTCTGTTAGTTGAATGCACAGAACAGAAAGAAGTTTCATACAATGCTTCTGTGTAGTTTATATTTGAACATATTCTTTTTTCCACTATTACCCACTTAGCGCTACGAATGTCCAGTTGCATTTTCTACAGACAGAGTGTTTCAAAACTGCTCAATCAAAAGTATGGTTTAACTCTGTTAGCTGAATGCTCAGATCAGAAAGAAGTTTCACAGAATGCTTCTGTGTAGTTTATATTTGAATATATTCCTTTTTCCACTACTACGCTCTTAGCGCTCCAAATGTCCAGTTGCATTTTCTACAGAAAGAGTGTTCAGATCTGCTCAATCAAAAGTATGATTTAACTCTGTTAGCTGAATGCACAGATCAGAAAGAAGTTTCACCGAATGATTCTGTGTAGTTTGTATTTGAAGACATTCCTTTTTCCACTATTACCCCCTTAGCGCTCCGAATCTCCACTTGCATTTTCTACAAAAAGAGTGTTTCATAACTGCTCAATCAAAAATATGTTTTATCTCTGTTAACTGAAATTACAGATCAGAAATAAATTTCACAGAATGCATCTGTGTAGTTTTTATTTGAAGTTATTCTTTTTCCCAATGTAGGCCTCTTAGCGCTTAGCATGTCCAATTGCAGTTTCTACAGAAAGAGTGTTTCAGAACGGCTCAATCAAAAGTAAGGTTCAACTCTGTTAGTTGAATGCACAGAACAGAAAGAATTTTCACAGAATGCTACTGTGTAGTTTATATTTGAATATATTACTTTTTCCACTATTACCCTCTTAGCGCTCCGAATGTCCACTTGCATTTTCTACAGAAAGAGTGTTCAGAACCGCGCAATCAAAAGTATGGTTTAACTCTGTTAGCTGAATGCTCAGATCAGAAAGAAGTTTCACAGAATGCTTCTGTGTAGTTTATATTTGAATATATTCCTTTTTCCACTAATACGCTCTTAGCGCTCCAAATGTCCAGTTGCATTTTCAACAGAAAGAGTGTTCAGATCTGCTCAATCAAAAGTATGGTTTAACTCTGTTAGCTGAATGCACAGATCAGAAAGAAGTTTCACCGAATGATTCTGTGTAGTTTATATTTGAAGACATTCCTTTTTCCACTATTACCCTCTTAGCTCTCCGAATCTCCACTTGCATTTTCTACAAAAAGAGTGTTTCATAACTGCTCAATGAAAAATATGTTTTATCTCTGTTAACTGAATTTACAGATCAGAAATAAGTTGCACAGAATGCATCTGTGTAGTTTTTATTTGAAGATATTCTTTTTCCCAATGTAGGCCTCTTAGCGCTTAGCATATCCAATTGCAGTTTCTACAGAAAGAGTGTTTCAGAACGGCTCAATCAAAAGTAAGGTTCAACTCTGTTAGTTGAATGCACAGAACAGAAAGAATTTTCACAGAATGCTACTGTGTAGTTTATATTTGAATATATCCCTTTTTCCACTATTACACTCTTAGCACTCCGAATGTCCACTTGCATTTTCTACAGAAAGAGTGTTCAGAACTGCGCAATCAAAAGTATGGTTTAACTCTGTTAGCTTAATGAACATATCAGAAATAAGTTTCACACAATGCTTCTGTGTAGTTTTTATTTGAAGATATTATTTTTCCCAATATAGGCCTCTTAGCGCTCAGAATGTCCAATTGCAGATTCTACAGAAAGAGTGTTTCAGAAAGGCTCAATCAAAAGTAAGGTTCAACTCTGTTAGTTGAATGCACAGAACAGAAAGAAGTTTCATACAATGCTTCTGTGTAGTTTATATTTGAACATATTCTTTTTTCCACTATTACCCACTTAGCGCTACGAATGTCCAGTTGCATTTTCTACAGAGTGTTTCAAAACTGCTCAATCAAAAGTATGGTTTAACTCTGTTAGCTGAATGCTCAGATCAGAAAGAAGTTTCACAGAATGCTTCTGTGTAGTTTATATTTGAATATATTCCTTTTTCCACTACTACGCTCTTAGCGCTCCAAATGTCCAGTTGCATTTTCTACAGAAAGAGTGTTCAGATCTGCTCAATCAAAAGTATGATTTAACTCTGTTAGCTGAATGCACAGATCAGAAAGAAGTTTCACCGAATGATTCTCTGTAGTTTATATTTGAAGACATTCCTTTTTCCACTGTTACCCTCTTAGCGCTCCGAATCTCCACTTGCATTTTCTACAAAAAGAGGGTTTCATAACTGCTCAATCAAAAATATGTTTTATCTCTGTTAACTGAAATTACAGATCAGAAATAAATTTCACAGAATGCATCTGTGCAGTTTTTATTTGAAGATATTCTTTTTCCCAATGTAGGCCTCTAAGCGCTTAGCATGTCCAATTGCAGTTTCTACAGAAAGAGTGTTTCAGAACGGCTCAATCAAAAGTAAGGTTCAACTCTGTTAGTTGAATGCACAGAACAGAAAGTATTTTCACAGAATGCTACTGTGTAGTTTATATTTGAATATATTCCTTTTTCCACTATTACCCTCTTAGCGCTCCGAATGTCCACTTGAATTTTCTACAGAAAGAGTGTTCAGAACTGCGCAATCAAAAGTATGGTTTAACTCTGTTAGCTTAATGAACATATCAGAAATAAGTTTCACACAATGCTTCTGTGTAGTTTTCATTTGAAGATATTATTTTTCCCATTAGAGGCCTCTTAGCGCTCAGAATGTCCAATTGCAGTTTCTACAGAAAGAGTGTTTCAGAAAGGCTCAATCAAAAGTAAGGTTCAACTCTGTTAGTTGAATGCACAGAACAGAAAGAAGTTTCATACAATGCTTCTGTGTAGTTTATATTTGAACATATTCTTTTTTCCACTATTACCCACTTAGCGCTACGAATGTCCAGTTGCATTTTCTACAGACAGAGTGTTTCAAAACTGCTCAATCAAAAGTATGGTTTAACTCTGTTAGCTGAATGCTCAGATCAGAAAGAAGTTTCACAGAATGCTTCTGTGTAGTTTATATTTGAATATATTCCTTTTTCCACTACTACGCTCTTAGCGCTCCAAATGTCCAGTTGCATTTTCTACAGAAAGAGTGTTCAGATCTGCTCAATCAAAAGTATGGTTTAACTCTGTTAGCTGAATGCACAGATCAGAAAGAAGTTTCACAGAATGATTCTGTGTAGTTTATATTTGGAGACATTCCTTTTTCCACTATTACCCTCTTAGCGCTCCGAATCTCCACTTGCATTTTCTACAGAAAGGGTGTTTCAGAACGGCTCAATCAAAACTAAGGTTCAACTCTTTTAGTTGAACAAACAGAACAGAAAGAAGTTTCACACAATTCTTCTGTGTAGTTCTTAATTGTAGACATTCTTTTTCCCAATATAGGCCTCTTAGCGCTCAGAATGTCCATTTGCAGTTTCTACAGAAAGAGGGTTTCTGAACGGCTCAATCAAAAATAAGGTTCAACTCTGTTAGTTGAATGCACAGAACAGAAAGAAGTTTCATACAATGCTTCTGTGTAGTTTATATTTGAACATATTCTTTTTTCCACTATTACCCACTTAGCGCTACGAATGTCCAGTTGCATTTTCTACAGACAGAGTGTTTCAAAACTGCTCAATCAAAAGTATGGTTTAACTCTGTTAGCTGAATGCTCAGATCAGAAAGAAGTTTCACAGAATGCTTCTGTGTAGTTTATATTTGAATATATTCCTTTTTCCACTAATACGCTCTTAGCGCTCCAAATGTCCAGTTGCATTTTCAACAGAAAGAGTGTTCAGATCTGCTCAATCAAAAGTATGGTTTAACTCTGTTAGCTGAATGCACAGATCAGAAAGAAGTTTCACCGAATGATTCTGTGTAGTTTATATTTGAAGACATTCCTTTTTCCACTATTACCCTCTTAGCGCTCCGAATCTCCACTTGCATTTTCTACAAAAAGAGTGTTTCATAACTGCTCAATGAAAAATATGTTTTATCTCTGTTAACTGAATTTACAGATCAGAAATAAGTTGCACAGAATGCATCTGTGTAGTTTTTATTTGAAGATATTCTTTTTCCCAATGTAGGCCTCTTAGCGCTTAGCATATCCAATTGCAGTTTCTACAGAAAGAGTGTTTCAGAACGGCTCAATCAAAAGTAAGGTTCAACTCTGTTAGTTGAATGCACAGAACAGAAAGAATTTTCACAGAATGCTACTGTGTAGTTTATATTTGAATATATCCCTTTTTCCACTATTACACTCTTAGCACTCCGAATGTCCACTTGCATTTTCTACAGAAAGAGTGTTCAGAACTGCGCAATCAAAAGTATGGTTTAACTCTGTTAGCTTAATGAACATATCAGAAATAAGTTTCACACAATGCTTCTGTGTAGTTTTTATTTGAAGATATTATTTTTCCCAATATAGGCCTCTTAGCGCTCAGAATGTCCAATTGCAGATTCTACAGAAAGAGTGTTTCAGAAAGGCTCAATCAAAAGTAAGGTTCAACTCTGTTAGTTGAATGCACAGAACAGAAAGAAGTTTCATACAATGCTTCTGTGTAGTTTATATTTGAACATATTCTTTTTTCCACTATTACCCACTTAGCGCTACGAATGTCCAGTTGCATTTTCTACAGAGTGTTTCAAAACTGCTCAATCAAAAGTATGGTTTAACTCTGTTAGCTGAATGCTCAGATCAGAAAGAAGTTTCACAGAATGCTTCTGTGTAGTTTATATTTGAATATATTCCTTTTTCCACTACTACGCTCTTAGCGCTCCAAATGTCCAGTTGCATTTTCTACAGAAAGAGTGTTCAGATCTGCTCAATCAAAAGTATGATTTAACTCTGTTAGCTGAATGCACAGATCAGAAAGAAGTTTCACCGAATGATTCTCTGTAGTTTATATTTGAAGACATTCCTTTTTCCACTGTTACCCTCTTAGCGCTCCGAATCTCCACTTGCATTTTCTACAAAAAGAGGGTTTCATAACTGCTCAATCAAAAATATGTTTTATCTCTGTTAACTGAAATTACAGATCAGAAATAAATTTCACAGAATGCATCTGTGCAGTTTTTATTTGAAGATATTCTTTTTCCCAATGTAGGCCTCTTAGCGCTTAGCATGTCCAATTGCAGTTTCTACAGAAAGAGTGTTTCAGAACGGCTCAATCAAAAGTAAGGTTCAACTCTGTTAGTTGAATGCACAGAACAGAAAGTATTTTCACAGAATGCTACTGTGTAGTTTATATTTGAATATATTCCTTTTTCCACTATTACCCTCTTAGCGCTCCGAATGTCCACTTGAATTTTCTACAGAAAGAGTGTTCAGAACTGCGCAATCAAAAGTATGGTTTAACTCTGTTAGCTTAATGAACATATCAGAAATAAGTTTCACACAATGCTTCTGTGTAGTTTTCATTTGAAGATATTATTTTTCCCATTAGAGGCCTCTTAGCGCTCAGAATGTCCAATTGCAGTTTCTACAGAAAGAGTGTTTCAGAAAGGCTCAATCAAAAGTAAGGTTCAACTCTGTTAGTTGAATGCACAGAACAGAAAGAAGTTTCATACAATGCTTCTGTGTAGTTTATATTTGAACATATTCTTTTTTCCACTATTACCCACTTAGCGCTACGAATGTCCAGTTGCATTTTCTACAGACAGAGTGTTTCAAAACTGCTCAATCAAAAGTATGGTTTAACTCTGTTAGCTGAATGCTCAGATCAGAAAGAAGTTTCACAGAATGCTTCTGTGTAGTTTATATTTGAATATATTCCTTTTTCCACTACTACGCTCTTAGCGCTCCAAATGTCCAGTTGCATTTTCTACAGAAAGAGTGTTCAGATCTGCTCAATCAAAAGTATGGTTTAACTCTGTTAGCTGAATGCACAGATCAGAAAGAAGTTTCACAGAATGATTCTGTGTAGTTTATATTTGGAGACATTCCTTTTTCCACTATTACCCTCTTAGCGCTCCGAATCTCCACTTGCATTTTCTACAGAAAGGGTGTTTCAGAACGGCTCAATCAAAACTAAGGTTCAACTCTTTTAGTTGAACAAACAGAACAGAAAGAAGTTTCACACAATTCTTCTGTGTAGTTCTTAATTGTAGACATTCTTTTTCCCAATATAGGCCTCTTAGCGCTCAGAATGTCCATTTGCAGTTTCTACAGAAAGAGGGTTTCTGAACGGCTCAATCAAAAATAAGGTTCAACTCTGTTAGTTGAATGCACAGAACAGAAAGAAGTTTCATACAATGCTTCTGTGTAGTTTATATTTGAACATATTCTTTTTTCCACTATTACCCACTTAGCGCTACGAATGTCCAGTTGCATTTTCTACAGACAGAGTGTTTCAAAACTGCTCAATCAAAAGTATGGTTTAACTCTGTTAGCTGAATGCTCAGATCAGAAAGAAGTTTCACAGAATGCTTCTGTGTAGTTTATATTTGAATATATTCCTTTTTCCACTAATACGCTCTTAGCGCTCCAAATGTCCAGTTGCATTTTCAACAGAAAGAGTGTTCAGATCTGCTCAATCAAAAGTATGGTTTAACTCTGTTAGCTGAATGCACAGATCAGAAAGAAGTTTCACCGAATGATTCTGTGTAGTTTATATTTGAAGACATTCCTTTTTCCACTATTACCCTCTTAGCGCTCCGAATCTCCACTTGCATTTTCTACAAAAAGAGTGTTTCATAACTGCTCAATGAAAAATATGTTTTATCTCTGTTAACTGAATTTACAGATCAGAAATAAGTTGCACAGAATGCATCTGTGTAGTTTTTATTTGAAGATATTCTTTTTCCCAATGTAGGCCTCTTAGCGCTTAGCATGTCCAATTGCAGTTTCTACAGAAAGAGTGTTTCAGAACGGCTCAATCAAAAGTAAGGTTCAACTCTGTTAGTTGAATGCACAGAACAGAAAGAATTTTCACAGAATGCTACTGTGTAGTTTATATTTGAATATATCCCTTTTTCCACTATTACCCACTTAGCGCTCCGAATGTCCACTTGCATTTTCTACAGAAAGAGTGTTCAGAACTGCGCAATCAAAAGTATGGTTTAACTCTGTTAGCTTAATGAACATATCAGAAATAAGTTTCACACAATGCTTCTGTGTAGTTTTTATTTGAAGATATTATTTTTCCCAATATAGGCCTCTTAGCGCTCAGAATGTCCAATTGCAGATTCTACAGAAAGAGTGTTTCAGAAAGGCTCAATCAAAAGTAAGGTTCAACTCTGTTAGTTGAATGCACAGAACAGAAAGAAGTTTCATACAATGCTTCTGTGTAGTTTATATTTGAACATATTCTTTTTTCCACTATTACCCACTTAGCGCTACGAATGTCCAGTTGCATTTTCTACAGACAGAGTGTTTCAAAACTGCTCAATCAAAAGTATGGTTTAACTCTGTTAGCTGAATGCTCAGATCAGAAAGAAGTTTCACAGAATGCTTCTGTGTAGTTTATATTTGAATATATTCCTTTTTCCACTACTACGCTCTTAGCGCTCCAAATGTCCAGTTGCATTTTCTACAGAAAGAGTGTTCAGATCTGCTCAATCAAAAGTATGATTTAACTCTGTTAGCTGAATGCACAGATCAGAAAGAAGTTTCACCGAATGATTCTGTGTAGTTTGTATTTGAAGACATTCCTTTTTCCACTATTACCCCCTTAGCGCTCCGAATCTCCACTTGCATTTTCTACAAAAAGAGTGTTTCATAACTGCTCAATCAAAAATATGTTTTATCTCTGTTAACTGAAATTACAGATCAGAAATAAATTTCACAGAATGCATCTGTGTAGTTTTTATTTGAAGTTATTCTTTTTCCCAATGTAGGCCTCTTAGCGCTTAGCATGTCCAATTGCAGTTTCTACAGAAAGAGTGTTTCAGAACGGCTCAATCAAAAGTAAGGTTCAACTCTGTTAGTTGAATGCACAGAACAGAAAGAATTTTCACAGAATGCTACTGTGTAGTTTATATTTGAATATATTACTTTTTCCACTATTACCCTCTTAGCGCTCCGAATGTCCACTTGCATTTTCTACAGAAAGAGTGTTCAGAACCGCGCAATCAAAAGTATGGTTTAACTCTGTTAGCTGAATGCTCAGATCAGAAAGAAGTTTCACAGAATGCTTCTGTGTAGTTTATATTTGAATATATTCCTTTTTCCACTAATACGCTCTTAGCGCTCCAAATGTCCAGTTGCATTTTCAACAGAAAGAGTGTTCAGATCTGCTCAATCAAAAGTATGGTTTAACTCTGTTAGCTGAATGCACAGATCAGAAAGAAGTTTCACCGAATGATTCTGTGTAGTTTATATTTGAAGACATTCCTTTTTCCACTATTACCCTCTTAGCTCTCCGAATCTCCACTTGCATTTTCTACAAAAAGAGTGTTTCATAACTGCTCAATGAAAAATATGTTTTATCTCTGTTAACTGAATTTACAGATCAGAAATAAGTTGCACAGAATGCATCTGTGTAGTTTTTATTTGAAGATATTCTTTTTCCCAATGTAGGCCTCTTAGCGCTTAGCATATCCAATTGCAGTTTCTACAGAAAGAGTGTTTCAGAACGGCTCAATCAAAAGTAAGGTTCAACTCTGTTAGTTGAATGCACAGAACAGAAAGAATTTTCACAGAATGCTACTGTGTAGTTTATATTTGAATATATCCCTTTTTCCACTATTACACTCTTAGCACTCCGAATGTCCACTTGCATTTTCTACAGAAAGAGTGTTCAGAACTGCGCAATCAAAAGTATGGTTTAACTCTGTTAGCTTAATGAACATATCAGAAATAAGTTTCACACAATGCTTCTGTGTAGTTTTTATTTGAAGATATTATTTTTCCCAATATAGGCCTCTTAGCGCTCAGAATGTCCAATTGCAGATTCTACAGAAAGAGTGTTTCAGAAAGGCTCAATCAAAAGTAAGGTTCAACTCTGTTAGTTGAATGCACAGAACAGAAAGAAGTTTCATACAATGCTTCTGTGTAGTTTATATTTGAACATATTCTTTTTTCCACTATTACCCACTTAGCGCTACGAATGTCCAGTTGCATTTTCTACAGAGTGTTTCAAAACTGCTCAATCAAAAGTATGGTTTAACTCTGTTAGCTGAATGCTCAGATCAGAAAGAAGTTTCACAGAATGCTTCTGTGTAGTTTATATTTGAATATATTCCTTTTTCCACTACTACGCTCTTAGCGCTCCAAATGTCCAGTTGCATTTTCTACAGAAAGAGTGTTCAGATCTGCTCAATCAAAAGTATGATTTAACTCTGTTAGCTGAATGCACAGATCAGAAAGAAGTTTCACCGAATGATTCTCTGTAGTTTATATTTGAAGACATTCCTTTTTCCACTGTTACCCTCTTAGCGCTCCGAATCTCCACTTGCATTTTCTACAAAAAGAGGGTTTCATAACTGCTCAATCAAAAATATGTTTTATCTCTGTTAACTGAAATTACAGATCAGAAATAAATTTCACAGAATGCATCTGTGCAGTTTTTATTTGAAGATATTCTTTTTCCCAATGTAGGCCTCTTAGCGCTTAGCATGTCCAATTGCAGTTTCTACAGAAAGAGTGTTTCAGAACGGCTCAATCAAAAGTAAGGTTCAACTCTGTTAGTTGAATGCACAGAACAGAAAGTATTTTCACAGAATGCTACTGTGTAGTTTATATTTGAATATATTCCTTTTTCCACTATTACCCTCTTAGCGCTCCGAATGTCCACTTGAATTTTCTACAGAAAGAGTGTTCAGAACTGCGCAATCAAAAGTATGGTTTAACTCTGTTAGCTTAATGAACATATCAGAAATAAGTTTCACACAATGCTTCTGTGTAGTTTTCATTTGAAGATATTATTTTTCCCATTAGAGGCCTCTTAGCGCTCAGAATGTCCAATTGCAGTTTCTACAGAAAGAGTGTTTCAGAAAGGCTCAATCAAAAGTAAGGTTCAACTCTGTTAGTTGAATGCACAGAACAGAAAGAAGTTTCATACAATGCTTCTGTGTAGTTTATATTTGAACATATTCTTTTTTCCACTATTACCCACTTAGCGCTACGAATGTCCAGTTGCATTTTCTACAGACAGAGTGTTTCAAAACTGCTCAATCAAAAGTATGGTTTAACTCTGTTAGCTGAATGCTCAGATCAGAAAGAAGTTTCACAGAATGCTTCTGTGTAGTTTATATTTGAATATATTCCTTTTTCCACTACTACGCTCTTAGCGCTCCAAATGTCCAGTTGCATTTTCTACAGAAAGAGTGTTCAGATCTGCTCAATCAAAAGTATGGTTTAACTCTGTTAGCTGAATGCACAGATCAGAAAGAAGTTTCACAGAATGATTCTGTGTAGTTTATATTTGGAGACATTCCTTTTTCCACTATTACCCTCTTAGCGCTCCGAATCTCCACTTGCATTTTCTACAGAAAGAGTGTTTCAGAACGGCTCAATCAAAACTAAGGTTCAAATCTTTTAGTTGAACAAACAGAACAGAAAGAAGTTTCACACAATTCTTCTGTGTAGTTTTTATTTGTAGACATTCTTTTTCCCAATATAGGCCTCTTAGCGCTCAGAATGTCCAATTGCAGTTTCTACAGAAAGAGTGTTTCAGAACGGCTCAATCAAAAGTAAGGTTCAACTCTGTTAGTTGAATGCACAGAACAGAAAGAAGTTTCATACAATGCTTCTGTGTAGTTTATATTTGAACATATTCTTTTTTCCACTATTACCCACTTAGCGCTACGAATGTCCAGTTGCATTTTCTACAGACAGAGTGTTTCAAAACTGCTCAATCAAAAGTATGGTTTAACTCTGTTAGCTGAATGCACAGATCAGAAAGAAGTTTCACCGAATGATTCTGTGTAGTTTATATTTGAAGACATTACTTTTTCCACTATTACCCTCTTAGCGCTCCGAATCTCCACTTGCATTTTCTACAAAAAGAGTGTTTCATAACTGCTCAATGAAAAATATGTTTTATCTCTGTTAACTGAATTTACAGATCAGAAATAAGTTGCACAGAATGCATCTGTGTACTTTTTATTTGAAGATATTCTTTTTCCCAATGTAGGCCTCTTAGCGCTTAGCATGTCCAATTGCAGTTTCTACAGAAAGAGTGTTTCAGAACGGCTGAATCAAAAGTAAGGTTCAACTCTGTTAGTTGAATGCACAGAACAGAAAGAATTTTCACAGAATGCTACTGTGTAGTTTATATTTGAATATATCCCTTTTTCCACTATTACCCTCTTAGCGCTCCGAATGTCCACTTGCATTTTCTACAGAAAGAGTGTTCAGAACTGCGCAATCAAATGTATGGTTTAACTGTGTTAGCTTAATGAACATATCAGAAATAAGTTTCACACAATGCTTCTGTGTAGTTTTTATTTGAAGATGTTATTTTTCCCAATATGGGCCTCTTAGCGCTCAGAATGTCCAATTGCATATTCTACAGAAAGAGTGTTTCAGAAAGGCTCAATCAAAAGTAAGGTTCAACTCTGTTAGTTGAATGCACAGAACAGAAAGAAGTTTCATACAATGCTTCTGTGTAGTTTATATTTGAACATATTCTTTTTTCCACTATTACCCACTTAGCGCTACGAATGTCCAGTTGCATTTTCTACAGACAGAGTGTTTCAAAACTGCTCAATCAAAAGTATGGTTTAACTCTGTTAGCTGAATGCTCAGATCAGAAAGAAGTTTCACAGAATGCTTCTGTGTAGTTTATATTTGAATATATTCCTTTTTCCACTACTACTCTCTTAGCGCTCCAAATGTCCAGTTGCATTTTCTACAGAAAGAGTGTTCAGATCTGCTCAATCAAAAGTATGGTTTAATTCTGTTAGCTGAATGCACAGATCAGAAAGAAGTTTCACCGAATGATTCTGTGTAGTTTATATTTGGAGACATTCCTTTTTCCACTATTACCCTCTTAGCGCTCCGAATCTCCACTTGCATTTTCTACATAAAGAGTGTTTCAGAACGGCTCAATCAAAACTAAGGTTCAACTCTTTTAGTTGAACAAACAGAACAGAAAGAAGTTTCACACAATTCTTCTGTGTAGTTTTTATTTGTAGACATCCTTTTTCCCAATATAGGCCTCTTAGCTCTCAGAATGTCCAATTGCAGTTTCTACAGAAAGAGTGTTTCAGAACGGCTCAATCAAAAGGAAGGTTCAACTCTGTTAGTTGAATGCACAGAACAGAAAGAAGTTTCATACAATGCTTCTGTGTAGTTTATATTTGAACATATTCTTTTTTCCACTATTACCCACTTAGCGCTACGAATGTCCAGTTGCATTTTCTACAGACAGAGTGTTTCAAAACTGCTCAATCAAAAGTATGGTTTAACTCTGTTAGCTGAATGCTCAGATCAGAAAGAAGTTTCACAGAATGCTTCTGTGTAGTTTATATTTGAATATATTCCTTTTTCCACTAATACGCTCTTAGCGCTGCAAATGTCCAGTTGCATTTTCAACAGAAAGGGTGTTCAGATCTGCTCAATCAAAAGTATGGTTTAACTCTGTTAGATGAATGAACAGATCAGAAAGAAGTTTCACCGAATGATTCTGTGTAGTTTATGTTTGAAGACATTCCTTTTTCCACTATTACCCTCTTAGCGCTCCGAATCTCCACTTGCATTTTCTACAAAAAGAGTGTTTCATAACTGCTCAATGAAAAATATGTTTTATCTCTGTTAACTGAATTTACAGATCAGAAATAAGTTGCACAGAATGCATCTGTGTAGTTTTTATTTGAAGATATTCTTTTTCCCAATGTAGGCCTCTTAGCGCTCAGAATGTCCAATTGCAGTTTCTACAGAAAGAGTGTTTCAGAACGGCTCAATCAAAAGTAAGGTTCAACTCTGTTAGTTGAATGCACAGAACAGAAAGAATTTTCACAGAAGGCTACTGTGTGGTTTATATTTGAATATATCCCTTTTTCCACTATTACCCTCTTAGCGCTCCGAATGTCCACTTGCATTTTCTACAGAAAGAGTGTTCAGAACTGCGCAATCAAAAGTATGTTTTAACTCTGCTAGCTTAATGAACATATCAGAAATAAGTTTCACACAATGCTTCTGTGTAGTTTTTATTTGAAGATATATTTTTTCCCAATATAGGCCTCTTAGCGCTCAGAATGTCCAATTGCAGATTCTACAGAAAGAGTGTTTCAGAAAGGCTCAATCAAAAGTAAGGTTCAACTCTGTTAGTTGAATGCACAGAACAGAAAGAAGTTTCATACAATGCTTCTGTGTAGTTTATATTTGAACATATTCTTTTTTCCACTATTACCCACTTAGCGCTACGAATGTCCAGTTGCATTTTCTACAGACAGAGTGTTTCAAAACTGCTCAATCAAAAGTATGGTTTAACTCTGTTAGCTGAATGCTCAGATCAGAAAGAAGTTTCACAGAATGCTTCTGTGTAGTTTATATTTGAATATATTCCTTTTTCCACTACTACTCTCTTAGCGCTCCAAATGTCCAGTTGCATTTTCTACAGAAAGAGTGTTCAGATCTGCTCAATCAAAAGTAATGTTTAACTCTGTTAGCTGAATGCACAGATCAGAAAGAAGTTTCACAGAATGATTCTGTGTAGTTTATATTTGGAGACATTCCTTTTTCCACTATTACCCTCTTAGCGCTCCGAATCTCCACTTGCATTTTCTACATAAAGAGTGTTTCAGAACGGCTCAATCAAAACTAAGGTTCAACTCTTTTAGTTGAACAAACAGAACAGAAAGAAGTTTCACACAATTCTTCTGTGTAGTTTTTATTTGTAGACATTCTTTTTCTCAATATAGGCCTCTTAGCTCTCAGAATGTCCAATTGCAGTTTCTACAGAAAGAGTGTTTCAGAACGGCTCAATCAAAAGTAAGGTTCAACTCTGTTAGTTGAATGCACAGAACAGAAAGAAGTTTCATACAATGCTTCTGTGTAGTTTATATTTGAACATATTCTTTTTTCCACTATTACCCACTTAGCGCTACGAATGTCCAGTTGCATTTTCTACAGACAGAGTGTTTCAAAACTCCTCAATCAAAAGTATGGTTTAACTCTGTTAGCTGAATTCTCTGATCAGAAAGAAGTTTCACAGAATGCTTCTGTGTAGTTTATATTTGAATATATTCCTTTTTCCACTACTACGCTCTTAGCGCTCCAAATGTCCAGTTGCATTTTCTACAGAAAGAGTGTTCAGATCTGCTCAATCAAAAGTATGGTTTAACTCTGTTAGCTGAATGCACAGATCAGAAAGAAGTTTCACCGAATGATTCTGTGTAGTTTATATTTGAAGACATTCCTTTTTCCACTATTACCCTCTTAGCGCTCCGAATCTCCACTTGCATTTTCTACAAAAAGAGTGTTTCATAACTGCTCAATCAAAAATATGTTTTATCTCTGTTAACTGAAATTACAGATCAGAAATAAGTTTCACAGAATGCATCTGTGTAGTTTTTATTTGAAGATATTCTTTTTCCCAATGTAGGCCTCTTAGCGCTTAGCATGTCCAATTGCAGTTTCTACAGAAAGAGTGTTTCAGAACCGCTCAATCAAAAGTAAGGTTCAACTCTGTTAGTTGAGTGCACAGAACAGAAAGAATTTTCACAGAATGCTGCTGTGTAGTTTATATTTGAATATATTCCTTTTTCCACTATTACCCTCTTAGCGCTCCGAATCTCCACTTGAATTTTCTACAGAAAGAGTGTTTCAGAACGGCTCAATCAAAACTAAGGTTCAACTCTTTTAGTTGAACAAACAGAACAGAAAGAAGTTTCACACAATTCTTCTGTGTAGTTTTTATTTGTAGACATTCTTTTTCCCAATATAGGCCTCTTAGCGCTCAGAATGTCCAACTGCAGTTTCTACAGAAAGAGTGTTTCAGAACGGCTCAATCAAAAGTAAGGTTCAACTCTGTTAGTTGAATGCACAGAACAGAAAGAAGTTTCATACAATGCTTCTGTGTAGTTTATATTTGAAGATATTCTTTTTTCCACTATTACCCACTTGGCGCTACGAATGTCCAGTTGCATTTTCTACAGACAGAGTGTTTCAAAACTGCTCAATCAAAAGTATGGTTTAACTCTGTTAGCTGAATGCTCAGATCAGAAAGAAGTTTCACAGAATGCTTCTGTGTAGTTTATATTTGAATATATAACTTTTTCCACTACTACTCTCTTAGCGCTCCAAATGTCCAGTTGCATTTTCTACAGAAAGAGTATTCAGATCTGCTCAATCAAAAGTATGTTTTAACTCTGTTAGCTGAATGCACAGATCAGAAATAAGTTTCACAGAATGATTCTGTGTAGTTTATATTTGGAGACATTCCTTTTTCCATTATTACCCTCTTAGCGCTCCGAATCTCCACTTGCATTTTCTACAGAAAGAGTGTTTCAGAACGGCTCAATCAAAACTAAGGTTCAACTCTTTTAGTTGAACAAACAGAACAGAAAGAAGTTTCACACAATTCTTCTGTGTAGTTTTTATTTGTAGACATTCTTTCTCCCAATATAGGCCTCTTAGCGCTCAGAATGTCCAATTGCAGTTTCTACAGAAAGAGTGTTTCAGAACGGCTCAATCAAAAGTAAGTTTCAACTCTGTTAGTTGAATGCACAGAACAGAAAGAAGTTTCATACAATGCTTCTGTGTAGTTTATATTTGAACATATTCTTTTTTCCACTATTACCCACTTAGCGCTACGAATGTCCAGTTGCATTTTCTACAGACAGAGTGTTTCCAAACTGCTCAATCAAAAGTATGGTTTAACTCTGTTAGCTGAATGCTCAGTTCAGAAAGATGTTTCACAGAATGCTTCTGTGTAGTTTATATTTGAATATATTCCTTTTTCCACTACTACGCTCTTAGCGCTCCAAATGTCCAGTTGCATTTTCTACAGAAAGAGTGTTCAGATCTGCTCAATCAAAAGTATGGTTTAACTCTGTTAGCTGAATGCACAGATCAGAAAGAAGTTTCACCGAATGATTCTGTGTAGTTTATATTTGAAGACATTCCTTTTTCCACTATTACCCTCTTAGCGCTCCGAATCTCCACTTGCATTTTCTACAGAAAGAGTGTTTCAGAACGGCTCAATCAAAACTAAGGTTCAACTCTTTTAGTTGAACAAACAGAACAGAAAGAAGTTTCACACAATTCTTCTGTGTAGTTTTTATTTGTAGACATTCTTTTTCCCAATATAGGCCTCTTAACGCTCAGAATGTCCAATTGCAGTTTCTACAGAAAGAGTGTTTCAGAACGGCTCAATCAAAAGTAAGGTTCAACTCTGTTAGTTGAATGCACAGAACAGAAAGAATTTTCACAGAATGCTACTGTGTAGTTTATATTTGAATATATTCCTTTTTCCACTATTACCCTCTTAGCGCTCCGAATCTCCACTTGCATTTTCTACATAAAGAGTGTTTCAGAACGGCTCAATCAAAACTAAGGTTCAACTCTTTTAGTAGAACAAACAGAACAGAAAGGAGTTTCACACAATTCTTCTGTGTAGTTTTTATTTGTAGACATAATTTTTCCCAATATAGGCCTCTTAGCTCTCAGAATGTCCAATTGCAGTTTATACAGAAAGAGTGTTTCAGAACGGCTCAATCAAAAGTAAGGTTCAACTCTGTTAGTTGAATGCACAGAACAGAAAGAAGTTTCATACAATGCTTCTGTGTAGTTCATATTTGAACATATTCTTTTTTCCACTATAACCAACTTAGCGCTACGAATGTCCAGGTGCATTTTCTACAGACAGAGTGTTTCAAAACTGCTCAATCAAAAGTATGGTTTAACTCTGTTAGCTGAATGCTCAGATCAGAAAGAAGTTTCACAGAATGCTTCTGTGAAGTTTATATTTGAATATATTACTTTTTCCACTACTACGCTCTTAGCGCTCCAAATGTCCAGTTGCATTTTCAACAGAAAGAGTGTTCAGATCTGCTCAATCAAAAGTATGGTTTAACTCTGTTAGCTGAATGCACAGATCAGAAAGAAGTTTCACCGAATTATTCTGTGTAGTTTATATTTGAAGACATTCCTTTTTCCACTATTACCCTCTTAGCGCTCCGAATCTCCACTTGCATTTTCTACAAAAAGAGTGTTTCATAACTGCTCAATCAAAAATATGTTTTATCTCCGTTAACTGAATTTACAGATCAAAAATAAGTTTCACAGAATGCATCTGTGTAGTTTTTATTTGAAGATATTCTTTTTCCCAATGTAGGCCTCTTAGCGCTTAGCATGTCAAATTGCAGTTTCTACAGAAAGAGTGTTTCAGAACGGCTCAATCAAAAGTAAGGTTCAACTCTGTTAGTTGAATGCACAGAACAGAAAGAATTTTCACAGAATGCTACTGTGTAGTTTATATTTGAATATATTCCTTTTTCCACTATTACCCTCTTAGCGCTCCGAATGTCCACTTGCATTTTCTACAGAAAGAGTGTTCAGAACTGCGCAATCAAAAGTATGGTTTAACTCTGTTAGCTTAATGAACATATCAGAAATATGTTTCACACAATGCTTCTTTGTAGTTTTTATTTGAAGATATTATTTTTCCCAATAGAGGCCTCTTAGCGCTCAGAATGTAGAATTGCAGTTTCTACAGAAAGAGTGTTTCAGAAAGGCTCAATCAAAAGTAAGGTTCAACTCTGTTAGTTGAATGCACAGAACAGAAAGAAGTTTCATACAATGCTTCTGTGTAGTTTATATTTGAACATATTCTTTTTTCCACTATTACCCACTTAGCGCTACGAATGTCCAGTTGCATTTTCTACAGACAGAGTGTTTCAAAACTGCTCAATCAAAAGTATGGTTTAACTCTGTTAGCTGAATGCTCAGATCAGAAAGAAGTTTCAGAGAATGCTTCTGTGTAGTTTATTTTTGAATATATTCCTTTTTCCAATACTACTCTCTTAGCGCTCCAAATGTCCAGTTGCATTTTCTACAGAAAGAGTGTTCAGATCTGCTCAATCAAAAGTATGGTTTAACTCTGTTAGCTGAATGCACAGATCAGAAAGAAGTTTCACAGAATGATTCTGTGTAGTTTATATTTGAAGACATTCCTTTTTCCACTATTACCCTCTTAGCGCTCCGAATCTCCACTTGCATTTTCTACAGAAAGAGTGTTTCAGAACGGCTCAATCAAAAGTAAGGTTCAACTCTGTTAGTTGAATGCACAGAACAGAAAGAATTTTCACAGAATGCTACTGTGTAGTTTATATTTGAATATATTCCTTTTTCCACTATTACCCTCTTAGCGCTCCGAATCTCCACTTGCATTTTCTACATAAAGAGTGTTTCAGAACGGCTCAATCAAAACTAAGGTTCAACTCTTTTAGTAGAACAAACAGAACAGAAAGAAGTTTCACACAATTCTTCTGTGTAGTTTTTATTTGTAGACATAATTTTTCCCAATATAGGCCTCTTAGCTCTCAGAATGTCCAATTGCAGTTTATACAGAAAGAGTGTTTCAGAACGGCTCAATCAAAAGTAAGGTTCAACTCTGTTAGTTGAATGCACAGAACAGAAAGAAGTTTCATACAATGCTTCTGTGTAGTTCATATTTGAACATATTCTTTTTTCCACTATAACCAACTTAGCGCTACGAATGTCCAGGTGCATTTTCTACAGACAGAGTGTTTCAAAACTGCTCAATCAAAAGTATGGTTTAACTCTGTTAGCTGAATGCTCAGATCAGAAAGAAGTTTCACAGAATGCTTCTGTGAAGTTTATATTTGAATATATTACTTTTTCCACTACTACGCTCTTAGCGCTCCAAATGTCCAGTTGCATTTTCAACAGAAAGAGTGTTCAGATCTGCTCAATCAAAAGTATGGTTTAACTCTGTTAGCTGAATGCACAGATCAGAAAGAAGTTTCACCGAATTATTCTGTGTAGTTTATATTTGAAGACATTCCTTTTTCCACTATTACCCTCTTAGCGCTCCGAATCTCCACTTGCATTTTCTACAAAAAGAGTGTTTCATAACTGCTCAATCAAAAATATGTTTTATCTCCGTTAACTGAATTTACAGATCAAAAATAAGTTTCACAGAATGCATCTGTGTAGTTTTTATTTGAAGATATTCTTTTTCCCAATGTAGGCCTCTTAGCGCTTAGCATGTCAAATTGCAGTTTCTACAGAAAGAGTGTTTCAGAACGGCTCAATCAAAAGTAAGGTTCAACTCTGTTAGTTGAATGCACAGAACAGAAAGAATTTTCACAGAATGCTACTGTGTAGTTTATATTTGAATATATTCCTTTTTCCACTATTACCCTCTTAGCGCTCCGAATGTCCACTTGCATTTTCTACAGAAAGAGTGTTCAGAACTGCGCAATCAAAAGTATGGTTTAACTCTGTTAGCTTAATGAACATATCAGAAATAAGTTTCACACAATGCTTCTGTGTAGTTTTTATTTGAAGATATTATTTTTCCCAATAGAGGCCTCTTAGCGCTCAGAATGTAGAATTGCAGTTTCTACAGAAAGAGTGTTTCAGAAAGGCTCAATCAAAAGTAAGGTTCAACTCTGTTAGTTGAATGCACAGAACAGAAAGAAGTTTCATACAATGCTTCTGTGTAGTTTATATTTGAACATATTCTTTTTTCCACTATTACCCACTTAGCGCTACGAATGTCCAGTTGCATTTTCTACAGACAGAGTGTTTCAAAACTGCTCAATCAAAAGTATGGTTTAACTCTGTTAGCTGAATGCTCAGATCAGAAAGAAGTTTCAGAGAATGCTTCTGTGTAGTTTATTTTTGAATATATTCCTTTTTCCAATACTACTCTCTTAGCGCTCCAAATGTCCAGTTGCATTTTCTACAGAAAGAGTGTTCAGATCTGCTCAATCAAAAGTATGGTTTAACTCTGTTAGCTGAATGCACAGATCAGAAAGAAGTTTCACAGAATGATTCTGTGTAGTATATATTTGGAGACATTCCTTTTTCCACTATTACCCTCTTAGCGCTCCGAATCTCCACTTGCATTTTCTACAGAAAGAGTGTTTCAGAACGGCTCAATCAAAACTAAGGTTCAACTCTTTTAGTTGAACAAACAGAACAGAAAGAAGTTTCACACAATTCTTCTGTGTAGTTTTTATTTGTAGACATTCTTTTTCCCAATATTGGCCTCTTAGCGCTCAGAATGTCCAATTGCAGTTTCTACAGAAAGAGTGTTTCAGAACGGCTCAATCAAAAGTAAGGTTCAACTCTGTTAGTTGAATGCACAGAACAGAAAGAAGTTTCATACAATGCTTCTGTGTAGTTTATATTTGAACATATTCTTTTTTCCACTATTACCCACTTAGCGCTACGAATGTCCAGTTGCATTTTCTACAGACAGAGTGTTTCCAAACTGCTCAATCAAAAGTATGGTTTAACTCTGTTAGCTGAATGCTCAGTTCAGAAAGAAGTTTCACAGAATGCTTCTGTGTAGTTTATATTTGAATATATTCCTTTTTCCACTACTACGCTCTTAGCGCTCCAAATGTCCAGTTGCATTTTCTAGAGAAAGAGTGTTCAGATCTGCTCAATCAAAAGTATGGTTTAACTCTGTTAGCTGAATGCACAGATCAGAAAGAAATTTCACCGAATGATTCTGTGTAGTTTATATTTGAAGACATTCCTTTTTCCACTATTACCCTCTTAGCGCTCCGAATCTCCACTTGCATTTTCTACAGAAAGAGTGTTTCAGAACGGCTCAATCAAAACTAAGGTTCAACTCTTTTAGTTGAACAAACAGAACAGAAAGAAGTTTCACACAATTCTTCTGTGTAGTTTTTATTTGTAGACATTCTTTTTCCCAATATAGGCCTCTTAACGCTCAGAATGTCCAATTGCAGTTTCTACAGAAAGAGTGTTTCAGAACGGCTCAATCAAAAGTAAGGTTCAACTCTGTTAGTTGAATGCACAGAACAGAAAGAATTTTCACAGAATGCTACTGTGTAGTTTATATTTGAATATATTCCTTTTTCCACTATTACCCTCTTAGCGCTCCGAATCTCCACTTGCATTTTCTACATAAAGAGTGTTTCAGAACGGCTCAATCAAAACTAAGGTTCAACTCTTTTAGTAGAACAAACAGAACAGAAAGAATTTTCACACAATTCTTCTGTGTAGTTTTTATTTGTAGACATAATTTTTCCCAATATAGGCCTCTTAGCTCTCAGAATGTCCAATTGCAGTTTATACAGAAAGAGTGTTTCAGAACGGCTCAATCAAAAGTAAGGTTCAACTCTGTTATTTGAATGCACAGAACAGAAAGAAGTTTCATACAATGCTTCTGTGTAGTTCATATTTGAACATATTCTTTTTTCCACTATAACCAACTTAGCGCTACGAATGTCCAGGTGCATTTTCTACAGACAGAGTGTTTCAAAACTGCTTAATCAAAGTTATGGTTTAACTCTGTTAGCTGAATGCTCAGATCAGAAAGAAGTTTCACAGAATGCTTCTGTGAAGTTTATATTTGAATATATTACTTTTTCCACTACTACGCTCTTAGCGCTCCAAATGTCCAGTGGCATTTTCAACAGAAAGAGTGTTCAGATCTGCTCAATCAAAAGTATGGTTTAACTCTGTTAGCTGAATGCACAGATCAGAAAGAAGTTTCACCGAATTATTCTGTGTAGTTTATATTTGAAGACATTCCTTTTTCCACTATTACCCTCTTAGCGCTCCGAATCTCCACTTGCATTTTCTACAAAAAGAGTGTTTCATAACTGCTCAATCAAAAATATGTTTTATCTCCGTTAACTGAATTTACAGATCAAAAATAAGTTTCACAGAATGCATCTGTGTAGTTTTTATTTGAAGATATTCTTTTTCCCAATGTAGGCCTCTTAGCGCTTAGCATGTCAAATTGCAGTTTCTACAGAAAGAGTGTTTCAGAACGGCTCAATCAAAAGTAAGGTTCAACTCTGTTAGTTGAATGCACAGAACAGAAAGAATTTTCACAGAATGCTACTGTGTAGTTTATATTTGAATATATTCCTTTTTCCACTATTACCCTCTTAGCGCTCCGAATGTCCACTTGCATTTTCTACAGAAAGAGTGTTCAGAACTGCGCAACCAAAAGTATGGTTTAACTCTGTTAGCTTAATGAACATATCAGAAATAAGTTTCACACAATGCTTCTGTGTAGTTTTTATTTGAAGATATTATTTTTCCCAATAGAGGCCTCTTAGCGCTCAGAATGTAGAATTGCAGTTTCTACAGAAAGAGTGTTTCAGAAAGGCTCAATCAAAAGTAAGGTTCAACTCTGTTAGTTGAATGCACAGAACAGAAAGAAGTTTCATACAATGCTTCTGTGTAGATTATATTTGAACATATTCTTTTTTCCACTATTACCCACTTAGCGCTACGAATGTCCAGTTGCATTTTCTACAGACAGAGTGTTTCAAAACTGCTCAATCAAAAGTATGGTTTAACTCTGTTAGCTGAATGCTCAGATCAGAAAGAAGTTTCAGAGAATGCTTCTGTGTAGTTTATTTTTGAATATATTCCTTTTTCCAATACTACTCTCTTAGCGCTCCAAATGTCCAGTTGCATTTTCTACAGAAAGAGTGTTCAGATCTGCTCAATCAAAAGTATGGTTTAACTCTGTTAGCTGAATGCACAGATCAGAAAGAAGTTTCACAGAATGATTCTGTGTAGTATATATTTGAAGACATTCCTTTTTCCACTATTACCCTCTTAGCGCTCCGAATCTCCACTTGCATTTTCTACAAAAAGAGTGTTTCATAACTGCTCAATCAAAAATATGTTTTATCTCTGTTAACTGAATTTACAGATCAGAAATAAGTTTCACAGAATGCATCTTTGTAGTTTTTATTTGAAGATATTCTTTTTCCCAATGTAGGCCTCTTAGCGCTTAGCATGTCCAATTGCAGTTTCTACAGAAAGTGTTTCAGAACGGCTCAATCAAAAGTAAGGTTCAACTCTGTTAGTTGAATGCACAGAACAGAAAGAATTTTCACAGAATGCTACTGTGTAGTTTATATTTGAATATATTCCTTTTTCCACTATTACCCTCTTAGCGCTCCGAATGTCCACTTGCATTTTCTACAGAAAGAGTGTTCAGAACTGCTCAATCAAAAGTATGGTTTAACTCTGTTAGCTTAATGAACATATCAGAAATAAGTTTCACACAATGCTTCTGTGTAGTTTTTATTTGAAGATATTTTTTTTCCCAATAGAGGCCTCTTAGCGCTCAGAATGTCCAATTGCAGTTTCTACAGAAAGAGTGTTTCAGAAAGGCTCAATCAAAAGTAAGGTTCAACTCTGTTAGTTGAATGCACAGAACAGAAAGAAGTTTCATACAATGCTTCTGTGTAGTTTATATTTGAACATATTCTTTTTCCACTATTACCCACTTAGCGCTACGAATGTCCAGTTGCATTTTCTACAGACAGAGTGTTTCAAAACTGCTCAATCATAAGTATGGTTTAACTCTGTTAGCTGAATGCTCAGATCAGAAAGAAGTTTCACAGAATGCTTCTGTGTAGTTTATATTTGAATATATTCCTTTTTCCACTATTACTCTCTTAGCGCTCCAAATGTCCAGTTGCATTTTCTACAGAAAGAGTGTTCAGATCTGCTCAATCAAAAGTATGGTTTAACTCTGTTAGCTGAATGCACAGATCAGAAAGAAGTTTCACAGAATGATTCTGTGTAGTTTATATTTGGAGACATTCCATTTTCCACTATTACCCTCTTAGCGCTCCGAATCTCCACTTGCATTTTCTACAGAAAGAGTGTTTCAGAACGGCTCAATCAAAACTAAGGTTCAACTCTTTTAGTTGAACAAACAGAACAGAAAGAAGTTTCACACAATTCTTCTGTGTAGTTTTTATTTGTAGACATTCTTTTTCCCAATATAGGCCTCTTAGCGCTCAGAATGTCCAATTGCAGTTTCTACAGAAAGAGTGTTTCAGAATGGCTCAATCAAAAGTAAGGTTCAACTCTGTTAGTTGAATGCACAGAACAGAAAGAAGTTTCATACAATGCTTCTGTGTAGTTTATATTTGAACATATTCTTTTTTCCACTATTACCCATTTAGCGCTACGAATGTCCAGTTGCATTTTCTACAGACAGAGTGTTTCAAAACTGCTCAATCAAAAGTATGGTTTAACTCTGTTAGCTGAATGCTCAGATCAGAAAGTAGTTTCACAGAATGCTTCTGTGTAGTTTATATTTGAATATATTCCTTTTTCCACTACTACTCTCTTAGCGCTCCAAATGTCCAGTTGCATTTTCTAGAGAAAGAGTGTTCAGATCTGCTCAATCAAAAGTATGGTTTAACTCTGTTAGCTGAATGCACAGATCAGAAAGAAGTTTCACCGAATGATTCTGTGTAGTTTATATTTGAAGACATTCCTTTTTCCACTATTACCCTCTTAGCGCTCCGAATCTCCACTTGCATTTTCTACAAAAAGAGTGTTTCATAACTGCTCAATCAAAAATATGTTTTATCTCTGTTAACTGAATTTACAGATCAGAAATAAGTTTCACAGAATGCATCTGTGTAGTTTTTATTTGAAGATATTCTTTTTCCCAATGTAGGCCTCTTAGCGCTTAGCATGTCCAATTGCAGTTTCTACAGAAGGAGTGTTTCAGAACGGCTCAATCAAAAGTAAGGTTCAACTCTGTTAGTTGAATGCACAGAACAGAAAGAATTTTCACAGAATGCTACTGTGTAGTTTATATTTGAATATATTCCTTTTTCCACTATTACCCTCTTAGCGCTCCGAATGTCCACTTGCATTTTCTACAGAAAGAGTGTTCAGAACTGCGCAATCAAAAGTATGGTTTAACTCTGTTAGCTTAATGAACATATCAGAAATAAGTTTCACACAATGCTTCTGTGTAGTTTTTATTTGAAGATATTATTTTACCCAGTAGAGGCCTCTTAGCGCTCAGAATGTCCAATTGCAGTTTATACAGAAAGAGTGTTTCAGAAAGGCTCAATCAAAAGTAAGGTTCAACTCTGTTAGTTGAATGCACAGAACAGAAAGAAGTTTCATACAATGCTTCTGTGTAGTTTATTTTTGAAGATATTCTTTTTTCCACTATTACCCACTTGGCGCTACGAATGTCCAGTTGCATTTTCTACAGACAGAGTGTTTCAAAACTGCTCAATTAAAAGTATGGTTTAACTCTGTTAGCTGAATGCTCAGATCAGAAAGAAGTTTCACAGAATGCTTCTGTGTAGTTTATATTTGAATATATAACTTTTTCCACTACTACTCTCTTAGCGCTCCAAATGTCCAGTTGCATTTTCTACAGAAAGAGTGTTCAGATCTGCTCAATCAAAAGTATGGTTTAACTCTGTTAGCTGAATGAACAGATCAGAAAGAAGTTTCACAGAATGATTCTGTGTAGTTTATATTTGGAGACATTCCTTTTTCCACTATTACCCTCTTAGCGCTCCGAATCTCCACTTGCATTTCCTACAGAAAGAGTGTTTCAGAACGGCTCAATCAAAACTAAGGTTCAACTCTTTTAGTTGAACAAATAGAACAGAAAGAAGTTTCACACAATTCTTCTGTGTAGTTTTTATTTGTAGACATTCATTTTCCCAATATAGGCCTCTTAGCGCTCAGAATGTCCAATTGCAGTTTCTACAGAAAGAGTGTTTCAGAACGGCTCAATCAAAAGTAAGGTTCAACTCTGTTAGTTGAATGCACAGAACAGAAAGAAGTTTCATACAATGCTTCTGTGTAGTTTATATTTGAACATATTCTTTTTTCCACTATTACCCACTTAGCGCTACGAATGTCCAGTTGCATTTTCTACAGACAGAGTGTTTCCAAACTGCTCAATCAAAAGTATGGTTTAACTCTGTTAGCTGAATGCTCAGTTCAGAAAGAAGTTTCACAGAATGCTTCTGTGTAGTTTATATTTGAATATATTCCTTTTCCCACTACTACGCTCTTAGCGCTCCAAATGTCCAGTTGCATATTCTACAGAAAGAGTGTTCAGATCTGCTCAATCAAAAGTATGGTTTAACTCTGTTAGCTGAATGCACAGATCAGAAAGAAGTTTCACCGAATGATTCTGTGTAGTTTATATTTGAAGACATTCCTTTTTCCACTATTACCCTCTTAGCGCTCCGAATCTCCACTTGCATTTTCTACACAAAGAGTGTTTCAGAACGGCTCAATCAAAACTAAGGTTCAACTCTTTTAGTTGAACAAACAGAACAGAAAGAAGTTTCACACAATTCTTCTGTGTAGTTTTTATTTGTAGACATTCTTTTTCCCAATATAGGCCTCTTAACCCTCAGAATGTCCAATTGCAGTTTCTACAGAAAGAGTGTTTCAGAACGGCTCAATCAAAAGTAAGGTTCAACTCTGTTAGTTGAATGCACAGAACAGAAAGAAGTTTCATACAATGCTTCTGTGTAGTTTATATTTGAACATATTCTTTTTTCCACTATTACCCACTTAGCACTACGAATGTCCAGTTGCATTTTCTACAGACAGAGTGTTTCAAAACTGGTCAATCAAAAGTATGGTTTAACTCAGTTAGCTGTATGCTCAGATCAGAAACAAGTTTCACAGAATGCTTCTGTGTAGTTTATATTTGAATATATTCCTTTTTCCACTACTACGCTCTTAGCGCTCCAAATGTCCAGTTGCATTTTCAACAGAAAGAGTGTTCAGATCTGCTCAATCAAAAGTATGGTTTAACTCTGTTAGCTGAATGCACAGATCAGAAAGAAGTTTCACCGAATGATTCTGTGTAGTTTATATTTGAAGACATTCCTTTTTCCACTATTACCCTCTTAGCGCTCCGAATCTCCACTTGCATTTTCTACAAAAAGAGTGTTTCATAACTGCTCAATCAAAAATATGTTTTATCTCTGTTAACTGAATTTACAGATCAGAAATTAGTTTCACAGAATGCATCTGTGTAGTTTTTATTTGAAGATATTCTTTTTCCCAATGTAGGCCTCTTAGCGCTTAGCATGTCCAATTGCAGTTTCTACCGAAAGAGTGTTTCAGAACGGCTCAATCAAAAGTAAGGTTCAACTCTGTTAGTTGAATGCACAGAACAGAAAGAATTTTCACAGAATGCTACTGTGTAGTTTATATTTGAATATATTCCTTTTTCCACTATTACCCTCTTAGCGCTCCGAATGTCCACTTGCATTTTCTACAGAAAGAGTGTTCAGAACTGCGCAATCAAAAGTATGGTTTAACTCTGTTAGCTTAATGAACATATCAGAAATAAGTTTCACACAATGCTTCTGTGTAGTTTTTATTTGAAGATATTATTTTTCCCAATATAGGCCTCTTAGCGCTCAGAATGTCCAATTGCAGTTTCTACAGAAAGAGGGTTTCAGAAAGGCTCAATCAAAAGTAAGGTTCAACTCTGTTAGTTGAATGCACAGAACAGAAAGTTGTTTCATACAATGCTTCTGTGTAGTTTATATTTGAACATATTCTTTTTTCCACTATTACCCACTTAGCGCTACGAATGTCCATTTGCATTTTCTACAGACAGAGTGTTTCAAACCTGCTCAATCAAAAGTATGGTTGAACTCTGTTAGCTGAATGCTCAGATCAGAAAGAAGTTTCACAGAATGCTTCTGTGTAGTTTATATTTGAATATATTCCTTTTTCCACTACTACGCTCTTAGCGCTCCAAATGTCCAGTTGCATTTTCAACAGAAAGAGTGTTCAGATCTGCTCAATCAAAAGTATGGTTTAACTCTGTTAGCTGAATGCACAGATCAGAAAGAAGTTTCACCGAATGATTCTGTGTAGTTTATATTTGAAGACATTCCTTTTTCCACAATTACCCTCTTAGCGCTCCGAATCTCCACTTGCATTATCTACAAAAAGAGTGTTTCATAACTGCTCAATCAAAAATATGTTTTATCTCTGTTAACTGAATTTACAGATCAGAAAAAAGTTTCACAGAATGCATCTTTGTAGTTTTTATTTGAAGATATTCTTTTTCCCAATGTAGGCCTCTTAGCGCTTAGCATGTCCAATTGCAGTTTCTACAGAAAGAGTGTTTCAGAACGGCTCAATCAAAAGTATGGTTCAACTCTGTTAGTTGAATGCACAGAACAGAAAGAATTTTCACAGAATGCTACTGTGTAGTTTATATTTGAATATATTCCTTTTTCCACTATTACCCTCTTAGCGCTCCGAATGTCCACTTGCATTTTCTACAGAAAGAGTGTTCAGAACTGCTCAATCAAAAGTATGGTTTAACTCTGTTAGCTTAATGAACATATCAGAAATAAGTTTCACACAATGCTTCTGTGTAGTTTTTATTTGAAGATATTTTTTTTCCCAATAGAGGCCTCTTAGCGCTCAGAATGTCCAATTGCAGTTTCTACAGAAAGAGTGTTTCAGAAAGGCTCAATCAAAAGTAAGGTTCAACTCTGTTAGTTGAATGCACAGAACAGAAAGAAGTTTCATACAATGCTTCTGTGTAGTTTATATTTGAACATATTCTTTTTCCACTATTACCCACTTAGCGCTACGAATGTCCAGTTGCATTTTCTACAGACAGAGTGTTTCAAAACTGCTCAATCATAAGTATGGTTTAACTCTGTTAGCTGAATGCTCAGATCAGAAAGAAGTTTCACAGAATGCTTCTGTGTAGTTTATATTTGAATATATTCCTTTTTCCACTATTACTCTCTTAGCGCTCCAAATGTCCAGTTGCATTTTCTACAGAAAGAGTGTTCAGATCTGCTCAATCAAAAGTATGGTTTAACTCTGTTAGCTGAATGCACAGATCAGAAAGAAGTTTCACAGAATGATTCTGTGTAGTTTATATTTGGAGACATTCCATTTTCCACTATTACCCTCTTAGCGCTCCGAATCTCCACTTGCATTTTCTACAGAAAGAGTGTTTCAGAACGGCTCAATCAAAACTAAGGTTCAACTCTTTTAGTTGAACAAACAGAACAGAAAGAAGTTTCACACAATTCTTCTGTGTAGTTTTTATTTGTAGACATTCTTTTTCCCAATATAGGCCTCTTAGCGCTCAGAATGTCCAATTGCAGTTTCTACAGAAAGAGTGTTTCAGAATGGCTCAATCAAAAGTAAGGTTCAACTCTGTTAGTTGAATGCACAGAACAGAAAGAAGTTTCATACAATGCTTCTGTGTAGTTTATATTTGAACATATTCTTTTTTCCACTATTACCCATTTAGCGCTACGAATGTCCAGTTGCATTTTCTACAGACAGAGTGTTTCAAAACTGCTCAATCAAAAGTATGGTTTAACTCTGTTAGCTGAATGCTCAGATCAGAAAGTAGTTTCACAGAATGCTTCTGTGTAGTTTATATTTGAATATATTCCTTTTTCCACTACTACTCTCTTAGCGCTCCAAATGTCCAGTTGCATTTTCTAGAGAAAGAGTGTTCAGATCTGCTCAATCAAAAGTATGGTTTAACTCTGTTAGCTGAATGCACAGAACAGAAAGAAGTTTCACCGAATGATTCTGTGTAGTTTATATTTGAAGACATTCCTTTTTCCACTATTACCCTCTTAGCGCTCCGAATCTCCACTTGCATTTTCTACAAAAAGAGTGTTTCATAACTGCTCAATCAAAAATATGTTTTATCTCTGTTAACTGAATTTACAGATCAGAAATAAGTTTCACAGAATGCATCTGTGTAGTTTTTATTTGAAGATATTCTTTTTCCCAATGTAGGCCTCTTAGCGCTTAGCATGTCCAATTGCAGTTTCTACAGAAGGAGTGTTTCAGAACGGCTCAATCAAAAGTAAGGTTCAACTCTGTTAGTTGAATGCACAGAACAGAAAGAATTTTCACAGAATGCTACTGTGTAGTTTATATTTGAATATATTCCTTTTTCCACTATTACCCTCTTAGCGCTCCGAATGTCCACTTGCATTTTCTACAGAAAGAGTGTTCAGAACTGCGCAATCAAAAGTATGGTTTAACTCTGTTAGCTTAATGAACATATCAGAAATAAGTTTCACACAATGCTTCTGTGTAGTTTTTATTTGAAGATATTATTTTACCCAGTAGAGGCCTCTTAGCGCTCAGAATGTCCAATTGCAGTTTATACAGAAAGAGTGTTTCAGAAAGGCTCAATCAAAAGTAAGGTTCAACTCTGTTAGTTGAATGCACAGAACAGAAAGAAGTTTCATACAATGCTTCTGTGTAGTTTATTTTTGAAGATATTCTTTTTTCCACTATTACCCACTTGGCGCTACGAATGTCCAGTTGCATTTTCTACAGACAGAGTGTTTCAAAACTGCTCAATTAAAAGTATGGTTTAACTCTGTTAGCTGAATGCTCAGATCAGAAAGAAGTTTCACAGAATGCTTCTGTGTAGTTTATATTTGAATATATAACTTTTTCCACTACTACTCTCTTAGCGCTCCAAATGTCCAGTTGCATTTTCTACAGAAAGAGTGTTCAGATCTGCTCAATCAAAAGTATGGTTTAACTCTGTTAGCTGAATGCACAGATCAGAAAGAAGTTTCACAGAATGATTCTGTGTAGTTTATATTTGGAGACATTCCTTTTTCCACTATTACCCTCTTAGCGCTCCGAATCTCCACTTGCATTTCCTACAGAAAGAGTGTTTCAGAACGGCTCAATCAAAACTAAGGTTCAACTCTTTTAGTTGAACAAATAGAACAGAAAGAAGTTTCACACAATTCTTCTGTGTAGTTTTTATTTGTAGACATTCATTTTCCCAATATAGGCCTCTTAGCGCTCAGAATGTCCAATTGCAGTTTCTACAGAAAGAGTGTTTCAGAACGGCTCAATCAAAAGTAAGGTTCAACTCTGTTAGTTGAATGCACAGAACAGAAAGAAGTTTCATACAATGCTTCTGTGTAGTTTATATTTGAACATATTCTTTTTTCCACTATTACCCACTTAGCGCTACGAATGTCCAGTTGCATTTTCTACAGACAGAGTGTTTCCAAACTGCTCAATCAAAAGTATGGTTTAACTCTGTTAGCTGAATGCTCAGTTCAGAAAGAAGTTTCACAGAATGCTTCTGTGTAGTTTATATTTGAATATATTCCTTTTCCCACTACTACGCTCTTAGCGCTCCAAATGTCCAGTTGCATATTCTACAGAAAGAGTGTTCAGATCTGCTCAATCAAAAGTATGGTTTAACTCTGTTAGCTGAATGCACAGATCAGAAAGAAGTTTCACCGAATGATTCTGTGTAGTTTATATTTGAAGACATTCCTTTTTCCACTATTACCCTCTTAGCGCTCCGAATCTCCACTTGCATTTTCTACACAAAGAGTGTTTCAGAACGGCTCAATCAAAACTAAGGTTCAACTCTTTTAGTTGAACAAACAGAACAGAAAGAAGTTTCACACAATTCTTCTGTGTAGTTTTTATTTGTAGACATTCTTTTTCCCAATATAGGCCTCTTAACCCTCAGAATGTCCAATTGCAGTTTCTACAGAAAGAGTGTTTCAGAACGGCTCAATCAAAAGTAAGGTTCAACTCTGTTAGTTGAATGCACAGAACAGAAAGAAGTTTCATACAATGCTTCTGTGTAGTTTATATTTGAACATATTCTTTTTTCCACTATTACCCACTTAGCACTACGAATGTCCAGTTGCATTTTCTACAGACAGAGTGTTTCAAAACTGGTCAATCAAAAGTATGGTTTAACTCAGTTAGCTGTATGCTCAGATCAGAAACAAGTTTCACAGAATGCTTCTGTGTAGTTTATATTTGAATATATTCCTTTTTCCACTACTACGCTCTTAGCGCTCCAAATGTCCAGTTGCATTTTCAACAGAAAGAGTGTTCAGATCTGCTCAATCAAAAGTATGGTTTAACTCTGTTAGCTGAATGCACAGATCAGAAAGAAGTTTCACCGAATGATTCTGTGTAGTTTATATTTGAAGACATTCCTTTTTCCACTATTACCCTCTTAGCGCTCCGAATCTCCACTTGCATTTTCTACAAAAAGAGTGTTTCATAACTGCTCAATCAAAAATATGTTTTATCTCTGTTAACTGAATTTACAGATCAGAAATTAGTTTCACAGAATGCATCTGTGTAGTTTTTATTTGAAGATATTCTTTTTCCCAATGTAGGCCTCTTAGCGCTTAGCATGTCCAATTGCAGTTTCTACCGAAAGAGTGTTTCAGAACGGCTCAATCAAAAGTAAGGTTCAACTCTGTTAGTTGAATGCACAGAACAGAAAGAATTTTCACAGAATGCTACTGTGTAGTTTATATTTGAATATATTCCTTTTTCCACTATTACCCTCTTAGCGCTCCGAATGTCCACTTGCATTTTCTACAGAAAGAGTGTTCAGAACTGCGCAATCAAAAGTATGGTTTAACTCTGTTAGCTTAATGAACATATCAGAAATAAGTTTCACACAATGCTTCTGTGTAGTTTTTATTTGAAGATATTATTTTTCCCAATATAGGCCTCTTAGCGCTCAGAATGTCCAATTGCAGTTTCTACAGAAAGAGGGTTTCAGAAAGGCTCAATCAAAAGTAAGGTTCAACTCTGTTAGTTGAATGCACAGAACAGAAAGTTGTTTCATACAATGCTTCTGTGTAGTTTATATTTGAACATATTCTTTTTTCCACTATTACCCACTTAGCGCTACGAATGTCCATTTGCATTTTCTACAGACAGAGTGTTTCAAACCTGCTCAATCAAAAGTATGGTTGAACTCTGTTAGCTGAATGCTCAGATCAGAAAGAAGTTTCACAGAATGCTTCTGTGTAGTTTATATTTGAATATATTCCTTTTTCCACTACTACGCTCTTAGCGCTCCAAATGTCCAGTTGCATTTTCAACAGAAAGAGTGTTCAGATCTGCTCAATCAAAAGTATGGTTTAACTCTGTTAGCTGAATGCACAGATCAGAAAGAAGTTTCACCGAATGATTCTGTGTAGTTTATATTTGAAGACATTCCTTTTTCCACAATTACCCTCTTAGCGCTCCGAATCTCCACTTGCATTATCTACAAAAAGAGTGTTTCATAACTGCTCAATCAAAAATATGTTTTATCTCTGTTAACTGAATTTACAGATCAGAAAAAAGTTTCACAGAATGCATCTTTGTAGTTTTTATTTGAAGATATTCTTTTTCCCAATGTAGGCCTCTTAGCGCTTAGCATGTCCAATTGCAGTTTCTACAGAAAGAGTGTTTCAGAACGGCTCAATCAAAAGTATGGTTCAACTCTGTTAGTTGAATGCACAGAACAGAAAGAATTTTCACAGAATGCTACTGTGTAGTTTATATTTGAATATATTCCTTTTTCCACTATTACCCTCTTAGCGCTCCGAATGTCCACTTGCATTTTCTACAGAAAGAGTGTTCAGAACTGCGCAATCAAAAGTATGGTTTAACTCTGTTAGCTTAATGAACATATCAGAAATAAGTTTCACACAATGCTTCTGTGTAGTTTTTATTTGAAGATATTATTTTTCCCAATATAGGCCTCTTAGCGCCCAGAATGTCCAATTGCAGTTTCTACAGAAAGAGTGTTTCAGAAAGGCTCAATCAAAATTAAGGTTCAACTCTGTTAGTTGAATGCACAGAACAGAAAGAAGTTTCATACAATGCTTCTGTGTAGTTTATATTTGAACATATTCTTTTTCCACTATTACCCACTTAGCGCTACGAATGTCCAGTTGCATTTTCTACAGACAGAGTGTTTCAAAACTGCTCAATCATAAGTATGGTTTAACTCTGTTAGCTGAATGCTCAGATCAGAAAGAAGTTTCACAGAATGCTTCTGTGTAGTTTATATTTGAATATATTCCTTTTTCCACTACTACTCTCTTAGCGCTCCAAATGTCCAGTTGCATTTTCTACAGAAAGAGTGTTCAGATCTGCTCAATCAAAAGTATGGTTTAACTCTGTTAGCTGAATGCACAGATCAGAAAGTAGTTTCACAGAATGATTCTGTGTAGTTTATATTTGGAGACATTCCATTTTCCACTATTACCCTCTTAGCGCTCCGAATCTCCACTTGCATTTTCTACAGAAAGAGTGTTTCAGAACGGCTCAATCAAAACTAAGGTTCAACTCTTTTAGTTGAACAAACAGAACAGAAAGAAGTTTCACACAATTCTTCTGTGTAGTTTTTATTTGTAGACATTCTTTTTCCCAATATAGGCCTCTTAGCGCTCAGAATGTCCAATTGCAGTTTCTACAGAAAGAGTGTTTCAGAACGGCTCAATCAAAAGTAAGGTTCAACTCTGTTAGTTGAATGCACAGAACAGAAAGGAGTTTCATACAATGCTTCTGTGTAGTTTATATTTGAACATATTCTTTTTTCCACTATTACCCATTTAGCGCTACGAATGTCCAGTTGCATTTTCTACAGACAGAGTGTTTCAAATCTGCTCAATCAAAAGTATGGTTTAACTCTGTTAGCTGAATGCTCAGATCAGAAAGAAGTTTCACAGAATGCTTCTGTGTAGTTTATATTTGAATATATTCCTTTTTCCACTACTACGCTCTTAGCGCTCCAAATGTCCAGTTGCATTTTCTACAGAAAGAGTGTTCAGATCTGCTCAATCAAAAGTATGGTTTAACTCTGTTAGCTGAATGCACAGATCAGAAAGAAGTTTCACCGAATGATTCTGTGTAGTTTATATTTGAAGACATTCCTTTTTCCACTATTACCCTCTTAGCGCTCCGAATCTCCACTTGCATTTTCTACAAAAAGAGTGTTTCATAACTGCTCAATCAAAAATATGTTTTATCTCTGTTAACTGAATTTACAGATCAGAAATAAGTTTCACAGAATGCATCTGTGTAGTTTTTATTTGAAGATAATCTTTTTCCCAATGTAGGCCTCTTAGCGCTTAGCATGTCCAATTGCACTTTCTACAGAAAGAGTGTTTCAGAATGGCTCAATCAAAAGTAAGGTTCAACTCTGTTAGTTGAATGCACAGAACAGAAAGAATTTTCACAGAATGCTACTGTGTAGTTTATATTTGAATATATTCCTTTTTCCCCTATTACCCTCTTAGCGCTCCGAATGTCCACTTGCATTTTCTACAGAAAGAGTGTTCAGAACTGCGCAATCAAAAGTATGGTTTAACTCTGTTAGCTTAATGACCATATCAGAAATAAGTTTCAAACAATGCTTCTGTGTAGTTTTTATTTGAAGATATTATTTTTCCCAATAAAGGCCTCTTAGCGCTCAGAATGTCCAATTGCAGTTTCTACAGAAAGAGTGTTTCAGAAAGGCTCAATCAAAAGTAAGGTTCAACTCTGTTAGTTGAATGCACAGAACAGAAAGAAGTTTCATACAATGCTTCTGTGTACTTTATATTTGAACATATTCTTTTTCCACTATTACCCACTTAGCGCTACGAATGTCCAGTTGCATTTTCTACAGACAGAGTGTTTCAAAACTGCTCAATCAAAAATATGTTTAACTCTGATAGCTGAATGCTCAGATCAGAAAGAAGTTTCACAGAATGCTTCTGTGTAGTTTATATTTGAATATATTCCTTTTTCCACTACTACTCTCTTAGCGCTCCAAATGTCCAGTTGCATTTTCTACAGAAAGAGTGTTCAGATCTGCTCAATCAAAAGTATGGTTTAACTCTGTTAGCTGAATGCACAGATCAGAAAGAAGTTTCACAGAATGATTCTGTGTAGTTTATATTGGGAGACATTCCTTTTTCCACTATTACCCTCTTAGCGCTCCGAATCTCCTCTTGCATTTTCTACAGAAAGAGTGTTTCAGAACGGCTCAATCAAAACTAAGATTCAACTCTTTTAGTTGAACAAACAGAACAGAAAGAAGTTTCACACAATTCTTCTGTGTAGTTTTTATTTGTAGACATTATTTTTCCCAATAGAGGCCTCTTAGCGCTCAGAATGTCCAATTGCAGTTTCTACAGAAAGAGTGTTTCAGAACGGCTCAATCAAAAGTAAGGTTCAACTCTGTTAGTTGAATGCACAGAACAGAAAGAAGTTTCATACAATGTTCTGTGTAGTTTATATTTGAACATATTCTTTTTTCCACTATTACCCACTTAGCGCTACGAATGTCCAGTTGCATTTTCTACAGACAGAGTGTTTCAAAACTGCTCAATCATAAGTATGGTTTAACTCTGTTAGCTGAATGCTCAGATCAGAAAGAAGTTTCACAGAATGCTTCTGTGTAGTTTATATTTGAATATATTCCTTTTTCCACTACTACTCTCTTAGCGCTCCAAATGTCCAGTTGCATTTTCTACAGAAAGAGTGTTCAGATCTGCTCAATCAAAAGTATGGTTTAACTCTGTTAGCTGAATGCACAGATCAGAAAGTAGTTTCACAGAATGATTCTGTGTAGTTTATATTTGGAGACATTCCATTTTCCACTATTACCCTCTTAGCGCTCCGAATCTCCACTTGCATTTTCTACAGAAAGAGTGTTTCAGAACGGCTCAATCAAAACTAAGGTTCAACTCTTTTAGTTGAACAAACAGAACAGAAAGAAGTTTCACACAATTCTTCTGTGTAGTTTTTATTTGTAGACATTCTTTTTCCCAATATAGGCCTCTTAGCGCTCAGAATGTCCAATTGCAGTTTCTACAGAAAGAGTGTTTCAGAACGGCTCAATCAAAAGTAAGGTTCAACTCTGTTAGTTGAATGCACAGAACAGAAAGGAGTTTCATACAATGCTTCTGTGTAGTTTATATTTGAACATATTCTTTTTTCCACTATTACCCATTTAGCGCTACGAATGTCCAGTTGCATTTTCTACAGACAGAGTGTTTCAAATCTGCTCAATCAAAAGTATGGTTTAACTCTGTTAGCTGAATGCTCAGATCAGAAAGAAGTTTCACAGAATGCTTCTGTGTAGTTTATATTTGAATATATTCCTTTTTCCACTACTACGCTCTTAGCGCTCCAAATGTCCAGTTGCATTTTCTACAGAAAGAGTGTTCAGATCTGCTCAATCAAAAGTATGGTTTAACTCTGTTAGCTGAATGCACAGATCAGAAAGAAGTTTCACCGAATGATTCTGTGTAGTTTATATTTGAAGACATTCCTTTTTCCACTATTACCCTCTTAGCGCTCCGAATCTCCACTTGCATTTTCTACAAAAAGAGTGTTTCATAACTGCTCAATCAAAAATATGTTTTATCTCTGTTAACTGAATTTACAGATCAGAAATAAGTTTCACAGAATGCATCTGTGTAGTTTTTATTTGAAGATAATCTTTTTCCCAATGTAGGCCTCTTAGCGCTTAGCATGTCCAATTGCACTTTCTACAGAAAGAGTGTTTCAGAATGGCTCAATCAAAAGTAAGGTTCAACTCTGTTAGTTGAATGCACAGAACAGAAAGAATTTTCACAGAATGCTACTGTGTAGTTTATATTTGAATATATTCCTTTTTCCCCTATTACCCTCTTAGCGCTCCGAATGTCCACTTGCATTTTCTACAGAAAGAGTGTTCAGAACTGCGCAATCAAAAGTATGGTTTAACTCTGTTAGCTTAATGACCATATCAGAAATAAGTTTCAAACAATGCTTCTGTGTAGTTTTTATTTGAAGATATTATTTTTCCCAATAAAGGCCTCTTAGCGCTCAGAATGTCCAATTGCAGTTTCTACAGAAAGAGTGTTTCAGAAAGGCTCAATGAAAAGTAAGGTTCAACTCTGTTAGTTGAATGCACAGAACAGAAAGAAGTTTCATACAATGCTTCTGTGTAGTTTATATTTGAACATATTCTTTTTCCACTATTACCCACTTAGCGCTACGAATGTCCAGTTGCATTTTCTACAGACAGAGTGTTTCAAAACTGCTCAATCAAAAATATGTTTAACTCTGATAGCTGAATGCTCAGATCAGAAAGAAGTTTCACAGAATGCTTCTGTGTAGTTTATATTTGAATATATTCCTTTTTCCACTACTACTCTCTTAGCGCTCCAAATGTCCAGTTGCATTTTCTACAGAAAGAGTGTTCAGATCTGCTCAATCAAAAGTATGGTTTAACTCTGTTAGCTGAATGCACAGATCAGAAAGAAGTTTCACAGAATGATTCTGTGTAGTTTATATTGGGAGACATTCCTTTTTCCACTATTACCCTCTTAGCGCTCCGAATCTCCTCTTGCATTTTCTACAGAAAGAGTGTTTCAGAACGGCTCAATCAAAACTAAGATTCAACTCTTTTAGTTGAACAAAGAGAACAGAAAGAAGTTTCACACAATTCTTCTGTGTAGTTTTTATTTGTAGACATTATTTTTCCCAATAGAGGCCTCTTAGCGCTCAGAATGTCCAATTGCAGTTTCTACAGAAAGAGTGTTTCAGAACGGCTCAATCAAAAGTAAGGTTCAACTCTGTTAGTTGAATGCACAGAACAGAAAGAAGTTTCATACAATGTTCTGTGTAGTTTATATTTGAACATATTCTTTTTTCCACTATTACCCACTTAGCACTACGAATGTCCAGTTGCATTTTCTACAGACAGAGTGTTTCAAAACTGGTCAATCAAAAGTATGGTTTAACTCAGTTAGCTGTATGCTCAGATCAGAAAGAAGTTTCACAGAATGCTTCTGTGTAGTTTATATTTGAATATATTCCTTTTTCCACTACTATGCTCTTAGCGCTCCAAATGTCCAGTTGCATTTTCAACAGAAAGAGTGTTCAGATCTGCTCAATCAAAAGTATGGTTTAACTCTGTTAGCTGAATGCACAGATCAGAAAGAAGTTTCACCGAATGATTCTGTGTAGTTTATATTTGAAGACATTCCTTTTTCCACTATTACCCTCTTAGCGCTCCGAATCTCCACTTGCATTTTCTACAAAAAGAGTGTTTCATAACTGCTCAATCAAAAATATGTTTTATCTCTGTTAACTGAATTTACAGATCAGAAATAAGTTTCACAGAATGCATCTGTGTAGTTTTTATTTGAAGATGTTCTTTTTCCCAATGTAGGCCTCTTAGCGCTTAGCATGTCCAATTGCAGTTTCTACAGAAAGAGTGTTTCAGAACGGCTCAATCAAAAGTAAGGTTCAACTCTGTTAGTTGAATGCACAGAACAGAAAGAATTTTCACAGAATGCTACTGTGTAGTTTATATTTGAATATATTCCTTTTTCCACTATTACCCTCTTAGCGCTCCGAATGTCCACTTGCATTTTCTACAGAAAGAGTGTTCAGAACTGCGCAATGAAAAGTATGGTTTAACTCTGTTAGCTTAATGAACATATCAGAAATAAGTTTCACACAATGCTTCTGTGTAGTTTTTATTTGAAGATATTATTTTTCCCAATATAGGCCTCTTAGCGCTCAGAATGTCCAATTGCAGTTTCTACAGAAAGAGTGTTTCAGAAAGGCTCAATCAAAAGTAAGGTTCAACTCCGTTAGTTGAATGCACAGAACAGAAAGAAGTTTCATACAATGCTTCTGTGTAGTTTATATTTGAACATATTTTTTTTCCACTATTACCCACTTAGCGCTACGAATGTCCAGTTGCATTTTCTACAGACAGAGTGTTTCAAACCTGCTCAATCAAAAGTATGGTTTAACTCTGTTAGCTGAATGCTCAGATCAGAAAGAAGTTTCACAGAATGCTTCTGTGTAGTTTATATTTGAATATATTCCTTTTTCCACTACTATGCTCTTAGCGCTCCAAATGTCCAGTTGCATTTTCAACAGAAAGAGTGTTCAGATCTGCTCAATCAAAAGTATGGTTTAACTCTGTTAGCTGAATGCACAGATCAGAAAGAAGTTTCACAGAATGATTCTGTGTAGTATATATTTGGAGACATTCCTTTTTCCACTATTACCCTCTTAGCGCTCCGAATCTCCACTTGCATTTTCTACAGAAAGAGTGTTTCAGAACGGCTCAATCAAAACTAAGGTTCAACTCTTTTAGTTGAACAAACAGAACAGAAAGAAGTTTCACACAATTCTTCTGTGTAGTTTTTATTTGTAGACATTCTTTTTCCCAATATAGGCCTCTTAGCGCTCAGAATGTCCAATTGCAGTTTCTACAGAAAGAGTGTTTCAGAACGGCTCAATCAAAAGTAAGGTTCAACTCTGTTAGTTGAATGCACAGAACAGAAAGAAGTTTCATACAATGCTTCTGTGTAGTTTATATTTGAACATATTCTTTTTTCCACTATTACCCACTTAGCGCTACGAATGTCCAGTTGCATTTTCTACAGACAGAGTGTTTCCAAACTGCTCAATCAAAAGTATGGTTTAACTCTGTTAGCTGAATGCTCAGTTCAGAAAGAAGTTTCACAGAATGCTTCTGTGTAGTTTATATTTGAATATATTCCTTTTTCCACTACTACGCTCTTAGCGCTCCAAATGTCCAGTTGCATTTTCTACAGAAAGAGTGTTCAGATCTGCTCAATCAAAAGTATGGTTTAACTCTGTTAGCTGAATGCACAGATCAGAAAGAAGTTTCACCGAATGATTCTGTGTAGTTTATATTTGAAGACATTCCTTTTTCCACTATTACCCTCTTAGCGCTCCGAATCTCCACTTGCATTTTCTACAGAAAGAGTGTTTCAGAACGGCTCAATCAAAACTAAGGTTCAACTCTTTTAGTTGAACAAACAGAACAGAAAGAAGTTTCACACAATTCTTCTGTGTAGTTTTTATTTGTAGACATTCTTTTTCCCAATATAGGCCTCTTAACGCTCAGAATGTCCAATTGCAGTTTCTACAGAAAGAGTGTTTCAGAACGGCTCAATCAAAAGTAAGGTTCAACTCTGTTAGTTGAATGCACAGAACAGAAAGAATTTTCACAGAATGCTACTGTGTAGTTTATATTTGAATATATTCCTTTTTCCACTATTAACCTCTTAGCGCTCCGAATCTCCACTTGCATTTTCTACATAAAGAGTGTTTCAGAACGGCTCAATCAAAACTAAGGTTCAACTCTTTTAGTAGAACAAACAGAACAGAAAGAAGTTTCACACAATTCTTCTGTGTAGTTTTTATTTGTAGACATAATTTTTCCCAATATAGGCCTCTTAGCTCTCAGAATGTCCAATTGCAGTTTATACAGAAAGAGTGTTTCAGAACGGCTCAATCAAAAGTAAGGTTCAACTCTGTTAGTTGAATGCACAGAACAGAAAGAAGTTTCATACAATGCTTCTGTGTAGTTCATATTTGAACATATTCTTTTTTCCACTATAACCAACTTAGCGCTACGAATGTCCAGGTGCATTTTCTACAGACAGAGTGTTTCAAAACTGCTCAATCAAAAGTATGGTTTAACTCTGTTAGCTGAATGCTCAGATCAGAAAGAAGTTTCACAGAATGCTTCTGTGAAGTTTATATTTGAATATATTACTTTTTCCACTACTACGCTCTTAGCGCTCCAAATGTCCAGTTGCATTTTCAACAGAAAGAGTGTTCAGATCTGCTCAATCAAAAGTATGGTTTAACTCTGTTAGCTGAATGCACAGATCAGAAAGAAGTTTCACCGAATTATTCTGTGTAGTTTATATTTGAAGACATTCCTTTTTCCACTATTACCCTCTTAGCGCTCCGAATCTCCACTTGCATTTTCTACAAAAAGAGTGTTTCATAACTGCTCAATCAAAAATATGTTTTATCTCCGTTAACTGAATTTACAGATCAAAAATAAGTTTCACAGAATGCATCTGTGTAGTTTTTATTTGAAGATATTCTTTTTCCCAATGTAGGCCTCTTAGCGCTTAGCATGTCAAATTGCAGTTTCTACAGAAAGAGTGTTTCAGAACGGCTCAATCAAAAGTAAGGTTCAACTCTGTTAGTTGAATGCACAGAACAGAAAGAATTTTCACAGAATGCTACTGTGTAGTTTATATTTGAATATATTCCTTTTTCCACTATTACCCTCTTAGCGCTCCGAATGTCCACTTGCATTTTCTACAGAAAGAGTGTTCAGAACTGCGCAATCAAAAGTATGGTTTAACTCTGTTAGCTTAATGAACATATCAGAAATAAGTTTCACACAATGCTTCTGTGTAGTTTTTATTTGAAGATATTATTTTTCCCAATAGAGGCCTCTTAGCGCTCAGAATGTAGAATTGCAGTTTCTACAGAAAGAGTGTTTCAGAAAGGCTCAATCAAAAGTAAGGTTCAACTCTGTTAGTTGAATGCACAGAACAGAAAGAAGTTTCATACAATGCTTCTGTGTAGTTTATATTTGAAAATATTCTTTTTTCCACTATTACCCACTTAGCGCTACGAATGTCCAGTTGCATTTTGTACAGACAGAGTGTTTCAAAACTGCTCAATCAAAAGTATGGTTTAACTCTGTTAGCTGAATGCTCAGATCAGAAAGAAGTTTCAGAGAATGCTTCTGTGTAGTTTATTTTTGAATATATTCCTTTTTCCAATACTACTCTCTTAGCGCTCCAAATGTCCAGTTGCATTTTCTACAGAAAGAGTGTTCAGATCTGCTCAATCAAAAGTATGGTTTAACTCTGTTAGCTGAATGCACAGATCAGAAAGAAGTTTCACAGAATGATTCTGTGTAGTATATATTTGGAGACATTCCTTTTTCCACTATTACCCTCTTAGCGCTCCGAATCTCCACTTGCATTTTCTACAGAAAGAGTGTTTCAGAACGGCTCAATCAAAACTAAGGTTCAACTCTTTTAGTTGAACAAACAGAACAGAAAGAAGTTTCACACAATTCTTCTGTGTAGTTTTTATTTGTAGACATTCTTTTTCCCAATATAGGCCTCTTAACGCTCAGAATGTCCAATTGCAGTTTCTACAGAAAGAGTGTTTCAGAACGGCTCAATCAAAAGTAAGGTTCAACTCTGTTAGTTGAATGCACAGAACAGAAAGGAGTTTCATACAATGCTTCTGTGTAGTTTATATTTGAACATATTCTTTTTTCCACTATTACCCACTTAGCACTACGAATGTCCAGTTGCATTTTCTACAGACAGAGTGTTTCAAAACTGGTCAATCAAAAGTATGGTTTAACTCAGTTAGCTGTATGCTCAGATCAGAAAGAAGTTTCACAGAATGCTTCTGTGTAGTTTATATTTGAATATATTCCTTTTTCCACTACTACGCTCTTAGCGCTCCAAATGTCCAGTTGCATTTTCAACAGAAAGAGTGTTCAGATCTGCTCAATCAAAAGTATGGTTTAACTCTGTTAGCTGAATGCACAGATCAGAAAGAAGTTTCACCGAATGATTCTGTGTAGTTTATATTTGAAGACATTCCTTTTTCCACAATTACCCTCTTAGCGCTCCGAATCTCCACTTGCATTTTCTACAAAAAGAGTGTTTCATAACTGCTCAATCAAAAATATGTTTTATCTCTGTTAACTGAATTTACAGATCAGAAATAAGTTTCACAGAATGCATCTTTGTAGTTTTTATTTGAAGATATTCTTTTTCCCAATGTAGGCCTCTTAGCGCTTAGCATGTCCAATTGCAGTTTCTACAGGAAGTGTTTCAGAACGGCTCAATCAAAAGTAAGGTTCAACTCTGTTAGTTGAATGCACAGAACAGAAAGAATTTTCACAGAATGCTACTGTGTAGTTTATATTTGAATATATTCCTTTTTCCACTATTACCCTCTTAGCGCTCCGAATGTCCACTTGCATTTTCTACAGAAAGAGTGTTCAGAACTGCGCAATCAAAAGTATGGTTTAACTCTGTTAGCTTAATGAACATATCAGAAATAAGTTTCACACAATGCTTCTGTGTAGTTTTTATTTGAAGATATTATTTTTCCCAATATAGGCCTCTTAGCGCTCAGAATGTCCAATTGCAGTTTCTACAGAAAGAGGGTTTCAGAAAGGCTCAATCAAAAGTAAGGTTCAACTCTGTTAGTTGAATGCACAGAACAGAAAGAAGTTTCATACAATGCTTCTGTGTAGTTTATATTTGAACATATTTTTTTTCCACTATTACCCACTTAGCGCTACGAATGTCCAGTTGCATTTTCTACAGACAGAGTGTTTCAAACCTGCTCAATCAAAAGTATGGTTTAACTCTGTTAGCTGAATGCTCAGATCAGAAAGAAGTTTCACAGAATGCTTCTGTGTAGTTTATATTTGAATATATTCCTTTTTCCACTACTATGCTCTTAGCGCTCCAAATGTCCAGTTGCATTTTCAACAGAAAGAGTGTTCAGATCTGCTCAATCAAAAGTATGGTTTAACTCTGTTAGCTGAATGCACAGATCAGAAAGAAGTTTCACAGAATGATTCTGTGTAGTATATATTTGGAGACATTCCTTTTTCCACTATTACCCTCTTAGCGCTCCGAATCTCCACTTGCATTTTCTACAGAAAGAGTGTTTCAGAACGGCTCAATCAAAACTAAGGTTCAACTCTTTTAGTTGAACAAACAGAACAGAAAGAAGTTTCACACAATTCTTCTGTGTAGTTTTTATTTGTAGACATTCTTTTTCCCAATATAGGCCTCTTAGCGCTCAGAATGTCCAATTGCAGTTTCTACAGAAAGAGTGTTTCAGAACGGCTCAATCAAAAGTAAGGTTCAACTCTGTTAGTTGAATGCACAGAACAGAAAGAAGTTTCATACAATGCTTCTGTGTAGTTTATATTTGAACATATTCTTTTTTCCACTATTACCCACTTAGCGCTACGAATGTCCAGTTGCATTTTCTACAGACAGAGTTTTTCCAAACTGCTCAATCAAAAGTATGGTTTAACTCTGTTAGCTGAATGCTCAGTTCAGAAAGAAGTTTCACAGAATGCTTCTGTGTAGTTTATATTTGAATATATTCCTTTTTCCACTACTACGCTCTTAGCGCTCCAAATGTCCAGTTGCATTTTCTACAGAAAGAGTGTTCAGATCTGCTCAATCAAAAGTATGGTTTAACTCTGTTAGCTGAATGCACAGATCAGAAAGAAGTTTCACCGAATGATTCTGTGTAGTTTATATTTGAAGACATTCCTCTTTCCACTATTACCCTCTTAGCGCTCCGAATCTCCACTTGCATTTTCTACAGAAAGAGTGTTTCAGAACGGCTCAATCAAAACTAAGGTTCAACTCTTTTAGTTGAACAAACAGAACAGAAAGAAGTTTCACACAATTCTTCTGTGTAGTTTTTATTTGTAGACATTCTTTTTCCCAATATAGGCCTCTTAACGCTCAGAATGTCCAATTGCAGTTTCTACAGAAAGAGTGTTTCAGAACGGCTCAATCAAAAGTAAGGTTCAACTCTGTTAGTTGAATGCACAGAACAGAAAGAATTTTCACAGAATGCTACTGTGTAGTTTATATTTGAATATATTCCTTTTTCCACTATTACCCTCTTAGCGCTCCGAATCTCCACTTGCATTTTCTACATAAAGAGTGTTTCAGAACGGCTCAATCAAAACTAAGGTTCAACTCTTTTAGTAGAACAAACAGAACAGAAAGAAGTTTCACACAATTCTTCTGTGTAGTTTTTATTTGTAGACATAATTTTTCCCAATATAGGCCTCTTAGCTCTCAGAATGTCCAATTGCAGTTTATACAGAAAGAGTGTTTCAGAACGGCTCAATCAAAAGTAAGGTTCAACTCTGTTAGTTGAATGCACAGAACAGAAAGAAGTTTCATACAATGCTTCTGTGTAGTTCATATTTGAACATATTCTTTTTTCCACTATAACCAACTTAGCGCTACGAATGTCCAGGTGCATTTTCTACAGACAGAGTGTTTCAAAACTGCTCAATCAAAAGTATTTTTTAACTCTGTTAGCTGAATGCTCAGATCAGAAAGAAGTTTCACAGAATGCTTCTGTGAAGTTTATATTTGAATATATTACTTTTTCCACTACTACGCTCTTAGCGCTCCAAATGTCCAGTTGCATTTTCAACAGAAAGAGTGTTCAGATCTGCTCAATCAAAAGTATGGTTTAACTCTGTTAGCTGAATGCACAGATCAGAAAGAAGTTTCACCGAATTATTCTGTGTAGTTTATATTTGAAGACATTCCTTTTTCCACTATTACCCTCTTAGCGCTCCGAATCTCCACTTGCATTTTCTACAAAAAGAGTGTTTCATAACTGCTCAATCAAAAATATGTTTTATCTCCGTTAACTGAATTTACAGATCAAAAATAAGTTTCACAGAATGCATCTGTGTAGTTTTTATTTGAAGATATTCTTTTTCCCAATGTAGGCCTCTTAGCGCTTAGCATGTCAAATTGCAGTTTCTACAGAAAGAGTGTTTCAGAACGGCTCAATCAAAAGTAAGGTTCAACTCTGTTAGTTGAATGCACAGAACAGAAAGAATTTTCACAGAATGCTACTGTGTAGTTTATATTTGAATATATTCCTTTTTCCACTATTACCCTCTTAGCGCTCCGAATGTCCACTTGCATTTTCTACAGAAAGAGTGTTCAGAACTGCGCAATCAAAAGTATGGTTTAACTCTGTTAGCTTAATGAACATATCAGAAATAAGTTTCACACAATGCTTCTGTGTAGTTTTTATTTGAAGATATTATTTTTCCCAATAGAGGCCTCTTAGCGCTCAGAATGTAGAATTGCAGTTTCTACAGAAAGAGTGTTTCAGAAAGGCTCAATCAAAAGTAAGGTTCAACTCTGTTAGTTGAATGCACAGAACAGAAAGAAGTTTCATACAATGCTTCTGTGTAGTTTATATTTGAACATATTCTTTTTTCCACTATTACCCACTTAGCGCTACGAATGTCCAGTTGCATTTTGTACAGACAGAGTGTTTCAAAACTGCTCAATCAAAAGTATGGTTTAACTCTGTTAGCTGAATGCTCAGATCAGAAAGAAGTTTCAGAGAATGCTTCTGTGTAGTTTATTTTTGAATATATTCCTTTTTCCAATACTACTCTCTTAGCGCTCCAAATGTCCAGTTGCATTTTCTACAGAAAGAGTGTTCAGATCTGCTCAATCAAAAGTATGGTTTAACTCTGTTAGCTGAATGCACAGATCAGAAAGAAGTTTCACAGAATGATTCTGTGTAGTATATATTTGGAGACATTCCTTTTTCCACTATTACCCTCTTAGCGCTCCGAATCTCCACTTGCATTTTCTACAGAAAGAGTGTTTCAGAACGGCTCAATCAAAACTAAGGTTCAACTCTTTTAGTTGAACAAACAGAACAGAAAGAAGTTTCACACAATTCTTCTGTGTAGTTTTTATTTGTAGACATTCTTTTTCCCAATATAGGCCTCTTAACGCTCAGAATGTCCAATTGCAGTTTCTACAGAAAGAGTGTTTCAGAACGGCTCAATCAAAAGTAAGGTTCAACTCTGTTAGTTGAATGCACAGAACAGAAAGAAGTTTCATACAATGCTTCTGTGTAGTTTATATTTGAACATATTCTTTTTTCCACTATTACCCACTTAGCACTACGAATGTCCAGTTGCATTTTCTACAGACAGAGTGTTTCAAAACTGGTCAATCAAAAGTATGGTTTAACTCAGTTAGCTGTATGCTCAGATCAGAAAGAAGTTTCACAGAATGCTTTTGTGTAGTTTATATTTGAATATATTCCTTTTTCCACTACTACGCTCTTAGCGCTCCAAATGTCCAGTTGCATTTTCAACAGAAAGAGTGTTCAGATCTGCTCAATCAAAAGTATGGTTTAACTCTGTTAGCTGAATGCACAGATCAGAAAGAAGTTTCACCGAATGATTCTGTGTAGTTTATATTTGAAGACATTCCTTTTTCCACTATTACCCTCTTAGCGCTCCGAATCTCCACTTGCATTTTCTACAAAAAGAGTGTTTCATAACTGCTCAATCAAAAATATGTTTTATCTCTGTTAACTGAATTTACAGATCAGAAATAAGTTTCACAGAATGCATCTGTGTAGTTTTTATTTGAAGATATTCTTTTTCCCATTGTAGGCCTCTTAGCGCTTAGCATGTCCAATTGCAGTTTCTACAGAAAGAGTGTTTCAGAACGGCTCAATCAAAAGTAAGGTTCAACTCTGTTAGTTGAATGCACAGAACAGAAAGAATTTTCACAGAATGCTACTGTGTAGTTTATATTTGAATATATTCCTTTTTCCACTATTACCCTCTTAGCGCTCCGAATGTCCACTTGCATTTTCTACAGAAAGAGTGTTCAGAACTGCGCAATCAAAAGTATGGTTTAACTCTGTTAGCTTAATGAACATATCAGAAATAAGTTTCACACAATGCTTCTGTGTAGTTTTTATTTGAAGATATTATTTTTCCCAATATAGGCCTCTTAGCGCTCAGAATGTCCAATTGCAGTTTCTACAGAAAGAGTGTTTCAGAAAGGCTCAATCAAAAGTAAGGTTCAACTCTGTTAGTTGAATGCACAGAACAGAAAGATGTTTCATACAATGCTTCTGTGTAGTTTATATTTGAACATATTCTTTTTTCCACTATTACCCACTTAGCGCTACGAATGTCCAGTTGCATTTTCTACAGACAGAGTGTTTCAAACCTGCTCAATCAAAAGTATGGTTTAACTCTGTTAGCTGAATGCTCAGATCAGAAAGAAGTTTCACAGAATGCTTCTGTGTAGTTTATATTTGAATATATTCCTTTTTCCACTACTACGCTCTTAGCGCTCCAAATGTCCAGTTGCATTTTCAACAGAAAGAGTGTTCAGATCTGCTCAATCAAAAGTATGGTTTAACTCTGTTAGCTGAATGCACAGATCAGAAAGAAGTTTCACCGAATGATTCTGTGTAGTTTATATTTGAAGACATTCCTTTTTCCACAATTACCCTCTTAGCGCTCCGAATCTCCACTTGCATTTTCTACAAAAAGAGTGTTTCATAACTGCTCAATCAAAAATATGTTTTATCTCTGTTAACTGAATTTACAGATCAGAAATAAGTTTCACAGAATGCATCTTTGTAGTTTTTATTTGAAGATATTCTTTTTCCCAATGTAGGCCTCTTAGCGCTTAGCATGTCCAATTGCAGTTTCTACAGAAAGAGTGTTTCAGAACGGCTCAATCAAAAGTAAGGTTCAACTCTGTTAGTTGAATGCACAGAACAGAAAGAATTTTCACAGAATGCTACTGTGTAGTTTATATTTGAATATATTCCTTTTTCCACTATTACCCTCTTAGCGCTCCGAATGTCCACTTGCATTTTCTACAGAAAGAGTGTTCAGAACTGCGCAATGAAAAGTATGGTTTAACTCTGTTAGCTTAATGAACATATCAGAAATAAGTTTCACACAATGTTTCTGTGTAGTTTTTATTTGAAGATATTATTTTTCCCAATATAGGCCTCTTAGCGCTCAGAATGTCCAATTGCAGTTTCTACAGAAAGAGTGTTTCAGAAAGGCTCAATCAAAAGTAAGGTTCAACTCCGTTAGTTGAATGCACAGAACAGAAAGAAGTTTCATACAATGCTTCTGTGTAGTTTATATTTGAACATATTTTTTTTCCACTATTACCCACTTAGCGCTACGAATGTCCAGTTGCATTTTCTACAGACAGAGTGTTTCAAACCTGCTCAATCAAAAGTATGGTTTAACTCTGTTAGCTGAATGCTCAGATCAGAAAGAAGTTTCACAGAATGCTTCTGTGTAGTTTATATTTGAATATATTCCTTTTTCCACTACTATGCTCTTAGCGCTCCAAATGTCCAGTTGCATTTTCAACAGAAAGAGTGTTCAGATCTGCTCAATCAAAAGTATGGTTTAACTCTGTTAGCTGAATGCACAGATCAGAAAGAAGTTTCACAGAATGATTCTGTGTAGTATATATTTGGAGACATTCCTTTTTCCACTATTACCCTCTTAGCGCTCCGAATCTCCACTTGCATTTTCTACAGAAAGAGTGTTTCAGAACGGCTCAATCAAAACTAAGGTTCAACTCTTTTAGTTGAACAAACAGAACAGAAAGAAGTTTCACACAATTCTTCTGTGTAGTTTTTATTTGTAGACATTCTTTTTCCCAATATAGGCCTCTTAGCGCTCAGAATGTCCAATTGCAGTTTCTACAGAAAGAGTGTTTCAGAACGGCTCAATCAAAAGTAAGGTTCAACTCTGTTAGTTGAATGCACAGAACAGAAAGAAGTTTCATACAATGCTTCTGTGTAGTTTATATTTGAACATATTCTTTTTTCCACTATTACCCACTTAGCGCTACGAATGTCCAGTTGCATTTTCTACAGACAGAGTGTTTCCAAACTGCTCAATCAAAAGTATGGTTTAACTCTGTTAGCTGAATGCTCAGTTCAGAAAGAAGTTTCACAGAATGCTTCTGTGTAGTTTATATTTGAATATATTCCTTTTTCCACTACTACGCTCTTAGCGCTCCAAATGTCCAGTTGCATTTTCTACAGAAAGAGTGTTCAGATCTGCTCAATCAAAAGTATGGTTTAACTCTGTTAGCTGAATGCACAGATCAGAAAGAAGTTTCACCGAATGATTCTGTGTAGTTTATATTTGAAGACATTCCTTTTTCCACTATTACCCTCTTAGCGCTCCGAATCTCCACTTGCATTTTCTACAGAAAGAGTGTTTCAGAACGGCTCAATCAAAACTAAGGTTCAACTCTTTTAGTTGAACAAACAGAACAGAAAGAAGTTTCACACAATTCTTCTGTGTAGTTTTTATTTGTAGACATTCTTTTTCCCAATATAGGCCTCTTAACGCTCAGAATGTCCAATTGCAGTTTCTACAGAAAGAGTGTTTCAGAACGGCTCAATCAAAAGTAAGGTTCAACTCTGTTAGTTGAATGCACAGAACAGAAAGAATTTTCACAGAATGCTACTGTGTAGTTTATATTTGAATATATTCCTTTTTCCACTATTAACCTCTTAGCGCTCCGAATCTCCACTTGCATTTTCTACATAAAGAGTGTTTCAGAACGGCTCAATCAAAACTAAGGTTCAACTCTTTTAGTAGAACAAACAGAACAGAAAGAAGTTTCACACAATTCTTCTGTGTAGTTTTTATTTGTAGACATAATTTTTCCCAATATAGGCCTCTTAGCTCTCAGAATGTCCAATTGCAGTTTATACAGAAAGAGTGTTTCAGAACGGCTCAATCAAAAGTAAGGTTCAACTCTGTTAGTTGAATGCACAGAACAGAAAGAAGTTTCATACAATGCTTCTGTGTAGTTCATATTTGAACATATTCTTTTTTCCACTATAACCAACTTAGCGCTACGAATGTCCAGGTGCATTTTCTACAGACAGAGTGTTTCAAAACTGCTCAATCAAAAGTATGGTTTAACTCTGTTAGCTGAATGCTCAGATCAGAAAGAAGTTTCACAGAATGCTTCTGTGAAGTTTATATTTGAATATATTACTTTTTCCACTACTACGCTCTTAGCGCTCCAAATGTCCAGTTGCATTTTCAACAGAAAGAGTGTTCAGATCTGCTCAATCAAAAGTATGGTTTAACTCTGTTAGCTGAATGCACAGATCAGAAAGAAGTTTCACCGAATTATTCTGTGTAGTTTATATTTGAAGACATTCCTTTTTCCACTATTACCCTCTTAGCGCTCCGAATCTCCACTTGCATTTTCTACAAAAAGAGTGTTTCATAACTGCTCAATCAAAAATATGTTTTATCTCCGTTAACTGAATTTACAGATCAAAAATAAGTTTCACAGAATGCATCTGTGTAGTTTTTATTTGAAGATATTCTTTTTCCCAATGTAGGCCTCTTAGCGCTTAGCATGTCAAATTGCAGTTTCTACAGAAAGAGTGTTTCAGAACGGCTCAATCAAAAGTAAGGTTCAACTCTGTTAGTTGAATGCACAGAACAGAAAGAATTTTCACAGAATGCTACTGTGTAGTTTATATTTGAATATATTCCTTTTTCCACTATTACCCTCTTAGCGCTCCGAATGTCCACTTGCATTTTCTACAGAAAGAGTGTTCAGAACTGCGCAATCAAAAGTATGGTTTAACTCTGTTAGCTTAATGAACATATCAGAAATAAGTTTCACACAATGCTTCTGTGTAGTTTTTATTTGAAGATATTATTTTTCCCAATAGAGGCCTCTTAGCGCTCAGAATGTAGAATTGCAGTTTCTACAGAAAGAGTGTTTCAGAAAGGCTCAATCAAAAGTAAGGTTCAACTCTGTTAGTTGAATGCACAGAACAGAAAGAAGTTTCATACAATGCTTCTGTGTAGTTTATATTTGAAAATATTCTTTTTTCCACTATTACCCACTTAGCGCTACGAATGTCCAGTTGCATTTTGTACAGACAGAGTGTTTCAAAACTGCTCAATCAAAAGTATGGTTTAACTCTGTTAGCTGAATGCTCAGATCAGAAAGAAGTTTCAGAGAATGCTTCTGTGTAGTTTATTTTTGAATATATTCCTTTTTCCAATACTACTCTCTTAGCGCTCCAAATGTCCAGTTGCATTTTCTACAGAAAGAGTGTTCAGATCTGCTCAATCAAAAGTATGGTTTAACTCTGTTAGCTGAATGCACAGATCAGAAAGAAGTTTCACAGAATGATTCTGTGTAGTATATATTTGGAGACATTCCTTTTTCCACTATTACCCTCTTAGCGCTCCGAATCTCCACTTGCATTTTCTACAGAAAGAGTGTTTCAGAACGGCTCAATCAAAACTAAGGTTCAACTCTTTTAGTTGAACAAACAGAACAGAAAGAAGTTTCACACAATTCTTCTGTGTAGTTTTTATTTGTAGACATTCTTTTTCCCAATATAGGCCTCTTAACGCTCAGAATGTCCAATTGCAGTTTCTACAGAAAGAGTGTTTCAGAACGGCTCAATCAAAAGTAAGGTTCAACTCTGTTAGTTGAATGCACAGAACAGAAAGGAGTTTCATACAATGCTTCTGTGTAGTTTATATTTGAACATATTCTTTTTTCCACTATTACCCACTTAGCACTACGAATGTCCAGTTGCATTTTCTACAGACAGAGTGTTTCAAAACTGGTCAATCAAAAGTATGGTTTAACTCAGTTAGCTGTATGCTCAGATCAGAAAGAAGTTTCACAGAATGCTTCTGTGTAGTTTATATTTGAATATATTCCTTTTTCCACTACTACGCTCTTAGCGCTCCAAATGTCCAGTTGCATTTTCAACAGAAAGAGTGTTCAGATCTGCTCAATCAAAAGTATGGTTTAACTCTGTTAGCTGAATGCACAGATCAGAAAGAAGTTTCACCGAATGATTCTGTGTAGTTTATATTTGAAGACATTCCTTTTTCCACAATTACCCTCTTAGCGCTCCGAATCTCCACTTGCATTTTCTACAAAAAGAGTGTTTCATAACTGCTCAATCAAAAATATGTTTTATCTCTGTTAACTGAATTTACAGATCAGAAATAAGTTTCACAGAATGCATCTTTGTAGTTTTTATTTGAAGATATTCTTTTTCCCAATGTAGGCCTCTTAGCGCTTAGCATGTCCAATTGCAGTTTCTACAGGAAGTGTTTCAGAACGGCTCAATCAAAAGTAAGGTTCAACTCTGTTAGTTGAATGCACAGAACAGAAAGAATTTTCACAGAATGCTACTGTGTAGTTTATATTTGAATATATTCCTTTTTCCACTATTACCCTCTTAGCGCTCCGAATGTCCACTTGCATTTTCTACAGAAAGAGTGTTCAGAACTGCGCAATCAAAAGTATGGTTTAACTCTGTTAGCTTAATGAACATATCAGAAATAAGTTTCACACAATGCTTCTGTGTAGTTTTTATTTGAAGATATTATTTTTCCCAATATAGGCCTCTTAGCGCTCAGAATGTCCAATTGCAGTTTCTACAGAAAGAGGGTTTCAGAAAGGCTCAATCAAAAGTAAGGTTCAACTCTGTTAGTTGAATGCACAGAACAGAAAGAAGTTTCATACAATGCTTCTGTGTAGTTTATATTTGAACATATTTTTTTTCCACTATTACCCACTTAGCGCTACGAATGTCCAGTTGCATTTTCTACAGACAGAGTGTTTCAAACCTGCTCAATCAAAAGTATGGTTTAACTCTGTTAGCTGAATGCTCAGATCAGAAAGAAGTTTCACAGAATGCTTCTGTGTAGTTTATATTTGAATATATTCCTTTTTCCACTACTATGCTCTTAGCGCTCCAAATGTCCAGTTGCATTTTCAACAGAAAGAGTGTTCAGATCTGCTCAATCAAAAGTATGGTTTAACTCTGTTAGCTGAATGCACAGATCAGAAAGAAGTTTCACAGAATGATTCTGTGTAGTATATATTTGGAGACATTCCTTTTTCCACTATTACCCTCTTAGCGCTCCGAATCTCCACTTGCATTTTCTACAGAAAGAGTGTTTCAGAACGGCTCAATCAAAACTAAGGTTCAACTCTTTTAGTTGAACAAACAGAACAGAAAGAAGTTTCACACAATTCTTCTGTGTAGTTTTTATTTGTAGACATTCTTTTTCCCAATATAGGCCTCTTAGCGCTCAGAATGTCCAATTGCAGTTTCTACAGAAAGAGTGTTTCAGAACGGCTCAATCAAAAGTAAGGTTCAACTCTGTTAGTTGAATGCACAGAACAGAAAGAAGTTTCATACAATGCTTCTGTGTAGTTTATATTTGAACATATTCTTTTTTCCACTATTACCCACTTAGCGCTACGAATGTCCAGTTGCATTTTCTACAGACAGAGTTTTTCCAAACTGCTCAATCAAAAGTATGGTTTAACTCTGTTAGCTGAATGCTCAGTTCAGAAAGAAGTTTCACAGAATGCTTCTGTGTAGTTTATATTTGAATATATTCCTTTTTCCACTACTACGCTCTTAGCGCTCCAAATGTCCAGTTGCATTTTCTACAGAAAGAGTGTTCAGATCTGCTCAATCAAAAGTATGGTTTAACTCTGTTAGCTGAATGCACAGATCAGAAAGAAGTTTCACCGAATGATTCTGTGTAGTTTATATTTGAAGACATTCCTCTTTCCACTATTACCCTCTTAGCGCTCCGAATCTCCACTTGCATTTTCTACAGAAAGAGTGTTTCAGAACGGCTCAATCAAAACTAAGGTTCAACTCTTTTAGTTGAACAAACAGAACAGAAAGAAGTTTCACACAATTCTTCTGTGTAGTTTTTATTTGTAGACATTCTTTTTCCCAATATAGGCCTCTTAACGCTCAGAATGTCCAATTGCAGTTTCTACAGAAAGAGTGTTTCAGAACGGCTCAATCAAAAGTAAGGTTCAACTCTGTTAGTTGAATGCACAGAACAGAAAGAATTTTCACAGAATGCTACTGTGTAGTTTATATTTGAATATATTCCTTTTTCCACTATTACCCTCTTAGCGCTCCGAATCTCCACTTGCATTTTCTACATAAAGAGTGTTTCAGAACGGCTCAATCAAAACTAAGGTTCAACTCTTTTAGTAGAACAAACAGAACAGAAAGAAGTTTCACACAATTCTTCTGTGTAGTTTTTATTTGTAGACATAATTTTTCCCAATATAGGCCTCTTAGCTCTCAGAATGTCCAATTGCAGTTTATACAGAAAGAGTGTTTCAGAACGGCTCAATCAAAAGTAAGGTTCAACTCTGTTAGTTGAATGCACAGAACAGAAAGAAGTTTCATACAATGCTTCTGTGTAGTTCATATTTGAACATATTCTTTTTTCCACTATAACCAACTTAGCGCTACGAATGTCCAGGTGCATTTTCTACAGACAGAGTGTTTCAAAACTGCTCAATCAAAAGTATTTTTTAACTCTGTTAGCTGAATGCTCAGATCAGAAAGAAGTTTCACAGAATGCTTCTGTGAAGTTTATATTTGAATATATTACTTTTTCCACTACTACGCTCTTAGCGCTCCAAATGTCCAGTTGCATTTTCAACAGAAAGAGTGTTCAGATCTGCTCAATCAAAAGTATGGTTTAACTCTGTTAGCTGAATGCACAGATCAGAAAGAAGTTTCACCGAATTATTCTGTGTAGTTTATATTTGAAGACATTCCTTTTTCCACTATTACCCTCTTAGCGCTCCGAATCTCCACTTGCATTTTCTACAAAAAGAGTGTTTCATAACTGCTCAATCAAAAATATGTTTTATCTCCGTTAACTGAATTTACAGATCAAAAATAAGTTTCACAGAATGCATCTGTGTAGTTTTTATTTGAAGATATTCTTTTTCCCAATGTAGGCCTCTTAGCGCTTAGCATGTCAAATTGCAGTTTCTACAGAAAGAGTGTTTCAGAACGGCTCAATCAAAAGTAAGGTTCAACTCTGTTAGTTGAATGCACAGAACAGAAAGAATTTTCACAGAATGCTACTGTGTAGTTTATATTTGAATATATTCCTTTTTCCACTATTACCCTCTTAGCGCTCCGAATGTCCACTTGCATTTTCTACAGAAAGAGTGTTCAGAACTGCGCAATCAAAAGTATGGTTTAACTCTGTTAGCTTAATGAACATATCAGAAATAAGTTTCACACAATGCTTCTGTGTAGTTTTTATTTGAAGATATTATTTTTCCCAATAGAGGCCTCTTAGCGCTCAGAATGTAGAATTGCAGTTTCTACAGAAAGAGTGTTTCAGAAAGGCTCAATCAAAAGTAAGGTTCAACTCTGTTAGTTGAATGCACAGAACAGAAAGAAGTTTCATACAATGCTTCTGTGTAGTTTATATTTGAAAATATTCTTTTTTCCACTATTACCCACTTAGCGCTACGAATGTCCAGTTGCATTTTGTACAGACAGAGTGTTTCAAAACTGCTCAATCAAAAGTATGGTTTAACTCTGTTAGCTGAATGCTCAGATCAGAAAGAAGTTTCAGAGAATGCTTCTGTGTAGTTTATTTTTGAATATATTCCTTTTTCCAATACTACTCTCTTAGCGCTCCAAATGTCCAGTTGCATTTTCTACAGAAAGAGTGTTCAGATCTGCTCAATCAAAAGTATGGTTTAACTCTGTTAGCTGAATGCACAGATCAGAAAGAAGTTTCACAGAATGATTCTGTGTAGTATATATTTGGAGACATTCCTTTTTCCACTATTACCCTCTTAGCGCTCCGAATCTCCACTTGCATTTTCTACAGAAAGAGTGTTTCAGAACGGCTCAATCAAAACTAAGGTTCAACTCTTTTAGTTGAACAAACAGAACAGAAAGAAGTTTCACACAATTCTTCTGTGTAGTTTTTATTTGTAGACATTCTTTTTCCCAATATAGGCCTCTTAACGCTCAGAATGTCCAATTGCAGTTTCTACAGAAAGAGTGTTTCAGAACGGCTCAATCAAAAGTAAGGTTCAACTCTGTTAGTTGAATGCACAGAACAGAAAGAAGTTTCATACAATGCTTCTGTGTAGTTTATATTTGAACATATTCTTTTTTCCACTATTACCCACTTAGCACTACGAATGTCCAGTTGCATTTTCTACAGACAGAGTGTTTCAAAACTGGTCAATCAAAAGTATGGTTTAACTCAGTTAGCTGTATGCTCAGATCAGAAAGAAGTTTCACAGAATGCTTCTGTGTAGTTTATATTTGAATATATTCCTTTTTCCACTACTACGCTCTTAGCGCTCCAAATGTCCAGTTGCATTTTCAACAGAAAGAGTGTTCAGATCTGCTCAATCAAAAGTATGGTTTAACTCTGTTAGCTGAATGCACAGATCAGAAAGAAGTTTCACCGAATGATTCTGTGTAGTTTATATTTGAAGACATTCCTTTTTCCACTATTACCCTCTTAGCGCTCCGAATCTCCACTTGCATTTTCTACAAAAAGAGTGTTTCATAACTGCTCAATCAAAAATATGTTTTATCTCTGTTAACTGAATTTACAGATCAGAAATAAGTTTCACAGAATGCATCTGTGTAGTTTTTATTTGAAGATATTCTTTTTCCCATTGTAGGCCTCTTAGCGCTTAGCATGTCCAATTGCAGTTTCTACAGAAAGAGTGTTTCAGAACGGCTCAATCAAAAGTAAGGTTCAACTCTGTTAGTTGAATGCACAGAACAGAAAGAATTTTCACAGAATGCTACTGTGTAGTTTATATTTGAATATATTCCTTTTTCCACTATTACCCTCTTAGCGCTCCGAATGTCCACTTGCATTTTCTACAGAAAGAGTGTTCAGAACTGCGCAATCAAAAGTATGGTTTAACTCTGTTAGCTTAATGAACATATCAGAAATAAGTTTCACACAATGCTTCTGTGTAGTTTTTATTTGAAGATATTATTTTTCCCAATATAGGCCTCTTAGCGCTCAGAATGTCCAATTGCAGTTTCTACAGAAAGAGTGTTTCAGAAAGGCTCAATCAAAAGTAAGGTTCAACTCTGTTAGTTGAATGCACAGAACAGAAAGATGTTTCATACAATGCTTCTGTGTAGTTTATATTTGAACATATTCTTTTTTCCACTATTACCCACTTAGCGCTACGAATGTCCAGTTGCATTTTCTACAGACAGAGTGTTTCAAACCTGCTCAATCAAAAGTATGGTTTAACTCTGTTAGCTGAATGCTCAGATCAGAAAGAAGTTTCACAGAATGCTTCTGTGTAGTTTATATTTGAATATATTCCTTTTTCCACTACTACGCTCTTAGCGCTCCAAATGTCCAGTTGCATTTTCAACAGAAAGAGTGTTCAGATCTGCTCAATCAAAAGTATGGTTTAACTCTGTTAGCTGAATGCACAGATCAGAAAGAAGTTTCACCGAATGATTCTGTGTAGTTTATATTTGAAGACATTCCTTTTTCCACAATTACCCTCTTAGCGCTCCGAATCTCCACTTGCATTTTCTACAAAAAGAGTGTTTCATAACTGCTCAATCAAAAATATGTTTTATCTCTGTTAACTGAATTTACAGATCAGAAATAAGTTTCACAGAATGCATCTTTGTAGTTTTTATTTGAAGATATTCTTTTTCCCAATGTAGGCCTCTTAGCGCTTAGCATGTCCAATTGCAGTTTCTACAGAAAGTGTTTCAGAACGGCTCAATCAAAAGTAAGGTTCAACTCTGTTAGTTGAATGCACAGAACAGAAAGAATTTTCACAGAATGCTACTGTGTAGTTTATATTTGAATATATTCCTTTTTCCACTATTACCCTCTTAGCGCTCCGAATCTCCACTTGCATTTTCTACAGAAAGAGTGTTCAGAACTGCTCAATCAAAAGTATGGTTTAACTCTGTTAGCTTAATGAACATATCAGAAATAAGTTTCACACAATGCTTCTGTGTAGTTTTTATTTGAAGATATTTTTTTTCCCAATAGAGGCCTCTTAGCGCTCAGAATGTCCAATTGCAGTTTCTACAGAAAGAGTGTTTCAGAAAGGCTCAATCAAAAGTAAGGTTCAACTCTGTTAGTTGAATGCACAGAACAGAAAGTAGTTTCATACAATGCTTCTGTGTAGTTTATATTTGAACATATTCTTTTTCCACTATTACCCACTTAGCGCTACGAATGTCCAGTTGCATTTTCTACAGACAGAGTGTTTCAAAACTGCTCAATCATAAGTATGGTTTAACTCTGTTAGCTGAATGCTCAGATCAGAAAGAAGTTTCACAGAATGCTTCTGTGTAGTTTATATTTGAATATATTCCTTTTTCCACTATTACTCTCTTAGCGCTCCAAATGTCCAGTTGCATTTTCTACAGAAAGAGTGTTCAGATCTGCTCAATCAAAAGTATGGTTTAACCCTGTTAGCTGAATGCACAGATCAGAAAGAAGTTTCACAGAATGATTCTGTGTAGTTTATATTTGGAGACATTCCTTTTTCCACTATTACCCTCTTAGCGCTCCGAATCTCCACTTGCATTTTCTACAGAAAGAGTGTTTCAGAACGGCTCAATCAAAACTAAGGTTCAACTCTTTTAGTTGAACAAACAGAACAGAAAGAAGTTTCACACAATTCTTCTGTGTAGTTTTTATTTGTAGACATTCATTTTCCCAATATAGGCCTCTTAGCGCTCAGAATGTCCAATTGCAGTTTCTACAGAAAGAGTGTTTCAGAACGGCTCAATCAAAAGTAAGGTTCAACTCTGTTAGTTGAATGCACAGAACAGAAAGAAGTTTCATACAATGCTTCTGTGTAGTTTATATTTGAACATATTCTTTTTCCACTATTACCCACTTAGCGCTACGAATGTCCAGTTGCATTTTCTACAGACAGAGTGTTTCAAAACTGCTCAATCATAAGTATGGTTTAACTCTGTTAGCTGAATGCTCAGATCAGAAAGAAGTTTCACAGAATGCTTCTGTGTAGTTTATATTTGAATATATTCCTTTTTCCACTATTACTCTCTTAGCGCTCCAAATGTCCAGTTGCATTTTCTACAGAAAGAGTGTTCAGATCTGCTCAATCAAAAGTATGGTTTAAATCTGTTAGCTGAATGCACAGATCAGAAAGAAGTTTCACAGAATGATTCTGTGTAGTTTATATTTGGAGACATTCCATTTTCCACTATTACCCTCTTAGCGCTCCGAATCTCCACTTGCATTTTCTACAGAAAGAGTGTTTCAGAACGGCTCAATCAAAACTAAGGTTCAACTCTTTTAGTTGAACAAACAGAACAGAAAGAAGTTTCACACAATTCTTCTGTGTAGTTTTTATTTGTAGACATTCTTTTTCCCAATATAGGCCTCTTAGCGCTCAGAATGTCCAATTGCAGTTTCTACAGAAAGAGTGTTTCAGAACGGCTCAATCAAAAGTAAGGTTCAACTCTGTTAGTTGAATGCACAGAACAGAAAGAAGTTTCATACAATGCTTCTGTGTAGTTTATATTTGAACATATTCTTTTTTCCACTATTACCCATTTAGCGCTACGAATGTCCAGTTGCATTTTCTACAGACAGAGGGTTTCAAAACTGCTCAATCAAAAGTATGGTTTAACTCTGTTAGCTGAATGCTCAGATCAGAAAGAAGTTTCACAGAATGCTTCTGTGTAGTTTATATTTGAATATATTCCTTTTTCCACTACTACTCTCTTAGCGCTCCAAATGTCCAGTTGCATTTTCTAGAGAAAGAGTGTTCAGATCTGCTCAATCAAAAGTATGGTTTAACTCTGTTAGCTGAATGCACAGATCAGAAAGAAGTTTCACCGAATGATTCTGTGTAGTTTATATTTGAAGACATTCCTTTTTCCACTATTACCCTCTTAGCGCTCCGAATCTCCACTTGCATTTTCTACAAAAAGAGTGTTTCATAACTGCTCAATCAAAAATATGTTTTATCTCTGTTAACTGAATTTACAGATCAGAAATAAGTTTCACAGAATGCATCTGTGTAGTTTTTATTTGAAGATATTCTTTTTCCCAACGTAGGCCTCTTAGCGCTTAGCATGTCCAATTGCAGTTTCTACAGAAGGAGTGTTTCAGAACGGCTCAATCAAAAGTAAGGTTCAACACTGTTAGTTGAATGCACAGAACAGAAAGAATTTTCACAGAATGCTACTGTGTAGTTTATATTTGAATATATTCCTTTTTCCACTATTACCCTCTTAGCGCTCCGAATGTCCACTTGCATTTTCTACAGAAAGAGTGTTCAGAACTGCGCAATCAAAAGTATGGTTTAACTCTGTTAGCTTAATGAACATATCAGAAATAAGTTTCACACAATGCTTCTGTGTAGTTTTTATTTGAAGATATTATTTTTCCCAGTAGAGGACTCTTAGCGCTCAGAATGTCCAATTGCAGTTTCTACAGAAAGAGTGTTTCAGAAAGGCTCAATCAAAAGTAAGGTTCAACTCTGTTAGTTGAATGCACAGAACAGAAAGAAGTTTCATACAATGCTTCTGTGTAGTTTATATTTGAAGATATTCTTTTTTCCACTATTACCCACTTGGCGCTACGAATGTCCAGTTGCATTTTCTACAGACAGAGTGTTTCAAAACTGCTCAATCAAAAGTATGGTTTAACTCTGTTAGCTGAATGCTCAGATCAGAAAGAAGTTTCACAGAATGCTTCTGTGTAGTTTATATTTGAATATATAACTTTTTCCACTACTACTCTCTTAGCGCTCCAAAGGTCCAGTTGCATTTTCTACAGAAAGAGTGTTCAGATCTGCTCAATCAAAAGTATGGTTTAACCCTGTTAGCTGAATGCACAGATCAGAAAGAAGTTTCACAGAATGATTCTGTGTAGTTTATATTTGGAGACATTCCTTTTTCCACTATTACCCTCTTAGCGCTCCGAATCTCCACTTGCATTTTCTACAGAAAGAGTGTTTCAGAACGGCTCAATCAAAACTAAGGTTCAACTCTTTTAGTTGAACAAACAGAACAGAAAGAAGTTTCACACAATTCTTCTGTGTAGTTTTTATTTGTAGACATTCATTTTCCCAATATAGGCCTCTTAGCGCTCAGAATGTCCAATTGCAGTTTCTACAGAAAGAGTGTTTCAGAACGGCTCAATCAAAAGTAAGGTTCAACTCTGTTAGTTGAATGCACAGAACAGAAAGAAGTTTCATACAATGCTTCTGTGTAGTTTATATTTGAACATATTCTTTTTTCCACTATTACCCACTTAGCGCTACGAATGTCCAGTTGCATTTTCTACAGACAGAGTGTTTCCAAACTGCTCAATCAAAAGTATGGTTTAACTCTGTTAGCTGAATGCTCAGTTCAGAAAGAAGTTTCACAGAATGCTTCTGTGTAGTTTATATTTGAATATATTCCTTTTTCCACTACTACGCTCTTAGCCCTCCAAATGTCCAGTTGCATTTTCTACAGAAAGAGTGTTCAGATCTGCTCAATCAAAAGTATGGTTTAACTCTGTTAGCTGAATGCACAGATCAGAAAGAAGTTTCACCGAATGATTCTGTGTAGTTTATATTTGAAGACATTCCTTTTTCCACTATTACCCTCTTAGCGCTCCGAATCTCCACTTGCATTTTCTACAGAAAGAGTGTTTCAGAACGGCTCAATCAAAACTAAGGTTCAACTCTTTTAGTTGAACAAACAGAACAGAAAGAAGTTTCACACAATTCTTCTGTGTAGTTTTTATTTGTAGACATTCTTTTTCCCAATATAGGCCTCTTAACCCTCAGAATGTCCAATTGCAGTTTCTACAGAAAGAGTGTTTCAGAACGGCTCAATCAAAAGTAAGGTTCAACTCTGTTAGTTGAATGCACAGAACAGAAAGAAGTTTCATACAATGCTTCTGTGTAGTTTATATTTGAACATATTCTTTTTTCCACTATTACCCACTTAGCACTACGAATGTCCAGTTGCATTTTCTACAGACAGAGTGTTTCAAAACTGGTCAATCAAAGGTATGGTTTAACTCTGTTAGCTGAATTCTCAGTTCAGAAAGAAGTTTCACAGAATGCTTCTGTGTAGTTTATATTTGAATATATTCCTTTTTCCACTACTACGCTCTTAGCGCTCCAAATGTCCAGTTGCATTTTCTACAGAAAGAGTGTTCAGATCTGCTCAATCAAAAGTATGGTTTAACTCTGTTAGCTGAATGCACAGATCAGAAAGAAGTTTCACCGAATGATTCTGTGTAGTTTATATTTGAAGACATTCCTTTTTCCACTATTACCCTCTTAGCGCTCCGAATCTCCACTTGCATTTTCTACAGAAAGAGTGTTTCAGAACGGCTCAATCAAAACTAAGGTTCAACTCTTTTAGTTGAACAAACAGAACAGAAAGAAGTTTCACACAATTCTTCTGTGTAGTTTTTATTTGTAGACATTCTTTTTCCCAATATAGGCCTCTTAACCCTCAGAATGTCCAATTGCAGTTTCTACAGAAAGAGTGTTTCAGAACGGCTCAATCAAAAGTAAGGTTCAACTCTGTTAGTTGAATGCACAGAACAGAAAGAAGTTTCATACAATGCTTCTGTGTAGTTTATATTTGAACATATTCTTTTTTCCACTATTACCCACTTAGCACTACGAATGTCCAGTTGCATTTTCTACAGACAGAGTGTTTCAAAACTGGTCAATCAAAGGTATGGTTTAACTCAGTTAGCTGTATGCTCAGATCAGAAAGAAGTTTCACAGAATGCTTCTGTGTAGTTTATATTTGAATATATTCCTTTTTCCACTACTACGCTCTTAGCGCTCCAAATGTCCAGTTGCATTTTCAACAGAAAGAGTGTTCAGATCTGCTCAATCAAAAGTATGGTTTAACTCTGTTAGCTGAATGCACAGATCAGAAAGAAGTTTCACCGAATGATTCTGTGTAGTTTATATTTGAAGACATTCCTTTTTCCACTATTACCCTCTTAGCGCTCCGAATCTCCACTTGCATTTTCTACAAAAAGAGTGTTTCATAACTGCTCAATCAAAAATATGTTTTATCTCTGTTAACTGAATTTACAGATCAGAAATTAGTTTCACAGAATGCATCTGTGTAGTTTTTATTTGAAGATATTCTTTTTCCCAATGTAGGCCTCTTAGCGCTTAGCATGTCCAATTGCAGTTTCTACCGAAAGAGTGTTTCAGAACGGCTCAATCAAAAGTAAGGTTCAACTCTGTTAGTTGAATGCACAGAACAGAAAGAATTTTCACAGAATGCTACTGTGTAGTTTATATTTGAATATATTCCTTTTTCCACTATTACCCTCTTAGCGCTCCGAATGTCCACTTGCATTTTCTACAGAAAGAGTGTTCAGAACTGCGCAATCAAAAGTATGGTTTAACTCTGTTAGCTTAATGAACATATCAGAAATAAGTTTCACACAATGCTTCTGTGTAGTTTTTATTTGAAGATATTATTTTTCCCAATATAGGCCTCTTAGCGCTCAGAATGTCCAATTGCAGTTTCTACAGAAAGAGGGTTTCAGAAAGGCTCAATCAAAAGTAAGGTTCAACTCTGTTAGTTGAATGCACAGAACAGAAAGTTGTTTCATACAATGCTTCTGTGTAGTTTATATTTGAACATATTCTTTTTTCCACTATTACCCACTTAGCGCTACGAATGTCCAGTTGCATTTTCTACAGACAGAGTGTTTCAAACCTGCTCAATCAAAAGTATGGTTGAACTCTGTTAGCTGAATGCTCAGATCAGAAAGAAGTTTCACAGAATGCTTCTGTGTAGTTTATATTTGAATATATTCCTTTTTCCACTACTACGCTCTTAGCGCTCCAAATGTCCAGTTGCATTTTCAACAGAAAGAGTGTTCAGATCTGCTCAATCAAAAGTATGGTTTAACTCTGTTAGCTGAATGCACAGATCAGAAAGAAGTTTCACCGAATGATTCTGTGTAGTTTATATTTGAAGACATTCCTTTTTCCACAATTACCCTCTTAGCGCTCCGAATCTCCACTTGCATTATCTACAAAAAGAGTGTTTCATAACTGCTCAATCAAAAACATGTTTTATCTCTGTTAACTGAATTTACAGATCAGAAAAAAGTTTCACAGAATGCATCTTTGTAGTTTTTATTTGAAGATATTCTTTTTCCCAATGTAGGCCTCTTAGCGCTTAGCATGTCCAATTGCAGTTTCTACAGAAAGAGGGTTTCAGAACGGCTCAATCAAAAGTAAGGTTCAACTCTGTTAGTTGAATGCACAGAACAGAAAGAATTTTCACAGAATGCTACTGTGTAGTTTATATTTGAATATATTCCTTTTTCCACTATTACCCTCTTAGCGCTCCGAATGTCCACTTGCATTTTCTACAGAAAGAGTGTTCAGAACTGCGCAATCAAAAGTATGGTTTAACTCTGTTAGCTTAATGAACATATCAGAAATAAGTTTCACACAATGCTTCTGTGTAGTTTTTATTTGAAGATATTATTTTTCCCAATATAGGCCTCTTAGCGCTCAGAATGTCCAATTGCAGTTTCTACAGAAAGAGTGTTTCAGAAAGGCTCAATCAAAAGTAAGGTTCAACTCTGTTAGTTGAATGCACAGAACAGAAAGTAGTTTCATACAATGCTTCTGTGTAGTTTATATTTGAACATATTCTTTTTCCACTATTACCCACTTAGCGCTACGAATGTCCAGTTGCATTTTCTACAGACAGAGTGTTTCAAAACTGCTCAATCATAAGTATGGTTTAACTCTGTTAGCTGAATGCTCAGATCAGAAAGAAGTTTCACAGAATGCTTCTGTGTAGTTTATATTTGAATATATTCCTTTTTCCACTACTACTCTCTTAGCGCTCCAAATGTCCAGTTGCATTTTCTACAGAAAGAGTGTTCAGATCTGCTCAATCAAAAGTATGGTTTAACTCTGTTAGCTGGATGCACAGATCAGAAAGTAGTTTCACAGAATGATTCTGTGTAGTTTATATTTGGAGACATTCCATTTTCCACTATTACCCTCTTAGCGCTCCGAATCTCCACTTGCATTTTCTACAGAAAGAGTGTTTCAGAACGGCTCAATCAAAACTAAGGTTCAACTCTTTTAGTTGAACAAACAGAACAGAAAGAAGTTTCACACAATTCTTCTGTGTAGTTTTTATTTGTAGACATTCTTTTTCCCAATATAGGCCTCTTAGCGCTCAGAATGTCCAATTGCAGTTTCTACAGAAAGAGTGTTTCAGAACGGCTCAATCAAAAGTAAGGTTCAACTCTGTTAGTTGAATGCACAGAACAGAAAGGAGTTTCATACAATGCTTCTGTGTAGTTTATATTTGAACATATTCTTTTTTCCACTATTACCCACTTAGCGCTACGAATGTCCAGTTGCATTTTCTACAGACAGAGTGTTTCAAACCTGCTCAATCAAAAGTATGGTTTAACTCTGTTAGCTGAATGCTCAGATCAGAAAGAAGTTTCACAGAATGCTTCTGTGTAGTTTATATTTGAATATATTCCTTTTTCCACTACTACGCTCTTAGCGCTCCAAATGTCCAGTTGCATTTTCAACAGAAAGAGTGTTCAGATCTGCTCAATCAAAAGTATGGTTTAACTCTGTTAGCTGAATGCACAGATCAGAAAGAAGTTTCACCGAATGATTCTGTGTAGTTTATATTTGAAGACATTCCTTTTTCCACAATTAAACTCTTAGCGCTCCGAATCTCCACTTGCATTTTCTACAAAAAGAGTGTTTCATAACTGCTCAATCAAAAATATGTTTTATCTCTGTTAACTGAATTTACAGATCAGAAATAAGTTTCACAGAATGCATCTTTGTAGTTTTTATTTGAAGATATTCTTTTTCCCAATGTAGGCCTCTTAGCGCTTAGCATGTCCAATTGCAGTTTCTACAGAAAGTGTTTCAGAACGGCTCAATCAAAAGTAAGGTTCAACTCTGTTAGTTGAATGCACAGAACAGAAAGAATTTTCACAGAATGCTACTGTGTAGTTTATATTTGAATATATTCCTTTTTCCACTATTACCCTCTTAGCGCTCCGAATGTCCACTTGCATTTTCTACAGAAAGAGTGTTCAGAACTGCTCAATCAAAAGTATGGTTTAACTCTGTTAGCTTAATGAACATATCAGAAATAAGTTTCACACAATGCTTCTGTGTAGTTTTTATTTGAAGATATTTTTTTTCCCAATAGAGGCCTCTTAGCGCTCAGAATGTCCAATTGCAGTTTCTACAGAAAGAGTGTTTCAGAAAGGCTCAATCAAAAGTAAGGTTCAACTCTGTTAGTTGAATGCACAGAACAGAAAGTAGTTTCATACAATGCTTCTGTGTAGTTTATATTTGAACATATTCTTTTTCCACTATTACCCACTTAGCGCTACGAATGTCCAGTTGCATTTTCTACAGACAGAGTGTTTCAAAACTGCTCAATCATAAGTATGGTTTAACTCTGTTAGCTGAATGCTCAGATCAGAAAGAAGTTTCACAGAATGCTTCTGTGTAGTTTATATTTGAATATATTCCTTTTTCCACTATTACTCTCTTAGCGCTCCAAATGTCCAGTTGCATTTTGTACAGAAAGAGTGTTCAGATCTGCTCAATCAAAAGTATGGTTTAACCCTGTTAGCTGAATGCACAGATCAGAAAGAAGTTTCACAGAATGATTCTGTGTAGTTTATATTTGGAGACATTCCTTTTTCCACTATTACCCTCTTAGCGCTCCGAATCTCCACTTGCATTTTCTACAGAAAGAGTGTTTCAGAACGGCTCAATCAAAACTAAGGTTCAACTCTTTTAGTTGAACAAACAGAACAGAAAGAAGTTTCACACAATTCTTCTGTGTAGTTTTTATTTGTAGACATTCATTTTCCCAATATAGGCCTCTTAGCGCTCAGAATGTCCAATTGCAGTTTCTACAGAAAGAGTGTTTCAGAACGGCTCAATCAAAAGTAAGGTTCAACTCTGTTAGTTGAATGCACAGAACAGAAAGAAGTTTCATACAATGCTTCTGTGTAGTTTATATTTGAACATATTCTTTTTCCACTATTACCCACTTAGCGCTACGAATGTCCAGTTGCATTTTCTACAGACAGAGTGTTTCAAAACTGCTCAATCATAAGTATGGTTTAACTCTGTTAGCTGAATGCTCAGATCAGAAAGAAGTTTCACAGAATGCTTCTGTGTAGTTTATATTTGAATATATTCCTTTTTCCACTATTACTCTCTTAGCGCTCCAAATGTCCAGTTGCATTTTCTACAGAAAGAGTGTTCAGATCTGCTCAATCAAAAGTATGGTTTAAATCTGTTAGCTGAATGCACAGATCAGAAAGAAGTTTCACAGAATGATTCTGTGTAGTTTATATTTGGAGACATTCCATTTTCCACTATTACCCTCTTAGCGCTCCGAATCTCCACTTGCATTTTCTACAGAAAGAGTGTTTCAGAACGGCTCAATCAAAACTAAGGTTCAACTCTTTTAGTTGAACAAACAGAACAGAAAGAAGTTTCACACAATTCTTCTGTGTAGTTTTTATTTGTAGACATTCTTTTTCCCAATATAGGCCTCTTAGCGCTCAGAATGTCCAATTGCAGTTTCTACAGAAAGAGTGTTTCAGAACGGCTCAATCAAAAGTAAGGTTCAACTCTGTTAGTTGAATGCACAGAACAGAAAGAAGTTTCATACAATGCTTCTGTGTAGTTTATATTTGAACATATTCTTTTTTCCACTATTACCCATTTAGCGCTACGAATGTCCAGTTGCATTTTCTACAGACAGAGTGTTTCAAAACTGCTCAATCAAAAGTATGGTTTAACTCTGTTAGCTGAATGCTCAGATCAGAAAGAAGTTTCACAGAATGCTTCTGTGTAGTTTATATTTGAATATATTCCTTTTTCCACTACTACTCTCTTAGCGCTCCAAATGTCCAGTTGCATTTTCTAGAGAAAGAGTGTTCAGATCTGCTCAATCAAAAGTATGGTTTAACTCTGTTAGCTGAATGCACAGATCAGAAAGAAGTTTCACCGAATGATTCTGTGTAGTTTATATTTGAAGACATTCCTTTTTCCACTATTACCCTCTTAGCGCTCCGAATCTCCACTTGCATTTTCTACAAAAAGAGTGTTTCATAACTGCTCAATCAAAAATATGTTTTATCTCTGTTAACTGAATTTACAGATCAGAAATAAGTTTCACAGAATGCATCTGTGTAGTTTTTATTTGAAGATATTCTTTTTCCCAACGTAGGCCTCTTAGCGCTTAGCATGTCCAATTGCAGTTTCTACAGAAGGAGTGTTTCAGAACGGCTCAATCAAAAGTAAGGTTCAACTCTGTTAGTTGAATGCACAGAACAGAAAGAATTTTCACAGAATGCTACTGTGTAGTTTATATTTGAATATATTCCTTTTTCCACTATTACCCTCTTAGCGCTCCGAATGTCCACTTGCATTTTCTACAGAAAGAGTGTTCAGAACTGCGCAATCAAAAGTATGGTTTAACTCTGTTAGCTTAATGAACATATCAGAAATAAGTTTCACACAATGCTTCTGTGTAGTTTTTATTTGAAGATATTATTTTTCCCAGTAGAGGACTCTTAGCGCTCAGAATGTCCAATTGCAGTTTCTACAGAAAGAGTGTTTCAGAAAGGCTCAATCAAAAGTAAGGTTCAACTCTCTTAGTTGAATGCACAGAACAGAAAGAAGTTTCATACAATGCTTCTGTGTAGTTTATATTTGAAGATATTCTTTTTTCCACTATTACCCACTTGGCGCTACGAATGTCCAGTTGCATTTTCTACAGACAGAGTGTTTCAAAACTGCTCAATCAAAAGTATGGTTTAACTCTGTTAGCTGAATGCTCAGATCAGAAAGAAGTTTCACAGAATGCTTCTGTGTAGTTTATATTTGAATATATAACTTTTTCCACTACTACTCTCTTAGCGCTCCAAATGTCCAGTTGCATTTTCTACAGAAAGAGTGTTCAGATCTGCTCAATCAAAAGTATGGTTTAACCCTGTTAGCTGAATGCACAGATCAGAAAGAAGTTTCACAGAATGATTCTGTGTAGTTTATATTTGGAGACATTCCTTTTTCCACTATTACCCTCTTAGCGCTCCGAATCTCCACTTGCATTTTCTACAGAAAGAGTGTTTCAGAACGGCTCAATCAAAACTAAGGTTCAACTCTTTTAGTTGAACAAACAGAACAGAAAGAAGTTTCACACAATTCTTCTGTGTAGTTTTTATTTGTAGACATTCATTTTCCCAATATAGGCCTCTTAGCGCTCAGAATGTCCAATTGCAGTTTCTACAGAAAGAGTGTTTCAGAACGGCTCAATCAAAAGTAAGGTTCAACTCTGTTAGTTGAATGCACAGAACAGAAAGAAGTTTCATACAATGCTTCTGTGTAGTTTATATTTGAACATATTCTTTTTTCCACTATTACCCACTTAGCGCTACGAATGTCCAGTTGCATTTTCTACAGACAGAGTGTTTCCAAACTGCTCAATCAAAAGTATGGTTTAACTCTGTTAGCTGAATGCTCAGTTCAGAAAGAAGTTTCACAGAATGCTTCTGTGTAGTTTATATTTGAATATATTCCTTTTTCCACTACTACGCTCTTAGCGCTCCAAATGTCCAGTTGCATTTTCTACAGAAAGAGTGTTCAGATCTGCTCAATCAAAAGTATGGTTTAACTCTGTTAGCTGAATGCACAGATCAGAAAGAAGTTTCACCGAATGATTCTGTGTAGTTTATATTTGAAGACATTCCTTTTTCCACTATTACCCTCTTAGCGCTCCGAATCTCCACTTGCATTTTCTACAGAAAGAGTGTTTCAGAACGGCTCAATCAAAACTAAGGTTCAACTCTTTTAGTTGAACAAACAGAACAGAAAGAAGTTTCACACAATTCTTCTGTGTAGTTTTTATTTGTAGACATTCTTTTTCCCAATATAGGCCTCTTAACCCTCAGAATGTCCAATTGCAGTTTCTACAGAAAGAGTGTTTCAGAACGGCTCAATCAAAAGTAAGGTTCAACTCTGTTAGTTGAATGCACAGAACAGAAAGAAGTTTCATACAATGCTTCTGTGTAGTTTATATTTGAACATATTCTTTTTTCCACTATTACCCACTTAGCACTACGAATGTCCAGTTGCATTTTCTACAGACAGAGTGTTTCAAAACTGGTCAATCAAAGGTATGGTTTAACTCAGTTAGCTGTATGCTCAGATCAGAAAGAAGTTTCACAGAATGCTTCTGTGTAGTTTATATTTGAATATATTCCTTTTTCCACTACTACGCTCTTAGCGCTCCAAATGTCCAGTTGCATTTTCAACAGAAAGAGTGTTCAGATCTGCTCAATCAAAAGTATGGTTTAACTCTGTTAGCTGAATGCACAGATCAGAAAGGAGTTTCACCGAATGATTCTGTGTAGTTTATATTTGAAGACATTCCTTTTTCCACTATTACCCTCTTAGCGCTCCGAATCTCCACTTGCATTTTCTACAAAAAGAGTGTTTCATAACTGCTCAATCAAAAATATGTTTTATCTCTGTTAACTGAATTTACAGATCAGAAATTAGTTTCACAGAATGCATCTGTGTAGTTTTTATTTGAAGATATTCTTTTTCCCAATGTAGGCCTCTTAGCGCTTAGCATGTCCAATTGCAGTTTCTACCGAAAGAGTGTTTCAGAACGGCTCAATCAAAAGTAAGGTTCAACTCTGTTAGTTGAAGGCACAGAACAGAAAGAATTTTCACAGAATGCTACTGTGTAGTTTATATTTGAATATATTCCTTTTTCCACTATTACCCTCTTAGCGCTCCGAATGTCCACTTGCATTTTCTACAGAAAGAGTGTTCAGAACTGCGCAATCAAAAGTATGGTTTAACTCTGTTAGCTTAATGAACATATCAGAAATAAGTTTCACACAATGCTTCTGTGTAGTTTTTATTTGAAGATATTATTTTTCCCAATATAGGCCTCTTAGCGCTCAGAATGTCCAATTGCAGTTTCTACAGAAAGAGGGTTTCAGAAAGGCTCAATCAAAAGTAAGGTTCAACTCTGTTAGTTGAATGCACAGAACAGAAAGTTGTTTCATACAATGCTTCTGTGTAGTTTATATTTGAACATATTCTTTTTTCCACTATTACCCACTTAGCGCTACGAATGTCCAGTTGCATTTTCTACAGACAGAGTGTTTCAAACCTGCTCAATCAAAAGTATGGTTGAACTCTGTTAGCTGAATGCTCAGATCAGAAAGAAGTTTCACAGAATGCTTCTGTGTAGTTTATATTTGAATATATTCCTTTTTCCACTACTACGCTCTTAGCGCTCCAAATGTCCAGTTGCATTTTCAACAGAAAGAGTGTTCAGATCTGCTCAATCAAAAGTATGGTTTAACTCTGTTAGCTGAATGCACAGATCAGAAAGAAGTTTCACCGAATGATTCTGTGTAGTTTATATTTGAAGACATTCCTTTTTCCACAATTACCCTCTTAGCGCTCCGAATCTCCACTTGCATTATCTACAAAAAGAGTGTTTCATAACTGCTCAATCAAAAACATGTTTTATCTCTGTTAACTGAATTTACAGATCAGAAAAAAGTTTCACAGAATGCATCTTTGTAGTTTTTATTTGAAGATATTCTTTTTCCCAATGTAGGCCTCTTAGCGCTTAGCATGTCCAATTGCAGTTTCTACAGAAAGAGGGTTTCAGAACGGCTCAATCAAAAGTAAGGTTCAACTCTGTTAGTTGAATGCACAGAACAGAAAGAATTTTCACAGAATGCTACTGTGTAGTTTATATTTGAATATATTCCTTTTTCCACTATTACCCTCTTAGCGCTCCGAATGTCCACTTGCATTTTCTACAGAAAGAGTGTTCAGAACTGCGCAATCAAAAGTATGGTTTAACTCTGTTAGCTTAATGAACATATCAGAAATAAGTTTCACACAATGCTTCTGTGTAGTTTTTATTTGAAGATATTATTTTTCCCAATATAGGCCTCTTAGCGCTCAGAATGTCCAATTGCAGTTTCTACAGAAAGAGTGTTTCAGAAAGGCTCAATCAAAAGTAAGGTTCAACTCTGTTAGTTGAATGCACAGAACAGAAAGAAGTTTCATACAATGCTTCTGTGTAGTTTATATTTGAACATATTCTTTTTCCACTATTACCCACTTAGCGCTACGAATGTCCAGTTGCATTTTCTACAGACAGAGTGTTTCAAAACTGCTCAATCATAAGTATGGTTTAACTCTGTTAGCTGAATGCTCAGATCAGAAAGAAGTTTCACAGAATGCTTCTGTGTAGTTTATATTTGAATATATTCCTTTTTCCACTACTACTCTCTTAGCGCTCCAAATGTCCAGTTGCATTTTCTACAGAAAGAGTGTTCAGATCTGCTCAATCAAAAGTATGGTTTAACTCTGTTAGCTGAATGCACAGATCAGAAAGTAGTTTCACAGAATGATTCTGTGTAGTTTATATTTGGAGACATTCCATTTTCCACTATTACCCTCTTAGCGCTCCGAATCTCCACTTGCATTTTCTACAGAAAGAGTGTTTCAGAACGGCTCAATCAAAACTAAGGTTCAACTCTTTTAGTTGAGCAAACAGAACAGAAAGAAGTTTCACACAATTCTTCTGTGTAGTTTTTATTTGTAGACATTCTTTTTCCCAATATAGGCCTCTTAGCGCTCAGAATGTCCAATTGCAGTTTCTACAGAAAGAGTGTTTCAGAACGGCTCAATCAAAAGTAAGGTTCAACTCTGTTAGTTGAATGCACAGAACAGAAAGGAGTTTCATACAATGCTTCTGTGTAGTTTATATTTGAACATATTCTTTTTTCCACTATTACCCATTTAGCGCTACGAAAGTCCAGTTGCATTTTCTACAGACAGAGTGTTTCAAAACTGCTCAATCAAAAGTATTTTTTAACTCTGTTAGCTGAATGCTCAGATCAGAAAGAAGTTTCACAGAATGCTTCTGTGTAGTTTATATTTGAATATATTCCTTTTTCCACTACTACGCTCTTAGCGCTCCAAATGTCCAGTTGCATTTTCTACAGAAAGAGTGTTCAGATCTGCTCAATCAAAAGTATGGTTTAACTCTGTTAGCTGAATGCACAGATCAGAAAGAAGTTTCACCGAATGATTCTGTGTAGTTTATATTTGAAGACATTCCTTTTTCCACTATTACCCTCTTAGCGCTCCGAATCTCCACTTGCATTTTCTACAAAAAGAGTGTTTCATAACTGCTCAATCAAAAATATGTTTTATCTCTGTTAACTGAATTTACAGATCAGAAATAAGTTTCACAGAATGCATCTGTGTAGTTTTTATTTGAAGATATTCTTTTTCCCAATGTAGGCCTCTTAGCGCTTAGCATGTCCAATTGCACTTTCTACGGAAAGAGTGTTTCAGAATGGCTCAATCAAAAGTAAGGTTCAACTCTGTTAGTTGAATGCACAGAACAGAAAGAATTTTCACAGAATGCTACTGTGTAGTTTATATTTGAATATATTCCTTTTTCCCCTATTACCCTCTTAGCGCTCCGAATGTCCACTTGCATTTTCTACAGAAAGAGTGTTCAGAACTGCGCAATCAAAAGTATGGTTTAACTCTGTTAGCTTAATGAACATATCAGAAATAAGTTTCAAACAATGCTTCTGTGTAGTTTTTATTTGAAGATATTATTTTTCCCAATAAAGGCCTCTTAGCGCTCAGAATGTCCAATTGCAGTTTCTACAGAAAGAGTGTTTCAGAAAGGCTCAATCAAAAGTAAGGTTCAACTCTGTTAGTTGAATGCACAGAACAGAAAGAAGTTTCATACAATGCTTCTGTGTAGTTTATATTTGAACATATTCTTTTTCCACTATTACCCACTTAGCGCTACGAATGTCCAGTTGCATTTTCTACAGACAGAGTGTTTCAAAACTGCTCAATCAAAAATATGTTTAACTCTGATAGCTGAATGCTCAGATCAGAAAGAAGTTTCACAGAATGCTTCTGTGTAGTTTATATTTGAATATATTCCTTTTTCCACTACTACTCTCTTAGCGCTCCAAATGTCCAGTTGCATTTTCTACAGAAAGAGTGTTCAGATCTGCTCAATCAAAAGTATGGTTTAACTCTGTTAGCTGAATGCACAGATCAGAAAGAAGTTTCACAGAATGATTCTGTGTAGTTTATATTGGGAGACATTCCTTTTTCCACTATTACCCTCTTAGCGCTCCGAATCTCCACTTGCATTTTCTACAGAAAGAGTGTTTCAGAACGGCTCAATCAAAACTAAGATTCAACTCTTTTAGTTGAACAAACAGAACAGAAAGAAGTTTCACACAATTCTTCTGTGTAGTTTTTATTTGTAGACATTATTTTTCCCAATAGAGGCCTCTTAGCGCTCAGAATGTCCAATTGCAGTTTCTACAGAAAGAGTGTTTCAGAACGGCTCAATCAAAAGTAAGGTTCAACTCTGTTAGTTGAATGCACAGAACAGAAAGAAGTTTCATACAATGCTTCTGTGTAGTTTATATTTGAACATATTCTTTTTTCCACTATTACCCACTTAGCACTACGAATGTCCAGTTGCATTTTCTACAGACAGAGTGTTTCAAAACTGGTCAATCAAAAGTATGGTTTAACTCAGTTAGCTGTATGCTCAGATCAGAAAGAAGTTTCACAGAATGCTTCTGTGTAGTTTATATTTGAATATATTCCTTTTTCCACTACTATGCTCTTAGCGCTCCAAATGTCCAGTTGCATTTTCAACAGAAAGAGTGTTCAGATCTGCTCAATCAAAAGTATGGTTTAACTCTGTTAGCTGAATGCACAGATCAGAAAGAAATTTCACCGAATGATTCTGTGTAGTTTATATTTGAAGACATTCCTTTTTCCACTATTACCCTCTTAGCGCTCCGAATCTCCACTTGCATTTTCTACAAAAAGAGTGTTTCATAACTGCTCAATCAAAAATATGTTTTATCTCTGTTAACTGAATTTACAGATCAGAAATAAGTTTCACAGAATGCATCTGTGTAGTTTTTATTTGAAGATATTCTTTTTCCCAATGTAGGCCTCTTAGCGCTTAGCATGTCCAATTGCAGTTTCTACAGAAAGAGTGTTTCAGAACGGCTCAATCAAAAGTAAGGTTCAACTCTGTTAGTTGAATGCACAGAACAGAAAGAATTTTCACAGAATGCTACTGTGTAGTTTATATTTGAATATATTCTTTTTCCACTATTACCCTCTTAGCGCTCCGAATGTCCACTTGCATTTTCTACAGAAAGAGTGTTCAGAACTGCGCAATCAAAAGTATGGTTTAACTCTGTTAGCTTAATGAACATATCAGAAATAAGTTTCACACAATGCTTCTGTGTAGTTTTTATTTGAAGATATTATTTTTCCCAATATAGGCCTCTTAGCGCTCAGAATGTCCAATTGCAGTTTCTACAGAAAGAGTGTTTCAGAAAGGCTCAATCAAAAGTAAGGTTCAACTCTGTTAGTTGAATGCACAGAACAGAAAGAAGTTTCATACAATGCTTCTGTGTAGTTTATATTTGAACATATTTTTTTTCCACTATTACCCACTTAGCGCTACGAATGTCCAGTTGCATTTTCTACAGACAGAGTGTTTCAAACCTGCTCAATCAAAAGTATGGTTTAACTCTGTTAGCTGAATGCTCAGATCAGAAAGAAGTTTCACAGAATGCTTCTGTGTAGTTTATATTTGAATATATTCCTTTTTCCACTACTATGCTCTTAGCGCTCCAAATGTCCAGTTGCATTTTCAACAGAAAGAGTGTTCAGATCTGCTCAATCAAAAGTATGGTTTAACTCTGTTAGCTGAATGCACAGATCAGAAAGAAGTTTCACCGAATGATTCTGTGTAGTTTATATTTGAAGACATTCCTTTTTCCACAATTACCCTCTTAGCGCTCCGAATCTCCACTTGCATTATCTACAAAAAGAGTGTTTCATAACTGCTCAATCAAAAATATGTTTTATCTCTGTTAACTGAATTTACAGATCAGAAAAAAGTTTCACAGAATGCATCTTTGTAGTTTTTATTTGAAGATATTCTTTTTCCCAATGTAGGCCTCTTAGCGCTTAGCATGTCCAATTGCAGTTTCTACAGAAAGAGTGTTTCAGAACGGCTCAATCAAAAGTAAGGTTCAACTCTGTTAGTTGAATGCACAGAACAGAAAGAATTTTCACAGAATGCTACTGTGTAGTTTATATTTGAATATATTCCTTTTTCCACTATTACCCTCTTAGCGCTCCGAATGTCCACTTGCATTTTCTACAGAAAGAGTGTTCAGAACTGCGCAATCAAAAGTATGGTTTAACTCTGTTAGCTTAATGAACATATCAGAAATAAGTTTCACACAATGCTTCTGTGTAGTTTTTATTTGAAGATATTATTTTTCCCAATATAGGCCTCTTAGCGCTCAGAATGTCCAATTGCAGTTTCTACAGAAAGAGTGTTTCAGAAAGGCTCAATCAAAAGTAAGGTTCAACTCTGTTAGTTGAATGCACAGAACAGAAAGAAGTTTCATACAATGCTTCTGTGTAGTTTATATTTGAACATATTCTTTTTCCACTATTACCCACTTAGCGCTACGAATGTCCAGTTGCATTTTCTACAGACAGAGTGTTTCAAAACTGCTCAATCATAAGTATGGTTTAACTCTGTTAGCTGAATGCTCAGATCAGAAAGAAGTTTCACAGAATGCTTCTGTGTAGTTTATATTTGAATATATTCCTTTTTCCACTACTACTCTCTTAGCGCTCCAAATGTCCAGTTGCATTTTCTACAGAAAGAGTGTTCAGATCTGCTCAATCAAAAGTATGGTTTAACTCTGTTAGCTGAATGCACAGATCAGAAAGAAGTTTCACAGAATGATTCTGTGTAGTTTATATTGGGAGACATTCCTTTTTCCACTATTACCCTCTTAGCGCTCCGAATCTCCACTTGCATTTTCTACAGAAAGAGTGTTTCAGAACGGCTCAATCAAAACTAAGATTCAACTCTTTTAGTTGAACAAACAGAACAGAAAGAAGTTTCACACAATTCTTCTGTGTAGTTTTTATTTGTAGACATTATTTTTCCCAATAGAGGCCTCTTAGCGCTCAGAATGTCCAATTGCAGTTTCTACAGAAAGAGTGTTTCAGAACGGCTCAATCAAAAGTAAGGTTCAACTCTGTTAGTTGAATGCACAGAACAGAAAGAAGTTTCATACAATGCTTCTGTGTAGTTTATATTTGAACATATTCTTTTTTCCACTATTACCCACTTAGCACTACGAATGTCCAGTTGCATTTTCTACAGACAGAGTGTTTCAAAACTGGTCAATCAAAAGTATGGTTTAACTCAGTTAGCTGTATGCTCAGATCAGAAAGAAGTTTCACAGAATGCTTCTGTGTAGTTTATATTTGAATATATTCCTTTTTCCACTACTGTGCTCTTAGCGCTCCAAATGTCCAGTTGCATTTTCAACAGAAAGAGTGTTCAGATCTGCTCAATCAAAAGTATGGTTTAACTCTGTTAGCTGAATGCACAGATCAGAAAGAAGTTTCACCGAATGATTCTGTGTAGTTTATATTTGAAGACATTCCTTTTTCCACTATTACCCTCTTAGCGCTCCGAATCTCCACTTGCATTTTCTACAAAAAGAGTGTTTCATAACTGCTCAATCAAAAATATGTTTTATCTCTGTTAACTGAATTTACAGATCAGAAATAAGTTTCACAGAATGCATCTGTGTAGTTTTTATTTGAAGATATTCTTTTTCCCAATGTAGGCCTCTTAGCGCTTAGCATGTCCAATTGCAGTTTCTACAGAAAGAGTGTTTCAGAACGGCTCAATCAAAAGTAAGGTTCAACTCTGTTAGTTGAATGCACAGAACAGAAAGAATTTTCACAGAATGCTACTGTGTAGTTTATATTTGAATATATTCTTTTTCCACTATTACCCTCTTAGCGCTCCGAATGTCCACTTGCATTTTCTACAGAAAGAGTGTTCAGAACTGCGCAATCAAAAGTATGGTTTAACTCTGTTAGCTTAATGAACATATCAGAAATAAGTTTCACACAATGCTTCTGTGTAGTTTTTATTTGAAGATATTATTTTTCCCAATATAGGCCTCTTAGCGCTCAGAATGTCCAATTGCAGTTTCTACAGAAAGAGTGTTTCAGAAAGGCTCAATCAAAAGTAAGGTTCAACTCTGTTAGTTGAATGCACAGAACAGAAAGAAGTTTCATACAATGCTTCTGTGTAGTTTATATTTGAACATATTTTTTTTCCACTATTACCCACTTAGCGCTACGAATGTCCAGTTGCATTTTCTACAGACAGAGTGTTTCAAACCTGCTCAATCAAAAGTATGGTTTAACTCTGTTAGCTGAATGCTCAGATCAGAAAGAAGTTTCACAGAATGCTTCTGTGTAGTTTATATTTGAATATATTCCTTTTTCCACTACTATGCTCTTAGCGCTCCAAATGTCCAGTTGCATTTTCAACAGAAAGAGTGTTCAGATCTGCTCAATCAAAAGTATGGTTTAACTCTGTTAGCTGAATGCACAGATCAGAAAGAAGTTTCACCGAATGATTCTGTGTAGTTTATATTTGAAGACATTCCTTTTTCCACAATTACCCTCTTAGCGCTCCGAATCTCCACTTGCATTATCTACAAAAAGAGTGTTTCATAACTGCTCAATCAAAAATATGTTTTATCTCTGTTAACTGAATTTACAGATCAGAAAAAAGTTTCACAGAATGCATCTTTGTAGTTTTTATTTGAAGATATTCTTTTTCCCAATGTAGGCCTCTTAGCGCTTAGCATGTCCAATTGCAGTTTCTACAGAAAGAGTGTTTCAGAACGGCTCAATCAAAAGTAAGGTTCAACTCTGTTAGTTGAATGCACAGAACAGAAAGAATTTTCACAGAATGCTACTGTGTAGTTTATATTTGAATATATTCCTTTTTCCACTATTACCCTCTTAGCGCTCCGAATGTCCACTTGCATTTTCTACAGAAAGAGTGTTCAGAACTGCGCAATCAAAAGTATGGTTTAACTCTGTTAGCTTAATGAACATATCAGAAATAAGTTTCACACAATGCTTCTGTGTAGTTTTTATTTGAAGATATTATTTTTCCCAATATAGGCCTCTTAGCGCTCAGAATGTCCAATTGCAGTTTCTACAGAAAGAGTGTTTCAGAAAGGCTCAATCAAAAGTAAGGTTCAACTCTGTTAGTTGAATGCACAGAACAGAAAGAAGTTTCATACAATGCTTCTGTGTAGTTTATATTTGAACATATTCTTTTTCCACTATTACCCACTTAGCGCTACGAATGTCCAGTTGCATTTTCTACAGACAGAGTGTTTCAAAACTGCTCAATCATAAGTATGGTTTAACTCTGTTAGCTGAATGCTCAGATCAGAAAGAAGTTTCACAGAATGCTTCTGTGTAGTTTATATTTGAATATATTCCTTTTTCCACTACTACTCTCTTAGCGCTCCAAATGTCCAGTTGCATTTTCTACAGAAAGAGTGTTCAGATCTGCTCAATCAAAAGTATGGTTTAACTCTGCTAGCTGAATGCACAGATCAGAAAGTAGTTTCACAGAATGATTCTGTGTAGTTTATATTTGGAGACATTCCATTTTCCACTATTACCCTCTTAGCGCTCCGAATCTCCACTTGCATTTTCTACAGAAAGAGTGTTTCAGAACGGCTCAATCAAAACTAAGGTTCAACTCTTTTAGTTGAACAAACAGAACAGAAAGAAGTTTCACACAATTCTTCTGTGTAGTTTTTATTTGTAGACATTCTTTTTCCCAATATAGGCCTCTTAGCGCTCAGAATGTCCAATTGCAGTTTCTACAGAAAGAGTGTTTCAGAACGGCTCAATCAAAAGTAAGGTTCAACTCTGTTAGTTGAATGCACAGAACAGAAAGGAGTTTCATACAATGCTTCTGTGTAGTTTATATTTGAACATATTCTTTTTTCCACTATTACCCATTTAGCGCTACGAATGTCCAGTTGCATTTTCTACAGACAGAGTGTTTCAAAACTGCTCAATCAAAAGTATGGTTTAACTCTGTTAGCTGAATGCTCAGATCAGAAAGAAGTTTCACAGAATGCTTCTGTGTAGTTTATATTTGAATATATTCCTTTTTCCACTACTACGCTCTTAGCGCTCCAAATGTCCAGTTGCATTTTCTACAGAAAGAGTGTTCAGATCTGCTCAATCAAAAGTATGGTTTAACTCTGTTAGCTGAATGCACAGATCAGAAAGAAGTTTCACCGAATGATTCTGTGTAGTTTATATTTGAAGACATTCCTTTTTCCACTATTACCCTCTTAGCGCTCCGAATCTCCACTTGCATTTTCTACAAAAAGAGTGTTTCATAACTGCTCAATCAAAAATATGTTTTATCTCTGTTAACTGAATTTACAGATCAGAAATAAGTTTCACAGAATGCATCTGTGTAGTTTTTATTTGAAGATATTCTTTTTCCCAATGTAGGCCTCTTAGCGCTTAGCATGTCCAATTGCACTTTCTACGGAAAGAGTGTTTCAGAATGGCTCAATCAAAAGTAAGGTTCAACTCTGTTAGTTGAATGCACAGAACAGAAAGAATTTTCACAGAATGCTACTGTGTAGTTTATATTTGAATATATTCCTTTTTCCCCTATTACCCTCTTAGCGCTCCGAATGTCCACTTGCATTTTCTACAGAAAGAGTGTTCAGAACTGCGCAATCAAAAGTATGGTTTAACTCTGATAGCTTAATGAACATATCAGAAATAAGTTTCAAACAATGCTTCTGTGTAGTTTTTATTTGAAGATATTATTTTTCCCAATAAAGACCTCTTAGCGCTCAGAATGTCCAATTGCAGTCTCTACAGAAAGAGTGTTTCAGAAAGGCTCAATCAAAAGTAAGGTTCAACTCTGTTAGTTGAATGCACAGAACAGAAAGAAGTTTCATACAATGCTTCTGTGTAGTTTATATTTGAACATATTCTTTTTCCACTATTACCCACTTAGCGCTACGAATGTCCAGTTGCATTTTCTACAGACAGAGTGTTTCAAAACTGCTCAATCAAAAATATGTTTAACTCTGATAGCTGAATGCTCAGATCAGAAAGAAGTTTCACAGAATGCTTCTGTGTAGTTTATATTTGAATATATTCCTTTTTCCACTACTACTCTCTTAGCGCTCCAAATGTCCAGTTGCATTTTCTACAGAAAGAGTGTTCAGATCTGCTCAATCAAAAGTATGGTTTAACTCTGTTAGCTGAATGCACAGATCAGAAAGAAGTTTCACAGAATGATTCTTTGTAGTTTATATTGGGAGACATTCCTTTTTCCACTATTACCCTCTTAGCGCTCCGAATCCCCACTTGCATTTTCTACAGAAAGAGTGTTTCAGAACGGCTCAATCAAAACTAAGATTCAACTCTTTTAGTTGAACAAACAGAACAGAAAGAAGTTTCACACAATTCTTCTGTGTAGTTTTTATTTGTAGACATTTTTTTTCCCAATAGAGGCCTCTTAGCGCTCAGAATGTCCAATTGCAGTTTCTACAGAAAGAGTGTTTCAGAACGGCTCAATCAAAAGTAAGGTTCAACTCTGTTAGTTGAATGCACAGAACAGAAAGAAGTTTCATACAATGCTTCTGTGTAGTTTATATTTGAACATATTCTTTTTTCCACTATTACCCACTTAGCACTACGAATGTCCAGTTGCATTTTCTACAGACAGAGTGTTTCAAAACTGGTCAATCAAAAGTATCGTTTAACTCAGTTAGCTGTATGCTCAGATCAGAAAGAAGTTTCACAGAATGCTTCTGTGTAGTTTATATTTGAATATATTCCTTTTTCCACTACTATGCTCTTAGCGCTCCAAATGTCCAGTTGCATTTTCAACAGAAAGAGTGTTCAGATCTGCTCAATCAAAAGTATGGTTTAACTCTGTTAGCTGAATGCACAGATCAGAAAGAAGTTTCACCGAATGATTCTGTGTAGTTTATATTTGAAGACATTCCTTTTTCCACTATTACCCTCTTAGCGCTCCGAATCTCCACTTGCATTTTCTACAAAAAGAGTGTTTCATAACTGCTCAATCAAAAATATGTTTTATCTCTGTTAACTGAATTTACAGATCAGAAATAAGTTTCACAGAATGCATCTGTGTAGTTTTTATTTGAAGATATTCTTTTTCCCAATGTAGGCCTCTTAGCGCTTAGCATGTCCAATTGCAGTTTCTACAGAAAGAGTGTTTCAGAACGGCTCAATCAAAAGTAAGGTTCAACTCTGTTAGTTGAATGCACAGAACAGAAAGAATTTTCACAGAATGCTACTGTGTAGTTTATATTTGAATATATTCCTTTTTCCCCTATTACCCTCTTAGCGCTCCGAATGTCCACTTGCATTTTCTACAGAAAGAGTGTTCAGAACTGCGCAATCAAAAGTATGGTTTAACTCTGTTAGCTTAATGAACATATCAGAAATAAGTTTCACACAATGCTTCTGTGTAGTTTTTATTTGAAGATATTATTTTTCCCAATATAGGCCTCTTAGCGCTCAGAATGTCCAATTGCAGTTTCTACAGAAAGAGTGTTTCAGAAAGGCTCAATCAAAAGTAAGGTTCAACTCTGTTAGTTGAATGCACAGAACAGAAAGAAGTTTCATACAATGCTTCTGTGTAGTTTATATTTGAACATATTTTTTTTCCACTATTACCCACTTAGCGCTACGAATGTCCAGTTGCATTTTCTACAGACAGAGTGTTTCAAACCTGCTCAATCAAAAGTATGGTTTAACTCTGTTAGCTGAATGCTCAGATCAGAAAGAAGTTTCACAGAATGATTCTGTGTAGTTTATATTTGAATATATTCCTTTTTCCACTACTATGCTCTTAGCGCTCCAAATGTCCAGTTGCATTTTCAACAGAAAGAGTGTTCAGATCTGCTCAATCAAAAGTATGGTTTAACTCTGTTAGCTGAATGCACAGATCAGAAAGAAGTTTCACCGAATGATTCTGTGTAGTTTATATTTGAAGACATTCCTTTTTCCACTATTACCCTCTTAGCGCTCCGAATCTCCACTTGCATTTTCTACAAAAAGAGTGTTTCATAACTGCTCAATCAAAAATATGTTTTATCTCTGTTAACTGAATTTACAGATCAGAAATAAGTTTCACAGAATGCATCTGTGTAGTTTTTATTTGAAGATATTCTTTTTCCCAATGTAGGCCTCTTAGCGCTTAGCATGTCCAATTGCAGTTTCTACAGAAAGAGTGTTTCAGAACGGCTCAATCAAAAGTAAGGTTCAACTCTGTTAGTTGAATGCACAGAACAGAAAGAATTTTCACAGAATGCTACTGTGTAGTTTATATTTGAATATATTCCTTTTTCCACTATTACCCTCTTAGCGCTCCGAATGTCCACTTGCATTTTCTACAGAAAGAGTGTTCAGAACTGCGCAATCAAAAGTATGGTTTAACTCTGTTAGCTTAATGAACATATCAGAAATAAGTTTCACACAATGCTTCTGTGTAGTTTTTATTTGAAGATATTATTTTTCCCAATATAGGCCTCTTAGCGCTCAGAATGTCCAATTGCAGTTTCTACAGAAAGAGTGTTTCAGAAAGGCTCAATCAAATGTAAGGTTCAACTCTGTTAGTTGAATGCACAGAACAGAAAGAAGTTTCATACAATGCTTCTGTGTAGTTTATATTTGAACATATTCTTTTTCCACTATTACCCACTTAGCGCTACGAATGTCCAGTTGCATTTTCTACAGACAGAGTGTTTCAAAACTGTTCAATCATAAGTATGGTTTAACTCTGTTAGCTGAATGCTCAGATCAGAAAGAAGTTTCACAGAATGCTTCTGTGTAGTTTATATTTGAATATATTCCTTTTTCCACTACTACTCTCTTAGCGCTCCAAATGTCCAGTTGCATTTTCTACAGAAAGAGTGTTCAGATCTGCTCAATCAAAAGTATGGTTTAACTCTGTTAGCTGAATGCACAGATCAGAAAGAAGTTTCACAGAATGATTCTGTGTAGTTTATATTTGGAGACATTCCATTTTCCACTATTACCCTCTTAGCGCTCCGAATCTCCACTTGCATTTTCTACAGAAAGTGTGTTTCAGAACGGCTCAATCAAAACTAAGGTTCAACTCTTTTAGTTGAACAAACAGAACAGAAAGAAGTTTCACACAATTCTTCTGTGTAGTTTTTATTTGTAGACATTCTTTTTCCCAATATAGGCCTCTTAGCGCTCAGAATGTCCAATTGCAGTTTCTACAGAAAGAGTGTTTCAGAACGGCTCAATCAAAAGTAAGGTTCAACTCTGTTAGTTGAATGCACAGAACAGAAAGAAGTTTCATACAATGTTTCTGTGTAGTTTATATTTGAACATATTCTTTTTTCCACTATTACCCATTTAGCGCTACGAATGTCCAGTTGCATTTTCTACAGACAGAGTGTTTCAAAACTGCTCAATCAAAAGTATGGTTTAACTCTGTTAGCTGAATGCTCAGATCAGAAAGAAGTTTCACAGAATGCTTCTGTGTAGTTTATATTTGAATATATTCGTTTTTCCACTACTACGCTCTTAGCGCTCCAAATGTCCAGTTGCATTTTCTACAGAAAGAGTGTTCAGATCTGCTCAATCAAATGTATGGTTTAACTCTGTTAGCTGAATGCACAGATCAGAAAGAAGTTTCACCGAATGATTCTGTGTAGTTTATATTTGAAGACATTCCTTTTTCCACTATTACCCTCTTAGAGCTCCGAATCTCCACTTGCATTTTCTACAAAAAGAGTGTTTCATAACTGCTCAATCAAAAATATGTTTTATCTCTGTTAACTGAATTTACAGATCAGAAATAAGTTTCACAGAATGCATCTGTGTAGTTTTTATTTGAAGATATTCTTTTTCCCAATGTAGGCCTCTTAGCACTTAGCATGTCCAATTGCACTTTCTACAGAAAGAGTGTTTCAGAATGGCTCAATCAAAAGTAAGGTTCAACTCTGTTAGTTGAATGCACAGAACAGAAAGAATTTTCACAGAATGCTACTGTGTAGTTTATATTTGAATATATTCCTTTTTCCCCTATTACCCTCTTAGCGCTCCGAATGTCCACTTGCATTTTCTACAGAAAGAGTGTTCAGAACTGCGCAATCAAAAGTATGGTTTAACTCTGTTAGCTTAATGAACATATCAGAAATAAGTTTCAAACAATGCTTCTGTGTAGTTTTTATTTGAAGATATTATTTTTCCCAATATAGGACTCTTAGCGCTCAGAATGTCCAATTGCAGTTTCTACAGAAAGACTGTTTCAGAAAGGCTCAATCAAAAGTAAGGTTCAACTCTGTTAGTTGAATGCACAGAACAGAAAGAAGTTTCATACAATGCTTCTGTGTAGTTTATATTTGAACATATTCTTTTCCACTATTACCCACTTAGCGCTACGAATGTCCAGTTGCATTTTCTACAGACAGAGTGTTTCAAAACTGCTCAATCAAAAATATGTTTAACTCTGATAGCTGAATGCTCAGATCAGAAAGAAGTTTCACAGAATGCTTCTGTGTAGTTTATATTTGAATATATTCCTTTTTCCACTACTACTCTCTTAGCGCTCCAAATGTCCAGTTGCATTTTCTACAGAAAGAGTGTTCAGATCTGCTCAATCAAAAGTATGGTTTAACTCTGTTAGCTGAATGCACAGATCAGAAAGAAGTTTCACAGAATGATTCTGTGTAGTTTGTATTGGGAGACATTCCTTTTTCCACTATTACCCTCTTAGCGCTCCGAATCTCCACTTGCATTTTCTACAGAAAGAGTGTTTCAGAACGGCTCAATCAAAACTAAGATTCAACTCTTTTAGTTGAACAAACAGAACAGAAAGAAGTTTCACACAATTCTTCTGTGTAGTTTTTATTTGTAGACATTATTTTTCCCAATAGAGGCCTCTTAGCGCTCAGAATGTCCAATTGCAGTTTCTACAGAAAGAGTGTTTCAGAACGGCTCAATCAAAAGTAAGGTTCAACTCTGTTAGTTGAATGCACAGAACAGAAAGAAGTTTCATACAATGCTTCTGTGTAGTTTATATTTGAACATATTCTTTTTTCCACTATTACCCACTTAGCGCTACGAATGTCCAGTTGCATTTTCTACAGACAGAGTGTTTCAAAACTGCTCAATCAAAAGTATCGTTTAACTCTGTTAGCTGTATGCTCAGATCAGAAAGAAGTTTCACAGAATGCTTCTGTGTAGTTTATATTTGAATATATTCCTTTTTCCACTACTACGCTCTTAGCGCTCCAAATGTCCAGTTGCATTTTCAACAGAAAGAATGTTCAGATATGCTCAATCAAAAGTATGGTTTAACTCTGTTGGCTGAATGCACAGATCTGAAAGAAGTTTCACCGAATGATTCTGTGTAGTTTATATTTGAAGACATTCCTTTTTCCACTATTACCCTCTTAGCGCTCCGAATCTCCACTTGCATTTTCTACAAAAAGATTGTTTCATAACTGCTCAATCAAAAATATGTTTTATCTCCGTTAACTGAATTTACAGATCAGAAATAAGTTTCACAGAATGCATCTGTGTAGTTTTTATTTGAAGATATTCTTTTTCCCAATGTAGGCCTCTTAGCGCTTAGCATGTCCAATTGCAGTTTCTACAGAAAGAGTGTTTCAGAACGGCTCAATCAAAAGTAAGGTTCAACTCTGTTAGTTGAATGCACAGAACAGAAAGAATTTTCACAGAATGCTACTGTGTAGTTTATATTTGAATATATCCCTTTTTCCACTATTACCCTCTTAGCGCTCCGAATGTCCACTTGCATTTTCTACAGAAAGAGTGTTCAGAACTGCGCAATCAAAAGTATGGTTTAACTCTGTTAGCTTAATGAACATACCAGAAATAAGTTTCACACAATGCTTCTGTGTAGTTTTTATTTGAAGATATTATTTTTCCCAATAGAGTCCTCTTAGCGCTCAGAATGTAGAATTGCAGTTTCTACAGAAAGAGTGTTCCAGAAAGGCTCAATCAAAAGTAAGGTTCAACTCTGTTAGTTGAATGCACAGAACAGAAAGAAGTTTCATACAATGCTTCTGTGTAGTTTATATTTGAACATATTCTTTTTTCCACTATTACCCACTTAGCGCTACGAATGTCCAGTTGCATTTTCTACAGACAGAGTGTTTCAAAACTGCTCAATCAAAAGTATGGTTTCACTCTGTTAGCTGAATGCTCAGATCAGAAAGAAGTTTCAGAGAATGCTTCTGTGTAGTTTATTTTTGAATATATTCCTTTTTCCAATACTACTCTCTTAGCGCTCCAAATGTCCAGTTGCATTTTCTACAGAAAGAGTGTTCAGATCTGCTCAATCAAAAGTATGGTTTAACTCTGTTAGCTGAATGCACAGATCAGAAAGAAGTTTCACAGAATGATTCTGTGTAGTTTATATTTGGAGACATTCCTTTTTCCACTATTACCCTCTTAGCGCTCCGAATATCCACTTGCATTTTCTACAGAAAGAGTGTTTCAGAACGGCTCAATCAAAACTAAGGTTCAACTCTTTTAGTTGAAAAAACAAAACAGAAAATAGTTTCACACAATTCTTCTGTGTAGTTTTTATTTGTAGACATTCTTTTTCCCAATATAGGCCTCTTAGCACTCAGAATGTCCAATTGCAGTTTCTACAGAAAGAGTGTTTCAGAAAGGCTCAATCAAAAGTAAGGTTCAACTCTGTTAGTTGAATGCACAGAACAGAAAGAAGTTTCATACAATGCTTCTGTGTAGTTTATATTTGAACATATTCTTTTTTCCACTATTACCCACTTAGCGCTACGAATGTCCATTTGCATTTTCTACAGACAGAGTGTTTCAAAACTGCTCAATCAAAAGTATGGTTTAACTCTGTTAGCTGAATGCTCAGATCAGAAAGAATTTTCACAGAATGCTTCTGTGTAGTTTATATTTGAATATATTCTTTTTTCCACTACTACTCTCTTAGCGCTCCAAATGTCCATTTGCATTTTCTACAGAAAGAGTGTTCAGATCTGCTCAATCAAAAGTATGGTTTAACTCTGTTAGCTGAATGCACAGATCAGAAAGAAGTTTCACAGAATGATTCTGTGTAGTTTATATTTGGAGACATTCCTTTTTCCACTATTACCCTCTTAGCGCTCCGAATCTCCACTTGCATTTTCTACAGAAAGAGTGTTTCAGAACGGCTCAATCAAAATTAAGGTTCAACTCTTTTAGTTGAACAAACAGAACAGAAAGAAGTTTCACACAATTCTTCTGTGTAGTTTTTATTTGTAGACATTCTTTTTCCCAATATAGGCCTCTTAACGCTCAGAATGTCCAATTGCAGTTTCTACAGAAAGAGTGTTTCAGAACGGCTCAATCAAAAGTAAGGTTCAACTCTGTTAGTTGAATGCACAGAACAGAAAGAAGTTTCATACAATTCTTCTGTGTAGTTTATATTTGAACATATTCTTTTTTCCACTATTACCCACTTAGCACTACGAATGTCCAGTTGCATTTTCTACAGACAGAGTGTTTCAAAACTGCTCAGTCAAAAGTATGGTTTAACTCAGTTAGCTGTATGCTCAGATCAGAAAGAAGTTTCACAGAATGCTTCTGTGTAGTTTATATTTGAATATATTCCTTTTTCCACTACTACGCTCTTAGCGCTCCAAATGTCCAGTTGCATTTTCAACAGAAAGAGTGTTCAGATCTGCTCAATCAAAAGTATGGTTTAACTCTGTTAGCTGAATGCACAGATCAGAAAGAAGTTTCACCGAATGATTCTGTGTAGTTTATATTTGAAGACATTCCTTTTTCCACTATTACCCTCTTAGCGCTCCGAATCTCCACTTGCATTTTCTACAAAAAGAGTGTTTCATAACTGCTCAATCAAAAATATGTTTTATCTCTGTTAACTGAATTTACAGATCAGAAATAAGTTTCACAGAATGCATCTGTGTAGTTTTTATTTGAAGATATTCTTTTTCCCAATGTAGGCCTCTTAGCGCTTAGCATGTCCAATTGCAGTTTCTACAGAAAGAGTGTTTCAGAACGGCTCAATCAAAAGTAAGGTTCAACTCTGTTAGTTGAATGCACAGAACAGAAAGAATTTTCACAGAATGCTACTGTGTAGTTTATATTTGAATATATTCCTTTTTCCACTATTAACCTCTTAGCGCTCCGAATGTCCACTTGCATTTTCTACAGAAAGAGTGTTCAGAACTGCGCAATCAAAAGTATGGTTTAACTCTGTTAGCTTAATGAACATATCAGAAATAAGTTTCACACAATGCTTCTGTGTAGTTTTTATTTGAAGATATTATTTTTCCCAATATAGGCCTCTTAGCGCTCAGAATGTCCAATTGCAGTTTCTACAGAAAGAGTGTTTCAGAAAGGCTCAATCAAAAGTAAGGTTCAACTCTGTTAGTTGAATGCACAGAACAGAAAGATGTTTCATACAATGCTTCTGTGTAGTTTATATTTGAACATATTCTTTTTTCCACTATTACCCACTTAGCGCTACGAATGTCCAGTTGCATTTTCTACAGACAGAGTGTTTCAAACCTCCTCAATCAAAAGTATGGTTTAACTCTGTTAGCTGAATGCTCAGATCAGAAAGAAGTTTCACAGAATGCTTCTGTGTAGTTTATATTTGAATATATTCCTTTTTCCACTACTACGCTCTTAGCGCTCCAAATGTCCAGTTGCATTTTCAACAGAAAGAGTGTTCAGATCTGCTCAATCAAAAGTATGGATTAACTCTGTTAGCTGAATGCACAGATCAGAAAGAAGTTTCACCGAATGATTCTGTGTAGTTTATATTTGAAGACATTCCTTTTTCCACTATTACCCTCTTAGCGCTCCGAATCTCCACTTGCATTTTCTACAAAAAGAGTGTTTCATAACTGCTCAATCAAAAATATGTTTTATCTCTGTTAACTGAATTTACAGATCAGAAATAAGTTTCACAGAATGCATCTTTGTAGTTTTTATTTGAAGATATTCTTTTTCCCAATGTAGGCCTCTTAGCGCTTAGCATGTCCAATTGCAGTTTCTACAGAAAGAGGGTTTCAGAACGGCTCAATCAAAAGTAAGGTTCAACTCTGTTAGTTGAATGCACAGAACAGAAAGAATTTTCACAGAATGCTACTGTGTAGTTTATATTTGAATATATTCCTTTTTCCACTATTACCCTCTTAGCGCTCCGAATGTCCACTTGCATTTTCTACAGAAAGAGTGCTCAGAACTGCGCAATCAAAAGTATGGTTTAACTCTGTTAGCTTAATGAACATATCAGAAATAAGTTTCACACAATGCTTCTGTGTAGTTTTTATTTGAAGATATTATTTTTCCCAATAGAGTCCTCTTAGCGCTCAGAATGTCCAATTGCAGTTTCTACAGAAAGAGTGTTTCAGAAAGGCTCAATCAAAAGTAAGGTTCAACTCTGTTAGTTGAATGCACAGAACAGAAAGAAGTTTCATACAATGCTTCTGTGTAGTTTATATTTGAACATATTGTTTTTTCCACTATTACCCACTTAGCGCTACGAATGTCCAGTTGCATTTTCTACAGACAGAGTGTTTCAAAACTGCTCAATCAAAAGTACGGTTTAACTCTGTTAGCTGAATGCACAGATCAGAAAGAAGTTTCACAGAATGATTCTGTGTAGTTTATATTTGGAGACATTCCTTTTTCCACTATTACCCTCTTAGCGCTCCGAATCTCCACTTGCATTTTCTACAGAAAGAGTGTTTCAGAACGGCTCAATCAAAACTAAGGTTCAACTCTTTTAGTTGAACAAACAGAACAGAAAGAAGTTTCACACAATTCTTCTGTGTAGTTTTTATTTGTAGACATTCTTTTTCCCAATATAGGCCTCTTAGCGCTCAGAATGTCCAATTGCAGTTTCTACAGAAAGAGAGTTTCAGAACGGCTCAATCAAAAGTAACGTTCAACTCTGTTAGTTGAATGCACAGAACAGAAAGAAGTTTCATACAATGCTTCTGTGTAGTTTATATTTGAACATATTCTTTTTTCCACTATTACCCACTTAGCGCTACGAATGTCCAGTTGCATTTTCTACAGACAGAGTGTTTCAAAACTGCTCAATCAAAAGTATGGTTTAACTCTGTTAGCTGAATGCTCAGATCAGAAAGAAGTTTCACAGAATGCTTTTGTGTAGTTTATATTTGAATATATTCCTTTTTCCACTACTAAGCTCTTAGCGCTCCAAATGTCCAGTTGCATTTTCAACAGAAAGAGTGTTCAGATCTGCTCAATCAAAAGTATGGTTTAACTCTGTTAGCTGAATGCACAGATCAGAAAGAAGTTTCACCGAATGATTCTGTGTAGTTTATATTTGAAGACATTCCTTTTTCCACTATTAACCTCTTAGCGCTCCGAATCTCCACTTGCATTTTCTACAAAAAGAGTGTTTCATAACTGCTCAATAAAAAATATGTTTTATGTCTGTTAACTGAATTTACAGATCAGAAATAAGTTTCACAGAATGCATCTGTGTAGTTTTTATTTGAAGATATTCTTTTTCCCAATGTAGGCCTCTTAGCGCTTAGCATGTCCAATTGCAGTCTCTACAGAAAGAGTGTTTCAGAACGGCTCAATCAAAAGTAAGGTTCAACTCTGTTAGTTGAATGCACAGAACAGAAAGAATTTTCACAGAATGCTACTGTGTAGTTTATAATTGAATATATTCCTTTTTCCACTATTACCCTCTTAGCGCTCCGAATGTCCACTTGCATTTTCTACAGAAAGAGTGTTCAGAACCGCGCAATTAAAAGTATGGTTTAACTCTGTTAGCTTAATGAACATATCAGAAATAAGTTTCACACAATGCTTCTGTGTAGTTTTTATTTGAAGATATTATTTTTCCCAATATAGGCCTCTTAGCGCTCAGAATGTCCAATTGCAGTTTCTACAGAAAGAGTTTTTCAGAAAGGCTCAATCAAAAGTAAGGTTCAACTCTGTTAGTTGAATGCACAGAACAGAAAGAAGTTTCATACAATGCTTCTGTGTAATTTATATTTGAACATATTCTTTTTTCCACTATTACCCACTTAGCGCTACGAATGTCCAGTTGCATTTTCTACAGACAGAGTGTTTCAAAACTGCTCAATCAAAAGTATGGTTTAACTCGGTTAGCTGAATGCTCAGATCAGAAAGAAGTTTCACAGAATGCTTCTGTGTAGTTTATATTTGAATATATTCCTTTTTCCACTACTACGCTCTTAGCGCTCCAAATGTCCAGTTGCATTTTCTACAGAAAGAGTGTTCAGATCTGCTCAATCAAAAGTATGGTTTAACTCTGTTAGCTGAATGCACAGATCAGAAAGAAGTTTCACCGAATGATTCTGTGTAGTTTATATTTGAAGACATTCCTTTTTCCACTATTACCCTCTTAGAGCTCCGAATCTCCACTTGCATTTTCTACAAAAAGAGTGTTTCATAACTGCTCAATCAAAAATATGTTTTATCTCTGTTAACTGAATTTACAGATCAGAAATAAGTTTCACAGAATGCTTCTGTGTAGTTTTTATTTGAAGATATTCTTTTTCCCAATGTAGGCCTCTTAGCACTTAGCATGTCCAATTGCACTTTCTACAGAAAGAGTGTTTCAGAATGGCTCAATCAAAAGGTTCAACTCTGTTAGTTAAATGCACAGAACAGAAAGAATTTTCACAGAATGCTACTGTGTAGTTTATATTTGAATATATTCCTTTTTCCCCTATTACCCTCTTAGCGCTCCGAATGTCCACTTGCATTTTCTACAGAAAGAGTGTTCAGAACTGCGCAATCAAAAGTATGGTTTAACTCTGTTAGCTTAATGAACATATCAGAAATAAGTTTCAAACAATGCTTCTGTGTAGTTTTTATTTGAAGATATTATTTTTCCCAATATAGGACTCTTAGCGCTCAGAATGTCCAATTGCAGTTTCTACAGAAAGAGTGTTTCAGAAAGGCTCAATCAAAAGTAAGGTTCAACTCTGTTAGTTGAATGCACAGAACAGAAAGAAGTTTCATACAATGCTTCTGTGTAGTTTATATTTGAACATATTCTTTTCCACTATTACCCACTTAGCGCTACGAATGTCCAGTTGCATTTTCTACAGACAGAGTGTTTCAAAACTGCTCAATCAAAAATATGTTTAACTCTGATAGCTGAATGCTCAGATCAGAAAGAAGTTTCACAGAATGCTTCTGTGTAGTTTATATTTGAATATATTCCTTTTTCCACTACTACTCTCTTAGCGCTCCAAATGTCCAGTTGCATTTTCTACAGAAAGAGTGTTCAGATCTGCTCAATCAAAAGTATGGTTTAACTCTGTTAGCTGAATGCACAGATCAGAAAGAAGTTTCACAGAATGATTCTGTGTAGTTTGTATTGGGAGACATTCCTTTTTCCACTATTACCCTCTCAGCGCTCCGAATCTCCACTTGCATTTTCTACAGAAAGAGTGTTTCAGAACGGCTCAATCAAAACTAAGATTCAACTCTTTTAGTTGAACAAACAGAACAGAAAGAAGTTTCACACAATTCTTCTGTGTAGTTTTTATTTGTAGACATTATTTTTCCCAATAGAGGCCTCTTAGCGCTCAGAATGTCCAATTGCAGTTTCTACAGAAAGAGTGTTTCAGAACGGCTCAATCAAAAGTAAGGTTCAACTCTGTTAGTTGAATGCACAGAACAGAAAGAAGTTTCATACAATGCTTCTGTGTAGTTTATATTTGAAGATATTCTTTTTTCCACTATTACCCACTTAGCGCTACGAATGTCCAGTTGCATTTTCTACAGACAGAGTGTTTCAAAACTGCTCAATCAAAAGTATCGTTTAACTCTGTTAGCTGTATGCTCAGATCAGAAAGAAGTTTCACAGAATGCTTCTGTGTAGTTTATATTTGAATATATTCCTTTTTCCACTACTACGCTCTTAGCGCTCCAAATGTCCAGTTGCATTTTCAACAGAAAGAGTGTTCAGATATGCTCAATCAAAAGTATGGTTTAACTCTGTTAGCTGAATGCACAGATCAGAAAGAAGTTTCACCGAATGATTCTGTGTAGTTTATATTTGAAGACATTCCTTTTTCCACTATTACCCTCTTAGCGCTCCGAATCTCCACTTGCATTTTCTACAAAAAGATTGTTTCATAACTGCTCAATCAAAAATATGTTTTATCTCCGTTAACTGAATTTACAGATCAGAAATAAGTTTCACAGAATGCATCTGTGTAGTTTTTATTTGAAGATATTCTTTTTCCCAATGTTGGCCTCTTAGCGCTTAGCATGTCCAATTGCAGTTTCTACAGAAAGAGTGTTTCAGAACGGCTCAATCAAAAGTAAGGTTCAACTCTGTTAGTTGAATGCACAGAACAGAAAGAATTTTCACAGAATGCTACTGTGTAGTTTATATATGAATATATCCCTTTTTCCACTATTACCCTCTTAGCGCTCCGAATGTCCACTTGCATTTTCTACAGAAAGAGTGTTCAGAACTGCGCAATCAAAAGTATGGTTTAACTCTGTTAGCTTAATGAACATACCAGAAATAAGTTTCACACAATGCTTCTGTGTAGTTTTTATTTGAAGATATTATTTTTCCCAATAGAGTCCTCTTAGCGCTCAGAATGTAGAATTGCAGTTTCTACAGAAAGAGTGTTCCAGAAAGGCTCAATCAAAAGTAAGGTTCAACTCTGTTAGTTGAATGCACAGAACAGAAAGAAGTTTCATACAATGCTTCTGTGTAGTTTATATTTGAACATATTCTTTTTTCCACTATTACCCACTTAGCGCTACGAATGTCCAGTTGCATTTTCTACAGACAGAGTGTTTCAAAACTGCTCAATCAAAAGTATGGTTTCACTCTGTTAGCTGAATGCTCAGATCAGAAAGAAGTTTCAGAGAATGCTTCTGTGTAGTTTATTTTTGAATATATTCCTTTTTCCGATACTACTCTCTTAGCGCTCCAAATGTCCAGTTGCATTTTCTACAGAAAGAGTGTTCAGATCTGCTCAATCAAAAGTATGGTTTAACTCTGTTAGCTGAATGCACAGATCAGAAAGAAGTTTCACAGAATGATTCTGTGTAGTTTATATTTGGAGACATTCCTTTTTCCACTATTACCCTCTTAGCGCTCCGAATATCCACTTGCATTTTCTACAGAAAGAGTGTTTCAGAACGGCTCAATCAAAACTAAGATTCAACTCTTTTAGTTGAAAAAACAAAACAGAAAATAGTTTCACACAATTCTTCTGTGTAGTTTTTATTTGTAGACATTCTTTTTCCCAATATAGGCCTCTTAGCACTCAGAATGTCCAATTGCAGTTTCTACAGAAAGAGTGTTTCAGAAAGGCTCAATCAAAAGTAAGGTTCAACTCTGTTAGTTGAATGCACAGAACAGAAAGAAGTTTCATACAATGCTTCTGTGTAGTTTATATTTGAACATATTCTTTTTTCCACTATTACCCACTTAGCGCTACGAATGTCCATTTGCATTTTCTACAGAAAGAGTGTTCAGATCTGCTCAATCAAAAGTATGGTTTAACTCTGTTAGCTGAATGCACAGATCAGAAAGAAGTTTCACAGAATGATTCTGTGTAGTTTATATTTGGAGACATTCCTTTTTCCACTATTACCCTCTTAGCGCTCCGAATCTCCACTTGCATTTTCTACAGAAAGAGTGTTTCAGAACGGCTCAATCAAAACTAAGGTTCAACTCTTTTAGTTGAACAAACAGAACAGAAAGAAGTTTCACACAATTCTTCTGTGTAGTTTTTATTTGTAGACATTCTTTTTCCCAATATAGGCCTCTTAACGCTCAGAATGTCCAATTGCAGTTTCTACAGAAAGAGTGTTTCAGAACGGCTCAATCAAAATTAAGGTTCAACTCTGTTAGTTGAATGCACAGAACAGAAAGAAGTTTCATACAATGCTTCTGTGTAGTTTATATTTGAACATATTCTTTTTTCCACTATTACCCACTTAGCACTACGAATGTCCAGTTGCATTTTCTACAGACAGAGTGTTTCAAAACTGCTCAGTCAAAAGTATGGTTTAACTCAGTTAGCTGTATGCTCAGATCAGAAAGAAGTTTCACAGAATGCTTCTGTGTAGTTTATATTTGAATATATTCCTTTTTCCACTACTACGCTCTTAGCGCTCCAAATGTCCAGTTGCATTTTCAACAGAAAGAGTGTTCAGATCTGCTCAATCAAAAGTATGGTTTAACTCTGTTAGCTGAATGCACAGATCAGAAAGAAGTTTCACCGAATGATTCTGTGTAGTTTATATTTGATGACATTCCTTTTTCCACTATTACCCTCTTAGCGCTCCGAATCTCCACTTGCATTTTCTACAAAAAGAGTGTTTCATAACTGCTCAATCAAAAATATGTTTTATCTCTGTTAACTGAATTTACAGATCAGAAATAAGTTTCACAGAATGCATCTGTGTAGTTTTTATTTGAAGATATTCTTTTTCCCAATGTAGGCCTCTTAGCGCTTAGCATGTCCAATTGCAGTTTCTACAGAAAGAGTGTTTCAGAACGGCTCAATCAAAAGTAAGGTTCAACTCTGTTAGTTGAATGCACAGAACAGAAAGAATTTTCACAGAATGCTACTGTGTAGTTTATATTTGAATATATTCCTTTTTCCACTATTACCCTCTTAGCGCTCCGAATGTCCACTTGCATTTTCTACAGAAAGAGTGTTCAGAACTGTGCAATCAAAAGTATGGTTTAACTCTGTTAGCTTAATGAACATATCAGAAATAAGTTTCACACAATGCTTCTGTGTAGTTTTTATTTGAAGATATTATTTTTCCCAATATAGGCCTCTTAGCGCTCAGAATGTCCAATTGCAGTTTCTACAGAAAGAGTGTTTCAGAAAGGCTCAATCAAAAGTAAGGTTCAACTCTGTTAGTTGAATGCACAGAACAGAAAGAAGTTTCATACAATGCTTCTGTGTAGTTTATATTTGAACATATTCTTTTTTCCACTATTACCCACTTAGCGCTACGAATGTCCAGTTGCATTTTCTACAGACAGAGTGTTTCAAACCTGCTCAATCAAAAGTATGGTTTAACTCTGTTAGCTGAATGCTCAGATCAGAAAGAAGTTTCACAGAATGCTTCTGTGTAGTTTATATTTGAATATATTCCTTTTTCCACTACTACGCTCTTAGCGCTCCAAATGTCCAGTTGCATTTTCAACAGAAAGAGTGTTCAGATCTGCTCAATCAAAAGTATGGATTAACTCTGTTAGCTGAATGCACAGATCAGAAAGAAGTTTCACCGAATGATTCTGTGTAGTTTATATTTGAAGACATTCCTTTTTCCACTATTACCCTCTTAGCGCTCCGAATCTCCACTTGCATTTTCTACAAAAAGAGTGTTTCATAACTGCTCAATCAAAAATATGTTTTATCTCTGTTAACTGAATTTACAGATCAGAAATAAGTTTCACAGAATGCATCTTTGTAGTTTTTATTTGAAGATATTCTTTTTCCCAATGTAGGCCTCTTAGCGCTTAGCATGTCCAATTGCAGTTTCTACAGAAAGAGGGTTTCAGAACGGCTCAATCAAAAGTAAGGTTCAACTCTGTTAGTTGAATGCACAGAACAGAAAGAATTTTCACAGAATGCTACTGTGTAGTTTATATTTGAATATATTCCTTTTTCCACTATTACCCTCTTAGCGCTCCGAATGTCCACTTGCATTTTCTACAGAAAGAGTGCTCAGAACTGCGCAATCAAAAGTATGGTTTAACTCTGTTAGCTTAATGAACATACCAGAAATAAGTTTCACACAATGCTTCTGTGTAGTTTTTATTTGAAGATATTATTTTTCCCAATAGAGTCCTCTTAGCGCTCAGAATGTAGAATTGCAGTTTCTACAGAAAGAGTGTTCCAGAAAGGCTCAATCAAAAGTAAGGTTCAACTCTGTTAGTTGAATGCACAGAACAGAAAGAAGTTTCATACAATGCTTCTGTGTAGTTTATATTTGAACATATTCTTTTTTCCACTATTACCCACTTAGCGCTACGAATGTCCAGTTGCATTTTCTACAGACAGAGTGTTTCAAAACTGCTCAATCAAAAGTATGGTTTCACTCTGTTAGCTGAATGCTCAGATCAGAAAGAAGTTTCAGAGAATGCTTCTGTGTAGTTTATTTTTGAATATATTCCTTTTTCCAATACTACTCTCTTAGCGCTCCAAATGTCCAGTTGCATTTTCTACAGAAAGAGTGTTCAGATCTGCTCAATCAAAAGTATGGTTTAACTCTGTTAGCTGAATGCACAGATCAGAAAGAAGTTTCACAGAATGATTCTGTGTAGTTTATATTTGGAGACATTCCTTTTTCCACTATTACCTTCTTAGCGCTCCGAATATCCACTTGCATTTTCTACAGAAAGAGTGTTTCAGAACGGCTCAATCAAAACTAAGGTTCAACTCTTTTAGTTGAAAAAACAAAACAGAAAATAGTTTCACACAATTCTTCTGTGTAGTTTTTATTTGTAGACATTCTTTTTCCCAATATAGGCCTCTTAGCACTCAGAATGTCCAATTGCAGTTTCTACAGAAAGAGTGTTTCAGAAAGGCTCAATCAAAAGTAAGGTTCAACTCTGTTAGTTGAATGCACAGAACAGAAAGAAGTTTCATACAATGCTTCTGTGTAGTTTATATTTGAACATATTCTTTTTTCCACTATTACCCACTTAGCGCTACGAATGTCCATTTGCATTTTCTACAGACAGAGTGTTTCAAAACTGCTCAATCAAAAGTATGGTTTAACTCTGTTAGCTGAATGCTCAGATCAGAAAGAATTTTCACAGAATGCTTCTGTGTAGTTTATATTTGAATATATTATTTTTTCCACTACTACTCTCTTAGCGCTCCAAATGTCCAGTTGCATTTTCTACAGAAAGAGTGTTCAGATCTGCTCAATCTAAAGTATGGTTTAACTCTGTTAGCTGAATGCACAGATCAGAAAGAAGTTTCACAGAATGATTCTGTGTAGTTTATATTTGGAGACATTCCTTTTTCCACTATTACCCTCTTAGCGCTCCGAATCTCCACTTGCATTTTCTACAGAAAGAGTGTTTCAGAACGGCTCAATCAAAACTAAGGTTCAACTCTTTTAGTTGAACAAACAGAACAGAAAGAAGTTTCACACAATTCTTCTGTGTAGTTTTTATTTGTAGACATTCTTTTTCCCAATATAGGCCTCTTAACGCTCAGAATGTCCAATTGCAGTTTCTACAGAAAGAGTGTTTCAGAACGGCTCAATCAAAAGTAAGGTTCAACTCTGTTAGTTGAATGCACAGAACAGAAAGAAGTTTCATACAATGCTTCTGTGTAGTTTATATTTGAACATATTCTTTTTTCCACTATTACCCACTTAGCACTACGAATGTCCAGTTGCATTTTCTACAGACAGAGTGTTTCAAAACTGCTCAGTCAAAAGTATGGTTTAACTCAGTTAGCTGTATGCTCAGATCAGAAAGAAGTTTCACAGAATGCTTCTGTGTAGTTTATATTTGAATATATTCCTTTTTCCGCTACTACGCTCTTAGCGCTCCAAATGTCCAGTTGCATTTTCAACAGAAAGAGTGTTCAGATCTGCTCAATCAAAAGTATGGTTTAACTCTGTTAGCTGAATGCACAGATCAGAAAGAAGTTTCACCGAATGATTCTGTGTAGTTTATATTTGAAGACATTCCTTTTTCCACTATTACCCTCTTAGCGCTCCGAATCTCCACTTGCATTTTCTACAAAAAGAGTGTTTCATAACTGCTCAATCAAAAATATGTTTTATCTCTGTTAACTGAATTTACAGATCAGAAATAAGTTTCACAGAATGCATCTGTGTAGTTTTTATTTGAAGATATTCTTTTTCCCAATGTAGGCCTCTTAGCGCTTAGCATGTCCAATTGCAGTTTCTACAGAAAGAGTGTTTCAGAACGGCTCAATCAAAAGTAAGGTTCAACTCTGTTAGTTGAATGCACAGAACAGAAAGAATTTTCACAGAATGCTACTGTGTAGTTTATATTTGAATATATTCCTTTTTCCACTATTACCCTCTTAGCGCTCCGAATGTCCACTTGCATTTTCTACAGAAAGAGTGTTCAGAACTGCGCAATCAAAAGTATGGTTTAACTCTGTTAGCTTAATGAACATATCAGAAATAAGTTTCACACAATGCTTCTGTGTAGTTTTTATTTGAAGATATTATTTTTCCCAATATAGGCCTCTTAGCGCTCAGAATGTCCAATTGCAGTTTCTACAGAAAGAGTGTTTCAGAAAGGCTCAATCAAAAGTAAGGTTCAACTCTGTTAGTTGAATGCACAGAACAGAAAGATGTTTCATACAATGCTTCTGTGTAGTTTATATTTGAACATATTCTTTTTTCCACTATTACCCACTTAGCACTACGAATGTCCAGTTGCATTTTCTACAGAGAGAGTGTTTCAAACCTGCTCAATCAAAAGTATGGTTTAACTCTGTTAGCTGAATGCTCAGATCAGAAAGAAGTTTCACAGAATGCTTCTGTGTAGTTTATATTTTAATATATTCCTTTTTCCACTACTACGCTCTTAGCGCTCCAAATGTCCAGTTGCATTTTCAACAGAAAGAGTGTTCAGATCTGCTCAATCAAAAGTATGGATTAACTCTGTTAGCTGAATGCACAGATCAGAAAGAAGTTTCACCGAATGATTCTGTGTAGTTTATATTTGAAGACATTCCTTTTTCCACTATTACCCGCTTAGCGCTCCGAATCTCCACTTGCATTTTCTACAAAAAGAGTGTTTCATAACTGCTCAATCAAAAATATGTTTTATCTCTGTTAACTGAATTTACAGATCAGAAATAAGTTTCACAGAATGCATCTTTGTAGTTTTTATTTGAAGATATTCTTTTTCCCAATGTAGGCCTCTTAGCGCTTAGCATGTCCAATTGCAGTTTCTACAGAAAGAGGGTTTCAGAACGGCTCAATCAAAAGTAAGGTTCAACTCTGTTAGTTGAATGCACAGAACAGAAAGAATTTTCACAGAATGCTACTGTGTAGTTTATATTTGAATATATTCCTTTTTCCACTATTACCCTCTTAGCGCTCCGAATGTCCACTTGCATTTTCTACAGAAAGAGTGCTCAGAACTGCGCAATCAAAAGTATGGTTTAACTCTGTTAGCTTAATGAACATATCAGAAATAAGTTTCACACAATGCTTCTGTGTAGTTTTTATTTGAAGATATTATTTTTCCCAGTAGAGTCCTCTTAGCGCTCAGAATGTCCAATTGCAGTTTCTACAGAAAGAGTGTTTCAGAAAGGCTCAATCAAAAGTAAGGTTCAACTCTGTTAGTTGAATGCACAGAACAGAAAGAAGTTTCATACAATGCTTCTGTGTAGTTTATATTTGAACATATTGTTTTTTCCACTATTACCCACTTAGCGCTACGAATGTCCAGTTGCATTTTCTACAGACAGAGTGTTTCAAAACTGCTCAATCAAAAGTGTGGTTTAACTCTGTTAGCTGAATGCTCAGATCAGAAAGAATTTTCACAGAATGCTTCTGTGTAGTTTATATTTGAATATATTCCTTTTTCCACTACTACTCTCTTAGCGCTCCAAATGTCCAGTTGCATTTTCTACAGAAAGAGTGTTCAGATCTGCTCAATCAAAAGTATGGTTTAACTCTGTTAGCTGAATGCACAGATCAGAAAGAAGTTTCACAGAATGATTCTGTGTAGTTTATATTTGGAGACATTCCTTTTTCCACTATTACCCTCTTAGCGCTCCGAATCTCCACTTGCATTTTCTACAGAAAGAGTGTTTCAGAACGGCTCAATCAAAACTAAGGTTCAACTCTTTTAGTTGAACAAACAGAACAGAAAGAAGTTTCACACAATTCTTCTGTGTAGTTTTTATTTGTAGACATTCTTTTTCCCAATATAGGCCTCTTAGCGCTCAGAATGTCCAATTGCAGTTTCTACAGAAAGAGAGTTTCAGAACGGCTCAATCAAAAGTAACGTTCAACTCTGTTAGTTGAATGCACAGAACAGAAAGAAGTTTCATACAATGCTTCTGTGTAGTTTATATTTGAACATATTCTTTTTTCCACTATTACCCACTTAGCGCTACGAATGTCCAGTTGCATTTTCTACAGACAGAGTGTTTCAAAACTGCTCAATCAAAAGTATGGTTTAACTCTGTTAGCTGAATGCTCAGATCAGAAAGAAGTTTCACAGAATGCTTTTGTGTAGTTTATATTTGAATATATTCCTTTTTCCACTACTAAGCTCTTAGCGCTCCAAATGTCCAGTTGCATTTTCAACAGAAAGAGTGTTCAGATCTGCTCAATCAAAAGTATGGTTTAACTCTGTTAGCTGAATGCACAGATCAGAAAGAAGTTTCACCGAATGATTCTGTGTAGTTTATATTTGAAGACATTCCTTTTTCCACTATTAACCTCTTAGCGCTCCGAATCTCCACTTGCATTTTCTACAAAAAGAGTGTTTCATAACTGCTCAATAAAAAATATGTTTTATGTCTGTTAACTGAATTTACAGATCAGAAATAAGTTTCACAGAATGCATCTGTGTAGTTTTTATTTGAAGATATTCTTTTTCCCAATGTAGGCCTCTTAGCGCTTAGCATGTCCAATTGCAGTCTCTACAGAAAGAGTGTTTCAGAACGGCTCAATAAAAAGTAAGGTTCAACTCTGTTAATTGAATGCACAGAACAGAAAGAATTTTCACAGAATGCTACTGTGTAGTTTATATTTGAATATATTCCTTTTTCCACTATTACCCTCTTAGCGCTCCGAATGTCCACTTGCATTTTCTACAGAAAGAGTGTTCAGAACTGCGCAATCAAAAGTATGGTTTAACTCTGTTAGCTTAATGAACATATCAGAAATAAGTTTCACACAATGCTTCTGTGTAGTTTTTATTTGAAGATATTATTTTTCCCAATATAGGCCTCTTAGCGCTCAGAATGTCCAATTGCAGTTTCTACAGAAAGAGTGTTTCAGAAAGGCTCAATCAAAAGTAAGGTTCAACTCTGTTAGTTGAATGCACAGAACAGAAAGATGTTTCATACAATGCTTCTGTGTAGTTTATATTTGAACATATTTTTTTTCCACTATTACCCACTTAGCGCTACGAATGTCCAGTTGCATTTTCTACAGACAGAGTGTTTCAAACCTGCTCAATCAAAAGTATGGTTTAACTCTGTTAGCTGAATGCTCAGATCAGAAAGAAGTTTCACAGAATGCTTCTGTGTAGTTTATATTTGAATATATTCCTTTTCCCCTACTACGCTCTTAGCGCTCCAAATGTCCAGTTGCATTTTCAACAGAAAGAGTGTTCAGATCTGCTCAATCAAAAGTATGGATTAACTCTGTTAGCTGAATGCACAGATCAGAAAGAAGTTTCACCGAATGATTCTGTGTAGTTTATATTTGAAGACATTCCTTTTTCCACTATTACCCTCTTAGCGCTCCGAATCTCCACTTGCATTTTCTACAAAAAGAGTGTTTCATAACTGCTCAATCAAAAATATGTTTTATCTCTGTTAACTGAATTTACAGATCAGAAATAAGTTTCACAGAATGCATCTTTGTAGTTTTTATTTGAAGATATTCTTTTTCCCAATGTAGGCCTCTTAGCGCTTAGCATGTCCAATTGCAGTTTCTACAGAAAGAGGGTTTCAGAACGGCTCAATCAAAAGTAAGGTTAAACTCTGTTAGTTGAATGCACAGAACAGAAAGAATTTTCACAGAATGCTACTGTGTAGTTTATATTTGAATATATTCCTTTTTCCACTATTACCCTCTTAGCGCTCCGAATGTCCACTTGCATTTTCTACAGAAAGAGTGCTCAGAACTGCGCAATCAAAAGTATGGTTTAACTCTGTTAGCTTAATGAACATATCAGAAATAAGTTTCACACAATGCTTCTGTGTAGTTTTTATTTGAAGATATTATTTTTCCCAATAGAGTCCTCTTAGCGCTCAGAATGTCCAATTGCAGTTTCTACAGAAAGAGTGTTTCAGAAAGGCTCAATCAAAAGTAAGGTTTAACTCTGTTAGCTGAATGCACAGAACAGAAAGAAGTTTCATACAATGCTTCTGTGTAGTTTATATTTGAACATATTCTTTTTTCCACTATTACCCACTTAGCGCTACGAATGTCCAGTTGCATTTTCTACAGACAGAGTGTTTCAAAACTGCTCAATCAAATGTATGGTTTCACTCTGTTAGCTGAATGCTCAGATCAGAAAGAAGTTTCAGAGAATGCTTCTGTGTAGTTTATTTTTGAATATATTCCTTTTTCCAATACTACTCTCTTAGCGCTCCAAATGTCCAGTTGCATTTTCTACAGAAAGAGTGTTCAGATCTGCTCAATCAAAAGTATGGTTTAACTCTGTTAGCTGAATGCACAGATCAGAAAGAAGTTTCACAGAATGATTCTGTGTAGTTTATATTTGGAGACATTCCTTTTTCCACTATTACCCTCTTAGCGCTCCGAATATCCACTTGCATTTTCTACAGAAAGAGTGTTTCAGAACGGCTCAATCAAAACTAAGGTTCAACTCTTTTAGTTGAAAAAACAAAACAGAAAATAGTTTCACACAATTCTTCTGTGTAGTTTTTATTTGTAGACATTCTTTTTCCCAATATAGGCCTCTTAGCACTCAGAATGTCCAATTGCAGTTTCTACAGAAAGAGTGTTTCAGAAAGGCTCAATCAAAAGTAAGGTTCAACTCTGTTAGTTGAATGCACAGAACAGAAAGAAGTTTCATACAATGCTTCTGTGTAGTTTATATTTGAACATATTCTTTTGTCCACTATTACCCACTTAGCGCTACGAATGTCCATTTGCATTTTCTACAGACAGAGTGTTTCAAAACTGCTCAATCAAAAGTATGGTTTAACTCTGTTAGCTGAATGCTCAGATCAGAAAGAATTTTCACAGAATGCTTCTGTGTAGTTTATATTTGAATATATTCTTTTTTCCACTACTACTCTCTTAGCGCTCCAAATGTCCAGTTGCATTTTCTACAGAAAGAGTGTTCAGATCTGCTCAATCAAAAGTATGGTTTAACTCTGTTAGCTGAATGCACAGATCAGAAAGAAGTTTCACAGAATGATTCTGTGTAGTTTATATTTGGAGACATTCCTTTTTCCACTATTACCCTCTTAGCGCTCCGAATCTCCACTTGCATTTTCTACAGAAAGAGTGTTTCAGAACGGCTCAATCAAAACTAAGGTTCAACTCTTTTAGTTGAACAAACAGAACAGAAAGAAGTTTCACACAATTCTTCTGTGTAGTTTTTATTTGTAGACATTCTTTTTCCCAATATAGGCCTCTTAACGCTCAGAATGTCCAATTGCAGTTTCTACAGAAAGAGTGTTTCAGAACGGCTCAATCAAATGTAAGGTTCAACTCTGTTAGTTGAATGCACAGAACAGAAAGAAGTTTCATACAATGCTTCTGTGTAGTTTATATTTGAACATATTCTTTTTTCCACTATTACCCACTTAGCACTACGAATGTCCAGTTGCATTTTCTACAGACAGAGTGTTTCAAAACTGCTCAGTCAAAAGTATGGTTTAACTCAGTTAGCTGTATGCTCAGATCAGAAAGAAGTTTCACAGAATGCTTCTGTGTAGTTTATATTTGAATATATTCCTTTTTCCACTACTACGCTCTTAGCGCTCCAAATGTCCAGTTGCATTTTCAACAGAAAGAGTGTTCAGATCTGCTCAATCAAAAGTATGGTTTAACTCTGTTAGCTGAATGCACAGATCAGAAAGAAGTTTCACCGAATGATTCTGTGTAGTTTATATTTGATGACATTCCTTTTTCCACTATTACCCTCTTAGCGCTCCGAATCTCCACTTGCATTTTCTACAAAAAGAGTGTTTCATAACTGCTCAATCAAAAATATGTTTTATCTCCGTTAACTGAATTTACAGATCAGAAATAAGTTTCACAGAATGCATCTGTGTAGTTTTTATTTGAAGATATTCTTTTTCCCAATGTAGGCCTCTTAGCGCTTAGCATGTCCAATTGCAGTTTCTACAGAAAGAGGGTTTCAGAACGGCTCAATCAAAAGTAAGGTTCAACTCTGTTAGTTGAATGCACAGAACAGAAAGAATTTTCACAGAATGCTACTGTGTAGTTTATATTTGAATATATTCCTTTTTCCACTATTACCCTCTTAGCGCTCCGAATGTCCACTTGCATTTTCTACAGAAAGAGTGCTCAGAACTGCGCAATCAAAAGTATGGTTTAACTCTGTTAGCTTAATGAACATACCAGAAATAAGTTTCACACAATGCTTCTGTGTAGTTTTTATTTGAAGATATTATTTTTCCCAATAGAGTCCTCTTAGCGCTCAGAATGTAGAATTGCAGTTTCTACAGAAAGAGTGTTCCAGAAAGGCTCAATCAAAAGTAAGGTTCAACTCTGTTAGTTGAATGCACAGAACAGAAAGAAGTTTCATACAATGCTTCTGTGTAGTTTATATTTGAACATATTCTTTTTTCCACTATTACCCACTTAGCGCTACGAATGTCCAGTTGCATTTTCTACAGACAGAGTGTTTCAAAACTGCTCAATCAAAAGTATGGTTTCACTCTGTTAGCTGAATGCTCAGATCAGAAAGAAGTTTCAGAGAATGCTTCTGTGTAGTTTATTTTTGAATATATTCCTTTTTCCAATACTACTCTCTTAGCGCTCCAAATGTCCAGTTGCATTTTCTACAGAAAGAGTGTTCAGATCTGCTCAATCAAAAGTATGGTTTAACTCTGTTAGCTGAATGCACAGATCAGAAAGAAGTTTCACAGAATGATTCTGTGTAGTTTATATTTGGAGACATTCCTTTTTCCACTATTACCTTCTTAGCGCTCCGAATATCCACTTGCATTTTCTACAGAAAGAGTGTTTCAGAACGGCTCAATCAAAACTAAGGTTCAACTCTTTTAGTTGAAAAAACAAAACAGAAAATAGTTTCACACAATTCTTCTGTGTAGTTTTTATTTGTAGACATTCTTTTTCCCAATATAGGCCTCTTAGCACTCAGAATGTCCAATTGCAGTTTCTACAGAAAGAGTGTTTCAGAAAGGCTCAATCAAAAGTAAGGTTCAACTCTGTTAGTTGAATGCACAGAACAGAAAGAAGTTTCATACAATGCTTCTGTGTAGTTTATATTTGAACATATTCTTTTTTCCACTATTACCCACTTAGCGCTACGAATGTCCATTTGCATTTTCTACAGACAGAGTGTTTCAAAACTGCTCAATCAAAAGTATGGTTTAACTCTGTTAGCTGAATGCTCAGATCAGAAAGAATTTTCACAGAATGCTTCTGTGTAGTTTATATTTGAATATATTATTTTTTCCACTACTACTCTCTTAGCGCTCCAAATGTCCAGTTGCATTTTCTACAGAAAGAGTGTTCAGATCTGCTCAATCAAAAGTATGGTTTAACTCTGTTAGCTGAATGCACAGATCAGAAAGAAGTTTCACAGAATGATTCTGTGTAGTTTATATTTGGAGACATTCCTTTTTCCACTATTACCCTCTTAGCGCTCCGAATCTCCACTTGCATTTTCTACAGAAAGAGTGTTTCAGAACGGCTCAATCAAAACTAAGGTTCAACTCTTTTAGTTGAACAAACAGAACAGAAAGAAGTTTCACACAATTCTTCTGTGTAGTTTTTATTTGTAGACATTCTTTTTCCCAATATAGGCCTCTTAACGCTCAGAATGTCCAATTGCAGTTTCTACAGAAAGAGTGTTTCAGAACGGCTCAATCAAAAGTAAGGTTCAACTCTGTTAGTTGAATGCACAGAACAGAAAGAATTTTCACAGAATGCTACTGTGTAGTTTATATTTGAATATATTCCTTTTTCCACTATTACCCTCTTAGCGCTCCGAATGTCCACTTGCATTTTCTACAGAAAGAGTGTTCAGAACTGCGCAATCAAAAGTATGGTTTAACTCTGTTAGCTTAATGAACATATCAGAAATAAGTTTCACACAATGCTTCTGTGTAGTTTTTATTTGAAGATATTATTTTTCCCAATATAGGCCTCTTAGCGCTCAGAATGTCCAATTGCAGTTTCTACAGAAAGAGTGTTTCAGAAAGGCTCAATCAAAAGTAAGGTTCAACTCTGTTAGTTGAATGCACAGAACAGAAAGATGTTTCATACAATGCTTCTGTGTAGTTTATGTTTGAACGTATTCTTTTTTCCACTATTACCCACTTAGCACTACGAATGTCCAGTTGCATTTTCTACAGACAGAGTGTTTCAAACCTGCTCAATCAAAAGTATGGTTTAACTCTGTTAGCTGAATGCTCAGATCAGAAAGAAGTTTCACAGAATGCTTCTGTGTAGTTTATATTTGAATATATTCCTTTTTCCACTACTACGCTCTTAGCGCTCCAAATGTCCAGTTGCATTTTCAACAGAAAGAGTGTTCAGATCTGCTCAATCAAAAGTATGGATTAACTCTGTTAGCTGAATGCACAGATCAGAAAGAAGTTTCACCGAATGATTCTGTGTAGTTTATATTTGAAGACATTCCTTTTTCCACTATTACCCTCTTAGCGCTCCGAATCTCCACTTGCATTTTCTACAAAAAGAGTGTTTCATAACTGCTCAATCAAAAATATGTTTTATCTCTGTTAACTGAATTTACAGATCAGAAATAAGTTTCACAGAATGCATCTTTGTAGTTTTTATTTGAAGATATTCTTTTTCCCAATGTAGGCCTCTTAGCGCTTAGCATGTCCAATTGCAGTTTCTACAGAAAGAGGGTTTCAGAACGGCTCAATCAAAAGTAAGGTTCAACTCTGTTAGTTGAATGCACAGAACAGAAAGAATTTTCACAGAATGCTACTGTGTAGTTTATATTTGAATATATTCCTTTTTCCACTATTACCCTCTTAGCGCTCCGAATGTCCACTTGCATTTTCTACAGAAAGAGTGCTCAGAACTGCGCAATCAAAAGTATGGTTTAACTCTGTTAGCTTAATGAACATATCAGAAATAAGTTTCACACAATGCTTCTGTGTAGTTTTTATTTGAAGATATTATTTTTCCCAATAGAGTCCTCTTAGCGCTCAGAATGTCCAATTGCAGTTTCTACAGAAAGAGTGTTTCAGAAAGGCTCAATCAAAAGTAAGGTTCAACTCTGTTAGTTGAATGCACAGAACAGAAAGTAGTTTCATACAATGCTTCTGTGTAGTTTATATTTGAACATATTGTTTTTTCCACTATTACCCACTTAGCGCTACGAATGTCCAGTTGCATTTTCTACAGACAGAGTGTTTCAAAACTGCTCAATCAAAAGTGTGGTTTAACTCTGTTAGCTGAATGCTCAGATCAGAAAGAATTTTCACAGAATGCTTCTGTGTAGTTTATATTTGAATATATTCCTTTTTCCACTACTACTCTCTTAGCGCTCCAAATGTCCAGTTGCATTTTCTACAGAAAGAGTGTTCAGATCTGCTCAATCAAAAGTATGGTTTAACTCTGTTAGCTGAATGCACAGATCAGAAAGAAGTTTCACAGAATGATTCTGTGTAGTTTATATTTGGAGACATTCCTTTTTCCACTATTACCCTCTTAGCGCTCCGAATCTCCACTTGCATTTTCTACAGAAAGAGTGTTTCAGAACGGCTCAATCAAAACTAAGGTTCAACTCTTTTAGTTGAACAAACAGAACAGAAAGAAGTTTCACACAATTCTTCTGTGTAGTTTTTATTTGTAGACATTCTTTTTCCCAATATAGGCCTCTTAGCGCTCAGAATGTCCAATTGCAGTTTCTACAGAAAGAGAGTTTCAGAACGGCTCAATCAAAAGTAACGTTCAACTCTGTTAGTTGAATGCACAGAACAGAAAGAAGTTTCATACAATGCTTCTGTGTAGTTTATATTTGAACATATTCTTTTTTCCACTATTACCCACTTAGCGCTACGAATGTCCAGTTGCATTTTCTACAGACAGAGTGTTTCAAAACTGCTCAATCAAAAGTATGGTTTAACTCTGTTAGCTGAATGCTCAGATCAGAAAGAAGTTTCACAGAATGCTTTTGTGTAGTTTATATTTGAATATATTCCTTTTTCCACTACTAAGCTCTTAGCGCTCCAAATGTCCAGTTGCATTTTCAACAGAAAGAGTGTTCAGATCTGCTCAATCAAAAGTATGGTTTAACTCTGTTAGCTGAATGCACAGATCAGAAAGAAGTTTCACCGAATGATTCTGTGTAGTTTATATTTGAAGACATTCCTTTTTCCACTATTAACCTCTTAGCGCTCCGAATCTCCACTTGCATTTTCTACAAAAAGAGTGTTTCATAACTGCTCAATAAAAAATATGTTTTATGTCTGTTAACTGAATTTACAGATCAGAAATAAGTTTCACAGAATGCATCTGTGTAGTTTTTATTTGAAGATATTCTTTTTCCCAATGTAGGCCTCTTAGCGCTTAGCATGTCCAATTGCAGTCTCTACAGAAAGAGTGTTTCAGAACGGCTCAATCAAAAGTAAGGTTCAACTCTGTTAGTTGAATGCACAGAACAGAAAGAATTTTCACAGAATGCTACTGTGTAGTTTATAATTGAATATATTCCTTTTTCCACTATTACCCTCTTAGCGCTCCGAATGTCCACTTGCATTTTCTACAGAAAGAGTGTTCAGAACCGCGCAATTAAAAGAATGGTTTAACTCTGTTAGCTTAATGAACATATCAGAAATAAGTTTCACACAATGCTTCTGTGTAGTTTTTATTTGAAGATATTATTTTTCCCAATATAGGCCTCTTAGCGCTCAGAATGTCCAATTGCAGTTTCTACAGAAAGAGTGTTTCAGAAAGGCTCAATCAAAAGTAAGGTTCAACTCTGTTAGTTGAATGCACAGAACAGAAAGAAGTTTCATACAATGCTTCTGTGTAATTTATATTTGAACATATTCTTTTTTCCACTATTACCCACTTAGCGCTACGAATGTCCAGTTGCATTTTCTACAGACAGAGTGTTTCAAAACTGCTCAATCAAAAGTATGGTTTAACTCTGTTAGCTGAATGCTCAGATCAGAAAGAAGTTTCACAGAATGCTTCTGTGTAGTTTATATTTGAATATATTCCTTTTTCCACTACTACTCTCTTAGCGCTCCAAATGTCCAGTTGCATTTTCTACAGAAAGAGTGTTCAGATCTGCTCAATCAAAAGTATGGTTTAACCCTGTTAGCTGAATGCACAGATCAGAAAGAAGTTTCACAGAATGATTCTGTGTAGTTTATATTTGGAGACATTCCTTTTTCCACTATTACCCTCTTAGCGCTCCGAATCTCCACTTGCATTTTCTACAGAAAGAGTGTTTCAGAACGGCTCAATCAAAACTAAGGTTCAACTCTTTTAGTTGAACAAACAGAACAGAAAGAAGTTTCACACAATTCTTCTGTGTAGTTTTTATTTGTAGACATTCGTTTTCCCAATATAGGCCTCTTAGCGCTCAGAATGTCCAATTGCAATTTCTACAGAAAGAGTGTTTCAGAACGGCTCAATCAAAAGTAAGGTTCAACTCTGTTAGTTGAACAAACAGAACAGAAGGAAGTTTCATACAATGCTTCTGTGTAGTTTATATTTGAACATATTCTTTTTTCCACTATTACCCACTTAGCGCTACGAATGTCCAGTTGCATTTTCTACAGACAGAGTGTTTCAAAACTGCTCAATCAAAAGTATGGTTTAACTCTGTTAGCTGAATGCTCAGATCAGAAAGAAGTTTCACAGAATGCTTCTGTGTAGTTTATATTTGAATATATTCCTTTTTCCACTACTACTCTCTTAGCGCTCCAAATGTCCAGTTGCATTTTCTACAGAAAGAGTGTTCATATCTGCTCAATCAAAAGTATGGTTTAACTCTGTTAGCTGAATGCACAGATCAGAAAGAAGTTTCACAGAATGATTCTGTGTAGTTTATATTTGGAGACATTCCTTTTTCCACTATTACCCTCTTAGCGCTCTGAATCTCCACTTGCATTTTCTACAGAAAGAGTGTTTCAGAACGGCTCAATCAAAACTAAAGTTCAACTCTTTTAGTTGAACAAACAGAACAGAAAGAAGTTTCACACAATTCTTCTGTGTAGTTTTTATTTGTAGACATTCTTTTTCCCAATATAGGCCTCTTAGCGCTCAGAATGTCCAATTGCAGTTTCTACAGAAAGAGTGTTTCAGAACGGCTCAATCAAAAGTAACGTTCAACTCTGTTAGTTGAATGCACAGAACAGAAAGAAGTTTCATACAATGCTTCTGTGTAGTTTATATTTGAACATATTCTTTTTTCCACTATTACCCACTTAGCGCTACGAATGTCCAGTTGCATTTCCTACAGACAGAGTGTTTCAAAACTGCTCAATCAAAAGTATGGTTTAACTCTGTTATCTGTATGCTCAGATCAGAAAGTAGTTTCACAGAATGCTTCTGTGTAGTTTATATTTGAATATATTCCTTTTTCCACTACTACGCTCTTAGCGCTCCAAATGTCCAGTTGCATTTTCAAAAGAAAGAGAGTTCAGATCTGCTCAATCAAAAGTATGGTTTAACTCTGTTAGCTGAATGCACAGATCAGAAAGAAGTTTCACCGAATGATTCTGTGTAGTTTATATTTGAAGACATTCCTTTTTCCACTATTACCCTCTTAGCGCTCCGAATCTCCACTTGCATTTTCTACAAAAAGAGTGTTTCATAACTGCTCAATCAAAAATATGTTTTATCTCTGTTAACTGAATTTACAGATCAGAAATAAGTTTCACAGAATGCATCTGGGTAGTTTTTATTTGAAGATATTCTTTTTCCCAATGTAGGCCTCTTAGCGCTTAGCAAGTCCAATTGCAGTTTCTACAGAAAGAGTGTTTCAGAACGGCTCAATCAAAAGTAAGGTTCAACTCTGTTAGTTGAATGCACAGAACAGAAAGAATTTTCACAGAATGCTACTGTGTAGTTTATATTTGAATATATTCCTTTTTCCACTATTACCCTCTTAGCGCTCCGAATGTCCACTTGCATTTTCTACAGAAAGAGTGTTCAGAACTGCGCAATCAAAAGTATGGTTTAACTCTGTTAGCTTAATGAACATATCAGAAATAAGTTTCACACAATGCTTCTGTGTAGTTTTTATTTGAAGATATTATTTTTCCCAATAGAGTCCTCTTAGCGCTCAGAATGTCCAATTGCAGTTTCTACAGAAAGAGTGTTTCAGAAAGGCTCAATCAAAAGTAAGGTTCAACTCTGTTAGTTGAATGCACAGAACAGAAAGAAGTTTCATACAATGCTTCTGTGTAGTTTATATTTGAACATATTCTTTTTTCCACTATTACCCACTTAGCGCTACGAATGTCCAGTTGCATTTTCTACAGACAGAGTGTTTCAAAACTGCTCAATCAAAAGTATGGTTTAACTCTGTTAGCTGAATGCTCAGATCAGAAAGAAGTTTCACAGAATGCTTCTGTGTAGTTTATATTTGAATATATTCCTTTTTCCACTACTACTCTCTTAGCGCTCCAAATGTCCGGTTGCATTTTCTACAGAAAGAGTGTTCAGATATGCTCAATCAAAAGTATGGTTTAACTCTGTTAGCTGAATGCACAGATCAGAAAGAAGTTTCACAGAATGATTCTGTGTAGTTTATATTTGGAGACATTCCTTTTTCCACTATTACCCTCTTAGCGCTCCGAATCTCCACTTGCATTTTCTACAGAAAGAGTGTTTCAGAACGGCTCAATCAAAACTAAGGTTCAACTCTTTTAGTTGAACAAACAGAACAGAAAGAAGTTTCACACAATTCTTCTGTGTAGTTTTTATTTGTAGACATTCTTTTTCCCAATATAGGCCTCTTAGCGCTCAGAATGTCCAATTGCAGTTTCTACAGAAAGAGTGTTTCAGAACGGCTCAATCAAAAGTAAGGTTCAACTCTGTTAGTTGAATGCACAGAACAGAAAGAAGTTTCATACAATGCTTCTGTGTAGTTTATATTTGAACATATTCTTTTTTCCACTATTACCCACTTAGCGCTACGAATGTCCAGTTGCATTTCCTACAGACAGAGTGTTTCAAAACTGCTCAATCAAAAGTATGGTTTAACTCTGTTATCTGTATGCTCAGATCAGAAAGAAGTTTCACAGAATGCTTCTGTGTAGTTTATATTTGAATATATTCCTTTTTCCACTACTACGCTCTTAGCGCTCCAAATGTCCAGTTGCATTTTCAACAGAAAGAGTGTTCAGATCTGCTCAATCAAAAGTATGGTTTAACTCTGTTAGCTGAATGCACAGATCAGAAAGAAGTTTCACCAAATGATTCTGTGTAGTTTATATTTGAAGACATTCCTTTTTCCACTATTACCCTCTTAGCGCTCCGAATCTCCACTTGCATTTTCTACAAAAAGAGTGTTTCATAACTGCTCAATCAAAAATATGTTTTATCTCTGTTAACTGAATTTACAGATCAGAAATAAGTTTCACAGAATGCATCTGTGTAGTTTTTATTTGAAGATATTCTTTTTCCCAATGTAGGCCTCTTAGCGCTTAGCATGTCCAATTGCAGTTTCTACAGAAAGAGTGTTTCAGAACGGCTCAATCAAAAGTAAGGTTCAACTCTGTTAGTTGAATGCACAGAACAGAAAGAATTTTCACAGAATGCTACTGTGTAGTTTATATTTGAATATATTCCTTTTTCCACTATTACCCTCTTAGCGCTCCGAATGTCCACTTGCATTTTCTACAGAAAGAGTGTTCAGAACTGCGCAATCAAAAGTATGGTTTAACTCTGTTAGCTTAATGAACATATCAGAAATAAGTTTCACACAATGCTTCTGTGTAGTTTTTATTTGAAGATATTATTTTTCCCAATAGAGGCCTCTTAGCGCTCAGAATGTCCAATTGCAGTTTCTACAGAAAGAGTGTTTCAGAAAGGCTCAATCAAAAGTAAGGTTCAACTCTGTTAGTTGAATGCACAGAACAGAAAGAAGTTTCATACAATGCTTCTGTGTAATTTATATTTGAACATATTCTTTTTTCCACTATTACCCACTTAGCGCTACGAATGTCCAGTTGCATTTTCTACAGACAGAGTGTTTCAAAACTGCTCAATCAAAAGTATGGTTTAACTCTGTTAGCTGAATGCTCAGATCAGAAAGAAGTTTCACAGAATGCTTCTGTGTAGTTTATATTTGAATATATTCCTTTTTCCACTACTACTCTCTTAGCGCTCCAGATGTCCAGTTGCATTTTCTACAGAAAGAGTGTTCAGATCTGCTCAATCAAAAGTATGGTTTAACTCTTTTAGCTGAATGCACAGATCAGAAAGAAGTTTCACAGAATGATTCTGTGTAGTTTATATTTGGAGACATTCCTTTTTCCACTATTACCCTCTTAGCGCTCCGAATCTCCCCTTGCATTTTCTACAGAAAGAGTGTTTCAGAACAGCTCAATCAAAACTAAGGTTCAACTCTTTTAGTTGAACAAACAGAACAGAAAGAAGTTTCACACAATTCTTCTGTGTAGTTTTTATTTGTAGACATTCTTTTTCCCAATATAGGCCTCTTAGCGCTCAGAATGTCCAATTGCAATTTCTACAGAAAGAGTGTTTCAGAACGGCTCAATCAAAAGTAAGGTTCAACTCTGTTAGTTGAATGCACAGAACAGAAAGAAGTTTCATACAATGCTTCTGTGTAGTTTATATTTGAACATATTCTTTTTTCCACTATTACCCACTTAGCGCTAAGAATGTCCAGTTACATTTTCTACAGACAGAGTGTTTCAAAACTGCTCAATCAAAAGTATGGTTTAACTCTGTTAGCTGAATGCTCAGATCAGAAAGAAGTTTCACAGAATGCTTCTGTGTAGTTTATATTTGAATATATTCCTTTTTCCACTACTACTCTCTTAGCGCTCCAAATGTCCAGTTGCATTTTCTACAGAAAGAGTGTTCAGATCTGCTCAATCAAAAGTATGTTTTAACTCTGTTAGCTGAATGCACAGATCAGAAAGAAGTTTCACAGAATGATTCTGTGTAGTTTATATTTGGAGACATTCCTTTTTCCACTATAACCCTCTTAGCGCTCCGAATCTCCACTTGCATTTTCTACAGAAAGAGTGTTTCAGAACGGCTCAATCAAAAATAAAGTTCAACTCCTTTAGTTGAACAAACAGAACAGAAAGAAGTTTCACACAATTCTTCTGTGTAGTTTTTATTTGTAGACATTCTTTTTCCCAATATAGGCCTCTTAGCGCTCAGAATGTCCAATTGCAGTTTCTACAGAAAGAGTGTTTCAGAACGGCTCAATCAAAAGTAACGTTCAACTCTGTTAGTTGAATGCACAGAACAGAAAGAAGTTTCATACAATGCTTCTGTGTAGTTTATATTTGAACATAAACTTTTTTCCACTATTACCCACTTAGCGCTACGAATGTCCAGTTGCATTTCCTACAGACAGAGTGTTTCAAAACTGCTCAATCAAAAGTATGGTTTAACTCTGTTAGCTGTATGCTCAGATCAGAAAGAAGTTTCACAGAATGTTTCTGTGTAGTTTATATTTGAATATATTCCTTTTTCCACTACTACGCTCTTAGCGCTCCAAATGTCCAGTTGCATTTTCAACAGAAAGAGTGTTCAGATCTGCTCAATCAAAAGTATGGTTTAACCCTGTTAGCTGAATGCACAGATCAGAAAGAAGTTTCACCGAATGATTCTGTGTAGTTTATATTTGAAGACATTCCTTTTTCCACTATTACCCTCTTAGCGCTCCGAATCTCCACTTGCATTTTCTACAAAAAGAGTGTTTCATAACTGCTCAATCAAAAATATGTTTTATCTCTGTTAACTGAATTTACAGATCAGAAATAAGTTTCACAGAATGCATCTGTGTAGTTTTTATTTGAAGATATTCTTTTTCCCAATGTAGGCCTCTTAGCGCTTAGCATGTCCAATTGCAGTTTCTACAGAAAGAGTGTTTCAGAACGGCTCAATCAAAAGTAAGGTTCAACTCTGTTAGTTGAATGCACAGAACAGAAAGAATTTTCACAGAATGCTACTGTGTAGTTTATATTTGAATATATTCCTTTTTCCACTATTACCCTCTTAGCGCTCCGAATGTCCACTTGCATTTTCTACAGAAAGAGTGTTCAGAACTGCGCAATCAAAAGTATGGTTTAACTCTGTTAGCTTAATGAACATATCAGAAATAAGTTTCACACAATGCTTCTGTGTAGTTTTTATTTGAAGATATTATTTTTCCCAATAGAGGCCTCTTAGCGCTCAGAATGTCCAATTGCAGTTTCTACAGAAAGAGTGTTTCAGAAAGGCTCAATCAAAAGTAAGGTTCAACTCTGTTAGTTGAATGCACAGAACAGAAAGAAGTTTCATACAATGCTTCTGTGTAATTTATATTTGAACATATTCTTTTTTCCACTATTACCCACTTAGCGCTACGAATGTCCAGTTGCATTTTCTACAGACAGAGTGTTTCAAAACTGCTCAATCAAAAGTATGGTTTAACTCTGTTAGCTGAATGCTCAGATCAGAAAGAAGTTTCACAGAATGCTTCTGTGTAGTTTATATTTGAATATATTCCTTTTTCCACTACTACTCTCTTAGCGCTCCAGATGTCCAGTTGCATTTTCTACAGAAAGAGTGTTCAGATCTGCTCAATCAAAAGTATGGTTTAACTCTTTTAGCTGAATGCACAGATCAGAAAGAAGTTTCACAGAATGATTCTGTGTAGTTTATATTTGGAGACATTCCTTTTTCCACTATTACCCTCTTAGCGCTCCGAATCTCCCCTTGCATTTTCTACAGAAAGAGTGTTTCAGAACAGCTCAATCAAAACTAAGGTTCAACTCTTTTAGTTGAACAAACAGAACAGAAAGAAGTTTCACACAATTCTTCTGTGTAGTTTTTATTTGTAGACATTCTTTTTCCCAATATAGGCCTCTTAGCGCTCAGAATGTCCAATTGCAATTTCTACAGAAAGAGTGTTTCAGAACGGCTCAATCAAAAGTAAGGTTCAACTCTGTTAGTTGAATGCACAGAACAGAAAGAAGTTTCATACAATGCTTCTGTGTAGTTTATATTTGAACATATTCTTTTTTCCACTATTACCCACTTAGCGCTAAGAATGTCCAGTTACATTTTCTACAGACAGAGTGTTTCAAAACTGCTCAATCAAAAGTATGGTTTAACTCTGTTAGCTGAATGCTCAGATCAGAAAGAAGTTTCACAGAATGCTTCTGTGTAGTTTATATTTGAATATATTCCTTTTTCCACTACTACTCTCTTAGCGCTCCAAATGTCCAGTTGCATTTTCTACAGAAAGAGTGTTCAGATCTGCTCAATCAAAAGTATGTTTTAACTCTGTTAGCTGAATGCACAGATCAGAAAGAAGTTTCACAGAATGATTCTGTGTAGTTTATATTTGGAGACATTCCTTTTTCCACTATAACCCTCTTAGCGCTCCGAATCTCCACTTGCATTTTCTACAGAAAGAGTGTTTCAGAACGGCTCAATCAAAAATAAAGTTCAACTCCTTTAGTTGAACAAACAGAACAGAAAGAAGTTTCACACAATTCTTCTGTGTAGTTTTTATTTGTAGACATTCTTTTTCCCAATATAGGCCTCTTAGCGCTCAGAATGTCCAATTGCAGTTTCTACAGAAAGAGTGTTTCAGAACGGCTCAATCAAAAGTAACGTTCAACTCTGTTAGTTGAATGCACAGAACAGAAAGAAGTTTCATACAATGCTTCTGTGTAGTTTATATTTGAACATAAACTTTTTTCCACTATTACCCACTTAGCGCTACGAATGTCCAGTTGCATTTCCTACAGACAGAGTGTTTCAAAACTGCTCAATCAAAAGTATGGTTTAACTCTGTTAGCTGTATGCTCAGATCAGAAAGAAGTTTCACAGAATGTTTCTGTGTAGTTTATATTTGAATATATTCCTTTTTCCACTACTACGCTCTTAGCGCTCCAAATGTCCAGTTGCATTTTCAACAGAAAGAGTGTTCAGATCTGCTCAATCAAAAGTATGGTTTAACCCTGTTAGCTGAATGCACAGATCAGAAAGAAGTTTCACCGAATGATTCTGTGTAGTTTATATTTGAAGACATTCCTTTTTCCACTATTACCCTCTTAGCGCTCCGAATCTACACTTGCATTTTCTACAAAAAGAGTGTTTCATAACTGCTCAATCAAAAATATGTTTTATCTCTGTTAACTGAATATACAGATCAGAAATAAGTTTCACAGAATTCATCTGTGTAGTTTTTATTTGAAGATATTCTTTTTCCCAATGTAGGCCTCTTAGCGCTTAGCATGTCCAATTGCAGTTTCTACAGAAAGAGTGTTTCAGAACGGCTCAATCAAAATTAAGGTTCAACTCTGTTAGTTGAATGCACAGAACAGAAAGAATTTTCACAGAATGCTACTGTGTAGTTTATATTTGAATATATTCCTTTTTCCACTATTACCCTCTTAGCGCTCCGAATGTCCACTTGCATTTTCTACAGAAAGAGTGTTCAGAACTGCGCAATCAAAAGTATGGTTTAACTCTGTTAGCTTAATGAACATATCAGAAATAAGTTTCACACAATGCTTCTGTGTAGTTTTTATTTGAAGATATTATTTTTCCCAATAGAGGCCTCTTAGCGCTCAGAATGTCCAATTGCAGTTTCTACAGGAAGAGTGTTTCAGAAAGGCTCAATCAAAAGTAAGGTTCAACTCTGTTAGTTGAATGCACAGAACAGAAAGAAGTTTCATACAATGCTTCTGTGTAGTTTATATTTGAACATATTCTTTTTTCCACTATTACCCACTTAGCGCTACGAATGTCCAGTTGCATTTTCTACAGACAGAGTGTTTCAAAACTGCTCAATCAAAAGTATGGTTTAACTCTGTTAGCTGAATGCTCAGATCAGAAAGAAGTTTCACAGAATGCTTCTGTGTAGTTTTTATTTGAATATATTCCTTTTTCCACTACTACTCTCTTAGCGCTCCAAATGTCCAGTGGCATTTTCTACAGAAAGAGTGTTCAGATCTGCTCAATCAAAAGTATGGTTTAACTCTGTTAGCTGAATGCACAGATCAGAAAGAAGTTTCACAGAATGATTCTGTGTAGTTTATATTTGGAGACATTCCTTTTTCCACTATTACCCTCTTAGCGCTCCGAATCTCCACTTGCATTTTCTACAGAAAGAGTGTTTCAGAACGGCTCAATCAAAACTAAGGTTCAACTCTTTTAGTTGAACAAACAGAACAGAAAGAAGTTTCACACAATTCTTCTGTGTAGTTTTTATTTGTAGACATTCTTTTTCCCAATATAGGCCTCTTAGCGCTCAGAATGTCCAATTGCAGTTTCTACAGAAAGAGTGTTTCAGAACGGCTCAATCAAAAGTAAGGTTCAACTCTGTTAGTTGAATGCACAGAACAGAAAGAAGTTTCATACAATGCTTCTGTGTAGTTTATATTTGAACATATTCTTTTTTCCACTATTACCCACTTAGCGCTACGAATGTCCAGTTGCATTTTCTACAGACAGAGTGTTTCAAAACTGCTCAATCAAAAGTAAGGTTTAACTCTGTTAGCTGAATGCTCAGATCCGAAAGAAGTTTCACAGAATGCTTCTGTGTAGTTTATATTTGAATATATTCCTTTTTCCACTAATACGCTCTTAGCGCACCAAATGTCCAGTTGCATTTTCAACAGAAAGTGTGTTCAGATCTGCTCAATCAAAAGTATGGTTTAACTCTGTTAGCTGAATGCACAGATCAGAAAGAAGTTTCACCGAATGATTCTGTGTAGTTTATATTTGAAGACATTCCTTTTTCCACTATTACCCACTTAGCGCTCCGAATCTCCACTTGCATTTTCTACAAAAAGAGTGTTTCATAACTGCTACATCAAAAATATGTTTTATCTCTGTTAACTGAATTTACAGATCAGAAATAAGTTTCACAGAATGCATCTGTGTAGTTTTTATTTGAAGATATTCTTTTTCCCAATGTAGGCCTCTCAGCGCTTAGCATGTCCAATTGCAGTTTCTACAGAAAGAGTGTTTCAGAACGGCTCAATCAAAAGTAAGGTTCAACTCTGTTAGTTGAATGCACAGAACAGAAAGAAGTTTCATAAAATGCTTCTGTGTAGTTTATATTTGGAGACATTCCTTTTTCCACTATTACCCTCTTAGCGCTCAGAATCTCCACTTGCATTTTCTACAGAAAGAGTGTTTCAGAACGGCTCAATCAAAACTAAGGTTCAACTCTTTTAGTTGAACAAACAGAACAGAAAGAAGTTTCACACAATTCTTCTGTGTAGTTTTTATTTGTAGACATTCTTTTTCCCAATATAGGCCTCTTAGCGCTCAGAATGTCCAATTGCAGTTTCTACAGAAAGAGTGTTTCAGAAAGGCTCAATCAAAAGTAAGGTTCAACTCTGTTAGTTGAATGCACAAAACAGAAAGAATTTTCACAGAATGCTACTGTGTAGTTTATATTTGAACATACTCTTTTTTCCACTATTACCCACTTAGCGCTACGAATGTCCAGTTGCATTTTCTACAGACAGAGTGTTTCAAAACTGCTCAATCAAAAGTATGGTTTAACTCTGTTAGCTGAATGCTCAGATCAGAAAGAAGTTTCACAGAATGCTTCTGTGTAGTTTATATTTGAATATATTCCTTTTTCCACTACTACTGTCTTAGCGCTCCAAATGTCCAGTTGCATGTTCAACAGAAAGAGTGTTCAGATCTGCTCAATAAAAAGTATGGTTTAATTCTGTTAGCTGAATTCACAGATCAGAAAGAAGTTTCACAGAATGATTCAGTGTAGTTTATATTTGGAGACATTCCTTTTTCCACTATTACCCTCTTAGCGCTCCGAATTTCCACTTGCATTTTCTACAGAAAGAGTGTTTCAGAACGGCTCAATCAAAACTAAGGTTCAACTCTTTTAGTTGAACAAACAGAACAGAAAGAGGTTTCACAAAATTCTTCTGTGTAGTTTTTATTTGTAGACATTCTTTTTCCCAATATTGGCCTCTTAGCGCTCAGAATGTCTAATTGCATTTTCTACAGAAAGAGTGTTTCAGAACGGCTCAATCAAAAGTAAGGTTCAACTCTGTTAGTTGAATGCACAGAACAGAAAGAAGTTTCATACAATGCTTCTGTGTAGTTTATATTTGAACATATTCTTTTTTCCACTATTACCCACTTAGCGCTACGAATGTCCAGTTGCATTTTCTACAGACAGAGTGTTTCAAAACTGCTCAATCAAAAGTATGGTTTAACTCTGTTAGCTGAATGCTCAGATCAGAAAGAAGTTTCACAGAATGCTTCTGTGTAGTTTATATTAGAATATATTCCTTTTTCCACTACTACGCTCTTAGCGCTCCAAATGTCCAGTTGCATTTTCTACAGAAAGAGTGTTCAGATCTGCTCAATCAAAAGTATGGTTTAACTCTGTTAGCTGAATGCACAGATCAGAAAGAAGTTTCACCGAATGATTCTGTGTAGTTTATATTTGAAGACATTCCTTTTTCCACTATTACCCTCTTAGCGCTCCGAATCTCCACTTGCATTTTCTACAAAAAGAGTGTTTCATAACTGCTCAATCAAAAATATGTTTTATCTCTGTTAACTGAATTTACAGATCAGAAATAAGTTTCACAGAATGCATCTGTGTAGTTTTTATTTGAAGATATTCTTTTTCCCAATGTAGGCCTCTTAGCGCTTAGCATGTCCAATTGCAGTTTCTACAGAAAGAGTGTTTCAGAACGGCTCAATCAAAAGTAAGGTTCAACTCTGTTAGTTGAATGCACAGAACAGAAAGAATTTTCACAGAATGCTACTGTGTAGTTTATATTTGAATATATTCCTTTTTCCACTATTACCCTCTTAGCGCTCCGAATGTCCACTTGCATTTTCTACAGAAATAGTGTTCAGAACTGCGCAATCAAAAGTATGGTTTAACTCTGTTAGCTTAATGAAAATATCAGAAATAAGTTTCACACAATGCTTCTGTGTAGTTTTTATTTGAAGATATTATTTTTCCCAATAGAGGCCTCTTAGCGCTCAGAATGTCCAATTGCATTTTCTACAGAAAGAGTGTTTCAGAAAGGCTCAATCAAAAGTAAGGTTCAACTCTGTTAGTTGAATGCACAGAACAGAAAGAAGTTTCATACAATGCTTCTGTGTAGTTTATATTTGAACATATTCTTTATTCCACTATTACCCACTTAGCGCTACGAATGTCCTGTTGCATTTTCTACAGACAGAGTGTTTCAAAACTGCTCAATCAAAAGTATGGTTTAACTCTGTTAGCTGAATGCTCAGATCAGAAAAAAGTTTCACAGAATGCTTCTGTGTAGTTTTTATTTGAATATATTCCTTTTTCCACTACTACTCTCTTAGCGCTCCAAATGTCCAGTGGCATTTTCTACAGAAAGAGTGTTCAGATCTGCTCAATCAAAAGTATGGTTTAACTCTGTTAGCTGAATGCACAGATCAGAAAGAAGTTTCACAGAATGATTCTGTGTAGTTTATATTTGGAGACATTCCTTTTTCCACTATTACCCTCTTAGCGCTCCGAATCTCCACTTGCATTTTCTACAGAAAGAGTGTTTCAGAACGGCTCAATCAAAACTAAGGTTCAACTCTTTTAGTTGTACAAACAGAACAGAAAGATGTTTCACACAATTCTTCTGTGTAGTTTTTATTTGTAGACATTCTTTTTCCCAATAGAGGCCTCTTAGCGCTCAGAATGTCCAATTGCAGTTTCTACAGAAAGAGTGTTTCAGAACGGCTCAATCAAAAGTAAGGTTCAACTCTGTTAGTTGAATGCACAGAACAGAAAGAAGTTTCATACAATGCTTCTGTGTAGTTTATATTTGAACATATTCTTTTTTCCACTATTAGCCACTTAGCGCTACGAATGTCCAGTTGCATTTTCTACAGACAGAGTGTTTCAAAACTGCTCAATCAAAAGTAAGGTTTAACTCTGTTAGCTGAATGCTCAAATCCGAAAGAAGTTTCACAGAATGCTTCTGTGTAGTTTATATTTGAATATATTCCTTTTTCCACTAATACGCTCTTAGCGCTCCAAATGTCCAGTTGCATTTTCAACAGAAAGAGTGTTCAGATCTGCTCAATCAAAAGTATGGTTTAACTCTGTTAGCTGAATGCACAGATCAGAAAGAAGTTTCACCGAATGATTCTGTGTAGTTTATATTTGAAGACATTCCTTTTTCCACTATTACCCTCTTAGCGCTCCGAATCTCCACTTGCATTTTCTACAAAAAGAGTGTTTCATAACTGCTCCATCAAAAATATGTTTTATCTCTGTTAACTGAATTTACAGATCAGAAATAAGTTTCACAGAATGCATCTGTGTAGTTTTTATTTGAAGATATTCTTTTTCCCAATGTAGGCCTCTCAGCGCTTAGCATGTCCAATTGCAGTTTCTACAGAAAGAGTGTTTCAGAACGGCTCAATCAAAAGTAAGGTTCAACTCTGTTAGTTGAATGCACAGAACAGAAAGAAGTTTCATACAATGCTTCTGTGTAGTTTATATTTGGAGACATTCCTTTTTCCACTATTACCCTCTTAGCGCTCCGAATCTCCACTTGCATTTTCTACAGAAAGAGTGTTTCAGAACGGCTCAATCAAAACTAAGGTTCAACTCTTTTAGTTGAACAAACAGAACAGAAAGAAGTTTCACACAATTCTTCTGTGTAGTTTTTAATTGTAGACATTCTTTTTCCCAATATAGGCCTCTTAGCGCTCAGAATGTCCAATTGCAGTTTCTACAGAAAGAGTGTTTCAGAACGGCTCAATCAAAAGTAAGGTTCAACTCTGTTAGTTGAATGCACAGAACAGAAAGAAGTTTCATACAATGCTTCTGTGTAGTTTATATTTGAACATATTCTTTTTTCCACTATTACCCACTTAGCGCTACGAATGTCCAGTTGCATTTTCTACAGACAGAGTGTTTCAAAACTGCTCAATCAAAAGTATGGTTTAACTCTGTTAGCTGAATGCTCAGATCAGAAAGAAGTTTCACAGAATGCTTCTGTGTAGTTTATATTAGAATATATTCCTTTTTCCACTACTACGCTCTTAGCGCTCCAAATGTCCAGTTGCATTTTCTACAGAAAGAGTGTTCAGATCTGCTCAATCAAAAGTATGGTTTAACTCTGTTAGCTGAATGCACAGATCAGAAAGAAGTTTCACCGAATGATTCTGTGTAGTTTATATTTGAAGACATTCCTTTTTCCACTATTACCCTCTTAGCGCTCCGAATCTCCACTTGCATTTTCTACAAAAAGAGTGTTTCATAACTGCTCAATCAAAAATATGTTTTATCTCTGTTAACTGAATTTACAGATCAGAAATAAGTTTCACAGAATGCATCTGTGTAGTTTTTATTTGAAGATATTCTTTTTCCCAATGTAGGGCTCTTAGCGCTTAGCATGTCCAATTGCAGTTTCTACAGAAAGAGTGTTTCAGAACGGCTCAATCAAAAGTAAGGTTCAACTCTGTTAGTTGAATGCACAGAACAGAAAGAATTTTCACAGAATACTACTGTGTAGTTTATATTTGAATATATTCCTTTTTCCACTATTACCCTCTTAGCGCTCCGAATGTACACTTGCATTTTCTACAGAAAGAGTGTTCAGAACTGCGCAATCAAAAGTATGGTTTAACGCTGTTAGCTTAATGAACATATCAGAAATAAGTTTCACACAATGCTTCTGTGTAGTTTTTATTTGAAGATATTATTTTTCCCAATATAGGCCTCTTCGCGCTCAGAATGTCCAATTGCAGTTTCTACAGAAAGAGTGTTTCAGAAAGGCTCAATCAAAAGTAAGGTTCAACTCTGTTAGTTGAATGCACAGAACAGAAAGAAGTTTCATACAATGCTTCTGTGTAGTCTATATTTGAACATATTCTTTTTTCCACTATTACCCACTTAGCGCTACGAATGTCCAGTTGCATTTTCTACAGACAGAGTGTTTCAAAACTGCTCAATCAAAAGTATGGTTTAACTCTGTTAGCTGAATGCTCAGATCAGAAAGAAGTTTCACAGAATGCTTCTGTGTAGTTTATATTTGAATATATTCCTTTTTCCACTACTACTCTCTTAGCGCTCCAAATGTCCAGTTGCATTTTCTACAGAAAGAGTGTTCAGATCTGCTCAATCAAAAGTATGGTTTAACTCTGTTAGCTGAATGCACAGATCAGAAAGAAGTTTCACAGAATGATTCTGTGTAGTTTATATTTGGAGACATTCCTTTTTCCACTATTACCCTCTTAGCGCTCCGAATCTCCACTTGCATTTTCTACAGAAAGAGTGTTTCAGAACGGCTCAATCAAAACTAAGGTTCAACTCTTTTAGTTGAACAAACAGAACAGAAAGAAGTTTCACACCATTCTTCTGTGTAGTTTTAATTTGTAGACATTCTTTTTCCCATTATAGGCCTCTTAGCGCTCAGAATGTCCAATTGCAGTTTCTACAGAAAGAGTGTTTCAGAACGGCTCAATCAAAAGTAAGGTTCAACTCTGTTAGTTGAATGCACAGAACAGAAAGAAGTTTCATACAATGCTTCTGTGTAGTTTATATTTGAAGACATTCCTTTTTCCACTATTACCCTCTTAGCGCTCCGAATCTCCACTTGCATTTTCTTCAAAAAGAGTGTTTCATAACTGCTCAATCAAAAATATGTTTTATCTCTGTTAACTGAATTTACAGATCAGAAATAAGTTTCACAGAATGCATCTGTGTAGTTTTTATTTGAAGATATTCTTTTTCCCAATGTAGGGCTCTTAGCGCTTAGCATGTCCAATTGCAGTTTCTACAGAAAGAGTGTTTCAGAACGGCTCAATCAAAAGTAAGGTTCAACTCTGTTTGTTGAATGCACAGAACAGAAAGAATTTTCACAGAATGCTACTGTGTAGTTTATATTTGAATATATTCCTTTTTCCACTATTACCCTCTTAGCGCTCCGAATGTCCACTTGCATTTTCTACAGAAAGAGTGTTCAGAACTGCGCAATCAAAAGTATGGTTTAACTATGTTAGCTTAATGAACATATCAGAAATAAGTTTCACACAATGCTTCTGTGTAGTTTTTATTTGAAGATATTATTTTTCCCAATAGAGGCCTCTTAGCGCTCAGAATGTCCAATTGCAGTTTCTACAGAAAGAGTGTTTCAGAAAGGCTCAATCAAAAGTAAGGTTCAACTCTGTTAGTTGAATGCACAAAACAGAAAGAAGTTTCATACAATGCTTCTGTGTAGTTTATATTTGAACATATTCTTTTTTCCACTATTACCCACTTAGCGCTACGTATGACCAGTTGCATTTTCTACAGACAGAGTGTTTCAAAACTGCTCAATCAAAAGTATGGTTTAACTCTGTTAGCTGAATGCTCAGATCAGAAAGAAGTTTCACAGAATGCTTCTGTGTAGTTTATATTTTAATATATTCCTTTTTCCACTACTACGCTCTTAGCGCTCTAAATGTCCAGTGGCATTTTCTACAGAAAGAGTGTTCAGATCTGCTCAATCAAAAGTATGGTTTAACTCTGTTAACTGAATTCACAGATCAGTAAGAAGTTTCACCGAATGATTCTGTGTAGTTTATATTTGAAGACATTCCTTTTCCCACTATTACCCTCTTAGCGCTCCGAATCTCCACTTGCATTTTCTACAAAAAGAGTGTTTCATAACTGCTCAAACAAAAATATGTTTTATCTCTGTTAACTGAATTTACAGATCAGAAATAAGTTTCACAGAATGCATCTGTGTAGTTTTTATTTGAAGATATTCTTTTTCCCAATGTAGGCCTCTTAGCGCTTAGCATGTCCAATTGCAGTTTCTACAGAAAGAGTGTTTCAGAACGGCTCAATCAAAAGTAAGGTTCAACTCTGTTAGTTGAATGCACAGAACAGAAAGAAGTTTCATACAATGCTTCTGTGTAGTTTATATTTGGAGACATTCCTTTTTCCACTATTACCCTCTTAGCGCTCCGAATCTCCACTTGCATTTTCTACAGAAAGAGTGTTTCAGAACGGCTCAATCAAAACTAAGGTTCAACTCTTTTAGTTGTACAAACAGAACAGAAAGATGTTTCACACAATTCTTCTGTGTAGTTTTTATTTGTAGACATTCTTTTTCCCAATAGAGGCCTCTTAGCGCTCAGAATGTCCAATTGCAGTTTCTACAGAAAGAGTGTTTCAGAACGGCTCAATCAAAAGTAAGGTTCAACTCTGTTAGTTGAATGCACAGAACAGAAAGAAGTTTCATACAATGCTTCTGTGTAGTTTATATTTGAACATATTCTTTTTTCCACTATTACCCACTTAGCGCTACGAATGTCCAGTTGCATTTTCTACAGACAGAGTGTTTCAAAACTGCTCAATCAAAAGTAAGGTTTAACTCTGTTAGCTGAATGCTCAGATCCGAAAGAAGTTTCACAGAATGCTTCTGTGTAGTTTATATTTGAATATATTCCTTTTTCCACTAATACGCTCTTAGCGCTCCAAATGTCCAGTTGCATTTTCAACAGAAAGAGTGTTCAGATCTGCTCAATCAAAAGTATGGTTTAACTCTGTTAGCTGAATGCACAGATCAGAAAGAAGTTTCACCGAATGATTCTGTGTAGTTTATATTTGAAGACATTCCTTTTTCCACTATTACCCTCTTAGCGCTCCGAATCTCCACTTGCATTTTCTACAAAAAGAGTGTTTCATAACTGCTCCATCAAAAATATGTTTTATCTCTGTTAACTGAATTTACAGATCAGAAATAAGTTTCACAGAATGCATCTGTGTAGTTTTTATTTGAAGATATTCTTTTTCCCAATGTAGGCCTCTCAGCGCTTAGCATGTCCAATTGCAGTTTCTACAGAAAGAGTGTTTCAGAACGGCTCAATCAAAAGTAAGGTTCAACTCTGTTAGTTGAATGCACAGAACAGAAAGAAGTTTCATACAATGCTTCTGTGTAGTTTATATTTGGAGACATTCCTTTTTCCACTATTACCCTCTTAGCGCTCCGAATCTCCACTTGCATTTTCTACAGAAAGAGTGTTTCAGAACGGCTCAATCAAAACTAAGGTTCAACTCTTTTAGTTGAACAAACAGAACAGAAAGAAGTTTCACACAATTCTTCTGTGTAGTTTTTAATTGTAGACATTCTTTTTCCCAATATAGGCCTCTTAGCGCTCAGAATGTCCAATTGCAGTTTCTACAGAAAGAGTGTTTCAGAACGGCTCAATCAAAAGTAAGGTTCAACTCTGTTAGTTGAATGCACAGAACAGAAAGAAGTTTCATACAATGCTTCTGTGTAGTTTATATTTGAACATATTCTTTTTTCCACTATTACCCACTTAGCGCTACGAATGTCCAGTTGCATTTTCTACAGACAGAGTGTTTCAAAACTGCTCAATCAAAAGTATGGTTTAACTCTGTTAGCTGAATGCTCAGATCAGAAAGAAGTTTCACAGAATGCTTCTGTGTAGTTTATATTAGAATATATTCCTTTTTCCACTACTACGCTCTTAGCGCTCCAAATGTCCAGTTGCATTTTCTACAGAAAGAGTGTTCAGATCTGCTCAATCAAAAGTATGGTTTAACTCTGTTAGCTGAATGCACAGATCAGAAAGAAGTTTCACCGAATGATTCTGTGTAGTTTATATTTGAAGACATTCCTTTTTCCACTATTACCCTCTTAGCGCTCCGAATCTCCACTTGCATTTTCTACAAAAAGAGTGTTTCATAACTGCTCAATCAAAAATATGTTTTATCTCTGTTAACTGAATTTACAGATCAGAAATAAGTTTCACAGAATGCATCTGTGTAGTTTTTATTTGAAGATATTCTTTTTCCCAATGTAGGGCTCTTAGCGCTTAGCATGTCCAATTGCAGTTTCTACAGAAAGAGTGTTTCAGAACGGCTCAATCAAAAGTAAGGTTCAACTCTGTTAGTTGAATGCACAGAACAGAAAGAATTTTCACAGAATACTACTGTGTAGTTTATATTTGAATATATTCCTTTTTCCACTATTACCCTCTTAGCGCTCCGAATGTACACTTGCATTTTCTACAGAAAGAGTGTTCAGAACTGCGCAATCAAAAGTATGGTTTAACGCTGTTAGCTTAATGAACATATCAGAAATAAGTTTCACACAATGCTTCTGTGTAGTTTTTATTTGAAGATATTATTTTTCCCAATATAGGCCTCTTCGCGCTCAGAATGTCCAATTGCAGTTTCTACAGAAAGAGTGTTTCAGAAAGGCTCAATCAAAAGTAAGGTTCAACTCTGTTAGTTGAATGCACAGAACAGAAAGAAGTTTCATACAATGCTTCTGTGTAGTTTATATTTGAACATATTCTTTTTTCCACTATTACCCACTTAGCGCTACGAATGTCCAGTTGCATTTTCTACAGACAGAGTGTTTCAAAACTGCTCAATCAAAAGTATGGTTTAACTCTGTTAGCTGAATGCTCAGATCAGAAAGAAGTTTCACAGAATGCTTCTGTGTAGTTTATATTTGAATATATTCCTTTTTCCACTACTACTCTCTTAGCGCTCCAAATGTCCAGTTGCATTTTCTACAGAAAGAGTGTTCAGATCTGCTCAATCAAAAGTATGGTTTAACTCTGTTAGCTGAATGCACAGATCAGAAAGAAGTTTCACAGAATGATTCTGTGTAGTTTATATTTGGAGACATTCCTTTTTCCACTATTACCCTCTTAGCGCTCCGAATCTCCACTTGCATTTTCTACAGAAAGAGTGTTTCAGAACGGCTCAATCAAAACTAAGGTTCAACTCTTTTAGTTGAACAAACAGAACAGAAAGAAGTTTCACACCATTCTTCTGTGTAGTTTTAATTTGTAGACATTCTTTTTCCCATTATAGGCCTCTTAGCGCTCAGAATGTCCAATTGCAGTTTCTACAGAAAGAGTGTTTCAGAACGGCTCAATCAAAAGTAAGGTTCAACTCTGTTAGTTGAATGCACAGAACAGAAAGAAGTTTCATACAATGCTTCTGTGTAGTTTATATTTGAAGACATTCCTTTTTCCACTATTACCCTCTTAGCGCTCCGAATCTCCACTTGCATTTTCTTCAAAAAGTGTGTTTCATAACTGCTCAATCAAAAATATGTTTTATCTCTGTTAACTGAATTTACAGATCAGAAATAAGTTTCACAGAATGCATCTGTGTAGTTTTTATTTGAAGATATTCTTTTTCCCAATGTAGGCCTCTTAGCGCTTAGCATGTCCAATTGCAGTTTCTACAGAAAGAGTGTTTCAGAACGGCTCAATCAAAAGTAAGGTTCAACTCTGTTTGTTGAATGCACAGAACAGAAAGAATTTTCACAGAATGCTACTGTGTAGTTTATATTTGAATATATTCCTTTTTCCACTATTACCCTCTTAGCGCTCCGAATGTCCACTTGCATTTTCTACAGAAAGAGTGTTCAGAACTGCGCAATCAAAAGTATGGTTTAACTATGTTAGCTTAATGAACATATCAGAAATAAGTTTCACACAATGCTTCTGTGTAGTTTTTATTTGAAGATATTATTTTTCCCAATAGAGGCCTCTTAGCGCTCAGAATGTCCAATTGCAGTTTCTACAGAAAGAGTGTTTCAGAAAGGCTCAATCAAAAGTAAGGTTCAACTCTGTTAGTTGAATGCACAAAACAGAAAGAAGTTTCATACAATGCTTCTGTGTAGTTTATATTTGAACATATTCTTTTTTCCACTATTACCCACTTAGCGCTACGTATGTCCAGTTGCATTTTCTACAGACAGAGTGTTTCAAAACTGCTCAATCAAAAGTATGGTTTAACTCTGTTAGCTGAATGCTCAGATCAGAAAGAAGTTTCACAGAATGCTTCTGTGTAGTTTATATTTTAATATATTCCTTTTTCCACTACTACGCTCTTAGCGCTCCAAATGTCCAGTGGCATTTTCTACAGAAAGAGTGTTCAGATCTGCTCAATCAAAAGTATGGTTTAACTCTATTAGCTGAATGCACAGATCAGAAAGAAGTTTCACCGAATGATTCTGTGTAGTTTATATTTGAAGACATTCCTTTTTCCACTATTACCCACTTAGCGCTCCGAATCTCCACTTGCATTTTCTACAAAAAGAGTGTTTCATAACTGCTCAATCAAAAATATGTTTTATCTCTGTTAACTGAATTTACAGATCAGAAATAAGTTTCACAGAATGCATCTGTGTAGTTTTTATTTGAAGATATTCTTTTTCCCAATGTAGGCCTCTTAGCGCTTAGCATGTCCAATTGCAGTTTCTACAGAAAGAGTGTTTCAGAACGGCTCAATCAAAAGTAAGGTTCAACTCTGTTTGTTGAATGCACAGAACAGAAATAATTTTCACAGAATGCTACTGTGTAGTTTATATTTGAATATATTCCTTTTTCCACTATTACCCTCTTAGCGCTCCGAATGTCCACTTGCATTTTCTACAGAAAGAGTTTTCAAAACTGCGCAATCAAAAATATGGTTTAACTCTGTTAGCTTAATGAACATATCAGAAATAAGTTTCACACAATGCTTCTGTGTAGTTTTTATTTGAAGATATTATTTTTCCCAATAGAGGCCTCTTAGCGCTCAGAATGTCCAATTGCAGTTTCTACAGAAAGAGTGTTTCAGAAAGGCTCAATCAAAAGTAAGGTTCAACTCTGTTAGTTGAATGCACAGAACAGAAAGGAGTTTCATACAATGCTTCTGTGTAGTTTATATTTGAACATATTCTTTTTTCCACTATTACCCACTTAGCGCTACGAATGTCCAGTTGCATTTTCTACAGACAGAGTGTTTCAAAACTGCTCAATCAAAAGTATGGTTTAACTCTGTTAGCTGAATGCTCAGATCAGAAAGAAGTTTCACAGAATGCTTCTGTGTAGTTTATATTTGAATATATTCCTTTTTCCACTACTACTCTCTTAGCGCTCCAAATGTCCAGTTGCATTTTCTACAGAAAGAGTGTTCAGATCTGCTCAATCAAAAGTATGGTTTAACTCTGTTAGCTGAATGCACAGATCAGAAAGAAGTTTCACAGAATGATTCTGTGTAGTTTATATTTGGAGACATTCCTTTTTCCACTATTACCCTCTTAGCGCTCCGAATCTCCACTTGCATTTTCTACAGAAAGAGTGTTTCAGAACGGCTCAATCAAAACTAAGGTTCAACTCTTTTAGTTGAACAAACAGAACACAAAGAAGTTTCACACAATTCTTCTGTGTAGTTTTTATTTGTAGACATTCTTTTTCACAATATAGGCCTCTTAGCGCTCAGAATGTAAAATTGCAGTTTCTACAGAAAGAGTGTTTCAGAACGGCTCAATCAAAAGTAAGGTTCAACTCTGTTAGTTGAATGCACAGAACAGAAAGAAGTTTCATACAATGCTTCTGTGTAGTTCATATTTGAACATATTCTTTTTTCCACTATTACCCACTTAGCGCTACGAATGTCCAGTTGCATTTTCTACAGACAGAGTGTTTCAAAACTGCTCAATCAAAAGTATGGTTTAACTCTGTTAGCTGAATGCTCAGATCAGAAAGAAGTTTCACAGAATGCTTCTGTGTAGTTTATATTTGGAGACATTCCTTTTTCCACTACTACGCTCTTAGCGCTCCAAATGTCCAGTTGCATTTTCTACAGAAAGAGTGTTCAGATCTGCTCAATCAAAAGTATGGTTTAACTCTGTTAGCTGAATGCACAGATCAGAAAGAAGTTTCACCGAATGATTCTGTGTAGTTTATATTTGAAGACATTCCTTTTTCCACTATTACCCTCTTAGCGCTCCGAATCTCCACTTGCATTTTCTACAAAAAGAGTGTTTCATAACTGCTCAATCAAAAATATGTTTTATCTCTGTTAACTGAATTTACAGATCAGAAATAAGTTTCACAGAATGCATCTGTGTAGTTTTTATTTGAAGATATTCTTTTTCCCAATGTAGGCCTCTTAGCGCTTAGCATGTCCAATTGCAGTTTCTACAGAAAGAGTGTTTCAGAACGGCTCAATCAAAAGTAAGGTTCAACTCTGTTAGTTGAATGCACAGAACAGAAAGAATTTTCACAGAATGCTACTTTGTAGTTTATATTTGAATATATTCCTTTTTCCACTATTACCCTCTTAGCGCTCCGAATGTCCACTTGCATTTTCTACAGAAAGAGTGTTCAGAACTGCGCAATCAAAAGTATGGTTTAACGCTGTTAGCTTAATGAACATATCAGAAATAAGTTTCACACAATGCTTCTGTGTAGTTTTTATTTGAAGATATTATTTTTCCCAATATAGGCCTCTTCGCGCTCAGAATGTCCAATTGCAGTTTCTACAGAAAGAGTGTTTCAGAAAGGCTCAATCAAAAGTAAGGTTCAACTCTGTTAGTTGAATGCACAGAACAGAAAGAAGTTTCATACAATGCTTCTGTGTAGTTTATATTTGAACATATTCTTTTTTCCACTATTACCCACTTAGCGCTACGAATGTCCAGTTGCATTTTCTACAGACAGAGTGTTTCAAAACTGCTCAATCAAAAGTATGGTTTAACTCTGTTAGCTGAATGCTCAGATCAGAAAGAAGTTTCACAGAATGCTTCTGTGTAGTTTATATTTGAATATATTCCTTTTTCCACTACTACTCTCTTAGCGCTCCAAATGTCCAGTTGCATTTTCTACAGAAAGAGTGTTCAGATCTGCTCAATCAAAAGTATGGTTTAACTCTGTTAGCTGAATGCACAGATCAGAAAGAAGTTTCACAGAATGATTCTGTGTAGTTTATATTTGGAGACATTCCTTTTTCCACTATTACCCTCTTAGCGCTCCGAATCTCCACTTGCATTTTCTACAGAAAGAGTGTTTCAGAACGGCTCAATCAAAACTAAGGTTCAACTCTTTTAGTTGAACAAACAGAACAGAAAGAAGTTTCACACCATTCTTCTGTGTAGTTTTAATTTGTAGACATTCTTTTTCCCAAAATAGGCCTCTTAGCGCTCAGAATGTCCAATTGCAGTTTCTACAGAAAGAGTGTTTCAGAACGGCTCAATCAAAAGTAAGGTTCAACTCTGTTAGTTGAATGCACAGAACAGAAAGAAGTTTCATACAATGCTTCTGTGTAGTTTATGTTTGAAGACATTCCTTTTTCCACTATTACCGTCTTAGCGCTCCGAATCTCCACTTGCATTTTCTTCAAAAAGAGTGTTTCATAACTGCTCAATCAAAATATGTTTTATCTCTGTTAACTGAATTTACAGATCAGAAATAAGTTTCACAGAATGCATCTGTGTAGTTTTTATTTGAAGATATTCTTTTTCCCAATGTAGGCCTCTTAGCGCTTAGCATGTCCAATTGCAGTTTCTACAGAAAGAGTGTTTCAGAACGGCTCAATCAAAAGTAAGGTTCAACTCTGTTAGTTGAATGCACAGAACAGAAAGAATTTTCACAGAATGCTACTGTGTAGTTTATATTTGAATATATTCCTTTTTCCACTATTACCCTCTTAGCGCTCCGAATGTCCACTTGCATTTTCTACAGAAAGAGTGTTCAGAACTGCGCAATCAAAAGTATGTTTTAACTATGTTAGCTTAATGAACATATCAGAAATAAGTTTCACACAATGCTTCTGTGTAGTTTTTATTTGAAGATATTATTTTTCCCAATAGAGGCCTCTTAGCGCTCAGAATGTCCAATTGCTGTTTCTACAGAAAGAGTGTTTCAGAAAGGCTCAATCAAAAGTAAGGTTCAACTCTGTTAGTTGAATGCACAAAACAGAAAGATGTTTCATACAATGCTTCTGTGTAGTTTATATTTGAACATATTCTTTTTTACACTATTACCCACTTAGCGCTACGTATGTCCAGTTGCATTTTCTACAGACAGAGTGTTTCAAAACTGCTCAATCAAAAGTATGGTTTAACTCTGTTAGCTGAATGCTCAGATCAGAAAGAAGTTTCACAGAATGCTTCTGTGTAGTTTATATTTTAATATATTCCTTTTTCCACTACTACGCTCTTAGCGCTCCAAATGTCCAGTGGCATTTTCTACAGAAAGAGAGTTCAGATCTGCTCAATCAAAAGTATGGTTTAACTCTATTAGCTGAATGCACAGATCAGAAAGAAGTTTCACCGAATGATTCTGTGTAGTTTATATTTGAAGACATTCATTTTTCCACTATTACCCACTTAGCGCTACGAATCTCCACTTGCATTTTCTACAAAAAGAGTGTTTCATAACTGCTCAATCAAAAATATGTTTTATCTCTGTTAACTGAATTTACAGATCAGAAATAAGTTTCACAGAATGCATCTGTGTAGTTTTTATTTGAAGATATTCTTTTTCCCAATGTAGGCCTCTTAGCGCTTAGCATGTCCAATTGCAGTTTCTACAGAAAGAGTGTTTCAGAACGGCTCAATCAAAAGTAAGGTTCAACTCTGTTAGTTGAATGCACAGAACAGAAATAATTTTCACAGAATGCTACTGTGTAGTTTATATTTGAATATATTCCGTTTTCCACTATTACCCTCTTAGCGCTCCGAATGTCCACTTGCATTTTCTACAGAAAGAGTTTTCAGAACTGCGCAATCAAAAATATGGTTTAACTCTGTTAGCTTAATGAACATATCAGAAATAAGTTTCACACAATGCTTCTGTGTAGTTTTTATTTGAAGATATTATTTTTCCCAATAGAGGCCTCTTAGCGCTCAGAATGTCCAATTGCAGTTTCTACAGAAAGAGTGTTTCAGAAAGGCTCAATCAAAAGTAAGGTTCAACTCTGTTAGTTGAATGCACAGAACAGAAAGGAGTTTCATACAATGCTTCTGTGTAGTTTATATTTGAACATATTCTTTATTCCACTATTACCCACTTAGCGCTAAGAATGTCCAGTTGCATTTTCTACAGACAGAGTGTTTCAAAACTGCTCAATCAAAAGTATGGTTTAACTCTGTTAGCTGAATGCTCAGATCAGAAAGAAGTTTCACAGAATGCTTCTGTGTAGTTTATATTTGAATATATTCCTTTTTCCACTACTACTCTCTTAGCGCTCCAAATGTCCAGTTGCATTTTCTACAGAAAGAGTGTTCAGATCTGCTCAATCAAAAGTATGGTTTAACTCTGTTAGCTGAATGCACAGATCAGAAAGAAGTTTCACAGAATGATTCTGTGTAGTTTATATTTGGAGACATTCCTTTTTCCACTATTACCCTCTTAGCGCTCCGAATCTCCACTTGCATTTTCTACAGAAAGAGTGTTTCAGAACGGCTCAATCAAAACTAAGGTTCAACTCTTTTAGTTGAACAAACAGAACAGAAAGAAGTTTCACACAATTGTTCTGTGTAGTTTTTATTTGTAGACATTCTTTTTCACAATATAGGCCTCTTAGCGCTCAGAATGTAAAATTGCAGTTTCTACAGAAAGAGTGTTTCAGAACGGCTCAATCAAAAGTAAGGTTCAACTCTGTTAGTTGAATGCACAGAACAGAAAGAAGTTTCATACAATGCTTCTGTGTAGTTCATATTTGAACATATTCTTTTTTCCACTATTACCCACTTAGCGCTACGAATGTCCAGTTGCATTTTCTACAGACAGAGTGTTTCAAAACTGCTCAATCAAAAGTATGGTTTAACTCTGTTAGCTGAATGCTCAGATCAGAAAGAAGTTTCACAGAATGCTTCTGTGTAGTTTATATTTGAATATATTCCTTTTTCCACTACTACGCTCTTAGCGCTCCAAATGTTCAGTTGCATTTTCTACAGAAAGAGTGTTCAGATCTGCTCAATCAAAAGTATGGTTTAACTCTGTTAGCTGAATGCACAGATCAGAAAGAAGATTCACCGAATGATTCTGTGTAGTTTATATTTGAAGACATTACTTTTTCCACTATTACCCTCTTAGCGCTCCGAATCTCCACTTGCATTTTCTACAAAAAGAGTGTTTCATAACTGCTCAATCAAAAATATGTTTTATCTCTGTTAACTGAATTTACAGATCAGAAATAAGTTTCACAGAATGCATCTGTGTAGTTTTTATTTGTAGATATTCTTTTTCCCAATGTAGGCCTCTTAGCGCTTAGCATGTCCAATTGCAGTTTCTACAGAAAGAGTGTTTCAGAACGGCTCAAACAAAAGTAAGGTTCAACTGTGTTAGTTGAATGCACAGAACAGAAAGAATTTTCACAGAATGCTACTGTGTAGTTTATATTTGAATATATTCCTTTTTCCACTATTACCCTCTTAGCGCTCCGAATGTCCACTTGCATTTTCTACAGAAAGAGTGTTCAGAACTGCGCAATCCAAAGTATGGTTTAACTCTGTTAGCTTAATGAACATATCAGAAATAAGTTTCACACAAAGCTTCTGTGTAGTTTTTATTTGAAGGTATTTTTTTTCCCAATAGAGGCCTCTTAGCGCTCAGAATGTCCAATTGCAGTTTCTACAGAAAGAGTGTTTCAGAAAGGCTCAATCAAAAGTAAGGTTCAACTCTGTTAGTTGAATGCACAAAACAGAAAGAATTTTCACAGAATGCTACTGTGTAGTTTATATTTGAACATACTCTTTTTTCCACTATTACCCACTTAGCGCTATGGATGTCCAGTTGCATTTTCTACAGACAGAGTGTTTCAAAACTGCTCAATCAAAAGTATGGTTTAACTCTGTTAGCTGAATGCTCAGATCAGAAAGAAGTTTCACAGAATGCTGTGTAGTTTATATTTGAATATATTCCTTTTTCCACTACTACTCTCTTAGCGCTCCAAATGTCCAGTTGCATTTTCAACAGAAAGAGTGTTCAGATCTGCTCAATCAAAAGTATGGTTTAACTCTGTTAGCTGAATTCACAGATAAGAAAGTAGTTTCACAGAATGATTCACTGTAGTTTATATTTGGAGACATTCCTTTTTCCACTATTACCCTCTTAGCGCTCCGAATCTCCACTTGCATTTTCTAAAGAAAGAGTGTTTCAGAACGGCTCAATCAAAACTAAGGTTCAACCCTTTTATTTGAACAAACAGAACAGAAAGAGGTTTCACAAAATTCTTCTGTGTAGTTTTTATTTGTAGACATTCTTTTTCCCAATATTGGCCTCTTAGCGCTCAGAATGTCTAATTGCATTTTCTACAGAAAGAGTGTTTCAGAACGGCTCAATCAAAAGTAAGGTTCAACTCTGTTAGTTGAATGCACAGAACAGAAAGAAGTTTCATACAATGCTTCTGTGTAGTTTATATTTGAACATATTCTTTTTTCCACTATTACCCACTTAGCGCTACGAATGTCCAGTTGCATTTTCTACAGACAGAGTGTTTCAAAACTGCTCAATCAAAAGTATGGTTTAACTCTGTTAGCTGAATGCACAGATCAGAAAGAAGTTTCACCGAATGATTCTATGTAGTTTATATTTGAAGACATTCCTTTCTCCACTATTACCCTCTTAGCGCTCCGAATCTCCACTTGCATTTTCTACAAAAAGAGTGTTTCATAACTGCTCAATCAAAAATATGTTTTATCTCTGTTAACTGAATTTACAGATCAGAAATAAGTTTCACAGAATGCATCTGTGTAGTTTTTATTTGAAGATATTCTTTTTCCCAATGTAGGCCTCTTAGCGCTTAGCATGTCCAATTGCAGTTTCCACAGAAAGAGTGTTTCAGAACGGCTCAATCAAAAGTAAGGTTCAACTCTGTTAGTTGAATGCACAGAACAGAAATAATTTTCACAGAATGCTACTGTGTAGTTCATATTTGAATATATTCCTTTCTCCACTATTACCCTGTTAGCGCTCCGAATGTCCACTTGCATTTTCTACAGAAAGAGTGCTCAGAACTGCGCAATCAAAAATATGGTTTAACTCTGTTAGCTTAATGAACATATCAGAAATAAGTTTCACACAATGCTTCTGTGTAGTTTTTATTTGAAGATATTATTTTTCCCAATAGAGGCCTCTTAGCGCTCAGAATGTCCAATTGCAGTTTCTACAGAAAGAGTGTTTCAGAAAGGCTCAATCAAAAGTAAGGTTCAACTCTGTTAGTTGAATGCACAGAACATAAAGAAGTTTCGTACAATGCTTCTGTGTAGTTTATATTTGAACATATTCTTTTTTCCACTATTACCCACTTAGCGCTACGAATGTCCAGTTGCATTTTCTACAGACAGAGTGTTTCAAAACTGCTCAATCAAAAGTATGGTTTAACTCTGTTAGCTGAATGCTCAGATCAGAAAGAAGTTTCACAGAATGCTTCTGTGTAGTTTATATTTGAATATATTCCTTTTTCCACTACTACGCTCTTAGCGCTCCAAATGTCCAGTGGCATTTTCTACAGAAAGAGTGTTCAGATCTGCTCAATCAAAAGTATGGTTTAACTCTGTTAGCTGAATGCACAGATCAGAAAGAAGTTTCACCTAATGATTCTGTGTAGTTTATATTTGGAGACATTCCTTTTTCCACTATTACCCTCTTAGCGCTCCGAATCTCCACTTGCATTTTCTGCAGAAAGAGTGTTTCAGAACGGCTCAATCAAAACTAAGGTTCAACTCTTTTAGTTGAACAAATAGAACAGAAAGAAGTTTCACACAATTCTTCTGTGTAGTTTTTATTTGCAGACATTCTTTTTCCCAATATAGGCCTCTTAGCGCTCAGAATTTCCAATTGCAGTTTCTACAGAAAGAGTGTTTCAGAACGGCTCAATCAAAAGTAAGGTTCAACTCTGTTAGTTGAATGCACAGAACAGAAAGAAGTTTCATACAATGCTTCTGTGTAGTTTATATTTGAACATATTCTTTATTCCACTATTACCCACTTAGCGCTAAGAATGTCCAGTTGCATTTTCTACAGACAGAGTGTTTCAAAACTGCTCAATCAAAAGTATGGTTTAACTCTGTTAGCTGAATGCTCAGATCAGAAAGAAGTTTCACAGAATGCTTCTGTGTAGTTTATATTTGAATATATTCCTTTTTCCACTACTACTCTCTTAGCGCTCCAAATGTCCAGTTGCATTTTCTACAGAAAGAGTGTTCAGATCTGCTCAATCAAAAGTATGGTTTAACTCTGTTAGCTGAATGCACAGATCAGAAAGAAGTTTCACAGAATGATTCTGTGTAGTTTATATTTGGAGACATTCCTTTTTCCACTATTACCCTCTTAGCGCTCCGAATCTCCACTTGCATTTTCTACAGAAAGAGTGTTTCAGAACGGCTCAATCAAAACTAAGGTTCAACTCTTTTAGTTGAACAAACAGAACAGAAAGAAGTTTCACACAATTGTTCTGTGTAGTTTTTATTTGTAGACATTCTTTTTCACAATATAGGCCTCTTAGCGCTCAGAATGTAAAATTGCAGTTTCTACAGAAAGAGTGTTTCAGAACGGCTCAATCAAAAGTAAGGTTCAACTCTGTTAGTTGAATGCACAGAACAGAAAGAAGTTTCATACAATGCTTCTGTGTAGTTCATATTTGAACATATTCTTTTTTCCACTATTACCCACTTAGCGCTACGAATGTCCAGTTGCATTTTCTACAGACAGAGTGTTTCAAAACTGCTCAATCAAAAGTATGGTTTAACTCTGTTAGCTGAATGCTCAGATCAGAAAGAAGTTTCACAGAATGCTTCTGTGTAGTTTATATTTGAATATATTCCTTTTTCCACTACTACGCTCTTAGCGCTCCAAATGTTCAGTTGCATTTTCTACAGAAAGAGTGTTCAGATCTGCTCAATCAAAAGTATGGTTTAACTCTGTTAGCTGAATGCACAGATCAGAAAGAAGATTCACCGAATGATTCTGTGTAGTTTATATTTGAAGACATTACTTTTTCCACTATTACCCTCTTAGCGCTCCGAATCTCCACTTGCATTTTCTACAAAAAGAGTGTTTCATAACTGCTCAATCAAAAATATGTTTTATCTCTGTTAACTGAATTTACAGATCAGAAATAAGTTTCACAGAATGCATCTGTGTAGTTTTTATTTGTAGATATTCTTTTTCCCAATGTAGGCCTCTTAGCGCTTAGCATGTCCAATTGCAGTTTCTACAGAAAGAGTGTTTCAGAACGGCTCAAACAAAAGTAAGGTTCAACTGTGTTAGTTGAATGCACAGAACAGAAAGAATTTTCACAGAATGCTACTGTGTAGTTTATATTTGAATATATTCCTTTTTCCACTATTACCCTCTTAGCGCTCCGAATGTCCACTTGCATTTTCTACAGAAAGAGTGTTCAGAACTGCGCAATCCAAAGTATGGTTTAACTCTGTTAGCTTAATGAACATATCAGAAATAAGTTTCACACAAAGCTTCTGTGTAGTTTTTATTTGAAGGTATTTTTTTTCCCAATAGAGGCCTCTTAGCGCTCAGAATGTCCAATTGCAGTTTCTACAGAAAGAGTGTTTCAGAAAGGCTCAATCAAAAGTAAGGTTCAACTCTGTTAGTTGAATGCACAAAACAGAAAGAATTTTCACAGAATGCTACTGTGTAGTTTATATTTGAACATACTCTTTTTTCCACTATTACCCACTTAGCGCTATGGATGTCCAGTTGCATTTTCTACAGACAGAGTGTTTCAAAACTGCTCAATCAAAAGTATGGTTTAACTCTGTTAGCTGAATGCTCAGATCAGAAAGAAGTTTCACAGAATGCTGTGTAGTTTATATTTGAATATATTCCTTTTTCCACTACTACTCTCTTAGCGCTCCAAATGTCCAGTTGCATTTTCAACAGAAAGAGTGTTCAGATCTGCTCAATCAAAAGTATGGTTTAACTCTGTTAGCTGAATTCACAGATAAGAAAGTAGTTTCACAGAATGATTCACTGTAGTTTATATTTGGAGACATTCCTTTTTCCACTATTACCCTCTTAGCGCTCCGAATCTCCACTTGCATTTTCTAAAGAAAGAGTGTTTCAGAACGGCTCAATCAAAACTAAGGTTCAACCCTTTTATTTGAACAAACAGAACAGAAAGAGGTTTCACAAAATTCTTCTGTGTAGTTTTTATTTGTAGACATTCTTTTTCCCAATATTGGCCTCTTAGCGCTCAGAATGTCTAATTGCATTTTCTACAGAAAGAGTGTTTCAGAACGGCTCAATCAAAAGTAAGGTTCAACTCTGTTAGTTGAATGCACAGAACAGAAAGAAGTTTCATACAATGCTTCTGTGTAGTTTATATTTGAACATATTCTTTTTTCCACTATTACCCACTTAGCGCTACGAATGTCCAGTTGCATTTTCTACAGACAGAGTGTTTCAAAACTGCTCAATCAAAAGTATGGTTTAACTCTGTTAGCTGAATGCACAGATCAGAAAGAAGTTTCACCGAATGATTCTATGTAGTTTATATTTGAAGACATTCCTTTCTCCACTATTACCCTCTTAGCGCTCCGAATCTCCACTTGCATTTTCTACAAAAAGAGTGTTTCATAACTGCTCAATCAAAAATATGTTTTATCTCTGTTAACTGAATTTACAGATCAGAAATAAGTTTCACAGAATGCATCTGTGTAGTTTTTATTTGAAGATATTCTTTTTCCCAATGTAGGCCTCTTAGCGCTTAGCATGTCCAATTGCAGTTTCCACAGAAAGAGTGTTTCAGAACGGCTCAATCAAAAGTAAGGTTCAACTCTGTTAGTTGAATGCACAGAACAGAAATAATTTTCACAGAATGCTACTGTGTAGTTCATATTTGAATATATTCCTTTCTCCACTATTACCCTGTTAGCGCTCCGAATGTCCACTTGCATTTTCTACAGAAAGAGTGCTCAGAACTGCGCAATCAAAAATATGGTTTAACTCTGTTAGCTTAATGAACATATCAGAAATAAGTTTCACACAATGCTTCTGTGTAGTTTTTATTTGAAGATATTATTTTTCCCAATAGAGGCCTCTTAGCGCTCAGAATGTCCAATTGCAGTTTCTACAGAAAGAGTGTTTCAGAAAGGCTCAATCAAAAGTAAGGTTCAACTCTGTTAGTTGAATGCACAGAACATAAAGAAGTTTCGTACAATGCTTCTGTGTAGTTTATATTTGAACATATTCTTTTTTCCACTATTACCCACTTAGCGCTACGAATGTCCAGTTGCATTTTCTACAGACAGAGTGTTTCAAAACTGCTCAATCAAAAGTATGGTTTAACTCTGTTAGCTGAATGCTCAGATCAGAAAGAAGTTTCACAGAATGCTTCTGTGTAGTTTATATTTGAATATATTCCTTTTTCCACTACTACGCTCTTAGCGCTCCAAATGTCCAGTGGCATTTTCTACAGAAAGAGTGTTCAGATCTGCTCAATCAAAAGTATGGTTTAACTCTGTTAGCTGAATGCACAGATCAGAAAGAAGTTTCACCTAATGATTCTGTGTAGTTTATATTTGGAGACATTCCTTTTTCCACTATTACCCTCTTAGCGCTCCGAATCTCCACTTGCATTTTCTGCAGAAAGAGTGTTTCAGAACGGCTCAATCAAAACTAAGGTTCAACTCTTTTAGTTGAACAAATAGAACAGAAAGAAGTTTCACACAATTCTTCTGTGTAGTTTTTATTTGCAGACATTCTTTTTCCCAATATAGGCCTCTTAGCGCTCAGAATTTCCAATTGCAGTTTCTACAGAAAGAGTGTTTCAGAACGGCTCAATCAAAAGTAAGGTTCAACTCTGTTAGTTGAATGCACAGAACAGAAAGAAGTTTCATACAATGCTTCTGTGTAGTTTATATTTGAACATATTCTTTTTTCCACTATTACCCACTTAGCGCTACGAATGTCCAGTTGCATTTTCTACAGACAGAGTGTTTCAAAACTGCTCAATCAAAAGTAAGGTTTAACTCTGTTAGCTGAATGCTCAGATCCGAAAGAAGTTTCACAGAATGCTTCTGTGTAGTTTATATTTGAATATATTCCTTTTTCCACTAATACGCTCTTAGCGCTCCAAATGTCCAGTTGCATTTTCAACAGAAAGAGTGTTCAGATCTGCTCAATCAAAAGTATGGTTTAACTCTGTTAGCTGAATGCACAGATCAGAAAGAAGTTTCACCGAATGATTCTGTGTAGTTTATATTTGAAGACATTCCTTTTTCCACTATTACCCTCTTAGCGCTCCGAATCTCCACTTGCATTTTCTACAAAAAGAGTGTTTCATAACTGCTCCATCAAAAATATGTTTTATCTCTGTTAACTGAATTTACAGATCAGAAATAAGTTTCACAGAATGCATCTGTGTAGTTTTTATTTGAAGATATTCTTTTTCCCAATGTAGGCCTCTCAGCGCTTAGCATGTCCAATTGCAGTTTCTACAGAAAGAGTGTTTCAGAACGGCTCAATCAAAAGTAAGGTTCAATTCTGTTAGTTGAATGCACAGAACAGAAAGAAGTTTCATACAATGCTTCTGTGTAGTTTATATTTGGAGACATTCCTTTTTCCACTATTACCCTCTTAGCGCTCCGAATCTCCACTTGCATTTTCTACAGAAAGAGTGTTTCAGAACGGCTCAATCAAAACTAAGGTTCAACTCTTTTAGTTGAACAAACAGAACAGAAAGAAGTTTCACACAATTCTTCTGTGTAGTTTTTAATTGTAGACATTCTTTTTCCCAATATAGGCCTCTTAGCGCTCAGAATGTCCAATTGCAGTTTCTACAGAAAGAGTGTTTCAGAACGGCTCAATCAAAAGTAAAGTTCAACTCTGTTAGTTGAATGCACAGAACAGAAAGAAGTTTCATACAATGCTTCTGTGTAGTTTATATTTGAACATATTCTTTTTTCCACTATTACCCACTTAGCGCTACGAATGTCCAGTTGCATTTTCTACAGACAGAGTGTTTCAAAACTGCTCAATCAAAAGTATGGTTTAACTCTGTTAGCTGAATGCTCAGATCACAAAGAAGTTTCACAGAATGCTTCTGTGTAGTTTATATTTGAATATATTCCTTTTTCCACTACTACTCTCTTAGCGCTCCAAATTTCCAGTTGCATTTTCTACAGAAAGAGTGTTCAGATCTGCTCAATCAAAAGTATGGTTTAACTCTGTTAGCTGAATGCACAGATCAGAAAGAAGTTTCACAGAATGATTCTGTGTAGTTTATATTTGGAGACATTCCTTTTTCCACTATTACCCTCTTAGCGCTCCGAATCTCCACTTGCATTTTCTACAGAAAGAGTTTTTCAGAACGGCTCAATCAAAACTAAGGTTCAACTCTTTTAGTTGAACAAACAGAACAGAAAGAAGTTTCACACCATTCTTCTGTGTAGTTTTAATTTGTAGACATTCTTTTTCCCATTATAGGCCTCTTAGCGCTCAGAATGTCCAATTGCAGTTTCTACAGAAAGAGTGTTTCAGAACGGCTCAATCAAAGGTAAGGTTCAACTCTGTTAGTTGAATGCACAGAACAGAAAGAAGTTTCATACAATGCTTCTGTGTAGTTTATATTTGAAGACATTCCTTTTTCCACTATTACCCTCTTAGCGCTCCGAATCTCCACTTGCATTTTCTTCAAAAAGAGTGTTTCATAACTGCTCAATCAAAAATATGTTTTATCTCTGTTAACTGAATTTACAGATCAGAAATAAGTTTCACAGAATGCATCTGTGTAGTTTTTATTTGAAGATATTCTTTTTCCCAATGTAGGCCTCTTAGCGCTTAGCATGTCCAATTGCAGTTTCTACAGAAAGAGTGTTTCAGAACGGCTCAATCAAAAGTAAGGTTCAACTCTGTTTGTTGAATGCACAGAACAGAAAGAATTTTCACAGAATGCTACTGTGTAGTTTATATTTGAATATATTCCTTTTTCCACTATTACCCTCTTAGCGCTCCGAATGTCCACTTGCATTTTCTACAGAAAGAGTGTTCAGAACTGCGCAATCAAAAGTATGGTTTAACTATGTTAGCTTAATGAACATATCAGAAATAAGTTTCACACAATGCTTCTGTGTAGTTTTTATTTGAAGATATTATTTTTCCCAATAGAGGCCTCTTAGCGCTCAGAATGTCCAATTGCAGTTTCTACAGAAAGAGTGTTTCAGAAAGGCTCAATCAAAAGTAAGGTTCAACTCTGTTAGTTGAATGCACAAAACAGAAAGAAGTTTCATACAATGCTTCTGTGTAGTTTATATTTGAACATATTCTTTTTTCCACTATTACCCACTTAGCGCTACGTATGTCCAGTTGCATTTTCTACAGACAGAGTGTTTCAAAACTGCTCAATCAAAAGTATGGTTTAACTCTGTTAGCTGAATGCTCAGATCAGAAAGAAGTTTCACAGAATGCTTCTGTGTAGTTTATATTTTAATATATTCCTTTTTCCACTACTACGCTCTTAGCGCTCCAAATGTCCAGTGGCATTTTCTACAGAAAGAGTGTTCAGATCTGCTCAATCAAAAGTATGGTTTAACCCTATTAGCTGAATGCACAGATCAGAAAGAAGTTTCACCGAATGATTCTGTGTAGTTTATATTTGAAGACATTCCTTTTTCCACTATTACCCACTTAGCGCTCCGAATCTCCACTTGCATTTTCTACAAAAAGAGTGTTTCATAACTGCTCAATCAAAAATATGTTTTATCTCTGTTAACTGAATTTACAGCTCAGAAATAAGTTTCACAGAATGCATCTGTGTAGTTTTTATTTGAAGATATTCTTTTTCCCAATGTAGGCCTCTTAGCGCTTAGCATGTCCAATTGCAGTTTCTACAGAAAGAGTGTTTCAGAACGGCTCAATCAAAAGTAAGGTTCAACTCTGTTAGTTGAATGCACAGAACAGAAATAATTTTCACAGAATGCTACTGTGTAGTTTATATTTGAATATATTCCTTTTTCCACTATTACCCTCTTAGAGCTCCGAATGTCCACTTGCATTTTCTACAGAAAGAGTTTTCAGAACTGCGCAATCAAAAATATGGTTTAACTCTGTTAGCTTAATGAACATATCAGAAATAAGTTTCACACAATGCTTCTGTGTAGTTTTTATTTGAAGATATTATTTTTCCCAATAGAGGCCTCTTAGCGCTCAGAATGTCCAATTGCAGTTTCTACAGAAAGAGTGTTTCAGAAAGGCTCAATCAAAAGTAAGGTTCAACTCTGTTAGTTGAATGCACAGAACAGAAAGGAGTTTCATACAATGCTTCTGTGTAGTTTATATTTGAACATATTCTTTATTCCACTATTACCCACTTAGTGCTACGAATGTTCAGTTGCATTTTCTACAGACAGAGTGTTTCAAAACTGCTCAATCAAAAGTATGGTTTAACTCTGTTAGCTGAATGCTCAGATCAGAAAGAAGTTTCACAGAATGCTTCTGTGTAGTTTATATTTGAATATATTCCTTTTTCCACTACTACTCTCTTAGCGCTCCAAATGTCCAGTTGCATTTTCTACAGAAAGAGTGTTCAGATCTGCTCAATCAAAAGTATGGTTTAACTCTTTTAGCTGAATGCACAGATCAGAAAGAAGTTTCACAGAATGATTCTGTGTAGTTTATATTTGGAGACATTCCTTTTTCCACTATTACCCTCTTAGCGCTCCGAATCTCCACTTGCATTTTCTACAGAAAGAGTGTTTCAGAACGGCTCAATCAAAACTAAGGTTCAACTCTTTTAGTTGAACAAACAGAACACAAAGAAGTTTCACACAATTCTTCTGTGTAGTTTTTATTTGTAGACATTCTTTTTCACAATATAGGCCTCTTAGCGCTCAGAATGTAAAATTGCAGTTTCTACAGAAAGAGTGTTTCAGAACGGCTCAATCAAAAGTAAGGTTCAACTCTGTTAGTTGAATGCACAGAACAGAAAGAAGTTTCATACAATGCTTCTGTGTAGTTCATATTTGAACATATTCTTTTTTCCACTATTACCCACTTAGCGCTACGAATGTCCAGTTGCATTTTCTACAGACAGAGTGTTTCAAAACTGCTCAATCAAAAGTATGGTTTAACTCTGTTAGCTGAATGCTCAGATCAGAAAGAAGTTTCACAGAATGCTTCTGTGTAGTTTATATTTGGAGACATTCCTTTTTCCACTACTACGCTCTTAGCGCTCCAAATGTCCAGTTGCATTTTCTACAGAAAGAGTGTTCAGATCTGCTCAATTAAAAGTATGGTTTAACTCTGTTAGCTGAATGCACAGATCAGAAAGAATATTCACCGAATGATTCTGTGTAGTTTATATTTGAAGACATTCCTTTTTCCACTATTACCCTCTTAGCACTCCGAATCTCCACTTCCATTTTCTACAAAAAGAGTGTTTCATAACTGCTCAATCAAAAATATGTTTTATCTCTGTTAACTGAATTTACAGATCAGAAATAAGTTTCACAGAATGCATCTGTGTAGTTTTTATTTGAAGATATTCTTTTTCCCAATGTAGGCCTCTTAGCGCTTAGCATGTCCAATTGCAGTTTCTACAGAAAGAGTGTTTCAGAACGGCTCAAACTAAAGTAAGGTTCAACTGTGTTAGTTGAATGCACAGAACAGAAAGAATTTTCACAGAATGCTACTGTGTAGTTTATATTTGAATATATTCCTTTTTCCACTATTACCCTCTTAGCGCTCCGAATGTCCACTTGCATTTTCTACAGAAAGAGGGTTCAGAACTGCGCAATCAACAGTATGGTTTAACTCTGTTTGCTTAATGAACATATCAGAAATAAGTTTCACACAATGCTTCTGTGTAGTTTTTATTTGAAGATATTATTTTTCCCAATAGAGGCCTCTAAGCGCTCAGAATGTCCAATTGCAGTTTCTACAGAAAGAGTGTTTCAGAAAGGCTCAATCAAAAGTAAAGTTCAACTCTGTTAGTTGAATGCACAGAACAGAAAGAAGTTTCATACAATGCTTCTGTGTAGTTTATATTTGAACATATTCTTTTTTCCACTATTACCCACTTAGCGCTACGAATGTCCAGTTGCATTTTCTACAGACAGAGTGTTTCAAAACTGCTCAATCAAAAGTATGGTTTAACTCTGTTAGCTGAATGCTCAGATCAGAAAGAAGTTTCACAGAATGCTTCTGTGTAGTTTATATTTGAATATATTCCTTTTTCCACTACTACGCTCTTAGCGCTCCAAATGTCCAGTTGCATTTTCTACAGAAAGAGTGTTCAGATCTGCTCAATCAAAAGTATGGTTTAACTCTGTTAGCTGAATGCACAGATCAGAAAGAAGTTTCACCGAATGATTCTGTGTAGTTTATATTTGAAGACATTCCTTTTTCCACTATTACCCTCTTAGCGCTCCGAATCTCCACTTGCATTTTCTACAAAAAGAGTGTTTCATAACTGCTCAATCAAAAATATGTTTTATCTCTGTTAACTGAATTTACAGATCAGAAATAAGTTTCACAGAATGCATCTGTGTAGTTTTTATTTGAAGATATTATTTTTCCCAATGTAGGCCTCTTAGCGCTTAGCATGTCCAATTGCAGTTTCTACAGAAAGAGTGTTTCAGAACGGCTCAATCAAAAGTAAGGTTCAACTCTGTTAGTTGAATGCACAGAACAGAAATAATTTTCACAGAATGCTACTGTGTAGTTTATATTTGAATATATTCCTTTTTCCACTATTACCCTCTTAGCGCTCCGAATGTCCACTTGCATTTTCTACAGAAAGAGTGTTCAGAACTGCGCAATCCAAAGTATGGTTTAACTCTGTTAGCTTAATGAACATATCAGAAATAAGTTTCACACAATGCTTCTGTGTAGTTTTTATTTGAAGATATTATTTTTCCCAATAGAGGCCTCTTAGCGCTCAGAATGTCCAATTGCACTTTCTACAGAAAGAGTGTTTCAGAAAGGCTCAATCAAAAGTAAGGTTCAACTCTGTTAGTTGAATGCACAGAACAGAAAGAAGTTTCACAGAATGCTTCTGTGTAGTTTATATTTGTATATATTCCTTTTTCCACTACTACGCTCTTAGCGCTCCAAATGTCCAGTTGCATTTTCTACAGAAAGAGTGTTCAGATCTGCTCAATCAAAAGTATGGTTTAACTCTGTTAGCTGAATGCACAGATCAGAAAGAAGTTTCACCGAATGATTCTGTGTAGTTTATATTTGAATACATTCCATTTTCCACTATTACCCCCTTAGCGCTCCGAATCTCCACTTGCATTTTCTACAAAAAGAGTGTTTCATAACTGCTCAATCAAAAATATGTTTTATCTCTGTTAACTGAATTTACAGATCAGAAATAAGTTGCACAGAATGCATCTGTGTAGTTTTTATTTGAAGATATTCTTTTTCCCAATGTAGGCCTCTTAGCGCTTAGCATGTCCAATTGGAGTTTCTACAGAAAGAGTGTTTCAGAACGGCTCAATCAAAAGTAAGGTTCAACTCTGTTAGTTGAATGCACAGAACAGAAAGAATTTTCACAGAATGCTACTGTGTAGTTTATATTTGAATATATTCCTTTTTCCACTATTACCCTCTTAGCGCTCCGAATGTCCACTTGCATTTTCTAAAGAAAGAGTGTTCAGAACTGCGCAATCAAAAGTGTGGTTTAACTCTGTTAGCTTAATGAACATATCAGAGATAAGTTTCACAAAATACTTCTGTGTACTTTTTATTTGAAGATATTATTTTTCCCAATATAGGCCTCTTAGCGCTCAGAATGTCCAATTGCAGTTTCTACAGAAAGAGTGTTTCAGAAAGGCTCAATCAAAAGTAAGGTTCAACTCAGATAGTTGAATGCACAGAACAGAAAGAAGTTTCATACAATGCTTCTGTGTAGTTTATATTTGAACATATTCTTTTTCCCACTATTACCCACTTAGCGCTACGTATGTCCAGTTGCATTTTCTACAGACAGAGTGTTTCAAAACTGCTCAATCAAAAGTATGGTTTAACTCTGTTAGCTGAATGCTCAGATCAGAAAGAAGTTTCACAGAATGCTTCTGTGTAGTTTATATTTGAATATATTCCTTTTTCCACTACTACGCTCTTAGCGCTCCAATTGTCCAGTTGCATTTTCTACAGAAAGAGTGTTCAGGTCTGCTCAATCAAAAGTATGGTTTAACTCTGTTAGCTGAATGCACAGATCAGAAAGATGTTTCACCGAATGATTCCGTGTAGTTTATATTTGAAGACATTCCTTTTTCCACTATTACCCTCTTAGCGCTCCGAATCTCCACTTGCATTTTCTACAAAAAGAGTGTTTCATAACTGCTCAATCAAAAATATGTTTTATCTCTGTTAACTGAATTTACAGATCAGAAATAAATTTCACAGAATGCATCTGTGTAGTTTTTATTTGAAGATATTCTTTTTCCCAATGTAGGCCTCTTAGCGCTTAGCATGTCCAATGTGAGTTTCTACAGAAAGAGTGTTTCAGAACGGCTCAATCAAAAGTAAGGTTCAACTCTGTTAGTTGAATGCACAGAACAGAAAGAATTTTCACAGAATGCTACTGTGCAGTTTATATTTGAATATATTCCTTTTTCCACTATTACCCTCTTAACGCTCCGAATGTCCACTTGCATTATCTACAGAAAGAGTGTTCAGAACTGTGCAATCAAAAGTATGGTTTAACTCTGTTAGCTTAATGAACATATCACAAATAAGTTTCACACAATGCTTCTGTGTAGTTTTTATTTGAAGATATTATTTTTCCCAATATAGGCCTCTTAGCGCTCAGAATGTCCAATTGCAGTTTCTACAGAAAGAGTGTTTCAGAAAGGCTCAATCAAAAGTAAGGTTCAACTCTGTGAGTTGAATGCACAGAACAGAAAGAAGTTTCATACAATGCTTCTGTGTAGTTTATATTTGAACATATTCTTTTTTTCCACTATTACCCACTTAGCGCTACGAATGTCCAGTTGCATTTTCTACAGACAGAGTGTTTCAAAACTGCTCAATCAAAAGTATGGTTTAACTCTGTTAGCTGAATGCTCAGATCAGAAGAAGTTTCACAGAATGCTTCTGTGTAGTTTATATTTGAATATATTGTTTTTCCACTACTACGCTCTTAGCGCTCCAAATGTCCAGTTGCATTTTCTACAGAAAGAGTGTTCAGATCTGCTCAATCAAAAGTATGGTTTATCTCTGTTAGCTGAATGCGCAGATCAGAAAGAAGTTTCACAGAATGATTCTGTGTAGTTTATATTTGGAGACATTCCTTTTTCCACTATTACCCTCTTAGCGCTCCGAATGTCCACTTGCATTTTCTACAGAAAGTGTGTTTCAGAACGGCTCAATCAAAACTAAGGTTCAACTCTTTCAGTTGAACGAACAGAACAGAAAGATGTTCCACACAATTCTTCTGTGTAGTTTTTATTTGAAGACATTCTATTTCCCAATATAGGCCTCTTAGCGCTCAGAATGTCCAATTGCAGTTTCTACAGAAAGAGTGTTTCAGAGCGGCTCAATCAAAAGTAAGGTTCAACTCTGTTAGTTGAATGCACAGAACAGAAAGAAGTTTCATACAATGCTTCTGTGTAGTTTATATTTGAACATATTCTTTTTCCCACTATTACCCACTTAGCGCTACGAATGTCCAGTTGCATTTTCTACAGACAGAGTGTTTCAAAACTGCTCAATCAAAAGTATGGTTTAACTCTGTTAGCTGAATGCTGAGATCAGAAAGAAGTTTCACAGAATGCTTCTGTGTAGTTTATATTTGAATATATACCTTTTTCCACTACTACGCTCTTAGCGCTCCAAATGTCCAGTTGCATTTTCTACAGAAAGAGTGTTCAGATCTGCTCAATCAAAAGTATGGTTTAACTCTGTTAGCTGAATGCACAGATCAGAAAGAAGTTTCACCGAATGATTCTGTGTAGTTTATATTTGAAGACATTCCTTTTTCCACTATTACCATCTTAGCGCTCCGAATCTCCACTTGCATTTTCTACAAAGGAGTGTTTCATAACTGCTCAATCAAAAATATGTTTTATCTCTGTTAACTGAATTTACAGATCAGAAATAAGTTTCACAGAATGCATCTGTGTAGTTTTTATTTGAAGATATTCTTTTTCCCAATGTAGGCCTCTTAGCGCTTAGCATGTCCAATTGCAGTTTCTACAGAAAGAGTGTTTCAGAACGGCTCAATCAAAAGTAAGGTTCAGCTCTGTTAGTTGAATGCACAGAACAGAAAGAATTTTCACAGAATGCTACTGTGTAGTTTATATTTGAATATATTCCTTTTTCCACTATTACCCTCTTAGCGCTCCGAATGTCCACTTGCATTTTCTACAGAAAGTGTGTTCAGAACTGCGCAATCAAAAGTATGGTTTAACTCTGTTAGCTTAATGAACATATCAGAAATAAGTTTCACACAATGCTTCTGTGTAGTTTTTATTTGAAGATATTATTTTTCCCAATATAGGCCTCTTAGCGCTCAGAATGTCCAATTGCAGTTTCTACAGAAAGAGTGTTTCAGAAAGGCTCAATCAAAAGTAAGGTTCAACTCTGTTAGTTGAATGCACAGAACAGAAAGAAGTTTCATACAATGCTTCTGTGTAGTTTATATTTGAACATATTCTTTTTTCCACTATTACCCACTTAGCGCTACGAATGTCCAGTTGCATTTTCTACAGACAGAGTGTTTCAAAACTGCTCAATCAAAAGTATGGTTTAACTCTGTTAGCTGAATGCTCAGATCAGAAAGAAGTTCCACAGAATGCTTCTGTGTAGTTTATATTTGAATATATTCCTTTTTCCACTACTACGCTCTTAGCGCTCCAATTGTCCAGTTGCATTTTCTACAGAAAGAGTGTTCAGATCTGCTCAATCAAAAGTATGGTTTAACTCTGTTAGCTGAATGCACAGATCAGAAAGAAGTTTCACAGAATGATTCTGTGTAGTTTATATTTGGAGACATTCCTTTTTCCACTATTACCCTCTTAGCGCTCTGAATCTCCACTTGCATTTTCTACAGAAAGAGTGTTTCAGAACGGCTCAATCAAAACTAAGGTTCAACTCTTTTAGTTGAACAAACAGAACAGAAAGAAGTTTCACACAATTCTTCTGTGTAGTTTTTATTTGTAGACATTCTTTTTCCCAATATAGGCCTCTTAGCGCTCAGAATGTCCAATTGCAGTTTCTACAGAAAGAGTGTTTCAGAACGGCTCAATCAAAAGTATGGTTCAACTCTGTTAGTTGAATGCACAGAACAGAAAGAAGTTTCATACAATGCTTCTGTGTAGTTTATATTTGAACATATTCTTTTTTCCACTATTACCCACTTAGCGCTACGAATGTCCAGTTGCATTTTCTACAGACAGAGTGTTTCAAAACTGCTCAATCAAAAGTATGGTTTAACTCTGTTAGCTGAATGCTCAGATCAGAAGAAGTTTCACAGAATGCTTCTGTGTAGTTTATATTTGAATATATTGTTTTTCCACTACTACGCTCTTAGCGCTCCAAATGTCCAGTTGCATTTTCTACAGAAAGAGTGTTCAGATCTGCTCAATCAAAAGTATGGTTTATCTCTGTTAGCTGAATGCGCAGATCAGAAAGAAGTTTCACAGAATGATTCTGTGTAGTTTATATTTGGAGACATTCCTTTTTCCACTATTACCCTCTTAGCGCTCCGAATGTCCACTTGCATTTTCTACAGAAAGTGTGTTTCAGAACGGCTCAATCAAAACTAAGGTTCAACTCTTTCAGTTGAACGAACAGAACAGAAAGATGTTCCACACAATTCTTCTGTGTAGTTTTTATTTGAAGACATTCTATTTCCCAATATAGGCCTCTTAGCGCTCAGAATGTCCAATTGCAGTTTCTACAGAAAGAGTGTTTCAGAGCGGCTCAATCAAAAGTAAGGTTCAACTCTGTTAGTTGAATGCACAGAACAGAAAGAAGTTTCATACAATGCTTCTGTGTAGTTTATATTTGAACATATTCTTTTTCCCACTATTACCCACTTAGCGCTACGAATGTCCAGTTGCATTTTCTACAGACAGAGTGTTTCAAAACTGCTCAATCAAAAGTATGGTTTAACTCTGTTAGCTGAATGCTGAGATCAGAAAGAAGTTTCACAGAATGCTTCTGTGTAGTTTATATTTGAATATATACCTTTTTCCACTACTACGCTCTTAGCGCTCCAAATGTCCAGTTGCATTTTCTACAGAAAGAGTGTTCAGATCTGCTCAATCAAAAGTATGGTTTAACTCTGTTAGCTGAATGCACAGATCAGAAAGAAGTTTCACCGAATGATTCTGTGTAGTTTATATTTGAAGACATTCCTTTTTCCACTATTACCATCTTAGCGCTCCGAATCTCCACTTGCATTTTCTACAAAGGAGTGTTTCATAACTGCTCAATCAAAAATATGTTTTATCTCTGTTAACTGAATTTACAGATCAGAAATAAGTTTCACAGAATGCATCTGTGTAGTTTTTATTTGAAGATATTCTTTTTCCCAATGTAGGCCTCTTAGCGCTTAGCATGTCCAATTGCAGTTTCTACAGAAAGAGTGTTTCAGAACGGCTCAATCAAAAGTAAGGTTCAGCTCTGTTAGTTGAATGCACAGAACAGAAAGAATTTTCACAGAATGCTACTGTGTAGTTTATATTTGAATATATTCCTTTTTCCACTATTACCCTCTTAGCGCTCCGAATGTCCACTTGCATTTTCTACAGAAAGTGTGTTCAGAACTGCGCAATAAAAAGTATGGTTTAACTCTGTTAGCTTAATGAACATATCAGAAATAAGTTTCACACAATGCTTCTGTGTAGTTTTTATTTGAAGATATTATTTTTCCCAATATAGGCCTCTTAGCGCTCAGAATGTCCAATTGCAGTTTCTACAGAAAGAGTGTTTCAGAAAGGCTCAATCAAAAGTAAGGTTCAACTCTGTTAGTTGAATGCACAGAACAGAAAGAAATTTCATACAATGCTTCTGTGTAGTTTATATTTGAACATATTCTTTTTTCCACTATTACCCACTTAGCGCTACGAATGTCCAGTTGCATTTTCTACAGACAGAGTGTTTCAAAACTGCTCAATCAAAAGTATGGTTTAACTCTGTTAGCTGAATGCTCAGATCAGAAAGAAGTTCCACAGAATGCTTCTGTGTAGTTTATATTTGAATATATTCCTTTTTCCACTACTACGCTCTTAGCGCTCCAATTGTCCAGTTGCATTTTCTACAGAAAGAGTGTTCAGATCTGCTCAATCAAAAGTATGGTTTAACTCTGTTAGCTGAATGCACAGATCAGAAAGAAGTTTCACAGAATGATTCTGTGTAGTTTATATTTGGAGACATTCCTTTTTCCACTATTACCCTCTTAGCGCTCCGAATCTCCACTTGCATTTTCTACACAAAGAGTGTTTCAGAACGGCTCAATCAAAACTAAGGTTCAACTGTTTTAGTTGAACAAACAGAACAGAAAGAAGTTTCACACAATTCTTCTGTGTAGTTTTTATTTGTAGACATTCTTTTTCCCAATATAGGCCTCTTAGCGCTCAGAATGTCCAATTGCAGTTTCTACAGAAAGAGTGTTTCAGAACGGCTCAATCAAAAGTATGGTTCAACTCTGTTAGTTGAATGCACAGAACAGAAAGAAGTTTCCTACAAGGCTTCTGTGTAGTTTATATTTGAACATATTCTTTTTTCCACTATTACCCACTTAGCGCTACGAATGTCCAGTTGCATTTTCTACAGACAGAGTGTTTCAAAACTGCTCAATCAAAAGTATGGTTTAACTCTGTTAGCTGAATGCTCAGATCAGAAAGAAGTTTCACAGAATGCTTCTGTGTAGTTTATATTTGAATATATTCCTTTTTCCACTACTACTCTCTTAGCGCTCCAAATGTCCAGTTGCATTTTCTACAGAAAGAGTGTTCAGATCTGCTCAATCAAAAGTATGGTTTAACTCTGTTAGCTGAATGCACAGATCAAAAAGAAGTTTCACAGAATGATTCTGTGTAGTTTATATTTGGAGACATTCCTTTTTCCACTATTACCCTCTTAGCGCTCCGAATCTCCACTTGCATTTTCTACAGAAAGAGTGTTTCAGAACGGCTCAATCAAAACTAAGGTTCAACTCTCTTAGTTGAACGAACAGAACAGAAAGAAGTTTCACACAATTCTTCCGTGTAGTTTTTATTTGTAGACATTCTTTTTCCCAATATAGGCCTCTTAGCGCTCAGAATGTCCAATTGCAGTTTCTACAGAAAGACTGTTTCAGAACGGCTCAATCAAAAGTAAGGTTCAACTCTGTTAGTTGAATGCACAGAACAGAAAGAAGTTTCATACAATGATTCTGTGTAGTTTATTTTTGAACATATTCTTTTTTCCACTATTACCCACATAGCGCTACGAATGTCCAGTTGCATTTTCTACAGACAGAGTGTTTCAAAACTGCTCAATCAAAAGTATGGTTTAACTCTGTTAGCTGAATGCTCAGATCAGAAAGAAGTTCCACAGAATGCTTCTGTGTAGTTTATATTTGAATATATTCCTTTTTCCACTACTACGCTCTTAGCGCTCCAATTGTCCAGTTGCATTTTCTACAGAAAGAGTGTTCAGATCTGCTCAATCAAAAGTATGGTTTAACTCTGTTAGCTGAATGCACAGATCAGAAAGAAGTTTCACAGAATGATTCTGTGTAGTTTATATTTGGAGACATTCCTTTTTCCACTATTACCCTCTTAGCGCTCCGAATCTCCACTTGCATTTTCTACAGAAAGAGTGTTTCAGAACGGCTCAATCAAAACTAAGGTTCAACTCTTTTAGTTGAACAAACAGAACAGAAAGAAGTTTCACACAATTCTTCTGTGTAGTTTTTATTTGTAGACATTCTTTTTCCCAATATAGGCCTCTTAGCGCTCAGAATGTCCAATTGCAGTTTCTACAGAAAGAGTGTTTCAGAACGGCTCAATCAAAAGTATGGTTCAACTCTGTTAGTTGAATGCACAGAACAGAAAGAAGTTTCCTACAAGGCTTCTGTGTAGTTTATATTTGAACATATTCTTTTTTCCACTATTACCCACTTAGCGCTACGAATGTCCAGTTGCATTTTCTACAGACAGAGTGTTTCAAAACTGCTCAATCAAAAGTATGGTTTAACTCTGTTAGCTGAATGCTCAGATCAGAAAGAAGTTTCACAGAATGCTTCTGTGTAGTTTATATTTGAATATATTCCTTTTTCCACTACTACTCTCTTAGCGCTCCAAATGTCCAGTTGCATTTTCTACAGAAAGAGTGTTCAGATCTGCTCAATCAAAAGTATGGTTTAACTCTGTTAGCTGAATGCACAGATCAAAAAGAAGTTTCACAGAATGATTCTGTGTAGTTTATATTTGGAGACATTCCTTTTTCCACTATTACCCTCTTAGCGCTCCGAATCTCCACTTGCATTTTCTACAGAAAGAGTGTTTCAGAACGGCTCAATCAAAACTAAGGTTCAACTCTCTTAGTTGAACGAACAGAACAGAAAGAAGTTTCACACAATTCTTCCGTGTAGTTTTTATTTGTAGACATTCTTTTTCCCAATATAGGCCTCTTAGCGCTCAGAATGTCCAATTGCAGTTTCTACAGAAAGACTGTTTCAGAACGGCTCAATCAAAAGTAAGGTTCAACTCTGTTAGTTGAATGCACAGAACAGAAAGAAGTTTCATACAATGATTCTGTGTAGTTTATTTTTGAACATATTCTTTTTTCCACTATTACCCACATAGCGCTACGAATGTCCAGTTGCATTTTCTACAGACAGAGTGTTTCAAAACTGCTCAATCAAAAGTATGGTTTAACTCTGTTAGCTGAATGCTCAGATCAGAAAGAAGTTCCACAGAATGCTTCTGTGTAGTTTATATTTGAATATATTCCTTTTTCCACTACTACGCTCTTAGCGCTCCAATTGTCCAGTTGCATTTTCTACAGAAAGAGTGTTCAGATCTGCTCAATCAAAAGTATGGTTTAACTCTGTTAGCTGAATGCACAGATCAGAAAGAAGTTTCACAGAATGATTCTGTGTAGTTTATATTTGGAGACATTCCTTTTTCCACTATTACCCTCTTAGCGCTCCGAATCTCCACTTGCATTTTCTACAGAAAGAGTGTTTCAGAACGGCTCAATCAAAACTAAGGTTCAACTCTTTTAGTTGAACAAACAGAACAGAAAGAAGTTTCACACAATTCTTCTGTGTAGTTTTTATTTGTAGACATTCTTTTTCCCAATATAGGCCTCTTAGCGCTCAGAATGTCCAATTGCAGTTTCTACAGAAAGAGTGTTTCAGAACGGCTCAATCAAAAGTATGGTTCAACTCTGTTAGTTGAATGCACAGAACAGAAAGAAGTTTCCTACAAGGCTTCTGTGTAGTTTATATTTGAACATATTCTTTTTTCCACTATTACCCACTTAGCGCTACGAATGTCCAGTTGCATTTTCTACAGACAGAGTGTTTCAAAACTGCTCAATCAAAAGTATGGTTTAACTCTGTTAGCTGAATGCTCAGATCAGAAAGAAGTTTCACAGAATGCTTCTGTGTAGTTTATATTTGAATATATTCCTTTTTCCACTACTACTCTCTTAGCGCTCCAAATGTCCAGTTGCATTTTCTACAGAAAGAGTGTTCAGATCTGCTCAATCAAAAGTATGGTTTAACTCTGTTAGCTGAATGCACAGATCAAAAAGAAGTTTCACAGAATGATTCTGTGTAGTTTATATTTGGAGACATTCCTTTTTCCACTATTACCCTCTTAGCGCTCCGAATCTCCACTTGCATTTTCTACAGAAAGAGTGTTTCAGAACGGCTCAATCAAAACTAAGGTTCAACTCTCTTAGTTGAACGAACAGAACAGAAAGAAGTTTCACACAATTCTTCCGTGTAGTTTTTATTTGTAGACATTCTTTTTCCCAATATAGGCCTCTTAGCGCTCAGAATGTCCAATTGCAGTTTCTACAGAAAGACTGTTTCAGAACGGCTCAATCAAAAGTAAGGTTCAACTCTGTTAGTTGAATGCACAGAACAGAAAGAAGTTTCATACAATGATTCTGTGTAGTTTATTTTTGAACATATTCTTTTTTCCACTATTACCCACATAGCGCTACGAATGTCCAGTTGCATTTTCTACAGACAGAGTGTTTCAAAACTGCTCAATCAAAAGTATGGTTTAACTCTGTTAGCTGAATGCTCAGATCAGAAAGAAGTTTCACAGAATGCTTCTGTGTAGTTTATATTTGAATATATTCCTTTTTCCACCTCTACGCTCTTAGCGCTCCAAATGTCCAGTTGCATTTTCTACAGAAAGAGTGTTCAGATCTGCTCAATCAAAAGTATGGTTTAACTCTGTTAGCTGAATGCACAGATCAGAAAGAAGTTTCACCGAATGATTCCGTGTAGTTTATATTTGAAGACATTCCTTTTTCCACTATTACCCTCTTAGCGCTCCGAATCTCCACTTGCATTTTCTACAAAAAGAGTGTTTCATAACTGCTCAATCAAAAATATGTTTTATCTCTGTTAACTGAATTTACAGATCATAAATAAGTTTCACAGAATGCATCTGTGTAGTTTTTATTTGAAGATATTCTTTTTCCCAATGTAGGCCTCTTAGCGCTTAGCATGTCCAATTGCAGTTTCTACAGAAAGAGTGTTTCAGAACGGCTCAATCAAAAGTAAGGTTCAACTCTGTTAGTTGAATGCACAGAACAGAAAGAATTTTCACAGAATGCTACTGTGTAGTTTATATTTGAATATATTCCTTTTTCCACTATTACCCTCTTAGCGCTCCGAATGTACACTTGCATTTTCTACAGAAAGACTGTTCAGAACTGCGCAATCAAAAGTATGGTTTAACTCTGTTAGCTTAATGAACATATCAGAAATAAGTTTCACACAATGCTTCTGTGTAGTTTTTATTTGAAGATATTATTTTTCCCAATATAGGCCTCTTAGCGCTCAGAATGTCCAATTGCAGTTTCCACAGAAAGAGTGTTTCAGAAAGGCTCAATCAAAAGTAAGGTTCAACTCTGTTAGTTGAATGCACAGAACAGAAAGAAGTTTCATACAATGCTTCTGTGTAGTTTATATTTGAACATATTCTTTTTTCCACTATTACCCACTTAGCGCTACGAATGTCCAGTTGCATTTTCTACAGACAGAGTGTTTCAAAACTGCTCAATCAAAAGCATGGTTTAACTCTGTTAGCTGAATGCTCAGATCAGAAAGAAGTTTCACAGAATGCTTCTGTGTAGTTTATATTTGAATATATTCCTTTTTCCACTACTACCCTCTTAGCGCTCCAAATGTCCAGTTGCATTTTCTACAGAAAGAGTGTTCAGATCTGCTCAATCAAAAGTATGGTTTAACTCTGTTAGCTGAATGCACAGATCAGAAAGAAGTTTCACAGAATGATTTTGTGTAGTTTATATTTGGAGACATTCCTTTTTCCACTATTACCTTCTTAGCGCTCCGAATCTCCACTTGCATTTTCTACAGAAAGAGTGTTTCAGAACGGCTCAATCAAAACTAAGGTTCAACTCTTTTAGTTGAACGAACAGAACAGAAAGAAGTTTCACACAATTCTTCTGTGTAGTTTTTATTTGTAGACATTCTTTTTCCCAATATAGGCCTCTTAGCGCTCAGAATTTCCAATTGCAGTTTCAACAGAAAGAGTGTTTCAGAACGGCTCAATCAAAAGTAAGGTTCAACTCTGTTATTTGAATGCACAGAACAGAAAGAAGTTTCATACAAGGCTTCTGTGTAGTTTATATTTGAACATATTCTTTTTTCCACTATTACCCACTTAGCGCTACGAATGTCCAGTTGCATTTTCTACAGACAGAGTGTTTCAAAACTGCTCAATCAAAAGTATGGTTTAACTCTGTTAGCTGAATGCTCAGATCAGAAAGAAGTTTCACAGAATGCTTCTGTGTAGTTTATATTTGAATATATTCCTTTTTCCACTACTACGCTCTTAGCGCTCCAAATGTCCAGTTGCATTTTCTACAGAAAGAGTGTTCAGATCTGCTCAATCAAAAGTATGGTTTAACTCTGTTAGCTGAATGCACAGATCAGAAAGAAGTTTCACAGAATTATTCTGTGTAGTTTATATTTGGAGACATTCCTTTTTCCACTATTACCCTCTTAGCGCTCCGAATGTCCACTTGCATTTTCTACAGAAAGAGTGTTTCAGAACGGCTCAATCAAAACTAAGGTTCAACTCTTTCAGTTGAACGAACAGAACAGAAAGATGTTCCACACAATTCTTCTGTGTAGTTTTTATTTGTAGACATTCTTTTTCCCAATATAGGCCTCTTAGCGCTCAGAATGTCCAATTGCAGTTTCTACAGAAAGAGTGTTTCAGAGCGGCTCAATCAAAAGTAAGGTTCAACTCTGTTAGTTGAATGCACAGAACAGAAAGAAGTTTCATACAATGCTTCTGTGTAGTTTATATTTGAACATATTCTTTTTCCCACTATTACCCACTTAGCGCTACGAATGTCCAGTTGCATTTTCTACAGACAGAGTGTTTCAAATCTGCTCAATCAAAAGTATGGTTTAACTCTGTTAGCTGAATGCTCAGATGAGAAAGAAGTTTCACAGAATGCTTCTGTGTAGTTTATATTTGAATATATACCTTTTTCCACTACTACGCTCTTAGCGCTCCAAATGTCCAGTTGTATTTTCTACAGAAAGAGTGTTCAGATCTGCTCAATCAAAAGTATGGTTTAACTCTGTTAGCTGAATGCACAGATCAGAAAGAAGTTTCACCGAATGATTCTGTGTAGTTTATATTTGAAGACATTCCTTTTTCCACTATTACCATCTTAGCGCTCCGAATCTCCACTTGCATTTTCTACAAAGGAGTGTTTCATAACTGCTCAATCAAAAATATGTTTTATCTCTGTTAACTGAATTTACAGATCAGAAATAAGTTTCACAGAATGCATCTGTGTAGTTTTTATTTGAAGATATTCTTTTTCCCAATGTAGGCCTCTTAGCGCTTAGCATGTCCAATTGCAGTTTCTACAGAAAGAGTGTTTCAGAACGGCTCAATCAAAAGTAAGGTTCAACTCTGTTAGTTGAATGCACAGAACAGAAAGAATTTTCACAGAATGCTACTGTGTAGTTTATATTTGAATATATTCCTTTTTCCACTATTACCCTCTTAGCGCTCCGAATGTCCACTTGCATTTTCTACAGAAAGTGTGTTCAGAACTGCGCAGTAAAAAGTATGGTTTAACTCTGTTAGCTTAATGAACATATCAGAAATAAGTTTCACACAATGCTTCTGTGTAGTTTTTATTTGAAGATATTATTTTTCCCAATATAGGCCTCTTAGCGCTCAGAATGTCCAATTGCAGTTTCTACAGAAAGAGTGTTTCAGAAAGGCTCAATCAAAAGTAAGGTTCAACTCTGTTAGTTGAATGCACAGAACAGAAAGAAGTTTCATACAAGGCTTCTGTGTAGTTTATATTTGAACATATTCTTTTTTCCACTAATACCCACTTAGCGCTATGAATGTCCAGTTGCATTTTCTACAGACAGAGTGTTTCAAAACTGCTCAATCAAAAGTATGGTTTAACTCTGTTAGCTGAATGCTCAGATCAGAAAGAAGTTTCACAGAATGCTTCTGTGTAGTTTATATTTGAATATATTCCTTTTTCCACTACTACTCTCTTAGCGCTCCAAATGTCCAGTTGCATTTTCTACAGAAAGAGTGTTCAGATCTGCTCAATCAAAAGTGTGGTTTAACTCTGTTAGCTGAATGCACAGATCAAAAAGAAGTTTCACAGAATGATTCTGTGTAGTTTATATTTGGAGACATTCCTTTTTCCACTATTACCCTCTTAGCGCTCCGAATCTCCACTTGCATTTTCTACAGAAAGAGTGTTTCAGAACGGCTCAATCAAAACTAAGGTTCAACTCTTTTAGTTGAACGAACAGAACAGAAAGAAGTTTCACACAATTCTTCTGTGTAGTTTTTATTTGTAGACATTCTTTTTCCCAATATAGGCCTCTTAGCGCTCAGAATGTCCAATTGCAGTTTCTACAGAAAGACTGTTTCAGAACGGCTCAATCAAAAGTAAGGTTCAACTCTGTTAGTTGAATGCACAGAAGAGAAAGAAGTTTCATACAATGCTTCTGTGTAGTTTATATTTGAACATATTCTTTTTTCCACTATTACCCACTTAGCGCTACGAATGTCCAGTTGCATTTTCTACAGACAGAGTGTTTCCAAACTGCTCAATCAAAAGTATGGTTTAACTCTGTTAGCTGAATGCACAGATCAGAAAGAAGTTTCACAGAATGCTTCCGTGTAGTTTATATTTGAATATATTCCTTTTTCCACTACTACGCTCTTAGCGCTCCAAATGTCCAGTTGCATTTTCTACAGAAAGAGTGTTCAGATCTACTCTATCAAAAGTATAGTTTAACTCTCTTAGCTGAATGCACAGATCAGAAAGAAGTTTCACCGAATGATTCCGTGTAGTTTATATTTGAAGACATTCCTTTTTCCACTATTACCACCTTAGCGCTCCGAATCTCCACTTGCATTTTCTACAAAAAGAGTGTTTCATAACTGCTCAATCAAAAATATGTTTTATCTCTGTTAACTGAATTTACAGATGAGAAATAAGTTTCACAGAATGCATCTGTGTAGTTTTTATTTGAAGATATTCTTTTTCCCAATGTAGGCCTCTTAGCGCTTAGCATGTCCAATTGCAGTTTCTACAGAAAGAGTGTTTCAGAACGGCTCAATCAAAAGTAAGGTTCAACTCTGTTAGTTGAATGCACAGAACAGAAAGAATTTTCACAGAATGCTACTGTGTAGTTTATATTTGAATATATTCCTTTTTCCACTATTACCCTATTAGCGCTCCGAATGTCCACTTGCATTTTCTACAGAAAGAGTGTTCAGAAATGCGCAATCAAAAGTATGGTTTAACTCTGTTAGCTTAATGAACATATCAGAACTAAGTTTCACACAATGCTTCTGTGTAGTTTTTATTTGAAGATATTATTTTTCCCAATAGAGGCCTCTTAGCGCTCAGAATGTCCAATTGCAGTTTCTACAGAAAGAGTGTTTCAGAAAGGCTCAATCAAAAGTAAGGTTCAACTCTGTTAGTTGAATGCACAGAACAGAAAGGAGTTTCATACAATGCTTCTGTGTAGTTTATATTTGAACATATTCTTTTTTCCACTATAACCCACTTGGCGCTACGAATGTCCAGTTGCATTTTCTACAGACAGAGTGTTTCAAAACTGCTCAATCAAAAGTATGGTTTAACTCTGTTAGCTGAATGCTCAGATCAGAAAGAAGTTTCACAGAATGCTTCTGTGTAGTTTATATTTGAATATATTCCTTTTTCCACTACTACTCTCTTAGCGCTCCAAATGTCCAGTTGCATTTTCTACAGAAAGAGTGTTCAGATCTGCTCAATCAAAAGTATGGTTTAACTCTATTAGCTGAATGCACAGATCAGAAAGAAGTTTCACAGAATGATTCTGTGTAGTTTATATTTGGAGACATTCCTTTTTCCACTATTACTCTCTTAGCGCTCCGAATCTCCACTTGCATTTTCTACAGAAAGAGTGTTTCAGAACGGCTCAATCAAAACTAAGGTTCAACGCTTTTAGTTGAACAAACAGAACAGAAAGAAGTTTCACACAATTCTTCTGTGTAGTTTTTATTTGTAGACATTCATTTTCCCCAATATAGGCCTCTTAGCGCTCAGAATGTCCAATTGCAGTTTCTACAGAAACAGTGTTTCAGAACGGCTCAATCAAAAGTAAGGTTCAACTCTGTTAGTTGAATGCACAGAACAGAAAGAAGTTTCATACAATGCTTCTGTGTAGTTTATATTTGAACCTATTCTTGTTTCCACTATTACCCACTTAGCGCTATGAATGTCCAGTTGCATTTTCTACACACAGAGTGTTTCCAAACTGCTCAATCAAAAGTATGGTTTAACTCTGTTAGCTGAATGCTCAGATCAGAAAGAAGTTTCACAGAATGCTTCTGTGTAGTTTATATTTGAATATATTCCTTTTTCCACTACTACGCTCTTAGCGCTCCAAATGTCCAGTTGCATTTTCTACAGAAATAGTGTTCACATCTGCTCAATCAAAAGTATGGTTTAACACTGTTAGCTGAATGCACAGATCAGAAAGAAGTTTCACCGAATGATTCTGTGTAGTTTATATTTGAAGACATTCCTTTTTCCACTATTACCCTCTTAGCGCTCCGAATCTCCACTTGCATTTTCTACAAAAAGAGTGTTTCATAACTGCTCAATCAAAAATATGTTTTATCTCTGTTAACTGAATTTACAGATCAGAAATAAGTTTCACAGAATGCATCTGTGTAGTTTTTATTTGAAGATATTCTTTTTCCCAATGTAGGCCTCTTAGCGCTTAGCATGTCCAATTGCAGTTTCTACAGAAAGAGTGTTTCAGAACGGCTCAATCAAAAGTAAGGTTCAACTCTGTTTGTTGAATGCACAGAACAGAAAGTATTTTCACAGAATGCTACTGTGTAGTTTATATTTGAATATATTCCTTTCTCCACTATTACCCTCTTAGCGCTCCGAATGTCCACTTGCATTTTCTACAGAAAGAGTGTTCAGAACTGCGCAATCAAAAGTATGGTTTAACTCTGTTAGCTTAATGAACATATCAGAAATAAGTTTCACACAATGCTTCTGTGTAGTTTTTATTTGAAGATATTATTTTTCCCAATAGAGTCCTCTTAGCGCTCAGAATGTCCAATTGCAGTTTCCACAGAAAGAGTGTTTCAGAAAGGCTCAATCAAAAGTAAGGTTCAACTCTGTTAGTTGAATGCACAGAACAGAAAGAAGTTTCATACAATGCTTCTGTGTAGTTTATATTTGAACATATTCTTTTTTCCACTATTACCCACTTAGCGCTACGAATGTCCAGTTGCATTTTCTACAGACAGAGTGTTTCAAAACTGCTCAATCAAAAGTATGGTTTAACTCTGTTAGCTGAATGCTCAGATCAGAAAGAAGTTTCACAGAATGCTTCTGTGTAGTTTATATTTGAATATATTCCTTTTTCCACTACTACCCTCTTAGCGCTCCAAATGTCCAGTTGCATTTTCTACAGAAAGAGTGTTCAGATCTGCTCAATCAAAAGTATGGTTTAACTCTGTTAGCTGAATGCACAGATCAGAATGAAGTTTCACAGAATGATTCTGTGTAGTTTATATTTGGAGATATTCCTTTTTCCACTATTACCTTCTTAGCGCTCCGAATCTCCACTTGCATTTTCTACAGAAAGAGTGTTTCAGAACGGCTCAATCAAAACTAAGGTTCAACTCTTTTAGTTGAACGAACAGAACAGAAAGAAGTTTCACACAATTCTTCTGTGTAGTTTTTATTTGTAGACATTCTTTTTCCCAATATAGGCCTCTTAGCGCTCAGAATGTCCAATTGCAGTTTCTACAGAAAGACTGTTTCAGAACGGCTCAATCAAAAGTAAGGTTCAACTCTGTTAGTTGAATGCACAGAACAGAAAGAAGTTTCATACAATGCTTCTGTGTAGTTTATATTTGAACATATTCCTTTTTCCACTATTACCCACTTAGCGCTACGAATGTCCAGTTGCATTTTCTACAGACAGAGTGTTTCAAAACTGCTCAATCAAAAGTATGGTTTAACTCTGTTAGCTGAATGCTCAGATCAGAAAGAAGTTTCACAGAATGCTTCCGTGTAGTTTATATTTGTATATATTCCTTTTTCCACTACTACTCTCTTAGCGCTCCAAATGTCCAGTTGCATTTTCTACAGAAAGAGTGTTCAGATCTGCTCAATCAAAAGTATGGTTTAACTCTGTTAGCTGAATGCACAGATCAAAAAGAAGTTTCACAGAATGATTCTGTGTAGTTTATATTTGGAGACATTCCTTTTTCCACTATTACCCTCTTAGCGCTCCGAATCTCCACTTGCATTTTCTACAGAAAGAGTGTTTCAGAACGGCTCAATCAAAACTAAGGTTCAACTCTTTTAGTTGAACGAACAGAACAGAAAGAAGTTTCACACAATTCTTCTGTGTAGTTTTTATTTGTAGACATTCTTTTTCCCAATATAGGCCTCTTAGCGCTCAGAATGTCCAATTGCAGTTTCTACAGAAAGACTGTTTCAGAACGGCTCAATCAAAAGTAAGGTTCAACTCTGTTAGTTGAATGCACAGAAGAGAAAGAAGTTTCATACAATGCTTCTGTGTAGTTTATATTTGAACATATTCTTTTTTCCACTATTACCCACTTAGCGCTACGAATGTCCAGTTGCATTTTCTACAGACAGAGTGTTTCCAAACTGCTCAATCAAAAGTATGGTTTAACTCTGTTAGCTGAATGCACAGATCAGAAAGAAGTTTCACAGAATGCTTCCGTGTAGTTTATATTTGAATATATTCCTTTTTCCACTACTACGCTCTTAGCGCTCCAAATGTCCAGTTGCATTTTCTACAGAAAGAGTGTTCAGATCTACTCTATCAAAAGTATAGTTTAACTCTCTTAGCTGAATGCACAGATCAGAAAGAAGTTTCACCGAATGATTCCGTGTAGTTTATATTTGAAGACATTCCTTTTTCCACTATTACCATCTTAGCGCTCCGAATCTCCACTTGCATTTTCTACAAAAAGAGTGTTTCATAACTGCTCAATCAAAAATATGTTTTATCTCTGTTAACTGAATTTACAGATGAGAAATAAGTTTCACAGAATGCATCTGTGTAGTTTTTATTTGAAGATATTCTTTTTCCCAATGTAGGCCTCTTAGCGCTTAGCATGTCCAATTGGAGTTTCTACAGAAAGAGTGTTTCAGAACGGCTCAATCAAAAGTAAGGTTCAACTCTGTTAGTTGAATGCACAGAACAGAAAGAATTTTCACAGAATGCTACTGTGTAGTTTATATTTGAATATATTCCTTTTTCCACTATTACCCTATTAGCGCTCCGAATGTCCACTTGCATTTTCTACAGAAAGAGTGTTCAGAACTGCGCAATCAAAAGTATGGTTTAACTCTGTTAGCTTAATGAACATATCAGAACTAAGTTTCACACAATGCTTCTGTGTAGTTTTTATTTGAAGATATTATTTTTCCCAATAGAGGCCTCTTAGCGCTCAGAATGTCCAATTGCAGTTTCTACAGAAAGAGTGTTTCAGAAAGGCTCAATCAAAAGTAAGGTTCAACTCTGTTAGTTGAATGCACAGAACAGAAAGAAGTTTCATACAGTGCTTCTGTGTAGTTTATATTTGAACATATTCTTTTTTCCACTATAACCCACTTGGCGCTACGAATGTCCAGTTGCATTTTCTACAGACAGAGTGTTTCAAAACTGCTCAATCAAAAGTATGGTTTAACTCTGTTAGCTGAATGCTCAGATCAGAAAGAAGTTTCACAGAATGCTTCTGTGTAGTTTATATTTGAATATATTCCTTTTTCCACTACTACTCTCTTAGCGCTCCAAATGTCCAGTTGCATTTTCTACAGAAAGAGTGTTCAGATCTGCTCAATCAAAAGTATGGTTTAACTCTATTAGCTGAATGCACAGATCAGAAAGAAGTTTCACAGAATGATTCTGTGTAGTTTATATTTGGAGACATTCCTTTTTCCACTATTACTCTCTTAGCGCTCCGAATCTCCACTTGCATTTTCTACAGAAAGAGTGTTTCAGAACGGCTCAATCAAAACTAAGGTTCAACGCTTTTAGTTGAACGAACAGAACAGAAAGAAGTTTCACACAATTCTTCTGTGTAGTTTTTATTTGTAGACATTCTTTTTCCCAATATAGGCCTCTTAGCGCTCAGAATGTCCAATTGCAGTTTCTACAGAAAGACTGTTTCAGAACGGCTCAATCAAAAGTAAGGTTCAACTCTGTTAGTTGAATGCACAGAACAGAAAGAAGTTTCATACAATGCTTCTGTGTAGTTTATATTTGAACATATTCCTTTTTCCACTATTACCCACTTAGCGCTACGAATGTCCAGTTGCATTTTCTACAGACAGAGTGTTTCAAAACTGCTCAATCAAAAGTATGGTTTAACTCTGTTAGCTGAATGCTCAGATCAGAAAGAAGTTTCACAGAATGCTTCCGTGTAGTTTATATTTGAATATATTCCTTTTTCCACTACTACGCTCTTAGCGCTCAAAATGTCCAGTTGCATTTTCTACTGAAAGAGTGTTCAGATCTGCTCAATCAAAAGTATGGTTTAACTCTGTTAGCTGAATGCACAGATCAGAAAGAAGTTTCACCGAATGATTCCGTGTAGTTTATATTTGAAGACATTCCTTTTTCCACTATTACCCTCTTAGCGATCCGAATCTCCACTTGCATTTTCTACAAAAAGAGTGTTTCATAACTGCTCAATCAAAAATATGTTTTATCTCTGTTAACTGAATTTACAGATCAGAAATAAGTTTCACAGAATGCATCTGTGTAGTTTTTATTTGAAGATATTCTTTTTCCCAATGTAGGCCTCTTAGCGCTTAGCATGTCCAATTGGAGTTTCTACAGAAAGAGTGTTTCAGAATGGCTCAATCAAAAGTAAGGTTCAAATCTGTTAGTTGAATGCACAGAACAGAAAGAATTTTCACAGAATGCTACTGTGTAGTTTATATTTGAATAAATTCCTTTTTCCACTATTACCTTATTAGCGCTACGAATGTCCACTTGCATTTTCTACAGAAAGAGTGTTCAGAAAAGTATGGTTTAACTCTGTTAGCTTAATGAACATATCAGAAATAAGTTTCACAAAATGCTTCTGTGTACTTTTTATTTGAAGATATTATTTTTCCCAATATAGGCCTCTTAGCGCTCAGAATGTCCAATTGCAGTTTCTACAGAAAGAGTGTTTCAGAACGGCTCAATCAAAAGTAAGGTTCAACTCTGTTAGTTGAATGCACAGAACAGAAAGAAGTTTCATACAATGCTTCTGTGTAGTTTATATTTGAACATATTCTTTTTTCCACTATTACCCACTTAGCGCTACGAATGTCCAGTTGCATTTTCTACAGACAGAGTGTTTCAAAACTGCTCAATCAAAAGTATGGTTTAACTCTGTTAGCTGAATGTTCAGATCAGAAAGAAGTTTCACAGAATGCTTCTGTTTAGTTTATATTTGAATATATTCCTTTTTCCACTACTACGCTCTTAGCGCTAAAAATGTCCAGTTGCATTTTCTACAGAAAGAGTGTTCAGATCTGCTCAATCAAAAGTATGGTTTAACTCTGTTAGCTGAATGCACAGATCAGAAAGAAGTTTCACCGAATGATTCTGTGTAGTTTATATTTGAAGACATTCGTTTTTCCACTATTACCTTCTTAGCGCTCCGAATCTCCACTTGCATTTTCTACACAAAGAGTGTTTCATAACTGCTCAATCAATAATATGTTTTATCTCTCTTAACTGAATTTACAGATCAGAAATAAGTTTCACAGAATGCATCTGTGTAGTTTTTATTTGAAGATATTCTTTTTCCCAATGTAGGCCTCTTAGCGCTTAGCATGTCCAATTGCAGTTTCTACAGAAAGAGTGTTTCAGAACGGCTCAATCAAAAGTAAGGTTCAACTCTGTTAGTTGAATGCACAGAACAGAAAGAATTTTCACAGAATGCTACTGTGTAGTTTATATTTGAATATATTCCTTTTTCCACTATTACCCTCTTAGCGCTCCGAATGTCCACTTGCATTTTCTACAGAAAGAGTGTTCAGAACTGCGCAATCAAAAGTATGGTTTAACTCTGTTAGCTTAATGAACATATCAGAAATAAGTTTCACACAATGCTTCTGTGTAGTTTTTATTTGAAGATATTATTTTTCCCAATAGAGGCCTCTTAGCGCTCAGAATGTCCAATTGCAGTTTCTACAGAAAGAGTGTTTCTGAAAGGCTCAATCAAAAGTAAGGTTCAACTCTGTTAGTTGAATGCACAGAACAGAAAGAAGTTTCATACAATGCTTCTGTGTAGTTTATATTTGAACACATTCTTTTTTCCACTATAACCCACTTGGCGCTACGAATGTCCAGTTGCATTTTCTACAGACAGAGTGTTTCAAAACTGCTCAATCAAAAGTATGGTTTAACTCTGTTAGCTGTATGCTCAGATCAGAAAGAAGTTTCACAGAATGCTTCTGTGTAGTTTATATTTGAATATATTCCTTTTTCCACTACTACTCTCTTAGCGCTCCAAATGTCCAGTTGCATTTTCTACAGAAAGAGTGTTCAGATCTGCTCAATCAAAAGTATGGTTTAACTCTATTAGCTGAATGCACAGATCAGAAAAAAGTTTCACAGAATTATTCTGTGTAGTTTATATTTGGAGACATTCCTTTTTCCACTATTACCCTCTTAGCGCTCCGAATCTCCACTTGCATTTTCTACAGAAAGCGTGTTTCAGAACGGCTCAATCAAAACTAAGGTTCAACGCTTTTAGTTGAACAAACAGAACAGAAAGAAGTTTCACACAATTCTTCTGTGTAGTTTTTATTTGTAGACATTCATTTTCCCCAATATAGGCCTCTTAGCGCTCAGAATGTCCAATTGCAGTTTCTACAGAAACAGTGTTTCAGAACGGCTCAATCAAAAGTAAGGTTCAACTCTGTTAGTTGAATGCACAGAACAGAAAGAAGTTTCATACAATGCTTCTGTGTAGTTTATATTTGAACCTATTTTTGTTTCCACTATTACCCACTTAGCGCTATGAATGTCCAGTTGCATTTTCTACAGACAGAGTGTTTCCAAACTGCTCAATCAAAAGTATGGTTTAACTCTGTTAGCTGAATGCTCAGATCAGAAAGAAGTTTCACAGAATGCTTCTGTGTAGTTTATATTTGAATATATTCCTTTTTCCACTACTACTCTCTTAGCGCTCCAAATGTCCAGTTGCATTTTCTACAGAAATAGTGTTCAGATCTGCTCAATCAAAAGTATGGTTTAACTCTGTTAGCTGAATGCACAGATCTGAAAGAAGTTTCACCGAATGATTCTGTGTAGTTTATATTTGAAGACATTCCTTTTTCCACTATTACCCTCTTAGCGCTCCGAATCTCCACTTGCATTTTCTACAAAAAGAGTGTTTCATAACTGCTCAATCAAAAATATGTTTTATCTCTGTTAACTGAATTTACAGATCAGAAATAAGTTTCACAGAATGCATCTGTGTAGTTTTTATTTGAAGATATTCTTTTTCCCAATGTAGGCCTCTTAGCGCTTAGCATGTCCAATTGCAGTTTCTACAGAAAGAGTGTTTCAGAACGGCTCAATCAAAAGTAAGGTTCAACTCTGTTAGTTGAATGCACAGAACAGAAAGTATTTTCACAGAATGCTACTGTGTAGTTTATATTTGAATATATTCCTTTCTCCACTATTACCCTCTTAGCGCTCCGAATGTCCACTTGCATTTTCTACAGAAAGAGTGTTCAGAACTGCGCAATCAAAAGTATGGTTTAACTCTGTTAGCTTAATGAACATATCAGAAATAAGTTTCACACAATGCTTCTGTGTAGTTTTTATTTGAAGATATTATTTTTCCCAATAGAGGCCTCTTAGCGCTCAGAATGTCCAATTGCAGTTTCAACAGAAAGAGTGTTTCAGAAAGGCTCAATCAAAAGTAAGGTTCAACTCTGTTAGTTGAATGCACAGAACAGAAAGAAGTTTCATACAATGCTTCTGTGTAGTTTATATTTGAACATATTCTTTTTTCCACTATTACCCACTTAGCGCTACGAATGTCCAGTTGCATTTTCTACAGACAGAGTGTTTCAAAACTGCTCAATCAAAAGTATGGTTTAACTCTGTTAGCTGAATGCTCAGATCAGAAAGAAGTTACACAGAATGCTTCTGTGTAGTTTATATTTGAATATATTCCTTTTTCCACTACTACTCTCTTAGCGCTCCAAATGTCCAGTTGCATTTTCTACAGAAAGAGTGTTCAGATCTGCTCAATCAAAAGTATGGTTTAACTCTGTTAGCTGAATGCACAGATCAGAAAGAAGTTTCACAGAATGATTCTGTGTAGTTTATATTTGGAGACATTCCTTTTTCCACTATTACCCTCTTAGCGCTCCGAATCTCCACTTGCATTTTCTACAGAAAGAGTGTTTCAGAACGGCTCAATCAAAACTAAGGTTCAACTCTTTTAGTTGAACAAACAGAACAGAAAGAAGTTTCACACAATTCTTCTGTGTAGTTTTTATTTGTAGACATTCTTTTTCCCAATATAGGCTTCTTAGCGCTCAGAATGTCCAATTGCAGTTTCTACAGAAACAGTGTTTCAGAACGGCTCAATCAAAAGTAAGGTTCAACTCTGTTAGTTGAATGCACAGAACAGAAAGGAGTTTCATACAATGCTTCTGTGTAGTTTATATTTGAACATATTGTTTTTTCCACTATTACCCACTTAGCGCTACGAATGTCCAGTTGCATTTTCTACAGACAGAGTGTTTCCAAACTGCTCAATCAAAAGTATGGTTTAACTCTGTTAGCTGAATGCTCAGATCAGAAAGAAGTTTCACAGAATGCTTCTGTGTAGTTTATATTGGAATATATTCCTTTTTCCACTACTACGCTCTTAGCGCTCCAAATGTCCAGTTGCATTTTCTACAGAAGGAGTGTTCAGATCTGCTCAATCAAAAGTATGGTTTAACTCTGTTAGCTGAATGCACAGATGAGAAAGAAGTTTCACCGAATGATTCTGTGTAGTTTATATTTGAAGACATTCCTTTTTCCACTATTACCCTCTTAGCGCTCCGAATCTCCACTTGCATTTTCTACAAAAAGAGTGTTTCATAACTGCTCAATCAAAAATATGTTTTATCTCTCTTAACTGAATTTACAGATCAGAAATAAGTTTCACAGAATGCATCTGTGTAGTTTTTATTTGAAGATATTCTTTTTACCAATGTAGGCCTCTTAGCGCTTAGCTTGTCCAATTGCAGTTTCTACAGAAAGAGTGTTTCAGAACGGCTCAATCAAAAGTAAGGTTCAACTCTGTTATTTGAATGCACAGAACAGAAAGAATTTTCACAGAATGCTACTGTGTAGTTTATATTTGAATATATTCCTTTTTCCACTATTACCCTCTTAGCGCTCCGAATGTCCACTTGCATTTTCTACAGAAAGAGTGTTCAGAACTGCGCAATCAAAAGTATGGTTTAACTCTGTTAGCTTAATGAACATATCAGAAATAAGTTTCACACAATGCTTCTGTGTAGTTTTTATTTGAAGATATTATTTTTCCCAATAGAGGCCTCTTAGCGCTCAGAATGTCCAATTGCAGTTTCTACAGAAAGAGTGTTTCAGAAAGGCTCAATCAAAAGTAAGGTTCAACTCTGTTAGTTGAATGCACAGAACAGAAAGTAGTTTCATACAATGCTTCTGTGTAGTTTATATTTGAACATATTCTTTTTTCCACTATTACCCACTTAGCGCTACGAATGTCCAGTTGCATTTTCTACAGACAGAGTGTTTCAAAACTGCTCAATCAAAAGTATGGTTTAACTCTGTTAGCTGAATGCTCAGATCAGAAAGAAGTTTCACAGAATGCTTCTGTGTAGTTTATATTTGAATATATTCCTTTTTCCACTACTACTCTCTTAGCGCTCCAAATGTCCAGTTGCATTTTCTACAGAAGGAGTGTTCAGATCTGCTCAATCAAAAGTATGGTTTAACTCTGTTAGCTGAATGCACAGATCAGAAAGAAGTTTCACAGAATGATTCTGTGTAGTTTATATTTGGAGACATTCCTTTTTCCACTATTACCCTCTTAGCGCTCTGAATTTCCACTTGCATTTTATACAGAAAGAGTGTTTCTGAACGGCTCAATCAAAACTAAGGTTCAACTCTTTTAGTTGAACAAACAGAACAGAAAGAAGTTTGACACAATTCTTCTGTGTAGTTTTTATTTGTAGACATTCTTTTTCCCAATATAGGCCTCTTAGCGCTCAGAATGTCCAATTACAATTTCTACAGAAAGAGTGTTTCAGAACGGCTCAATGAAAAGTAAGTTTCAACTCTGTTAGTTGAATGCACAGAACAGAAAGAAGTTTCATACAATGCTTCTGTGTAGTTTATATTTGAACATATTCTTTTTTCCACTATTACCCACTTAGTGCTACGAATGTCCAGTTGCATTTTCTACAGACAGAGTGTTTCAAAACTGCTCAATCAGAAGTATGGTTTAACTCTGTTAGCTGAATGCTCAGATCAGAAAGAAGTTTCACAGAATGCTTCTGTGTAGTTTATATTTGAATATATTCCTTTTTCCAGTACTACGCTCTTAGCGCTCCAAATGTCCAGTTGCATTTTCTACAGAAAGAGTGTTCAGATCTGCTCAATCAAAAGTATGGTTTAACTCTGTTAGCTGAATGCACAGATCTGAAAGATGTTTCACCGAATGATTCTGTGTAGTTTATATTTGAAGACATTCCTTTTTCCACTATTACCCTCTTAGCGCTCCGAATCTCCACTTGCATTTTCTACAAAAAGAGTGTTTCATAACTGCTCAATCAAAAATATGTTTTATCTCTGTTAACTGAATTTACAGATCAGAAATAAGTTTCACAGAATGCATCTGTGTAGTTTTTATTTGAAGATATTCTTTTTCCCAATGTAGGCCTCTTACCGCTTAGCATGTCCAATTGCAGTTTCTACAGAAAGAGTGTTTCAGAACGGCTCAATCAAAAGTAAGGTTCAACTCCGTTAGTTGAATGCACAGAACAGAAAGTATTTTCACAGAATGCTACTGTGTAGTTTATATTTGAATATATTCCTTTCTCCACTATTACCCTCTTAGCGCTCCGAATGTCCACTTGCATTTTCTACAGAAAGAGTGTTCAGAACTGCGCAATCAAAAGTATGGTTTAACTCTGTTAGCTTAATGAACATATCAGAAATAAGTTTCACACAATGCTTCTGTGTAGTTTTTATTTGAAGATATTATTTTTCCCAATATAGGCCTCTTAGCGCTCTGAATGTCCAATTGCAGTTTCTACAGAAAGAGTGCTTCAGAAAGGCTCAATCAAAAGTAAGGTTCAACTCTGTTAGTTGAATGCACAGAACAGAAAGAAGTTTCATACAATGCTTCTGTGCAGTTTATATTTGAACATATTCTTTTTTCCACTATTACCCACTTAGCGCTACGAATGTCCAGTTGCATTTTCTACAGACAGAGTGTTTCAAAACTGCTCAATCAAATGTATGGTTTAACTCTGTTAGCTGAAAGCTCAGATCAGAAAGAAGTTTCACAGAATGCTTCTGTGTACTTTATATTTGAATATATTCCTTTTTCCACTACTACTCTCTTAGTGCTCAAAATGTCCAGTTGCATTTTCTACAGAAAGAGTGTTCAGATCTGCTCAATCAAAAGTATGGTTTAACTCTGTTAGCTGAATGCACAGATCAGAAAGAAGTTTCACAGAATGATTCTGTGTAGTTTATATTTGGAGACATTCCTTTTTCCACTATTACCCTTTTAGCGCTCCGAATCTCCACTTGCATTTTATACAGAAAGAGTGTTTCTGAACGGCTCAATCAAAACTAAGGTTCAACTCTTTTAGTTGAACAAACAGAACAGAAAGAAGTTTGACAAAATTCTTCTGTGTAGTTTTTATTTGTAGACATTCTTTTTCCCAATATAGGCCTCTTAGCGCTCAGAATGTCCAATTGCAATTTCTACAGAAAGAGTGTTTCAGAACGGCTCAATGAAAAGTAAGGTTCAACTCTGTTAGTTGAATGCACAGAACAGAAAGAAGTTTCATACAATGCTTCTGTGTAGTTTATATTTGAACATATTCTTTTTTCCACTATTACCCACTTAGTGCTACGAATGTACAGTTGCATTATCTACAGACAGAGTGTTTCAAAACTGCTCAATCAAAAGTATTGTTTAACTCTGTTAGCTGAATGCTCAGATCAGAAAGAAGTTTCACAGAATGCTTCTGTGTAGTTTATATTTGAATATATTCCTTTTTCCAGTACTACGCTCTTAGCGCTCCAAATGTCCAGTTGCATTTTCTACAGAAAGAGTGTTCAGATCTGCTCAATCAAAAGTATGGTTTAACTCTGTTAGCTGAATGCACAGATCAGAAAGAAGTTTCACCGAATGATTCTGTGTAGTTTTTATTTGAAGACATTCCTTTTTCCACTCTTACCCTCTTAGCGCTCCGAATCTCCACTTGCATTTTCTACAAAAAGAGTGTTTCATAACTGCTCAATCAAAAATATGTTTTATCTCTCTTAACTGAATTTACAGATCAGAAATAAGTTTCACAGAATGCATCTGTGTAGTTTTTATTTGAAGATATTCTTTTTCCCAATGTAGGCCTCTTAGCGCTTAGCATGTCCAATTGCAGTTTCTACAGAAAGAGTGTTTCAGAACGGCTCAATCAAAAGTAAGGTTCAACTCTGTTAGTTGAATGCACAGAACAGAAAGAATTTTCACAGAATGCTACTGTGTAGTTTATATTTGAATATATTCCTTTTTCCACTATTACCCTCTTAGCGCTCCGAATGTCCACTTGCATTTTCTACAGAAAGAGTGTTCAGAACTGCGCAATCAAAAGTATGGTTTAACTCTGTTAGCTTAATGAACATATCAGAAATAAGTTTCACACAATGCTTCTGTGTAGTTTTTATTTGAAGATATTATTTTTCCCAATAGAGGCCTCTTAGCGCTCAGAATGTCCAATTGCAGTTTCAACAGAAAGAGTGTTTCAGAAAGGCTCAATCAAAAGTAAGGTTCAACTCTGTTAGTTGAATGCACAGAACAGAAAGAAGTTTCATACAATGCTTCTGTGTAGTTTATATTTGAACATATTCTTTTTTCCACTATTACCCACTTAGCGCTACGAATGTCCAGTTGCATTTTCTACAGACAGAGTGTTTCAAAACTGCTCAATCAAAAGTATGGTTTAACTCTGTTAGCTGAATGCTCAGATCAGAAAGAAGTTACACAGAATGCTTCTGTGTAGTTTATATTTGAATATATTCCTTTTTCCACTACTACTCTCTTAGCGCTCCAAATGTCCAGTTGCATTTTCTACAGAAAGAGTGTTCAGATCTGCTCAATCAAAAGTATGGTTTAACTCTGTTAGCTGAATGCACAGATCAGAAAGAAGTTTCACAGAATGATTCTGTGTAGTTTATATTTGGAGACATTCCTTTTTCCACTATTACCCTCTTAGCGCTCCGAATCTCCACTTGCATTTTCTACAGAAAGAGTGTTTCAGAACGGCTCAATCAAAACTAAGGTTCAACTCTTTTAGTTGAACAAACAGAACAGAAAGAAGTTTCACACAATTCTTCTGTGTAGTTTTTATTTGTAGACATTCTTTTTCCCAATATAGGCTTCTTAGCGCTCAGAATGTCCAATTGCAGTTTCTACAGAAACAGTGTTTCAGAACGGCTCAATCAAAAGTAAGGTTCAACTCTGTTAGTTGAATGCACAGAACAGAAAGGAGTTTCATACAATGCTTCTGTGTAGTTTATATTTGAACATATTCTTTTTTCCACTATTACCCACTTAGCGCTACGAATGTCCAGTTGCATTTTCTACAGACAGAGTGTTTCCAAACTGCTCAATCAAAAGTATGGTTTAACTCTGTTAGCTGAATGCTCAGATCAGAAAGAAGTTTCACAGAATGCTTCTGTGTAGTTTATATTTGAATATATTCCTTTTTCCACTACTACGCTCTTAGCGCTCCAAATGTCCAGTTGCATTTTCTACAGAAGGAGTGTTCAGATCTGCTCAATCAAAAGTATGGTTTAACTCTGTTAGCTGAATGCACAGATCAGAAAGAAGTTTCACCGAATGATTCTGTGTAGTTTATATTTGAAGACATTCCTTTTTCCACTATTACCCTCTTAGCGCTCCGAAACTCCACTTGCATTTTCTACAAAAAGAGTGTTTCATAACTGCTCAATCAAAAATATGTTTTATCTCTGTTAACTGAATTTACAGATCAGAAATAAGTTTCACAGAATGCATCTGTGTAGTTTTTATTTGAAGATATTCTTTTTCCCAATGTAGGCCTCTTAGCGCTTAGCATGTCCAATTGCAGTTTCTACAGAAAGAGTGTTTCAGAACGGCTCAATCAAAAGTAAGGTTCAACTCTGTTTGTTGAATGCACAGAACAGAAAGAATTTTCACAGAATGCTACTGTGTAGTTTATATTTGAATATATTCCTTTTTCCACTATTACCCTCTTAGTGCTGCGAATGTCCACTTGCATTTTCTACAGAAAGAGTGTTCAGAACTGCGCAATCAAAAGTATGGTTTAACTCTGTTAGCTTAATGAACATATCAGAAATAAGTTTCACACAATGCTTCTGTGTAGTTTTTATTTGAAGATATTATTTTTCCCAATAGAGGCCTCTTAGCGCTCAGAATGTCCAATTGCAGTTTCTACAGAAAGAGTGTTTCAGAACGGCTCAATCAAAAGTAAGGTTCAACTCTGTTAGTTGAATGCACAGAACAGAAAGAAGTTTCATACAATGCTTCTGTGTAGTTTATATTTGAACATATTCTTTTTTCCACTATTACCCACTTAGCGCTACGAATGTCCAGTTGCATTTTCTACAGACAGAGTGTTTCAAAACTGCTCAATCAAAAGTATGGTTTAACTCTGTTAGCTGAATGCTCAGATCAGAAAGAAGTTTCACAGAATGCTTCTGTGTAGTTTATATTTGAATATATTCCTTTTTCCACTACTACGCTCTTAGCGCTCCAAATGTCCAGTTGCAATTTCTACAGAAAGAGTGTTCAGATCTGCTCAATCAAAAGTATGGTTTAACTCTGTTAGCTGAATGCACAGATCAGAAAGAAGTTTCTCCGAATGATTCTGTGTAGTTTATGTTTGAAGACATTCCTTTTTCCACTATTACCCTCTTAGCGCTCCGAATCTCCACTTGCATTTTCTACAAAAAGAGTGTTTCATAACTGCTCAATCAAAAATATGTTTTATCTCTCTTAACTGAATTTACAGATCAGAAATAAGTTTCACAGAATGCATCTGTGTAGTTTTTATTTGAAGATATTCTTTTTACCAATGTAGGCCTCTTAGCGCTTAGCATGTCCAATTGCAGTTTCTACAGAAAGAGTGTTTCAGAACGGCTCAATCAAAAGTAAGGTTCAACTCTGTTATTTGAATGCACAGAACGGAAAGAATTTTCACAGAATGCTACTGTGTAGTTTATATTTGAATATATTCCTTTTTCCACTATTACCCTCTTAGTGCTGCGAATGTCCACTTGCATTTTCTACAGAAAGAGTGTTCAGAACTGCGCAATCAAAAGTATGGTTTAACTCTGTTAGCTTAATGAACATATCAGAAATAAGTTTCACACAATGCTTCTGTGTAGTTTTTATTTGAAGATATTATTTTTCCCAATAGAGGCCTCTTAGCGCTCAGAATGTCCAATTGCAGTTTCTACAGAAAGAGTGTTTCAGAACGGCTCAATCAAAAGTAAGGTTCAACTCTGTTAGTTGAATGCACAGAACAGAAAGAAGTTTCATACAATGATTCTGTGTAGTTTATATTTGAACATATTCTTTTTTCCACTATTACCCACTTAGCGCTACGAATGTCCAGTTGCATTTTCTACAGACAGAGTGTTTCAAAACTGCTCAATCAAAAGTATGGTTTAACTCTGTTAGCTGAATGCTCAGATCAGAAAGAAGTTTCACAGAATGCTTCTGTGTAGTTTATATTTGAATATATTCCTTTTTCCACTACTACGCTCTTAGCGCTCCAAATGTCCAGTTGCAATTTCTACAGAAAGAGTGTTCAGATCTGCTCAATCAAAAGTATGGTTTAACTCTGTTAGCTGAATGCACAGATCAGAAAGAAGTTTCTCCGAATGATTCTGTGTAGTTTATGTTTGAAGACATTCCTTTTTCCACTATTACCCTCTTAGCGCTCCGAATCTCCACTTGCATTTTCTACAAAAAGAGTGTTTCATAACTGCTCAATCAAAAATATGTTTTATCTCTCTTAACTGAATTTACAGATCAGAAATAAGTTTCACAGAATGCATCTGTGTAGTTTTTATTTGAAGATATTCTTTTTACCAATGTAGGCCTCTTAGCGCTTAGCATGTCCAATTGCAGTTTCTACAGAAAGAGTGTTTCAGAACGGCTCAATCAAAAGTAAGGTTCAAATCTGTTATTTGAATGCACAGAACGGAAAGAATTTTCACAGAATGCTACTGTGTAGTTTATATTTGAATATATTCCTTTTTCCACTATTACCCTCTTAGCGCTCCGAATGTCCACTTGCATTTTCTACAGAAAGAGTGTTCAGAACTGCGCAATCAAAAGTATGGTTTAACTCTGTTAGCTTAATGAACATATCAGAAATAAGTTTCACACAATGCTTCTGTGTAGTTTTTATTTGAAGATATTATTTTTCCCAATAGAGGCCTCTTAGCGCTCAGAATGTCCAATTGCAGTTTCAACAGAAAGAGTGTTTCAGAAAGGCTCAATCAAAAGTAAGGTTCAACTCTGTTAGTTGAATGCACAGAACAGAAAGAAGTTTCATACAATGCTTCTGTGTAGTTTATATTTGAACATATTCTTTTTTCCACTATTACCCACTTAGCGCTACGAATGTCCAGTTGCATTTTCTACAGACAGAGTGTTTCAAAACTGCTCAATCAAAAGTATGGTTTAACTCTGTTAGCTGAATGCTCAGATCAGAAAGAAGTTACACAGAATGCTTCTGTGTAGTTTATATTTGAATATATTCCTTTTTCCACTACTACTCTCTTAGCGCTCCAAATGTCCAGTTGCATTTTCTACAGAAAGAGTGTTCAGATCTGCTCAATCAAAAGTATGGTTTAACTCTGTTAGCTGAATGCACAGATCAGAAAGAAGTTTCACAGAATGATTCTGTGTAGTTTATATTTGGAGACATTCCTTTTTCCACTATTACCCTCTTAGCGCTCCGAATCTCCACTTGCATTTTCTACAGAAAGAGTGTTTCAGAACGGCTCAATCAAAACTAAGGTTCAACTCTTTTAGTTGAACAAACAGAACAGAAAGAAGTTTCACACAATTCTTCTGTGTAGTTTTTATTTGTAGATATTCTTTTTCCCAATATAGGCTTCTTAGCGCTCAGAATGTCCAATTGCAGTTTCTACAGAAACAGTGTTTCAGAACGGCTCAATCAAAAGTAAGGTTCAACTCTGTTAGTTGAATGCACAGAACAGAAAGGAGTTTCATACAATGCTTCTGTGTAGTTTATATTTGAACATATTCTTTTTTCCACTATTACCCACTTAGCGCTACGAATGTCCAGTTGCATTTTCTACAGACAGAGTGTTTCCAAACTGCTCAATCAAAAGTATGGTTTAACTCTGTTAGCTGAATGCTCAGATCAGAAAGAAGTTTCACAGAATGCTTCTGTGTAGTTTATATTTGAATATATTCCTTTTTCCACTACTACGCTCTTAGCGCTCCAAATGTCCAGTTGCATTTTCTACAGAAGGAGTGTTCAGATCTGCTCAATCAAAAGTATGGTTTAACTCTGTTAGCTGAATGCACAGATCAGAAAGAAGTTTCACCGAATGATTCTGTGTAGTTTATATTTGAAGACATTCCTTTTTCCACTATTACCCTCTTAGCGCTCCGAATCTCCACTTGCATTTTCTACAAAAAGAGTGTTTCATAACTGCTCAATCAAAAATATGTTTTATCTCTCTTAACTGAATTTACAGATCAGAAATAAGTTTCACAGAATGCATCTGTGTAGTTTTTATTTGAAGATATTCTTTTTCCCAATGTAGGCCTCTTAGCGCTTAGCATGTCCAATTGCAGTTTCTACAGAAAGAGTGTTTCAGAACGGCTCAATCAAAAGTAAGGTTCAACTCTGTTAGTTGAATGCACAGAACAGAAAGAATTTTCACAGAATGCTACTGTGTAGTTTATATTTGAATATATTCCTTTTTCCACTATTACCCTCTTAGTGCTGCGAATGTCCACTTGCATTTTCTACAGAAAGAGTGTTCAGAACTGCGCAATCAAAAGTATGGTTTAACTCTGTTAGCTTAATGAACATATCAGAAATAAGTTTCACACAATGCTTCTGTGTAGTTTTTATTTGAAGATATTATTTTTCCCAATAGAGGCCTCTTAGCGCTCAGAATGTCCAATTGCAGTTTCTACAGAAAGAGTGTTTCAGAACGGCTCAATCAAAAGTAAGGTTCAACTCTGTTAGTTGAATGCACAGAACAGAAAGAAGTTTCATACAATGCTTCTGTGTAGTTTATATTTGAACATATTCTTTTTTCCACTATTACCCACTTAGCGCTACGAATGTCCAGTTGCATTTTCTACAGACAGAGTGTTTCAAAACTGCTCAATCAAAAGTATGGTTTAACTCTGTTAGCTGAATGCTCAGATCAGAAAGAAGTTTCACAGAATGCTTCTGTGTAGTTTATATTTGAATATATTCCTTTTTCCACTACTGCGCTCTTAGCGCTCCAAATGTCCAGTTGCAATTTCTACAGAAGGAGTGTTCAGATCTGCTCAATCAAAAGTATGGTTTAACTCTGTTAGCTGAATGCACAGATCAGAAAGAAGTTTCCCCGAATGATTCTGTGTAGTTTATGTTTGAAGACATTCCTTTTTCCACTATTACCCTCTTAGCGCTCCGAATCTCCACTTGCATTTTCTACAAAAAGAGTGTTTCATAACTGCTCAATCAAAAATATGTTTTATCTCTCTTAACTGAATTTACAGATCAGAAATAAGTTTCACAGAATGCATCTGTGTAGTTTTTATTTGAAGATATTCTTTTTCCCAATGTAGGCCTCTTAGCGCTTAGCATGTCCAATTGCAGTTTCTACAGAAAGAGTGTTTCAGAACGGCTCAATCAAAAGTAAGGTTCAACTCTGTTATTTGAATGCACAGAACGGAAAGAATTTTCACAGAATGCTACTGTGTAGTTTATATTTGAATATATTCCTTTTTCCACTATTACCCTCTTAGTGCTGCGAATGTCCACTTGCATTTTCTACAGAAAGAGTGTTCAGAACTGCGCAATCAAAAGTATGGTTTAACTCTGTTAGCTTAATGAACATATCAGAAATAAGTTTCACACAATGCTTCTGTGTAGTTTTTATTTGAAGATATTATTTTTCCCAATAGAGGCCTCTTAGCGCTCAGAATGTCCAATTGCAGTTTCTACAGAAAGAGTGTTTCAGAACGGCTCAATCAAAAGTAAGGTTCAACTCTGTTAGTTGAATGCACAGAACAGAAAGAAGTTTCATACAATGCTTCTGTGTAGTTTATATTTGAACATATTCTTTTTTCCACTATTACCCACTTAGCGCTACGAATGTCCAGTTGCATTTTCTACAGACAGAGTGTTTCAAAACTGCTCAATCAAAAGTATGGTTTAACTCTGTTAGCTGAATGCTCTGATCAGAAAGAAGTTTCACAGAATGCTTCTGTGTAGTTTATATTTGAATATATTCCTTTTTCCACTACTACGCTCTTAGCGCTCCAAATGTCCAGTTGCAATTTCGACAGAAAGAGTGTTCAGATCTGCTCAATCAAAAGTATGGTTTAACTCTGTTAGCTGAATGCACAGATCAGAAAGAAGTTTCTCCGAATGATTCTGTGTAGTTTATGTTTGAAGACATTCCTTTTTCCACTATTACCCTCTTAGCGCTCCGAATCTCCACTTGTATTTTCTACAAAAAGAGTGTTTCATAACTGCTCAATCAAAAATATGTTTTATCTCTCTTAACTGAATTTACAGATCAGAAATAAGTTTCACAGAATGCATCTGTGTAGTTTTTATTTGAAGATATTCTTTTTACCAATGTAGGCCTCTTAGCGCTTAGCATGTCCAATTGCAGTTTCTACAGAAAGAGTGTTTCAGAACGGCTCAATCAAAAGTAAGGTTCAACTCTGTTATTTGAATGCACAGAACGGAAAGAATTTTCACAGAATGCTACTGTGTAGTTTATATTTGAATATATTCCTTTTTCCACTATTACCCTCTTAGCGCTCCGAATGTCCACTTGCATTTTCTACAGAAAGAGTGCTCAGAACTGCGCAATCAAAAATATGGTTTAACTCTGTTAGCTTAATGAACATATCAGAAATAAGTTTCACACAATGCTTCTGTGTAGTTTTTATTTGAAGATATTATTTTTCCCAATAGAGGCCTCTTAGCGCTCAGAATGTCCAATTGCAGTTTCAACAGAAAGAGTGTTTCAGAAAGGCTCAATCAAAAGTAAGGTTCAACTCTGTTAGTTGAATGCACAGAACAGAAAGAAGTTTCATACAATGCTTCTGTGTAGTTTATATTTGAACATATTCTTTTTTCCACTATTACCCACTTAGCGCTACGAATGTCCAGTTGCATTTTCTACAGACAGAGTGTTTCAAAACTGCTCAATCATAAGTATGGTTTAACTCTGTTAGCTGAATGCTCAGATCAGAAAGAAGTTACACAGAATGCTTCTGTGTAGTTTATATTTGAATATATTCCTTTTTCCACTACTACTCTCTTAGCGCTCCAAATGTCCAGTTGCATTTTCTACAGAAAGAGTGTTCAGATCTGCTCAATCAAAAGTATGGTTTAACTCTGTTAGCTGAATGCACAGATCAGAAAGAAGTTTCACAGAATGATTCTGTGTAGTTTATATTTGGAGACATTCCTTTTTCCACTATTACCCTCTTAGCGCTCCGAATCTCCACTTGCATTTTCTACAGAAAGAGTGTTTCAGAACGGCTCAATCAAAACTAAGGTTCAACTCTTTTAGTTGAACAAACAGAACAGAAAGAAGTTTCACACAATTCTTCTGTGTAGTTTTTATTTGTAGACATTCTTTTTCCCAATATAGGCTTCTTAGCGCTCAGAATGTCCAATTGCAGTTTCTACAGAAACAGTGTTTCAGAACGGCTCAATCAAAAGTAAGGTTCAACTCTGTTAGTTGAATGCACAGAACAGAAAGGAGTTTCATACAATGCTTCTGTGTAGTTTATATTTGAACATATTCTTTTTTCCACTATTACCCACTTAGCGCTACGAATGTCCAGTTGCATTTTCTACAGACAGAGTGTTTCCAAACTGCTCAATCAAAAGTATGGTTTAACTCTGTTAGCTGAATGCTCAGATCAGAAAGAAGTTTCACAGAATGCTTCTGTGTAGTTTATATTTGAATATATTCCTTTTTCCACTACTACGCTCTTAGCGCTCCAAATGTCCAGTTGCATTTTCTACAGAAGGAGTGTTCAGATCTGCTCAATCAAAAGTATGGTTTAACTCTGTTAGCTGAATGCTCAGATCAGAAAGAAGTTTCACCGAATGATTCTGTGTAGTTTATATTTGAAGACATTCCTTTTTCCACTATTACCCTCTTAGCGCTCCGAATCTCCACTTGCATTTTCTACAAAAAGAGTGTTTCATAACTGCTCAATCAAAAATATGTTTTATCTCTCTTAACTGAATTTACAGATCAGAAATAAGTTTCACAGAATGCATCTGTGTAGTTTTTATTTGAAGATATTCTTTTTCCCAATGTAGGCCTCTTAGCGCTTAGCATGTCCAATTGCAGTTTCTACAGAAAGAGTGTTTCAGAACGGCTCAATCAAAAGTAAGGTTCAACTCTGTTAGTTGAATGCACAGAACAGAAAGAATTTTCACAGAATGCTACTTTGTAGTTTATATTTGAATATATTCCTTTTTCCACTATTACCCTCTTAGTGCTGCGAATGTCCACTTGCATTTTCTACAGAAAGAGTGTTCAGAACTGCGCAATCAAAAGTATGGTTTAACTCTGTTAGCTTAATGAACATATCAGAAATAAGTTTCACACAATGCTTCTGTGTAGTTTTTATTTGAAGATATTATTTTTCCCAATAGAGGCCTCTTAGCGCTCAGAATGTCCAATTGCAGTTTCTACAGAAAGAGTGTTTCAGAACGGCTCAATCAAAAGTAAGGTTCAACTCTGTTAGTTGAATGCACAGAACAGAAAGTAGTTTCATACAATGCTTCTGTGTAGTTTATATTTGAACATATTCTTTTTTCCACTATTACCCACTTAGCGCTACGAATGTCCAGTTGCATTTTCTACAGACAGAGTGTTTCCAAACTGCTCAATCAAAAGTATGGTTTAACTCTGTTAGCTGAATGCTCAGATCAGAAAGAAGTTTCACAGAATGCTTCTGTGTAGTTTATATTTGAATATATTCCTTTTTCCACTACTGCGCTCTTAGCGCTCCAAATGTCCAGTTGCAATTTCTACAGAAGGAGTGTTCAGATCTGCTCAATCAAAAGTATGGTTTAACTCTGTTAGCTGAATGCACAGATCAGAAAGAAGTTTCCCCGAATGATTCTGTGTAGTTTATGTTTGAAGACATTCCTTTTTCCACTATTACCCTCTTAGCGCTCCGAATCTCCACTTGCATTTTCTACAAAAAGAGTGTTTCATAACTGCTCAATCAAAAATATGTTTTATCTCTCTTAACTGAATTTACAGATCAGAAATAAGTTTCACAGAATGCATCTGTGTAGTTTTTATTTGAAGATATTCTTTTTCCCAATGTAGGCCTCTTAGCGCTTAGCATGTCCAATTGCAGTTTCTACAGAAAGAGTGTTTCAGAACGGCTCAATCAAAAGTAAGGTTCAACTCTGTTATTTGAATGCACAGAACGGAAAGAATTTTCACAGAATGCTACTGTGTAGTTTATATTTGAATATATTCCTTTTTCCACTATTACCCTCTTAGTGCTGCGAATGTCCACTTGCATTTTCTACAGAAAGAGTGTTCAGAACTGCGCAATCAAAAGTATGGTTTAACTCTGTTAGCTTAATGAACATATCAGAAATAAGTTTCACACAATGCTTCTGTGTAGTTTTTATTTGAAGATATTATTTTTCCCAATAGAGGCCTCTTAGCGCTCAGAATGTCCAATTGCAGTTTCTACAGAAAGAGTGTTTCAGAACGGCTCAATCAAAAGTAAGGTTCAACTCTGTTAGTTGAATGCACAGAACAGAAAGAAGTTTCATACAATGCTTCTGTGTAGTTTATATTTGAACATATTCTTTTTTCCACTATTACCCACTTAGCGCTACGAATGTCCAGTTGCATTTTCTACAGACAGAGTGTTTCAAAACTGCTCAATCAAAAGTATGGTTTAACTCTGTTAGCTGAATGCTCTGATCAGAAAGAAGTTTCACAGAATGCTTCTGTGTAGTTTATATTTGAATATATTCCTTTTTCCACTACTACGCTCTTAGCGCTCCAAATGTCCAGTTGCAATTTCTACAGAAAGAGTGTTCAGATCTGCTCAATCAAAAGTATGGTTTAACTCTGTTAGCTGAATGCACAGATCAGAAAGAAGTTTCTCCGAATGATTCTGTGTAGTTTATGTTTGAAGACATTCCTTTTTCCACTATTACCCTCTTAGCGCTCCGAATCTCCACTTGCATTTTCTACAAAAAGAGTGTTTCATAACTGCTCAATCAAAAATATGTTTTATCTCTCTTAACTGAATTTACAGATCAGAAATAAGTTTCACAGAATGCATCTGTGTAGTTTTTATTTGAAGATATTCTTTTTACCAATGTAGGCCTCTTAGCGCTTAGCATGTCCAATTGCAGTTTCTACAGAAAGAGTGTTTCAGAACGGCTCAATCAAAAGTAAGGTTCAACTCTGTTATTTGAATGCACAGAACGGAAAGAATTTTCACAGAATGCTACTGTGTAGTTTATATTTGAATATATTCCTTTTTCCACTATTACCCTCTTAGCGCTCCGAATGTCCACTTGCATTTTCTACAGAAAGAGTGTTCAGAACTGCGCAATCAAAAGTATGGTTTAACTCTGTTAGCTTAATGAACATATCAGAAATAAGTTTCACACAATGCTTCTGTGTAGTTTTTATTTGAAGATATTATTTTTCCCAATAGAGGCCTCTTAGCGCTCAGAATGTCCAATTGCAGTTTCAACAGAAAGAGTGTTTCAGAAAGGCTCAATCAAAAGTAAGGTTCAACTCTGTTAGTTGAATGCACAGAACAGAAAGAAGTTTCATACAATGCTTCTGTGTAGTTTATATTTGAACATATTCTTTTTTCCACTATTACCCACTTAGCGCTACGAATGTCCAGTTGCATTTTCTACAGACAGAGTGTTTCAAAACTGCTCAATCAAAAGTATGGTTTAACTCTGTTAGCTGAATGCTCAGATCAGAAAGAAGTTACACAGAATGCTTCTGTGTAGTTTATATTTGAATATATTCCTTTTTCCACTACTACTCTCTTAGCGCTCCAAATGTCCAGTTGCATTTTCTACAGAAAGAGTGTTCAGATCTGCTCAATCAAAAGTATGGTTTAACTCTGTTAGCTGAATGCACAGATCAGAAAGAAGTTTCACAGAATGATTCTGTGTAGTTTATATTTGGAGACATTCCTTTTTCCACTATTACCCTCTTAGCGCTCCGAATCTCCACTTGCATTTTCTACAGAAAGAGTGTTTCAGAACGGCTCAATCAAAACTAAGGTTCAACTCTTTTAGTTGAACAAACAGAACAGAAAGAAGTTTCACACAATTCTTCTGTGTAGTTTTTATTTGTAGACATTCTTTTTCCCAATATAGGCTTCTTAGCGCTCAGAATGTCCAATTGCAGTTTCTACAGAAACAGTGTTTCAGAACGGCTCAATCAAAAGTAAGGTTCAACTCTGTTAGTTGAATGCACAGAACAGAAAGGAGTTTCATACAATGCTTCTGTGTAGTTTATATTTGAACATATTCTTTTTTCCACTATTACCCACTTAGCGCTACGAATGTCCAGTTGCATTTTCTACAGACAGAGTGTTTCCAAACTGCTCAATCAAAAGTATGGTTTAACTCTGTTAGCTGAATGCTCAGATCAGAAAGAAGTTTCACAGAATGCTTCTGTGTAGTTTATATTTGAATATATTCCTTTTTCCACTACTACGCTCTTAGCGCTCCAAATGTCCAGTTGCATTTTCTACAGAAGGAGTGTTCAGATCTGCTCAATCAAAAGTATGGTTTAACTCTGTTAGCTGAATGCTCAGATCAGAAAGAAGTTTCACCGAATGATTCTGTGTAGTTTATATTTGAAGACATTCCTTTTTCCACTATTACCCTCTTAGCGCTCCGAATCTCCACTTGCATTTTCTACAAAAAGAGTGTTTCATAACTGCTCAATCAAAAATATGTTTTATCTCTCTTAACTGAATTTACAGATCAGAAATAAGTTTCACAGAATGCATCTGTGTAGTTTTTATTTGAAGATATTCTTTTTCCCAATGTAGGCCTCTTAGCGCTTAGCATGTCCAATTGCAGTTTCTACAGAAAGAGTGTTTCAGAACGGCTCAATCAAAAGTAAGGTTCAACTCTGTTAGTTGAATGCACAGAACAGAAAGAATTTTCACAGAATGCTACTGTGTAGTTTATATTTGAATATATTCCTTTTTCCACTATTACCCTCTTAGTGCTGCGAATGTCCACTTGCATTTTCTACAGAAAGAGTGTTCAGAACTGCGCAATCAAAAGTATGGTTTAACTCTGTTAGCTTAATGAACATATCAGAAATAAGTTTCACACAATGCTTCTGTGTAGTTTTTATTTGAAGATATTATTTTTCCCAATAGAGGCCTCTTAGCGCTCAGAATGTCCAATTGCAGTTTCTACAGAAAGAGTGTTTCAGAACGGCTCAATCAAAAGTAAGGTTCAACTCTGTTAGTTGAATGCACAGAACAGAAAGAAGTTTCATACAATGCTTCTGTGTAGTTTATATTTGAACATATTCTTTTTTCCACTATTACCCACTTAGCGCTACGAATGTCCAGTTGCATTTTCTACAGACAGAGTGTTTCCAAACTGCTCAATCAAAAGTATGGTTTAACTCTGTTAGCTGAATGCTCAGATCAGAAAGAAGTTTCACAGAATGCTTCTGTGTAGTTTATATTTGAATATATTCCTTTTTCCACTACTACGCTCTTAGCGCTCCAAATGTCCAGTTGCATTTTCTACAGAAGGAGTGTTCAGATCTGCTCAATCAAAAGTATGGTTTAACTCTGTTAGCTGAATGCTCAGATCAGAAAGAAGTTTCACCGAATGATTCTGTGTAGTTTATATTTGAAGACATTCCTTTTTCCACTATTACCCTCTTAGCGCTCCGAATCTCCACTTGCATTTTCTACAAAAAGAGTGTTTCATAACTGCTCAATCAAAAATATGTTTTATCTCTCTTAACTGAATTTACAGATCAGAAATAAGTTTCACAGAATGCATCTGTGTAGTTTTTATTTGAAGATATTCTTTTTCCCAATGTAGGCCTCTTAGCGCTTAGCATGTCCAATTGCAGTTTCTACAGAAAGAGTGTTTCAGAACGGCTCAATCAAAAGTAAGGTTCAACTCTGTTAGTTGAATGCACAGAACAGAAAGAATTTTCACAGAATGCTACTGTGTAGTTTATATTTGAATATATTCCTTTTTCCACTATTACCCTCTTAGTGCTGCGAATGTCCACTTGCATTTTCTACAGAAAGAGTGTTCAGAACTGCGCAATCAAAAGTATGGTTTAACTCTGTTAGCTTAATGAACATATCAGAAATAAGTTTCACACAATGCTTCTGTGTAGTTTTTATTTGAAGATATTATTTTTCCCAATAGAGGCCTCTTAGCGCTCAGAATGTCCAATTGCAGTTTCTACAGAAAGAGTGTTTCAGAACGGCTCAATCAAAAGTAAGGTTCAACTCTGTTAGTTGAATGCACAGAACAGAAAGTAGTTTCATACAATGCTTCTGTGTAGTTTATATTTGAACATATTCTTTTTTCCACTATTACCCACTTAGCGCTACGAATGTCCAGTTGCATTTTCTACAGACAGAGTGTTTCCAAACTGCTCAATCAAAAGTATGGTTTAACTCTGTTAGCTGAATGCTCAGATCAGAAAGAAGTTTCACAGAATGCTTCTGTGTAGTTTATATTTGAATATATTCCTTTTTCCACTACTGCGCTCTTAGCGCTCCAAATGTCCAGTTGCAATTTCTACAGAAGGAGTGTTCAGATCTGCTCAATCAAAAGTATGGTTTAACTCTGTTAGCTGAATGCACAGATCAGAAAGAAGTTTCCCCGAATGATTCTGTGTAGTTTATGTTTGAAGACATTCCTTTTTCCACTATTACCCTCTTAGCGCTCCGAATCTCCACTTGCATTTTCTACAAAAAGAGTGTTTCATAACTGCTCAATCAAAAATATGTTTTATCTCTCTTAACTGAATTTACAGATCAGAAATAAGTTTCACAGAATGCATCTGTGTAGTTTTTATTTGAAGATATTCTTTTTCCCAATGTAGGCCTCTTAGCGCTTAGCATGTCCAATTGCAGTTTCTACAGAAAGAGTGTTTCAGAACGGCTCAATCAAAAGTAAGGTTCAACTCTGTTATTTGAATGCACAGAACGGAAAGAATTTTCACAGAATGCTACTGTGTAGTTTATATTTGAATATATTCCTTTTTCCACTATTACCCTCTTAGTGCTGCGAATGTCCACTTGCATTTTCTACAGAAAGAGTGTTCAGAACTGCGCAATCAAAAGTATGGTTTAACTCTGTTAGCTTAATGAACATATCAGAAATAAGTTTCACACAATGCTTCTGTGTAGTTTTTATTTGAAGATATTATTTTTCCCAATAGAGGCCTCTTAGCGCTCAGAATGTCCAATTGCAGTTTCTACAGAAAGAGTGTTTCAGAACGGCTCAATCAAAAGTAAGGTTCAACTCTGTTAGTTGAATGCACAGAACAGAAAGAAGTTTCATACAATGCTTCTGTGTAGTTTATATTTGAACATATTCTTTTTTCCACTATTACCCACTTAGCGCTACGAATGTCCAGTTGCATTTTCTACAGACAGAGTGTTTCAAAACTGCTCAATCAAAAGTATGGTTTAACTCTGTTAGCTGAATGCTCTGATCAGAAAGAAGTTTCACAGAATGCTTCTGTGTAGTTTATATTTGAATATATTCCTTTTTCCACTACTACGCTCTTAGCGCTCCAAATGTCCAGTTGCAATTTCTACAGAAAGAGTGTTCAGATCTGCTCAATCAAAAGTATGGTTTAACTCTGTTAGCTGAATGCACAGATCAGAAAGAAGTTTCTCCGAATGATTCTGTGTAGTTTATGTTTGAAGACATTCCTTTTTCCACTATTACCCTCTTAGCGCTCCGAATCTCCACTTGCATTTTCTACAAAAAGAGTGTTTCATAACTGCTCAATCAAAAATATGTTTTATCTCTCTTAACTGAATTTACAGATCAGAAATAAGTTTCACAGAATGCATCTGTGTAGTTTTTATTTGAAGATATTCTTTTTACCAATGTAGGCCTCTTAGCGCTTAGCATGTCCAATTGCAGTTTCTACAGAAAGAGTGTTTCAGAACGGCTCAATCAAAAGTAAGGTTCAACTCTGTTATTTGAATGCACAGAACGGAAAGAATTTTCACAGAATGCTACTGTGTAGTTTATATTTGAATATATTCCTTTTTCCACTATTACCCTCTTAGCGCTCCGAATGTCCACTTGCATTTTCTACAGAAAGAGTGTTCAGAACTGCGCAATCAAAAGTATGGTTTAACTCTGTTAGCTTAATGAACATATCAGAAATAAGTTTCACACAATGCTTCTGTGTAGTTTTTATTTGAAGATATTATTTTTCCCAATAGAGGCCTCTTAGCGCTCAGAATGTCCAATTGCAGTTTCAACAGAAAGAGTGTTTCAGAAAGGCTCAATCAAAAGTAAGGTTCAACTCTGTTAGTTGAATGCACAGAACAGAAAGAAGTTTCATACAATGCTTCTGTGTAGTTTATATTTGAACATATTCTTTTTTCCACTATTACCCACTTAGCGCTACGAATGTCCAGTTGCATTTTCTACAGACAGAGTGTTTCAAAACTGCTCAATCAAAAGTATGGTTTAACTCTGTTAGCTGAATGCTCAGATCAGAAAGAAGTTACACAGAATGCTTCTGTGTAGTTTATATTTGAATATATTCCTTTTTCCACTACTACTCTCTTAGCGCTCCAAATGTCCAGTTGCATTTTCTACAGAAAGAGTGTTCAGATCTGCTCAATCAAAAGTATGGTTTAACTCTGTTAGCTGAATGCACAGATCAGAAAGAAGTTTCACAGAATGATTCTGTGTAGTTTATATTTGGAGACATTCCTTTTTCCACTATTACCCTCTTAGCGCTCCGAATCTCCACTTGCATTTTCTACAGAAAGAGTGTTTCAGAACGGCTCAATCAAAACTAAGGTTCAACTCTTTTAGTTGAACAAACAGAACAGAAAGAAGTTTCACACAATTCTTCTGTGTAGTTTTTATTTGTAGACATTCTTTTTCCCAATATAGGCTTCTTAGCGCTCAGAATGTCCAATTGCAGTTTCTACAGAAACAGTGTTTCAGAACGGCTCAATCAAAAGTAAGGTTCAACTCTGTTAGTTGAATGCACAGAACAGAAAGGAGTTTCATACAATGCTTCTGTGTAGTTTATATTTGAACATATTCTTTTTTCCACTATTACCCACTTAGCGCTACGAATGTCCAGTTGCATTTTCTACAGACAGAGTGTTTCCAAACTGCTCAATCAAAAGTATGGTTTAACTCTGTTAGCTGAATGCTCAGATCAGAAAGAAGTTTCACAGAATGCTTCTGTGTAGTTTATATTTGAATATATTCCTTTTTCCACTACTACGCTCTTAGCGCTCCAAATGTCCAGTTGCATTTTCTACAGAAGGAGTGTTCAGATCTGCTCAATCAAAAGTATGGTTTAACTCTGTTAGCTGAATGCTCAGATCAGAAAGAAGTTTCACCGAATGATTCTGTGTAGTTTATATTTGAAGACATTCCTTTTTCCACTATTACCCTCTTAGCGCTCCGAATCTCCACTTGCATTTTCTACAAAAAGAGTGTTTCATAACTGCTCAATCAAAAATATGTTTTATCTCTCTTAACTGAATTTACAGATCAGAAATAAGTTTCACAGAATGCATCTGTGTAGTTTTTATTTGAAGATATTCTTTTTCCCAATGTAGGCCTCTTAGCGCTTAGCATGTCCAATTGCAGTTTCTACAGAAAGAGTGTTTCAGAACGGCTCAATCAAAAGTAAGGTTCAACTCTGTTAGTTGAATGCACAGAACAGAAAGAATTTTCACAGAATGCTACTGTGTAGTTTATATTTGAATATATTCCTTTTTCCACTATTACCCTCTTAGTGCTGCGAATGTCCACTTGCATTTTCTACAGAAAGAGTGTTCAGAACTGCGCAATCAAAAGTATGGTTTAACTCTGTTAGCTTAATGAACATATCAGAAATAAGTTTCACACAATGCTTCTGTGTAGTTTTTATTTGAAGATATTATTTTTCCCAATACAGGCCTCTTAGCGCTCAGAATGTCCAATTGCAGTTTCTACAGAAAGAGTGTTTCAGAACGGCTCAATCAAAAGTAAGGTTCAACTCTGTTAGTTGAATGCACAGAACAGAAAGAAGTTTCATACAATGCTTCTGTGTAGTTTATATTTGAACATATTCTTTTTTCCACTATTACCCACTTAGCGCTACGAATGTCCAGTTGCATTTTCTACAGACAGAGTGTTTCCAAACTGCTCAATCAAAAGTATGGTTTAACTCTGTTAGCTGAATGCTCAGATCAGAAAGAAGTTTCACAGAATGCTTCTGTGTAGTTTATATTTGAATATATTCCTTTTTCCACTAATACGCTCTTAGCGCTCCAAATGTCCAGTTGCAATTTCGACAGAAAGAGTGTTCAGATCTGCTCAATCAAAAGTATGGTTTAACTCTGTTAGCTGAATGCACAGATCAGAAAGAAGTTTCTCCGAATGATTCTGTGTAGTTTATGTTTGAAGACATTCCTTTTTCCACTATTACCCTCTTAGCGCTCCGAATCTCCACTTGCATTTTCTACAAAAAGAGTGTTTCATAACTGCTCAATCAAAAATATGTTTTATCTCTGTTAACTGAATTTACAGATCAGAAATAAGTTTCACAGAATGCATCTGTGTAGTTTTTATTTGAAGATATTCTTTTTCCCAATGTAGGCCTCTTAGCGCTTAGCATGTCCAATTGCAGTTTCTACAGAAAGAGTGTTTCAGAACGGCTCAATCAAAAGTAAGGTTCAACTCTGTTAGTTGAATGCACAGAACAGAAAGTATTTTCACAGAATGCTACTGTGTAGTTTATATTTGAATATATTCCTTTCTCCACTATTACCCTCTTAGCGCTCCGAATGTCCACTTGCATTTTCTACAGAAAGAGTGTTCAGAACTGCGCAATCAAAAGTATGGTTTAACTCTGTTAGCTTAATGAACATATCAGAAATAAGTTTCACACAATGCTTCTGTGTAGTTTTTATTTGAAGATATTATTTTTCCCAATATAGGCCTCTTAGCGCTAAGAATGTCCAATTGCAGTTTCTACAGAAAGAGTGTTTCAGAAAGGCTCAATCAAAAGTAAGGTTCAACTCTGTTAGTTGAATGCAAAGAACAGAAAGAAGTTTCATACAATGCTTCTGTGCAGTTTATATTTGAACATATTCTTTTTTCCACTATTACCCACTTAGCGCTACGAATGTCCAGTTGCATTTTCTACAGACAGAGTGTTTCAAAACTGCTCAATCAAAAGTATGGTTTAACTCTGTTAGCTGAATGCTCAGATCAGAAAGAAGTTTCACAGAATGCTTCTGTGTAGTTTATATTTGAATATATTCCTTTTTCCACTACTACTCTCTTAGTGCTCAAAATGTCCAGTTGCATTTTCTACAGAAAGAGTGTTCAGATCTGCTCAATCAAAAGTATGGTTTAACTCTGTTAGCTGAATGCACAGATCAGAAAGAAGTTTCACAGAATGATTCTGTGTAGTTTATATTTGGAGACATTCCTTTTTCCACTATTACCCTCTTAGCGCTCCGAATCTCCACTTGCATTTTATACAGAAAGAGTGTTTCTGAACGGCTCAATCAAAACTAAGGTTCAACTCTTTTAGTTGACCAAACAGAACAGAAAGAAGTTTGACAAAATTCTTCTGTGTAGTTTTTATTTGTAGACATTCTTTTTCCCAATATAGGCCTCTTAGCGCTCAGAATGTCCAATTGCAATTTCTACAGAAAGAGTGTTTCAGAACGGCTCAATGAAAAGTAAGGTTCAACTCTGTTAGTTGAATGCACAGAATAGAAAGAAGTTTCATACAATGCTTCTGTGTAGTTTATATTCGAACATATTCTTTTTTCCACTATTACCCACTTAGTGCTACGAATGTCCAGTTGAATTTTCTACAGACAGAGTTTTTCAAAACTGCTCAATCAAAAGTATGGTTTAACTCTGTTAGCTGAATGCTCAGATCAGAAAGAAGTTTCACAGAATGCTTCTGTGTAGTTTATATTTGAATATATTCCTTTTTCCAGTACTACGCTCTTAGCGCTCCAAATGTCCAGTTGCATTTTCTACAGAAAGAGTGTTCAGATCTGCTCAATCAAAAGTATGGTTTAACTCTGTTAGCTGAATGCACAGATCAGAAAGAAGTTTCACCGAATGATTCTGTGTAGTTTATATTTGAAGACATTCCTTTTTCCACTATTACCCTCTTAGCGCTCCGAATCTCCACTTGCATTTTCTACAAAAAGAGTGTTTCATAACTGCTCAATCAAAAATATGTTTTATCTCTCTTAACTGAATTTACAGATCAGAAATAAGTTTCACAGAATGCATCTGTGTAGTTTTTATTTGAAGATATTCTTTTTCCCAATGTAGGCCTCTTAGCGCTTAGCATGTCCAATTGCAGTTTCTACAGAAAGAGTGTTTCAGAACGGCTCAATCAAAAGTAAGGTTCAACTCTGTTAGTTGAATGCACAGAACAGAAAGAATTTTCACAGAATGCTACTGTGTAGTTTATATTTGAATATATTCCTTTTTCCACTATTACCCTCTTAGCGCTCCGAATGTCCACTTGCATTTTCTACAGAAAGAGTGTTCAGAACTGCGCAATCAAAAGTATGGTTTAACTCTGTTAGCTTAATGAACATATCAGAAATAAGTTTCACACAATGCTTCTGTGTAGTTTTTATTTGAAGATATTATTTTTCCCAATAGAGGCCTCTTAGCGCTCAGAATGTCCAATTGCAGTTTCAACAGAAAGAGTGTTTCAGAAAGGCTCAATCAAAAGTAAGGTTCAACTCTGTTAGTTGAATGCACAGAACAGAAAGAAGTTTCATACAATGCTTCTGTGTAGTTTATATTTGAACATATTCTATTTTCCACTATTACCCACTTAGCGCTACGAATGTCCAGTTGCATTTTCTACAGACAGAGTGTTTCAAAACTGCTCAATCAAAAGTATGGTTTAACTCTGTTAGCTGAATGCTCAGATCAGAAAGAAGTTACACAGAATGCTTCTGTGTAGTTTATATTTGAATATATTCCTTTTTCCACTACTACTCTCTTAGCGCTCCAAATGTCCAGTTGCATTTTCTACAGAAAGAGTGTTCAGATCTGCTCAATCAAAAGTATGGTTTAACTCTGTTAGCTGAATGCACAGATCAGAAAGAAGTTTCACAGAATGATTCTGTGTAGTTTATATTTGGAGACATTCCTTTTTCCACTATTACCCTCTTAGCGCTCCGAATCTCCACTTGCATTTTCTACAGAAAGAGTGTTTCAGAACGGCTCAATCAAAACTAAGGTTCAACTCTTTTAGTTGAACAAACAGAACAGAAAGAAGTTTCACACAATTCTTCTGTGTAGTTTTTATTTGTAGACATTCTTTTTCCCAATATAGGCTTCTTAGCGCTCAGAATGTCCAATTGCAGTTTCTACAGAAACAGTGTTTCAGAACGGCTCAATCAAAAGTAAGGTTCAACTCTGTTAGTTGAATGCACAGAACAGAAAGGAGTTTCATACAATGCTTCTGTGTAGTTTATATTTGAACATATTGTTTTTTCCACTATTACCCACTTAGCGCTACGAATGTCCAGTTGCATTTTCTACAGACAGAGTGTTTCCAAACTGCTCAATCAAAAGTATGGTTTAACTCTGTTAGCTGAATGCTCAGATCAGAAAGAAGTTTCACAGAATGCTTCTGTGTAGTTTATATTGGAATATATTCCTTTTTCCACTACTACGCTCTTAGCGCTCCAAATGTCCAGTTGCATTTTCTACAGAAGGAGTGTTCAGATCTGCTCAATCAAAAGTATGGTTTAACTCTGTTAGCTGAATGCACAGATGAGAAAGAAGTTTCACCGAATGATTCTGTGTAGTTTATATTTGAAGACATTCCTTTTTCCACTATTACCCTCTTAGCGCTCCGAATCTCCACTTGCATTTTCTACAAAAAGAGTGTTTCATAACTGCTCAATCAAAAATATGTTTTATCTCTCTTAACTGAATTTACAGATCAGAAATAAGTTTCACAGAATGCATCTGTGTAGTTTTTATTTGAAGATATTCTTTTTACCAATGTAGGCCTCTTAGCGCTTAGCTTGTCCAATTGCAGTTTCTACAGAAAGAGTGTTTCAGAACGGCTCAATCAAAAGTAAGGTTCAACTCTGTTATTTGAATGCACAGAACAGAAAGAATTTTCACAGAATGCTACTGTGTAGTTTATATTTGAATATATTCCTTTTTCCACTATTACCCTCTTAGCGCTCCGAATGTCCACTTGCATTTTCTACAGAAAGAGTGTTCAGAACTGCGCAATCAAAAGTATGGTTTAACTCTGTTAGCTTAATGAACATATCAGAAATAAGTTTCACACAATGCTTCTGTGTAGTTTTTATTTGAAGATATTATTTTTCCCAATAGAGGCCTCTTAGCGCTCAGAATGTCCAATTGCAGTTTCTACAGAAAGAGTGTTTCAGAAAGGCTCAATCAAAAGTAAGGTTCAACTCTGTTAGTTGAATGCACAGAACAGAAAGTAGTTTCATACAATGCTTCTGTGTAGTTTATATTTGAACATATTCTTTTTTCCACTATTACCCACTTAGCGCTACGAATGTCCAGTTGCATTTTCTACAGACAGAGTGTTTCAAAACTGCTCAATCAAAAGTATGGTTTAACTCTGTTAGCTGAATGCTCAGATCAGAAAGAAGTTTCACAGAATGCTTCTGTGTAGTTTATATTTGAATATATTCCTTTTTCCACTACTACTCTCTTAGCGCTCCAAATGTCCAGTTGCATTTTCTACAGAAGGAGTGTTCAGATCTGCTCAATCAAAAGTATGGTTTAACTCTGTTAGCTGAATGCACAGATCAGAAAGAAGTTTCACAGAATGATTCTGTGTAGTTTATATTTGGAGACATTCCTTTTTCCACTATTACCCTCTTAGCGCTCCGAATTTCCACTTGCATTTTATACAGAAAGAGTGTTTCTGAACGGCTCAATCAAAACTAAGGTTCAACTCTTTTAGTTGAACAAACAGAACAGAAAGAAGTTTGACACAATTCTTCTGTGTAGTTTTTATTTGTAGACATTCTTTTTCCCAATATAGGCCTCTTAGCGCTCAGAATGTCCAATTACAATTTCTACAGAAAGAGTGTTTCAGAACGGCTCAATGAAAAGTAAGGTTCAACTCTGTTAGTTGAATGCACAGAACAGAAAGAAGTTTCATACAATGCTTCTGTGTAGTTTATATTTGAACATATTCTTTTTTCCACTATTACCCACTTAGTGCTACGAATGTCCAGTTGCATTTTCTACAGACAGAGTGTTTCAAAACTGCTCAATCAGAAGTATGGTTTAACTCTGTTAGCTGAATGCTCAGATCAGAAAGAAGTTTCACAGAATGCTTCTGTGTAGTTTATATTTGAATATATTCCTTTTTCCAGTACTACGCTCTTAGCGCTCCAAATGTCCAGTTGCATTTTCTACAGAAAGAGTGTTCAGATCTGCTCAATCAAAAGTATGGTTTAACTCTGTTAGCTGAATGCACAGATCTGAAAGATGTTTCACCGAATGATTCTGTGTAGTTTATATTTGAAGACATTCCTTTTTCCACTATTACCCTCTTAGCGCTCCGAATCTCCACTTGCATTTTCTACAAAAAGAGTGTTTCATAACTGCTCAATCAAAAATATGTTTTATCTCTGTTAACTGAATTTACAGATCAGAAATAAGTTTCACAGAATGCATCTGTGTAGTTTTTATTTGAAGATATTCTTTTTCCCAATGTAGGCCTCTTACCGCTTAGCATGTCCAATTGCAGTTTCTAAAGAAAGAGTGTTTCAGAACGGCTCAATCAAAAGTAAGGTTCAACTCCGTTAGTTGAATGCACAGAACAGAAAGTATTTTCACAGAATGCTACTGTGTAGTTTATATTTGAATATATTCCTTTCTCCACTATTACCCTCTTAGCGCTCCGAATGTCCACTTGCATTTTCTACAGAAAGAGTGTTCAGAACTGCGCAATCAAAAGTATGGTTTAACTCTGTTAGCTTAATGAACATATCAGAAATAAGTTTCACACAATGCTTCTGTGTAGTTTTTATTTGAAGATATTATTTTTCCCAATATAGGCCTCTTAGCGCTCTGAATGTCCAATTGCAGTTTCTACAGAAAGAGTGCTTCAGAAAGGCTCAATCAAAAGTAAGGTTCAACTCTGTTAGTTGAATGCACAGAACAGAAAGAAGTTTCATACAATGCTTCTGTGCAGTTTATATTTGAACATATTCTTTTTTCCACTATTACCCACTTAGCGCTACGAATGTCCAGTTGCATTTTCTACAGACAGAGTGTTTCAAAACTGCTCAATCAAAAGTATGGTTTAACTCTGTTAGCTGAAAGCTCAGATCAGAAAGAAGTTTCACAGAATGCTTCTGTGTACTTTATATTTGAATATATTACTTTTTCCACTACTACTCTCTTAGTGCTCAAAATGTCCAGTTGCATTTTCTACAGAAAGAGTGTTCAGATCTGCTCAATCAAAAGTATGGTTTAACTCTGTTAGCTGAATGCACAGATCAGAAAGAAGTTTCACAGAATGATTCTGTGTAGTTTATATTTGGAGACATTCCTTTTTCCACTATTACCCTCTTAGCGCTCCGAATCTCCACTTGCATTTTATACAGAAAGAGTGTTTCTGAACGGCTCAATCAAAACTAAGGTTCAACTCTTTTAGTTGAACAAACAGAACAGAAAGAAGTTTGACAAAATTCTTCTGTGTAGTTTTTATTTGTAGACATTCTTTTTCCCAATATAGGCCTCTTAGCGCTCAGAATGTCCAATTGCAATTTCTACAGAAAGAGTGTTTCAGAACGGCTCAATGAAAAGTAAGGTTCAACTCTGTTAGTTGAATGCACAGAACAGAAAGAAGTTTCATACAATGCTTCTGTGTAGTTTATATTTGAACATATTCTTTTTTCCACTATTACCCACTTAGTGCTACGAATGTACAGTTGCATTATCTACAGACAGAGTGTTTCAAAACTGCTCAATCAAAAGTATTGTTTAACTCTGTTAGCTGAATGCTCAGATCAGAAAGAAGTTTCACAGAATGCTTCTGTGTAGTTTATATTTGAATATATTCCTTTTTCCAGTACTACGCTCTTAGCGCTCCAAATGTCCAGTTGCATTTTCTACAGAAAGAGTGTTCAGATCTGCTCAATCAAAAGTATGGTTTAACTCTGTTAGCTGAATGCACAGATCAGAAAGAAGTTTCACCGAATGATTCTGTGTAGTTTTTATTTGAAGACATTCCTTTTTCCACTCTTACCCTCTTAGCGCTCCGAATCTCCACTTGCATTTTCTACAAAAAGAGTGTTTCATAACTGCTCAATCAAAAATATGTTTTATCTCTCTTAACTGAATTTACAGATCAGAAATAAGTTTCACAGAATGCATCTGTGTAGTTTTTATTTGAAGATATTCTTTTTCCCAATGTAGGCCTCTTAGCGCTTAGCATGTCCAATTGCAGTTTCTACAGAAAGAGTGTTTCAGAACGGCTCAATCAAAAGTAAGGTTCAACTCTGTTAGTTGAATGCACAGAACAGAAAGAATTTTCACAGAATGCTACTGTGTAGTTTATATTTGAATATATTCCTTTTTCCACTATTACCCTCTTAGCGCTCCGAATGTCCACTTGCATTTTCTACAGAAAGAGTGTTCAGAACTGCGCAATCAAAAGTATGGTTTAACTCTGTTAGCTTAATGAACATATCAGAAATAAGTTTCACACAATGCTTCTGTGTAGTTTTTATTTGAAGATATTATTTTTCCCAATAGAGGCCTCTTAGCGCTCAGAATGTCCAATTGCAGTTTCAACAGAAAGAGTGTTTCAGAAAGGCTCAATCAAAAGTAAGGTTCAACTCTGTTAGTTGAATGCACAGAACAGAAAGAAGTTTCATACAATGCTTCTGTGTAGTTTATATTTGAACATATTCTTTTTTCCACTATTACCCACTTAGCGCTACGAATGTCCAGTTGCATTTTCTACAGACAGAGTGTTTCAAAACTGCTCAATCAAAAGTATGGTTTAACTCTGTTAGCTGAATGCTCAGATCAGAAAGAAGTTACACAGAATGCTTCTGTGTAGTTTATATTTGAATATATTCCTTTTTCCACTACTACTCTCTTAGCGCTCCAAATGTCCAGTTGCATTTTCTACAGAAAGAGTGTTCAGATCTGCTCAATCAAAAGTATGGTTTAACTCTGTTAGCTGAATGCACAGATCAGAAAGAAGTTTCACAGAATGATTCTGTGTAGTTTATATTTGGAGACATTCCTTTTTCCACTATTACCCTCTTAGCGCTCCGAATCTCCACTTGCATTTTCTACAGAAAGAGTGTTTCAGAACGGCTCAATCAAAACTAAGGTTCAACTCTTTTAGTTGAACAAACAGAACAGAAAGAAGTTTCACACAATTCTTCTGTGTAGTTTTTATTTGTAGACATTCTTTTTCCCAATATAGGCTTCTTAGCGCTCAGAATGTCCAATTGCAGTTTCTACAGAAACAGTGTTTCAGAACGGCTCAATCAAAAGTAAGGTTCAACTCTGTTAGTTGAATGCACAGAACAGAAAGGAGTTTCATACAATGCTTCTGTGTAGTTTATATTTGAACATATTCTTTTTTCCACTATTACCCACTTAGCGCTACGAATGTCCAGTTGCATTTTCTACAGACAGAGTGTTTCCAAACTGCTCAATCAAAAGTATGGTTTAACTCTGTTAGCTGAATGCTCAGATCAGAAAGAAGTTTCACAGAATGCTTCTGTGTAGTTTATATTTGAATATATTCCTTTTTCCACTACTACGCTCTTAGCGCTCCAAATGTCCAGTTGCATTTTCTACAGAAGGAGTGTTCAGATCTGCTCAATCAAAAGTATGGTTTAACTCTGTTAGCTGAATGCACAGATCAGAAAGAAGTTTCACCGAATGATTCTGTGTAGTTTATATTTGAAGACATTCCTTTTTCCACTATTACCCTCTTAGCGCTCCGAAACTCCACTTGCATTTTCTACAAAAAGAGTGTTTCATAACTGCTCAATCAAAAATATGTTTTATCTCTGTTAACTGAATTTACAGATCAGAAATAAGTTTCACAGAATGCATCTGTGTAGTTTTTATTTGAAGATATTCTTTTTCCCAATGTAGGCCTCTTAGCGCTTAGCATGTCCAATTGCAGTTTCTACAGAAAGAGTGTTTCAGAACGGCTCAATCAAAAGTAAGGTTCAACTCTGTTTGTTGAATGCACAGAACAGAAAGAATTTTCACAGAATGCTACTGTGTAGTTTATATTTGAATATATTCCTTTTTCCACTATTACCCTCTTAGTGCTGCGAATGTCCACTTGCATTTTCTACAGAAAGAGTGTTCAGAACTGCGCAATCAAAAGTATGGTTTAACTCTGTTAGCTTAATGAACATATCAGAAATAAGTTTCACACAATGCTTCTGTGTAGTTTTTATTTGAAGATATTATTTTTCCCAATAGAGGCCTCTTAGCGCTCAGAATGTCCAATTGCAGTTTCTACAGAAAGAGTGTTTCAGAACGGCTCAATCAAAAGTAAGGTTCAACTCTGTTAGTTGAATGCACAGAACAGAAAGAAGTTTCATACAATGCTTCTGTGTAGTTTATATTTGAACATATTCTTTTTTCCACTATTACCCACTTAGCGCTACGAATGTCCAGTTGCATTTTCTACAGACAGAGTGTTTCAAAACTGCTCAATCAAAAGTATGGTTTAACTCTGTTAGCTGAATGCTCAGATCAGAAAGAAGTTTCACAGAATGCTTCTGTGTAGTTTATATTTGAATATATTCCTTTTTCCACTACTACGCTCTTAGCGCTCCAAATGTCCAGTTGCAATTTCTACAGAAAGAGTGTTCAGATCTGCTCAATCAAAAGTATGGTTTAACTCTGTTAGCTGAATGCACAGATCAGAAAGAAGTTTCTCTGAATGATTCTGTGTAGTTTATGTTTGAAGACATTCCTTTTTCCACTATTACCCTCTTAGCGCTCCGAATCTCCACTTGCATTTTCTACAAAAAGAGTGTTTCATAACTGCTCAATCAAAAATATGTTTTATCTCTCTTAACTGAATTTACAGATCAGAAATAAGTTTCACAGAATGCATCTGTGTAGTTTTTATTTGAAGATATTCTTTTTACCAATGTAGGCCTCTTAGCGCTTAGCATGTCCAATTGCAGTTTCTACAGAAAGAGTGTTTCAGAACGGCTCAATCAAAAGTAAGGTTCAACTCTGTTATTTGAATGCACAGAACGGAAAGAATTTTCACAGAATGCTACTGTGTAGTTTATATTTGAATATATTACTTTTTCCACTATTACCCTCTTAGTGCTGCGAATGTCCACTTGCATTTTCTACAGAAAGAGTGTTCAGAACTGCGCAATCAAAAGTATGGTTTAACTCTGTTAGCTTAATGAACATATCAGAAATAAGTTTCACACAATGCTTCTGTGTAGTTTTTATTTGAAGATATTATTTTTCCCAATAGAGGCCTCTTAGCGCTCAGAATGTCCAATTGCAGTTTCTACAGAAAGAGTGTTTCAGAACGGCTCAATCAAAAGTAAGGTTCAACTCTGTTAGTTGAATGCACAGAACAGAAAGAAGTTTCATACAATGATTCTGTGTAGTTTATATTTGAACATATTCTTTTTTCCACTATTACCCACTTAGCGCTACGAATGTCCAGTTGCATTTTCTACAGACAGAGTGTTTCAAAACTGCTCAATCAAAAGTATGGTTTAACTCTGTTAGCTGAATGCTCAGATCAGAAAGAAGTTTCACAGAATGCTTCTGTGTAGTTTATATTTGAATATATTCCTTTTTCCACTACTACGCTCTTAGCGCTCCAAATGTCCAGTTGCAATTTCTACAGAAAGAGTGTTCAGATCTGCTCAATCAAAAGTATGGTTTAACTCTGTTAGCTGAATGCACAGATCAGAAAGAAGTTTCTCCGAATGATTCTGTGTAGTTTATGTTTGAAGACATTCCTTTTTCCACTATTACCCTCTTAGCGCTCCGAATCTCCACTTGCATTTTCTACAAAAAGAGTGTTTCATAACTGCTCAATCAAAAATATGTTTTATCTCTCTTAACTGAATTTACAGATCAGAAATAAGTTTCACAGAATGCATCTGTGTAGTTTTTATTTGAAGATATTCTTTTTACCAATGTAGGCCTCTTAGCGCTTAGCATGTCCAATTGCAGTTTCTACAGAAAGAGTGTTTCAGAACGGCTCAATCAAAAGTAAGGTTCAAATCTGTTATTTGAATGCACAGAACGGAAAGAATTTTCACAGAATGCTACTGTGTAGTTTATATTTGAATATATTCCTTTTTCCACTATTACCCTCTTAGCGCTCCGAATGTCCACTTGCATTTTCTACAGAAAGAGTGTTCAGAACTGCGCAATCAAAAGTATGGTTTAACTCTGTTAGCTTAATGAACATATCAGAAATAAGTTTCACACAATGCTTCTGTGTAGTTTTTATTTGAAGATATTATTTTTCCCAATAGAGGCCTCTTAGCGCTCAGAATGTCCAATTGCAGTTTCAACAGAAAGAGTGTTTCAGAAAGGCTCAATCAAAAGTAAGGTTCAACTCTGTTAGTTGAATGCACAGAACAGAAAGAAGTTTCATACAATGCTTCTGTGTAGTTTATATTTGAACATATTCTTTTTTCCACTATTACCCACTTAGCGCTACGAATGTCCAGTTGCATTTTCTACAGACAGAGTGTTTCAAAACTGCTCAATCAAAAGTATGGTTTAACTCTGTTAGCTGAATGCTCAGATCAGAAAGAAGTTACACAGAATGCTTCTGTGTAGTTTATATTTGAATATATTCCTTTTTCCACTACTACTCTCTTAGCGCTCCAAATGTCCAGTTGCATTTTCTACAGAAAGAGTGTTCAGATCTGCTCAATCAAAAGTATGGTTTAACTCTGTTAGCTGAATGCACAGATCAGAAAGAAGTTTCACAGAATGATTCTGTGTAGTTTATATTTGGAGACATTCCTTTTTCCACTATTACCCTCTTAGCGCTCCGAATCTCCACTTGCATTTTCTACAGAAAGAGTGTTTCAGAACGGCTCAATCAAAACTAAGGTTCAACTCTTTTAGTTGAACAAACAGAACAGAAAGAAGTTTCACACAATTCTTCTGTGTAGTTTTTATTTGTAGATATTCTTTTTCCCAATATAGGCTTCTTAGCGCTCAGAATGTCCAATTGCAGTTTCTACAGAAACAGTGTTTCAGAACGGCTCAATCAAAAGTAAGGTTCAACTCTGTTAGTTGAATGCACAGAACAGAAAGGAGTTTCATACAATGCTTCTGTGTAGTTTATATTTGAACATATTCTTTTTTCCACTATTACCCACTTAGCGCTACGAATGTCCAGTTGCATTTTCTACAGACAGAGTGTTTCCAAACTGCTCAATCAAAAGTATGGTTTAACTCTGTTAGCTGAATGCTCAGATCAGAAAGAAGTTTCACAGAATGCTTCTGTGTAGTTTATATTTGAATATATTCCTTTTTCCACTACTACGCTCTTAGCGCTCCAAATGTCCAGTTGCATTTTCTACAGAAGGAGTGTTCAGATCTGCTCAATCAAAAGTATGGTTTAACTCTGTTAGCTTAATGAACATATCAGTAATTAGTTTCACACAATGCTTCTGTGTAGTTTTTATTTGAAGATATTATTTTTCCCAATATAGGCCTCTTAGCGCTCAGAATGTCCAATTGCAGTTTCTACAGAAAGAGTGTTTCAGAACGGCTCAATCAAAAGTAAGGTTCAACTCTGTTAGTTGAATGCACAGAACAGAAAGATGTTTCATACAATGCTTCTGTGTAGTTTATATTTGAACATATTCTTTTTTCCACTATTACCCACTTAGCGCTACGAATGTCCAGTTGCATTTTCTACAGACAGAGTGTTTCAAAACTGCTCAATCAAAAGTATGGTTTAACTCTGTTAGCTGAATGCTCAGATCAGAAAGAAGTTTCACAAAATGATTCTGTGTAGTTTATATTTGAATATATTCCTTTTTCCACTACTACGCTCTTAGCGCTCCAAATGTCCAGTTGCATTTTCTGCAGAAAGAGTGTTCAGATCTGCTCAATCAAAAGTATGGTTTAAATCTGTTAGCTGAATGCACAGATCAGAAAGAAGTTTCACCGAATGATTCTGTGTAGTTTATATTTGAAGACATTCCTTTTTCCACTATTACCCTCTTAGCGCTCCGAATCTCCACTTGCATTTTCTACAAAAAGAGTGTTTCATAACTGCTCAATCAAAAATATGTTTTATCTCTGTTAACTGAATTTACAGATCAGAAATAAGTTTCACAGAATGCATCTGTGTAGTTTTTATTTGAAGATATTCTTTTTCCCAATGTAGGCCTCTTAGCGCTTAGCATGTCCAATTGCAGTTTCTACAGAAAGAGTGTTTCAGAACGGCTCAATCAAAGGTAAGGTTCAACTCTGTTAGTTGAATGCACAGAACAGAAAGAATTTTCACAGAATGCTACTGTGTAGTTTATATTTGAATATATTCCTTTCTCCACTATTACCCTCTTAGCGCTCCGAATTTCCACTTGCATTTTCTACAGAAAGAGTGTTTCAGAACGGCTCAATCAAAACTAAGGTTCAACTCTTTTAGTTGAACAAACATAACAGAAAGAAGTTTCACACAATTCTTCTGTGTAGTTTTTATTTGTAGACATTCTTTTTCCCAATATAGGCCTCTTAGCGCTCAGAATGTCCATTTGCAGTTTCTACAGAAAGAGTGTTTCAGAACGGCTCAATCAAAAGTAAGGTTCAACTCTGTTAGTTGAATGCACAGAACAGAAAGAAGTTTCACACAATGCTTCTGTGTAGTTTATATTTGAACATATTCTTTTTTCCACTATTACCCACTTAGCACTACGAATGTCCAGTTGCATTTTCTACAGACAGAGTGTTTCAAAACTGCTCAATCAGAAGTATGGTTTAACTCTGTTAGCTGAATGCTCAGATCAGAAAGAAGTTTCACAGAATGCTTCTGTGTAGTTTATATTTGAATATATTCCTTTTTCCACTACTACGCTCTTAGCGCTCCAAATGTCCAGTTGCATTTTCTACAGAAAGAGTGTTCAGATCTCCTCAATCAAAAGTATGGTTTAACTCTGTTTGCTGAATGCACAGATCAGAAAGAAGTTTCACCGAATGATTCTGTGTAGTTTATATTTGAAGACATTCCTTTTTCCACTATTACCCTCTTAGCGCTCCGAATCTCCACTTGCATTTTCTACAAAAAGAGTGTTTCATAACTGCTCAATCAAAAATATGTTTTATCTCTGTTAACTGAATTTACAGATCAGAAATAAGTTTCACAGAATGCATCTGTGTAGTTTTTATTTGAAGATATTCTTTTTCCCAATGTAGGCCTCTTAGCGCTTAGCATGTCCAATTGCAGTTTCTACAGAAAGAGTGTTTCAGAACGGCTCAATCACAAGTAAGGTTCAACCCTGTTAGTTGAATGCACAGAACAGAAAGAATTTCCACAGAATGCTACTGTGTAGTTTATATTTGAATATATTCCTTTTTCCACTATTACCCTCTTAGCGCTGCGAATGTCCACTTGCATTTTCTACAGAAAGAGTGTTCAGAACTGCACAATCAAAAGTATGGTTTAACTCTGTTAGCTTAATGAACATATCAGTAATTAGTTTCACACAATGCTTCTGTGTAGTTTTTATTTGAAGATATTATTTTTCCCAATATAGGCCTCTTAGCGCTCAGAATGTCCAATTGCAGTTTCTACAGAAAGAGTGTTTCAGAACGGCTCAATCAAAAGTAAGGTTCAACTCTGTTAGTTGAATGCACAGAACAGAAAGATGTTTCATACAATGCTTCTGTGTAGTTTATATTTGAACATATTCTTTTTTCCACTATTACCCACTTAGCGCTACGAATGTCCAGTTGCATTTTCTACAGACAGAGTGTTTCAAAACTGCTCAATCAAAAGTATGGTTTAACTCTGTTAGCTGAATGCTCAGATCAGAAAGAAGTTTCACAGAATGCTTCTGTGTAGTTTATATTTGAATATATTCCTTTTTCCACTACTACGCTCTTAGCGCTCCAAATGTCCAGTTGCATTTTCTACAGAAAGAGTGTTCAGATCTGCTCAATCAAAAGTATGGTTTAACTCTGTTAGCTGAATGCACAGATCAGAAAGAAGTTTCACCGAATGATTCTGTGTAGTTTATATTTGAAGACATTCCTTTTTCCACTATTACCCTCTTAGCGCTCCGAATCTCCACTTGCATTTTCTACAAAAAGAGTGTTTCATAACTGCTCAATCAAAAATATGTTTTATCTCTGTTAACTGAATTTACAGATCAGAAATAAGTTTCACAGAATGCATCTGTGTAGTTTTTATTTGAAGATATTCTTTTTCCCAATGTAGGCCTCTTAGCGCTTAGCATGTCCAATTGCAGTTTCTACAGAAAGAGTGTTTCAGAACGGCTCAATCACAAGTAAGGTTCAACTCTGTTAGTTGAATGCACAGAACAGAAAGAATTTTCACAGAATGCTACTGTGTAGTTTATATTTGAATATATTCCTTTTTCCACTATTACCCTCTTAGCGCTGCGAATGTCCACTTGCATTTTCTACAGAAAGAGTGTTCAGAACTGCACAATCAAAAGTATGGTTTAACTCTGTTAGCTTAATGAACATATCAGTAATTAGTTTCACACAATGCTTCTGTGTAGTTTTTATTTGAAGATATTATTTTTCCCAATATAGGCCTCTTAGCGCTCAGAATGTCCAATTGCAGTTTCTACAGAAAGAGTGTTTCAGAACGGCTCAATCAAAAGTAAGGTTCAACTCTGTTAGTTGAATGCACAGAACAGAAAGATGTTTCATACAATGCTTCTGTGTAGTTTATATTTGAACATATTCTTTTTTCCACTATTACCCACTTAGCGCTACGAATGTCCAGTTGCATTTTCTACAGACAGAGTGTTTCAAAACTGCTCAATCAAAAGTATGGTTTAACTCTGTTAGCTGAATGCTCAGATCAGAAAGAAGTTTCACAGAATGATTCTGTGTAGTTTATATTTGAATATATTCCTTTTTCCACTACTACGCTCTTAGCGCTCCAAATGTCCAGTTGCATTTTCTGCAGAAAGAGTGTTCAGATCTGCTCAATCAAAAGTATGGTTTAAATCTGTTAGCTGAATGCACAGATCAGAAAGAAGTTTCACCGAATGATTCTGTGTAGTTTATATTTGAAGACATTCCTTTTTCCACTATTACCCTCTTAGCGCTCCGAATCTCCACTTGCATTTTCTACAAAAAGAGTGTTTCATAACTGCTCAATCAAAAATATGTTTTATCTCTGTTAACTGAATTTACAGATCAGAAATAAGTTTCACAGAATGCATCTGTGTAGTTTTTATTTGAAGATATTCTTTTTCCCAATGTAGGCCTCTTAGCGCTTAGCATGTCCAATTGCAGTTTCTACAGAAAGAGTGTTTCAGAACGGCTCAATCAAAGGTAAGGTTCAACTCTGTTAGTTGAATGCACAGAACAGAAAGAATTTTCACAGAATGCTACTGTGTAGTTTATATTTGAATATATTCCTTTCTCCACTATTACCCTCTTAGCGCTCCGAATTTCCACTTGCATTTTCTACAGAAAGAGTGTTTCAGAACGGCTCAATCAAAACTAAGGTTCAACTCTTTTAGTTGAACAAACATAACAGAAAGAAGTTTCACACAATTCTTCTGTGTAGTTTTTATTTGTAGACATTCTTTTTCCCAATATAGGCCTCTTAGCGCTCAGAATGTCCAATTGCAGTTTCTACAGAAAGAGTGTTTCAGAACGGCTCAATCAAAAGTAAGGTTCAACTCTGTTAGTTGAATGCACAGAACAGAAAGAAGTTTCACACAATGCTTCTGTGTAGTTTATATTTGAACATATTCTTTTTTCCACTATTACCCACTTAGCACTACGAATGTCCAGTTGCATTTTCTACAGACAGAGTGTTTCAAAACTGCTCAATCAGAAGTATGGTTTAACTCTGTTAGCTGAATGCTCAGATCAGAAAGAAGTTTCACAGAATGCTTCTGTGTAGTTTATATTTGAATATATTCCTTTTTCCACTACTACGCTCTTAGCGCTCCAAATGTCCAGTTGCATTTTCTACAGAAAGAGTGTTCAGATCTCCTCAATCAAAAGTATGGTTTAACTCTGTTTGCTGAATGCACAGATCAGAAAGAAGTTTCACCGAATGATTCTGTGTAGTTTATATTTGAAGACATTCCTTTTTCCACTATTACCCTCTTAGCGCTCCGAATCTCCACTTGCATTTTCTACAAAAAGAGTGTTTCATAACTGCTCAATCAAAAATATGTTTTATCTCTGTTAACTGAATTTACAGATCAGAAATAAGTTTCACAGAATGCATCTGTGTAGTTTTTATTTGAAGATATTCTTTTTCCCAATGTAGGCCTCTTAGCGCTTAGCATGTCCAATTGCAGTTTCTACAGAAAGAGTGTTTCAGAACGGCTCAATCACAAGTAAGGTTCAACCCTGTTAGTTGAATGCACAGAACAGAAAGAATTTTCACAGAATGCTACTGTGTAGTTTATATTTGAATATATTCCTTTCTCCACTATTACCCTCTTAGCGCTCCGAATGTCCACTTGCATTTTCTACAGAAAGAGTGTTTCAGAACGGCTCAATCAAAACTAAGGTTCAACTCTTTTAGTTGAACAAACAGAACAGAAAGAAGTTTCACACAATTCTTCTGTGTAGTTTTTATTTGTAGACATTCTTTTTCCCAATATAGGCCTCTTAGCGCTCAGAATGTCCAATTGCAGTTTCTACAGAAAGAGTGTTTCAGAACGGCTCAATCAAAAGTAAGGTTCAACTCTGTTAGTTGAATGCACAGAACAGAAAGAAGTTTCACACAATGCTTCTGTGTAGTTTATATTTGAACATATTCTTTTTTCCACTATTACCCACTTAGCACTACGAATGTCCAGTTGCATTTTCTACAGACAGAGTGTTTCAAAACTGCTCAATCAGAAGTATGGTTTAACTCTGTTAGCTGAATGCTCAGATCAGAAAGAAGTTTCACAGAATGCTTCTGTGTAGTTTATATTTGAATATATTCCTTTTTCCACTACTACGCTCTTAGCGCTCCAAATGTCCAGTTGCATTTTCTACAGAAAGAGTGTTCAGATCTGCTCAATCAAAAGTATGGTTTAACTCTGTTAGCTGAATGCACAGATCAGAAAGAAGTTTCACCGAATGATTCTGTGTAGTTTATATTTGAAGACATTCCTTTTTCCACTATTACCCTCTTAGCGCTCCGAATCTCCACTTGCATTTTCTACAAAAAGAGTGTTTCATAACTGCTCAATCAAAAATATGTTTTATCTCTGTTAACTGAATTTACAGATCAGAAATAAGTTTCACAGAATGCATCTGTGTAGTTTTTATTTGATGATATTCTTTTTCCCAATGTAGGCCTCTTAGCGCTTAGCATGTCGAATTGCAGTTTCTACAGAAAGAGTGTTTCAGAACGGCTCAATCAAAAGTAAGGTTCAACTCTGTTAGTTGAATGCACAGAACAGAAAGAATTTTCACAGAATGCTACTGTGTAGTTTATATTTGAATATATTCCTTTCTCCACTATTACCCTCTTAGCGCTCCGAATGTCCACATGCATTTTCTACAGAAAGAGTGTTCAGAACTGCGCAATCAAAAGTATGGTTTAACTCTGTTAGCTTAATGAACATATCAGAAATAAGTTTCACACAATGCTTCTGTGTAGTTTTAATTTGAAGATATTATTTTTCCCAATAGAGGCCTCTTAGCGCTCAGAATGTCCAATTGCAGTTTCTACAGAAAGAGTGTTTCAGAAAGGCTCAATCAAAAGTAAGGTTCAACTCTGTTAGTTGAATGCACAGAACAGAAAGAAATTTCATACAATGCTTCTGTGTATTTTATATTTGAACATATTCTTTTTTCCACTATTACCCACTTGGCGCTACGAATGTCCAGTTGCATTTTCTACAGACAGAATGTTTCAAAACTGCTCAATCAAAAGTATGGTTTAACTCTGTTAGCTGAATGCTCAGATCAGAAAGAAGTTTCACAGAATGCTTCTGTGTAGTTTATATTTGAATATATTCCTTTTTCCACTACTACTCTCTTAGCGCTCCAAATGTCCAGTTGCATTTTCTACAGAAAGAGTGTTCAGATCTGCTCAATCAAAAGTATGGTTTAACTCTGTTAGCTGAATGCACAGATCAGAAAGAATTTTCACAGAATGATTCTGTGTAGTTCATATTTGGAGACATTCCTTTTTCCACTATTAACCTCTTAGCGCTCCGAATCTCCACTTGCATTTTCTACAGAAAGAGTGTTTCAGAACGGCTCAATCAAAACTAAGGTTCAACTCTTTTAGTTGAACAAACAGAACAGAAAGAAGTTTCACACAATTCTTCTGTGTAGTTTTTATTTGTAGACATTCTTTTTCCCAATATAGGCCTCTTAGCGCTCAGAATGTCCAATTGCAGTTTCTACAGAAAGAGTGTTTCAGAACGGCTCAATCAAAAGTAAGGTTCAACTCTGTTAGTTGAATGCACAGAACAGAAAGAAGTTTCATACAATGCTTCTGTGTAGTTTATATTTGAACATATTCTTTTTTCCACTCTTTCCCACTTGGCGCTACGAATGTCCATTTGCATTTTCTACAGACAGAGTGTTTCAAAACTGCTCAATCAAAAGTATGGTTTAACTCTGTTAGCTGAATGCTCAGATCAGAAAGAAGTTTCACAGAATGCTTCTGTGTAGTTTATATTCGAATATATTCCTTTTTCCACTACTACTCTCTTAGCGCTCCAAATGTCCAGATGCATTTTCTACAGAAAGAGTGTTCAGATCTGCTCAATCAAAAGTATGGTTTAATTCTGTTAGCTGAATTCACAGATCAGAAAGAAGTTTCACAGAATGATTCTGTGTAGTTTATATTTGGAGACATTCCTTTTTCCACTATTACCCTCTTAGCGCTCCGAATCTCCACTTGCATTTTCTACAGAAAGAGTGTTTCAGAACGGCTCAATCAAAACTAAGGTTCAACTCTTTTAGTTGAACAAACAGAACAGAAAGAAGTTTCACACAATTCTTCTGTGTAGTTTTTATTTGTAGACATTCTTTTTCCCAATATAGGCCTCTTAGCGCTCAGAATGTCCAATTGCAGTTTCTACAGAGAGAGTGTTTCAGAACGGCTCAACCAAAAGTAAGATTCAACTCTGTTAGTTGAATGCACAGAACAGAAAGATGTTTCATACAATGCTTCTGTGTAGTTTATATTTGAACATATTCTTTTTTCCACTATTACCCACTTAGCGCTAGGAATGTCCAGTTGCATTTTCTACAGACAGAGTGTTTCCAAACTGCTCAATCAAAAGTATGGTTTAACTCTGTTAGCTGAATGCTCAGATCAGAAAGAAGTTTCACAGAATGCTTCTGTGTAGTTTATATTTGAATATATTCCTTTTTCCACTACTACGCTCTTAGCGCTCCAAATGTCCAGTTGCATTTTCTACAGAAAGAGTGTTCAGATCTCCTCAATCAAAAGTATGGTTTAACTCTCTTAGCTGAATGCACAGATCAGAAAGAAGTTTCACCGAATGATTCTGTGTAGTTTATATTTGAAGACATTCCTTTTTCCACTATTACCCTCTTAGCGCTCCGAATCTCCACTTGCATTTTCTACAAAAAGAGTGTTTCATAACTGCTCAATCAAAAATATGTTTTATCTCTGTTAACTGAATTTACAGATCAGAAATAAGTTTCACAGAATGCATCTGTGTAGTTTTTATTTGATGATATTCTTTTTCCCAATGTAGGCCTCTTAGCGCTTAGCATGTCGAATTGCAGTTTCTACAGAAAGAGTGTTTCAGAACGGCTCAATCAAAAGTAAGGTTCAACTCTGTTAGTTGAATGCACAGAACAGAAAGAATTTTCACAGAATGCTACTGTGTAGTTTATATTTGAATATATTCCTTTCTCCACTATTACCCTCTTAGCGCTCCGAATGTCCACATGCATTTTCTACAGAAAGAGTGTTCAGAACTGCGCAATCAAAAGTATGGTTTAACTCTGTTAGCTTAATGAACATATCAGAAATAAGTTTCACACAATGCTTCTGTGTAGTTTTAATTTGAAGATATTATTTTTCCCAATAGAGGCCTCTTAGCGCTCAGAATGTCCAATTGCAGTTTCTACAGAAAGAGTGTTTCAGAAAGGCTCAATCAAAAGTAAGGTTCAACTCTGTTAGTTGAATGCACAGAACAGAAAGTAATTTCATACAATGCTTCTGTGTATTTTATATTTGAACATATTCTTTTTTCCACTATTACCCACTTGGCGCTACGAATGTCCAGTTGCATTTTCTACAGACAGAATGTTTCAAAACTGCTCAATCAAAAGTATGGTTTAACTCTGTTAGCTGAATGCTCAGATCAGAAAGAAGTTTCACAGAATGCTTCTGTGTAGTTTATATTTGAATATATTCCTTTTTCCACTACTACTCTCTTAGCGCTCCAAATGTCCAGTTGCATTTTCTACAGAAAGAGTGTTCAGATCTGCTCAATCAAAAGTATGGTTTAACTCTGTTAGCTGAATGCACAGATCAGAAAGAAGTTTCACAGAATGATTCTGTGTAGTTCATATTTGGAGACATTCCTTTTTCCACTGTTAACCTCTTAGCGCTCCGAATCTCCACTTGCATTTTCTACAGAAAGAGTGTTTCAGAACGGCTCAATAAAAACTAAGGTTCAACTCTTTTAGTTGAACAAACAGAACAGAAAGAAGTTTCACACAATTCTTCTGTGTAGTTTTTATTTGTAGACATTCTTTTTCCCAATATAGGCCTCTTAGCGCTCAGAATGTCCAATTGCAGTTTCTACAGAAAGAGTGTTTCAGAACGGCTCAATCAAAAGTAAGGTTCAACTCTGTTAGTTGAATGCACAGAACAGAAAGAAGTTTCATACAATGCTTCTGTGTAGTTTATATTTGAACATATTCTTTTTTCCACTATTTCCCACTTGGCGCTACGAATTTCCATTTGCATTTTCTACAGACAGAGTGTTTCAAAACTGCTCAATCAAAAGTATGGTTTAACTCTGTTAGCTGAATGCTCAGATCAGAAAGAAGTTTCACAGAATGCTTCTGTGTAGTTTATATTCGAATATATTCCTTTTTCCACTACTACTCTCTTAGTGCTCCAAATGTCCAGATGCATTTTCTACAGAAAGAGTGTTCAGATCTGCTCAATCAAAAGTATGGTTTAATTCTGTTAGCTGAATTCACAGATCAGAAAGAAGTTTCACAGAATGATTCTGTGTAGTTTATATTTGGAGACATTCCTTTTTCCACTATTACCCTCTTAGCGCTCCGAATCTCCACTTGCATTTTCTACAGAAAGAGTGTTTCAGAACGGCTCAATCAAAACTAAGGTTCAACTCTTTTAGTTGAACAAACAGAACAGAAAGAAGTTTCACACAATTCTTCTGTGTAGTTTTTATTTGTAGACATTCTTTTTCCCAATATAGGCCTCTTAGCGCTCAGAATGTCCAATTGCAGTTTCTACAGAGAGAGTGTTTCAGAACGGCTCAATCAAAAGTAAGATTCAACTCTGTTAGTTGAATGCACAGAACAGAAAGATGTTTCATACAATGCTTCTGTGTAGTTTATATTTGAACATATTCTTTTTTCCACTATTACCCACTTAGCGCTAGGAATGTCCAGTTGCATTTTCTACAGACAGAGTGTTTCCAAACTGCTCAATCAAAAGTATGGTTTAACTCTGTTAGCTGAATGCTCAGATCAGAAAGAAGTTTCACAGAATGCTTCTGTGTAGTTTATATTTGAATATATTCCTTTTTCCACTACTACGCTCTTAGCGCTCCAAATGTCCAGTTGCATTTTCTACAGAAAGAGTGTTCAGATCTCCTCAATCAAAAGTATGGTTTAACTCTCTTAGCTGAATGCACAGATCAGAAAGAAGTTTCACCGAATGATTCTGTGTAGTTTATATTTGAAGACATTCCTTTTTCCACTATTACCCTCTTAGCGCTCCGAATCTCCACTTGCATTTTCTACAAAAAGAGTGTTTCATAACTGCTCAATCAAAAATATGTTTTATCTCTGTTAACTGAATTTACAGATCAGAAATAAGTTTCACAGAATGCATCTGTGTAGTTTTTATTTGAAGATATTCTTTTTCCCAATGTAGGCCTCTTAGCGCTTAGCATTTCCAATTGCAGTTTCTACAGAAAGAGTGTTTCAGAACGGCTCAATCACAAGTAAGGTTCAACTCTGTTAGTTGAATGCACAGAACAGAAAGAATTTTCACAGAATGCTACTGTGTAGTTTATATTTGAATATATTCCTTTTTCCACTATTACCCTCTTAGCGCTGCGAATGTCCACTTGCATTTTCTACAGAAAGAGTGTTCAGAACTGCACAATCAAAAGTATGGTTTAACTCTGTTAGCTTAATGAACATATCAGTAATAAGTTTCACACAATGCTTCTGTGTAGTTTTTATATGAAGATATTATTTTTCCCAATATAGGCCTCTTAGCGCTCAGAATGTCCAATTGCAGTTTCTACAGAAAGAGTGTTTCAGAACGGCTCAATCAAAAGTAAGGTTCAACTCTGTTAGTTGAATGCACAGAACAGAAAGGAGTTTCATACAATGCTTCTGTGTAGTTTATATTTGAACATATTCTTTTTTCCACTATTACCCACTTAGCGCTACGAATGTCCAGTTGCATTTTCTACAGACAGAGTGTTTCAAAACTGCTCAATCAAAAGTATGGTTTAACTCTGTTAGCTGAATGCTCAGATCAGAAAGAAGTTTCACAGAATGATTCTGTGTAGTTTATATTTGAATATATTCCTTTTTCCACTACTACGCTCTTAGCGCTCCAAATGTCCAGTTGCATTTTCTGCAGAAAGAGTGTTCAGATCTGCTCAATCAAAAGTATGGTTTAAATCTGTTAGCTGAATGCACAGATCAGAAAGAAGTTTCACCGAATGATTCTGTGTAGTTTATATTTGAAGACATTCCTTTTTCCACTATTACCCTCTTAGCGCTCCGAATCTCCACTTGCATTTTCTACAAAAAGAGTGTTTCATAACTGCTCAATCAAAAATATGTTTTATCTCTGTTAACTGAATTTACAGATCAGAAATAAGTTTCACAGAATGCATCTGTGTAGTTTTTATTTGAAGATATTCTTTTTCCCAATGTAGGCCTCTTAGCGCTTAGCATGTCCAATTGCAGTTTCTACAGAAAGAGTGTTTCAGAACGGCTCAATCAAAAGTAAGGTTCAACTCTGTTAGTTGAATGCACAGAACAGAAAGAATTTTCACAGAATGCTACTGTGTAGTTTATATTTGAATATATTCCTTTCTCCACTATTACCCTCTTAGCGCTCCGAATTTCCACTTGCATTTTCTACAGAAAGAGTGTTTCAGAACGGCTCAATCAAAACTAAGGTTCAACTCTTTTAGTTGAACAAACAGAACAGAAAGAAGTTTCACACAATTCTTCTGTGTAGTTTTTATTTGTAGACATTCTTTTTCCCAATAAAGGCCTCTTAGCGCTCAGAATGTCCAATTGCAGTTTCTACAGAAACAGTGTTTCAGAACGGCTCAATCAAAAGTAAGGTTCAACTCTGTTAGTTGAATGCACAGAACAGAAAGAAGTTTCACACAATGCTTCTGTGTAGTTTATATTTGAACATATTCTTTTTTCCACTATTACCCACTTAGCACTACGAATGTCCAGTTGCATTTTCTACAGACAGAGTGTTTCAAAACTGCTCAATCAGAAGTATGGTTTAACTCTGTTAGCTGAATGCTCAGATCAGAAAGAAGTTTCACAGAATGCTTCTGTGTAGTTTATATTTGAATATATTCCTTTTTCCACTACTACGCTCTTAGCGCTCCAAATGTCCAGTTGCATTTTCTACAGAAAGAGTGTTCAGATCTGCTCAATCAAAAGTATGGTTTAACTCTGTTAGCTGAATGCACAGATCAGAAAGAAGTTTCACCGAATGATTCTGTGTAGTTTATATTTGAAGACATTCCTTTTTCCACTATTACCCTCTTAGCGCTCCGAATCTCCACTTGCATTTTCTACAAAAAGAGAGTTTCATAACTGCTCAATCAAAAATATGTTTTATCTCTGTTAACTGAATTTACAGATCAGAAATAAGTTTCACAGAATGCATCTGTGTAGTTTTTATTTGATGATATTCTTTTTCCCAATGTAGGCCTCTTAGCGCTTAGCATGTCGAATTGCTGTTTCTACAGAAAGAGTGTTTCAGAACGGCTCAATCAAAAGTAAGGTTCAACTCTGTTAGTTGAATGCACAGAACAGAAAGAATTTTCACAGAATGCTACTGTGTAGTTTATATTTGAATATATTCCTTTCTCCACTATTACCCTCTTAGCGCTCCGAATGTCCACTTGCATTTTCTACAGAAAGAGTGTTCAGAACTGCGCAATCAAAAGTATGGTTTAACTCTGTTAGCTTAATGAACATATCAGAAATAAGTTTCACACAATGCTTCTGTGTAGTTTTAATTTGAAGATATTATTTTTCCCAATAGAGGCCTCTTAGCGCTCAGAATGTCCAATTGCAGTTTCTACAGAAAGAGAGTTTCAGAAAGGCTCAATCAAAAGTAAGGTTCAACTCTGTTAGTTGAATGCACAGAACAGAAAGAAATTTCATACAATGCTTCTGTGTATTTTATATTTGAACATATTCTTTTTTCCACTATTACCCACTTGGCGCTACGAATGTCCAGTTGCATTTTCTACAGACAGACTGTTTCAAAACTGCTCAATCAAAAGTATGGTTTAACTCTGTTAGCTGAATGCTCAGATCAGAAAGAAGTTTCACAGAATGCTTCTGTGTAGTTTATATTTGAATATATTCCTTTTTCCACTACTACTCTCTTAGCGCTCCAAATGTCCAGTTGCGTTTTCTACAGAAAGAGTGTTCAGATCTGCTCAATCAAAAGTATGGTTTAACTCTGTTAGCTGAATGCACAGATCAGAAAGAAGTTTCACAGAATGATTCTGTGTAGTTTATATTTGGAGACATTCCTTTTTCCACTATTAACCTCTTAGCGCTCCGAATCTCCACTTGCATTTTCTACAGAAAGAGTGTTTCAGAACGGCTCAATCAAAACTAAGGTTCAACTCTTTTAGTTGAACAAACAGAACAGAAAGAAGTTTCACACAATTCTTCTGTGTAGTTTTTATTTGTAGACATTCTTTTACCCAATATAGGCCTCTTAGCGCTCAGAATGTCCAATTGCAGTTTCTACAGAAAGAGTGTTTCAGAACGGCTCAATCAAAAGTAAGGTTCAACTCTGTTAGTTGAATGCACAGAACAGAAAGAAGTTTCATACAATGCTTCTGTGTAGTTTATATTTGAACATATTCTTTTTTCCACTATTTCCCACTTTTCGCTACGAATGTCCATTTGCATTTTCTACAGACAGAGTGTTTCAAAACTGCTCAATCAAAAGTATGGTTTAACTCTGTTAGCTGAATGCTCAGATCAGAAAGAAGTTTCACAGAATGCTTCTGTGTAGTTTATATTCGAATATATTCCTTTTTCCACTACTACTCTCTTAGCGCTCCAAATGTCCAGATGCATTTTCTACAGAAAGAGTGTTCAGATCTGCTCAATCAAAAGTATGGTTTAATTCTGTTAGCTGAATTCACAGATCAGAAAGAAGTTTCACAGAATGATTCTGTGTAGTTTATATTTGGAGACATTCCTTTTTCCACTATTACCCTCTTAGCGCTCCGAATCTCCACTTGCATTTTCTACAGAAAGAGTGTTTCAGAACGGCTCAATCAAAACTAAGGTTCAACTCTTTTAGTTGAACAAACAGAACAGAAAGAAGTTTCACACAATTCTTCTGTGTAGTTTTTATTTGTAGACATTCTTTTTCCCAATATAGGCCTCTTAGCGCTCAGAATGTCCAATTGCAGTTTCTACAGAGAGAGTGTTTCAGAACGGCTCAATCAAAAGTAAGATTCAACTCTGTTAGTTGAATGCACAGAACAGAAAGATGTTTCATACAATGCTTCTGTGTAGTTTATATTTGAACATATTCTTTTTTCCACTATTACCCACTTAGCGCTAGGAATGTCCAGTTGCATTTTCTACAGACAGAGTGTTTCCAAACTGCTCAATCAAAAGTATGGTTTAACTCTGTTAGCTGAATGCTCAGATCAGAAAGAAGTTTCACAGAATGCTTCTGTGTAGTTTATATTTGAATATATTCCTTTTTCCACTACTACGCTCTTAGCGCTCCAAATGTCCAGTTGCATTTTCTACAGAAAGAGTGTTCAGATCTCCTCAATCAAAAGTATGGTTTAACTCTGTTAGCTGAATGCACAGATCAGAAAGAAGTTTCACCGAATGATTCTGTGTAGTTTATATTTGAAGACATTCCTTTTTCCACTATTACCCTCTTAGCGCTCCGAATCTCCACTTGCATTTTCTACAAAAAGAGTGTTTCATAACTGCTCAATCAAAAATATGTTTTATCTCTGTTAACTGAATTTACAGATCAGAAATAAGTTTCACAGAATGCATCTGTGTAGTTTTTATTTGAAGATATTCTTTTTCCCAATGTAGGCCTCTTAGCGCTTAGCATGTCCAATTGCAGTTTCTACAGAAAGAGTGTTTCAGAACAGCTCAATCACAAGTAAGGTTCAACTCTGTTAGTTGAATGCACAGAACAGAAAGAATTTTCACAGAATGCTACTGTGTAGTTTATATTTGAATATATTCCTTTTTCCACTATTACCCTCTTAGCGCTGCGAATGTCCACTTGCATTTTCTACAGAAAGAGTGTTCAGAACTGCACAATCAAAAGTATGGTTTAACTCTGTTAGCTTAATGAACATATCAGTAATAAGTTTCACACAATGCTTCTGTGTAGTTTTTATTTGAAGATATTATTTTTCCCAATATAGGCCTCTTAGCGCTCAGAATGTCCAATTGCAGTTTCTACAGAAAGAGTGTTTCAGAACGGCTCAATCAAAAGTAAGGTTCAACCCTGTTAGTTGAATGCACAGAACAGAAAGAAGTTTCATACAATGCTTCTGTGTAGTTTATATTTGAACATATTCTTTTTTCCACTATTACCCACTTAGCGCTACGAATGTCCAGTTGCATTTTCTACAGACAGAGTGTTTCAAAACTGCTCAATCAAAAGTATGGTTTAACTCTGTTAGCTGAATGCTCAGATCAGAAAGAAGTTTCACAGAATGATTCTGTGTAGTTTATATTTGAATATATTCCTTTTTCCACTACTACGCTCTTAGCGCTCCAAATGTCCAGTTGCATTTTCTGCAGAAAGAGTGTTCAGATCTGCTCAATCAAAAGTATGGTTTAAATCTGTTAGCTGAATGCACAGATCAGAAAGAAGTTTCACCGAATGATTCTGTGTAGTTTATATTTGAAGACATTCCTTTTTCCACTATTACCCTCTTAGCGCTCCGAATCTCCACTTGCATTTTCTACAAAAAGAGTGTTTCATAACTGCTCAATCAAAAATATGTTTTATCTCTGTTAACTGAATTTACAGATCAGAAATAAGTTTCACAGAATGCATCTGTGTAGTTTTTATTTGAAGATATTCTTTTTCCCAATGTAGGCCTCTTAGCGCTTAGCATGTCCAATTGCAGTTTCTACAGAAAGAGTGTTTCAGAACGGCTCAATCAAAAGTAAGGTTCAACTCTGTTAGTTGAATGCACAGAACAGAAAGAATTTTCACAGAATGCTACTGTGTAGTTTATATTTGAATATATTCCTTTCTCCACTATTACCCTCTTAGCGCTCCGAATTTCCACTTGCATTTTCTACAGAAAGAGTGTTTCAGAACGGCTCAATCAAAACTAAGGTTCAACTCTTTTAGTTGAACAAACAGAACAGAAAGAAGTTTCACATAATTCTTCTGTGTAGTTTTTATTTGTAGACATTCTTTTTCCCAATATAGGCCTCTTAGCGCTCAGAATGTCCAATTGCAGTTTCTACAGAAAGAGTGTTTCAGAACGGCTCAATCAAAAGTAAGGTTCAACTCTGTTAGTTGAATGCACAGAACAGAAAGAAGTTTCACACAATGCTTCTGTGTAGTTTATATTTGAACATATTCTTTTTTCCACTATTACCCACTTAGCACTACGAATGTCCAGTTGCATTTTCTACAGACAGAGTGTTTCAAAACTGCTCAATCAGAAGTATGGTTTAACTCTGTTAGCTGAATGCTCAGATCAGAAAGAAGTTTCACAGAATGCTTCTGTGTAGTTTATATTTGAATATATTCCTTTTTCCACTACTACTCTCTTAGCGCTCCAAATGTCCAGTTGCATTTTCTACAGAAAGAGTGTTCAGATCTGCTCAATCAAAAGTATGGTTTAACTCTGTTAGCTGAATGCACAGATCAGAAAGAAGTTTCACAGAATGATTCTGTGTAGTTTATATTTGGAGACATTCCTTTTTCCACTATTAACCTCTTAGCGCTCCGAATCTCCACTTTCATTTTCTACAGAAAGAGTGTTTCAGAACGGCTCAATCAAAACTAAGGTTCAACTCTTTTAGTTGAACAAACAGAACAGAAAGAAGTTTCACACAATTCTTCTGTGTAGTTTTTATTTGTAGACATTCTTTTTCCCAATATAGGCCTCTTAGCGCTCAGAATGTCCAATTGCAGTTTCTACAGAAAGAGTGTTTCAGAACGGCTCAATCAAAAGTAAGGTTCAACTCTGTTAGTTGAATGCACAGAACAGAAAGAAGTTTCATACAATGCTTCTGTGTAGTTTATATTTGAACATATTCTTTTTTCCACTATTACCCACTTAGCACTACGAATGTCCAGTTGCATTTTCTACAGACAGAGTGTTTCAAAACTGCTCAATCAGAAGTATGGTTTAACTCTGTTAGCTGAATGCTCAGATCAGAAAGAAGTTTCACAGAATGCTTCTGTGTAGTTTATATTTGAATATATTCCTTTTTCCACTACTACGCTCTTAGCGCTCCAAATGTCCAGTTGCATTTTCTACAGAAAGAGTGTTCAGATCTGCTCAATCAAAAGTATGGTTTAACTCTGTTAGCTGAATGCACAGATCAGAAAGAAGTTTCACCGAATGATTCTGTGTAGTTTATATTTGAAGACATTCCTTTTTCCACTATTACCCTCTTAGCGCTCCGAATCTCCACTTGCATTTTCTACAAAAAGAGTGTTTCATAACTGCTCAATCAAAAATATGTTTTATCTCTGTTAACTGAATTTACAGATCAGAAATAAGTTTCACAGAATGCATCTGTGTAGTTTTTATTTGATGATATTCTTTTTCCCAATGTAGGCCTCTTAGCGCTTAGCATGTCGAATTGCAGTTTCTACAGAAAGAGTGTTTCAGAACGGCTCAATCAAAAGTAAGGTTCAACTCTGTTAGTTGAATGCACAGAACAGAAAGAATTTTCACAGAATGCTACTGTGTAGTTTATATTTGAATATATTCCTTTCTCCACTATTACCCTCTTAGCGCTCCGAATGTCCACATGCATTTTCTACAGAAAGAGTGTTCAGAACTGCGCAATCAAAAGTATGGTTTAACTCTGTTAGCTTAATGAACATATCAGAAATAAGTTTCACACAATGCTTCTGTGTAGTTTTAATTTGAAGATATTATTTTTCCCAATAGAGGCCTCTTAGCGCTCAGAATGTCCAATTGCAGTTTCTACAGAAAGAGTGTTTCAGAAAGGCTCAATCAAAAGTAAGGTTCAACTCTGTTAGTTGAATGCACAGAACAGAAAGTAATTTCATACAATGCTTCTGTGTATTTTATATTTGAACATATTCTTTTTTCCACTATTACCCACTTGGCGCTACGAATGTCCAGTTGCATTTTCTACAGACAGAATGTTTCAAAACTGCTCAATCAAAAGTATGGTTTAACTCTGTTAGCTGAATGCTCAGATCAGAAAGAAGTTTCACAGAATGCTTCTGTGTAGTTTATATTTGAATATATTCCTTTTTCCACTACTACTCTCTTAGCGCTCCAAATGTCCAGTTGCATTTTCTACAGAAAGAGTGTTCAGATCTGCTCAATCAAAAGTATGGTTTAACTCTGTTAGCTGAATGCACAGATCAGAAAGAAGTTTCACAGAATGATTCTGTGTAGTTCATATTTGGAGACATTCCTTTTTCCACTGTTAACCTCTTAGCGCTCCGAATCTCCACTTGCATTTTCTACAGAAAGAGTGTTTCAGAACGGCTCAATAAAAACTAAGGTTCAACTCTTTTAGTTGAACAAACAGAACAGAAAGAAGTTTCACACAATTCTTCTGTGTAGTTTTTATTTGTAGACATTCTTTTTCCCAATATAGGCCTCTTAGCGCTCAGAATGTCCAATTGCAGTTTCTACAGAAAGAGTGTTTCAGAACGGCTCAATCAAAAGTAAGGTTCAACTCTGTTAGTTGAATGCACAGAACAGAAAGAAGTTTCATACAATGCTTCTGTGTAGTTTATATTTGAACATATTCTTTTTTCCACTATTTCCCACTTGGCGCTACGAATTTCCATTTGCATTTTCTACAGACAGAGTGTTTCAAAACTGCTCAATCAAAAGTATGGTTTAACTCTGTTAGCTGAATGCTCAGATCAGAAAGAAGTTTCACAGAATGCTTCTGTGTAGTTTATATTCGAATATATTCCTTTTTCCACTACTACTCTCTTAGCGCTCCAAATGTCCAGATGCATTTTCTACAGAAAGAGTGTTCAGATCTGCTCAATCAAAAGTATGGTTTAATTCTGTTAGCTGAATTCACAGATCAGAAAGAAGTTTCACAGAATGATTCTGTGTAGTTTATATTTGGAGACATTCCTTTTTCCACTATTACCCTCTTAGCGCTCCGAATCTCCACTTGCATTTTCTACAGAAAGAGTGTTTCAGAACGGCTCAATCAAAACTAAGGTTCAACTCTTTTAGTTGAACAAACAGAACAGAAAGAAGTTTCACACAATTCTTCTGTGTAGTTTTTATTTGTAGACATTCTTTTTCCCAATATAGGCCTCTTAGCGCTCAGAATGTCCAATTGCAGTTTCTACAGAGAGAGTGTTTCAGAACGGCTCAATCAAAAGTAAGATTCAACTCTGTTAGTTGAATGCACAGAACAGAAAGATGTTTCATACAATGCTTCTGTGTAGTTTATATTTGAACATATTCTTTTTTCCACTATTACCCACTTAGCGCTAGGAATGTCCAGTTGCATTTTCTACAGACAGAGTGTTTCCAAACTGCTCAATCAAAAGTATGGTTTAACTCTGTTAGCTGAATGCTCAGATCAGAAAGAAGTTTCACAGAATGCTTCTGTGTAGTTTATATTTGAATATATTCCTTTTTCCACTACTACGCTCTTAGCGCTCCAAATGTCCAGTTGCATTTTCTACAGAAAGAGTGTTCAGATCTCCTCAATCAAAAGTATGGTTTAACTCTCTTAGCTGAATGCACAGATCAGAAAGAAGTTTCACCGAATGATTCTGTGTAGTTTATATTTGAAGACATTCCTTTTTCCACTATTACCCTCTTAGCGCTCCGAATCTCCACTTGCATTTTCTACAAAAAGAGTGTTTCATAACTGCTCAATCAAAAATATGTTTTATCTCTGTTAACTGAATTTACAGATCAGAAATAAGTTTCACAGAATGCATCTGTGTAGTTTTTATTTGAAGATATTCTTTTTCCCAATGTAGGCCTCTTAGCGCTTAGCATTTCCAATTGCAGTTTCTACAGAAAGAGTGTTTCAGAACGGCTCAATCACAAGTAAGGTTCAACTCTGTTAGTTGAATGCACAGAACAGAAAGAATTTTCACAGAATGCTACTGTGTAGTTTATATTTGAATATATTCCTTTTTCCACTATTACCCTCTTAGCGCTGCGAATGTCCACTTGCATTTTCTACAGAAAGAGTGTTCAGAACTGCACAATCAAAAGTATGGTTTAACTCTGTTAGCTTAATGAACATATCAGTAATAAGTTTCACACAATGCTTCTGTGTAGTTTTTATATGAAGATATTATTTTTCCCAATATAGGCCTCTTAGCGCTCAGAATGTCCAATTGCAGTTTCTACAGAAAGAGTGTTTCAGAACGGCTCAATCAAAAATAAGGTTCAACTCTGTTAGTTGAATGCACAGAACAGAAAGGAGTTTCATACAATGCTTCTGTGTAGTTTATATTTGAACATATTCTTTTTTCCACTATTACCCACTTAGCGCTACGAATGTCCAGTTGCATTTTCTACAGACAGAGTGTTTCAAAACTGCTCAATCAAAAGTATGGTTTAACTCTGTTAGCTGAATGCTCAGATCAGAAAGAAGTTTCACAGAATGATTCTGTGTAGTTTATATTTGAATATATTCCTTTTTCCACTACTACGCTCTTAGCGCTCCAAATGTCCAGTTGCATTTTCTGCAGAAAGAGTGTTCAGATCTGCTCAATCAAAAGTATGGTTTAAATCTGTTAGCTGAATGCACAGATCAGAAAGAAGTTTCACCAAATGATTCTGTGTAGTTTATATTTGAAGACATTCCTTTTTCCACTATTACCCTCTTAGCGCTCCGAATCTCCACTTGCATTTTCTACAAAAAGAGTGTTTCATAACTGCTCAATCAAAAATATGTTTTATCTCTGTTAACTGAATTTACAGATCAGAAATAAGTTTCACAGAATGCATCTGTGTAGTTTTTATTTGAAGATATTCTTTTTCCCAATGTAGGCCTCTTAGCGCTTAGCATGTCCAATTGCAGTTTCTACAGAAAGAGTGTTTCAGAACGGCTCAATCAAAAGTAAGGTTCAACTCTGTTAGTTGAATGCACAGAACAGAAAGAATTTTCACAGAATGCTACTGTGTAGTTTATATTTGAATATATTCCTTTCTCCACTATTACCCTCTTAGCGCTCCGAATTTCCACTTGCATTTTCTACAGAAAGAGTGTTTCAGAACGGCTCAATCAAAACTAAGGTTCAACTCTTTTAGTTGAACAAACAGAACAGAAAGAAGTTTCACACAATTCTTCTGTGTAGTTTTTATTTGTAGACATTCTTTTTCCCAATATAGGCCTCTTAGCGCTCAGAATGTCCAATTGCAGTTTCTACAGAAAGAGTGTTTCAGAACGGCTCAATCAAAAGTAAGGTTCAACTCTGTTAGTTGAATGCACAGAACAGAAAGAAGTTTCACACAATGCTTCTGTGTAGTTTATATTTGAACATATTCTTTTTTCCACTATTACCCACTTAGCACTACGAATGTCCAGTTGCATTTTCTACAGACAGAGTGTTTCAAAACTGCTCAATCAGAAGTATGGTTTAACTCTGTTAGCTGAATGCTCAGATCAGAAAGAAGTTTCACAGAATGCTTCTGTGTAGTTTATATTTGAATATATTCCTTTTTCCACTACTACGCTCTTAGCGCTCCAAATGTCCAGTTGCATTTTCTACAGAAAGAGTGTTCAGATCTGCTCAATCAAAAGTATGGTTTAACTCTGTTAGCTGAATGCACAGATCAGAAAGAAGTTTCACCGAATGATTCTGTGTAGTTTATATTTGAAGACATTCCTTTTTCCACTATTACCCTCTTAGCGCTCCGAATCTCCACTTGCATTTTCTACAAAAAGAGAGTTTCATAACTGCTCAATCAAAAATATGTTTTATCTCTGTTAACTGAATTTACAGATCAGAAATAAGTTTCACAGAATGCATCTGTGTAGTTTTTATTTGATGATATTCTTTTTCCCAATGTAGGCCTCTTAGCGCTTAGCATGTCGAATTGCTGTTTCTACAGAAAGAGTGTTTCAGAACGGCTCAATCAAAAGTAAGGTTCAACTCTGTTAGTTGAATGCACAGAACAGAAAGAATTTTCACAGAATGCTACTGTGTAGTTTATATTTGAATATATTCCTTTCTCCACTATTACCCTCTTAGCGCTCCGAATGTCCACTTGCATTTTCTACAGAAAGAGTGTTCAGAACTGCGCAATCAAAAGTATGGTTTAACTCTGTTAGCTTAATGAACATATCAGAAATAAGTTTCACACAATGCTTCTGTGTAGTTTTAATTTGAAGATATTATTTTTCCCAATAGAGGCCTCTTAGCGCTCAGAATGTCCAATTGCAGTTTCTACAGAAAGAGAGTTTCAGAAAGGCTCAATCAAAAGTAAGGTTCAACTCTGTTAGTTGAATGCACAGAACAGAAAGAAATTTCATACAATGCTTCTGTGTATTTTATATTTGAACATATTCTTTTTTCCACTTTTACCCACTTGGCGCTACGAATGTCCAGTTGCATTTTCTACAGACAGACTGTTTCAAAACTGCTCAATCAAAAGTATGGTTTAACTCTGTTAGCTGAATGCTCAGATCAGAAAGAAGTTTCACAGAATGCTTCTGTGTAGTTTATATTTGAATATATTCCTTTTTCCACTACTACTCTCTTAGCGCTCCAAATGTCCAGTTGCATTTTCTACAGAAAGAGTGTTCAGATCTGCTCAATCAAAAGTATGGTTTAACTCTGTTAGCTGAATGCACAGATCAGAAAGAAGTTTCACAGAATGATTCTGTGTAGTTTATATTTGGAGACATTCCTTTTTCCACTATTAACCTCTTAGCGCTCCGAATCTCCACTTGCATTTTCTACAGAAAGAGTGTTTCAGAACGGCTCAATCAAAACTAAGGTTCAACTCTTTTAGTTGAACAAACAGAACAGAAAGAAGTTTCACACAATTCTTCTGTGTAGTTTTTATTTGTAGACATTCTTGTTCCCAATATAGGCCTCTTAGCGCTCAGAATGTCCAATTGCAGTTTCTACAGAAAGAGTGTTTCAGAACGGCTCAATCAAAAGTAAGGTTCAACTCTGTTAGTTGAATGCACAGAACAGAAAGAAGTTTCATACAATGCTTCTGTGTAGTTTATATTTGAACATATTCTTTTTTCCACTATTTCCCACTTGGCGCTACGAATGTCCATTTGCATTTTCTACAGACAGAGTGTTTCAAAACTGCTCAATCAAAAGTATGGTTTAACTCTGTTAGCTGAATGCTCAGATCAGAAAGAAGTTTCACAGAATGCTTCTGTGTAGTTTATATTCGAATATATTCCTTTTTCCACTACTACTCTCTTAGCGCTCCAAATGTCCAGATGCATTTTCTACAGAAAGAGTGTTCAGATCTGCTCAATCAAAAGTATGGTTTAATACTGTTAGCTGAATTCACAGATCAGAAAGAAGTTTCACAGAATGATTCTGTGTAGTTTATATTTGGAGACATTCCTTTTTCCACTATTACCCTCTTAGCGCTCCGAATCTCCACTTGCATTTTCTACAGAAAGAGTGTTTGAGAACGGCTCAATCAATACTAAGGTTCAACTCTTTTAGTTGAACAAACAGAACAGAAAGAAGTTTCACACAATTCTTCTGTGTAGTTTTTATTTGTAGACATTCTTTTTCCCAATATAGGCCTCTTAGCGCTCAGAATGTCCAATTGCAGTTTCTACAGAGAGAGTGTTTCAGAACGGCTCAATCAAAAGTAAGATTCAACTCTGTTAGTTGAATGCACAGAACAGAAAGATGTTTCATACAATGCTTCTGTGTAGTTTATATTTGAACATATTCTTTTTTCCACTATTACCCACTTAGCGCTAGGAATGTCCAGTTGCATTTTCTACAGACAGAGTGTTTCCAAACTGCTCAATCAAAAGTATGGTTTAACTCTGTTAGCTGAATGCTCAGATCAGAAAGAAGTTTCACAGAATGCTTCTGTGTAGTTTATATTTGAATATATTCCTTTTTCCACTACTACGCTCTTAGCGCTCCAAATGTCCAGTTGCATTTTCTACAGAAAGAGTGTTCAGATCTCCTCAATCAAAAGTATGGTTTAACTCTCTTAGCTGAATGCACAGATCAGAAAGAAGTTTCACCGAATGATTCTGTGTAGTTTATATTTGAAGACATTCCTTTTTCCACTATTACCCTCTTAGCGCTCCGAATCTCCACTTGCATTTTCTACAAAAAGAGTGTTTCATAACTGCTCAATCAAAAATATGTTTTATCTCTGTTAACTGAATTTACAGATCAGAAATAAGGTTCACAGAATGCATCTGTGTAGTTTTTATTTGAAGATATTCTTTTTCCCAATGTAGGCCTCTTAGCGCTTAGCATGTCCAATTGCAGTTTCTACAGAAAGAGTGTTTCAGAACGGCTCAATCACAAGTAAGGTTCAACTCTGTTAGTTGAATGCACAGAACAGAAAGAATTTTCACAGAATGCTACTGTGTAGTTTATATTTGAATATATTCCTTTTTCCACTATTACCCTCTTAGCGCTGCGAATGTCCACTTGCATTTTCTACAGAAAGAGTGTTCAGAACTGCACAATCAAAAGTATGGTTTAACTCTGTTAGCTTAATGAACATATCAGTAATAAGTTTCACACAATGCTTCTGTGTAGTTTTTATATGAAGATATTATTTTTCCCAATATAGGCCTCTTAGCGCTCAGAATGTCCAATTGCAGTTTCTACAGAAAGAGTGTTTCAGAACGGCTCAATCAAAAGTAAGGTTCAACTCTGTTAGTTGAATGCACAGAACAGAAAGAAGTTTCATACAATGCTTCTGTGTAGTTTATATTTGAACATATTCTTTTTTCCACTATTACCCACTTAGCGCTACGAATGTCCAGTTGCATTTTCTACAGACAGAGTGTTTCAAAACTGCTCAATCAAAAGTATGGTTTAACTCTGTTAGCTGAATGCTCAGATCAGAAAGAAGTTTCACAGAATGATTCTGTGTAGTTTATATTTGAATATATTCCTTTTTCCACTACTACGCTCTTAGCGCTCCAAATGTCCAGTTGCATTTTCTGCAGAAAGAGTGTTCAGATCTGCTCAATCAAAAGTATGGTTTAAATCTGTTAGCTGAATGCACAGATCTGAAAGAAGTTTCACCGAATGATTCTGTGTAGTTTATATTTGAAGACATTCCTTTTTCCACTATTACCCTCTTAGCGCTCCGAATCTCCACTTGCATTTTCTACAAAAAGAGTGTTTCATAACTGCTCAATCAAAAATATGTTTTATCTCTGTTAACTGAATTTACAGATCAGAAATAAGTTTCACAGAATGCATCTGTGTAGTTTTTATTTGAAGATATTCTTTTTCCCAATGTAGGCCTCTTAGCGCTTAGCATGTCCAATTGCAGTTTCTACAGAAAGAGTGTTTCAGAACGGCTCAATCAAAAGTAAGGTTCAACTCTGTTAGTTGAATGCACAGAACAGAAAAGATTTTCACAGAATGCTACTGTGTAGTTTATATTTGAATATATTCCTTTCTCCACTATTACCCTCTTAGCGCTCCGAATTTCCACTTGCATTTTCTACAGAAAGAGTGTTTCAGAACGGCTCAATCAAAACTAAGGTTCAACTCTTTTAGTTGAACAAACAGAACAGAAAGAAGTTTCACACAATTCTTCTGTGTAGTTTTTATTTGTAGACATTCTTTTTCCCAATATAGGCCTCTTAGCGCTCAGAATGTCCAATTGCAGTTTCTACAGAAAGAGTGTTTCAGAACGGCTCAATCAAAAGTAAGGTTCAACTCTGTTAGTTGAATGCACAGAACAGAAAGAAGTTTCACACAATGCTTCTGTGTAGTTTATATTTGAACATATTCTTTTTTCCACTATTACCCACTTAGCACTACGAATGTCCAGTTGCATTTTCTACAGACAGAGTGTTTCAAAACTGCTCAATCAGAAGTATGGTTTAACTCTGTTAGCTGAATGCTCAGATCAGAAAGAAGTTTCACAGAATGCTTCTGTGTAGTTTATATTTGAATATATTCCTTTTTCCACTACTACGCTCTTAGTGCTCCAAATGTCCAGTTGCATTTTCTACAGAAAGAGTGTTCAGATCTGCTCAATCAAAAGTATGGTTTAACTCTGTTAGCTGAATGCACAGATCAGAAAGAAGTTTCACCGAATGATTCTGTGTAGTTTATATTTGAAGACATTCCTTTTTCCACTATTACCCTCTTAGCGCTCCGAATCTCCACTTGCATTTTCTACAAAAAGAGTGTTTCATAACTGCTCAATCAAAAATATGTTTTATCTCTGTTAACTGAATTTACAGATCAGAAATAAGTTTCACAGAATGCATCTGTGTAGTTTTTATTTGATGATATTCTTTTTCCCAATGTAGGCCTCTTAGCGCTTAGCATGTCGAATTGCAGTTTCTACAGAAAGAGTGTTTCAGAACGGCTCAATCAAAAGTAAGGTTCAACTCTGTTAGTTGAATGCACAGAACAGAAAGAATTTTCACAGAATGCTACTGTGTAGTTTATATTTGAATATATTCCTTTCTCCACTATTACCCTCTTAGCGCTCCGAATGTCCACATGCATTTTCTACAGAAAGAGTGTTCAGAACTGCGCAATCAAAAGTATGGTTTAACTCTGTTAGCTTAATGAACATATCAGAAATAAGTTTCACACAATGCTTCTGTGTAGTTTTAATTTGAAGATATTATTTTTCCCAATAGAGGCCTCTTAGCGCTCAGAATGTCCAATTGCAGTTTCTACAGAAAGAGTGTTTCAGAAAGGCTCAATCAAAAGTAAGGTTCAACTCTGTTAGTTGAATGCACAGAACAGAAAGAAATTTCATACAATGCTTCTGTGTATTTTATATTTGAACATATTCTTTTTTCCACTATTACCCACTTGGCGCTACGAATGTCCAGTTGCATTTTCTACAGACAGAATGTTTCAAAACTGCTCAATCAAAAGTATGGTTTAACTCTGTTAGCTGAATGCTCAGATCAGAAAGAAGTTTCACAGAATGCTTCTGTGTAGTTTATATTTGAATATATTCCTTTTTCCACTACTACTCTCTTAGCGCTCCAAATGTCCAGTTGCATTTTCTACAGAAAGAGTGTTCAGATCTGCTCAATCAAAAGTATGGTTTAACTCTGTTAGCTGAATGCACAGATCAGAAAGAAGTTTCACAGAATGATTCTGTGTAGTTTATATTTGGAGACATTCCTTTTTCCACTATTAACCTCTTAGCGCTCCGAATCTCCACTTGCATTTTGTACAGAAAGAGTGTTTCAGAACGGCTCAATCAAAACTAAGGTTCAACTCTTTTAGTTGAACAAACAGAACAGAAAGAAGTTTCACACAATTCTTCTGTGTAGTTTTTATTTGTAGACATTCTTTTACCCAATATAGGCCTCTTAGCGCTCAGAATGTCCAATTGCAGTTTCTACAGAAAGAGTGTTTCAGAACGGCTCAATCAAAAGTAAGGTTCAACTCTGTTAGTTGAATGCACAGAACAGAAAGAAGTTTCATACAATGCTTCTGTGTAGTTTATATTTGAACATATTCTTTTTTCCACTATTTCCCACTTTTCGCTACGAATGTCCATTTGCATTTTCTACAGACAGAGTGTTTCAAAACTGCTCAATCAAAAGTATGGTTTAACTCTGTTAGCTGAATGCTCAGATCAGAAAGAAGTTTCACAGAATGCTTCTGTGTAGTTTATATTCGAATATATTCCTTTTTCCACTACTACTCTCTTAGCGCTCCAAATGTCCAGATGCATTTTCTACAGAAAGAGTGTTCAGATCTGCTCAATCAAAAGTATGGTTTAATTCTGTTAGCTGAATTCACAGATCAGAAAGAAGTTTCACAGAATGATTCTGTGTAGTTTATATTTGGAGACATTCCTTTTTCCACTATTACCCTCTTAGCGCTCCGAATCTCCACTTGCATTTTCTACAGAAAGAGTGTTTCAGAACGGCTCAATCAAAACTAAGGTTCAACTCTTTTAGTTGAACAAACAGAACAGAAAGAAGTTTCACACAATTCTTCTGTGTAGTTTTTATTTGTAGACATTCTTTTTCCCAATATAGGCCTCTTAGCGCTCAGAATGTCCAATTGCAGTTTCTACAGAGAGAGTGTTTCAGAACGGCTCAATCAAAAGTAAGATTCAACTCTGTTAGTTGAATGCACAGAACAGAAAGATGTTTCATACAATGCTTCTGTGTAGTTTATATTTGAACATATTCTTTTTTCCACTATTACCCACTTAGCGCTAGGAATGTCCAGTTGCATTTTCTACAGACAGAGTGTTTCCAAACTGCTCAATCAAAAGTATGGTTTAACTCTGTTAGCTGAATGCTCAGATCAGAAAGAAGTTTCACAGAATGCTTCTGTGTAGTTTATATTTGAATATATTCCTTTTTCCACTACTACGCTCTTAGCGCTCCAAATGTCCAGTTGCATTTTCTACAGAAAGAGTGTTCAGATCTCCTCAATCAAAAGTATGGTTTAACTCTGTTAGCTGAATGCACAGATCAGAAAGAAGTTTCACCGAATGATTCTGTGTAGTTTATATTTGAAGACATTCCTTTTTCCACTATTACCCTCTTAGCGCTCCGAATCTCCACTTGCATTTTCTACAAAAAGAGTGTTTCATAACTGCTCAATCAAAAATATGTTTTATCTCTGTTAACTGAATTTACAGATCAGAAATAAGTTTCACAGAATGCATCTGTGTAGTTTTTATTTGAAGATATTCTTTTTCCCAATGTAGGCCTCTTAGCGCTTAGCATGTCCAATTGCAGTTTCTACAGAAAGAGTGTTTCAGAACAGCTCAATCACAAGTAAGGTTCAACTCTGTTAGTTGAATGCACAGAACAGAAAGAATTTTCACAGAATGCTACTGTGTAGTTTATATTTGAATATATTCCTTTTTCCACTATTACCCTCTTAGCGCTGCGAATGTCCACTTGCATTTTCTACAGAAAGAGTGTTCAGAACCTCACAATCAAAAGTATGGTTTAACTCTGTTAGCTTAATGAACATATCAGTAATAAGTTTCACACAATGCTTCTGTGTAGTTTTTATTTGAAGATATTATTTTTCCCAATATAGGCCTCTTAGCGCTCAGAATGTCCAATTGCAGTTTCTACAGAAAGAGTGTTTCAGAACGGCTCAATCAAAAGTAAGGTTCAACCCTGTTAGTTGAATGCACAGAACAGAAAGAAGTTTCATACAATGCTTCTGTGTAGTTTATATTTGAACATATTCTTTTTTCCACTATTACCCACTTAGCGCTACGAATGTCCAGTTGCATTTTCTACAGACAGAGTGTTTCAAAACTGCTCAATCAAAAGTATGGTTTAACTCTGTTAGCTGAATGCTCAGATCAGAAAGAAGTTTCACAGAATGATTCTGTGTAGTTTATATTTGAATATATTACTTTTTCCACTACTACGCTCTTAGCGCTCCAAATGTCCAGTTGCATTTTCTGCAGAAAGAGTGTTCAGATCTGCTCAATCAAAAGTATGGTTTAAATCTGTTAGCTGAATGCACAGATCAGAAAGAAGTTTCACCGAATGATTCTGTGTAGTTTATATTTGAAGACATTCCTTTTTCCACTATTACCCTCTTAGCGCTCCGAATCTCCACTTGCATTTTCTACAAAAAGAGTGTTTCATAACTGCTCAATCAAAAATATGTTTTATCTCTGTTAACTGAATTTACAGATCAGAAATAAGTTTCACAGAATGCATCTGTGTAGTTTTTATTTGAAGATATTCTTTTTCCCAATGTAGGCCTCTTAGCGCTTAGCATGTCCAATTGCAGTTTCTACAGAAAGAGTGTTTCAGAACGGCTCAATCAAAAGTAAGGTTCAACTCTGTTAGTTGAATGCACAGAACAGAAAGAATTTTCACAGAATGCTACTGTGTAGTTTATATTTGAATATATTCCTTTCTCCACTATTACCCTCTTAGCGCTCCGAATTTCCACTTGCATTTTCTACAGAAAGAGTGTTTCAGAACGGCTCAATCAAAACTAAGGTTCAACTCTTTTAGTTGAACAAACAGAACAGAAAGAAGTTTCACATAATTCTTCTGTGTAGTTTTTATTTGTAGACATTCTTTTTCCCAATATAGGCCTCTTAGCGCTCAGAATGTCCAATTGCAGTTTCTACAGAAAGAGTGTTTCAGAACGGCTCAATCAAAAGTAAGGTTCAACTCTGTTAGTTGAATGCACAGAACAGAAAGAAGTTTCACACAATGCTTCTGTGTAGTTTATATTTGAACATATTCTTTTTTCCACTATTACCCACTTAGCACTACGAATGTCCAGTTGCATTTTCTACAGACAGAGTGTTTCAAAACTGCTCAATCAGAAGTATGGTTTAACTCTGTTAGCTGAATGCTCAGATCAGAAAGAAGTTTCACAGAATGCTTCTGTGTAGTTTATATTTGAATATATTCCTTTTTCTACTACTACTCTCTTAGCGCTCCAAATGTCCAGTTGCATTTTCTACAGAAAGTGTGTTCAGATCTGCTCAATCAAAAGTATGGTTTAACTCTGTTAGCTGAATGCACAGATCAGAAAGAAGTTTCACAGAATGATTCTGTGTAGTTTATATTTGGAGACATTCCTTTTTCCACTATTAACCTCTTAGCGCTCCGAATCTCCACTTTCATTTTCTACAGAAAGAGTGTTTCAGAACGGCTCAATCAAAACTAAGGTTCAACTCTTTTAGTTGAACAAACAGAACAGAAAGAAGTTTCACACAATTCTTCTGTGTAGTTTTTATTTGTAGACATTCTTTTTCCCAATATAGGCCTCTTAGCGCTCAGAATGTCCAATTGCAGTTTCTACAGAAAGAGTGTTTCAGAACGGCTCAATCAAAAGTAAGGTTCAACTCTGTTAGTTGAATGCACAGAACAGAAAGAAGTTTCATACAATGCTTCTGTGTAGTTTATATTTGAACATATTCTTTTTTCCACTATTTCCCACTTGGCGCTACGAATGTCCATTTGCATTTTCTACAGACAGAGTGTTTCAAAACTGCTCAATCAAAAGTATGGTTTAACTCTGTTAGCTGAATGCTCAGATCAGAAAGAAGTTTCACAGAATGCTTCTGTGTAGTTTATATTCGAATATATTCCTTTTTCCACTACTACTCTCTTAGCGCTCCAAATGTCCAGATGCATTTTCTACAGAAAGAGTGTTCAGATCTGCTCAATCAAAAGTATGGTTTAATTCTGTTAGCTGAATGCACAGATCAGAAAGAAGTTTCACAGAATGATTCTGTGTAGTTTATATTTGGAGACATTCCTTTTTCCACTATTACCCTCTTAGCGCTCCGAATCTCCACTTGCATTTTCTACAGAAAGAGTGTTTCAGAACGGCTCAATCAAAACTAAGGTTCAACTCTTTTAGTTGAACAAACAGAACAGAAAGAAGTTTCACACAATTCTTCTGTGTAGTTTTTATTTGTAGACATTCTTTTTCCCAATATAGGCCTCTTAGCGCTCAGAATGTCCAATTGCAGTTTCTACAGAGAGAGTGTTTCAGAACGGCTCAATCAAAAGTAAGATTCAACTCTGTTAGTTGAATGCACAGAACAGAAAGATGTTTCATACAATGCTTCTGTGTAGTTTATATTTGAACATATTCTTTTTTCCACTATTACCCACTTAGCGCTAGGAATGTCCAGTTGCATTTTCTACAGACAGAGTGTTTCCAAACTGCTCAATCAAAAGTATGGTTTAACTCTGTTAGCTGAATGCTCAGATCAGAAAGAAGTTTCACAGAATGCTTCTGTGTAGTTTATATTTGAATATATTCCTTTTTCCACTACTACGCTCTTAGCGCTCCAAATGTCCTGTTGCATTTTCTACAGAAAGAGTGTTCAGATCTCCTCAATCAAAAGTATGGTTTAACTCTGTTAGCTGAATGCACAGATCAGAAAGAAGTTTCACCGAATGATTCTGTGTAGTTTATATTTGAAGACATTCCTTTTTCCACTATTACCCTCTTAGCGCTCCGAATCTCCACTTGCATTTTCTACAAAAAGAGTGTTTCATAACTGCTCAATCAAAAATATGTTTTATCTCTGTTAACTGAATTTACAGATCAGAAATAAGTTTCACAGAATGCATCTGTGTAGTTTTTATTTGAAGATATTCTTTTTCCCAATGTAGGCCTCTTAGCGCTTAGCATGTCCAATTGCAGTTTCTACAGAAAGAGTGTTTCAGAACGGCTCAATCACAAGTAAGGTTCAACTCTGTTAGTTGAATGCACAGAACAGAAAGAATTTTCACAGAATGCTACTGTGTAGTTTATATTTGAATATATTCCTTTTTCCACTATTACCCTCTTAGCGCTGCGAATGTCCACTTGCATTTTCTACAGAAAGAGTGTTCAGAACTGCACAATCAAAAGTATGGTTTAACTCTGTTAGCTTAATGAACATATCAGTAATAAGTTTCACACAATGCTTCTGTGTAGTTTTTATTTGAAGATATTATTTTTCCCAATATAGGCCTCTTAGCGCTCAGAATGTCCAATTGCAGTTTCTACAGAAAGAGTGTTTCAGAACGGCTCAATCAAAAGTAAGGTTCAACTCTGTTAGTTGAATGCACAGAACAGAAAGAAGTTTCATACAATGCTTCTGTGTAGTTTATATTTGAACATATTCTTTTTTCCACTATTACCCACTTAGCGCTACGAATGTCCAGTTGCATTTTCTACAGACAGAGTGTTTCAAAACTGCTCAATCAAAAGTATGGTTTAACTCTGTTAGCTGAATGCTCAGATCAGAAAGAAGTTTCACAGAATGATTCTGTGTAGTTTATATTTGAATATATTCCTTTTTCCACTACTACGCTCTTAGCGCTCCAAATGTCCAGTTGCATTTTCTGCAGAAAGAGTGTTCAGATCTGCTCAATCAAAAGTATGGTTTAAATCTGTTAGCTGAATGCACAGATCTGAAAGAAGTTTCACCGAATGATTCTGTGTAGTTTATATTTGAAGACATTCCTTTTTCCACTATTACCCTCTTAGCGCTCCGAATCTCCACTTGCATTTTCTACAAAAAGAGTGTTTCATAACTGCTCAATCAAAAATATGTTTTATCTCTGTTAACTGAATTTACAGATCAGAAATAAGTTTCACAGAATGCATCTGTGTAGTTTTTATTTGAAGATATTCTTTTTCCCAATGTAGGCCTCTTAGCGCTTAGCATGTCCAATTGCAGTTTCTACAGAAAGAGTGTTTCAGAACGGCTCAATCAAAAGTAAGGTTCAACTCTGTTAGTTGAATGCACAGAACAGAAAAGATTTTCACAGAATGCTACTGTGTAGTTTATATTTGAATATATTCCTTTCTCCACTATTACCCTCTTAGCGCTCCGAATTTCCACTTGCATTTTCTACAGAAAGAGTGTTTCAGAACGGCTCAATCAAAACTAAGGTTCAACTCTTTTAGTTGAACAAACAGAACAGAAAGAAGTTTCACACAATTCTTCTGTGTAGTTTTTATTTGTAGACATTCTTTTTCCCAATATAGGCCTCTTAGCGCTCAGAATGTCCAATTGCAGTTTCTACAGAAAGAGTGTTTCAGAACGGCTCAATCAAAAGTAAGGTTCAACTCTGTTAGTTGAATGCACAGAACAGAAAGAAGTTTCACACAATGCTTCTGTGTAGTTTATATTTGAACATATTCTTTTTTCCACTATTACCCACTTAGCACTACGAATGTCCAGTTGCATTTTCTACAGACAGAGTGTTTCAAAACTGCTCAATCAGAAGTATGGTTTAACTCTGTTAGCTGAATGCTCAGATCAGAAAGAAGTTTCACAGAATGCTTCTGTGTAGTTTATATTTGAATATATTCCTTTTTCCACTACTACGCTCTTAGTGCTCCAAATGTCCAGTTGCATTTTCTACAGAAAGAGTGTTCAGATCTGCTCAATCAAAAGTATGGTTTAACTCTGTTAGCTGAATGCACAGATCAGAAAGAAGTTTCACCGAATGATTCTGTGTAGTTTATATTTGAAGACATTCCTTTTTCCACTATTACCCTCTTAGCGCTCCGAATCTCCACTTGCATTTTCTACAAAAAGAGTGTTTCATAACTGCTCAATCAAAAATATGTTTTATCTCTGTTAACTGAATTTACAGATCAGAAATAAGTTTCACAGAATGCATCTGTGTAGTTTTTATTTGATGATATTCTTTTTCCCAATGTAGGCCTCTTAGCGCTTAGCATGTCGAATTGCAGTTTCTACAGAAAGAGTGTTTCAGAACGGCTCAATCAAAAGTAAGGTTCAACTCTGTTAGTTGAATGCACAGAACAGAAAGAATTTTCACAGAATGCTACTGTGTAGTTTATATTTGAATATATTCCTTTCTCCACTATTACCCTCTTAGCGCTCCGAATGTCCACATGCATTTTCTACAGAAAGAGTGTTCAGAACTGCGCAATCAAAAGTATGGTTTAACTCTGTTAGCTTAATGAACATATCAGAAATAAGTTTCACACAATGCTTCTGTGTAGTTTTAATTTGAAGATATTATTTTTCCCAATAGAGGCCTCTTAGCGCTCAGAATGTCCAATTGCAGTTTCTACAGAAAGAGTGTTTCAGAAAGGCTCAATCAAAAGTAAGGTTCAACTCTGTTAGTTGAATGCACAGAACAGAAAGAAATTTCATACAATGCTTCTGTGTATTTTATATTTGAACATATTCTTTTTTCCACTATTACCCACTTGGCGCTACGAATGTCCAGTTGCATTTTCTACAGACAGAATGTTTCAAAACTGCTCAATCAAAAGTATGGTTTAACTCTGTTAGCTGAATGCTCAGATCAGAAAGAAGTTTCACAGAATGCTTCTGTGTAGTTTATATTTGAATATATTCCTTTTTCCACTACTACTCTCTTAGCGCTCCAAATGTCCAGTTGCATTTTCTACAGAAAGAGTGTTCAGATCTGCTCAATCAAAAGTATGGTTTAACTCTGTTAGCTGAATGCACAGATCAGAAAGAAGTTTCACAGAATGATTCTGTGTAGTTTATATTTGGAGACATTCCTTTTTCCACTATTAACCTCTTAGCGCTCCGAATCTCCACTTGCATTTTGTACAGAAAGAGTGTTTCAGAACGGCTCAATCAAAACTAAGGTTCAACTCTTTTAGTTGAACAAACAGAACAGAAAGAAGTTTCACACAATTCTTCTGTGTAGTTTTTATTTGTAGACATTCTTTTACCCAATATAGGCCTCTTAGCGCTCAGAATGTCCAATTGCAGTTTCTACAGAAAGAGTGTTTCAGAACGGCTCAATCAAAAGTAAGGTTCAACTCTGTTAGTTGAATGCACAGAACAGAAAGAAGTTTCATACAATGCTTCTGTGTAGTTTATATTTGAACATATTCTTTTTTCCACTATTTCCCACTTTTCGCTACGAATGTCCATTTGCATTTTCTACAGACAGAGTGTTTCAAAACTGCTCAATCAAAAGTATGGTTTAACTCTGTTAGCTGAATGCTCAGATCAGAAAGAAGTTTCACAGAATGCTTCTGTGTAGTTTATATTCGAATATATTCCTTTTTCCACTACTACTCTCTTAGCGCTCCAAATGTCCAGATGCATTTTCTACAGAAAGAGTGTTCAGATCTGCTCAATCAAAAGTATGGTTTAATTCTGTTAGCTGAATTCACAGATCAGAAAGAAGTTTCACAGAATGATTCTGTGTAGTTTATATTTGGAGACATTCCTTTTTCCACTATTACCCTCTTAGCGCTCCGAATCTCCACTTGCATTTTCTACAGAAAGAGTGTTTCAGAACGGCTCAATCAAAACTAAGGTTCAACTCTTTTAGTTGAACAAACAGAACAGAAAGAAGTTTCACACAATTCTTCTGTGTAGTTTTTATTTGTAGACATTCTTTTTCCCAATATAGGCCTCTTAGCGCTCAGAATGTCCAATTGCAGTTTCTACAGAGAGAGTGTTTCAGAACGGCTCAATCAAAAGTAAGATTCAACTCTGTTAGTTGAATGCACAGAACAGAAAGATGTTTCATACAATGCTTCTGTGTAGTTTATATTTGAACATATTCTTTTTTCCACTATTACCCACTTAGCGCTAGGAATGTCCAGTTGCATTTTCTACAGACAGAGTGTTTCAAAACTGCTCAATCAAAAGTATGGTTTAACTCTGTTAGCTGAATGCTCAGATCAGAAAGAAGTTTCACAGAATGCTTCTGTGTAGTTTATATTTGAATATATTCCTTTTTCCACTACTACGCTCTTAGCGCTCCAAATGTCCAGTTGCATTTTCTACAGAAAGAGTGTTCAGATCTCCTCAATCAAAAGTATGGTTTAACTCTGTTAGCTGAATGCACAGATCAGAAAGAAGTTTCACCGAATGATTCTGTGTAGTTTATATTTGAAGACATTCCTTTTTCCACTATTACCCTCTTAGCGCTCCGAATCTCCACTTGCATTTTCTACAAAAAGAGTGTTTCATAACTGCTCAATCAAAAATATGTTTTATCTCTGTTAACTGAATTTACAGATCAGAAATAAGTTTCACAGAATGCATCTGTGTAGTTTTTATTTGAAGATATTCTTTTTCCCAATGTAGGCCTCTTAGCGCTTAGCATGTCCAATTGCAGTTTCTACAGAAAGAGTGTTTCAGAACAGCTCAATCACAAGTAAGGTTCAACTCTGTTAGTTGAATGCACAGAACAGAAAGAATTTTCACAGAATGCTACTGTGTAGTTTATATTTGAATATATTCCTTTTTCCACTATTACCCTCTTAGCGCTGCGAATGTCCACTTGCATTTTCTACAGAAAGAGTGTTCAGAACTGCACAATCAAAAGTATGGTTTAACTCTGTTAGCTTAATGAACATATCAGTAATAAGTTTCACACAATGCTTCTGTGTAGTTTTTATTTGAAGATATTATTTTTCCCAATATAGGCCTCTTAGCGCTCAGAATGTCCAATTGCAGTTTCTACAGAAAGAGTGTTTCAGAACGGCTCAATCAAAAGTAAGGTTCAACCCTGTTAGTTGAATGCACAGAACAGAAAGAAGTTTCATACAATGCTTCTGTGTAGTTTATATTTGAGCATATTCTTTTTTCCACTATTACCCACTTAGCGCTACGAATGTCCAGTTGCATTTTCTACAGACAGAGTGTTTCAAAACTGCTCAATCAAAAGTATGGTTTAACTCTGTTAGCTGAATGCTCAGATCAGAAAGAAGTTTCACAGAATGATTCTGTGTAGTTTATATTTGAATATATTACTTTTTCCACTACTACGCTCTTAGCGCTCCAAATGTCCAGTTGCATTTTCTGCAGAAAGAGTGTTCAGATCTGCTCAATCAAAAGTATGGTTTAAATCTGTTAGCTGAATGCACAGATCAGAAAGAAGTTTCACCGAATGATTCTGTGTAGTTTATATTTGAAGACATTCCTTTTTCCACTATTACCCTCTTAGCGCTCCGAATCTCCACTTGCATTTTCTACAAAAAGAGTGTTTCATAACTGCTCAATCAAAAATATGTTTTATCTCTGTTAACTGAATTTACAGATCAGAAATAAGTTTCACAGAATGCATCTGTGTAGTTTTTATTTGAAGATATTCTTTTTCCCAATGTAGGCCTCTTAGCGCTTAGCATGTCCAATTGCAGTTTCTACAGAAAGAGTGTTTCAGAACGGCTCAATCAAAAGTAAGGTTCAACTCTGTTAGTTGAATGCACAGAACAGAAAGAATTTTCACAGAATGCTACTGTGTAGTTTATATTTGAATATATTCCTTTCTCCACTATTACCCTCTTAGCGCTCCGAATTTCCACTTGCATTTTCTACAGAAAGAGTGTTTCAGAACGGCTCAATCAAAACTAAGGTTCAACTCTTTTAGTTGAACAAACAGAACAGAAAGAAGTTTCACATAATTCTTCTGTGTAGTTTTTATTTGTAGACATTCTTTTTCCCAATATAGGCCTCTTAGCGCTCAGAATGTCCAATTGCAGTTTCTACAGAAAGAGTGTTTCAGAACGGCTCAATCAAAAGTAAGGTTCAACTCTGTTAGTTGAATGCACAGAACAGAAAGAAGTTTCACACAATGCTTCTGTGTAGTTTATATTTGAACATATTCTTTTTTCCACTATTACCCACTTAGCACTACGAATGTCCAGTTGCATTTTCTACAGACAGAGTGTTTCAAAACTGCTCAATCAGAAGTATGGTTTAACTCTGTTAGCTGAATGCTCAGATCAGAAAGAAGTTTCACAGAATGCTTCTGTGTAGTTTATATTTGAATATATTCCTTTTTCCACTACTACTCTCTTAGCGCTCCAAATGTCCAGTTGCATTTTCTACAGAAAGTGTGTTCAGATCTGCTCAATCAAAAGTATGGTTTAACTCTGTTAGCTGAATGCACAGATCAGAAAGAAGTTTCACAGAATGATTCTGTGTAGTTTATATTTGGAGACATTCCTTTTTCCACTATTAACCTCTTAGCGCTCCGAATCTCCACTTTCATTTTCTACAGAAAGAGTGTTTCAGAACGGCTCAATCAAAACTAAGGTTCAACTCTTTTAGTTGAACAAACAGAACAGAAAGAAGTTTCACACAATTCTTCTGTGTAGTTTTTATTTGTAGACATTCTTTTTCCCAATATAGGCCTCTTAGCGCTCAGAATGTCCAATTGCAGTTTCTACAGAAAGAGTGTTTCAGAACGGCTCAATCAAAAGTAAGGTTCAACTCTGTTAGTTGAATGCACAGAACAGAAAGAAGTTTCATACAATGCTTCTGTGTAGTTTATATTTGAACATATTCTTTTTTCCACTATTTCCCACTTGGCGCTACGAATGTCCATTTGCATTTTCTACAGACAGAGTGTTTCAAAACTGCTCAATCAAAAGTATGGTTTAACTCTGTTAGCTGAATGCTCAGATCAGAAAGAAGTTTCACAGAATGCTTCTGTGTAGTTTATATTCGAATATATTCCTTTTTCCACTACTACTCTCTTAGCGCTCCAAATGTCCAGATGCATTTTCTACAGAAAGAGTGTTCAGATCTGCTCAATCAAAAGTATGGTTTAATTCTGTTAGCTGAATGCACAGATCAGAAAGAAGTTTCACAGAATGATTCTGTGTAGTTTATATTTGGAGACATTCCTTTTTCCACTATTACCCTCTTAGCGCTCCGAATCTCCACTTGCATTTTCTACAGAAAGAGTGTTTCAGAACGGCTCAATCAAAACTAAGGTTCAACTCTTTTAGTTGAACAAACAGAACAGAAAGAAGTTTCACACAATTCTTCTGTGTAGTTTTTATTTGTAGACATTCTTTTTCCCAATATAGGCCTCTTAGCGCTCAGAATGTCCAATTGCAGTTTCTACAGAGAGAGTGTTTCAGAACGGCTCAATCAAAAGTAAGATTCAACTCTGTTAGTTGAATGCACAGAACAGAAAGATGTTTCATACAATGCTTCTGTGTAGTTTATATTTGAACATATTCTTTTTTCCACTATTACCCACTTAGCGCTAGGAATGTCCAGTTGCATTTTCTACAGACAGAGTGTTTCCAAACTGCTCAATCAAAAGTATGGTTTAACTCTGTTAGCTGAATGCTCAGATCAGAAAGAAGTTTCACAGAATGCTTCTGTGTAGTTTATATTTGAATATATTCCTTTTTCCACTACTACGCTCTTAGCGCTCCAAATGTCCTGTTGCATTTTCTACAGAAAGAGTGTTCAGATCTCCTCAATCAAAAGTATGGTTTAACTCTGTTAGCTGAATGCACAGATCAGAAAGAAGTTTCACCGAATGATTCTGTGTAGTTTATATTTGAAGACATTCCTTTTTCCACTATTACCCTCTTAGCGCTCCGAATCTCCACTTGCATTTTCTACAAAAAGAGTGTTTCATAACTGCTCAATCAAAAATATGTTTTATCTCTGTTAACTGAATTTACAGATCAGAAATAAGTTTCACAGAATGCATCTGTGTAGTTTTTATTTGAAGATATTCTTTTTCCCAATGTAGGCCTCTTAGCGCTTAGCATGTCCAATTGCAGTTTCTACAGAAAGAGTGTTTCAGAACGGCTCAATCACAAGTAAGGTTCAACTCTGTTAGTTGAATGCACAGAACAGAAAGAATTTTCACAGAATGCTACTGTGTAGTTTATATTTGAATATATTCCTTTTTCCACTATTACCCTCTTAGCGCTGCGAATGTCCACTTGCATTTTCTACAGAAAGAGTGTTCAGAACTGCACAATCAAAAGTATGGTTTAACTCTGTTAGCTTAATGAACATATCAGTAATAAGTTTCACACAATGCTTCTGTGTAGTTTTTATTTGAAGATATTATTTTTCCCAATATAGGCCTCTTAGCGCTCAGAATGTCCAATTGCAGTTTCTACAGAAAGAGTGTTTCAGAACGGCTCAATCAAAAGTAAGGTTCAACTCTGTTAGTTGAATGCACAGAACAGAAAGAAGTTTCATACAATGCTTCTGTGTAGTTTATATTTGAACATATTCTTTTTTCCACTATTACCCACTTAGCGCTACGAATGTCCAGTTGCATTTTCTACAGACAGAGTGTTTCAAAACTGCTCAATCAAAAGTATGGTTTAACTCTGTTAGCTGAATGCTCAGATCAGAAAGAAGTTTCACAGAATGATTCTGTGTAGTTTATATTTGAATATATTCCTTTTTCCACTACTACGCTCTTAGCGCTCCAAATGTCCAGTTGCATTTTCTGCAGAAAGAGTGTTCAGATCTGCTCAATCAAAAGTATGGTTTAAATCTGTTAGCTGAATGCACAGATCTGAAAGAAGTTTCACCGAATGATTCTGTGTAGTTTATATTTGAAGACATTCCTTTTTCCACTATTACCCTCTTAGCGCTCCGAATCTCCACTTGCATTTTCTACAAAAAGAGTGTTTCATAACTGCTCAATCAAAAATATGTTTTATCTCTGTTAACTGAATTTACAGATCAGAAATAAGTTTCACAGAATGCATCTGTGTAGTTTTTATTTGAAGATATTCTTTTTCCCAATGTAGGCCTCTTAGCGCTTAGCATGTCCAATTGCAGTTTCTACAGAAAGAGTGTTTCAGAACGGCTCAATCAAAAGTAAGGTTCAACTCTGTTAGTTGAATGCACAGAACAGAAAAGATTTTCACAGAATGCTACTGTGTAGTTTATATTTGAATATATTCCTTTCTCCACTATTACCCTCTTAGCGCTCCGAATTTCCACTTGCATTTTCTACAGAAAGAGTGTTTCAGAACGGCTCAATCAAAACTAAGGTTCAACTCTTTTAGTTGAACAAACAGAACAGAAAGAAGTTTCACACAATTCTTCTGTGTAGTTTTTATTTGTAGACATTCTTTTTCCCAATATAGGCCTCTTAGCGCTCAGAATGTCCAATTGCAGTTTCTACAGAAAGAGTGTTTCAGAACGGCTCAATCAAAAGTAAGGTTCAACTCTGTTAGTTGAATGCACAGAACAGAAAGAAGTTTCACACAATGCTTCTGTGTAGTTTATATTTGAACATATTCTTTTTTCCACTATTACCCACTTAGCACTACGAATGTCCAGTTGCATTTTCTACAGACAGAGTGTTTCAAAACTGCTCAATCAGAAGTATGGTTTAACTCTGTTAGCTGAATGCTCAGATCAGAAAGAAGTTTCACAGAATGCTTCTGTGTAGTTTATATTTGAATATATTCCTTTTTCCACTACTACGCTCTTAGCGCTCCAAATGTCCTGTTGCATTTTCTACAGAAAGAGTGTTCAGATCTCCTCAATCAAAAGTATGGTTTAACTCTGTTAGCTGAATGCACAGATCAGAAAGAAGTTTCACCGAATGATTCTGTGTAGTTTATATTTGAAGACATTCCTTTTTCCACTATTACCCTCTTAGCGCTCCGAATCTCCACTTGCATTTTCTACAAAAAGAGTGTTTCATAACTGCTCAATCAAAAATATGTTTTATCTCTGTTAACTGAATTTACAGATCAGAAATAAGTTTCACAGAATGCATCTGTGTAGTTTTTATTTGAAGATATTCTTTTTCCCAATGTAGGCCTCTTAGCGCTTAGCATGTCCAATTGCAGTTTCTACAGAAAGAGTGTTTCAGAACGGCTCAATCACAAGTAAGGTTCAACTCTGTTAGTTGAATGCACAGAACAGAAAGAATTTTCACAGAATGCTACTGTGTAGTTTATATTTGAATATATTCCTTTTTCCACAATTACCCTCTTAGCGCTGCGAATGTCCACTTGCATTTTCTACAGAAAGAGTGTTCAGAACTGCACAATCAAAAGTATGGTTTAACTCTGTTAGCTTAATGAACATATCAGTAATAAGTTTCACACAATGCTTCTGTGTAGTTTTTATTTGAAGATATTATTTTTCCCAATATAGGCCTCTTAGCGCTCAGAATGTCCAATTGCAGTTTCTACAGAAAGAGTGTTTCAGAACGGCTCAATCAAAAGTAAGGTTCAACTCTGTTAGTTGAATGCACAGAACAGAAAGAAGTTTCATACAATGCTTCTGTGTAGTTTATATTTGAACATATTCTTTTTTCCACTATTACCCACTTAGCGCTACGAATGTCCAGTTGCATTTTCTACAGACAGAGTGTTTCAAAACTGCTCAATCAAAAGTATGGTTTAACTCTGTTAGCTGAATGCTCAGATCAGAAAGAAGTTTCACAGAATGATTCTGTGTAGTTTATATTTGAAGACATTCCTTTTTCCACTATTACCCTCTTAGCGCTCCGAATCTCAACTTGCATTTTCTACAAAAAGAGTGTTTCATAACTGCTCAATCAAAAATATGTTTTATCTCTGTTAACTGAATTTACAGATCAGAAATAAGTTTCACAGAATGCATCTGTGTAGTTTTTATTTGAAGATATTCTTTTTCCCAATGTAGGCCTCTTAGCGCTTAGCATGTCCAATTGCAGTTTCTACAGAAAGAGTGTTTCAGAACGGCTCAATCAAAAGTAAGGTTCAACTCTGTTAGTTGAATGCACAGAACAGAAAGAATTTTCACAGAATGCTACTGTGTAGTTTATATTTGAATATATTCCTTTTTCCACTATTACCCTCTTAGCGCTCCGAATGTCCACTTGCATTTTCTACAGAAAGAGTGTTCAGAACTGCGCAATCAAAAGTATGGTTTAACTCTGTTAGCTTAATGAACATATCAGAAATAAGTTTCACACAATGCTTCTGTGTAGTTTTTATTTGAAGATATTATTTTTCCCAATAGAGGCCTCTTAGCGCTCAGAATGTCCAATTGCAGTTTCTACAGAAAGAGTGTTTCAGAAAGGCTCAATCAAAAGTAAGGTTCAACTCTGTTAGTTGAATGCACAGTACAGAAAGAAGTTTCATACAATGCTTCTGTGTAGTTTATATTTGAACATATTCTTTTTTCCACTATTACCTACTTAGCGCTACGAATGTCCAGTTGCATTTTCTACAGACAGAGTGTTTCAAAACTGCTCAATCAAAAGTATGGTTTAACTCTGTTAGCTGAATGCTCAGATCAGAAAGAAGTTTCACAGAATGCTTCTGTGTAGTTTATATTTGAATATATTCCTTTTTCCACTACTACACTCTTAGCGTTCCAAATGTCCAGTTGCATTTTCTACAGAAAGACTGTTCAGATCTGCTCAATCAAAAGTATGGTTTAACTCTGTTAGCTGAATGCACAGATCAGAAAGAAGTTTCACAGAATTATTCTGTGTAGTTAATATTTGGAGACATTCCTTTTTCCACTATTACCATCTTAGCGCTCCGAATCTCCACTTGCATTTTCTACAGAAAGAGTGTTTCAGAACGGCTCAAACAAAACTAAGGTTCAACTCTTTTAGTTGAACAAACAGAACAGAAAGAAGTTTCACACAATTCTTCTGTGTAGTTTTTATTTTAGACATTCATTTTCCCAATATAGGCCTCTTAGCGCTCAGAATGTCCAATTGCAGTTTCTACAGAAAGAGTGTTTCAGAACGGCTCAATCAAAAGTAAGGTTCAACTCTGTTAGTTGAATGCACAGAACAGAAAGAAGTTTCATACAATGCTTCTGTGTAGTTTATATTTGAACATATTCTTTTTTCCACTATTACCCACTTAGTGCTACGAATGTCCAGTTGAATTTTCTACAGACAGTTTTTCAAAACTGCTCAATCAAAAGTATGGTTTAACTCTGTTAGCTGAATGCTCAGATCAGAAAGAAGTTTCACAGAATGCTTCTGTGTAGTTTATATTTGAATATATTCCTTTTTCCACTACTACCCTCTTAGCGCTCCGAATCTCCACTTGCATTTTCTACAGAAAGAGTGTTTCAGAACGGCTCAATCAAAACTAAGGTTCAACTCTTTTAGTTGAACAAACAGAACAGAAAGAAGTTTCACACAATTCTTCTGTGTAGTTTTTATTTGTAGACATTCTTTTTCCCAATATAGGCCTCTTAGCGCTCAGAATGTCCAATTGCAGTTTCTACAGAAAGAGTGTTTCAGAACGGCTCAATCAAAAGTAAGGTTCAACTCTGTTAGTTGAATGCACAGAACAGAAAGAATTTTCACAGAATGCTACTGTGTAGTTTATATTTGAATATATTCCTTTCTCCACTATTACCCTCTTAGCGCTCCGAATTTCCACTTGCATTTTCTACAGAAAGAGTGTTTCAGAACGGCTCAATCAAAACTAAGGTTCAACTCTTTTAGTTGAACAAACAGAACAGAAAGAAGTTTCACACAATTCTTCTGTGTAGTTTTTATTTGTAGACATTCTGTTTCCCAATATAGGCCTCTTAGCGCTCAGAATGTCCAATTGCAGTTTCTACAGAAAGAGTGTTTCAGAACGGCTCAATCAAAAGTAAGGTTCAACTCTGTTAGTTGAATGCACAGAACAGAAAGAAGTTTCACACAATGCTTCTGTGTAGTTTATATTTGAACATATTCTTTTTTCCACTATTACCCACTTAGCACTACGAATGTCCAGTTGCATTTTCTACAGACAGAGTGTTTCAAAACTGCTCAATCAGAAGTATGGTTTAACTCTGTTAGCTGAATGCTCAGATCAGAAAGAAGTTTCACAGAATGCTTCTGTGTAGTTTATATTTGAATATATTCCTTTTTCCACTACTACGCTCTTAGCGCTCCAAATGTCCAGTTGCATTTTCTACAGAAAGAGTGTTCAGATCTGCTCAATCAAAAGTATGGTTTAACTCTGTTAGCTGAATGCACAGATCAGAAAGAAGTTTCATCGAATGATTCTGTGTAGTTTATATTTGAAGACATTCCTTTTTCCACTATTACCCTCTTAGCGCTCCGAATCTCCACTTGCATTTTCTACAAAAAGAGTGTTTCATAACTGCTCAATCAAAAATATGTTTTATCTCTGTTAACTGAATTTACAGATCAGAAATAAGTTTCACAGAATGCATCTGTGTAGTTTTTATTTGATGATATTCTTTTTCCCAATGTAGGCCTCTTAGCGCTTAGCATGTCGAATTGCAGTTTCTACAGAAGGAGTGTTTCAGAACGGCTCAATCAAAAGTAAGGTTCAACTCTGTTAGTTGAATGCACAGAACAGAAAGAATTTTCACAGAATGCTACTGTGTAGTTTATATTTGAATATATTCCTTTCTCCACTATTACCCTCTTAGCGCTCCGAATGTCCACTTGCATTTTCTACAGAAAGAGTGTTCAGAACTGCGCAATCAAAAGTATGGTTTAACTCTGTTAGCTTAATGAACATATCAGAAATAAGTTTCACACAATGCTTCTGTGTAGTTTTAATTTGAAGATATTATTTTTCCCAATAGAGGCCTCTTAGCGCTCAGAATGTCCAATTGCAGTTTCTCCAGAAAGAGTGTTTCAGAAAGGCTCAATCAAAAGTAAGGTTCAACTCTGTTAGTTGAATGCACAGAACAGAAAGAAATTTCATACAATGCTTCTGTGTATTTTATATTTGAACATATTCTTTTTTCCACTATTACCCACTTGGCGCTACGAATGTCCAGTTGCATTTTCTACAGACAGAATGTTTCAAAACTGCTCAATCAAATGTATGGTTTAACTCTGTTAGCTGAATGCTCAGATCAGAAAGAAGTTTCACAGAATGCTTCTGTGTAGTTTATATTTGAATATATTCCTTTTTCCACTACTACTCTCTTAGCGCTCCAAATGTCCAGTTGCATTTTCTACAGAAAGAGTGTTCAGATCTGCTCAATCAAAAGTATGGTTTAACTCTGTTAGCTGAATGCACAGATCAGAAAGAAGTTTCACAGAATGATTCTGTGTAGTTTATATTTGGAGACATTCCTTTTTCCACTATTAACCTCTTAGCGCTCCGAATCTCCACTTGCATTTTCTACAGAAAGAGTGTTTCAGAACGGCTCAATCAAAACTAAGGTTCAACTCTTTTAGTTGAACAAACAGAACAGAAAGAAGTTTCACACAATTCTTCTGTGTAGTTTTTATTTGTAGACATTCTTTTTCCCAATATAGGCCTCTTAGCGCTCAGAATGTCCAATTGCAGTTTCTACAGAAAGAGTGTTTCAGAACGGCTCAATCAAAAGTAAGGTTCAACTCTGTTAGTTGAATGCACAGAACAGAAAGAAGTTTCATACAATGCTTCTGTGTAGTTTATATTTGAACATATTCTTTTTTCCACTATTTCCCACTTGGCGCTACGAATGTCCATTTGCATTTTCTACAGACAGAGTGTTTCAAAACTGCTCAATCAAAAGTATGGTTTAACTCTGTTAGCTGAATGCTCAGATCAGAAAGAAGTTTCACAGAATGCTTCTGTGTAGTTTATATTCGAATATATTCCTTTTTCCACTACTACTCTCTTAGCGCTCCAAATGTCCAGATGCATTTTCTACAGAAAGAGTGTTCAGATCTGCTCAATCAAAAGTATGGTTTAATTCTGTTAGCTGAATGCACAGATCAGAAAGAAGTTTCACAGAATGATTCTGTGTAGTTTATATTTGGAGACATTCCTTTTTCCACTATTACCCTCTTAGCGCTCCGAATCTCCACTTGCATTTTCTACAGAAAGAGTGTTTCAGAACGGCTCAATCAAAACTAAGGTTCAACTCTTTTAGTTGAACAAACAGAACAGAAAGAAGTTTCACACAATTCTTCTGTGTAGTTTTTATTTGTAGACATTCTTTTTCCCAATATAGGCCTCTTAGCGCTCAGAATGTCCAATTGCAGTTTCTACAGAGAGAGTGTTTCAGAACGGCTCAATCAAAAGTAAGATTCAACTCTGTTAGTTGAATGCACAGAACAGAAAGATGTTTCATACAATGCTTCTGTGTAGTTTATATTTGAACATATTCTTTTTTCCACTATTACCCACTTAGCGCTAGGAATGTCCAGTTGCATTTTCTACAGACAGAGTGTTTCGAAACTGCTCAATCAAAAGTATGGTTTAACTCTGTTAGCTGAATGCTCAGATCAGAAAGAAGTTTCACAGAATGCTTCTGTGTAGTTTATATTTGAATATATTCCTTTTTCCACTACTACGCTCTTAGCGCTCCAAATGTCCAGTTGCATTTTCTACAGAAAGAGTGTTCAGATCTCCTCAATCAAAAGTATGGTTTAACTCTGTTAGCTGAATGCACAGATCAGAAAGAAGTTTCACCGAATGATTCTGTGTAGTTTATATTTGAAGACATTCCTTTTTCCACTATTACCCTCTTAGCGCTCCGAATCTCCACTTGCATTTTCTACAAAAAGAGTGTTTCATAACTGCTCAATCAAAAATATGTTTTATCTCTGTTAACTGAATTTACAGATCAGAAATATGTTTCACAGAATGCATCTGTGTAGTTTTTATTTGAAGATATTCTTTTTCCCAATGTAGGCCTCTTAGCGCTTAGCATGTCCAATTGCAGTTTCTACAGAAAGAGTGTTTCAGAACGGCTCAATCACAAGTAAGGTTCAACTCTGTTAGTTGAATGCACAGAACAGAAAGAATTTTCACAGAATGCTACTGTGTAGTTTATATTTGAATATATTCCTTTTTCCACTATTACCCTCTTAGCGCTGCGAATGTCCACTTGCATTTTCTACAGAAAGAGTGTTCAGAACTGCACAATCAAAAGTATGGTTTAACTCTGTTAGCTTAATGAACATATCAGTAATAAGTTTCACACAATGCTTCTGTGTAGTTTTTATTTGAAGATATTATTTTTCCCAATATAGGCCTCTTAGCGCTCAGAATGTCCGATTGCAGTTTCTACAGAAAGAGTGTTTCAGAACGGCTCAATCAAAAGTAAGGTTCAACTCTGTTAGTTGAATGCACAGAACAGAAAGAAGTTTCATACAATGCTTCTGTGTAGTTTATATTTGAACATATTCTTTTTTCCACTATTACCCACTTAGCGCTACGAATGTCCAGTTGCATTTTCTACAGACAGAGTGTTTCAAAACTGCTCAATCAAAAGTATGGTTTAACTCTGTTAGCTGAATGCTCAGATCAGAAAGAAGTTTCACAGAATGATTCTGTGTAGTTTATATTTGAATATATTCCTTTTTCCACTACTACGCTCTTAGCGCTCCAAATGTCCAGTTGCATTTTCTGCAGAAAGAGTGTTCAGATCTGCTCAATCAAAAGTATGGTTTAAATCTGTTAGCTGAATGCACAGATCAGAAAGAAGTTTCACCGAATGATTCTGTGTAGTTTATATTTGAAGACATTCCTTTTTCCACTATTACCCTCTTAGCGCTCCGAATCTCCACTTGCATTTTCTACAAAAAGAGTGTTTCATAACTGCTCAATCAAAAATATGTTTTATCTCTGTTAACTGAATTTACAGATCAGAAATAAGTTTCACAGAATGCATCTGTGTAGTTTTTATTTGAAGATATTCTTTTTCCCAATGTAGGCCTCTTAGCGCTTAGCATGTCCAATTGCAGTTTCTACAGAAAGAGTGTTTCAGAACGGCTCAATCAAAAGTAAGGTTCAACTCTGTTAGTTGAATGCACAGAACAGAAAGAATTTTCACAGAATGCTACTGTGTAGTTTATATTTGAATATATTCCTTTCTCCACTATTACCCTCTTAGCGCTCCGAATTTCCACTTGCATTTTCTACAGAAAGAGTGTTTCAGAACGGCTCAATCAAAACTAAGGTTCAACTCTTTTAGTTGAACAAACAGAACAGAAAGAAGTTTCACACAATTCTTCTGTGTAGTTTTTATTTGTAGACATTCTTTTTCCCAATATAGGCCTCTTAGCGCTCAGAATGTCCAATTGCAGTTTCTACAGAAAGAGTGTTTCAGAACGGCTCAATCAAAAGTAAGGTTCAACTCTGTTAGTTGAATGCACAGAACAGAAAGAAGTTTCACACAATGCTTCTGTGTAGTTTATATTTGAACATATTCTTTTTTCCACTATTACCCACTTAGTGCTACGAATGTCCAGTTGCATTTTCTACAGACAGAGTGTTTCAAAACTGCTCAATCAGAAGTATGGTTTAACTCTGTTAGCTGAATGCTCAGATCAGAAAGAAGTTTCACAGAATGCTTCTGTGTAGTTTATATTTGAATATATTCCTTTTTCCACTACTACGCTCTTAGCGCTCCAAATGTCCAGTTGCATTTTCTACAGAAAGAGTGTTCAGATCTGCTCAATCAAAAGTATGGTTTAACTCTGTTAGCTGAATGCACAGATCAGAAAGAAGTTTCACCGAATGATTCTGTGTAGTTTATATTTGAAGACATTCCTTTTTCCACTATTACCCTCTTAGCGCTCCGAATCTCCACTTGCATTTTCTACAAAAAGAGTGTTTCATAACTGCTCAATCAAAAATATGTTTTATCTCTGTTAACTGAATTTACAGATCAGAAATAAGTTTCACAGAATGCATCTGTGTAGTTTTTATTTGATGATATTCTTTTTCCCAATGTAGGCCTCTTAGCGCTTAGCATGTCGAATTGCAGTTTCTACAGAAAGAGTGTTTCAGAACGGCTCAATCAAAAGTAAGGTTCAACTCTGTTAGTTGAATGCACAGAACAGAAAGAATTTTCACAGAATGCTACTGTGTAGTTTATATTTGAATATATTCCTTTCTCCACTATTACCCTCTTAGCGCTCCGAATGTCCACTTGCATTTTCTACAGAAAGAGTGTTCAGAACTGCGCAATCAAAAGTATGGTTTAACTCTGTTAGCTTAATGAACATATCAGAAATAAGTTTCACACAATGCTTCTGTGTAGTTTTAATTTGAAGATATTATTTTTCCCAATAGAGGCCTCTTAGCGCTCAGAATGTCCAATTGCAGTTTCTACAGAAAGAGTGTTTCAGAAAGGCTCAATCAAAAGTAAGGTTCAACTCTGTTAGTTGAATGCACAGAACAGAAAGAAATTTCATACAATGCTTCTGTGTATTTTATATTTGAACATATTCTTTTTTCCACTATTACCCACTTGGCGCTACGAATGTCCAGTTGCATTTTCTACAGACAGAATGTTTCAAAACTGCTCAATCAAAAGTATGGTTTAACTCTGTTAGCTGAATGCTCAGATCAGAAAGAAGTTTCACAGAATGCTTCTGTGTAGTTTATATTTGAATATATTCCTTTTTCCACTACTACTCTCTTAGCGCTCCAAATGTCCAGTTGCATTTTCTACAGAAAGAGTGTTCAGATCTGCTCAATCAAAAGTATGGTTTAACTCTGTTAGCTGAATGCACAGATCAGAAAGAAGTTTCACAGAATGATTCTGTGTAGTTTATATTTGGAGACATTCCTTTTTCCACTATTAACCTCTTAGCGCTCCGAATCTCCACTTGCATTTTCTACAGAAAGAGTGTTTCAGAACGGCTCAATCAAAACTAAGGTTCAACTCTTTTAGTTGAACAAACAGAACAGAAAGAAGTTTCACACAATTCTTCTGTGTAGTTTTTATTTGTAGACATTCTTTTTCCCAATATAGGCCTCTTAGCGCTCAGAATGTCCAATTGCAGTTTCTACAGAAAGAGTGTTTCAGAACGGCTCAATCAAAAGTAAGGTTCAACTCTGTTAGTTGAATGCACAGAACAGAAAGAAGTTTCATACAATGCTTCTGTGTAGTTTATATTTGAACATATTCTTTTTTCCACTATTTCCCACTTGGCGCTACGAATGTCCATTTGCATTTTCTACAGACAGAGTGTTTCGAAACTGCTCAATCAAAAGTATGGTTTAACTCTGTTAGCTGAATGCTCAGATCAGAAAGAAGTTTCACAGAATGCTTCTGTGTAGTTTATATTTGAATATATTCCTTTTTCCACTACTACGCTCTTAGCGCTCCAAATGTCCAGTTGCATTTTCTACAGAAAGAGTGTTCAGATCTGCTCAATCAAAAGTATGGTTTAACTCTGTTAGCTGAATGCACAGATCAGAAAGAAGTTTCACCGAATTATTCTGTGTAGTTTATATTTGAAGACATTCCTTTTTCCACTATTACCCTCTTAGCGCTCCGAATCTCCACTTGCATTTTCTACAAAAAGAGTGTTTCATAACTGCACAATCAAAAATATGTTTTATCTCTGTTAACTGAATTTACAGATCAGAAATAAGTTTCACAGAATGCATCTGTGTAGTTTTTATTTGAAGATATTCTTTTTCCCAATGTAGGCCTCTTAGCGCTTAGCATGTCCAATTGCAGTTTCTACAGAAAGAGTGTTTCAGAACGGCTCAATCACAAGTAAGGTTCAACTCTGTTAGTTGAATGCACAGAACAGAAAGAATTTTCACAGAATGCTACTGTGTAGTTTATATTTGAATATATTCCTTTTTCCACTATTACCCTCTTAGCGCTGCGAATGTCCACTTGCATTTTCTACAGAAAGAGTGTTCAGAACTGCACAATCAAAAGTATGGTTTAACTCTCTTAGCTTAATGAACATATCAGTAATAAGTTTCACACAATGCTTCTGTGTAGTTTTTATTTGAAGATATTATTTTTCCCAATATAGGCCTCTTAGCGCTCAGAATGTCCAATTGCAGTTTCTACAGAAAGAGTGTTTCAGAACGGCTCAATCAAAAGTAAGGTTCAACTCTGTTAGTTGAATGCACAGAACAGAAAGAAGTTTCATACAATGCTTCTGTGTAGTTTATATTTGAACATATTCTTTTTTCCACTATTACCCACTTAGCGCTACGAATGTCCAGTTGCATTTTCTACAGACAGAGTGTTTCAAAACTGCTCAATCAAAAGTATGGTTTAACTCTGTTAGCTGAATGCTCAGATCAGAAAGAAGTTTCACAGAATGATTCTGTGTAGTTTATATTTGAATATATTCCTTTTTCCACTACTACGCTCTTAGCGCTCAAAATGCCCAGTTGCATTTTCTGCAGAAAGAGTGTTCAGATCTGCTCAATCAAAAGTATGGTTTAAATCTGTTAGCTGAATGCACAGATCAGAAAGAAGTTTCACCGAATGATTCTGTGTAGTTTATATTTGAAGACATTCCTTTTTCCACTATTACCCTCTTAGCGCTCCGAATCTCCACTTGCATTTTCTACAAAAAGAGTGTTTCATAACTGCTCAATCAAAAATATGTTTTATCTCTGTTAACTGAATTTACAGATCAGAAATAAGTTTCACAGAATGCATCTGTGTAGTTTTTATTTGAAGATATTCTTTTTCCCAATGTAGGCCTCTTAGCGCTTAGCATGTCCAATTGCAGTTTCTACAGAAAGAGTGTTTCAGAACGGCTCAATCAAAAGTAAGGTTCAACTCTGTTAGTTGAATGCACAGAACAGAAAGAATTTTCACAGAATGCTACTGTGTAGTTTATATTTGAATATATTCCTTTCTCCACTATTACCCTCTTAGCGCTCCGAATTTCCACTTGCATTTTCTACAGAAAGAGTGTTTCAGAACGGCTCAATCAAAACTAAGGTTCAACTCTTTTAGTTGAACAAACAGAACAGAAAGAAGTTTCACACAATTCTTCTGTGTAGTTTTTATTTGTAGACATTCTTTTTCCCAATATAGGCCTCTTAGCGCTCAGAATGTCCAATTGCAGTTTCTACAGAAAGAGTGTTTCAGAACGGCTCAATCAAAAGTAAGGTTCAACTCTGTTAGTTGAATGCACAGAACAGAAAGAAGTTTCACACAATGCTTCTGTGTAGTTTATATTTGAACATATTCTTTTTTCCACTATTACCCACTTAGTGCTACGAATGTCCAGTTGCATTTTCTACAGACAGAGTGTTTCAAAACTGCTCAATCAGAAGTATGGTTTAACTCTGTTAGCTGAATGCTCAGATCAGAAAGAAGTTTCACAGAATGCTTCTGTGTAGTTTATATTTGAATATATTCCTTTTTCCACTACTACGCTCTTAGCGCTCCAAATGTCCAGTTGCATTTTCTACAGAAAGAGTGTTCAGATCTGCTCAATCAAAAGTATGGTTTAACTCTGTTAGCTGAATGCACAGATCAGAAAGAAGTTTCACCGAATGATTCTGTGTAGTTTATATTTGAAGACATTCCTTTTTCCACTATTACCCTCTTAGCGCTCCGAATCTCCACTTGCATTTTCTACAAAAAGAGTGTTTCATAACTGCTCAATCAAAAATATGTTTTATCTCTGTTAACTGAATTTACAGATCAGAAATAAGTTTCACAGAATGCATCTGTGTAGTTTTTATTTGATGATATTCTTTTTCCCAATGTAGGCCTCTTAGCGCTTAGCATGTCGAATTGCAGTTTCTACAGAAAGAGTGTTTCAGAACGGCTCAATCAAAAGTAAGGTTCAACTCTGTTAGTTGAATGCACAGAACAGAAAGAATTTTCACAGAATGCTACTGTGTAGTTTATATTTGAATATATTCCTTTCTCCACTATTACCCTCTTAGCGCTCCGAATGTCCACTTGCATTTTCTACAGAAAGAGTGTTCAGAACTGCGCAATCAAAAGTATGGTTTAACTCTGTTAGCTTAATGAACATATCAGAAATAAGTTTCACACAATGCTTCTGTGTAGTTTTAATTTGAAGATATTATTTTTCCCAATAGAGGCCTCTTAGCGCTCAGAATGTCCAATTGCAGTTTCTACAGAAAGAGTGTTTCAGAAAGGCTCAATCAAAAGTAAGGTTCAACTCTGTTAGTTGAATGCACAGAACAGAAAGAAATTTCATACAATGCTTCTGTGTATTTTATATTTGAACATATTCTTTTTTCCACTATTACCCACTTGGCGCTACGAATGTCCAGTTGCATTTTCTACAGACAGAATGTTTCAAAACTGCTCAATCAAAAGTATGGTTTAACTCTGTTAGCTGAATGCTCAGATCAGAAAGAAGTTTCACAGAATGCTTCTGTGTAGTTTATATTTGAATATATTCCTTTTTCCACTACTACTCTCTTAGCGCTCCAAATGTCCAGTTGCATTTTCTACAGAAAGAGTGTTCAGATCTGCTCAATCAAAAGTATGGTTTAACTCTGTTAGCTGAATGCACAGATCAGAAAGAAGTTTCACAGAATGATTCTGTGTAGTTTATATTTGGAGACATTCCTTTTTCCACTATTAACCTCTTAGCGCTCCGAATCTCCACTTGCATTTTCTACAGAAAGAGTGTTTCAGAACGGCTCAATCAAAACTAAGGTTCAACTCTTTTAGTTGAACAAACAGAACAGAAAGAAGTTTCACACAATTCTTCTGTGTAGTTTTTATTTGTAGACATTCTTTTTCCCAATATAGGCCTCTTAGCGCTCAGAATGTCCAATTGCAGTTTCTACAGAAAGAGTGTTTCAGAACGGCTCAATCAAAAGTAAGGTTCAACTCTGTTAGTTGAATGCACAGAACAGAAAGAAGTTTCATACAATGCTTCTGTGTAGTTTATATTTGAACATATTCTTTTTTCCACTATTTCCCACTTGGCGCTACGAATGTCCATTTGCATTTTCTACAGACAGAGTGTTTCAAAACTGCTCAATCAAAAGTATGGTTTAACTCTGTTAGCTGAATGCTCAGATCAGAAAGAAGTTTCACAGAATGCTTCTGTGTAGTTTATATTCGAATATATTCCTTTTTCCACTACTACTCTCTTAGCGCTCCAAATGTCCAGATGCATTTTCTACAGAAAGAGTGTTCAGATCTCCTCAATCAAAAGTATGTTTTAATTCTGTTAGCTGAATGCACAGATCAGAAAGAAGTTTCACAGAATGATTCTGTGTAGTTTATATTTGGAGACATTCCTTTTTCCACTATTACCCTCTTAGCGCTCCGAATCTCCACTTGCATTTTCTACAGAAAGAGTGTTTCAGAACGGCTCAATCAAAACTAAGGTTCAACTCTTTTAGTTGAACAAACAGAACAGAAAGAAGTTTCACACAATTCTTCTGTGTAGTTTTTATTTGTAGACATTCTTTTTCCCAATATAGGCCTCTTAGCGCTCAGAATGTCCAATTGCAGTTTCTACAGAGAGAGTGTTTCAGAACGGCTCAATCAAAAGTAAGATTCAACTCTGTTAGTTGAATGCACAGAACAGAAAGATGTTTCATACAATGCTTCTGTGTAGTTTATATTTGAACATATTCTTTTTTCCACTATTACCCACTTAGCGCTAGGAATGTCCAGTTGCATTTTCTACAGACAGAGTGTTTCGAAACTGCTCAATCAAAAGTATGGTTTAACTCTGTTAGCTGAATGCTCAGATCAGAAAGAAGTTTCACAGAATGCTTCTGTGTAGTTTATATTTTAATATATTCCTTTTTCCACTACTACGCTCTTAGCGCTCCAAATGTCCAGTTGCATTTTCTACAGAAAGAGTGTTCAGATCTGCTCAATCAAAAGTATGGTTTAACTCTGTTAGCTGAATGCACAGATCAGAAAGAAGTTTCACCGAATGATTCTGTGTAGTTTATATTTGAAGACATTCCTTTTTCCACTATTACCCTCTTAGCGCTCCGAATCTCCACTTGCATTTTCTACAAAAAGAGTGTTTCATAACTGCACAATCAAAAATATGTTTTATCTCTGTTAACTGAATTTACAGATCAGAAATAAGTTTCACAGAATGCATCTGTGTAGTTTTTATTTGAAGATATTCTTTTTCCCAATGTAGGCCTCTTAGCGCTTAGCATGTCCAATTGCAGTTTCTACAGAAAGAGTGTTTCAGAACGGCTCAATCACAAGTAAGGTTCAACTCTGTTAGTTGAATGCACAGAACAGAAAGAATTTTCACAGAATGCTACTGTGTAGTTTATATTTGAATATATTCCTTTTTCCACTATTACCCTCTTAGCGCTGCGAATGTCCACTTGCATTTTCTACAGAAAGAGTGTTCAGAACTGCACAATCAAAAGTATGGTTTAACTCTGTTAGCTTAATGAACATATCAGTAATAAGTTTCACACAATGCTTCTGTGTAGTTTTTATTTGAAGATATTATTTTTCCCAATATAGGCCTCTTAGCGCTCAGAATGTCCAATTGCAGTTTCTACAGAAAGAGTGTTTCAGAACGGCTCAATCAAAAGTAAGGTTCAACTCTGTTAGTTGAATGCACAGAACAGAAAGAAGTTTCATACAATGCTTCTGTGTAGTTTATATTTGAACATATTCTTTTTTCCACTATTACCCACTCAGCGCTACGAATGTCCAGTTGCATTTTCTACAGACAGAGTGTTTCAAAACTGCTCAATCAAAAGTATGGTTTAACTCTGTTAGCTGAATGCTCAGATCAGAAAGAAGTTTCACAGAATGATTCTGTGTAGTTTATATTTGAATATATTCCTTTTTCCACTACTACGCTCTTAGCGCTCCAAATGTCCAGTTGCATTTTCTGCAGAAAGAGTGTTCAGATCTGCTCAATCAAAAGTATGGTTTAAATCTGTTAGCTGAATGCACAGATCAGAAAGAAGTTTCACCGAATGATTCTGTGTAGTTTATATTTGAAGACATTCCTTTGTCCACTATTACCCTCTTAGCGCTCCGAATCTCCACTTGCATTTTCTACAAAAAGAGTGTTTCATAACTGCTCAATCAAAAATATGTTTTATCTCTGTTAACTGAATTTACAGATCAGAAATAATTTTCACAGAATGCATCTGTGTAGTTTTTATTTGAAGATATTCTTTTTCCCAATGTAGGCCTCTTAGCGCTTAGCATGTCCAATTGCAGTTTCTACAGAAAGAGTGTTTCAGAACGGCTCAACCAAAAGTAAGGTTCAACTCTGTTAGTTGAATGCACAGAACAGAAAGAATTTTCACAGAATGCTACTGTGTAGTTTATATTTGAATATATTCCTTTCTCCACTATTACCCTCTTAGCGCTCCGAATTTCCACTTGCATTTTCTACAGAAAGAGTGTTTCAGAACGGCTCAATCAAAACTAAGGTTCAACTCTTTTAGTTGAACAAACAGAACAGAAAGAAGTTTCACACAATTCTTCTGTGTAGTTTTTATTTGTAGACATTCTTTTTCCCAATATAGGCCTCTTAGCGCTCAGAATGTCCAATTGCAGTTTCTACAGAAAGAGTGTTTCAGAACGGCTCAATCAAAAGTAAGGTTCAACTCTGTTAGTTGAATGCACAGAACAGAAAGAAGTTTCACACAATGCTTCTGTGTAGTTTATATTTGAACATATTCTTTTTTCCACTATTACCCACTTAGTGCTACGAATGTCCAGTTGCATTTTCTACAGACAGAGTGTTTCAAAACTGCTCAATCAGAAGTATGGTTTAACTCTGTTAGCTGAATGCTCAGATCAGAAAGAAGTTTCACAGAATGCTTCTGTGTAGTTTATATTTGAATATATTCCTTTTTCCACTACTACGCTCTTAGCGCTCCAAATGTCCAGTTGCATTTTCTACAGAAAGAGTGTTCAGATCTGCTCAATCAAAAGTATGGTTTAACTCTGTTAGCTGAATGCACAGATCAGAAAGAAGTTTCACCGAATGATTCTGTGTAGTTTATATTTGAAGACATTCCTTTTTCCACTATTACCCTCTTAGCGCTCCGAATCTCCACTTGCATTTTCTACAAAAAGAGTGTTTCATAACTGCTCAATCAAAAATATGTTTTATCTCTGTTAACTGAATTTACAGATCAGAAATAAGTTTCACAGAATGCATCTGTGTAGTTTTTATTTGATGATATTCTTTTTCCCAATGTAGGCCTCTTAGCGCTTAACATGTCGAATTGCAGTTTCTACAGAAAGAGTGTTTCAGAACGGCTCAATCAAAAGTAAGGTTCAAATCTGTTAGTTGAATGCACAGAACAGAAAGAATTTTCACAGAATGCTACTGTGTAGTTTATATTTGAATATATTCCTTTCTCCACTATTACCCTCTTAGCGCTCCGAATGTCCACTTGCATTTTCTACAGAAAGAGTGTTCAGAACTGCGCAATCAAAAGTATGGTTTAACTCTGTTAGCTTAATGAACATATCAGAAATAAGTTTCACACAATGCTTCTGTGTAGTTTTAATTTGAAGATATTATTTTTCCCAATAGAGGCCTCTTAGCGCTCAGAATGTCCAATTGCAGTTTCTACAGAAAGAGTGTTTCAGAAAGGCTCAATCAAAAGTAAGGTTCAACTCTGTTAGTTGAATGCACAGAACAGAAAGAAATTTCATACAATGCTTCTGTGTATTTTATATTTGAACATATTCTTTTTTCCACTATTACCCACTTGGCGCTACGAATGTCCAGTTGCATTTTCTACAGACAGAATGTTTCAAAACTGCTCAATCAAAAGTATGGTTTAACTCTGTTAGCTGAATGCTCAGATCAGAAAGAAGTTTCACAGAATGCTTCTGTGTAGTTTATATTTGAATATATTCCTTTTTCCACTACTACTCTCTTAGCGCTCCGAATGTCCAGTTGCATTTTCTACAGAAAGAGTGTTCAGATCTGCTCAATCAAAAGTATGGTTTAACTCTGTTAGCTGAATGCACAGATCAGAAAGAAGTTTCACAGAATGATTCTGTGTAGTTTATATTTGGAGACATTCCTTTTTCCACTATTAACCTCTTAGCGCTCCGAATCTCCACTTGCATTTTCTACAGAAAGAGTGTTTCAGAACGGCTCAATCAAAACTAAGGTTCAACTCTTTTAGTTGAACAAACAGAACAGAAAGAAGTTTCACACAATTCTTCTGTGTAGTTTTTATTTGTAGACATTCTTTTTCCCAATATAGGCCTCTTAGCGCTCAGAATGTCCAATTGCAGTTTCTACAGAAAGAGTGTTTCAGAACGGCTCAATCAAAAGTAAGGTTCAACTCTGTTAGTTGAATGCACAGAACAGAAAGAAGTTTCATACAATGCTTCTGTGTAGTTTATATTTGAACATATTCTTTTTTCCACTATTTCCCACTTGGCGCTACGAATGTCCATTTGCATTTTCTACAGACAGAGTGTTTCAAAACTGCTCAATCAAAAGTATGGTTTAACTCTGTTAGCTGAATGCTCAGATCAGAAAGAAGTTTCACAGAATGCTTCTGTGTAGTTTATATTCGAATATATTCCTTTTTCCACTACTACTCTCTAAGCGCTCCAAATGTCCAGATGCATTTTCTACAGAAAGAGTGTTCAGATCTGCTCAATCAAAAGTATGGTTTAATTCTGTTAGCTGAATGCACAGATCAGAAAGAAGTTTCACAGAATGATTCTGTGTAGTTTATATTTGGAGACATTCCTTTTTCCACTATTACCCTCTTAGCGCTCCGAATCTCCACTTGCATTTTCTACAGAAAGAGTGTTTCAGAACGGCTCAATCAAAACTAAGGTTCAACTCTTTTAGTTGAACAAACAGAACAGAAAGAAGTTTCACACAATTCTTCTGTGTAGTTTTTATTTGTAGACATTCTTTTTCCCAATATAGGCCTCTTAGCGCTCAGAATGTCCAATTGCAGTTTCTACAGAGAGAGTGTTTCAGAACGGCTCAATCAAAAGTAAGATTCAACTCTGTTAGTTGAATGCACAGAACAGAAAGATGTTTCATACAATGCTTCTGTGTAGTTTATATTTGAACATATTCTTTTTTCCACTATTACCCACTTAGCGCTAGGAATGTCCAGTTGCATTTTCTACAGACAGAGTGTTTCGAAACTGCTCAATCAAAAGTATGGTTTAACTCTGTTAGCTGAATGCTCAGATCAGAAAGAAGTTTCACAGAATGCTTCTGTGTAGTTTATATTTGAATATATTCCTTTTTCCACTACTACGCTCTTAGCGCTCCAAATGTCCAGTTGCATTTTCTACAGAAAGAGTGTTCAGATCTGCTCAATCAAAAGTATGGTTTAACTCTGTTAGCTGAATGCACAGATCAGAAAGAAGTTTCACCGAATGATTCTGTGTAGTTTATATTTGAAGACATTCCTTTTTCCACTATTACCCTCTTAGCGCTCCGAATCTCCACTTGCATTTTCTACAAAAAGAGTGTTTCATAACTGCTCAATCAAAAATATGTTTTATCTCTGTTAACTGAATTTACAGATCAGAAATAAGTTTCACAGAATGCATCTGTGTAGTTTTTATTTGAAGATATTCTTTTTCCCAATGTAGGCCTCTTAGCGCTTAGCATGTCCAATTGCAGTTTCTACAGAAAGAGTGTTTCAGAACGGCTCAATCACAAGTAAGGTTCAACTCTGTTAGTTGAATGCACAGAACAGAAAGAATTTTCACAGAATGCTACTGTGTAGTTTATATTTGAATATATTCCTTTTTCCACTATTACCCTCTTAGCGCTGCGAATGTCCACTTGCATTTTCTACAGAAAGAGTGTTCAGAACTGCACAATCAAAAGTATGGTTTAACTCTGTTAGCTTAATGAACATATCAGTAATAAGTTTCACACAATGCTTCTGTGTAGTTTTTATTTGAAGATATTATTTTTCCCAATATAGGCCTCTTAGCGCTCAGAATGTCCAATTGCAGTTTCTACAGAAAGAGTGTTTCAGAACGGCTCAATCACAAGTAAGGTTCAACTCTGTTAGTTGAATGCACAGAACAGAAAGAAGTTTCATACAATGCTTCTGTGTAGTTTATATTTGAACATATTCTTTTTTCCACTATTACCCACTTAGCGCTACGAATGTCCAGTTGCATTTTCTACAGACAGAGTGTTTCAAAACTGCTCAATCAAAAGTATGGTTTAACTCTGTTAGCTGAATGCTCAGATCAGAAAGAAGTTTCACAGAATGATTCTGTGTAGTTTATATTTGAATATATTCCTTTTTCCACTACTACGCTCTTAGCGCTCCAAATGTCCAGTTGCATTTTCTGCAGAAAGAGTGTTCAGATCTGCTCAATCAAAAGTATGGTTTAAATCTGTTAGCTGAATGCACAGATCAGAAAGAAGTTTCACCGAATGATTCTGTGTAGTTTATATTTGAAGACATTCCTTTTTCCACTATTACCCTCTTAGCGCTCCGAATCTCCACTTGCATTTTCTACAAAAAGAGTGTTTCATAACTGCTCAATCAAAAATATGTTTTATCTCTGTTAACTGAATTTACAGATCAGAAATAAGTTTCACAGAATGCATCTGTGTAGTTTTTATTTGAAGATATTCTTTTTCCCAATGTAGGCCTCTTAGCGCTTAGCATGTCCAATTGCAGTTTCTACAGAAAGAGTGTTTCAGAACGGCTCAATCAAAAGTAAGGTTCAACTCTGTTAGTTGAATGCACAGAACAGAAAGAATTTTCACAGAATGCTACTGTGTAGTTTATATTTGAATATATTCCTTTCTCCACTATTACAATCTTAGCGCTCCGAATTTCCACTTGCATTTTCTACAGAAAGAGTGTTTCAGAACGGCTCAATCAAAACTAAGGTTCAACTCTTTTAGTTGAACAAACAGAACAGAAAGAAGTTTCACACAATTCTTCTGTGTAGTTTTTATTTGTAGACATTCTTTTTCCCAATATAGGCCTCTTAGCGCTCAGAATGTCCAATTGCAGTTTCTACAGAAAGAGTGTTTCAGAACGGCTCAATCAAAAGTAAGGTTGAACTCTGTTAGTTGAATGCACAGAACAGAAAGAAGTTTCACACAATGCTTCTGTGTAGTTTATATTTGAACATATTCTTTTTTCCACTATTACCCACTTAGCACTACGAATGTCCAGTTGCATTTTCTACAGACAGAGTGTTTCAAAACTGCTCAATCAGAAGTATGGTTTAACTCTGTTAGCTGAATGCTCAGATCAGAAAGAAGTTTCACAGAATGCTTCTGTGTAGTTTATATTTGAATATATTCCTTTTTCCACTACTACGCTCTTAGCGCTCCAAATGTCCAGTTGCATTTTCTACAGAAAGAGTGTTCAGATCTGCTCAATCAAAAGTATGGTTTAACTCTGTTAGCTGAATGCACAGATCAGAAAGAAGTTTCACCGAATGATTCTGTGTAGTTTATATTTGAAGACATTCCTTTTTCCACTATTACCCTCTTAGCGCTCCGAATCTCCACTTGCATTTTCTACAAAAAGAGTGTTTCATAACTGCTCAATCAAAAATATGTTTTATCTCTGTTAACTGAATTTACAGATCAGAAATAAGTTTCACAGAATGCATCTGTGTAGTTTTTATTTGATGATATTCTTTTTCCCAATGTAGGCCTCTTAGCGCTTAGCATGTCGAATTGCAGTTTCTACAGAAAGAGTGTTTCAGAACGGCTCAATCAAAAGTAAGGTTCAACTCTGTTAGTTGAATGCACAGAACAGAAAGAATTTTCACAGAATGCTACTGTGTAGTTTATATTTGAATATATTCCTTTCTCCACTATTACCCTCTTAGCGCTCCGAATGTCCACTTGCATTTTCTACAGAAAGAGTGTTCAGAACTGCGCAATCAAAAGTATGGTTTAACTCTGTTAGCTTAATGAACATATCAGAAATAAGTTTCACACAATGCTTCTGTGTAGTTTTAATTGAAGATATTATTTTTCCCAATAGAGGCCTCTTAGCGCTCAGAATGTCCAATTGCAGTTTCTACAGAAAGAGTGTTTCAGAAAGGCTCAATCAAAAGTAAGGTTCAACTCTGTTAGTTGAATGCACAGAACAGAAAGAAATTTCATACAATGCTTCTGTGTATTTTGTATTTGAACATATTCTTTTTTCCACTATTACCCACTTGGCGCTACGAATGTCCAGTTGCATTTTCTACAGACAGAATGTTTCAAAACTGCTCAATCAAAAGTATGGTTTAACTCTGTTAGCTGAATGCTCAGATCAGAAAGAAGTTTCACAGAATGCTTCTGTGTAGTTTATATTTGAATATATTCCTTTTTCCACTACTACTCTCTTAGCGCTCCAAATGTCCAGTTGCATTTTCTACAGAAAGAGTGTTCAGATCTGCTCAATCAAAAGTATGGTTTAACTCTGTTAGCTGAATGCACAGATCAGAAAGAAGTTTCACAGAATGATTCTGTGTAGTTTATATTTGGAGACATTCCTTTTTCCACTATTAACCTCTTAGCGCTCCGAATCTCCACTTGCATTTTCTACAGAAAGAGTGTTTCAGAACGGCTCAATCAAAACTAAGGTTCAACTCTTTTAGTTGAACAAACAGAACAGAAAGAAGTTTCACACAATTCTTCTGTGTAGTTTTTATTGGTAGACATTCTTTTTCCCAATATAGGCCTCTTAGCGCTCAGAATGTCCAATTGCAGTTTCTACAGAAAGAGTGTTTCAGAACGGCTCAATCAAAAGTAAGGTTCAACTCTGTTAGTTGAATGCACAGAACAGAAAGAAGTTTCATACAATGCTTCTGTGTAGTTTATATTTGAACATATTCTTTTTTCCACTATTTCCCACTTGGCGCTACGAATGTCCATTTGCATTTTCTACAGACAGAGTGTTTCAAAACTGCTCAATCAAAAGTATGGTTTAACTCTGTTAGCTGAATGCTCAGATCAGAAAGAAGTTTCACAGAATGCTTCTGTGTAGTTTATATTCGAATATATTCCTTTTTCCACTACTACTCTCTTAGCGCTCCAAATGTCCAGATGCATTTTCTACAGAAAGAGTGTTCAGATCTGCTCAATCAAAAGTATGGTTTAATTCTGTTAGCTGAATGCACAGATCAGAAAGAAGTTTCACAGAATGATTCTGTGTAGTTTATATTTGGAGACATTCCTTTTTCCACTATTACCCTCTTAGCGCTCCGAATCTCCACTTGCATTTTCTACAGAAAGAGTGTTTCAGAACGGCTCAATCAAAACTAAGGTTCAACTCTTTTAGTTGAACAAACAGAACAGAAAGAAGTTTCACACAATTCTTCTGTGTAGTTTTTATTTGTAGACATTCTTTTTCCCAATATAGGCCTCTTAGCGCTCAGAATGTCCAATTGCAGTTTCTACAGAGAGAGTGTTTCAGAACGGCTCAATCAAAAGTAAGATTCAACTCTGTTAGTTGAATGCACAGAACAGAAAGATGTTTCATACAATGCTTCTGTGTAGTTTATATTTGAACATATTCTTTTTTCCACTATTACCCACTTAGGGCTAGGAATGTCCAGTTGCATTTTCTACAGACAGAGTGTTTCCAAACTGCTCAATCAAAAGTATGGTTTAACTCTGTTAGCTGAATGCTCAGATCAGAAAGAAGTTTCACAGAATGCTTCTGTGTAGTTTATATTTGAATATATTCCTTTTTCCACTACTACGCTCTTAGCGCTCCAAATGTCCAGTTGCATTTTCTACAGAAAGAGTGTTCAGATCTCCTCAATCAAAAGTATGGTTTACCTCTGTTAGCTGAATGCACAGATCAGAAAGAAATTTCACCGAATGATTCTGTGTAGTTTATATTTGAAGACATTCCTTTTTCCACTATTACCCTCTTAGCGCTCCGAATCTCCACTTGCATTTTCTACAAAAAGAGTGTTTCATAACTGCTCAATCAAAAATATGTTTTATCTCTGTTAACTGAATTTACAGATCAGAAATAAGTTTCACAGAATGCATCTGTGTAGGTTTTATTTGAAGATATTCTTTTTCCCAATGTAGGCCTCTTAGCGCTTAGCATGTCCAATTGCAGTTTCTACAGAAAGAGTGTTTCAGAACGGCTCAATCACAAGTAAGGTTCAACTCTGTTAGTTGAATGCACAGAACAGAAAGAATTTTCACAGAATGCTACTGTGTAGTTTATATTTGAATATATTCCTTTTTCCACTATTACCCTCTTAGCGCTGCGAATGTCCACTTGCATTTTCTACAGAAAGAGTGTTCAGAACTGCACAATCAAAAGTATGGTTTAACTCTGTTAGCTTAATGAACATATCAGTAATAAGTTTCACACAATGCTTCTGTGTAGTTTTTATTTGAAGATATTATTTTTCCCAATATAGGCCTCTTAGCGCTCAGAATGTCCAATTGCAGTTTCTACAGAAAGAGTGTTTCAGAACGGCTCAATCAAAAGTAAGGTTCAACTCTGTTAGTTGAATGCACAGAACAGAAAGAAGTTTCATACAATGCTTCTGTGTAGTTTATATTTGAACATATTCTTTTTTCCACTATTACCCACTTAGCGCTACGAATGTCCAGTTGCATTTTCCACAGACAGAGTGTTTCAGAACTGCTCAATCAAAAGTATGGTTTAACTCTGTTAGCTGAATGCTCAGATCAGAAAGAAGTTTCACAGAATGATTCTGTGTAGTTTATATTTGAATATATTCCTTTTTCCACTACTACGCTCTTAGCGCTCCAAATGTCCAGTTGCATTTTCTGCAGAAAGAGTGTTCAGATCTGCTCAATCAAAAGTATGGTTTAAATCTGTTAGCTGAATGCACAGATCAGAAAGAAGTTTCACCGAATGATTCTGTGTAGTTTATATTTGAAGACATTCCTTTTTCCACTATTACCCTCTTAGCGCTCCGAATCTCCACTTGCATTTTCTACAAAAAGAGTGTTTTATAACTGCTCAATCAAAAATATGTTTTATCTCTGTTAACTGAATTTACAGATCAGAAATAAGTTTCACAGAATGCATCTGTGTAGTTTTTATTTGAAGATATTCTTTTTCCCAATGTAGGCCTATTAGCGCTTAGCATGTCCAATTGCAGTTTCTACAGAAAGAGTGTTTCAGAACGGCTCAATGAAAAGTAAGGTTCAACTCTGTTAGTTGAATGCACAGAACAGAAAGAATTTTCAGAGAATGCTACTGTGTAGTTTATATTTGAATATATTCCTTTCTCCACTATTACCCTCTTAGCGCTCCGAATTTCCACTTGCATTTTCTACAGAAAGAGTGTTTCAGAACGGCTCAATCAAAACTAAGGTTCAACTCTTTTAGTTGAACAAACAGAACAGAAAGAAGTTTCACACAATTCTTCTGTGTAGTTTTTATTTGTAGACATTCTTTTTCCCAATATAGGCCTCTTAGCGCTCAGAATGTCCAATTGCAGTTTCTACAGAAAGAGTGTTTCAGAACGGCTCAATCAAAAGTAAGGTTCAACTCTGTTAGTTGAATGCACAGAACAGAAAGAAGTTTCACACAATGCTTCTGTGTAGTTTATATTTGAACATATTCTTTTTTCCACTATTACCCACTTAGCACTACGAATGTCCAGTTGCATTTTCTACAGACAGAGTGTTTCAAAACTGCTCAATCAGAAGTATGGTTTAACTCTGTTAGCTGAATGCTCAGATCAGAAAGAAGTTTCACACAATGCTTCTGTGTAGTTTTTATTTGAAGATATTATTTTTCCCAATAGAGCCCTCTTAGCGCTCAGAATGTCCAATTGCAGTTTCTACAGAAAGAGTGTTTCAGAAAGGCTCAATCAAAAGTAAGATTCAACTCTGTTAGTTGAATGCAAAGAACAGAAAGAAGTTTCTTACAATGCTTCTGTGTAGTTTATATTTGAACATATTTTTTTTTCCACTATTACCCACTTAGCGCTACGAATGTCCAGTTGCATTTTCTACAGACAGAGTGTTTCAAAACTGCTCAATCAAAAGTATGGTTTAACTCTGTCAGCTGAATGCTCAGATCAGAAAGAAGTTTCACAGAATGCTTCTGTGTAGTTTATATATGAATATATTCCTTTTTCCACTACTACTCTCTTAGCGCTCCAAATGTCCAGTTGCATTTTCTACAGAAAGAGTGTTCAGATCTGCTCAATCAAAAGTATGGTTTAACTCTGTTAGCTGAATGCACAGATCAGAAAGAAGTTTCACAGAATGATTCTGTGTAGTTTATATTTGGAGACATTCCTTTTTCCACTATTACCCTCTTAGCGCTCCAAATCTCCACTTGCATTTTCTACAGAAAGAGTGTTTCAGAACGGCTCAATCAAAACTAAGGTTCAACTCCTTTAGTTGAACAAACAGAACAGAAAGAAGTTTCACACAATTCTTCTGGGTAGTTTTTATTTGTAGACATTCTTTTTCCCAATATAGGCCTCTTAGCGCTCAGAATGTCCAATTGCAGTTTCTACAGAAAGAGTGTTTCAGAACGGCTCAATCAAAAGTAAGGTTCAACTCTGTTAGTTGAATGCACAGAACAGAAAGAAGTTTCATACAATGCTTCTGTGTAGTTTATATTTGAACATATTCTTTTTTCCACTATTACCCACTTGGCGCTACGAATGTCCAGTTGCATTTTCTACAGACAGAGTGTTTCAAAACTGCTCAATCAAAAGTATGGTTTAACTCTGTTAGCTGAATGCTCAGATCAGAAAGAAGTTTCACAGAATGCTTCTGTGTAGTTTATATTTGAATATATTCCTTTTTCCACTACTACTCTCTTAGCGCTCCAAATGTCCAGTTGCATTTTCTACAGAAAGAGTGTTCAGATCTGCTCAATCAAAATTATGGTTTAACTCTGTTAGCTGAATGCACAGATCAGAAAGAAGTTTCACAGAATGATTCTGTGTAGTTTATATTTGGAGACATTCCTTTTTCCACTATTACCCTCTTAGCGCTCCGAATCTCCACTTGCATTTTCTACAGAAAGAGTGTTTCAGAACGGCTCAATCAAAACTAAGGTTCAACTCTTTTAGTTGAACAAACAGAACAGAAAGAAGTTTCACACAATTCTTCTGTGTAGTTTTTATTTGTAGACATTCTTTTTCCCAATATAGGCCTCTTAGCGCTCAGAATGTCCAATTGCAGTTTCTACAGAAAGAGTGTTTCAGAAGGGCTCAATCAAAAATATGTTTTATCTCTGTTAACTGAATTTACAGATCAGAAATAAGTTTCACAGAATGCATCTGTGTAGTTTTTATTTGAAGATATTCTTTTTCCCAATGTAGGCCTCTTAGCGCTTAGCATGTCCAATTGCAGTTTCTACAGAAAGAGTGTTTCAGAACGGCTCAATCAAAAGTAAGGTTCAACTCTGTTAGTTGAATGCACAGAACAGAAAGAATTTTCACAGAATGCTACTGTGTAGTTTATATTTGAATATATTCCTTTTTCCACTATTACCCTCTTAGCGCTGCGAATGTCCACTTGCATTTTCTACAGAAAGAGTGTTCAGAACTGCGCAATCAAAAGTATGGTTTAACTCTGTTAGCTTAATGAACATATCAGAAATAAGTTTCACACAATGCTTCCGTGTAGTTTTTATTTGAAGATATTATTTTTCCCAATAGAGGCCTCTTAGCGCTCAGAATGTCCAATTGCAGTTTCTACAGAAAGAGTGTTTCAGAAAGGCTCAATCAAAAGTAAGATTCAACTCCGTTAGTTGAATGCACAGAACAGGAAGAAGTTTCATACAATGCTTCTGTGTAGTTTATATTTGAACATATTTTTTTTTCCACTATTACCCATTTAGCGCTACGAATGTCCAGTTGCATTTTCTACAGACAGAGTGTTTCAAAACTGCTCAAACAAAAGTATGGTTTAACTCTGTCAGCTGAATGCTCAGATCAGAAAGAAGTTTCACAGAATGCTTCTGTGTAGTTTATATTTTAATATATTCCTTTTTCCACTACTACGCTCTTAGCGCTCCAAATGTCCAGTTGCATTTTCTACAGAAGGAGTGTTCAGATCTGCTCAATCAAAAGTATGGTTTAACTCTGTTAGCTGAATGCACAGATCAGAAAGAAGTTTCACCGAATGATTCTGTGTAGTTTATATTTGAAGACATTCCTTTTTCCACTATTACCCTCTTAGCGCTCCGAATCTCCACTTGCATTTTCTACAAAAAGAGTGTTTCATAACTGCTCAATCAAAAATATGTTTTATCTCTGTTAACTGAATTTACAGATCAGAAATAAGTTTCACAGAATGCATCTGTGTAGTTTTTATTTGATGATATTCTTTTTCCCAATGTAGGCCTCTTAGCGCTTAGCATGTCGAATTGCAGTTTCTACAGAAAGAGTGTTTCAGAACGGCTCAATCAAAAGTAAGGTTCAACTCTGTTAGTTGAATGCACAGAACAGAAAGAATTTTCACAGAATGCTACTGTGTAGTTTATATTTGAATATATTCCTTTCTCCACTATTACCCTCTTAGCGCTCCGAATGTCCACTTGCATTTTCTACAGAAAGAGTGTTCAGAACTGCGCAATCAAAAGTATGGTTTAACTCTGTTAGCTTAATGAACATATCAGAAATAAGTTTCACACAATGCTTCTGTGTAGTTTTAATTTGAAGATATTATTTTTCCCAATAGAGGCCTCTTAGCGCTCAGAATGTCCAATTGCAGTTTCTACAGAAAGAGTGTTTCAGAAAGGCTCAATCAAAAGTAAGGTTCAACTCTGTTAGTTGAATGCACAGAACAGAAAGAAATTTCATACAATGCTTCTGTGTATTTTATATTTCAACATATTCTTTTTTCCACTATTACCCACTTGGCGCTACGAATGTCCAGTTGCATTTTCTACAGACAGAGTGTTTCAAAACTGCTCAATCAAAAGTATGGTTTAACTCTGTTAGCTGAATGCTCAGATCAGAAAGAAGTTTCACAGAATGCTTCTGTGTAGTTTATATTCGAATATATTCCTTTTTCCACTACTACTCCCTTAGCGCTCCAAATGTCCAGATGCATTTTCTACAGAAAGAGTGTTCAGATCTGCTCAATCAAAAGTATGGTTTAATTCTGTTAGCTGAATGCACAGATCAGAAAGAAGTTTCACAGAATGATTCTGTGTAGTTTATATTTGGAGACATTCCTTTTTCCACTATTACCCTCTTAGCGCTCCGAATCTCCACTTGCATTTTCTACAGAAAGAGTGTTTCAGAACGGCTCAATCAAAACTAAGGTTCAACTCTTTTAGTTGAACAAACAGAACAGAAAGAAGTTTCACACAATTCTTCTGTGTAGTTTTTATTTGTAGACATTCTTTTTACCAATATAGGCCTCTTAGCACTCAGAATGTCCAATTGCAGTTTCTACAGAGAGAGTGTTTCAGAACGGCTCAATCAAAAGTAAGATTCAACTCTGTTAGTTGAATGCACAGAACAGAAAGATGTTTCATACAATGCTTCTGTGTAGTTTATATTTGAACATATTCTTTTTTCCACTATTAACCACTTAGCGCTAGGAATGTCCAGTTGCATTTTCTACAGACAGAGTGTTTCCAAACTGCTCAATCAAAAGTATGGTTTAACTCTGTTAGCTGAATGCTCAGATCAGAAAGAAGTTTCACACAATGCTTCTGTGTAGTTTTTATTTGAAGATATTATTTTTCCCAATAGAGGCCTCTTAGCGCTCAGAATGTCCAATTGCAGTTTCTACAGAAAGAGTGTTTCAGAAAGGCTCAATCAAAAGTAAGATTCAACTCTGTTAGTTGAATGCAAAGAACAGAAAGAAGTTTCTTACAATGCTTCTGTGTAGTTTATATTTGAACATATTTTTTTTTCCACTATTACCCACTTAGCGCTACGAATGTCCAGTTGCATTTTCTACAGACAGAGTGTTTCAAAACTGCTCAATCAAAAGTATGGTTTAACTCTGTCAGCTGAATGCTCAGATCAGAAAGAAGTTTCACAGAATGCTTCTGTGTAGTTTATATATGAATATATTCCTTTTTCCACTACTACTCTCTTAGCGCTCCAAATGTCCAGTTGCATTTTCTACAGAAAGAGTGTTCAGATCTGCTCAATCAAAAGTATGGTTTAACTCTGTTAGCTGAATGCACAGATCAGAAAGAAGTTTCACAGAATGATTCTGTGTAGTTTATATTTGGAGACATTCCTTTTTCCACTATTACCCTCTTAGCGCTCCAAATCTCCACTTGCATTTTCTACAGAAAGAGTGTTTCAGAACGGCTCAATCAAAACTAAGGTTCAACTCCTTTAGTTGAACAAACAGAACAGAAAGAAGTTTCACACAATTCTTCTGGGTAGTTTTTATTTGTAGACATTCTTTTTCCCAATATAGGCCTCTTAGCGCTCAGAATGTCCAATTGCAGTTTCTACAGAAAGAGTGTTTCAGAACGGCTCAATCAAAAGTAAGATTCAACTCTGTTAGTTGAATGCACAGAACAGAAAGAAGTTTCATACAATGCTTCTGTGTAGTTTATATTTGAACATATTCTTTTTTCCACTATTACCCACTTGGCGCTACGAATGTCCAGTTGCATTTTCTACAGACAGAGTGTTTCAAAACTGCTCAATCAAAAGTATGGTTTAACTCTGTTAGCTGAATGCTCAGATCAGAAAGAAGTTTCACAGAATGCTTCTGTGTAGTTTATATTTGAATATATTCCTTTTTCCACTACTACTCTCTTAGCGCTCCAAATGTCCAGTTGCATTTTCTACAGAAAGAGTGTTCAGATCTGCTCAATCAAAATTATGGTTTAACTCTGTTAGCTGAATGCACAGATCAGAAAGAAGTTTCACAGAATGATTCTGTGTAGTTTATATTTGGAGACATTCCTTTTTCCACTATTACCCTCTTAGCGCTCCGAATCTCCACTTGCATTTTCTACAGAAAGAGTGTTTCAGAACGGCTCAATCAAAACTAAGGTTCAACTCTTTTAGTTGAACAAACAGAACAGAAAGAAGTTTCACACAATTCTTCTGTGTAGTTTTTATTTGTAGACATTCTTTTTCCCAATATAGGCCTCTTAGCGCTCAGAATGTCCAATTGCAGTTTCTACAGAAAGAGTGTTTCAGAAGGGCTCAATCAAAAATATGTTTTATCTCTGTTAACTGAATTTACAGATCAGAAATAAGTTTCACAGAATGCATCTGTGTAGTTTTTAGTTGAAGATATTCTTTTTCCCAATGTAGCCCTCTTAGCGCTTAGCATGTCCAATTTCAGTTTCTACAGAAAGAGTGTTTCAGAACGGCTCAATCAAAAGTAAGGTTCAACTCTGTTAGTTGAATGCACAGAACAGAAAGAATTTTCACAGAATGCTACTGTGTAGTTTATATTTGAATATATTCCTTTTTCCACTATTACCCTCTTAGCGCTGCGAATGTCCACTTGCATTTTCTACAGAAAGAGTGTTCAGAACTGCGCAATCAAAAGTATGGTTTAACTCTGTTAGCTTAATGAACATATCAGAAATAAGTTTCACACAATGCTTCCGTGTAGTTTTTATTTGAAGATATTATTTTTCCCAATAGAGGCCTCTTAGCGCTCAGAATGTCCAATTGCAGTTTCTACAGAAAGAGTGTTTCAGAAAGGCTCAATCAAAAGTAAGGTTCAACTCTGTTAGTTGAATGCACAGAACAGAAAGAATTTTCACAGAATGCTACTGTGTAGTTTATATTTGAATATATTCCTTTTTCCACTATTACCCTCTTAGCGCTGCGAATGTCCACTTGCATTTTCTACAGAAAGAGTGTTCAGAACTGCGCAATCAAAAGTATGGTTTAACTCTGTTAGCTTAATGAACATATCAGAAATAAGTTTCACACAATGCTTCCGTGTAGTTTTTATTTGAAGATATTATTTTTCCCAATAGAGGCCTCTTAGCGCTCAGAATGTCCAATTGCAGTTTCTACAGAAAGAGTGTTTCAGAAAGGCTCAATCAAAAGTAAGATTCAACTCTGTTAGTTGAATGCACAGAACAGAAAGAAGTTTCATACAATGCTTCTGTGTAGTTTATATTTGAACATATTTTTTTTTCCACTATTACCCATTTAGCGCTACGAATGTCCAGTTGCATTTTCTACAGACAGAGTGTTTCAAAACTGCTCAAACAAAAGTATGGTTTAACTCTGTCAGCTGAATGCTCAGATCAGAAAGAAGTTTCACAGAATGCTTCTGTGTAGTTTATATTTTAATATATTCCTTTTTCCACTACTACGCTCTTAGCGCTCCAAATGTCCAGTTGCATTTTCTACAGAAGGAGTGTTCAGATCTGCTCAATCAAAAGTATGGTTTAAATCTGTTAGCTGAATGCACAGATCAGAAAGAAGTTTCACCGAATGATTCTGTGTAGTTTATATTTGAAGACATTCCTTTTTCCACTATTACCCTCTTAGCGCTCCGAATCTCCACTTGCATTTTCTACAAAAAGAGTGTTTCATAACTGCTCAATCAAAAATATGTTTTATCTCTGTTAACTGAATTTACAGATCAGAAATAAGTTTCACAGAATGCATCTGTGTAGTTTTTATTTGATGATATTCTTTTTCCCAATGTAGGCCTCTTAGCGCTTAGCATGTCGAATTGCAGTTTCTACAGAAAGAGTGTTTCAGAACGGCTCAATCAAAAGTAAGGTTCAACTCTGTTAGTTGAATGCACAGAACAGAAAGAATTTTCACAGAATGCTACTGTGTAGTTTATATTTGAATATATTCCTTTCTCCACTATTACCCTCTTAGCGCTCCGAATGTCCACTTGCATTTTCTACAGAAAGAGTGTTCAGAACTGCGCAATCAAAAGTATGGTTTAACTCTGTTAGCTTAATGAACATATCAGAAATAAGTTTCACACAATGCTTCTGTGTAGTTTTAATTTGAAGATATTATTTTTCCCAATAGAGGCCTCTTAGCGCTCAGAATGTCCAATTGCAGTTTCTACAGAAAGAGTGTTTCAGAAAGGCTCAATCAAAAGTAAGGTTCAACTCTGTTAGTTGAATGCACAGAACAGAAAGAAATTTCATACAATGCTTCTGTGTATTTTATATTTCAACATATTCTTTTTTCCACTATTACCCACTTGGCGCTACGAATGTCCAGTTGCATTTTCTACAGACAGAGTGTTTCAAAACTGCTCAATCAAAAGTATGGTTTAACTCTGTTAGCTGAATGCTCAGATCAGAAAGAAGTTTCACAGAATGCTTCTGTGTAGTTTATATTCGAATATATTCCTTTTTCCACTACTACTCCCTTAGCGCTCCAAATGTCCAGATGCATTTTCTACAGAAAGAGTGTTCAGATCTGCTCAATCAAAAGTATGGTTTAATTCTGTTAGCTGAATGCACAGATCAGAAAGAAGTTTCACAGAATGATTCTGTGTAGTTTATATTTGGAGACATTCCTTTTTCCACTATTACCCTCTTAGCGCTCCGAATCTCCACTTGCATTTTCTACAGAAAGAGTGTTTCAGAACGGCTCAATCAAAACTAAGGTTCAACTCTTTTAGTTGAACAAACAGAACAGAAAGAAGTTTCACACAATTCTTCTGTGTAGTTTTTATTTGTAGACATTCTTTTTACCAATATAGGCCTCTTAGCACTCAGAATGTCCAATTGCAGTTTCTACAGAGAGAGTGTTTCAGAACGGCTCAATCAAAAGTAAGATTCAACTCTGTTAGTTGAATGCACAGAACAGAAAGATGTTTCATACAATGCTTCTGTGTAGTTTATATTTGAACATATTCTTTTTTCCACTATTAACCACTTAGCGCTAGGAATGTCCAGTTGCATTTTCTACAGACAGAGTGTTTCCAAACTGCTCAATCAAAAGTATGGTTTAACTCTGTTAGCTGAATGCTCAGATCAGAAAGAAGTTTCACACAATGCTTCTGTGTAGTTTTTATTTGAAGATATTATTTTTCCCAATAGAGGCCTCTTAGCGCTCAGAATGTCCAATTGCAGTTTCTACAGAAAGAGTGTTTCAGAAAGGCTCAATCAAAAGTAAGATTCAACTCTGTTAGTTGAATGCAAAGAACAGAAAGAAGTTTCTTACAATGCTTCTGTGTAGTTTATATTTGAACATATTTTTTTTTCCACTATTACCCACTTAGCGCTACGAATGTCCAGTTGCATTTTCTACAGACAGAGTGTTTCAAAACTGCTCAATCAAAAGTATGGTTTAACTCTGTCAGCTGAATGCTCAGATCAGAAAGAAGTTTCACAGAATGCTTCTGTGTAGTTTATATATGAATATATTCCTTTTTCCACTACTACTCTCTTAGCGCTCCAAATGTCCAGTTGCATTTTCTACAGAAAGAGTGTTCAGATCTGCTCAATCAAAAGTATGGTTTAACTCTGTTAGCTGAATGCACAGATCAGAAAGAAGTTTCACAGAATGACTCTGTGTAGTTTATATTTGGAGACATTCCTTTTTCCACTATTACCCTCTTAGCGCTCCAAATCTCCACTTGCATTTTCTACAGAAAGAGTGTTTCAGAACGGCTCAATCAAAACTAAGGTTCAACTCCTTTAGTTGAACAAACAGAACAGAAAGAAGTTTCACACAATTCTTCTGGGTAGTTTTTATTTGTAGACATTCTTTTTCCCAATATAGGCCTCTTAGCGCTCAGAATGTCCAATTGCAGTTTCTACAGAAAGAGTGTTTCAGAACGGCTCAATCAAAAGTAAGGTTCAACTCTGTTAGTTGAATGCACAGAACAGAAAGAAGTTTCATACAATGCTTCTGTGTAGTTTATATTTGAACATATTCTTTTTTCCACTATTACCCACTTGGCGCTACGAATGTCCAGTTGCATTTTCTACAGACAGAGTGTTTCAAAACTGCTCAATCAAAAGTATGGTTTAACTCTGTTAGCTGAATGCTCAGATCAGAAAGAAGTTTCACAGAATGCTTCTGTGTAGTTTATATTTGAATATATTCCTTTTTCCACTACTACTCTCTTAGCGCTCCAAATGTCCAGTTGCATTTTCTACAGAAAGAGTGTTCAGATCTGCTCAATCAAAATTATGGTTTAACTCTGTTAGCTGAATGCACAGATCAGAAAGAAGTTTCACAGAATGATTCTGTGTAGTTTATATTTGGAGACATTCCTTTTTCCACTATTACCCTCTTAGCGCTCCGAATCTCCACTTGCATTTTCTACAGAAAGGGTGTTTCAGAACGGCTCAATCAAAACTAAGGTTCAACTCTTTTAGTTGAACAAACAGAACAGAAAGAAGTTTCACACAATTCTTCTGTGTAGTTTTTATTTGTAGACATTCATTTTCCCCAATATAGGCCTCTTAGCGCTCAGAATGTCCAATTGCAGTTTCTACAGAAAGAGTGTTTCAGAAGGGCTCAATCAAAAATATGTTTTATCTCTGTTAACTGAATTTACAGATCAGAAATAAGTTTCACAGAATGCATCTGTGTAGTTTTTATTTGAAGATATTCTTTTACCCAATGTAGGCCTCTTAGCGCTTAGCATGTCCAATTGCAGTTTCTACAGAAAGAGTGTTTCAGAACGGCTCAATCAAAAGTAAGGTTCAACTCTGTTAGTTGAATGCACAGAACAGAAAGAAGTTTCATACAATGCTTCTGTGTAGTTTATATTTGAACATATTCCCTTTTCCACTATTACCCACTTAGCGCTCCAAATGTCCAGTTGCATTTTCTACAGAAAGAATGTTCAGATCTGCTCAATCAAAAGTATGGTTTAACACTGTTAGCTGAATGCACAGATCAGAAAGAAGTTTCACCGAATGATTCTGTGTTGTTTATATTTGAAGACAATCCTTTTTCCACTATTACCCTCTTAGCGCTCCGTATCTCCACTTGCATTTTCTACAAAAAGAGTGTTTCATAACTGCTCAATCAAAAATATGTTTTATCTCTGTTAACTGAATTTACAGCTCAGAAATAAGTTTCACAGAATGCATCTGTGTAGTTTTTATTTGAAGATATTCTTTTTCCCAATATAGGCCTCTTAGCGCTCAGAATGTCCAATTGCAGTTTCTACAGAGAGAGTGTTTCAGAACGGCTCAATCAAAAGTAAGATTCAACTCTGTTAGTTGAATGCACAGAACAGAAAGATGTTTCATACAATGCTTCTGTGTAGTTTATATTTGAACATATTCTTTTTTCCACTATTACCCACTTAGCGCTAGGAATGTCCAGTTGCATTTTCTACAGACAGAGTGTTTCCAAACTGCTCAATCAAAAGTATGGTTTAACTCTGTTAGCTGAATGCTCAGATCAGAAAGAAGTTTCACAGAATGCTTCTGTGTAGTTTATATTTGAATATATTCCTTTTTCCACTACTACGCTCTTAGCGCTCCAAATGTCCAGTTGCATTTTCTACAGAAAGAGTGTTCAGATCTCCTCAATCAAAAGTATGGTTTAACTCTCTTAGCTGAATGCACAGATCAGAAAGAAGTTTCACCGAATGATTCTGTGTAGTTTATATTTGAAGACATTCCTTTTTCCACTATTACCCTCTTAGCGCTCCGAAACTCCACTTGCATTTTCTACAAAAAGAGTGTTTCATAACTGCTCAATCAAAAATATGTTTTATCTCTGTTAACTGAATTTACAGATCAGAAATAAGTTTCACAGAATGCATCTGTGTAGTTTTTATTTGAAGATATTCTTTTTCCCAATGTAGGCCTCTTAGGGCTTAGCATGTCCAATTGCAGTTTCTACAGAAAGAGTGTTTCAGAACGGCTCAATCACAAGTAAGGTTCAACTCTGTTAGTTGAATGCACAGAACAGAAAGAATTTTCACAGAATGCTACTGTGTAGTTTATATTTGAATATATTCCTTTTTCCACTATTACCCTCTTAGCGCTGCGAATGTCCACTTGCATTTTCTACAGAAAGAGTGTTCAGAACTGCACAATCAAAAGTATGGTTTAACTCTGTTAGCTTAATGAACATATCAGTAATAAGTTTCACACAATGCTTCTGTGTAGTTTTTATTTGAAGATATTATTTTTCCCAATATAGGCCTCTTAGCGCTCAGAATGTCCAATTGCAGTTTCTACAGAAAGAGTGTTTCAGAACGGCTCAATCAAAAGTAAGGTTCAACTCTGTTATTTGAATGCACAGAACAGAAAGAAGTTTCATACAATGCTTCTGTGTAGTTTATATTTGAACATATTCTTTTTTCCACTATTACCCACTTAGCGCTACGAATGTCCAGTTGCATTTTCTACAGACAGAGTGTTTCAAAACTGCTCAATCAAAAGTATGGTTTAACTCTGTTAGCTGAATGCTCAGATCAGAAAGAAGTTTCACAGAATGATTCTGTGTAGTTTATATTTGAATATATTCCTTTTTCCACTACTACGCTCTTAGCGCTCCAAATGTCCAGTTGCATTTTCTGCAGAAAGAGTGTTCAGATCTGCTCAATCAAAAGTATGGTTTAAATCTGTTAGCTGAATGCACAGATCAGAAAGAAGTTTCACCGAATGATTCTGTGTAGTTTATATTTGAAGACATTCCTTTTTCCACTATTACCCTCTTAGCGCTCCGAATCTCCACTTGCATTTTCTACAAAAAGAGTGTTTCATAACTGCTCAATCAAAAATATGTTTTATCTCTGTTAACTGAATTTACAGATCAGAAATAAGTTTCACAGAATGCATCTGTGTAGTTTTTATTTGAAGATATTCTTTTTCCCAATATAGGCCTCTTAGCGCTTAGCATGTCCAATTGCAGTTTCTACAGAAAGAGTGTTTCAGAACGGCTCAATCAAAAGTAAGGTTCAACTCTGTTAGTTGAATGCACAGAACAGAAAGAATTTTCACAGAATGCTACTGTGTAGTTTATATTTGAATATATTCCTTTCTCCACTATTACCCTCTTAGCGCTCCGAATTTCCACTTGCATTTTCTACAGAAAGAGTGTTTCAGAACGGCTCAATCAAAACTAAGGTTCAACTCTTTTAGTTGAACAAACAGAACAGAAAGAAGTTTCACACAATTCTTCTGTGTAGTTTTTATTTGTAGACATTCTTTTTCCCAATATAGGCCTCTTAGCGCTCAGAATGTCCAATTGCAGTTTCTACAGAAAGAGTGTTTCAGAACGGCTCAATCAAAAGTAAGGTTCAACTCTGTTAGTTGAATGCACAGAACAGAAAGAAGTTTCACACAATGCTTCTGTGTAGTTTATATTTGTACATATTCTTTTTTCCACTATTACCCACTTAGCACTACGAATGTCCAGTTGCATTTTCTACAGACAGAGTGTTTCAAAACTGCTCAATCAGAAGTATGGTTTAACTCTGTTAGCTGAATGCTCAGATCAGAAAGAAGTTTCACAGAATGCTTCTGTGTAGTTTATATTTGAATATATTCCTTTTTCCACTACTACGCTCTTAGCGCTCCAAATGTCCAGTTGCATTTTCTACAGAAAGAGTGTTCAGATCTGCTCAATCAAAAGTATGGTTTAACTCTGTTAGCTGAATGCACAGATCAGAAAGAAGTTTCACCGAATGATTCTGTGTAGTTTATATTTGAAGACATTCCTTTTTCCACTATTACCCTCTTAGCGCTCCGAATCTCCACTTGCATTTTCTACAAAAAGAGTGTTTCATAACTGCTCAATCAAAAATATGTTTTATCTCTGTTAACTGAATTTACAGATCAGAAATAAGTTTCACAGAATGCATCTGTGTAGTTTTTATTTGATGATATTCTTTTTCCCAATGTAGGCCTCTTAGCGCTTAGCATGTCGAATTGCAGTTTCTACAGAAAGAGTGTTTCAGAACGGCTCAATCAAAAGTAAGGTTCAACTCTGTTAGTTGAATGCACAGAACAGAAAGAATTTTCACAGAATGCTACTGTGTAGTTTATATTTGAATATATTCCTTTCTCCACTATTACCCTCTTAGCGCTCCGAATGTCCACATGCATTTTCTACAGAAAGAGTGTTCAGAACTGCGCAATCAAAAGTATGGTTTAACTCTGTTAGCTTAATGAACATATCAGAAATAAGTTTCACACAATGCTTCTGTGTAGTTTTAATTGGAAGATATTATTTTTCCCAATAGAGGCCTCTTAGCGCTCAGAATGTCCAATTGCAGTTTCTACAGAAAGAGTGTTTCAGAAAGGCTCAATCAAAAGTAAGGTTCAACTCTGTTAGTTGAATGCACAGAACAGAAAGAAATTTCATACAATGATTCTGTGTATTTTATATTTGAACATATTCTTTTTTCCACTATTACCCACTTGGCGCTACGAATGTCCAGTTGCATTTTCTACAGACAGAATGTTTCAAAACTGCTCAATCAAAAGTATGGTTTAACTCTGTTAGCTGAATGCTCAGATCAGAAAGAAGTTTCACAGAATGCTTCTGTGTAGTTTATATTTGAATATATTCCTTTTTCCACTACTACTCTCTTAGGGCTCCAAATGTCCAGTTGCATTTTCTACAGAAAGAGTGTTCAGATCTGCTCAATCAAAAGTATGGTTTAACTCTGTTAGCTGAATGCACAGATCAGAAAGAAGTTTCACAGAATGATTCTGTGTAGTTCATATTTGGAGACATTCCTTTTTCCACTATTAACCTCTTAGCGCTCCGAATCTCCACTTGCATTTTCTACAGAAAGAGTGTTTCAGAACGGCTCAATCAAAACTAAGGTTCAACTCTTTTAGTTGAACAAACAGAACAGAAAGAAGTTTCACACAATTCTTCTGTGTAGTTTTTATTTGTAGACATTCTTTTTCCCAATATAGAACTCTTAGCGCTCAGAATGTCCAATTGCAGTTTCTACAGAAAGAGTGTTTCAGAACGGCTCAATCAAAAGTAAGGTTCAACTCTGTTAGTTGAATGCACAGAGGAGAAAGAAGTTTCATACAATGCTTCTGTGTAGTTTATATTTGAACATATTCTTTTTTCCACTATTTCCCACTTGGCGCTACGAATGTCCATTTGCATTTTCTACAGACAGAGTGTTTCAAAACTGCTCAATCAAAAGTATGGTTTAACTCTGTTAGCTGAATGCTCAGATCAGAAAGAAGTTTCACAGAATGCTTCTGTGTAGTTTATATTCGAATATATTCCTTTTTCCACTACTACTCTCTTAGCGCTCCAAATGTCCAGATGCATTTTCTACAGAAAGAGTGTTCAGATCTGCTCAATCAAAAGTATGGTTTAATTCTGTTAGCTGAATTCACAGATCAGAAAGAAGTTTCACAGAATGATTCTGTGTAGTTTATATTTGGAGACATTCCTTTTTCCACTATTACCCTCTTAGCGCTCCGAATCTCCACTTGCATTTTCTACAGAAAGAGTGTTTCAGAACGGCTCAATCAAAACTAAGGTTCAACTCTTTTAGTTGAACAAACAGAACAGAAAGAAATTTCACACAATTCTTCTGTGTAGTTTTTATTTGTAGACATTCTTTTTCCCAATATAGGCCTCTTAGCGCTCAGAATGTCCAATTGCAGTTTCTACAGAGAGAGTGTTTCAGAACGGCTCAATCAAAAGTAAGATTCAACTCTGTTAGTTGAATGCACAGAACAGAAAGATGTTTCATACAATGCTTCTGTGTAGTTTATATTTGAACATATTCTTTTTTCCACTATTACCCACTTAGCGCTAGGAATGTCCAGTTGCATTTTCTACAGACAGAGTGTTTCCAAACTGCTCAATCAAAAGTATGGTTTAACTCTGTTAGCTGAATGCTCAGATCAGAAAGAAGTTTCACAGAATGCTTCTGTGTAGTTTATATTTGAATATATTCCTTTTTCCACTACTACGCTCTTAGCGCTCCAAATGTCCAGTTGCATTTTCTACAGAAAGAGTGTTCAGATCTCCTCAATCAAAAGTATGGTTTAACTCTCTTAGCTGAATGCACAGATCAGAAAGAAGTTTCACCGAATGATTCTGTGTAGTTTATATTTGAAGACATTCCTTTTTCCACTATTACCCTCTTAGCGCTCCGAAACTCCACTTGCATTTTCTACAAAAAGAGTGTTTCATAACTGCTCAATCAAAAATATGTTTTATCTCTGTTAACTGAATTTACAGATCAGAAATAAGTTTCACAGAATGCATCTGTGTAGTTTTTATTTGAAGATATTCTTTTTCCCAATGTAGGCCTCTTAGCGCTTAGCATGTCCAATTGCAGTTTCTACAGAAAGAGTGTTTCAGAACGGCTCAATCACAAGTAAGGTTCAACTCTGTTAGTTGAATGCACAGAACAGAAAGAATTTTCACAGAATGCTACTGTGTAGTTTATATTTGAATATATTCCATTTTCCACTATTACCCTCTTAGCGCTGCGAATGTCCACTTGCATTTTCTACAGAAAGAGTGTTCAGAACTGCACAATCAAAAGTATGGTTTAACTCTGTTAGCTTAATGAACATATCAGTAATAAGTTTCACACAATGCTTCTGTGTAGTTTTTATTTGAAGATATTATTTTTCCCAATATAGGCCTCTTAGCGCTCAGAATGTCCAATTGCAGTTTCTACAGAAAGAGTGTTTCAGAACGGCTCAATCAAAAGTAAGGTTCAACTCTGTTATTTGAATGCACAGAACAGAAAGAAGTTTCATACAATGCTTCTGTGTAGTTTATATTTGAACATATTCTTTTTTCCACTATTACCCACTTAGCGCTATGAATGTCCAGTTGCATTTTCTACAGACAGAGTGTTTCAAAACTGCTCAATCAAAAGTATGGTTTAACTCTGTTAGCTGAATGCTCAGATCAGAAAGAAGTTTCACAGAATGATTCTGTGTAGTTTATATTTGAATATATTCCTTTTTCCACTACTACGCTCTTAGCGCTCCAAATGTCCAGTTGCATTTTCTGCAGAAAGAGTGTTCAGATCTGCTCAATCAAAAGTATGGTTTAAATCTGTTAGCTGAATGCACAGATCAGAAAGAAGTTTCACCGAATGATTCTGTGTAGTTTATATTTGAAGACATTCCTTTTTCCACTATTACCCTCTTAGCGCTCCGAATCTCCACTTGCATTTTCTACAAAAAGAGTGTTTCATAACTGCTCAATCAAAAATATGTTTTATCTCTGTTAACTGAATTTACAGATCAGAAATAAGTTTCACAGAATGCATCTGTGTAGTTTTTATTTGAAGATATTCTTTTTCCCAATGTAGGCCTCTTAGCGCTTAGCATGTCCAATTGCAGTTTCTACAGAAAGAGTGTTTCAGAACGGCTCAATCAAAAGTAAGGTTCAACTCTGTTAGTTGAATGCACAGAACAGAAAGAATTTTCACAGAATGCTACTGTGTAGTTTATATTTGAATATATTCCTTTCTCCACTATTACCCTCTTAGCGCTCCGAATTTCCACTTGCATTTTCTACAGAAAGAGTGTTTCAGAACGGCTCAATCAAAACTAAGGTTCAACTCTTTTAGTTGAACAAACAGAACAGAAAGAAGTTTCACACAATTCTTCTGTGTAGTTTTTATTTGTAGACATTCTTTTTCCCAATATAGGCCTCTTAGCGCTCAGAATGTCCAATTGCAGTTTCTACAGAAAGAGTGTTTCAGAACGGCTCAATCAAAAGTAAGGTTCAACTCTGTTAGTTGAATGCACAGAACAGAAAGAAGTTTCACACAATGCTTCTGTGTAGTTTATATTTGAACATATTCTTTTTTCCACTATTACGCACTTAGCACTACGAATGTCCAGTTGCATTTTCTACAGACAGAGTGTTTCAAAACTGCTCAATCAGAAGTATGGTTTAACTCTGTTAGCTGAATGCTCAGATCAGAAAGAAGTTTCACAGAATGCTTCTGTGTAGTTTATATTTGAATATATTCCTTTTTCCACTACTACGCTCTTAGCGCTCCAAATGTCCAGTTGCATTTTCTACAGAAAGAGTGTTCAGATCTGCTCAATCAAAAGTATGGTTTAACTCTGTTAGCTGAATGCACAGATCAGAAAGAAGTTTCAATGAATGCTTCTGTGTAGTTTATATTTGAAGACATTCCTTTTTCCACTATTACCCTCTTAGCGCTCCGAATCTCCACTTGCATTTTCTACAAAAAGAGTGTTTCATAACTGCTCAATCAAAAATATGTTTTATCTCTGTTAACTGAATTTACAGATCAGAAATAAGTTTCACAGAATGCATCTGTGTAGTTTTTATTTGATGATATTCTTTTTCCCAATGTAGGCCTCTTAGCGCTTAGCATGTCGAATTGCAGTTTCTACAGAAAGAGTGTTTCAGAACGGCTCAATCAAAAGTAAGGTTCAACTCTGTTAGTTGAATGCAGAGAACAGAAAGAATTTTCACAGAATGCTACTGTGTAGTTTATATTTGAATATATTCCTTTCTCCACTATTACCCTCTTAGCGCTCCGAATGTCCACTTGCATTTTCTACAGAAAGAGTGTTCAGAACTGCGCAATCAAAAGTATGGTTTAACTCTGTTAGCTTAATGAACATATCAGAAATAAGTTTCACACAATGCTTCTGTGTAGTTTTAATTTGAAGATATTATTTTTCCCAATAGAGGCCTCTTAGCGCTCAGAATGTCCAATTGCACTTTCTACAGAAAGAGTGTTTCAGAAAGGCTCAATCAAAAGTAAGGTTCAACTCTGTTAGTTGAATGCACAGAACAGAAAGAAATTTCATACAATGCTTCTGTGTATTTTATATTTGAACATATTCTTTTTTCCACTATTACCCACTTGGCGCTACGAATGTCCAGTTGCATTTTCTACAGACAGAATGTTTCAAAACTGCTCAATCAAAAGTATGGTTTAACTCTGTTAGCTGAATGCTCAGATCAGAAAGAAGTTTCACAGAATGCTTCTGTGTAGTTTATATTTGAATATATTCCTTTTTCCACTACTACTCTCTTAGCGCTCCAAATGTCCAGTTGCATTTTCTACAGAAAGAGTGTTCAGATCTGCTCAATCAAAAGTATGGTTTAACTCTGTTAGCTGAATGCACAGATCAGAAAGAAGTTTCACAGAATGATTCTGTGTAGTTTATATTTGGAGACATTTCTTTTTCCACTATTAACCTCTTAGCGCTCCGAATCTCCACTTGCATTTTCTACAGAAAGAGTGTTTCCGAACGGCTCAATCAAAACTAAGGTTCAACTCTTTTAGTTGAACAAACAGAACAGAAAGAAGTTTCACACAATTCTTCTGTGTAGTTTTTATTTGTAGACATTCTTTTTCCCAATATAGGCCTCTTAGCGCTCAGAATGTCCAATTGCAGTTTCTACAGAAAGAGTGTTTCAGAACGGCTCAATCAAAAGTAAGGTTCAACTCTGTTAGTTGAATGCACAGAACAGAAAGAAGTTTCATACAATGCTTCTGTGTAGTTTATATTTGAACATATTCTTTTTTCCACTATTTCCCACTTGGCGCTACGAATGTCCATTTGCATTTTCTACAGACAGAGTGTTTCAAAACTGCTCAATCAAAAGTATGGTTTAACTCTGTTAGCTGAATGCTCAGATCAGAAAGAAGTTTCACAGAATGCTTCTGTGTAGTTTATATTCGAATATATTCCTTTTTCCACTACTACTCTCTTAGCGCTCCAAATGTCCAGATGCATTTTCTACAGAAAGAGTGTTCAGATCTGCTCAATCAAAAGTATGGTTTAATTCTGTTAGCTGAATTCACAGATCAGAAAGAAGTTTCACAGAATGATTCTGTGTAGTTTATATTTGGAGACATTCCTTTTTCCACTATTACCCTCTTAGCGCTCCGAATCTCCACTTGCATTTTCTACAGAAAGAGTGTTTCAGAACGGCTCAATCAAAACTAAGGTTCAACTCTTTTAGTTGAACAAACAGAACAGAAAGAAGTTTCACACAATTCTTCTGTGTAGTTTTTATTTGTAGACATTCTTTTTCCCAATATAGGCCTCTTAGCGCTCAGAATGTCCAATTGCAGTTTCTACAGAGAGAGTGTTTCAGAACGGCTCAATCAAAAGTAAGATTCAACTCTGTTAGTTGAATGCACAGAACAGAAAGATGTTTCATACAATGCTTCTGTGTAGTTTATATTTGAACATATTCTTTTTTCCACTATTACCCACTTAGCGCTAGGAATGTCCAGTTGCATTTTCTACAGACAGAGTGTTTCCAAACTGCTCAATCAAAAGTATGGTTTAACTCTGTTAGCTGAATGCTCAGATCAGAAAGAAGTTTCACAGAATGCTTCTGTGTAGTTTATATTTGAATATATTCCTTTTTCCACTACTACGCTCTTAGCGCTCCAAATGTCCAGTTGCATTTTCTACAGAAAGAGTGTTCAGATCTCCTCAATCAAAAGTATGGTTTAACTCTGTTAGCTGAATGCACAGATCAGAAAGAAGTTTCACCGAATGATTCTGTGTAGTTTATATTTGAAGACATTCCTTTTTCCACTATTACCCTCTTAGCGCTCCGAATCTCCACTTGCATTTTCTACAAAAAGAGTGTTTCATAACTGCTCAATCAAAAATATGTTTTATCTCTGTTAACTGAATTTACAGATCAGAAATAAGTTTCACAGAATGCATCTGTGTAGTTTTTATTTGAAGATATTCTTTTTCCCAATGTAGGCCTCTTAGCGCTTAGCATGTCCAATTGCAGTTTCTACAGAAAGAGTGTTTCAGAACGGCTCAATCACAAGTAAGGTTCAACTCTGTTAGTTGAATGCACAGAACAGAAAGAATTTTCACAGAATGCTACTGTGTAGTTTATATTTGAATATATTCCTTTTTCCACTATTACCCTCTTAGCGCTGCGAATGTCCACTTGCATTTTCTACAGAAAGAGTGTTCAGAACTGCACAATCAAAAGTATGGTTTAACTCTGTTAGCTTAATGAACATATCAGTAATTAGTTTCACACAATGCTTCTGTGTAGTTTTTATTTGAAGATATTATTTTTCCCAATATAGGCCTCTTAGCGCTCAGAATGTCCAATTGCAGTTTCTACAGAAAGAGTGTTTCAGAACGGCTCAATCAAAAGTAAGGTTCAACTCTGTTAGTTGAATGCACAGAACAGAAAGATGTTTCATACAATGCTTCTGTGTAGTTTATATTTGAACATATTCTTTTTTCCACTATTACCCACTTAGCGCTACGAATGTCCAGTTGCATTTTCTACAGACAGAGTGTTTCAAAACTGCTCAATCAAAAGTATGGTTTAACTCTGTTAGCTGAATGCTCAGATCAGAAAGAAGTTTCACAGAATGATTCTGTGTAGTTTATATTTGAATATATTCCTTTTTCCACTACTACGCTCTTAGCGCTCCAAATGTCCAGTTGCATTTTCTGCAGAAAGAGTGTTCAGATCTGCTCAATCAAAAGTATGGTTTAAATCTGTTAGCTGAATGCACAGATCAGAAAGAAGTTTCACCGAATGATTCTGTGTAGTTTATATTTGAAGACATTCCTTTTTCCACTATTACCCTCTTAGCGCTCCGAATCTCCACTTGCATTTTCTACAAAAAGAGTGTTTCATAACTGCTCAATCAAAAATATGTTTTATCTCTGTTAACTGAATTTACAGATCAGAAATAAGTTTCACAGAATGCATCTGTGTAGTTTTTATTTGAAGATATTCTTTTTCCCAATGTAGGCCTCTTAGCGCTTAGCATGTCCAATTGCAGTTTCTACAGAAAGAGTGTTTCAGAACGGCTCAATCAAAGGTAAGGTTCAACTCTGTTAGTTGAATGCACAGAACAGAAAGAATTTTCACAGAATGCTACTGTGTAGTTTATATTTGAATATATTCCTTTCTCCACTATTACCCTCTTAGCGCTCCGAATTTCCACTTGCATTTTCTACAGAAAGAGTGTTTCAGAACGGCTCAATCAAAACTAAGGTTCAACTCTTTTAGTTGAACAAACATAACAGAAAGAAGTTTCACACAATTCTTCTGTGTAGTTTTTATTTGTAGACATTCTTTTTCCCAATATAGGCCTCTTAGCGCTCAGAATGTCCAATTGCAGTTTCTACAGAAAGAGTGTTTCAGAACGGCTCAATCAAAAGTAAGGTTCAACTCTGTTAGTTGAATGCACAGAACAGAAAGAAGTTTCACACAATGCTTCTGTGTAGTTTATATTTGAACATATTCTTTTTTCCACTATTACCCACTTAGCACTACGAATGTCCAGTTGCATTTTCTACAGACAGAGTGTTTCAAAACTGCTCAATCAGAAGTATGGTTTAACTCTGTTAGCTGAATGCTCAGATCAGAAAGAAGTTTCACAGAATGCTTCTGTGTAGTTTATATTTGAATATATTCCTTTTTCCACTACTACGCTCTTAGCGCTCCAAATGTCCAGTTGCATTTTCTACAGAAAGAGTGTTCAGATCTCCTCAATCAAAAGTATGGTTTAACTCTGTTAGCTGAATGCACAGATCAGAAAGAAGTTTCACCGAATGATTCTGTGTAGTTTATATTTGAAGACATTCCTTTTTCCACTATTACCCTCTTAGCGCTCCGAATCTCCACTTGCATTTTCTACAAAAAGAGTGTTTCATAACTGCTCAATCAAAAATATGTTTTATCTCTGTTAACTGAATTTACAGATCAGAAATAAGTTTCACAGAATGCATCTGTGTAGTTTTTATTTGAAGATATTCTTTTTCCCAATGTAGGCCTCTTAGCGCTTAGCATGTCCAATTGCAGTTTCTACAGAAAGAGTGTTTCAGAACGGCTCAATCACAAGTAAGGTTCAACTCTGTTAGTTGAATGCACAGAACAGAAAGAATTTTCACAGAATGCTACTGTGTAGTTTATATTTGAATACATTCCTTTTTCCACTATTACCCTCTTAGCGCTGCGAATGTCCACTTGCATTTTCTACAGAAAGAGTGTTCAGAACTGCACAATCAAAAGTATGGTTTAACTCTGTTAGCTTAATGAACATATCAGTAATTAGTTTCACACAATGCTTCTGTGTAGTTTTTATTTGAAGATATTATTTTTCCCAATATAGGCCTCTTAGCGCTCAGAATGTCCAATTGCAGTTTCTACAGAAAGAGTGTTTCAGAACGGATCAATCAAAAGTAAGGTTCAACTCTGTTAGTTGAATGCACAGAACAGAAAGATGTTTCATACAATGCTTCTGTGTAGTTTATATTTGAACATATTCTTTTTTCCACTATTACCCACTTAGCGCTACGAATGTCCAGTTGCATTTTCTACAGACAGAGTGTTTCAAAACTGCTCAATCAAAAGTATGGTTTAACTCTGTTAGCTGAATGCTCAGATCAGAAAGAAGTTTCACAGAATGCTTCTGTGTAGTTTATATTTGAATATATTCCTTTTTCCACTACTACGCTCTTAGCGCTCCAAATGTCCAGTTGCATTTTCTACAGAAAGAGTGTTCAGATCTCCTCAATCAAAAGTATGGTTTAACTCTGTTAGCTGAATGCACAGATCAGAAAGAAGTTTCACCGAATGATTCTGTGTAGTTTATATTTGAAGACATTCCTTTTTCCACTATTACCCTCTTAGCGCTCCGAATCTCCACTTGCATTTTCTACAAAAAGAGTGTTTCATAACTGCTCAATCAAAAATATGTTTTATCTCTGTTAACTGAATTTACAGATCAGAAATAAGTTTCACAGAATGCATCTGTGTAGTTTTTATTTGATGATATTCTTTTTCCCAATGTAGGCCTCTTAGCGCTTAGCATGTCGAATTGCAGTTTCTACAGAAAGAGTGTTTCAGAACGGCTCAATCAAAAGTAAGGTTCAACTCTGTTAGTTGAATGCACAGAACAGAAAGAATTTTCACAGAATGCTACTGTGTAGTTTATATTTGAATATATTCCTTTCTCCACTATTACCCTCTTAGCGCTCCGAATGTCCACATGCATTTTCTACAGAAAGAGTGTTCAGAACTGCGCAATCAAAAGTATGGTTTAACTCTGTTAGCTTAATGAACATATCAGAAATAAGTTTCACACAATGCTTCTGTGTAGTTTTAATTTGAAGATATTATTTTTCCCAATAGAGGCCTCTTAGCGCTCGGAATGTCCAATTGCAGTTTCTACAGAAAGAGTGTTTCAGAAAGGCTCAATCAAAAGTAAGGTTCAACTCTGTTAGTTGAATGCACAGAACAGAAAGAAATTTCATACAATGCTTCTGTGTATTTTATATTTGAACATATTCTTTTTTCCACTATTACCCACTTGGCGCTACGAATGTCCAGTTGCATTTTCTACAGACAGAATGTTTCAAAACTGCTCAATCAAAAGTATGGTTTAACTCTGTTAGCTGAATGCTCAGATCAGAAAGAAGTTTCACAGAATGCTTCTGTGTAGTTTATATTTGAATATATTCCTTTTTCCACTACTACTCTCTTAGCGCTCCAAATGTCCAGTTGCATTTTCTACAGAAAGAGTGTTCAGATCTGCTCAATCAAAAGTATGGTTTAACTCTGTTAGCTGAATGCACAGAGCAGAAAGAAGTTTCACAGAATGATTCTGTGTAGTTCATATTTGGAGACATTCCTTTTTCCACTATTAACCTCTTAGCGCTCCGAATCTCCACTTGCATTTTCTACAGAAAGAGTGTTTCAGAACGGCTCAATCAAAACTAAGGTTCAACTCTTTTAGTTGAACAAACAGAACAGAAAGAAGTTTCACACAATTCTTCTGTGTAGTTTTTATTTGTAGACATTCTTTTTCCCAATATAGGCCTCTTAGCGCTCAGAATGTCCAATTGCAGTTTCTACAGAAAGAGTGTTTCAGAACGGCTCAATCAAAAGTAAGGTTCAACTCTGTTAGTTGAATGCACAGAACAGAAAGGAGTTTCATACAATGCTTCTGTGTATTTTATATTTGAACATATTCTTTTTTCCACTATTACCCACTTAGCGCTACGAATGTCCAGTTGCATTTTCTACAGACAGAGTGTTTCAAAACTGCTCAATCAAAAGTATGGTTTAACTCTGTTAGCTGAATGCTCAGATCAGAAAGAAGTTTCACAGAATGATTCTGTGTAGTTTATATTTGAATATATTCCTTTTTCCACTACTACGCTCTTAGCGCTCCAAATGTCCAGTTGCATTTTCTGCAGAAAGAGTGTTCAGATCTGCTCAATCAAAAGTATGGTTTAAATCTGTTAGCTGAATGCACAGATCAGAAAGAAGTTTCACCGAATGATTCTGTGTAGTTTATATTTGAAGACATTCCTTTTCCCACTATTACCCTCTTAGCGCTCCGAATCTCCACTTGCATTTTCTACAAAAAGAGTGTTTCATAACTGCTCAATCAAAAATATGTTTTATCTCTGTTAACTGAATTTACAGATCAGAAATAAGTTTCACAGAATGCATCTGTGTAGTTTTTATTTGAAGATATTCTTTTTCCCAATGTAGGCCTCTTAGCGCTTAGCATGTCCAATTGCAGTTTCTACAGAAAGAGTGTTTCAGAACGGCTCAATCAAAAGTAAGGTTCAACTCTGTTAGTTGAATGCACAGAACAGAAAGAATTTTCACAGAATGCTACTGTGTAGTTTATATTTGAATATATTCCTTTCTCCACTATTACCCTCTTAGCGCTCCGAATGTCCACTTGCATTTTCTACAGAAAGAGTGTTTCAGAACGGCTCAATCAAAACTAAGGTTCAACTCTTTTAGTTGAACAAACAGAACAGAAAGAAGTTTCACACAATTCTTCTGTGTAGTTTTTATTTGTAGACATTCTTTTTCCCAATATAGGCCTCTTAGCGCTCAGAATGTCCAATTGCAGTTTCTACAGAAAGAGTGTTTCAGAACGGCTCAATCAAAAGTAAGGTTCAACTCTGTTAGTTGAATGCACAGAACAGAAAGAATTTTCACAGAATGCTACTGTGTAGTTTATATTTGAATATATTCCTTTCTCCACTATTACCCTCTTAGCGCTCCGAATGTCCACATGCATTTTCTACAGAAAGAGTGTTCAGAACTGCGCAATCAAAAGTATGGTTTAACTCTGTTAGCTTAATGAACATATCAGAAATAAGTTTCACACAATGCTTCTGTGTAGTTTTAATTTGAAGATATTATTTTTCCCAATAGAGGCCTCTTAGCGCTCAGAATGTCCAATTGCAGTTTCTACAGAAAGAGTGTTTCAGAAAGGCTCAATCAAAAGTAAGGTTCAACTCTGTTAGTTGAATGCACAGAACAGAAAGAAATTTCATACAATGCTTCTGTGTATTTTATATTTGAACATATTCTTTTTTCCACTATTACCCACTTGGCGCTACGAATGTCCAGTTGCATTTTCTACAGACAGAATGTTTCAAAACTGCTCAATCAAAAGTATGGTTTAACTCTGTTAGCTGAATGCTCAGATCAGAAAGAAGTTTCACAGAATGCTTCTGTGTAGTTTATATTTGAATATATTCCTTTTTCCACTACTACTCTCTTAGCGCTCCAAATGTCCAGTTGCATTTTCTACAGAAAGAGTGTTCAGATCTGCTCAATCAAAAGTATGGTTTAACTCTGTTAGCTGAATGCACAGATCAGAAAGAATTTTCACAGAATGATTCTGTGTAGTTCATATTTGGAGACATTCCTTTTTCCACTATTAACCTCTTAGCGCTCCGAATCTCCACTTGCATTTTCTACAGAAAGAGTGTTTCAGAACGGCTCAATCAAAACTAAGGTTCAACTCTTTTAGTTGAACAAACAGAACAGAAAGAAGTTTCACACAATTCTTCTGTGTAGTTTTTATTTGTAGACATTCTTTTTCCCAATATAGGCCTCTTAGCGCTCAGAATGTCCAATTGCAGTTTCTACAGAAAGAGTGTTTCAGAACGGCTCAATCAAAAGTAAGGTTCAACTCTGTTAGTTGAATGCACAGAACAGAAAGAAGTTTCATACAATGCTTCTGTGTAGTTTATATTTGAACATATTCTTTTTTCCACTATTTCCCACTTGGCGCTACGAATGTCCATTTGCATTTTCTACAGACAGAGTGTTTCAAAACTGCTCAATCAAAAGTATGGTTTAACTCTGTTAGCTGAATGCTCAGATCAGAAAGAAGTTTCACAGAATGCTTCTGTGTAGTTTATATTCGAATATATTCCTTTTTCCACTACTACTCTCTTAGCGCTCCAAATGTCCAGATGCATTTTCTACAGAAAGAGTGTTCAGATCTGCTCAATCAAAAGTATGGTTTAATTCTGTTAGCTGAATTCACAGATCAGAAAGAAGTTTCACAGAATGATTCTGTGTAGTTTATATTTGGAGACATTCCTTTTTCCACTATTACCCTCTTAGCGCTCCGAATCTCCACTTGCATTTTCTACAGAAAGAGTGTTTCAGAACGGCTCAATCAAAACTAAGGTTCAACTCTTTTAGTTGAACAAACAGAACAGAAAGAAGTTTCACACAATTCTTCTGTGTAGTTTTTATTTGTAGACATTCTTTTTCCCAATATAGGCCTCTTAGCGCTCAGAATGTCCAATTGCAGTTTCTACAGAGAGAGTGTTTCAGAACGGCTCAATCAAAAGTAAGATTCAACTCTGTTAGTTGAATGCACAGAACAGAAAGATGTTTCATACAATGCTTCTGTGTAGTTTATATTTGAACATATTCTTTTTTCCACTATTACCCACTTAGCGCTAGGAATGTCCAGTTGCATTTTCTACAGACAGAGTGTTTCCAAACTGCTCAATCAAAAGTATGGTTTAACTCTGTTAGCTGAATGCTCAGATCAGAAAGAAGTTTCACAGAATGCTTCTGTGTAGTTTATATTTGAATATATTCCTTTTTCCACTACTACGCTCTTAGCGCTCCAAATGTCCAGTTGCATTTTCTACAGAAAGAGTGTTCAGATCTCCTCAATCAAAAGTATGGTTTAACTCTCTTAGCTGAATGCACAGATCAGAAAGAAGTTTCACCGAATGATTCTGTGTAGTTTATATTTGAAGACATTCCTTTTTCCACTATTACCCTCTTAGCGCTCCGAATCTCCACTTGCATTTTCTACAAAAAGAGTGTTTCATAACTGCTCAATCAAAAATATGTTTTATCTCTGTTAACTGAATTTACAGATCAGAAATAAGTTTCACAGAATGCATCTGTGTAGTTTTTATTTGAAGATATTCTTTTTCCCAATGTAGGCCTCTTAGCGCTTAGCATGTCCAATTGCAGTTTCTACAGAAAGAGTGTTTCAGAACGGCTCAATCACAAGTAAGGTTCAACTCTGTTAGTTGAATGCACAGAACAGAAAGAATTTTCACAGAATGCTACTGTGTAGTTTATATTTGAATATATTCCTTTTTCCACTATTACCCTCTTAGCGCTGCGAATGTCCACTTGCATTTTCTACAGAAAGAGTGTTCAGAACTGCACAATCAAAAGTATGGTTTAACTCTGTTAGCTTAATGAACATATCAGTAATAAGTTTCACACAATGCTTCTGTGTAGTTTTTATATGAAGATATTATTTTTCCCAATATAGGCCTCTTAGCGCTCAGAATGTCCAATTGCAGTTTCTACAGAAAGAGTGTTTCAGAACGGCTCAATCAAAAGTAAGGTTCAACTCTGTTAGTTGAATGCACAGAACAGAAAGGAGTTTCATACAATGCTTCTGTGTAGTTTATATTTGAACATATTATTTTTTCCACTATTACCCACTTAGCGCTACGAATGTCCAGTTGCATTTTCTACAGACAGAGTGTTTCAAAACTGCTCAATCAAAAGTATGGTTTAACTCTGTTAGCTGAATGCTCAGATGAGAAAGAAGTTTCACAGAATGATTCTGTGTAGTTTATATTTGAATATATTCCTTTTTCCACTACTACGCTCTTAGCGCTCCAAATGTCCAGTTGCATTTTCTGCAGAAAGAGTGTTCAGATCTGCTCAATCAAAAGTATGGTTTAAATCTGTTAGCTGAATGCACAGATCAGAAAGAAGTTTCACCGAATGATTCTGTGTAGTTTATATTTGAAGACATTCCTTTTTCCACTAATACCCTCTTAGCGCTCCGAATCTCCACTTGCATTTTCTACAAAAAGAGTGTTTCATAACTGCTCAATCAAAAATATGTTTTATCTCTGTTAACTGAATTTACAGATCAGAAATAAGTTTCACAGAATGCATCTGTGTAGTTTTTATTTGAAGATATTCTTTTTCCCAATGTAGGCCTCTTAGCGCTTAGCATGTCCAATTGCAGTTTCTACAGAAAGAGTGTTTCAGAACGGCTCAATCAAAAGTAAGGTTCAACTCTGTTAGTTGAATGCACAGAACAGAAAGAATTTTCACAGAATGCTACTGTGTAGTTTATATTTGAATATATTCCTTTCTCCACTATTACCCTCTTAGCGCTCCGAATTTCCACTTGCATTTTCTACAGAAAGAGTGTTTCAGAACGGCTCAATCAAAACTAAGGTTCAACTCTTTTAGTTGAACAAACAGAACAGAAAGAAGTTTCACACAATTCTTCTGTGTAGTTTTTATTTGTAGACATTCTTTTTCCCAATATAGGCCTCTTAGCGCTCAGAATGTCCAATTGCAGTTTCTACAGAAAGAGTGTTTCAGAACGGCTCAATCAAAAGTAAGGTTCAACTCTGTTAGTTGAATGCACAGAACAGAAAGAAGTTTCACACAATGCTTCTGTGTAGTTTATATTTGAACATATTCTTTTTTCCACTATTACCCACTTAGCACTACGAATGTCCAGTTGCATTTTCTACAGACAGAGTGTTTCAAAACTGCTCAATCAGAAGTATGGTTTAACTCTGTTAGCTGAATGCTCAGATCAGAAAGAAGTTTCACAGAATGCTTCTGTGTAGTTTATATTTGAATATATTCCTTTTTCCACTACTACGCTCTTAGCGCTCCAAATGTCCAGTTGCATTTTCTACAGAAAGAGTGTTCAGATCTCCTCAATCAAAAGTATGGTTTAACTCTGTTAGCTGAATGCACAGATCAGAAAGAAGTTTCACCGAATGATTCTGTGTAGTTTATATTTGAAGACATTCCTTTTTCCACTATTACCCTCTTAGCGCTCCGAATCTCCACTTGCATTTTCTACAAAAAGAGTGTTTCATAACTGCTCAATCAAAAATATGTTTTATCTCTGTTAACTGAATTTACAGATCAGAAATAAGTTTCACAGAATGCATCTGTGTAGTTTTTATTTGAAGATATTCTTTTTCCCAATGTAGGCCTCTTAGCGCTTAGCATGTCCAATTGCAGTTTCTACAGAAAGAGTGTTTCAGAACGGCTCAATCACAAGTAAGGTTCAACTCTGTTAGTTGAATGCACAGAACAGAAAGAATTTTCACAGAATGCTACTGTGTAGTTTATATTTGAATACATTCCTTTTTCCACTATTACCCTCTTAGCGCTGCGAATGTCCACTTGCATTTTCTACAGAAAGAGTGTTCAGAACTGCACAATCAAAAGTATGGTTTAACTCTGTTAGCTTAATGAACATATCAGTAATTAGTTTCACACAATGCTTCTGTGTAGTTTTTATTTGAAGATATTATTTTTCCCAATATAGGCCTCTTAGCGCTCAGAATGTCCAATTGCAGTTTCTACAGAAAGAGTGTTTCAGAACGGATCAATCAAAAGTAAGGTTCAACTCTGTTAGTTGAATGCACAGAACAGAAAGATGTTTCATACAATGCTTCTGTGTAGTTTATATTTGAACATATTCTTTTTTCCACTATTACCCACTTAGCGCTACGAATGTCCAGTTGCATTTTCTACAGACAGAGTGTTTCAAAACTGCTCAATCAAAAGTATGGTTTAACTCTGTTAGCTGAATGCTCAGATCAGAAAGAAGTTTCACAGAATGCTTCTGTGTAGTTTATATTTGAATATATTCCTTTTTCCACTACTACGCTCTTAGCGCTCCAAATGTCCAGTTGCATTTTCTACAGAAAGAGTGTTCAGATCTCCTCAATCAAAAGTATGGTTTAACTCTGTTAGCTGAATGCACAGATCAGAAAGAAGTTTCACCGAATGATTCTGTGTAGTTTATATTTGAAGACATTCCTTTTTCCACTATTACCCTCTTAGCGCTCCGAATCTCCACTTGCATTTTCTACAAAAAGAGTGTTTCATAACTGCTCAATCAAAAATATGTTTTATCTCTGTTAACTGAATTTACAGATCAGAAATAAGTTTCACAGAATGCATCTGTGTAGTTTTTATTTGATGATATTCTTTTTCCCAATGTAGGCCTCTTAGCGCTTAGCATGTCGAATTGCAGTTTCTACAGAAAGAGTGTTTCAGAACGGCTCAATCAAAAGTAAGGTTCAACTCTGTTAGTTGAATGCACAGAACAGAAAGAATTTTCACAGAATGCTACTGTGTAGTTTATATTTGAATATATTCCTTTCTCCACTATTACCCTCTTAGCGCTCCGAATGTCCACATGCATTTTCTACAGAAAGAGTGTTCAGAACTGCGCAATCAAAAGTATGGTTTAACTCTGTTAGCTTAATGAACATATCAGAAATAAGTTTCACACAATGCTTCTGTGTAGTTTTAATTTGAAGATATTATTTTTCCCAATAGAGGCCTCTTAGCGCTCGGAATGTCCAATTGCAGTTTCTACAGAAAGAGTGTTTCAGAAAGGCTCAATCAAAAGTAAGGTTCAACTCTGTTAGTTGAATGCACAGAACAGAAAGAAATTTCATACAATGCTTCTGTGTATTTTATATTTGAACATATTCTTTTTTCCACTATTACCCACTTGGCGCTACGAATGTCCAGTTGCATTTTCTACAGACAGAATGTTTCAAAACTGCTCAATCAAAAGTATGGTTTAACTCTGTTAGCTGAATGCTCAGATCAGAAAGAAGTTTCACAGAATGCTTCTGTGTAGTTTATATTTGAATATATTCCTTTTTCCACTACTACTCTCTTAGCGCTCCAAATGTCCAGTTGCATTTTCTACAGAAAGAGTGTTCAGATCTGCTCAATCAAAAGTATGGTTTAACTCTGTTAGCTGAATGCACAGAGCAGAAAGAAGTTTCACAGAATGATTCTGTGTAGTTCATATTTGGAGACATTCCTTTTTCCACTATTAACCTCTTAGCGCTCCGAATCTCCACTTGCATTTTCTACAGAAAGAGTGTTTCAGAACGGCTCAATCAAAACTAAGGTTCAACTCTTTTAGTTGAACAAACAGAACAGAAAGAAGTTTCACACAATTCTTCTGTGTAGTTTTTATTTGTAGACATTCTTTTTCCCAATATAGGCCTCTTAGCGCTCAGAATGTCCAATTGCAGTTTCTACAGAAAGAGTGTTTCAGAACGGCTCAATCAAAAGTAAGGTTCAACTCTGTTAGTTGAATGCACAGAACAGAAAGGAGTTTCATACAATGCTTCTGTGTATTTTATATTTGAACATATTCTTTTTTCCACTATTACCCACTTAGCGCTACGAATGTCCAGTTGCATTTTCTACAGACAGAGTGTTTCAAAACTGCTCAATCAAAAGTATGGTTTAACTCTGTTAGCTGAATGCTCAGATCAGAAAGAAGTTTCACAGAATGATTCTGTGTAGTTTATATTTGAATATATTCCTTTTTCCACTACTACGCTCTTAGCGCTCCAAATGTCCAGTTGCATTTTCTGCAGAAAGAGTGTTCAGATCTGCTCAATCAAAAGTATGGTTTAAATCTGTTAGCTGAATGCACAGATCAGAAAGAAGTTTCACCGAATGATTCTGTGTAGTTTATATTTGAAGACATTCCTTTTCCCACTATTACCCTCTTAGCGCTCCGAATCTCCACTTGCATTTTCTACAAAAAGAGTGTTTCATAACTGCTCAATCAAAAATATGTTTTATCTCTGTTAACTGAATTTACAGATCAGAAATAAGTTTCACAGAATGCATCTGTGTAGTTTTTATTTGAAGATATTCTTTTTCCCAATGTAGGCCTCTTAGCGCTTAGCATGTCCAATTGCAGTTTCTACAGAAAGAGTGTTTCAGAACGGCTCAATCAAAAGTAAGGTTCAACTCTGTTAGTTGAATGCACAGAACAGAAAGAATTTTCACAGAATGCTACTGTGTAGTTTATATTTGAATATATTCCTTTCTCCACTATTACCCTCTTAGCGCTCCGAATGTCCACTTGCATTTTCTACAGAAAGAGTGTTTCAGAACGGCTCAATCAAAACTAAGGTTCAACTCTTTTAGTTGAACAAACAGAACAGAAAGAAGTTTCACACAATTCTTCTGTGTAGTTTTTATTTGTAGACATTCTTTTTCCCAATATAGGCCTCTTAGCGCTCAGAATGTCCAATTGCAGTTTCTACAGAAAGAGTGTTTCAGAACGGCTCAATCAAAAGTAAGGTTCAACTCTGTTAGTTGAATGCACAGAACAGAAAGAAGTTTCACACAATGCTTCTGTGTAGTTTATATTTGAACATATTCTTTTTTCCACTATTACCCACTTAGCACTACGAATGTCCAGTTGCATTTTCTACAGACAGAGTGTTTCAAAACTGCTCAATCAGAAGTATGGTTTAACTCTGTTAGCTGAATGCTCAGATCAGAAAGAAGTTTCACAGAATGCTTCTGTGTAGTTTATATTTGAATATATTCCTTTTTCCACTACTACGCTCTTAGCGCTCCAAATGTCCAGTTGCATTTTCTACAGAAAGAGTGTTCAGATCTGCTCAATCAAAAGTATGGTTTAACTCTGTTAGCTGAATGCACAGATCAGAAAGAAGTTTCACCGAATGATTCTGTGTAGTTTATATTTGAAGACATTCCTTTTTCCACTATTACCCTCTTAGCGCTCCGAATCTCCACTTGCATTTTCTACAAAAAGAGTGTTTCATAACTGCTCAATCAAAAATATGTTTTATCTCTGTTAACTGAATTTACAGATCAGAAATAAGTTTCACAGAATGCATCTGTGTAGTTTTTATTTGATGATATTCTTTTTCCCAATGTAGGCCTCTTAGCGCTTAGCATGTCGAATTGCAGTTTCTACAGAAAGAGTGTTTCAGAACGGCTCAATCAAAAGTAAGGTTCAACTCTGTTAGTTGAATGCACAGAACAGAAAGAATTTTCACAGAATGCTACTGTGTAGTTTATATTTGAATATATTCCTTTCTCCACTATTACCCTCTTAGCGCTCCGAATGTCCACATGCATTTTCTACAGAAAGAGTGTTCAGAACTGCGCAATCAAAAGTATGGTTTAACTCTGTTAGCTTAATGAACATATCAGAAATAAGTTTCACACAATGCTTCTGTGTAGTTTTAATTTGAAGATATTATTTTTCCCAATAGAGGCCTCTTAGCGCTCAGAATGTCCAATTGCAGTTTCTACAGAAAGAGTGTTTCAGAAAGGCTCAATCAAAAGTAAGGTTCAACTCTGTTAGTTGAATGCACAGAACAGAAAGAAATTTCATACAATGCTTCTGTGTATTTTATATTTGAACATATTCTTTTTTCCACTATTACCCACTTGGCGCTACGAATGTCCAGTTGCATTTTCTACAGACAGAATGTTTCAAAACTGCTCAATCAAAAGTATGGTTTAACTCTGTTAGCTGAATGCTCAGATCAGAAAGAAGTTTCACAGAATGCTTCTGTGTAGTTTATATTTGAATATATTCCTTTTTCCACTACTACTCTCTTAGCGCTCCAAATGTCCAGTTGCATTTTCTACAGAAAGAGTGTTCAGATCTGCTCAATCAAAAGTATGGTTTAACTCTGTTAGCTGAATGCACAGATCAGAAAGAATTTTCACAGAATGATTCTGTGTAGTTCATATTTGGAGACATTCCTTTTTCCACTATTAACCTCTTAGCGCTCCGAATCTCCACTTGCATTTTCTACAGAAAGAGTGTTTCAGAACGGCTCAATCAAAACTAAGGTTCAACTCTTTTAGTTGAACAAACAGAACAGAAAGAAGTTTCACACAATTCTTCTGTGTAGTTTTTATTTGTAGACATTCTTTTTCCCAATATAGGCCTCTTAGCGCTCAGAATGTCCAATTGCAGTTTCTACAGAAAGAGTGTTTCAGAACGGCTCAATCAAAAGTAAGGTTCAACTCTGTTAGTTGAATGCACAGAACAGAAAGAAGTTTCATACAATGCTTCTGTGTAGTTTATATTTGAACATATTCTTTTTTCCACTATTTCCCACTTGGCGCTACGAATGTCCATTTGCATTTTCTACAGACAGAGTGTTTCAAAACTGCTCAATCAAAAGTATGGTTTAACTCTGTTAGCTGAATGCTCAGATCAGAAAGAAGTTTCACAGAATGCTTCTGTGTAGTTTATATTCGAATATATTCCTTTTTCCACTACTACTCTCTTAGCGCTCCAAATGTCCAGATGCATTTTCTACAGAAAGAGTGTTCAGATCTGCTCAATCAAAAGTATGGTTTAATTCTGTTAGCTGAATTCACAGATCAGAAAGAAGTTTCACAGAATGATTCTGTGTAGTTTATATTTGGAGACATTCCTTTTTCCACTATTACCCTCTTAGCGCTCCAAATCTCCACTTGCATTTTCTACAGAAAGAGTGTTTCAGAACGGCTCAATCAAAACTAAGGTTCAACTCTTTTAGTTGAACAAACAGAACAGAAAGAAGTTTCACACAATTCTTCTGTGTAGTTTTTATTTGTAGACATTCTTTTTCCCAATATAGGCCTCATAGCGCTCAGAATGTCCAATTGCAGTTTCTACAGAGAGAGTGTTTCAGAACGGCTCAATCAAAAGTAAGATTCAACTCTGTTAGTTGAATGCACAGAACAGAAAGATGTTTCATACAATGCTTCTGTGTAGTTTATATTTGAACATATTCTTTTTTCCACTATTACCCACTTAGCGCTAGGAATGTCCAGTTGCATTTTCTACAGACAGAGTGTTTCCAAACTGCTCAATCAAAAGTATGGTTTAACTCTGTTAGCTGAATGCTCAGATCAGAAAGAAGTTTCACAGAATGCTTCTGTGTAGTTTATATTTGAATATATTCCTTTTTCCACTACTACGCTCTTAGCGCTCCAAATGTCCAGTTGCATTTTCTACAGAAAGAGTGTTCAGATCTCCTCAATCAAAAGTATGGTTTAACTCTCTTAGCTGAATGCACAGATCAGAAAGAAGTTTCACCGAATGATTCTGTGTAGTTTATATTTGAAGACATTCCTTTTTCCACTATTACCCTCTTAGCGCTCCGAATCTCCACTTGCATTTTCTACAAAAAGAGTGTTTCATAACTGCTCAATCAAAAATATGTTTTATCTCTGTTAACTGAATTTACAGATCAGAAATAAGTTTCACAGAATGCATCTGTGTAGTTTTTATTTGAAGATATTCTTTTTCCCAATGTAGGCCTCTTAGCGCTTAGCATGTCCAATTGCAGTTTCTACAGAAAGAGTGTTTCAGAACGGCTCAATCACAAGTAAGGTTCAACTCTGTTAGTTGAATGCACAGAACAGAAAGAATTTTCACAGAATGCTACTGTGTAGTTTATATTTGAATATATTCCTTTTTCCACTATTACCCTCTTAGCGCTGCGAATGTCCACTTGCATTTTCTACAGAAAGAGTGTTCAGAACTGCACAATCAAAAGTATGGTTTAACTCTGTTAGCTTAATGAACATATCAGTAATAAGTTTCACACAATGCTTCTGTGTAGTTTTTATATGAAGATATTATTTTTCCCAATATAGGCCTCTTAGCGCTCAGAATGTCCAATTGCAGTTTCTACAGAAAGAGTGTTTCAGAACGGCTCAATCAAAAGTAAGGTTCAACTCTGTTAGTTGAATGCACAGAACAGAAAGGAGTTTCATACAATGCTTCTGTGTAGTTTATATTTGAACATATTATTTTTTCCACTATTACCCACTTAGCGCTACGAATGTCCAGTTGCATTTTCTACAGACAGAGTGTTTCAAAACTGCTCAATCAAAAGTATGGTTTAACTCTGTTAGCTGAATGCTCAGATGAGAAAGAAGTTTCACAGAATGATTCTGTGTAGTTTATATTTGAATATATTCCTTTTTCCACTACTACGCTCTTAGCGCTCCAAATGTCCAGTTGCATTTTCTGCAGAAAGAGTGTTCAGATCTGCTCAATCAAAAGTATGGTTTAAATCTGTTAGCTGAATGCACAGATCAGAAAGAAGTTTCACCGAATGATTCTGTGTAGTTTATATTTGAAGACATTCCTTTTTCCACTAATACCCTCTTAGCGCTCCGAATCTCCACTTGCATTTTCTACAAAAAGAGTGTTTCATAACTGCTCAATCAAAAATATGTTTTATCTCTGTTAACTGAATTTACAGATCAGAAATAAGTTTCACAGAATGCATCTGTGTAGTTTTTATTTGAAGATATTCTTTTTCCCAATGTAGGCCTCTTAGCGCTTAGCATGTCCAATTGCAGTTTCTACAGAAAGAGTGTTTCAGAACGGCTCAATCAAAAGTAAGGTTCAACTCTGTTAGTTGAATGCACAGAACAGAAAGAATTTTCACAGAATGCTACTGTGTAGTTTATATTTGAATATATTCCTTTCTCCACTATTACCCTCTTAGCGCTCCGAATTTCCACTTGCATTTTCTACAGAAAGAGTGTTTCAGAACGGCTCAATCAAAACTAAGGTTCAACTCTTTTAGTTGAACAAACAGAACAGAAAGAAGTTTCACACAATTCTTCTGTGTAGTTTTTATTTGTAGACATTCTTTTTCCCAATATAGGCCTCTTAGCGCTCAGAATGTCCAATTGCAGTTTCTACAGAAAGAGTGTTTCAGAACGGCTCAATCAAAAGTAAGGTTCAACTCTGTTAGTTGAATGCACAGAACAGAAAGAAGTTTCACACAATGCTTCTGTGTAGTTTATATTTGAACATATTCTTTTTTCCACTATTACCCACTTAGCACTACGAATGTCCAGTTGCATTTTCTACAGACAGAGTGTTTCAAAACTGCTCAATCAGAAGTATGGTTTAACTCTGTTAGCTGAATGCTCAGATCAGAAAGAAGTTTCACAGAATGCTTCTGTGTAGTTTATATTTGAATATATTCCTTTTTCCACTACTACGCTCTTAGCGCTCCAAATGTCCAGTTGCATTTTCTACAGAAAGAGTGTTCAGATCTGCTCAATCAAAAGTATGGTTTAACTCTGTTAGCTGAATGCACAGATCAGAAAGAAGTTTCACCGAATGATTCTGTGTAGTTTATATTTGAAGACATTCCTTTTTCCACTATTACCCTCTTAGCGCTCCGAATCTCCACTTGCATTTTCTACAAAAAGAGTGTTTCATAACTGCTCAATCAAAAATATGTTTTATCTCTGTTAACTGAATTTACAGATCAGAAATAAGTTTCACAGAATGCATCTGTGTAGTTTTTATTTGAAGATATTCTTTTTCCCAATGTAGGCCTCTTAGCGCTTAGCATTTCCAATTGCAGTTTCTACAGAAAGAGTGTTTCAGAACGGCTCAATCACAAGTAAGGTTCAACTCTGTTAGTTGAATGCACAGAACAGAAAGAATTTTCACAGAATGCTACTGTGTAGTTTATATTTGAATATATTCCTTTTTCCACTATTACCCTCTTAGCGCTGCGAATGTCCACTTGCATTTTCTACAGAAAGAGTGTTCAGAACTGCACAATCAAAAGTATGGTTTAACTCTGTTAGCTTAATGAACATATCAGTAATAAGTTTCACACAATGCTTCTGTGTAGTTTTTATATGAAGATATTATTTTTCCCAATATAGGCCTCTTAGCGCTCAGAATGTCCAATTGCAGTTTCTACAGAAAGAGTGTTTCAGAACGGCTCAATCAAAAGTAAGGTTCAACTCTGTTAGTTGAATGCACAGAACAGAAAGGAGTTTCATACAATGCTTCTGTGTAGTTTATATTTGAACATATTATTTTTTCCACTATTACCCACTTAGCGCTACGAATGTCCAGTTGCATTTTCTACAGACAGAGTGTTTCAAAACTGCTCAATCAAAAGTATGGTTTAACTCTGTTAGCTGAATGCTCAGATCAGAAAGAAGTTTCACAGAATGATTCTGTGTAGTTTATATTTGAATATATTCCTTTTTCCACTACTACGCTCTTAGCGCTCCAAATGTCCAGTTGCATTTTCTGCAGAAAGAGTGTTCAGATCTGCTCAATCAAAAGTATGGTTTAAATCTGTTAGCTGAATGCACAGATCAGAAAGAAGTTTCACCGAATGATTCTGTGTAGTTTATATTTGAAGACATTCCTTTTTCCACTATTACCCTCTTAGCGCTCCGAATCTCCACTTGCATTTTCTACAAAAAGAGTGTTTCATAACTGCTCAATCAAAAATATGTTTTATCTCTGTTAACTGAATTTACAGATCAGAAATAAGTTTCACAGAATGCATCTGTGTAGTTTTTATTTGAAGATATTCTTTTTCCCAATGTAGGCCTCTTAGCGCTTAGCATGTCCAATTGCAGTTTCTACAGAAAGAGTGTTTCAGAACGGCTCAATCAAAAGTAAGGTTCAACTCTGTTAGTTGAATGCACAGAACAGAAAGAATTTTCACAGAATGCTACTGTGTAGTTTATATTTGAATATATTCCTTTCTCCACTATTACCCTCTTAGCGCTCCGAATTTCCACTTGCATTTTCTACAGAAAGAGTGTTTCAGAACGGCTCAATCAAAACTAAGGTTCAACTCTTTTAGTTGAACAAACAGAACAGAAAGAAGTTTCACACAATTCTTCTCTGTAGTTTTTATTTGTAGACATTCTTTTTCCCAATAAAGGCCTCTTAGCGCTCAGAATGTCCAATTGCAGTTTCTACAGAAAGAGTGTTTCAGAACGGCTCAATCAAAAGTAAGGTTCAACTCTGTTAGTTGAATGCACAGAACAGAAAGAAGTTTCACACAATGCTTCTGTGTAGTTTATATTTGAACATATTCTTTTTTCCACTATTACCCACTTAGCACTACGAATGTCCAGTTGCATTTTCTACAGACAGAGTGTTTCAAAACTGCTCAATCAGAAGTATGGTTTAACTCTGTTAGCTGAATGCTCAGATCAGAAAGAAGTTTCACAGAATGCTTCTGTGTAGTTTATATTTGAATATATTCCTTTTTCCACTACTACGCTCTTAGCGCTCCAAATGTCCAGTTGCATTTTCTACAGAAAGAGTGTTCAGATCTGCTCAATCAAAAGTATGGTTTAACTCTGTTAGCTGAATGCACAGATCAGAAAGAAGTTTCACCGAATGATTCTGTGTAGTTTATATTTGAAGACATTCCTTTTTCCACTATTACCCTCTTAGCGCTCCGAATCTCCACTTGCATTTTCTACAAAAAGAGAGTTTCATAACTGCTCAATCAAAAATATGTTTTATCTCTGTTAACTGAATTTACAGATCAGAAATAAGTTTCACAGAATGCATCTGTGTAGTTTTTATTTGATGATATTCTTTTTCCCAATGTAGGCCTCTTAGCGCTTAGCATGTCGAATTGCTGTTTCTACAGAAAGAGTGTTTCAGAACGGCTCAATCAAAAGTAAGGTTCAACTCTGTTAGTTGAATGCACAGAACAGAAAGAATTTTCACAGAATGCTACTGTGTAGTTTATATTTGAATATATTCCTTTCTCCACTATTACCCTCTTAGCGCTCCGAATGTCCACTTGCATTTTCTACAGAAAGAGTGTTCAGAACTGCGCAATCAAAAGTATGGTTTAACTCTGTTAGCTTAATGAACATATCAGAAATAAGTTTCACACAATGCTTCTGTGTAGTTTTAATTTGAAGATATTATTTTTCCCAATAGAGGCCTCTTAGCGCTCAGAATGTCCAATTGCAGTTTCTACAGAAAGAGAGTTTCAGAAAGGCTCAATCAAAAGTAAGGTTCAACTCTGTTAGTTGAATGCACAGAACAGAAAGAAATTTCATACAATGCTTCTGTGTATTTTATATTTGAACATATTCTTTTTTCCACTATTACCCACTTGGCGCTACGAATGTCCAGTTGCATTTTCTACAGACAGACTGTTTCAAAACTGCTCAATCAAAAGTATGGTTTAACTCTGTTAGCTGAATGCTCAGATCAGAAAGAAGTTTCACAGAATGCTTCTGTGTAGTTTATATTTGAATATATTCCTTTTTCCACTACTACTCTCTTAGCGCTCCAAATGTCCAGTTGCATTTTCTACAGAAAGAGTGTTCAGATCTGCTCAATCAAAAGTATGGTTTAACTCTGTTAGCTGAATGCACAGATCAGAAAGAAGTTTCACAGAATGATTCTGTGTAGTTTATATTTGGAGACATTCCTTTTTCCACTATTACCCTCTTAGCGCTCCGAATCTCCACTTGCATTTTCTACAGAAAGAGTGTTTCAGAACGGCTCAATCAAAACTAAGGTTCAACTCTTTTAGTTGAACAAACAGAACAGAAAGAAGTTTCACACAATTCTTCTGTGTAGTTTTTATTTGTAGACATTCTTGTTCCCAATATAGGCCTCTTAGCGCTCAGAATGTCCAATTGCAGTTTCTACAGAAAGAGTGTTTCAGAACGGCTCAATCAAAAGTAAGGTTCAACTCTGTTAGTTGAATGCACAGAACAGAAAGAAGTTTCATACAATGCTTCTGTGTAGTTTATATTTGAACATATTCTTTTTTCCACTATTTCCCACTTGGCGCTACGAATGTCCATTTGCATTTTCTACAGACAGAGTGTTTCAAAACTGCTCAATCAAAAGTATGGTTTAACTCTGTTAGCTGAATGCTCAGATCAGAAAGAAGTTTCACAGAATGCTTCTGTGTAGTTTATATTCGAATATATTCCTTTTTCCACTACTACTCTCTTAGCGCTCTAAATGTCCAGATGCATTTTCTACAGAAAGAGTGTTCAGATCTGCTCAATCAAAAGTATGGTTTAATTCTGTTAGCTGAATTCACAGATCAGAAAGAAGTTTCACAGAATGATTCTGTGTAGTTTATATTTGGAGACATTCCTTTTTCCACTATTACCCTCTTAGCGCTCCGAATCTCCACTTGCATTTTCTACAGAAAGAGTGTTTGAGAACGGCTCAATCAATACTAAGGTTCAACTCTTTTAGTTGAACAAACAGAACAGAAAGAAGTTTCACACAATTCTTCTGTGTAGTTTTTATTTGTAGACATTCTTTTTCCCAATATAGGCCTCTTAGCGCTCAGAATGTCCAATTGCAGTTTCTACAGAGAGAGTGTTTCAGAACGGCTCAATCAAAAGTAAGATTCAACTCTGTTAGTTGAATGCACAGAACAGAAAGATGTTTCATACAATGCTTCTGTGTAGTTTATATTTGAACATATTCTTTTTTCCACTATTACCCACTTAGCGCTAGGAATGTCCAGTTGCATTTTCTACAGACAGAGTGTTTCCAAACTGCTCAATCAAAAGTATGGTTTAACTCTGTTAGCTGAATGCTCAGATCAGAAAGAAGTTTCACAGAATGCTTCTGTGTAGTTTATATTTGAATATATTCCTTTTTCCACTACTACGCTCTTAGCGCTCCAAATGTCCAGTTGCATTTTCTACAGAAAGAGTGTTCAGATCTCCTCAATCAAAAGTATGGTTTAACTCTCTTAGCTGAATGCACAGATCAGAAAGAAGTTTCACCGAATGATTCTGTGTAGTTTATATTTGAAGACATTCCTTTTTCCACTATTACCCTCGTAGCGCTCCGAATCTCCACTTGCATTTTCTACAAAAAGAGTGTTTCATAACTGCTCAATCAAAAATATGTTTTATCTCTGTTAACTGAATTTACAGATCAGAAATAAGGTTCACAGAATGCATCTGTGTAGTTTTTATTTGAAGATATTCTTTTTCCCAATGTAGGCCTCTTAGCGCTTAGCATGTCCAATTGCAGTTTCTACAGAAAGAGTGTTTCAGAACGGCTCAATCACAAGTAAGGTTCAACTCTGTTAGTTGAATGCACAGAACAGAAAGAATTTTCACAGAATGCTACTGTGTAGTTTATATTTGAATATATTCCTTTTTCCACTATTACCCTCTTAGCGCTGCGAATGTCCACTTGCATTTTCTACAGAAAGAGTGTTCAGAACTGCACAATCAAAAGTATGGTTTAACTCTGTTAGCTTAATGAACATATCAGTAATAAGTTTCACACAATGCTTCTGTGTAGTTTTTATATGAAGATATTATTTTTCCCAATATAGGCCTCTTAGCGCTCAGAATGTCCAATTGCAGTTTCTACAGAAAGAGTGTTTCAGAACGGCTCAATCAAAAGTAAGGTTCAACTCTGTTAGTTGAATGCACAGAACAGAAAGGAGTTTCATACAATGCTTCTGTGTAGTTTATATTTGAACATATTATTTTTTCCACTATTACCCACTTAGCGCTACGAATGTCCAGTTGCATTTTCTACAGACAGAGTGTTTCAAAACTGCTCAATCAAAAGTATGGTTTAACTCTGTTAGCTGAATGCTCAGATCAGAAAGAAGTTTCACAGAATGATTCTGTGTAGTTTATATTTGAATATATTCCTTTTTCCACTACTACGCTCTTAGCGCTCCAAATGTCCAGTTGCATTTTCTGCAGAAAGAGTGTTCAGATCTGCTCAATCAAAAGTATGGTTTAAATCTGTTAGCTGAATGCACAGATCAGAAAGAAGTTTCACCGAATGATTCTGTGTAGTTTATATTTGAAGACATTCCTTTTTCCACTATTACCCTCTTAGCGCTCCGAATCTCCACTTGCATTTTCTACAAAAAGAGTGTTTCATAACTGCTCAATCAAAAATATGTTTTATCTCTGTTAACTGAATTTACAGATCAGAAATAAGTTTCACAGAATGCATCTGTGTAGTTTTTATTTGAAGATATTCTTTTTCCCAATGTAGGCCTCTTAGCGCTTAGCATGTCCAATTGCAGTTTCTACAGAAAGAGTGTTTCAGAACGGCTCAATCAAAAGTAAGGTTCAACTCTGTTAGTTGAATGCACAGAACAGAAAGAATTTTCACAGAATGCTACTGTGTAGTTTATATTTGAATATATTCCTTTCTCCACTATTACCCTCTTAGCGCTCCGAATTTCCACTTGCATTTTCTACAGAAAGAGTGTTTCAGAACGGCTCAATCAAAACTAAGGTTCAACTCTTTTAGTTGAACAAACAGAACAGAAAGAAGTTTCACACAATTCTTCTGTGTAGTTTTTATTTGTATACATTCTTTTTCCCAATATAGGCCTCTTAGCGCTCAGAATGTCCAATTGCAGTTTCTACAGAAAGAGTGTTTCAGAACGGCTCAATCAAAAGTAAGGTTCAACTCTGTTAGTTGAATGCACAGAACAGAAAGAAGTTTCACACAATGCTTCTGTGTAGTTTATATTTGAACATATTCTTTTTTCCACTATTAGCCACTTAGCACTACGAATGTCCAGTTGCATTTTCTACAGACAGAGTGTTTCAAAACTGCTCAATCAGAAGTATGGTTTAACTCTGTTAGCTGAATGCTCAGATCAGAAAGAAGTTTCACAGAATGCTTCTGTGTAGTTTATATTTGAATATATTCCTTTTTCCACTACTACGCTCTTAGTGCTCCAAATGTCCAGTTGCATTTTCTACAGAAAGAGTGTTCAGATCTGCTCAATCAAAAGTATGGTTTAACTCTGTTAGCTGAATGCACAGATCAGAAAGAAGTTTCACCGAATGATTCTGTGTAGTTTATATTTGAAGACATTCCTTTTTCCACTATTACCCTCTTAGCGCTCCGAATCTCCACTTGCATTTTCTACAAAAAGAGTGTTTCATAACTGCTCAATCAAAAATATGTTTTATCTCTGTTAACTGAATTTACAGATCAGAAATAAGTTTCACAGAATGCATCTGTGTAGTTTTTATTTGATGATATTCTTTTTCCCAATGTAGGCCTCTTAGCGCTTAGCATGTCGAATTGCAGTTTCTACAGAAAGAGTGTTTCAGAACGGCTCAATCAAAAGTAAGGTTCAACTCTGTTAGTTGAATGCACAGAACAGAAAGAATTTTCACAGAATGCTACTGTGTAGTTTATATTTGAATATATTCCTTTCTCCACTATTACCCTCTTAGCGCTCCGAATGTCCACATGCATTTTCTACAGAAAGAGTGTTCAGAACTGCGCAATCAAAAGTATGGTTTAACTCTGTTAGCTTAATGAACATATCAGAAATAAGTTTCACACAATGCTTCTGTGTAGTTTTAATTTGAAGATATTATTTTTCCCAATAGAGGCCTCTTAGCGCTCAGAATGTCCAATTGCAGTTTCTACAGAAAGAGTGTTTCAGAAAGGCTCAATCAAAAGTAAGGTTCAACTCTGTTAGTTGAATGCACAGAACAGAAAGAAATTTCATACAATGCTTCTGTGTATTTTATATTTGAACATATTCTTTTTTCCACTATTACCCACTTGGCGCTACGAATGTCCAGTTGCATTTTCTACAGACAGAATGTTTCAAAACTGCTCAATCAAAAGTATGGTTTAACTCTGTTAGCTGAATGCTCAGATCAGAAAGAAGTTTCACAGAATGCTTCTGTGTAGTTTATATTTGAATATATTCCTTTTTCCACTACTACTCTCTTAGCGCTCCAAATGTCCAGTTGCATTTTCTACAGAAAGAGTGTTCAGATCTGCTCAATCAAAAGTATGGTTTAACTCTGTTAGCTGAATGCACAGATCAGAAAGAAGTTTCACAGAATGATTCTGTGTAGTTTATATTTGGAGACATTCCTTTTTCCACTATTAACCTCTTAGCGCTCCGAATCTCCACTTGCATTTTCTACAGAAAGAGTGTTTCAGAACGGCTCAATCAAAACTAAGGTTCAACTCTTTTAGTTGAACAAACAGAACAGAAAGAAGTTTCACACATTTCTTCTGTGTAGTTTTTATTGGTAGACATTCTTTTACCCAATATAGGCCTCTTAGCGCTCAGAATGTCCAATTGCAGTTTCTACAGAAAGAGTGTTTCAGAACGGCTCAATCAAAAGTAAGGTTCAACTCTGTTAGTTGAATGCACAGAACAGAAAGAAGTTTCATACAATGCTTCTGTGTAGTTTATATTTGAACATATTCTTTTTTCCACTATTTCCCACTTTTCGCTACGAATGTCCATTTGCATTTTCTACAGACAGAGTGTTTCAAAACTGCTCAATCAAAAGTATGGTTTAACTCTGTTAGCTGAATGCTCAGATCAGAAAGAAGTTTCACAGAATGCTTCTGTGTAGTTTATATTCGAATATATTCCTTTTTCCACTACTACTCTCTTAGCGCTCCAAATGTCCAGATGCATTTTCTACAGAAAGAGTGTTCAGATCTGCTCAATCAAAAGTATGGTTTAATTCTGTTAGCTGAATTCACAGATCAGAAAGAAGTTTCACAGAATGATTCTGTGTAGTTTATATTTGGAGACATTCCTTTTTCCACTATTACCCTCTTAGCGCTCCGAATCTCCACTTGCATTTTCTACAGAAAGAGTGTTTCAGAACGGCTCAATCAAAACTAAGGTTCAACTCTTTTAGTTGAACAAACAGAACAGAAAGAAGTTTCACACAATTCTTCTGTGTAGTTTTTATTTGTAGACATTCTTTTTCCCAATATAGGCCTCTTAGCGCTCAGAATGTCCAATTGCAGTTTCTACAGAGAGAGTGTTTCAGAACGGCTCAATCAAAAGTAAGATTCAACTCTGTTAGTTGAATGCACAGAACAGAAAGATGTTTCATACAATGCTTCTGTGTAGTTTATATTTGAACATATTCTTTTTTCCACTATTACCCACTTAGCGCTAGGAATGTCCAGTTGCATTTTCTACAGACAGAGTGTTTCCAAACTGCTCAATCAAAAGTATGGTTTAACTCTGTTAGCTGAATGCTCAGATCAGAAAGAAGTTTCACAGAATGCTTCTGTGTAGTTTATATTTGAATATATTCCTTTTTCCACTACTACGCTCTTAGCGCTCCAAATGTCCAGTTGCATTTTCTACAGAAAGAGTGTTCAGATCTCCTCAATCAAAAGTATGGTTTAACTCTGTTAGCTGAATGCACAGATCAGAAAGAAGTTTCACCGAATGATTCTGTGTAGTTTATATTTGAAGACATTCCTTTTTCCACTATTACCCTCTTAGCGCTCCGAATCTCCACTTGCATTTTCTACAAAAAGAGTGTTTCATAACTGCTCAATCAAAAATATGTTTTATCTCTGTTAACTGAATTTACAGATCAGAAATAAGTTTCACAGAATGCATCTGTGTAGTTTTTATTTGAAGATATTCTTTTTCCCAATGTAGGCCTCTTAGCGCTTAGCATGTCCAATTGCAGTTTCTACAGAAAGAGTGTTTCAGAACAGCTCAATCACAAGTAAGGTTCAACTCTGTTAGTTGAATGCACAGAACAGAAAGAATTTTCACAGAATGCTACTGTGTAGTTTATATTTGAATATATTCCTTTTTCCACTATTACCCTCTTAGCGCTGCGAATGTCCACTTGCATTTTCTACAGAAAGAGTGTTCAGAACTGCACAATCAAAAGTATGGTTTAACTCTGTTAGCTTAATGAACATATCAGTAATAAGTTTCACACAATGCTTCTGTGTAGTTTTTATTTGAAGATATTATTTTTCCCAATATAGGCCTCTTAGCGCTCAGAATGTCCAATTGCAGTTTCTACAGAAAGAGTGTTTCAGAACGGCTCAATCAAAAGTAAGGTTCAACCCTGTTAGTTGAATGCACAGAACAGAAAGAAGTTTCATACAATGCTTCTGTGTAGTTTATATTTGAACATATTCTTTTTTCCACTATTACCCACTTAGCGCTACGAATGTCCAGTTGCATTTTCTACAGACAGAGTGTTTCAAAACTGCTCAATCAAAAGTATGGTTTAACTCTGTTAGCTGAATGCTCAGATCAGAAAGAAGTTTCACAGAATGATTCTGTGTAGTTTATATTTGAATATATTCCTTTTTCCACTACTACGCTCTTAGCGCTCCAAATGTCCAGTTGCATTTTCTGCAGAAAGAGTGTTCAGATCTGCTCAATCAAAAGTATGGTTTAAATCTGTTAGCTGAATGCACAGATCAGAAAGAAGTTTCACCGAATGATTCTGTGTAGTTTATATTTGAAGACATTCCTTTTTCCACTATTACCCTCTTAGCGCTCCGAATCTCCACTTGCATTTTCTACAAAAAGAGTGTTTCATAACTGCTCAATCAAAAATATGTTTTATCTCTGTTAACTGAATTTACAGATCAGAAATAAGTTTCACAGAATGCATCTGTGTAGTTTTTATTTGAAGATATTCTTTTTCCCAATGTAGGCCTCTTAGCGCTTAGCATGTCCAATTGCAGTTTCTACAGAAAGAGTGTTTCAGAACGGCTCAATCAAAAGTAAGGTTCAACTCTGTTAGTTGAATGCACAGAACAGAAAGAATTTTCACAGAATGCTACTGTGTAGTTTATATTTGAATATATTCCTTTCTCCACTATTACCCTCTTAGCGCTCCGAATTTCCACTTGCATTTTCTACAGAAAGAGTGTTTCAGAACGGCTCAATCAAAACTAAGGTTCAACTCTTTTAGTTGAACAAACAGAACAGAAAGAAGTTTCACACAATTCTTCTGTGTAGTTTTTATTTGTATACATTCTTTTTCCCAATATAGGCCTCTTAGCGCTCAGAATGTCCAATTGCAGTTTCTACAGAAAGAGTGTTTCAGAACGGCTCAATCAAAAGTAAGGTTCAACTCTGTTAGTTGAATGCACAGAACAGAAAGAAGTTTCACACAATGCTTCTGTGTAGTTTATATTTGAACATATTCTTTTTTCCACTATTAGCCACTTAGCACTACGAATGTCCAGTTGCATTTTCTACAGACAGAGTGTTTCAAAACTGCTCAATCAGAAGTATGGTTTAACTCTGTTAGCTGAATGCTCAGATCAGAAAGAAGTTTCACAGAATGCTTCTGTGTAGTTTATATTTGAATATATTCCTTTTTCCACTACTACGCTCTTAGTGCTCCAAATGTCCAGTTGCATTTTCTACAGAAAGAGTGTTCAGATCTGCTCAATCAAAAGTATGGTTTAACTCTGTTAGCTGAATGCACAGATCAGAAAGAAGTTTCACCGAATGATTCTGTGTAGTTTATATTTGAAGACATTCCTTTTTCCACTATTACCCTCTTAGCGCTCCGAATCTCCACTTGCATTTTCTACAAAAAGAGTGTTTCATAACTGCTCAATCAAAAATATGTTTTATCTCTGTTAACTGAATTTACAGATCAGAAATAAGTTTCACAGAATGCATCTGTGTAGTTTTTATTTGATGATATTCTTTTTCCCAATGTAGGCCTCTTAGCGCTTAGCATGTCGAATTGCAGTTTCTACAGAAAGAGTGTTTCAGAACGGCTCAATCAAAAGTAAGGTTCAACTCTGTTAGTTGAATGCACAGAACAGAAAGAATTTTCACAGAATGCTACTGTGTAGTTTATATTTGAATATATTCCTTTCTCCACTATTACCCTCTTAGCGCTCCGAATGTCCACATGCATTTTCTACAGAAAGAGTGTTCAGAACTGCGCAATCAAAAGTATGGTTTAACTCTGTTAGCTTAATGAACATATCAGAAATAAGTTTCACACAATGCTTCTGTGTAGTTTTAATTTGAAGATATTATTTTTCCCAATAGAGGCCTCTTAGCGCTCAGAATGTCCAATTGCAGTTTCTACAGAAAGAGTGTTTCAGAAAGGCTCAATCAAAAGTAAGGTTCAACTCTGTTAGTTGAATGCACAGAACAGAAAGAAATTTCATACAATGCTTCTGTGTATTTTATATTTGAACATATTCTTTTTTCCACTATTACCCACTTGGCGCTACGAATGTCCAGTTGCATTTTCTACAGACAGAATGTTTCAAAACTGCTCAATCAAAAGTATGGTTTAACTCTGTTAGCTGAATGCTCAGATCAGAAAGAAGTTTCACAGAATGCTTCTGTGTAGTTTATATTTGAATATATTCCTTTTTCCACTACTACTCTCTTAGCGCTCCAAATGTCCAGTTGCATTTTCTACAGAAAGAGTGTTCAGATCTGCTCAATCAAAAGTATGGTTTAACTCTGTTAGCTGAATGCACAGATCAGAAAGAAGTTTCACAGAATGATTCTGTGTAGTTTATATTTGGAGACATTCCTTTTTCCACTATTAACCTCTTAGCGCTCCGAATCTCCACTTGCATTTTGTACAGAAAGAGTGTTTCAGAACGGCTCAATCAAAACTAAGGTTCAACTCTTTTAGTTGAACAAACAGAACAGAAAGAAGTTTCACACAATTCTTCTGTGTAGTTTTTATTTGTAGACATTCTTTTACCCAATATAGGCCTCTTAGCGCTCAGAATGTCCAATTGCAGTTTCTACAGAAAGAGTGTTTCAGAACGGCTCAATCAAAAGTAAGGTTCAACTCTGTTAGTTGAATGCACAGAACAGAAAGAAGTTTCATACAATGCTTCTGTGTAGTTTATATTTGAACATATTCTTTTTTCCACTATTTCCCACTTTTCGCTACGAATGTCCATTTGCATTTTCTACAGACAGAGTGTTTCAAAACTGCTCAATCAAAAGTATGGTTTAACTCTGTTAGCTGAATGCTCAGATCAGAAAGAAGTTTCACAGAATGCTTCTGTGTAGTTTATATTCGAATATATTCCTTTTTCCACTACTACTCTCTTAGCGCTCCAAATGTCCAGATGCATTTTCTACAGAAAGAGTGTTCAGATCTGCTCAATCAAAAGTATGGTTTAATTCTGTTAGCTGAATTCACAGATCAGAAAGAAGTTTCACAGAATGATTCTGTGTAGTTTATATTTGGAGACATTCCTTTTTCCACTATTACCCTCTTAGCGCTCCGAATCTCCACTTGCATTTTCTACAGAAAGAGTGTTTCAGAACGGCTCAATCAAAACTAAGGTTCAACTCTTTTAGTTGAACAAACAGAACAGAAAGAAGTTTCACACAATTCTTCTGTGTAGTTTTTATTTGTAGACATTCTTTTTCCCAATATAGGCCTCTTAGCGCTCAGAATGTCCAATTGCAGTTTCTACAGAGAGAGTGTTTCAGAACGGCTCAATCAAAAGTAAGATTCAACTCTGTTAGTTGAATGCACAGAACAGAAAGATGTTTCATACAATGCTTCTGTGTAGTTTATATTTGAACATATTCTTTTTTCCACTATTACCCACTTAGCGCTAGGAATGTCCAGTTGCATTTTCTACAGACAGAGTGTTTCCAAACTGCTCAATCAAAAGTATGGTTTAACTCTGTTAGCTGAATGCTCAGATCAGAAAGAAGTTTCACAGAATGCTTCTGTGTAGTTTATATTTGAATATATTCCTTTTTCCACTACTACGCTCTTAGCGCTCCAAATGTCCAGTTGCATTTTCTACAGAAAGAGTGTTCAGATCTCCTCAATCAAAAGTATGGTTTAACTCTGTTAGCTGAATGCACAGATCAGAAAGAAGTTTCACCGAATGATTCTGTGTAGTTTATATTTGAAGACATTCCTTTTTCCACTATTACCCTCTTAGCGCTCCGAATCTCCACTTGCATTTTCTACAAAAAGAGTGTTTCATAACTGCTCAATCAAAAATATGTTTTATCTCTGTTAACTGAATTTACAGATCAGAAATAAGTTTCACAGAATGCATCTGTGTAGTTTTTATTTGAAGATATTCTTTTTCCCAATGTAGGCCTCTTAGCGCTTAGCATGTCCAATTGCAGTTTCTACAGAAAGAGTGTTTCAGAACAGCTCAATCACAAGTAAGGTTCAACTCTGTTAGTTGAATGCACAGAACAGAAAGAATTTTCACAGAATGCTACTGTGTAGTTTATATTTGAATATATTCCTTTTTCCACTATTACCCTCTTAGCGCTGCGAATGTCCACTTGCATTTTCTACAGAAAGAGTGTTCAGAACTGCACAATCAAAAGTATGGTTTAACTCTGTTAGCTTAATGAACATATCAGTAATAAGTTTCACACAATGCTTCTGTGTAGTTTTTATTTGAAGATATTATTTTTCCCAATATAGGCCTCTTAGCGCTCAGAATGTCCAATTGCAGTTTCTACAGAAAGAGTGTTTCAGAACGGCTCAATCAAAAGTAAGGTTCAACCCTGTTAGTTGAATGCACAGAACAGAAAGAAGTTTCATACAATGCTTCTGTGTAGTTTATATTTGAACATATTCTTTTTTCCACTATTACCCACTTAGCGCTACGAATGTCCAGTTGCATTTTCTACAGACAGAGTGTTTCAAAACTGCTCAATCAAAAGTATGGTTTAACTCTGTTAGCTGAATGCTCAGATCAGAAAGAAGTTTCACAGAATGATTCTGTGTAGTTTATATTTGAATATATTCCTTTTTCCACTACTACGCTCTTAGCGCTCCAAATGTCCAGTTGCATTTTCTGCAGAAAGAGTGTTCAGATCTGCTCAATCAAAAGTATGGTTTAAATCTGTTAGCTGAATGCACAGATCAGAAAGAAGTTTCACCGAATGATTCTGTGTAGTTTATATTTGAAGACATTCCTTTTTCCACTATTACCCTCTTAGCGCTCCGAATCTCCACTTGCATTTTCTACAAAAAGAGTGTTTCATAACTGCTCAATCAAAAATATGTTTTATCTCTGTTAACTGAATTTACAGATCAGAAATAAGTTTCACAGAATGCATCTGTGTAGTTTTTATTTGAAGATATTCTTTTTCCCAATGTAGGCCTCTTAGCGCTTAGCATGTCCAATTGCAGTTTCTACAGAAAGAGTGTTTCAGAACGGCTCAATCAAAAGTAAGGTTCAACTCTGTTAGTTGAATGCACAGAACAGAAAGAATTTTCACAGAATGCTACTGTGTAGTTTATATTTGAATATATTCCTTTCTCCACTATTACCCTCTTAGCGCTCCGAATTTCCACTTGCATTTTCTACAGAAAGAGTGTTTCAGAACGGCTCAATCAAAACTAAGGTTCAACTCTTTTAGTTGAACAAACAGAACAGAAAGAAGTTTCACATAATTCTTCTGTGTAGTTTTTATTTGTAGACATTCTTTTTCCCAATATAGGCCTCTTAGCGCTCAGAATGTCCAATTGCAGTTTCTACAGAAAGAGTGTTTCAGAACGGCTCAATCAAAAGTAAGGTTCAACTCTGTTAGTTGAATGCACAGAACAGAAAGAAGTTTCACACAATGCTTCTGTGTAGTTTATATTTGAACATATTCTTTTTTCCACTATTACCCACTTAGCACTACGAATGTCCAGTTGCATTTTCTACAGACAGAGTGTTTCAAAACTGCTCAATCAGAAGTATGGTTTAACTCTGTTAGCTGAATGCTCAGATCAGAAAGAAGTTTCACAGAATGCTTCTGTGTAGTTTATATTTGAATATATTCCTTTTTCCACTACTACTCTCTTAGCGCTCCAAATGTCCAGTTGCATTTTCTACAGAAAGAGTGTTCAGATCTGCTCAATCAAAAGTATGGTTTAACTCTGTTAGCTGAATGCACAGATCAGAAAGAAGTTTCACAGAATGATTCTGTGTAGTTTATATTTGGAGACATTCCTTTTTCCACTATTAACCTCTTAGCGCTCCGAATCTCCACTTTCATTTTCTACAGAAAGAGTGTTTCAGAACGGCTCAATCAAAACTAAGGTTCAACTCTTTTAGTTGAACAAACAGAACAGAAAGAAGTTTCACACAATTCTTCTGTGTAGTTTTTATTTGTAGACATTCTTTTTCCCAATATAGGCCTCTTAGCGCTCAGAATGTCCAATTGCAGTTTCTACAGAAAGAGTGTTTCAGAACGGCTCAATCAAAAGTAAGGTTCAACTCTGTTAGTTGAATGCACAGAACAGAAAGAAGTTTCATACAATGCTTCTGTGTAGTTTATATTTGAACATATTCTTTTTTCCACTATTTCCCACTTGGCGCTACGAATGTCCATTTGCATTTTCTACAGACAGAGTGTTTCAAAACTGCTCAATCAAAAGTATGGTTTAACTCTGTTAGCTGAATGCTCAGATCAGAAAGAAGTTTCACAGAATGCTTCTGTGTAGTTTATATTCGAATATATTCCTTTTTCCACTACTACTCTCTTAGCGCTCCAAATGTCCAGATGCATTTTCTACAGAAAGAGTGTTCAGATCTGCTCAATCAAAAGTATGGTTTAATTCTGTTAGCTGAATGCACAGATCAGAAAGAAGTTTCACAGAATGATTCTGTGTAGTTTATATTTGGAGACATTCCTTTTTCCACTATTACCCTCTTAGCGCTCCGAATCTCCACTTGCATTTTCTACAGAAAGAGTGTTTCAGAACGGCTCAATCAAAACTAAGGTTCAACTCTTTTAGTTGAACAAACAGAACAGAAAGAAGTTTCACACAATTCTTCTGTGTAGTTTTTATTTGTAGACATTCTTTTTCCCAATATAGGCCTCTTAGCGCTCAGAATGTCCAATTGCAGTTTCTACAGAGAGAGTGTTTCAGAACGGCTCAATCAAAAGTAAGATTCAACTCTGTTAGTTGAATGCACAGAACAGAAAGATGTTTCATACAATGCTTCTGTGTAGTTTATATTTGAACATATTCTTTTTTCCACTATTACCCACTTAGCGCTAGGAATGTCCAGTTGCATTTTCTACAGACAGAGTGTTTCCAAACTGCTCAATCAAAAGTATGGTTTAACTCTGTTAGCTGAATGCTCAGATCAGAAAGAAGTTTCACAGAATGCTTCTGTGTAGTTTATATTTGAATATATTCCTTTTTCCACTACTACGCTCTTAGCGCTCCAAATGTCCTGTTGCATTTTCTACAGAAAGAGTGTTCAGATCTCCTCAATCAAAAGTATGGATTAACTCTGTTAGCTGAATGCACAGATCAGAAAGAAGTTTCACCGAATGATTCTGTGTAGTTTATATTTGAAGACATTCCTTTTTCCACTATTACCCTCTTAGCGCTCCGAATCTCCACTTGCATTTTCTACAAAAAGAGTGTTTCATAACTGCTCAATCAAAAATATGTTTTATCTCTGTTAACTGAATTTACAGATCAGAAATAAGTTTCACAGAATGCATCTGTGTAGTTTTTATTTGAAGATATTCTTTTTCCCAATGTAGGCCTCTTAGCGCTTAGCATGTCCAATTGCAGTTTCTACAGAAAGAGTGTTTCAGAACGGCTCAATCACAAGTAAGGTTCAACTCTGTTAGTTGAATGCACAGAACAGAAAGAATTTTCACAGAATGCTACTGTGTAGTTTATATTTGAATATATTCCTTTTTCCACTATTACCCTCTTAGCGCTGCGAATGTCCACTTGCATTTTCTACAGAAAGAGTGTTCAGAACTGCACAATCAAAAGTATGGTTTAACTCTGTTAACTTAATGAACATATCAGTAATAAGTTTCACACAATGCTTCTGTGTAGTTTTTATTTGAAGATATTATTTTTCCCAATATAGGCCTCTTAGCGCTCAGAATGTCCAATTGCAGTTTCTACAGAAAGAGTGTTTCAGAACGGCTCAATCAAAAGTAAGGTTCAACTCTGTTAGTTGAATGCACAGAACAGAAAGAAGTTTCATACAATGCTTCTGTGTAGTTTATATTTGAACATATTCTTTTTTCCACTATTACCCACTTAGCGCTACGAATGTCCAGTTGCATTTTCTACAGACAGAGTGTTTCAAAACTGCTCAATCAAAAGTATGGTTTAACTCTGTTAGCTGAATGCTCAGATCAGAAAGAAGTTTCACAGAATGATTCTGTGTAGTTTATATTTGAATATATTCCTTTTTCCACTACTACGCTCTTAGCGCTCCAAATGTCCAGTTGCATTTTCTGCAGAAAGAGTGTTCAGATCTGCTCAATCAAAAGTATGGTTTAAATCTGTTAGCTGAATGCACAGATCAGAAAGAAGTTTCACCGAATGATTCTGTGTAGTTTATATTTGAAGACATTCCTTTTTCCACTATTACCCTCTTAGCGCTCCGAATCTCCACTTGCATTTTCTACAAAAAGAGTGTTTCATAACTGCTCAATCAAAAATATGTTTTATCTCTGTTAACTGAATTTACAGATCAGAAATAAGTTTCACAGAATGCATCTGTGTAGTTTTTATTTGAAGATATTCTTTTTCCCAATGTAGGCCTCTTAGCGCTTAGCATGTCCAATTGCAGTTTCTACAGAAAGAGTGTTTCAGAACGGCTCAATCAAAAGTAAGGTTCAACTCTGTTAGTTGAATGCACAGAACAGAAAAGATTTTCACAGAATGCTACTGTGTAGTTTATATTTGAATATATTCCTTTCTCCACTATTACCCTCTTAGCGCTCCGAATTTCCACTTGCATTTTCTACAGAAAGAGTGTTTCAGAACGGCTCAATCAAAACTAAGGTTCAACTCTTTTAGTTGAACAAACAGAACAGAAAGAAGTTTCACACAATTCTTCTGTGTAGTTTTTATTTGTAGACATTCTTTTTCCCAATATAGGCCTCTTAGCGCTCAGAATGTCCAATTGCAGTTTCTACAGAAAGAGTGTTTCAGAACGGCTCAATCAAAAGTAAGGTTCAACTCTGTTAGTTGAATGCACAGAACAGAAAGAAGTTTCACACAATGCTTCTGTGTAGTTTATATTTGAACATATTCTTTTTTCCACTATTACCCACTTAGCACTACGAATGTCCAGTTGCATTTTCTACAGACAGAGTGTTTCAAAACTGCTCAATCAGAAGTATGGTTTAACTCTGTTAGCTGAATGCTCAGATCAGAAAGAAGTTTCACAGAATGCTTCTGTGTAGTTTATATTTGAATATATTCCTTTTTCCACTACTACGCTCTTAGCGCTCCAAATGTCCTGTTGCATTTTCTACAGAAAGAGTGTTCAGATCTCCTCAATCAAAAGTATGGTTTAACTCTGTTAGCTGAATGCACAGATCAGAAAGAAGTTTCACCGAATGATTCTGTGTAGTTTATATTTGAAGACATTCCTTTTTCCACTATTACCCACTTAGCGCTCCGAATCTCCACTTGCATTTTCTACAAAAAGAGTGTTTCATAACTGCTCAATCAAAAATATGTTTTATCTCTGTTAACTGAATTTACAGATCAGAAATAAGTTTCACAGAATGCATCTGTGTAGTTTTTATTTGAAGATATTCTTTTTCCCAATGTAGGCCTCTTAGCGCTTAGCATGTCCAATTGCAGTTTCTACAGAAAGAGTGTTTCAGAACGGCTCAATCACAAGTAAGGTTCAACTCTGTTAGTTGAATGCACAGAACAGAAAGAATTTTCACAGAATGCTACTGTGTAGTTTATATTTGAATATATTCCTTTTTCCACTATTACCCTCTTAGCGCTGCGAATGTCCACTTGCATTTTCTACAGAAAGAGTGTTCAGAACTGCACAATCAAAAGTATGGTTTAACTCTGTTAGCTTAATGAACATATCAGTAATAAGTTTCACACAATGCTTCTGTGTAGTTTTTATTTGAAGATATTATTTTTCCCAATATAGGCCTCTTAGCGCTCAGAATGTCCAATTGCAGTTTCTACAGAAAGAGTGTTTCAGAACGGCTCAATCAAAAGTAAGGTTCAACTCTGTTAGTTGAATGCACAGAACAGAAAGAAGTTTCATACAATGCTTCTGTGTAGTTTATATTTGAACATATTCTTTTTTCCACTATTACCCACTTAGCGCTACGAATGTCCAGTTGCATTTTCTACAGACAGAGTGTTTCAAAACTGCTCAATCAAAAGTATGGTTTAACTCTGTTAGCTGAATGCTCAGATCAGAAAGAAGTTTCACAGAATGATTCTGTGTAGTTTATATTTGATTATATTCCTTTTTCCACTACTACGCTCTTAGCGCTCCAAATGTCCAGTTGCATTTTCTGCAGAAAGAGTGTTCAGGTCTGCTCAATCAAAAGTATGGTTTAAATCTGTTAGCTGAATGCACAGATCAGAAAGAAGTTTCACCGAATGATTCTGTGTAGTTTATATTTGAAGACATTCCTTTTTCCACTATTACCCTCTTAGCGCTCCGAATCTCCACTTGCATTTTCTACAAAAAGAGTGTTTCATAACTGCTCAATCAAAAATATGTTTTATCTCTGTTAACTGAATTTACAGATCAGAAATAAGTTTCACAGAATGCATCTGTGTAGTTTTTATTTGAAGATATTCTTTTTCCCAATGTAGGCCTCTTAGCGCTTAGCATGTCCAATTGCAGTTTCTACAGAAAGAGTGTTTCAGAACGGCTCAATCAAAAGTAAGGTTCAACTCTGTTAGTTGAATGCACAGAACAGAAAAAATTTTCACAGAATGCTACTGTGTAGTTTATATTTGAATATATTCCTTTCTCCACTATTACCCTCTTAGCGCTCCGAATTTCCACTTGCATTTTCTACAGAAAGAGTGTTTCAGAACGGCTCAATCAAAACTAAGGTTCAACTCTTTTAGTTGAACAAACAGAACAGAAAGAAGTTTCACACAATTCTTCTGTGTAGTTTTTATTTGTAGACATTCTTTTTCCCAATATAGGCCTCTTAGCGCTCAGAATGTCCAATTGCAGTTTCTACAGAAAGAGTGTTTCAGAACGGCTCAATCAAAAGTAAGGTTCAACTCTGTTAGTTGAATGCACAGAACAGAAAGAAGTTTCACACAATGCTTCTGTGTAGTTTATATTTGAACATATTCTTTTTTCCACTATTACCCACTTAGCACTACGAATGTCCAGTTGCATTTTCTACAGACAGAGTGTTTCAAAACTGCTCAATCAGAAGTATGGTTTAACTCTGTTAGCTGAATGCTCAGATCAGAAAGAAGTTTCACAGAATGCTTCTGTGTAGTTTATATTTGAATATATTCCTTTTTCCACTACTACGCTCTTAGCGCTCCAAATGTCCAGTTGCATTTTCTACAGAAAGAGTGTTCAGATCTGCTCAATCAAAAGTATGGTTTAACTCTGTTAGCTGAATGCACAGATCAGAAAGAAGTTTCACCGAATGATTCTGTGTAGTTTATATTTGAAGACATTCCTTTTTCCACTATTACCCTCTTAGCGCTCCGAATCTCCACTTGCATTTTCTACAAAAAGAGTGTTTCATAACTGCTCAATCAAAAATATGTTTTATCTCTGTTAACTGAATTTACAGATCAGAAATAAGTTTCACAGAATGCATCTGTGTAGTTTTTATTTGATGATATTCTTTTTCCCAATGTAGGCCTCTTAGCGCTTAGCATGTCGAATTGCAGTTTCTACAGAAGGAGTGTTTCAGAACGGCTCAATCAAAAGTAAGGTTCAACTCTGTTAGTTGAATGCACAGAACAGAAAGAATTTTCACAGAATGCTACTGTGTAGTTTATATTTGAATATATTCCTTTCTCCACTATTACCCTCTTAGCGCTCCGAATGTCCACTTGCATTTTCTACAGAAAGAGTGTTCAGAACTGCGCAATCAAAAGTATGGTTTAACTCTGTTAGCTTAATGAACATATCAGAAATAAGTTTCACACAATGCTTCTGTGTAGTTTTAATTTGAAGATATTATTTTTCCCAATAGAGGCCTCTTAGCGCTCAGAATGTCCAATTGCAGTTTCTACAGAAAGAGTGTTTCAGAAAGGCTCAATCAAAAGTAAGGTTCAACTCTGTTAGTTGAATGCACAGAACAGAAAGAAATTTCATACAATGCTTCTGTGTATTTTATATTTGAACATATTCTTTTTTCCACTATTACCCACTTGGCGCTACGAATGTCCAGTTGCATTTTCTACAGACAGAATGTTTCAAAACTGCTCAATCAAAAGTATGGTTTAACTCTGTTAGCTGAATGCTCAGATCAGAAAGAAGTTTCACAGAATGCTTCTGTGTAGTTTATATTTGAATATATTCCTTTTTCCACTACTACTCTCTTAGCGCTCCAAATGTCCAGTTGCATTTTCTACAGAAAGAGTGTTCAGATCTGCTCAATCAAAAGTATGGTTTAACTCTGTTAGCTGAATGCACAGATCAGAAAGAAGTTTCACAGAATGATTCTGTGTAGTTTATATTTGGAGACATTCCTTTTTCCACTATTAACCTCTTAGCGCTCCGAATCTCCACTTGCATTTTCTACAGAAAGAGTGTTTCAGAACGGCTCAATCAAAACTAAGGTTCAACTCTTTTAGTTGAACAAACAGAACAGAAAGAAGTTTCACACAATTCTTCTGTGTAGTTTTTATTTGTAGACATTCTTTTTCCCAATATAGGCCTCTTAGCGCTCAGAATGTCCAATTGCAGTTTCTACAGAAAGAGTGTTTCAGAACGGCTCAATCAAAAGTAAGGTTCAACTCTGTTAGTTGAATGCACAGAACAGAAAGAAGTTTCATACAATGCTTCTGTGTAGTTTATATTTGAACATATTCTTTTTTCCACTATTTCCCACTTGGCGCTACGAATGTCCATTTGCATTTTCTACAGACAGAGTGTTTCAAAACTGCTCAATCAAAAGTATGGTTTAACTCTGTTAGCTGAATGCTCAGATCAGAAAGAAGTTTCACAGAATGCTTCTGTGTAGTTTATATTCGAATATATTCCTTTTTCCACTACTACTCTCTTAGCGCTCCAAATGTCCAGATGCATTTTCTACAGAAAGAGTGTTCAGATCTGCTCAATCAAAAGTATGGTTTAATTCTGTTAGCTGAATGCACAGATCAGAAAGAAGTTTCACAGAATGATTCTGTGTAGTTTATATTTGGAGACATTCCTTTTTCCACTATTACCCTCTTAGCGCTCCGAATCTCCACTTGCATTTTCTACAGAAAGAGTGTTTCAGAACGGCTCAATCAAAACTAAGGTTCAACTCTTTTAGTTGAACAAACAGAACAGAAAGAAGTTTCACACAATTCTTCTGTGTAGTTTTTATTTGTAGACATTCTTTTTCCCAATATAGGCCTCTTAGCGCTCAGAATGTCCAATTGCAGTTTCTACAGAGAGAGTGTTTCAGAACGGCTCAATCAAAAGTAAGATTCAACTCTGTTAGTTGAATGCACAGAACAGAAAGATGTTTCATACAATGCTTCTGTGTAGTTTATATTTGAACATATTCTTTTTTCCACTATTACCCACTTAGCGCTAGGAATGTCCAGTTGCATTTTCTACAGACAGAGTGTTTCGAAACTGCTCAATCAAAAGTATGGTTTAACTCTGTTAGCTGAATGCTCAGATCAGAAAGAAGTTTCACAGAATGCTTCTGTGTAGTTTATATTTGAATATATTCCTTTTTCCACTACTACGCTCTTAGCGCTCCAAATGTCCAGTTGCATTTTCTACAGAAAGAGTGTTCAGATCTCCTCAATCAAAAGTATGGTTTAACTCTGTTAGCTGAATGCACAGATCAGAAAGAAGTTTCACCGAATGATTCTGTGTAGTTTATATTTGAAGACATTCCTTTTTCCACTATTACCCTCTTAGCGCTCCGAATCTCCACTTGCATTTTCTACAAAAAGAGTGTTTCATAACTGCTCAATCAAAAATATGTTTTATCTCTGTTAACTGAATTTACAGATCAGAAATATGTTTCACAGAATGCATCTGTGTAGTTTTTATTTGAAGATATTCTTTTTCCCAATGTAGGCCTCTTAGCGCTTAGCATGTCCAATTGCAGTTTCTACAGAAAGAGTGTTTCAGAACGGCTCAATCACAAGTAAGGTTCAACTCTGTTAGTTGAATGCACAGAACAGAAAGAATTTTCACAGAATGCTACTGTGTAGTTTATATTTGAATATATTCCTTTTTCCACTATTACCCTCTTAGCGCTGCGAATGTCCACTTGCATTTTCTACAGAAAGAGTGTTCAGAACTGCACAATCAAAAGTATGGTTTAACTCTGTTAGCTTAATGAACATATCAGTAATAAGTTTCACACAATGCTTCTGTGTAGTTTTTATTTGAAGATATTATTTTTCCCAATATAGGCCTCTTAGCGCTCAGAATGTCCGATTGCAGTTTCTACAGAAAGAGTGTTTCAGAACGGCTCAATCAAAAGTAAGGTTCAACTCTGTTAGTTGAATGCACAGAACAGAAAGAAGTTTCATACAATGCTTCTGTGTAGTTTATATTTGAACATATTCTTTTTTCCACTATTACCCACTTAGCGCTACGAATGTCCAGTTGCATTTTCTACAGACAGAGTGTTTCAAAACTGCTCAATCAAAAGTATGGTTTAACTCTGTTAGCTGAATGCTCAGATCAGAAAGAAGTTTCACAGAATGATTCTGTGTAGTTTATATTTGAATATATTCCTTTTTCCACTACTACGCTCTTAGCGCTCCAAATGTCCAGTTGCATTTTCTGCAGAAAGAGTGTTCAGATCTGCTCAATCAAAAGTATGGTTTAAATCTGTTAGCTGAATGCACAGATCAGAAAGAAGTTTCACCGAATGATTCTGTGTAGTTTATATTTGAAGACATTCCTTTTTCCACTATTACCCTCTTAGCGCTCCGAATCTCCACTTGCATTTTCTACAAAAAGAGTGTTTCATAACTGCTCAATCAAAAATATGTTTTATCTCTGTTAACTGAATTTACAGATCAGAAATAAGTTTCACAGAATGCATCTGTGTAGTTTTTATTTGAAGATATTCTTTTTCCCAATGTAGGCCTCTTAGCGCTTAGCATGTCCAATTGCAGTTTCTACAGAAAGAGTGTTTCAGAACGGCTCAATCAAAAGTAAGGTTCAACTCTGTTAGTTGAATGCACAGAACAGAAAGAATTTTCACAGAATGCTACTGTGTAGTTTATATTTGAATATATTCCTTTCTCCACTATTACCCTCTTAGCGCTCCGAATTTCCACTTGCATTTTCTACAGAAAGAGTGTTTCAGAACGGCTCAATCAAAACTAAGGTTCAACTCTTTTAGTTGAACAAACAGAACAGAAAGAAGTTTCACACAATTCTTCTGTGTAGTTTTTATTTGTAGACATTCTTTTTCCCAATATAGGCCTCTTAGCGCTCAGAATGTCCAATTGCAGTTTCTACAGAAAGAGTGTTTCAGAACGGCTCAATCAAAAGTAAGGTTCAACTCTGTTAGTTGAATGCACAGAACAGAAAGAAGTTTCACACAATGCTTCTGTGTAGTTTATATTTGAACATATTCTTTTTTCCACTATTACCCACTTAGTGCTACGAATGTCCAGTTGCATTTTCTACAGACAGAGTGTTTCAAAACTGCTCAATCAGAAGTATGGTTTAACTCTGTTAGCTGAATGCTCAGATCAGAAAGAAGTTTCACAGAATGCTTCTGTGTAGTTTATATTTGAATATATTCCTTTTTCCACTACTACGCTCTTAGCGCTCCAAATGTCCAGTTGCATTTTCTACAGAAAGAGTGTTCAGATCTGCTCAATCAAAAGTATGGTTTAACTCTGTTAGCTGAATGCACAGATCAGAAAGAAGTTTCACCGAATGATTCTGTGTAGTTTATATTTGAAGACATTCCTTTTTCCACTATTACCCTCTTAGCGCTCCGAATCTCCACTTGCATTTTCTACAAAAAGAGTGTTTCATAACTGCTCAATCAAAAATATGTTTTATCTCTGTTAACTGAATTTACAGATCAGAAATAAGTTTCACAGAATGCATCTGTGTAGTTTTTATTTGATGATATTCTTTTTCCCAATGTAGGCCTCTTAGCGCTTAGCATGTCGAATTGCAGTTTCTACAGAAAGAGTGTTTCAGAACGGCTCAATCAAAAGTAAGGTTCAACTCTGTTAGTTGAATGCACAGAACAGAAAGAATTTTCACAGAATGCTACTGTGTAGTTTATATTTGAATATATTCCTTTCTCCACTATTACCCTCTTAGCGCTCCGAATGTCCACTTGCATTTTCTACAGAAAGAGTGTTCAGAACTGCGCAATCAAAAGTATGGTTTAACTCTGTTAGCTTAATGAACATATCAGAAATAAGTTTCACACAATGCTTCTGTGTAGTTTTAATTTGAAGATATTATTTTTCCCAATAGAGGCCTCTTAGCGCTCAGAATGTCCAATTGTAGTTTCTACAGAAAGAGTGTTTCAGAAAGGCTCAATCAAAAGTAAGGTTCAACTCTGTTAGTTGAATGCACAGAACAGAAAGAAATTTCATACAATGCTTCTGTGTATTTTATATTTGAACATATTCTTTTTTCCACTATTACCCACTTGGCGCTACGAATGTCCAGTTGCATTTTCTACAGACAGAATGTTTCAAAACTGCTCAATCAAAAGTATGGTTTAACTCTGTTAGCTGAATGCTCAGATCAGAAAGAAGTTTCACAGAATGCTTCTGTGTAGTTTATATTTGAATATATTCCTTTTTCCACTACTACTCTCTTAGCGCTCCAAATGTCCAGTTGCATTTTCTACAGAAAGAGTGTTCAGATCTGCTCAATCAAAAGTATGGTTTAACTCTGTTAGCTGAATGCACAGATCAGAAAGAAGTTTCACAGAATGATTCTGTGTAGTTTATATTTGGAGACATTCCTTTTTCCACTATTAACCTCTTAGCGCTCCGAATCTCCACTTGCATTTTCTACAGAAAGAGTGTTTCAGAACGGCTCAATCAAAAGTAAGGTTCAACTCTGTTAGTTGAATGCACAGAACAGAAAGAAGTTTCATACAATGCTTCTGTGTAGTTTATATTTGAACATATTCTTTTTTCCACTATTTCCCACTTGGCGCTACGAATGTCCATTTGCATTTTCTACAGACAGAGTGTTTCAAAACTGCTCAATCAAAAGTATGGTTTAACTCTGTTAGCTGAATGCTCAGATCAGAAAGAAGTTTCACAGAATGCTTCTGTGTAGTTTATATTCGAATATATTCCTTTTTCCACTACTACTCTCTTAGCGCTCCAAATGTCCAGATGCATTTTCTACAGAAAGAGTGTTCAGATCTGCTCAATCAAAAGTATGGTTTAATTCTGTTAGCTGAATGCACAGATCAGAAAGAAGTTTCACAGAATGATTCTGTGTAGTTTATATTTGTAGACATTCCTTTTTCCACTATTACCCTCTTAGCGCTCCGAATCTCCACTTGCATTTTCTACAGAAAGAGTGTTTCAGAACGGCTCAATCAAAACTAAGGTTCAACTCTTTTAGTTGAACAAACAGAACAGAAAGAAGTTTCACACAATTCTTCTGTGTAGTTTTTATTTGTAGACATTCTTTTTCCCAATATAGGCCTCTTAGCGCTCAGAATGTCCAATTGCAGTTTCTACAGAGAGAGTGTTTCAGAACGGCTCAATCAAAAGTAAGATTCAACTCTGTTAGTTGAATGCACAGAACAGAAAGATGTTTCATACAATGCTTCTGTGTAGTTTATATTTGAACATATTCTTTTTTCCACTATTACCCACTTAGCGCTAGGAATGTCCAGTTGCATTTTCTACAGACAGAGTGTTTCGAAACTGCTCAATCAAAAGTATGGTTTAACTCTGTTAGCTGAATGCTCAGATCAGAAAGAAGTTTCACAGAATGCTTCTGTGTAGTTTATATTTGAATATATTCCTTTTTCCACTACTACGCTCTTAGCGCTCCAAATGTCCAGTTGCATTTTCTACAGAAAGAGTGTTCAGATCTGCTCAATCAAAAGTATGGTTTAACTCTGTTAGCTGAATGCACAGATCAGAAAGAAGTTTCACCGAATTATTCTGTGTAGTTTATATTTGAAGACATTCCTTTTTCCACTATTACCCTCTTAGCGCTCCGAATCTCCACTTGCATTTTCTACAAAAAGAGTGTTTCATAACTGCACAATCAAAAATATGTTTTATCTCTGTTAACTGAATTTACAGATCAGAAATAAGTTTCACAGAATGCATCTGTGTAGTTTTTATTTGAAGATATTCTTTTTCCCAATGTAGGCCTCTTAGCGCTTAGCATGTCCAATTGCAGTTTCTACAGAAAGAGTGTTTCAGAACGGCTCAATCACAAGTAAGGTTCAACTCTGTTAGTTGAATGCACAGAACAGAAAGAATTTTCACAGAATGCTACTGTGTAGTTTATATTTGAATATATTCCTTTTTCCACTATTACCCTCTTAGCGCTGCGAATGTCCACTTGCATTTTCTACAGAAAGAGTGTTCAGAACTGCACAATCAAAAGTATGGTTTAACTCTCTTAGCTTAATGAACATATCAGTAATAAGTTTCACACAATGCTTCTGTGTAGTTTTTATTTGAAGATATTATTTTTCCCAATATAGGCCTCTTAGCGCTCAGAATGTCCAATTGCAGTTTCTACAGAAAGAGTGTTTCAGAACGGCTCAATCAAAAGTAAGGTTCAACTCTGTTAGTTGAATGCACAGAACAGAAAGAAGTTTCATACAATGCTTCTGTGTAGTTTATATTTGAACATATTCTTTTTTCCACTATTACCCACTTAGCGCTACGAATGTCCAGTTGCATTTTCTACAGACAGAGTGTTTCAAAACTGCTCAATCAAAAGTATGGTTTAACTCTGTTAGCTGAATGCTCAGATCAGAAAGAAGTTTCACAGAATGATTCTGTGTAGTTTATATTTGAATATATTCCTTTTTCCACTACTACGCTCTTAGCGCTCCAAATGCCCAGTTGCATTTTCTGCAGAAAGAGTGTTCAGATCTGCTCAATCAAAAGTATGGTTTAAATCTGTTAGCTGAATGCACAGATCAGAAAGAAGTTTCACCGAATGATTCTGTGTAGTTTATATTTGAAGACATTCCTTTTTCCACTATTACCCTCTTAGCGCTCCGAATCTCCACTTGCATTTTCTACAAAAAGAGTGTTTCATAACTGCTCAATCAAAAATATGTTTTATCTCTGTTAACTGAATTTACAGATCAGAAATAAGTTTCACAGAATGCATCTGTGTAGTTTTTATTTGAAGATATTCTTTTTCCCAATGTAGGCCTCTTAGCGCTTAGCATGTCCAATTGCAGTTTCTACAGAAAGAGTGTTTCAGAACGGCTCAATCAAAAGTAAGGTTCAACTCTGTTAGTTGAATGCACAGAACAGAAAGAATTTTCACAGAATGCTACTGTGTAGTTTATATTTGAATATATTCCTTTCTCCACTATTACCCTCTTAGCGCTCCGAATTTCCACTTGCATTTTCTACAGAAAGAGTGTTTCAGAACGGCTCAATCAAAACTAAGGTTCAACTCTTTTAGTTGAACAAACAGAACAGAAAGAAGTTTCACACAATTCTTCTGTGTAGTTTTTATTTGTAGACATTCTTTTTCCCAATATAGGCCTCTTAGCGCTCAGAATGTCCAATTGCAGTTTCTACAGAAAGAGTGTTTCAGAACGGCTCAATCAAAAGTAAGGTTCAACTCTGTTAGTTGAATGCACAGAACAGAAAGAAGTTTCACACAATGCTTCTGTGTAGTTTATATTTGAACGTATTCTTTTTTCCACTATTACCCACTTAGTGCTACGAATGTCCAGTTGCATTTTCTACAGACAGAGTGTTTCAAAACTGCTCAATCAGAAGTATGGTTTAACTCTGTTAGCTGAATGCTCAGATCAGAAAGAAGTTTCACAGAATGCTTCTGTGTAGTTTATATTTGAATATATTCCTTTTTCCACTACTACGCTCTTAGCGCTCCAAATGTCCAGTTGCATTTTCTACAGAAAGAGTGTTCAGATCTGCTGAATCAAAAGTATGGTTTAACTCTGTTAGCTGAATGCACAGATCAGAAAGAAGTTTCACCGAATCATTCTGTGTAGTTTATATTTGAAGACATTCCTTTTTCCACTATTACCCTCTTAGCGCTCCGAATCTCCACTTGCATTTTCTACAAAAAGAGTGTTTCATAACTGCTCAATCAAAAATATGTTTTATCTCTGTTAACTGAATTTACAGATCAGAAATAAGTTTCACAGAATGCATCTGTGTAGTTTTTATTTGATGATATTCTTTTTCCCAATGTAGGCCTCTTAGCGCTTAGCATGTCGAATTGCAGTTTCTACAGAAAGAGTGTTTCAGAACGGCTCAATCAAAAGTAAGGTTCAACTCTGTTAGTTGAATGCACAGAACAGAAAGAATTTTCACAGAATGCTACTGTGTAGTTTATATTTGAATATATTCCTTTCTCCACTATTACCCTCTTAGCGCTCCGAATGTCCACTTGCATTTTCTACAGAAAGAGTGTTCAGAACTGCGCAATCAAAAGTATGGTTTAACTCTGTTAGCTTAATGAACATATCAGAAATAAGTTTCACACAATGCTTCTGTGTAGTTTTAATTTGAAGATATTATTTTTCCCAATAGAGGCCTCTTAGCGCTCAGAATGTCCAATTGCAGTTTCTACAGAAAGAGTGTTTCAGAAAGGCTCAATCAAAAGTAAGGTTCAACTCTGTTAGTTGAATGCACAGAACAGAAAGAAATTTCATACAATGCTTCTGTGTATTTTATATTTGAACATATTCTTTTTTCCACTATTACCCACTTGGCGCTACGAATGTCCAGTTGCATTTTCTACAGACAGAATGTTTCAAAACTGCTCAATCAAAAGTATGGTTTAACTCTGTTAGCTGAATGCTCAGATCAGAAAGAAGTTTCACAGAATGCTTCTGTGTAGTTTATATTTGAATATATTCCTTTTTCCACTACTACTCTCTTAGCGCTCCAAATGTCCAGTTGCATTTTCTACAGAAAGAGTGTTCAGATCTGCTCAATCAAAAGTATGATTTAACTCTGTTAGCTGAATGCACAGATCAGAAAGAAGTTTCACAGAATGATTCTGTGTAGTTTATATTTGGAGACATTCCTTTTTCCACTATTAACCTCTTAGCGCTCCGAATCTCCACTTGCATTTTCTACAGAAAGAGTGTTTCAGAACGGCTCAATCAAAACTAAGGTTCAACTCTTTTAGTTGAACAAACAGAACAGAAAGAAGTTTCACACAATTCTTCTGTGTAGTTTTTATTTGTAGACATTCTTTTTCCCAATATAGGCCTCTTAGCGCTCAGAATGTCCAATTGCAGTTTCTACAGAAAGAGTGTTTCAGAACGGCTCAATCAAAAGTAAGGTTCAACTCTGTTAGTTGAATGCACAGAACAGAAAGAAGTTTCATACAATGCTTCTGTGTAGTTTATATTTGAACATATTCTTTTTTCCACTATTTCCCACTTGGCGCTACGAATGTCCATTTGCATTTTCTACAGACAGAGTGTTTCAAAACTGCTCAATCAAAAGTATGGTTTAACTCTGTTAGCTGAATGCTCAGATCAGAAAGAAGTTTCACAGAATGCTTCTGTGTAGTTTATATTCGAATATATTCCTTTTTCCACTACTACTCTCTTAGCGCTCCAAATGTCCAGATGCATTTTCTACAGAAAGAGTGTTCAGATCTGCTCAATCAAAAGTATGTTTTAATTCTGTTAGCTGAATGCACAGATCAGAAAGAAGTTTCACAGAATGATTCTGTGTAGTTTATATTTGGAGACATTCCTTTTTCCACTATTACCCTCTTAGCGCTCCGAATCTCCACTTGCATTTTCTACAGAAAGAGTGTTTCAGAACGGCTCAATCAAAACTAAGGTTCAACTCTTTTAGTTGAACAAACAGAACAGAAAGAAGTTTCACACAATTCTTCTGTGTAGTTTTTATTTGTAGACATTCTTTTTCCCAATATAGGCCTCTTAGCGCTCAGAATGTCCAATTGCAGTTTCTACAGAGAGAGTGTTTCAGAACGGCTCAATCAAAAGTAAGATTCAACTCTGTTAGTTGAATGCACAGAACAGAAAGATGTTTCATACAATGCTTCTGTGTAGTTTATATTTGAACATATTCTTTTTTCCACTATTACCCACTTAGCGCTAGGAATGTCCAGTTGCATTTTCTACAGACAGAGTGTTTCGAAACTGCTCAATCAAAAGTATGGTTTAACTCTGTTAGCTGAATGCTCAGATCAGAAAGAAGTTTCACAGAATGCTTCTGTGTAGTTTATATTTTAATATATTCCTTTTTCCACTACTACGCTCTTAGCGCTCCAAATGTCCAGTTGCATTTTCTACAGAAAGAGTGTTCAGATCTGCTCAATCAAAAGTATGGTTTAACTCTGTTAGCTGAATGCACAGATCAGAAAGAAGTTTCACCGAATGATTCTGTGTAGTTTATATTTGAAGACATTCCTTTTTCCACTATTACCCTCTTAGCGCTCCGAATCTCCACTTGCATTTTCTACAAAAAGAGTGTTTCATAACTGCACAATCAAAAATATGTTTTATCTCTGTTAACTGAATTTACAGATCAGAAATAAGTTTCACAGAATGCATCTGTGTAGTTTTTATTTGAAGATATTCTTTTTCCCAATGTAGGCCTCTTAGCGCTTAGCATGTCCAATTGCAGTTTCTACAGAAAGAGTGTTTCAGAACGGCTCAATCACAAGTAAGGTTCAACTCTGTTAGTTGAATGCACAGAACAGAAAGAATTTTCACAGAATGCTACTGTGTAGTTTATATTTGAATATATTCCTTTTTCCACTATTACCCTCTTAGCGCTGCGAATGTCCACTTGCATTTTCTACAGAAAGAGTGTTCAGAACTGCACAATCAAAAGTATGGTTTAACTCTGTTAGCTTAATGAACATATCAGTAATAAGTTTCACACAATGCTTCTGTGTAGTTTTTATTTGAAGATATTATTTTTCCCAATATAGGCCTCTTAGCGCTCAGAATGTCCAATTGCAGTTTCTACAGAAAGAGTGTTTCAGAACGGCTCAATCAAAAGTAAGGTTCAACTCTGTTAGTTGAATGCACAGAACAGAAAGAAGTTTCATACAATGCTTCTGTGTAGTTTATATTTGAACATATTCTTTTTTCCACTATTACCCACTTAGCGCTACGAATGTCCAGTTGCATTTTCTACAGACAGAGTGTTTCAAAACTGCTCAATCAAAAGTATGGTTTAACTCTGTTAGCTGAATGCTCAGATCAGAAAGAAGTTTCACAGAATGATTCTGTGTAGTTTATATTTGAATATATTCCTTTTTCCACTACTACGCTCTTAGCGCTCCAAATGTCCAGTTGCATTTTCTGCAGAAAGAGTGTTCAGATCTGCTCAATCAAAAGTATGGTTTAAATCTGTTAGCTGAATGCACAGATCAGAAAGAAGTTTCACCGAATGATTCTGTGTAGTTTATATTTGAAGACATTCCTTTTTCCACTATTACCCTCTTAGCGCTCCGAATCTCCACTTGCATTTTCTACAAAAAGAGTGTTTCATAACTGCTCAATCAAAAATATGTTTTATCTCTGTTAACTGAATTTACAGATCAGAAATAAGTTTCACAGAATGCATCTGTGTAGTTTTTATTTGAAGATATTCTTTTTCCCAATGTAGGCCTCTTAGCGCTTAGCATGTCCAATTGCAGTTTCTACAGAAAGAGTGTTTCAGAACGGCTCAATCAAAAGTAAGGTTCAACTCTGTTAGTTGAATGCACAGAACAGAAAGAATTTTCACAGAATGCTACTGTGTAGTTTATATTTGAATATATTCCTTTCTCCACTATTACCCTCTTAGCGCTCCGAATTTCCACTTGCATTTTCTACAGAAAGTGTGTTTCAGAACGGCTCAATCAAAACTAAGGTTCAACTCTTTTAGTTGAACAAACAGAACAGAAAGAAGTTTCACACAATTCTTCTGTGTAGTTTTTATTTGTAGACATTCTTTTTCCCAATATAGGCCTCTTAGCGCTCAGAATGTCCAATTGCAGTTTCTACAGAAAGAGTGTTTCAGAACGGCTCAATCAAAAGTAAGGTTCAACTCTGTTAGTTGAATGCACAGAACAGAAAGAAGTTTCACACAATGCTTCTGTGTAGTTTATATTTGAACATATTCTTTTTTCCACTATTACCCACTTAGTGCTACGAATGTCCAGTTGCATTTTCTACAGACAGAGTGTTTCAAAACTGCTCAATCAGAAGTATGGTTTAACTCTGTTAGCTGAATGCTCAGATCAGAAAGAAGTTTCACAGAATGCTTCTGTGTAGTTTATATTTGAATATATTCCTTTTTCCACTACTACGCTCTTAGCGCTCCAAATGTCCAGTTGCATTTTCTACAGAAAGAGTGTTCAGATCTGCTCAATCAAAAGTATGGTTTAACTCTGTTAGCTGAATGCACAGATCAGAAAGAAGTTTCACCGAATGATTCTGTGTAGTTTATATTTGAAGACATTCCTTTTTCCACTATTACCCTCTTAGCGCTCCGAATCTCCACTTGCATTTTCTACAAAAAGAGTGTTTCATAACTGCTCAATCAAAAATATGTTTTATCTCTGTTAACTGAATTTACAGATCAGAAATAAGTTTCACAGAATGCATCTGTGTAGTTTTTATTTGATGATATTCTTTTTCCCAATGTAGGCCTCTTAGCGCTTAGCATGTCGAATTGCAGTTTCTACAGAAAGAGTGTTTCAGAACGGCTCAATCAAAAGTAAGGTTCAACTCTGTTAGTTGAATGCACAGAACAGAAAGAATTTTCACAGAATGCTACTGTGTAGTTTATATTTGAATATATTCCTTTCTCCACTATTACCCTCTTAGCGCTCCGAATGTCCACTTGCATTTTCTACAGAAAGAGTGTTCAGAACTGCGCAATCAAAAGTATGGTTTAACTCTGTTAGCTTAATGAACATATCAGAAATAAGTTTCACACAATGCTTCTGTGTAGTTTTAATTTGAAGATATTATTTTTCCCAATAGAGGCCTCTTAGCGCTCAGAATGTCCAATTGCAGTTTCTACAGAAAGAGTGTTTCAGAAAGGCTCAATCAAAAGTAAGGTTCAACTCTGTTAGTTGAATGCACAGAACAGAAAGTAATTTCATACAACGCTTCTGTGTATTTTATATTTGAACATATTCTTTTTTCCACTATTACCCACTTGGCGCTACGAATGTCCAGTTGCATTTTCTACAGACAGAATGTTTCAAAACTGCTCAATCAAAAGTATGGTTTAACTCTGTTAGCTGAATGCTCAGATCAGAAAGAAGTTTCACAGAATGCTTCTGTGTAGTTTATATTTGAATATATTCCTTTTTCCACTACTACTCTCTTAGCGCTCCAAATGTCCAGTTGCATTTTCTACAGAAAGAGTGTTCAGATCTGCTCAATCAAAAGTATGGTTTAACTCTGTTAGCTGAATGCACAGATCAGAAAGAAGTTTCACAGAATGATTCTGTGTAGTTTATATTTGGAGACATTCCTTTTTCCACTATTAACCTCTTAGCGCTCCGAATCTCCACTTGCATTTTCTACAGAAAGAGTGTTTCAGAACGGCTCAATCAAAACTAAGGTTCAACTCTTTTAGTTGAACAAACAGAACAGAAAGAAGTTTCACACAATTCTTCTGTGTAGTTTTTATTTGTAGACATTCTTTTTCCCAATATAGGCCTCTTAGCGCTCAGAATGTCCAATTGCAGTTTCTACAGAAAGAGTGTTTCAGAACGGCTCAATCAAAAGTAAGGTTCAACTCTGTTAGTTGAATGCACAGAACAGAAAGAAGTTTCATACAATGCTTCTGTGTAGTTTATATTTGAACATATTCTTTTTTCCACTATTTCCCACTTGGCGCTACGAATGTCCATTTGCATTTTCTACAGACAGAGTGTTTCAAAACTGCTCAATCAAAAGTATGGTTTAACTCTGTTAGCTGAATGCTCAGATCAGAAAGAAGTTTCACAGAATGCTTCTGTGTAGTTTATATTCGAATATATTCCTTTTTCCACTACTACTCTCTTAGCGCTCCAAATGTCCAGATGCATTTTCTACAGAAAGAGTGTTCAGATCTGCTCAATCAAAAGTATGGTTTAATTCTGTTAGCTGAATGCACAGATCAGAAAGAAGTTTCACAGAATGATTCTGTGTAGTTTATATTTGGAGACATTCCTTTTTCCACTATTACCCTCTTAGCGCTCCGAATCTCCACTTGCATTTTCTACAGAAAGAGTGTTTCAGAACGGCTCAATCAAAACTAAGGTTCAACTCTTTTAGTTGAACAAACAGAACAGAAAGAAGTTTCACACAATTCTTCTGTGTAGTTTTTATTTGTAGACATTCTTTTTCCCAATATAGGCCTCTTAGCGCTCAGAATGTCCAATTGCAGTTTCTACAGAGAGAGTGTTTCAGAACGGCTCAATCAAAAGTAAGATTCAACTCTGTTAGTTGAATGCACAGAACAGAAAGATGTTTCATACAATGCTTCTGTGTAGTTTATATTTGAACATATTCTTTTTTCCACTATTACCCACTTAGCGCTAGGAATGTCCAGTTGCATTTTCTACAGACAGAGTGTTTCGAAACTGCTCAATCAAAAGTATGGTTTAACTCTGTTAGCTGAATGCTCAGATCAGAAAGAAGTTTCACAGAATGCTTCTGTGTAGTTTATATTTGAATATATTCCTTTTTCCACTACTACGCTCTTAGCGCTCCAAATGTCCAGTTGCATTTTCTACAGAAAGAGTGTTCAGATCTGCTCAATCAAAAGTATGGTTTAACTCTGTTAGCTGAATGCACAGATCAGAAAGAAGTTTCACCGAATGATTCTGTGTAGTTTATATTTGAAGACATTCCTTTTTCCACTATTACCCTCTTAGCGCTCCGAATCTCCACTTGCATTTTCTACAAAAAGAGTGTTTCATAACTGCTCAATCAAAAATATGTTTTATCTCTGTTAACTGAATTTACAGATCAGAAATAAGTTTCACAGAATGCATCTGTGTAGTTTTTATTTGAAGATATTCTTTTTCCCAATGTAGGCCTCTTAGCGCTTAGCATGTCCAATTGCAGTTTCTACAGAAAGAGTGTTTCAGAACGGCTCAATCACAAGTAAGGTTCAACTCTGTTAGTTGAATGCACAGAACAGAAAGAATTTTCACAGAATGCTACTGTGTAGTTTATATTTGAATATATTCCTTTTTCCACTATTACCCTCTTAGCGCTGCGAATGTCCACTTGCATTTTCTACAGAAAGAGTGTTCAGAACTGCACAATCAAAAGTATGGTTTAACTCTGTTAGCTTAATGAACATATCAGTAATAAGTTTCACACAATGCTTCTGTGTAGTTTTTATTTGAAGATATTATTTTTCCCAATATAGGCCTCTTAGCGCTCAGAATGTCCAATTGCAGTTTCTACAGAAAGAGTGTTTCAGAACGGCTCAATCACAAGTAAGGTTCAACTCTGTTAGTTGAATGCACAGAACAGAAAGAATTTTCACAGAATGCTACTGTGTAGTTTATATTTGAATATATTCCTTTCTCCACTATTACCCTCTTAGCGCTCTGAATTTCCACTTGCATTTTCTACAGAAAGAGTGTTTCAGAACGGCTCAATCAAAACTAAGGTTCAACTCTTTTAGTTGAACAAACAGAACAGAAAGAAGTTTCACACAATTCTTCTGTGTAGTTTTTATTTGTAGACATTCTTTTTCCCAATATAGGCCTCTTAGCGCTCAGAATGTCCAATTGCAGTTTCTACAGAAAGAGTGTTTCAGAACGGCTCAATCAAAAGTAAGGTTCAACTCTGTTAGTTGAATGCACAGAACAGAAAGAAGTTTCACACAATGCTTCTGTGTAGTTTATATTTGAACATATTCTTTTTTCCACTATTACCCACTTAGTGCTACGAATGTCCAGTTGCATTTTCTACAGACAGAGTGTTTCAAAAATGCTCAATCAGAAGTATGGTTTAACTCTGTTAGCTGAATGCTCAGATCAGAAAGAAGTTTCACAGAATGCTTCTGTGTAGTTTATATTTGAATATATTCCTTTTTCCACTACTACGCTCTTAGCGCTCCAAATGTCCAGTTGCATTTTCTACAGAAAGAGTGTTCAGATCTGCTCAATCAAAAGTATGGTTTAACTCTGTTAGCTGAATGCACAGATCAGAAAGAAGTTTCACCGAATGATTCTGTGTAGTTTATATTTGAAGACATTCCTTTTTCCACTATTACCCTCTTAGCGCTCCGAATCTCCACTTGCATTTTCTACAAAAAGAGTGTTTCATAACTGCTCAATCAAAAATGTGTTTTATCTCTGTTAACTGAATTTACAGATCAGAAATAAGTTTCACAGAATGCATCTGTGTAGTTTTTATTTGATGATATTCTTTTTCCCAATGTAGGCCTCTTAGCGCTTAGCATGTCGAATTGCAGTTTCTACAGAAAGAGTGTTTCAGAAAGGCTCAATCAAAAGTAAGGTTCAACTCTGTTAGTTGAATGCACAGAACAGAAAGAATTTTCACAGAATGCTACTGTGTAGTTTATATTTGAATATATTCCTTTCTCCACTATTACCCTCTTAGCGCTCCGAATGTCCACTTGCATTTTCTACAGAAAGAGTGTTCAGAACTGCGCAATCAAAAGTATGGTTTAACTCTGTTAGCTTAATGAACATATCAGAAATAAGTTTCACACAATGCTTCTGTGTAGTTTTAATTTGAAGATATTTTTTTTCCCAATAGAGGCCTCTTAGCGCTCAGAATGTCCAATTGCAGTTTCTACAGAAAGAGTGTTTCAGAAAGGCTCAATCAAAAGTAAGGTTCAACTCTGTTAGTTGAATGCACAGAACAGAAAGAAATTTCATACAATGCTTCTGTGTATTTTATATTTGAACATATTCTTTTTTCCACTATTACCCACTTGGCGCTACGAATGTCCAGTTGCATTTTCTACAGACAGAATGTTTCAAAACTGCTCAATCAAAAGTATGGTTTAACTCTGTTAGCTGAATGCTCAGATCAGAAAGAAGTTTCACAGAATGCTTCTGTGTAGTTTATATTTGAATATATTCCTTTTTCCACTACTACTCTCTTAGCGCTCCGAATGTCCAGTTGCATTTTCTACAGAAAGAGTGTTCAGATCTGCTCAATCAAAAGTATGGTTTAACTCTGTTAGCTGAATGCACAGATCAGAAAGAAGTTTCACAGAATGATTCTGTGTAGTTTATATTTGGAGACATTCCTTTTTCCACTATTAACCTCTTAGCGCTCCGAATCTCCACTTGCATTTTCTACAGAAAGAGTGTTTCAGAACGGCTCAATCAAAACTAAGGTTCAACTCTTTTAGTTGAACAAACAGAACAGAAAGAAGTTTCACACAATTCTTCTGTGTAGTTTTTATTTGTAGACATTCTTTTTCCCAATATAGGCCTCTTAGCGCTCAGAATGTCCAATTGCAGTTTCTACAGAAAGAGTGTTTCAGAACGGCTCAATCAAAAGTAAGGTTCAACTCTGTTAGTTGAATGCACAGAACAGAAAGAAGTTTCATACAATGCTTCTGTGTAGTTTATATTTGAACATATTCTTTTTTCCACTATTTCCCACTTGGCGCTACGAATGTCCATTTGCATTTTCTACAGACAGAGTGTTTCAAAACTGCTCAATCAAAAGTATGGTTTAACTCTGTTAGCTGAATGCTCAGATCAGAAAGAAGTTTCACAGAATGCTTCTGTGTAGTTTATATTCGAATATATTCCTTTTTCCACTACTACTCTCTTAGCGCTCCAAATGTCCAGATGCATTTTCTACAGAAAGAGTGTTCAGATCTGCTCAATCAAAAGTATGGTTTAATTCTGTTAGCTGAATGCACAGATCAGAAAGAAGTTTCACAGAATGCTTCTGTGTAGTTTATATTTGGAGACATTCCTTTTTCCACTATTACCCTCTTAGCGCTCCGAATCTCCACTTGCATTTTCTACAGAAAGAGTGTTTCAGAACTGCTCAATCAAAACTAAGGTTCAACTCTTTTAGTTGAACAAACAGAACAGAAAGAAGTTTCACACAATTCTTCTGTGTAGTTTTTATTTGTAGACATTCTTTTTCCCAATATAGGCCTCTTAGCGCTCAGAATGTCCAATTGCAGTTTCTACAGAGAGAGTGTTTCAGAACGGCTCAATCAAAAGTAAGATTCAACTCTGTTAGTTGAATGCACAGAACAGAAAGATGTTTCATACAATGCTTCTGTGTAGTTTATATTTGAACATATTCTTTTTTCCACTATTACCCACTTAGCGCTAGGAATGTCCAGTTGCATTTTCTACAGACAGAGTGTTTCGAAACTGCTCAAACAAAAGTATGGTTTAACTCTGTTAGCTGAATGCTCAGATCAGAAAGAAGTTTCACAGAATGCTTCTGTGTAGTTTATATTTGAATATATTCCTTTTTCCACTACTACGCTCTTAGCGCTCCAAATGTCCAGTTGCATTTTCTACAGAAAGAGTGTTCAGATCTGCTCAATCAAAAGTATGGTTTAACTCTGTTAGCTGAATGCACAGATCAGAAAGAAGTTTCACCGAATGATTCTGTGTAGTTTATATTTGAAGACATTCCTTTTTCCACTATTACCCTCTTAGCGCTCCGAATCTCCACTTGCATTTTCTACAAAAAGAGTGTTTCATAACTGCTCAATCAAAAATATGTTTTATCTCTGTTAACTGAATTTACAGATCAGAAATAAGTTTCACAGAATGCATCTGTGTAGTTTTTATTTGAAGATATTCTTTTTCCCAATGTAGGCCTCTTAGCGCTTAGCATGTCCAATTGCAGTTTCTACAGAAAGAGTGTTTCAGAACGGCTCAATCACAAGTAAGGTTCAACTCTGTTAGTTGAATGCACAGAACAGAAAGAATTTTCACAGAATGCTACTGTGTAGTTTATATTTGAATATATTCCTTTTTCCACTATTACCCTCTTAGCGCTGCGAATGTCCACTTGCATTTTCTACAGAAAGAGTGTTCAGAACTGCACAATCAAAAGTATGGTTTAACTCTGTTAGCTTAATGAACATATCAGTAATAAGTTTCACACAATGCTTCTGTGTAGTTTTTATTTGAAGATATTATTTTTCCCAATATAGGCCTCTTAGCGCTCAGAATGTCCAATTGCAGTTTCTACAGAAAGAGTGTTTCAGAACGGCTCAATCAAAAGTAAGGTTCAACTCTGTTAGTTGAATGCACAGAACAGAAAGAAGTTTCATACAATGCTTCTGTGTAGTTTATATTTGAACATATTCTTTTTTCCACTATTACCCACTTAGCGCTACGAATGTCCAGTTGCATTTTCTACAGACAGAGTGTTTCAAAACTGCTCAATCAAAAGTATGGTTTAACTCTGTTAGCTGAATGCTCAGATCAGAAAGAAGTTTCACAGAATGATTCTGTGTAGTTTATATTTGAATATATTCCTTTTTCCACTACTACGCTCTTAGCGCTCCAATTGTCCAGTTGCATTTTCTGCAGAAAGAGTGTTCAGATCTGCTCAATCAAAAGTATGGTTTAAATCTGTTAGCTGAATGCACAGATCAGAAAGAAGTTTCACCGAATGATTCTGTGTAGTTTATATTTGAAGACATTCCTTTTTCCACTATTACCCTCTTAGCGCTCCGAATCTCCACTTGCATTTTCTACAAAAAGAGTGTTTCATAACTGCTCAATCAAAAATATGTTTTATCTCTGTTAACTGAATTTACAGATCAGAAATAAGTTTCACAGAATGCATCTGTGTAGTTTTTATTTGAAGATATTCTTTTTCCCAATGTAGGCCTCTTAGCGCTTAGCATGTCCAATTGCAGTTTCTACAGAAAGAGTGTTTCAGAACGGCTCAATCAAAAGTAAGGTTCAACTCTGTTAGTTGAATGCACAGAACAGAAAGAATTTTCACAGAATGCTACTGTGTAGTTTATATTTGAATATATTCCTTTCTCCACTATTACCCTCTTAGCGCTCCGAATTTCCACTTGCATTTTCTACAGAAAGAGTGTTTCAGAACGGCTCAATCAAAACTAAGGTTCAACTCTTTTAGTTGAACAAACAGAACAGAAAGAAGTTTCACACAATTCTTCTGTGTAGTTTTTATTTGTAGACATTCTTTTTCCCAATATAGGCCTCTTAGCGCTCAGAATGTCCAATTGCAGTTTCTACAGAAAGAGTGTTTCAGAACGGCTCAATCAAAAGTAAGGTTCAACTCTGTTAGTTGAATGCACAGAACAGAAAGAAGTTTCACACAATGCTTCTGTGTAGTTTATATTTGAACATATTCTTTTTTCCACTATTACCCACTTAGCACTACGAATGTCCAGTTGCATTTTCTACAGACAGAGTGTTTCAAAACTGCTCAATCAGAAGTATGGTTTAACTCTGTTAGCTGAATGCTCAGATCAGAAAGAAGTTTCACAGAATGCTTCTGTGTAGTTTATATTTGAATATATTCCTTTTTCCACTACTACGCTCTTAGCGCTCCAAATGTCCAGTTGTATTTTCTACAGAAAGAGTGTTCAGATCTGCTCAATCAAAAGTATGGTTTAACTCTGTTAGCTGAATGCACAGATCAGAAAGAAGTTTCACCGAATGATTCTGTGTAGTTTATATTTGAAGACATTCCTTTTTCCACTATTACCCTCTTAGCGCTCCGAATCTCCACTTGCATTTTCTACAAAAAGAGTGTTTCATAACTGCTCAATCAAAAATATGTTTTATCTCTGTTAACTGAATTTACAGATCAGAAATAAGTTTCACAGAATGCATCTGTGTAGTTTTTATTTGATGATATTCTTTTTCCCAATGTAGGCCTCTTAGCGCTTAGCATGTCGAATTGCAGTTTCTACAGAAAGAGTGTTTCAGAACGGCTCAATCAAAAGTAAGGTTCAACTCTGTTAGTTGAATGCACAGAACAGAAAGAATTTTCACAGAATGCTACTGTGTAGTTTATATTTGAATATATTCCTTTCTCCACTATTACCCTCTTAGCGCTCCGAATGTCCACTTGCATTTTCTACAGAAAGAGTGTTCAGAACTGCGCAATCAAAAGTATGGTTTAACTCTGTTAGCTTAATGAACATATCAGAAATAAGTTTCACACAATGCTTCTGTGTAGTTTTAATTGAAGATATTATTTTTCCCAATAGAGGCCTCTTAGCGCTCAGAATGTCCAATTGCAGTTTCTACAGAAAGAGAGTTTCAGAAAGGCTCAATCAAAAGTAAGGTTCAACTCTGTTAGTTGAATGCACAGAACAGAAAGAAATTTCATACAATGCTTCTGTGTATTTTATATTTGAACATATTCTTTTTTCCACTATTACCCACTTGGCGCTACGAATGTCCTGTTGCATTTTCTACAGACAGAATGTTTCAAAACTGCTCAATCAAAAGTATGGTTTAACTCTGTTAGCTGAATGCTCAGATCAGAAAGAAGTTTCACAGAATGCTTCTGTGTAGTTTATATTTGAATATATTCCTTTTTCCACTACTACTCTCTTAGCGCTCCAAATGTCCAGTTGCATTTTCTACAGAAAGAGTGTTCAGATCTGCTCAATCAAAAGTATGGTTTAACTCTGTTAGCTGAATGCACAGATCAGAAAGAAGTTTCACAGAATGATTCTGTGTAGTTTATATTTGGAGACATTCCTTTTTCCACTATTAACCTCTTAGCGCTCCGAATCTCCACTTGCATTTTCTACAGAAAGAGTGTTTCAGAACGGCTCAATCAAAACTAAGGTTCAACTCTTTTAGTTGAACAAACAGAACAGAAAGAAGTTTCACACAATTCTTCTGTGTAGTTTTTATTTGTAGACATTCTTTTTCCCAATATAGGCCTCTTAGCGCTCAGAATGTCCAATTGCAGTTTCTACAGAAAGAGTGTTTCAGAACGGCTCAATCAAAAGTAAGGTTCAACTCTGTTAGTTGAATGCACAGAACAGAAAGAAGTTTCATACAATGCTTCTGTGTAGTTTATATTTGAACATATTCTTTTTTCCACTATTTCCCACTTGGCGCTACGAATGTCCATTTGCATTTTCTACAGACAGAGTGTTTCAAAACTGCTCAATCAAAAGTATGGTTTAACTCTGTTAGCTGAATGCTCAGATCAGAAAGAAGTTTCACAGAATGCTTCTGTGTAGTTTATATTCGAATATATTCCTTTTTCCACTACTACTCTCTTAGCGCTCCAAATGTCCAGATGCATTTTCTACAGAAAGAGTGTTCAGATCTGCTCAATCAAAAGTATGGTTTAATTCTGTTAGCTGAATGCACAGATCAGAAAGAAGTTTCACAGAATGATTCTGTGTAGTTTATATTTGGAGACATTCCTTTTTCCACTATTACCCTCTTAGCGCTCCGAATCTCCACTTGCATTTTCTACAGAAAGAGTGTTTCAGAACGGCTCAATCAAAACTAAGGTTCAACTCTTTTAGTTGAACAAACAGAACAGAAAGAAGTTTCACACAATTCTTCTGTGTAGTTTTTATTTGTAGACATTCTTTTTCCCAATATAGGCCTCTTAGCGCTCAGAATGTCCAATTGCAGTTTCTACAGAGAGAGTGTTTCAGAACGGCTCAATCAAAAGTAAGATTCAACTCTGTTAGTTGAATGCACAGAACAGAAAGATGTTTCATACAATGCTTCTGTGTAGTTTATATTTGAACATATTCTTTTTTCCACTATTACCCACTTAGGGCTAGGAATGTCCAGTTGCATTTTCTACAGACAGAGTGTTTCCAAACTGCTCAATGAAAAGTATGGTTTAACTCTGTTAGCTGAATGCTCAGATCAGAAAGAAGTTTCACAGAATGCTTCTGTGTAGTTTATATTTGAATATATTCCTTTTTCCACTACTACGCTCTTAGCGCTCCAAATGTCCAGTTGCATTTTCTACAGAAAGAGTGTTCAGATCTCCTCAATCAAAAGTATGGTTTACCTCTGTTAGCTGAATGCACAGATCAGAAAGAAATTTCACCGAATGATTCTGTGTAGTTTATATTTGAAGACATTCCTTTTTCCACTATTACCCTCTTAGCGCTCCGAATCTCCACTTGCATTTTCTACAAAAAGAGTGTTTCATAACTGCTCAATCAAAAATATGTTTTATCTCTGTTAACTGAATTTACAGATCAGAAATAAGTTTCACAGAATGCATCTGTGTAGGTTTTATTTGAAGATATTCTTTTTCCCAATGTAGGCCTCTTAGCGCTTAGCATGTCCAATTGCAGTTTCTACAGAAAGAGTGTTTCAGAACGGCTCAATCACAAGTAAGGTTCAACTCTGTTAGTTGAATGCACAGAACAGAAAGAATTTTCACAGAATGCTACTGTGTAGTTTATATTTGAATATATTCCTTTTTCCACTATTACCCTCTTAGCGCTGCGAATGTCCACTTGCATTTTCTACAGAAAGAGTGTTCAGAACTGCACAATCAAAAGTATGGTTTAACTCTGTTAGCTTAATGAACATATCAGTAATAAGTTTCACACAATGCTTCTGTGTAGTTTTTATTTGAAGATATTATTTTTCCCAATATAGGCCTCTTAGCGCTCAGAATGTCCAATTGCAGTTTCTACAGAAAGAGTGTTTCAGAACGGCTCAATCAAAAGTAAGGTTCAACTCTGTTAGTTGAATGCACAGAACAGAAAGAAGTTTCATACAATGCTTCTGTGTAGTTTATATTTGAACATATTCTTTTTTCCACTATTACCCACTTAGCGCTACGAATGTCCAGTTGCATTTTCTACAGACAGAGTGTTTCAGAACTGCTCAATCAAAAGTATGGTTTAACTCTGTTAGCTGAATGCTCAGATCAGAAAGAAGTTTCACAGAATGATTCTGTGTAGTTTATATTTGAATATATTCCTTTTTCCACTACTACGCTCTTAGCGCTCCAAATGTCCAGTTGCATTTTCTGCAGAAAGAGTGTTCAGATCTGCTCAATCAAAAGTATGGTTTAAATCTGTTAGCTGAATGCACAGATCAGAAAGAAGTTTCACCGAATGATTCTGTGTAGTTTATATTTGAAGACATTCCTTTTTCCACTATTACCCTCTTAGCGCTCCGAATCTCCACTTGCATTTTCTACAAAAAGAGTGTTTTATAACTGCTCAATCAAAAATATGTTTTATCTCTGTTAACTGAATTTACAGATCAGAAATAAGTTTCACAGAATGCATCTGTGTAGTTTTTATTTGAAGATATTCTTTTTCCCAATGTAGGCCTATTAGCGCTTAGCATGTCCAATTGCAGTTTCTACAGAAAGAGTGTTTCAGAACGGCTCAATGAAAAGTAAGGTTCAACTCTGTTAGTTGAATGCACAGAACAGAAAGAATTTTCAGAGAATGCTACTGTGTAGTTTATATTTGAATATATTCCTTTCTCCACTATTACCCTCTTAGCGCTCCGAATTTCCACTTGCATTTTCTACAGAAAGAGTGTTTCAGAACGGCTCAATCAAAACTAAGGTTCAACTCTTTTAGTTGAACAAACAGAACAGAAAGAAGTTTCACACAATTCTTCTGTGTAGTTTTTATTTGTAGACATTCTTTTTCCCAATATAGGCCTCTTAGCGCTCAGAATGTCCAATTGCAGTTTCTACAGAAAGAGTGTTTCAGAACGGCTCAATCAAAAGTAAGGTTCAACTCTGTTAGTTGAATGCACAGAACAGAAAGAAGTTTCACACAATGCTTCTGTGTAGTTTATATTTGAACATATTCTTTTTTCCACTATTACCCACTTAGCACTACGAATGTCCAGTTGCATTTTCTACAGACAGAGTGTTTCAAAACTGCTCAATCAGAAGTATGGTTTAACTCTGTTAGCTGAATGCTCAGATCAGAAAGAAGTTTCACACAATGCTTCTGTGTAGTTTTTATTTGAAGATATTATTTTTCCCAATAGAGGCCTCTTAGCGCTCAGAATGTCCAATTGCAGTTTCTACAGAAAGAGTGTTTCAGAAAGGCTCAATCAAAAGTAAGATTCAACTCTGTTAGTTGAATGCAAAGAACAGAAAGAAGTTTCTTACAATGCTTCTGTGTAGTTTATATTTGAACATATTTTTTTTTCCACTATTACCCACTTAGCGCTACGAATGTCCAGTTGCATTTTCTACAGACAGAGTGTTTCAAAACTGCTCAATCAAAAGTATGGTTTAACTCTGTCAGCTGAATGCTCAGATCAGAAAGAAGTTTCACAGAATGCTTCTGTGTAGTTTATATATGAATATATTCCTTTTTCCACTACTACTCTCTTAGCGCTCCAAATGTCCAGTTGCATTTTCTACAGAAAGAGTGTTCAGATCTGCTCAATCAAAAGTATGGTTTAACTCTGTTAGCTGAATGCACAGATCAGAAAGAAGTTTCACAGAATGATTCTGTGTAGTTTATATTTGGAGACATTCCTTTTTCCACTATTACCCTCTTAGCGCTCCAAATCTCCACTTGCATTTTCTACAGAAAGAGTGTTTCAGAACGGCTCAATCAAAACTAAGGTTCAACTCCTTTAGTTGAACAAACAGAACAGAAAGAAGTTTCACACAATTCTTCTGGGTAGTTTTTATTTGTAGACATTCTTTTTCCCAATATAGGCCTCTTAGCGCTCAGAATGTCCAATTGCAGTTTCTACAGAAAGAGTGTTTCAGAACGGCTCAATCAAAAGTAAGGTTCAACTCTGTTAGTTGAATGCACAGAACAGAAAGAAGTTTCATACAATGCTTCTGTGTAGTTTATATTTGAACATATTCTTTTTTCCACTATTACCCACTTGGCGCTACGAATGTCCAGTTGCATTTTCTACAGACAGAGTGTTTCAAAACTGCTCAATCAAAAGTATGGTTTAACTCTGTTAGCTGAATGCTCAGATCAGAAAGAAGTTTCACAGAATGCTTCTGTGTAGTTTATATTTGAATATATTCCTTTTTCCACTACTACTCTCTTAGCGCTCCAAATGTCCAGTTGCATTTTCTACAGAAAGAGTGTTCAGATCTGCTCAATCAAAATTATGGTTTAACTCTGTTAGCTGAATGCACAGATCAGAAAGAAGTTTCACAGAATGATTCTGTGTAGTTTATATTTGGAGACATTCCTTTTTCCACTATTACCCTCTTAGCGCTCCGAATCTCCACTTGCATTTTCTACAGAAAGAGTGTTTCAGAACGGCTCAATCAAAACTAAGGTTCAACTCTTTTAGTTGAACAAACAGAACAGAAAGAAGTTTCACACAATTCTTCTGTGTAGTTTTTATTTGTAGACATTCTTTTTCCCAATATAGGCCTCTTAGCGCTCAGAATGTCCAATTGCAGTTTCTACAGAAAGAGTGTTTCAGAAGGGCTCAATCAAAAATATGTTTTATCTCTGTTAACTGAATTTACAGATCAGAAATAAGTTTCACAGAATGCATCTGTGTAGTTTTTATTTGAAGATATTCTTTTTCCCAATGTAGGCCTCTTAGCGCTTAGCATGTCCAATTGCAGTTTCTACAGAAAGAGTGTTTCAGAACGGCTCAATCAAAAGTAAGGTTCAACTCTGTTAGTTGAATGCACAGAACAGAAAGAATTTTCACAGAATGCTACTGTGTAGTTTATATTTGAATATATTCCTTTTTCCACTATTACCCTCTTAGCGCTGCGAATGTCCACTTGCATTTTCTACAGAAAGAGTGTTCAGAACTGCGCAATCAAAAGTATGGTTTAACTCTGTTAGCTTAATGAACATATCAGAAATAAGTTTCACACAATGCTTCCGTGTAGTTTTTATTTGAAGATATTATTTTTCCCAATAGAGGCCTCTTAGCGCTCAGAATGTCCAATTGCAGTTTCTACAGAAAGAGTGTTTCAGAAAGGCTCAATCAAAAGTAAGATTCAACTCCGTTAGTTGAATGCACAGAACAGGAAGAAGTTTCATACAATGCTTCTGTGTAGTTTATATTTGAACATATTTTTTTTTCCACTATTACCCATTTAGCGCTACGAATGTCCAGTTGCATTTTCTACAGACAGAGTGTTTCAAAACTGCTCAAACAAAAGTATGGTTTAACTCTGTCAGCTGAATGCTCAGATCAGAAAGAAGTTTCACAGAATGCTTCTGTGTAGTTTATATTTTAATATATTCCTTTTTCCACTACTACGCTCTTAGCGCTCCAAATGTCCAGTTGCATTTTCTACAGAAGGAGTGTTCAGATCTGCTCAATCAAAAGTATGGTTTAACTCTGTTAGCTGAATGCACAGATCAGAAAGAAGTTTCACCGAATGATTCTGTGTAGTTTATATTTGAAGACATTCCTTTTTCCACTATTACCCTCTTAGCGCTCCGAATCTCCACTTGCATTTTCTACAAAAAGAGTGTTTCATAACTGCTCAATCAAAAATATGTTTTATCTCTGTTAACTGAATTTACAGATCAGAAATAAGTTTCACAGAATGCATCTGTGTAGTTTTTATTTGATGATATTCTTTTTCCCAATGTAGGCCTCTTAGCGCTTAGCATGTCGAATTGCAGTTTCTACAGAAAGAGTGTTTCAGAACGGCTCAATCAAAAGTAAGGTTCAACTCTGTTAGTTGAATGCACAGAACAGAAAGAATTTTCACAGAATGCTACTGTGTAGTTTATATTTGAATATATTCCTTTCTCCACTATTACCCTCTTAGCGCTCCGAATGTCCACTTGCATTTTCTACAGAAAGAGTGTTCAGAACTGCGCAATCAAAAGTATGGTTTAACTCTGTTAGCTTAATGAACATATCAGAAATAAGTTTCACACAATGCTTCTGTGTAGTTTTAATTTGAAGATATTATTTTTCCCAATAGAGGCCTCTTAGCGCTCAGAATGTCCAATTGCAGTTTCTACAGAAAGAGTGTTTCAGAAAGGCTCAATCAAAAGTAAGGTTCAACTCTGTTAGTTGAATGCACAGAACAGAAAGAAATTTCATACAATGCTTCTGTGTATTTTATATTTCAACATATTCTTTTTTCCACTATTACCCACTTGGCGCTACGAATGTCCAGTTGCATTTTCTACAGACAGAGTGTTTCAAAACTGCTCAATCAAAAGTATGGTTTAACTCTGTTAGCTGAATGCTCAGATCAGAAAGAAGTTTCACAGAATGCTTCTGTGTAGTTTATATTCGAATATATTCCTTTTTCCACTACTACTCCCTTAGCGCTCCAAATGTCCAGATGCATTTTCTACAGAAAGAGTGTTCAGATCTGCTCAATCAAAAGTATGGTTTAATTCTGTTAGCTGAATGCACAGATCAGAAAGAAGTTTCACAGAATGATTCTGTGTAGTTTATATTTGGAGACATTCCTTTTTCCACTATTACCCTCTTAGCGCTCCGAATCTCCACTTGCATTTTCTACAGAAAGAGTGTTTCAGAACGGCTCAATCAAAACTAAGGTTCAACTCTTTTAGTTGAACAAACAGAACAGAAAGAAGTTTCACACAATTCTTCTGTGTAGTTTTTATTTGTAGACATTCTTTTTACCAATATAGGCCTCTTAGCACTCAGAATGTCCAATTGCAGTTTCTACAGAGAGAGTGTTTCAGAACGGCTCAATCAAAAGTAAGATTCAACTCTGTTAGTTGAATGCACAGAACAGAAAGATGTTTCATACAATGCTTCTGTGTAGTTTATATTTGAACATATTCTTTTTTCCACTATTAACCACTTAGCGCTAGGAATGTCCAGTTGCATTTTCTACAGACAGAGTGTTTCCAAACTGCTCAATCAAAAGTATGGTTTAACTCTGTTAGCTGAATGCTCAGATCAGAAAGAAGTTTCACACAATGCTTCTGTGTAGTTTTTATTTGAAGATATTATTTTTCCCAATAGAGGCCTCTTAGCGCTCAGAATGTCCAATTGCAGTTTCTACAGAAAGAGTGTTTCAGAAAGGCTCAATCAAAAGTAAGATTCAACTCTGTTAGTTGAATGCAAAGAACAGAAAGAAGTTTCTTACAATGCTTCTGTGTAGTTTATATTTGAACATATTTTTTTTTCCACTATTACCCACTTAGCGCTACGAATGTCCAGTTGCATTTTCTACAGACAGAGTGTTTCAAAACTGCTCAATCAAAAGTATGGTTTAACTCTGTCAGCTGAATGCTCAGATCAGAAAGAAGTTTCACAGAATGCTTCTGTGTAGTTTATATATGAATATATTCCTTTTTCCACTACTACTCTCTTAGCGCTCCAAATGTCCAGTTGCATTTTCTACAGAAAGAGTGTTCAGATCTGCTCAATCAAAAGTATGGTTTAACTCTGTTAGCTGAATGCACAGATCAGAAAGAAGTTTCACAGAATGATTCTGTGTAGTTTATATTTGGAGACATTCCTTTTTCCACTATTACCCTCTTAGCGCTCCAAATCTCCACTTGCATTTTCTACAGAAAGAGTGTTTCAGAACGGCTCAATCAAAACTAAGGTTCAACTCCTTTAGTTGAACAAACAGAACAGAAAGAAGTTTCACACAATTCTTCTGGGTAGTTTTTATTTGTAGACATTCTTTTTCCCAATATAGGCCTCTTAGCGCTCAGAATGTCCAATTGCAGTTTCTACAGAAAGAGTGTTTCAGAACGGCTCAATCAAAAGTAAGATTCAACTCTGTTAGTTGAATGCACAGAACAGAAAGAAGTTTCATACAATGCTTCTGTGTAGTTTATATTTGAACATATTCTTTTTTCCACTATTACCCACTTGGCGCTACGAATGTCCAGTTGCATTTTCTACAGACAGAGTGTTTCAAAACTGCTCAATCAAAAGTATGGTTTAACTCTGTTAGCTGAATGCTCAGATCAGAAAGAAGTTTCACAGAATGCTTCTGTGTAGTTTATATTTGAATATATTCCTTTTTCCACTACTACGCTCTTAGCGCTCCAAATGTCCAGTTGCATTTTCTACAGAAAGAGTGTTCAGATCTGCTCAATCAAAATTATGGTTTAACTCTGTTAGCTGAATGCACAGATCAGAAAGAAGTTTCACAGAATGATTCTGTGTAGTTTATATTTGGAGACATTCCTTTTTCCACTATTACCCTCTTAGCGCTCCGAATCTCCACTTGCATTTTCTACAGAAAGAGTGTTTCAGAACGGCTCAATCAAAACTAAGGTTCAACTCTTTTAGTTGAACAAACAGAACAGAAAGAAGTTTCACACAATTCTTCTGTGTAGTTTTTATTTGTAGACATTCTTTTTCCCAATATAGGCCTCTTAGCGCTCAGAATGTCCAATTGCAGTTTCTACAGAAAGAGTGTTTCAGAAGGGCTCAATCAAAAATATGTTTTATCTCTGTTAACTGAATTTACAGATCAGAAATAAGTTTCACAGAATGCATCTGTGTAGTTTTTATTTGAAGATATTCTTTTTCCCAATGTAGCCCTCTTAGCGCTTAGCATGTCCAATTTCAGTTTCTACAGAAAGAGTGTTTCAGAACGGCTCAATCAAAAGTAAGGTTCAACTCTGTTAGTTGAATGCACAGAACAGAAAGAATTTTCACAGAATGCTACTGTGTAGTTTATATTTGAATATATTCCTTTTTCCACTATTACCCTCTTAGCGCTGCGAATGTCCACTTGCATTTTCTACAGAAAGAGTGTTCAGAACTGCGCAATCAAAAGTATGGTTTAACTCTGTTAGCTTAATGAACATATCAGAAATAAGTTTCACACAATGCTTCCGTGTAGTTTTTATTTGAAGATATTATTTTTCCCAATAGAGGCCTCTTAGCGCTCAGAATGTCCAATTGCAGTTTCTACAGAAAGAGTGTTTCAGAAAGGCTCAATCAAAAGTAAGGTTCAACTCTGTTAGTTGAATGCACAGAACAGAAAGAATTTTCACAGAATGCTACTGTGTAGTTTATATTTGAATATATTCCTTTTTCCACTATTACCCTCTTAGCCCTGGGAATGTCCACTTGCATTTTCTACAGAAAGAGTGTTCAGAACTGCGCAATCAAAAGTATGGTTTAACTCTGTTAGCTTAATGAACATATCAGAAATAAGTTTCACACAATGCTTCCGTGTAGTTTTTATTTGAAGATATTATTTTTCCCAATAGAGGCCTCTTAGCGCTCAGAATGTCCAATTGCAGTTTCTACAGAAAGAGTGTTTCAGAAAGGCTCAATCAAAAGTAAGATTCAACTCTGTTAGTTGAATGCACAGAACAGAAAGAAGTTTCATACAATGCTTCTGTGTAGTTTATATTTGAACATATTTTTTTTTCCACTATTACCCATTTAGCGCTACGAATGTCCAGTTGCATTTTCTACAGACAGAGTGTTTCAAAACTGCTCAAACAAAAGTATGGTTTAACTCTGTCAGCTGAATGCTCAGATCAGAAAGAAGTTTCACAGAATGCTTCTGTGTAGTTTATATTTTAATATATTCCTTTTTCCACTACTACGCTCTTAGCGCTCCAAATGTCCAGTTGCATTTTCTACAGAAGGAGTGTTCAGATCTGCTCAATCAAAAGTATGGTTTAAATCTGTTAGCTGAATGCACAGATCAGAAAGAAGTTTCACCGAATGATTCTGTGTAGTTTATATTTGAAGACATTCCTTTTTCCACTATTACCCTCTTAGCGCTCCGAATCTCCACTTGCATTTTCTACAAAAAGAGTGTTTCATAACTGCTCAATCAAAAATATGTTTTATCTCTGTTAACTGAATTTACAGATCAGAAATAAGTTTCACAGAATGCATCTGTGTAGTTTTTATTTGATGATATTCTTTTTCCCAATGTAGGCCTCTTAGCGCTTAGCATGTCGAATTGCAGTTTCTACAGAAAGAGTGTTTCAGAACGGCTCAATCAAAAGTAAGGTTCAACTCTGTTAGTTGAATGCACAGAACAGAAAGAATTTTCACAGAATGCTACTGTGTAGTTTATATTTGAATATATTCCTTTCTCCACTATTACCCTCTTAGCGCTCCGAATGTCCACTTGCATTTTCTACAGAAAGAGTGTTCAGAACTGCGCAATCAAAAGTATGGTTTAACTCTGTTAGCTTAATGAACATATCAGAAATAAGTTTCACACAATGCTTCTGTGTAGTTTTAATTTGAAGATATTATTTTTCCCAATAGAGGCCTCTTAGCGCTCAGAATGTCCAATTGCAGTTTCTACAGAAAGAGTGTTTCAGAAAGGCTCAATCAAAAGTAAGGTTCAACTCTGTTAGTTGAATGCACAGAACAGAAAGAAATTTCATACAATGCTTCTGTGTATTTTATATTTCAACATATTCTTTTTTCCACTATTACCCACTTGGCGCTACGAATGTCCAGTTGCATTTTCTACAGACAGAGTGTTTCAAAACTGCTCAATCAAAAGTATGGTTTAACTCTGTTAGCTGAATGCTCAGATCAGAAAGAAGTTTCACAGAATGCTTCTGTGTAGTTTATATTCGAATATATTCCTTTTTCCACTACTACTCCCTTAGCGCTCCAAATGTCCAGATGCATTTTCTACAGAAAGAGTGTTCAGATCTGCTCAATCAAAAGTATGGTTTAATTCTGTTAGCTGAATGCACAGATCAGAAAGAAGTTTCACAGAATGATTCTGTGTAGTTTATATTTGGAGACATTCCTTTTTCCACTATTACCCTCTTAGCGCTCCGAATCTCCACTTGCATTTTCTACAGAAAGAGTGTTTCAGAACGGCTCAATCAAAACTAAGGTTCAACTCTTTTAGTTGAACAAACAGAACAGAAAGAAGTTTCACACAATTCTTCTGTGTAGTTTTTATTTGTAGACATTCTTTTTACCAATATAGGCCTCTTAGCACTCAGAATTTCCAATTGCAGTTTCTACAGAGAGAGTGTTTCAGAACGGCTCAATCAAAAGTAAGATTCAACTCTGTTAGTTGAATGCACAGAACAGAAAGATGTTTCATACAATGCTTCTGTGTAGTTTATATTTGAACATATTCTTTTTTCCACTATTAACCACTTAGCGCTAGGAATGTCCAGTTGCATTTTCTACAGACAGAGTGTTTCCAAACTGCTCAATCAAAAGTATGGTTTAACTCTGTTAGCTGAATGCTCAGATCAGAAAGAAGTTTCACACAATGCTTCTGTGTAGTTTTTATTTGAAGATATTATTTTTCCCAATAGAGGCCTCTTAGCGCTCAGAATGTCCAATTGCAGTTTCTACAGAAAGAGTGTTTCAGAAAGGCTCAATCAAAAGTAAGATTCAACTCTGTTAGTTGAATGCAAAGAACAGAAAGAAGTTTCTTACAATGCTTCTGTGTAGTTTATATTTGAACATATTTTTTTTTCCACTATTACCCACTTAGCGCTACGAATGTCCAGTTGCATTTTCTACAGACAGAGTGTTTCAAAACTGCTCAATCAAAAGTATGGTTTAACTCTGTCAGCTGAATGCTCAGATCAGAAAGAAGTTTCACAGAATGCTTCTGTGTAGTTTATATATGAATATATTCCTTTTTCCACTACTACTCTCTTAGCGCTCCAAATGTCCAGTTGCATTTTCTACAGAAAGAGTGTTCAGATCTGCTCAATCAAAAGTATGGTTTAACTCTGTTAGCTGAATGCACAGATCAGAAAGAAGTTTCACAGAATGACTCTGTGTAGTTTATATTTGGAGACATTCCTTTTTCCACTATTACCCTCTTAGCGCTCCAAATCTCCACTTGCATTTTCTACAGAAAGAGTGTTTCAGAACGGCTCAATCAAAACTAAGGTTCAACTCCTTTAGTTGAACAAACAGAACAGAAAGAAGTTTCACACAATTCTTCTGGGTAGTTTTTATTTGTAGACATTCTTTTTCCCAATATAGGCCTCTTAGCGCTCAGAATGTCCAATTGCAGTTTCTACAGAAAGAGTGTTTCAGAACGGCTCAATCAAAAGTAAGGTTCAACTCTGTTAGTTGAATGCACAGAACAGAAAGAAGTTTCATACAATGCTTCTGTGTAGTTTATATTTGAACATATTCTTTTTTCCACTATTACCCACTTGGCGCTACGAATGTCCAGTTGCATTTTCTACAGACAGAGTGTTTCAAAACTGCTCAATCAAAAGTATGGTTTAACTCTGTTAGCTGAATGCTCAGATCAGAAAGAAGTTTCACAGAATGCTTCTGTGTAGTTTATATTTGAATATATTCCTTTTTCCACTACTACTCTCTTAGCGCTCCAAATGTCCAGTTGCATTTTCTACAGAAAGAGTGTTCAGATCTGCTCAATCAAAATTATGGTTTAACTCTGTTAGCTGAATGCACAGATCAGAAAGAAGTTTCACAGAATGATTCTGTGTAGTTTATATTTGGAGACATTCCTTTTTCCACTATTACCCTCTTAGCGCTCCGAATCTCCACTTGCATTTTCTACAGAAAGGGTATTTCAGAACGGCTCAATCAAAACTAAGGTTCAACTCTTTTAGTTGAACAAACAGAACAGAAAGAAGTTTCACACAATTCTTCTGTGTAGTTTTTATTTGTAGACATTCTTTTTCCCAATATAGGCCTCTTAGCGCTCAGAATGTCCAATTGCAGTTTCTACAGAAAGAGTGTTTCAGAAGGGCTCAATCAAAAATATGTTTTATCTCTGTTAACTGAATTTACAGATCAGAAATAAGTTTCACAGAATGCATCTGTGTAGTTTTTATTTGAAGATATTCTTTTACCCAATGTAGGCCTCTTAGCGCTTAGCATGTCCAATTGCAGTTTCTACAGAAAGAGTGTTTCAGAACGGCTCAATCAAAAGTAAGGTTCAACTCTGTTAGTTGAATGCACAGAACAGAAAGAAGTTTCATACAATGCTTCTGTGTAGTTTATATTTGAACATATTCCCTTTTCCACTATTACCCACTTAGCGCTCCAAATGTCCAGTTGCATTTTCTACAGAAAGAATGTTCAGATCTGCTCAATCAAAAGTATGGTTTAACACTGTTAGCTGAATGCACAGATCAGAAAGAAGTTTCACCGAATGATTCTGTGTTGTTTATATTTGAAGACAATCCTTTTTCCACTATTACCCTCTTAGCGCTCCGTATCTCCACTTGCATTTTCTACAAAAAGAGTGTTTCATAACTGCTCAATCAAAAATATGTTTTATCTCTGTTAACTGAATTTACAGCTCAGAAATAAGTTTCACAGAATGCATCTGTGTAGTTTTTATTTGAAGATATTCTTTTTCCCAATGTAGGCCTCTTAGCGCTTAGCATGTCCAATTGCAGTTTCTACAGAAAGAGTGTTTCAGAACGGCTCAATCAAAAGTAAGTTTCAACTCTGTTAGTTGAATGCACAGAACAGAAAGTATTTTCACAGAATGCTACTGTGTAGTTTATATTTGAATATATTCCTTTTTCCACTATTACCCTCTTAGCGCTCCGAATGTCCACTTGCATTTTCTACAGAAAGAGTGTTCAGAACTGCGCAATCCAAAGTATGGTTTAACTCTGTTAGCTTAATGAACATATCAGAAATAATTTTCACACAATGCTTCTGTGTAGTTTTTATTTGAAGATATTAATTTTCCCAATAGAGGCCTCTTAGCGCTCAGAATGTCCAATTGCAGTTTCTACCGAAAGAGTGTTTCAGAAAGGCTCAATCAAAAGTAAGGTTCAACTCTGTTAGTTGAATGCACAGAACAGAAAAAAGTTTCATACAATGCTTCTGTGTAGTTTATATTTGAACGTATTCTTTTTTCCACTATTACCCACTTAGCGCTACGAATGTCCAGTTGCATTTTCTACAGACAGAGTGTTTCAAAACTGCTCAATCAAAAGTATGGTTTAACTCTGTTAGCTGAATGCTCAGATCAGAAAGAAGTTTCACAGAATGCTTCTGTGTAGTTTATATTTGAATATATTCCGTTTTCCACTACTACTCTCTTAGCGCTCCAAATGTCCAGTTGCATTATCTACAGAAAGAGTGTTCAGATCTGCTCAATCAAAAGTATGGTTTAACTCTGTTAGCTGAATGCACAGATCAGAAAGAAGTTTCACACAATAATTCTGTGTAGTTTATATTTGGAGACATTCCTTTTTCCACTATTACCCTCTTAGCGCTCCGAATCTCCACTTGCATTTTCTACAGAAAGAGTGTTTCAGAACGGCTCAATCAAAACTAAGGTTCAACTCTTTTAGTTGACCAAACAGAACAGAAAGTAGTTTCACACAATTCTTCTGTGTAGTTTTTATTTGTAGACATTCTTTTTCCCAATATAGGCCTCCTAGCGCTCAGAATGTCCAATTGCAGTTTCTACCGAAAGAGTGTTTCAGAAAGGCTCAATCAAAAGTAAGGTTCAACTCTGTTAGTTGAATGCACAGAACAGAAAGAAGTTTCATACAATTCTTCTGTGTAGTTTATATTTGAACATATTCTTTTTTCCACTATTACCCACTTGGCGCTACGAATGTCCAGTTGCATTTTCTACAGACAGAGTGTTTCAAAACTGCTCAATCAAAAGTATGGTTTAACTCTGTTAGCTGAATGCTCAGATGAGAAAGAAGTTTCACAGAATGCTTCTGTGTAGTTTATATTTGAATATATTCCTTTTTCCATTACTACTCTCTTAGCGCTCAAATGTCCAGTTGCATTTTCTACAGAAAAAGTGTTCAGATCTGCTCAATCAAAAGTATGGTTTTACTCTGTTAGCTGAATGCACAGATCAGAAAGAAGTTTCAGAGAATGATTCTGTGTAGTTTATATTTGGAGACATTCCTTTTTCCACTATTACCCTCTTAGCGCTCCGAATCTCCACTTGCATTTTCTACAGAAAGAGTGTTTCAGAACGGCTCAATCAAAACTAAGGTTCAACTCTTTTAGTTGAACAAACAGAACAGAAAGAAGTTTCACACAATTCTTCTGTGTAGTTTTTATTTGTAGACATTCTTTTTCCCAATATAGGCCCCTTAGCGCTCAGAATGTCCAATTGCAGTTTCTACAGAATGAGTGTTTCAGAACGGCTCAATCAAAAGTAAGGTTCAACTCTGTTAGTTGAATGCACAGAACAGAAAGAAGTTTCATACAATGCTTCTGTGTAGTTTATATTTGAACATATTCTTTTTTCCACTATTACCCACTTAGCGCTACGAATGTCCAGTTGCATTTTCTACAGCCAGAGTGTTTCAAAACTGCTCAATCAAAAGTATGGTTTAACTCTGTTAGCTGAATGCTCAGATCAGAAAGAAGTTTCACAGAATGCTTCTGTGTAGTTTATATTTGAATATATTCCTTTTTCCACTACTACGCTCTTAGCGCTCCAAATGTCCAGTTGCATTTTCTACAGAAAGAATGTTCAGATCTGCTCAATCAAAAGTATGGTTTAACTCTGTTAGCTGAATGCACAGATCAGAAAGAAGTTTCACCGAATGATTCTGTGTTGTTTATATTTGAAGACATTCCTTTTTCCACTATTACCCTCTTAGCGCTCCGAATCTCCACTTGCATTTTCTACAAAAAGAGTGTTTCATAACTGCTCAATCAAAAATATGTTTTATCTCTGTTAACTGAATTTACAGATCAGAAATAAGTTTCACAGAATGCATCTGTGTAGTTTTTATTTGAAGATATTCTTTTTCCCAATGTAGGCCTCTTAGCGCTTAGCATGTCCAATTGCAGTTTCTACAGAAAGAGTGTTTCAGAACGGCTCAATCAAAAGTAAGGTTCAACTCTGTTAGTTGAATGCACAGAACAGAAAGAATTTTCACAGAATGCTACTGTGTAGTTTATATTTGAATATATTCCTTTCTCCACTATTACCCTCTTAGCGCTCCGAATGTCCACTTGCATTTTCTACAGAAAGAGTGTTCAGAACTGCGCAATCAAAAGTATGGTTTAACTCTGTTAGCTTAATGAACATATCAGAAATAAGTTTCACACAATGCTTCTGTGTAGTTTTAATTTGAAGATATTATTTTTCCCAATAGAGGCCTCTTAGCGCTCAGAATGTCCAATTGCAGTTTCTACAGAAAGAGTGTTTCAGAAAGGCTCAATCAAAAGTAAGGTTCAACTCTGTTAGTTGAATGCACAGAACAGAAAGAAATTTCATACAATGCTTCTGTGTATTTTATATTTCAACATATTCTTTTTTCCACTATTACCCACTTGGCGCTACGAATGTCCAGTTGCATTTTCTACAGACAGAGTGTTTCAAAACTGCTCAATCAAAAGTATGGTTTAACTCTGTTAGCTGAATGCTCAGATCAGAAAGAAGTTTCACAGAATGCTTCTGTGTAGTTTATATTCGAATATATTCCTTTTTCCACTACTACTCCCTTAGCGCTCCAAATGTCCAGATGCATTTTCTACAGAAAGAGTGTTCAGATCTGCTCAATCAAAAGTATGGTTTAATTCTGTTAGCTGAATGCACAGATCAGAAAGAAGTTTCACAGAATGATTCTGTGTAGTTTATATTTGGAGACATTCCTTTTTCCACTATTACCCTCTTAGCGCTCCGAATCTCCACTTGCATTTTCTACAGAAAGAGTGTTTCAGAACGGCTCAATCAAAACTAAGGTTCAACTCTTTTAGTTGAACAAACAGAACAGAAAGAAGTTTCACACAATTCTTCTGTGTAGTTTTTATTTGTAGACATTCTTTTTACCAATATAGGCCTCTTAGCACTCAGAATGTCCAATTGCAGTTTCTACAGAGAGAGTGTTTCAGAACGGCTCAATGAAAAGTAAGATTCAACTCTGTTAGTTGAATGCACAGAACAGAAAGATGTTTCATACAATGCTTCTGTGTAGTTTATATTTGAACATATTCTTTTTTCCACTATTAACCACTTAGCGCTAGGAATGTCCAGTTGCATTTTCTACAGACAGAGTGTTTCCAAACTGCTCAATCAAAAGTATGGTTTAACTCTGTTAGCTGAATGCTCAGATCAGAAAGAAGTTTCACACAATGCTTCTGTGTAGTTTTTATTTGAAGATATTATTTTTCCCAATAGAGGCCTCTTAGCGCTCAGAATGTCCAATTGCAGTTTCTACAGAAAGAGTGTTTCAGAAAGGCTCAATCAAAAGTAAGATTCAACTCTGTTAGTTGAATGCAAAGAACAGAAAGAAGTTTCTTACAATGCTTCTGTGTAGTTTATATTTGAACATATTTTTTTTTCCACTATTACCCACTTAGCGCTACGAATGTCCAGTTGCATTTTCTACAGACAGAGTGTTTCAAAACTGCTCAATCAAAAGTATGGTTTAACTCTGTCAGCTGAATGCTCAGATCAGAAAGAAGTTTCACAGAATGCTTCTGTGTAGTTTATATATGAATATATTCCTTTTTCCACTACTACTCTCTTAGCGCTCCAAATGTCCAGTTGCATTTTCTACAGAAAGAGTGTTCAGATCTGCTCAATCAAAAGTAAGGTTTAACTCTGTTAGCTGAATGCACAGATCAGAAAGAAGTTTCACAGAATGATTCTGTGAAGTTTATATTTGGAGACATTCCTTTTTCCACTATTACCCTCTTAGCGCTCCAAATCTCCACTTGCATTTTCTACAGAAAGAGTGTTTCAGAACGGCTCAATCAAAACTAAGGTTCAACTCCTTTAGTTGAACAAACAGAACAGAAAGAAGTTTCACACAATTCTTCTGGGTAGTTTTTATTTGTAGACATTCTTTTTCCCAATATAGGCCTCTTAGCGCTCAGAATGTCCAATTGCAGTTTCTACAGAAAGAGTGTTTCAGAACGGCTCAATCAAAAGTAAGGTTCAACTCTGTTAGTTGAATGCACAGAACAGAAAGAAGTTTCATACAATGCTTCTGTGTAGTTTATATTTGAACATATTCTTTTTTCCACTATTACCCACTTGGCGCTACGAATGTCCAGTTGCATTTTCTACAGACAGAGTGTTTCAAAACTGCTCAATCAAAAGTATGGTTTAACTCTGTTAGCTGAATGCTCAGATCAGAAAGAAGTTTCACAGAATGCTTCTGTGTAGTTTATATTTGAATATATTCCTTTTTCCACTACTACTCTCTTAGCGCTCCAAATGTCCAGTTGCATTTTCTACAGAAAGAGTGTTCAGATCTGCTCAATCAAAATTATGGTTTAACTCTGTTAGCTGAATGCACAGATCAGAAAGAAGTTTCACAGAATGATTCTGTGTAGTTTATATTTGGAGACATTCCTTTTTCCACTATTACCCTCTTAGCGCTCCGAATCTCCACTTGCATTTTCTACAGAAAGGGTGTTTCAGAACGGCTCAATCAAAACTAAGGTTCAACTCTTTTAGTTGAACAAACAGAACAGAAAGAAGTTTCACACAATTCTTCTGTGTAGTTTTTATTTGTAGACATTCTTTTTCCCAATATAGGCCTCTTAGCGCTCAGAATGTCCAATTGCAGTTTCTACAGAAAGAGTGTTTCAGAAGGGCTCAATCAAAAATATGTTTTATCTCTGTTAACTGAATTTACAGATCAGAAATAAGTTTCACAGAATGCATCTGTGTAGTTTTTATTTGAAGATATTCTTTTACCCAATGTAGGCCTCTTAGCGCTTAGCATGTCCAATTGCAGTTTCTACAGAAAGAGTGTTTCAGAACGGCTCAATCAAAAGTAAGGTTCAACTCTGTTAGTTGAATGCACAGAACAGAAAGAAGTTTCATACAATGCTTCTGTGTAGTTTATATTTGAACATATTCCCTTTTCCACTATTACCCACTTAGCGCTCCAAATGTCCAGTTGGATTTTCTACAGAAAGAATGTTCAGATCTGCTCAATCAAAAGTATGGTTTAACACTGTTAGCTGAATGCACAGATCAGAAAGAAGTTTCACCGAATGATTCTGTGTTGTTTATATTTGAAGACAATCCTTTTTCCACTATTACCCTCTTAGCGCTCCGTATCTCCACTTGCATTTTCTACAAAAAGAGTGTTTCATAACTGCTCAATCAAAAATATGTTTTATCTCTGTTAACTGAATTTACAGCTCAGAAATAAGTTTCACAGAATGCATCTGTGTAGTTTTTATTTGAAGATATTCTTTTTCCCAATGTAGGCCTCTTAGCGCTTAGCATGTCCAATTGCAGTTTCTACAGAAAGAGTGTTTCAGAACGGCTCAATCAAAAGTAAGTTTCAACTCTGTTAGTTGAATGCACAGAACAGAAAGAATTTTCACAGAATGCTACTGTGTAGTTTATATTTGAATATATTCCTTTTTCCACTATTACCCTCTTAGCGCTCCGAATGTCCACTTGCATTTTCTACAGAAAGAGCGTTCAGAACTGCGCAATCCAAAGTATGGTTTAACTCTGTTAGCTTAATGAACATATCAGAAATAATTTTCACACAATGCTTCTGTGTAGTTTTTATTTGAAGATATTAATTTTCCCAATAGAGGCCTCTTAGCGCTCAGAATGTCCAATTGCAGTTTCTACCGAAAGAGTGTTTCAGAAAGGCTCAATCAAAAGTAAGGTTCAACTCTGTTAGTTGAATGCACAGAACAGAAAAAAGTTTCATACAATGCTTCTGTGTAGTTTATATTTGAACGTATTCTTTTTTCCACTATTACCCACTTAGCGCTACGAATGTCCAGTTGCATTTTCTACAGACAGAGTGTTTCAAAACTGCTCAATCAAAAGTATGGTTTAACTCTGTTAGCTGAATGCTCAGATCAGAAAGAAGTTTCACAGAATGCTTCTGTGTAGTTTATATTTGAATATATTCCGTTTTCCACTACTACTCTCTTAGCGCTCCAAATGTCCAGTTGCATTATCTACAGAAAGAGTGTTCAGATCTGCTCAATCAAAAGTATGGTTTAACTCTGTTAGCTGAATGCACAGATCAGAAAGAAGTTTCACACAATAATTCTGTGTAGTTTATATTTGGAGACATTCCTTTTTCCACTATTACCCTCTTAGCGCTCCGAATCTCCACTTGCATTTTCTACAGAAAGAGTGTTTCAGAACGGCTCAATCAAAACTAAGGTTCAACTCTTTTAGTTGACCAAACAGAACAGAAAGTAGTTTCACACAATTCTTCTGTGTAGTTTTTATTTGTAGACATTCTTTTTCCCAATATAGGCCTCCTAGCGCTCAGAATGTCCAATTGCAGTTTCTACCGAAAGAGTGTTTCAGAAAGGCTCAATCAAAAGTAAGGTTCAACTCTGTTAGTTGAATGCACAGAACAGAAAGAAGTTTCATACAATTCTTCTGTGTAGTTTATATTTGAACATATTCTTTTTTCCACTATTACCCACTTGGCGCTACGAATGTCCAGTTGCATTTTCTACAGACAGAGTGTTTCAAAACTGCTCAATCAAAAGTATGGTTTAACTCTGTTAGCTGAATGCTCAGATGAGAAAGAAGTTTCACAGAATGCTTCTGTGTAGTTTATATTTGAATATATTCCTTTTTCCACTACTACTCTCTTAGCGCTCAAATGTCCAGTTGCATTTTCTACAGAAAAAGTGTTCAGATCTGCTCAATCAAAAGTATGGTTTTACTCTGTTAGCTGAATGCACAGATCAGAAAGAAGTTTCAGAGAATGATTCTGTGTAGTTTATATTTGGAGACATTCCTTTTTCCACTATTACCCTCTTAGCGCTCCGAATCTCCACTTGCATTTTCTACAGAAAGAGTGTTTCAGAACGGCTCAATCAAAACTAAGGTTCAACTCTTTTAGTTGAACAAACAGAACAGAAAGAAGTTTCACACAATTCTTCTGTGTAGTTTTTATTTGTAGACATTCTTTTTCCCAATATAGGCCCCTTAGCGCTCAGAATGTCCAATTGCAGTTTCTACAGAAAGAGTGTTTCAGAACGGCTCAATCAAAAGTAAGGTTCAACTCTGTTAGTTGAATGCACAGAACAGAAAGAAGTTTCATACAATGCTTCTGTGTAGTTTATATTTGAACATATTCTTTTTTCCACTATTACCCACTTAGCGCTACGAATGTCCAGTTGCATTTTCTACAGCCAGAGTGTTTCAAAACTGCTCAATCAAAAGTATGGTTTAACTCTGTTAGCTGAATGCTCAGATCAGAAAGACGTTTCACAGAATGCTTCTGTGTAGTTTATATTTGAATATATTCCTTTTTCCACTACTACGCTCTTAGCGCTCCAAATGTCCAGTTGCATTTTCTACAGAAAGAATGTTCAGATCTGCTCAATCAAAAGTATGGTTTAACACTGTTAGCTGAATGCACAGATCAGAAAGAAGTTTCACCGAATGATTCTGTGTTGTTTATATTTGAAGACATTCCTTTTTCCACTATTACCCTCTTAGCGCTCCGAATCTCCACTTGCATTTTCTACAAAAAGAGTGTTTCATAACTGCTCAATCAAAAATATGTTTTATCTCTGTTAACTGAATTTACAGATCAGAAATAAGTTTCACAGAATGCATCTGTGTAGTTTTTATTTGAAGATATTCTTTTTCCCAATGTAGGCCTCTTAGCGCTTAGCATGTCCAATTGCAGTTTCTACAGAAAGAGTGTTTCAGAACGGCTCAATCAAAAGTAAGGTTCAACTCTGTTAGTTGAATGCACAGAACAGAAAGTATTTTCACAGAATGCTACTGTGTAGTTTATATTTGAATATATTCCTTTTTCCACTATTACCCTCTTAGCGCTCCGAATGTCCACTTGCATTTTCTACAGAAAGAGTGTTCAGAACTGCGCAATCAAAAGTATGGTTTAACTCTGTTAGCTTAATGAACATATCAGAAATAAGTTTCACGCAATGCTTCTGTGTAGTTTTTATTTGAAGATATTATTTTTCCCAATATAGGCCTCTTAGCGCTCAGAATGTCCAATTGCAGTTTCTACAGAAAGAGTGTTTCAGAAATGCTCAATCAAAAGTAAGGTTCAACTCTGTTAGTTGAATGCACAGAACAGAAAGAAGTTTCATACAGTGCTTCTGTGTAGTTTATATTTGAACGTATTCTTTTTTCCACTATTACCCACTTAGCGCTACGAATGTCCAGTTGCATTTTCTACAGACAGAGTGTTTCAAAACTGCTCAATCAAAAGTATGGTTTAACTCTGTTAGCTGAATGCTCAGATCAGAAAGAAGTTTCACAGAATGCTTCTGTGTAGTTTATATTTGAATATATTCCTTTTTCCACTACTACTCTCTTAGCGCTCCAAATGTGCAGTTGCATTTTCTACAGAAAGAGTGTTCAGATCTGCTCAATCAAAAGTATGGTTTAACTCTGTTAGCTGAATGCACAGATCAGAAAGAAGTTTCACACAATAATTCTGTGTAGTTTATATTTGGAGACATTCCTTTTTCCACTATTACCCTCTTAGCGCTCCGAATCTCCACTTGCATTTTCTACAGAAAGAGTGTTTCAGAACGGCTCAATCAAAACTAAGGTTATACTCTTTTAGTTGAACAAACAGAACAGAAAGTAGTTTCACACAATTCTTCTGTGTAGTTTTTATTTGTAGACATTCTTTTTCCCAATATAGGCCTCCTAGCGCTCAGAATGTCCAATTGCAGTTTCTACAGAAAGAGTGTTTCAGAAAGGCTCAATCAAAAGTAAGGTTCAACTCTGTTAGTTGAATGCACAGAACAGAAAGAAGTTTCATACAATGCTTCTGTGTAGTTTATAATTGAACATATTCTTTTTTCCACTATTACCCACTTAGCGCTACGAATGTCCAGTTGCATTTTCTACAGACAGAGTGTTTCAAAACTGCTCAATCAAAAGTATGGTTTAACTCTGTTAGCTGAATGCTCAGATCAGAAAGAAGTTTCACAGAATGCTTCTGTGTAGTTTATATTTGAATATATTCCTTTTTCCACTAGTACTCTCTTAGCGCTCCAAATGTCCAGTTGCATTTTCTACAGAAAGAGTGTTCAGATCTGCTCAATCAAAAGTATGGTTTAACTCTGTTAGCTGAATGCACAGATCAGAAAGAAGTTTCACAGAATGATTCTGTGTAGTTTATATTTGGAGACATTCCTTTTTCCACTATTACCCTCTTAGCGCTCCGAATCTCCACTTGCATTTTCTACAGAAAGTGTGTTTCAGAACGGCTCAATCAAAACTAAGGTTCAACTCTTTTAGTTGAACAAACAGAACAGAAAGAAGTTTCACACCATTCTTCTGTGTAGTTTTTATTTGTAGACATTCTTTTTCCCAATACAGGCCTCCTAGCGCTCAGAATGTCCAATTGCAGTTTCTACAGAAAGAGTATTTCAGAACGGCTTAATCAAAAGTAAGGTTCAACTCTGTTAGTTGAATGCACAGAACAGAAAGAAGTTTCATACAATGCTTCTGTGTAGTTTATATTTGAACATATTCTTTTTTCCACTATTACCCACTTAGCGCTACGAATGTCCAGTTGCATTTTCTACAGACAGACTGTTTCAAAACTGCTCAATCAAAAGTATGGTTTAACTCTGTTAGCTGAATGCTCAGATCAGAAAGAAGTTTCACAGAATGCTTCTGTGTAGTTTATATTTGAATATATTCCTTTTTCCACTACTACTCTCTTAGCGCTCCAAAAGTCCAGTTGCATTTTCTACAGAAAGAATGTTCAGATCTGCTCAATCAAAAGTATGGTTTAACTCTGTTAGCTGAATGCACAGATCAGAAAGAAGTTTCACCGAATGATTCTGTGTTGTTTATATTTGAAGACATTCCTTTTTCCGCTATTACCCTCTTAGCGCTCCGTATCTCCACTTGCATTTTCTACAAAAAGAGTGTTTCATAACTGCTCAATCAAAAATATGTTTTATCTCTGTTAACTGAATTTACAGCTCAGAAATAAGTTTCACAGAATGCATCTGTGTAGTTTTTATTTGAAGATATTCTTTTTCCCAATGTAGGCCTCTTAGCGCTTAGCATGTCCAATTGCTGTTTCTACAGAAAGAGTGTTTCAGAACGGCTCAATCAAAAGTAAGGTTCAACTCTGTTAGTTGAATGCACAGAACAGAAAGAATTTTCACAGAATGCTACTGTGTAGTTTATATTTGAATATATTCCTTTTTCCACTATTACCCCCTTAGCGCTCCGAATGTCCACTTGCATTTTCTACAGAAAGAGTGTTCAGAACTGCGCAATCCAAAGTATGGTTTAACTCTGTTAGCTTAATGAACATATCAGAAATAAGTTTCACACAATGCTTCTGTGTAGTTTTTATTTGAAGATATTAATTTTCCCAATATAGGCCTCTTAGCGCTCAGAATGTCCAATTGCAGTTTCTACAGAAAGAGTGTTTCAGAAAGGCTCAATCAAAAGTAAGGTTCAACTGTGTTAGTTGAATGCACAGAACAGAAAAATGTTTCATACAATGCTTCTGTGTAGTTTATATTTGAACGTATTCTTTTTTCCACTATTACCCACTTAGCGCTACGAATGTCCAGTTGCATTTTCTACAGACAGAGTGTTTCAAAACTGCTCAATCAAAAGTATGGTTTAACTCTGTTAGCTGAATGCTCAGATCAGAAAGAAGTTTCACAGAATGCTTCTGTGTAGTTTATATTTGAATATATTCATTTTCCACTACTACTCTCTTAGCGCTCCAAATGTGCAGTTGCATTTTCTACAGAAAGAGTGTTCAGATCTGCTCAATCAAAAGTATGGTTTAACTCTGTTAGCTGAATGCACAGATCAGAAAGAAGTTTCACACAATAATTCTGTGTAGTTTATATTTGGAGACATTCTTTTTCCACTATTACCCTCTTAGCGCTCCGAATCTCCACTTGCATTTTCTACAGAAAGAGTGTTTCAGAACGGCTCAATCAAAACTAAGGTTAAACTCTTTTAGTTGAACAAACAGAACAGAAAGTAGTTTCACACAATTCTTCTGTGTAGTTTTTATTTGTAGACATTCTTTTTCCCAATATAGGCCTCCTAGCGCTCAGAATGTCCAATTGCAGTTTCTACAGAAAGAGTGTTTCAGAAAGGCTCAATCAAAAGTAAGGTTCAACTCTGTTAGTTGAATGCACAGAACAGAAAGAAGTTTCATACAATGCTTCTGTGTAGTTTATAATTGAACATATTCTTTTTTCCACTATTACCCACTTAGCGCTACGAATGTCCAGTTGCATTTTCTACAGACAGAGTGTTTCAAAACTGCTCAATCAAAAGTATGGTTTAACTCTGTTAGCTGAATGCTCAGATCAGAAAGAAGTTTCACAGAATGCTTCTGTGTAGTTTATATTTGAATATATTCCTTTTTCCACTAGTACTCTCTTAGCGCTCCAAATGTCCAGTTGCATTTTCTACAGAAAGAGTGTTCAGATCTGCTCAATCAAAAGTATGGTTTAACTCTGTTAGCTGAATGCACAGATCAGAAAGAAGTTTCACAGAATGATTCTGTGTAGTTTATATTTGGAGACATTCCTTTTTCCACTATTACCCTCTTAGCGCTCCGAATCTCCACTTGCATTTTCTACAGAAAGAGTGTTTCAGAACGGCTCAATCAAAACTAAGGTTCAACTCTTTTAGTTGAACAAACAGAACAGAAAGAAGTTTCACACCATTCTTCTGTGTAGTTTTTATTTGTAGACATTCTTTTTCCCAATACAGGCCTCCTAGCGCTCAGAATGTCCAATTGCAGTTTCTACAGAAAGAGTATTTCAGAACGGCTTAATCAAAAGTAAGGTTCAACTCTGTTAGTTGAATGCACAGAACAGAAAGAAGTTTCATACAATGCTTCTGTGTAGTTTATATTTGAACATATTCTTTTTTCCACTATTACCCACTTAGCGCTACGAATGTCCAGTTGCATTTTCTACAGACAGACTGTTTCAAAACTGCTCAATCAAAAGTATGGTTTAACTCTGTTAGCTGAATGCTCAGATCAGAAAGAAGTTTCACAGAATGCTTCTGTGTAGTTTATATTTGAATATATTCCTTTTTCCACTACTACTCTCTTAGCGCTCCAAAAGTCCAGTTGCATTTTCTACAGAAAGAATGTTCAGATCTGCTCAATCAAAAGTATGTTTTAACTCTGTTAGCTGAATGCACAGATCAGAAAGAAGTTTCACCGAATGATTCTGTGTTGTTTATATTTGAAGACATTCCTTTTTCCGCTATTACCCTCTTAGCGCTCCGTATCTCCACTTGCATTTTCTACAAAAAGAGTGTTTCATAACTGCTCAATCAAAAATATGTTTTATCTCTGTTAACTGAATTTACAGCTCAGAAATAAGTTTCACAGAATGCATCTGTGTAGTTTTTATTTGAAGATATTCTTTTTCCCAATGTAGGCCTCTTAGCGCTTAGCATGTCCAATTGCTGTTTCTACAGAAAGAGTGTTTCAGAACGGCTCAATCAAAAGTAAGGTTCAACTCTGTTAGTTGAATGCACAGAACAGAAAGAATTTTCACAGAATGCTACTGTGTAGTTTATATTTGAATATATTCCTTTTTCCACTATTACCCTCTTAGCGCTCCGAATGTCCACTTGCATTTTCTACAGAAAGAGTGTTCAGAACTGCGCAATCCAAAGTATGGTTTAACTCTGTTAGCTTAATGAACATATCAGAAATAAGTTTCACACAATGCTTCTGTGTAGTTTTTATTTGAAGATATTAATTTTCCCAATATAGGCCTCTTAGCGCTCAGAATGTCCAATTGCAGTTTCTACAGAAAGAGTGTTTCAGAAAGGCTCAATCAAAAGTAAGGTTCAACTGTGTTAGTTGAATGCACAGAACAGAAAAATGTTTCATACAATGCTTCTGTGTAGTTTATATTTGAACGTATTCTTTTTTCCACTATTACCCACTTAGCGCTACGAATGTCCAGTTGCATTTTCTACAGACAGAGTGTTTCAAAACTGCTCAATCAAAAGTATGGTTTAACTCTGTTAGCTGAATGCTCAGATCAGAAAGAAGTTTCACAGAATGCTTCTGTGTAGTTTATATTTGAATATATTCCTTTTTCCACTACTACGCTCTTAGCGCTCCAAATGTCCAGTTGCATTTTCTACAGAAAGAATGTTCAGATCTGCTCAATCAAAAGTATGGTTTAACTCTGTTAGCTGAATGCACAGATCAGAAAGAAGTTTCACCGAATGATTCTGTGTTGTTTATATTTGAAGACATTCCTTTTTCCACTATTACCCTCTTAGCGCTCCGAACCTCCACTTGCATTTTCTACAAAAAGAGTGTTTCATAACTGCTCAATCAAAAATATGTTTTATCTCTGTTAACTGAATTTACAGATCAGAAATAAGTTTCACAGAATGCATCTGTGTAGTTTTTATTTGAAGATATTCTTTTTCCCAATGTAGGCCTCTTAGCGCTTAGCATGTCCAATTGCAGTTTCTACAGAAAGAGTGTTTCAGAACGGCTCAATCAAAAGTAAGGTTCAACTCTGTTAGTTGAATGCACAGAACAGAAAGAATTTTCACAGAATGCTACTGTGTAGTTTATATTTGAATATATTCCTTTCTCCACTATTACCCTCTTAGCGCTCCGAATGTCCACTTGCATTTTCTACAGAAAGAGTGTTCAGAACTGCGCAATCAAAAGTATGGTTTAACTCTGTTAGCTTAATGAACATATCAGAAATAAGTTTCACACAATGCTTCTGTGTAGTTTTAATTTGAAGATATTATTTTTCCCAATAGAGGCCTCTTAGCGCTCAGAATGTCCAATTGCAGTTTCTACAGAAAGAGTGTTTCAGAAAGGCTCAATCAAAAGTAAGGTTCAACTCTGTTAGTTGAATGCACAGAACAGAAAGAAATTTCATACAATGCTTCTGTGTATTTTATATTTCAACATATTCTTTTTTCCACTATTACCCACTTGGCGCTACGAATGTCCAGTTGCATTTTCTACAGACAGAGTGTTTCAAAACTGCTCAATCAAAAGTATGGTTTAACTCTGTTAGCTGAATGCTCAGATCAGAAAGAAGTTTCACAGAATGCTTCTGTGTAGTTTATATTCGAATATATTCCTTTTTCCACTACTACTCCCTTAGCGCTCCAAATGTCCAGATGCATTTTCTACAGAAAGAGTGTTCAGATCTGCTCAATCAAAAGTATGGTTTAATTCTGTTAGCTGAATGCACAGATCAGAAAGAAGTTTCACAGAATGATTCTGTGTAGTTTATATTTGGAGACATTCCTTTTTCCACTATTACCCTCTTAGCGCTCCGAATCTCCACTTGCATTTTCTACAGAAAGAGTGTTTCAGAACGGCTCAATCAAAACTAAGGTTCAACTCTTTTAGTTGAACAAACAGAACAGAAAGAAGTTTCACACAATTCTTCTGTGTAGTTTTTATTTGTAGACATTCTTTTTACCAATATAGGCCTCTTAGCACTCAGAATGTCCAATTGCAGTTTCTACAGAGAGAGTGTTTCAGAACGGCTAAATCAAAAGTAAGATTCAACTCTGTTAGTTGAATGCACAGAACAGAAAAATGTTTCATACAATGCTTCTGTGTAGTTTATATTTGAACATATTCTTTTTTCCACTATTAACCACTTAGCGCTAGAAATGTCCAGTTGCATTTTCTACAGACAGAGTGTTTCCAAACTGCTCAATCAAAAGTATGGTTTAACTCTGTTAGCTGAATGCTCAGATCAGAAAGAAGTTTCACACAATGCTTCTGTGTAGTTTTTATTTGAAGATATTATTTTTCCCAATAGAGGCCTCTTAGCGCTCAGAATGTCCAATTGCAGTTTCTACAGAAAGAGTGTTTCAGAAAGGCTCAATCAAAAGTAAGATTCAACTCTGTTAGTTGAATGCAAAGAACAGAAAGAAGTTTCTTACAATGCTTCTGTGTAGTTTATATTTGAACATATTTTTTTTTCCACTATTACCCACTTAGCGCTACGAATGTCCAGTTGCATTTTCTACAGACAGAGTGTTTCAAAACTGCTCAATCAAAAGTATGGTTTAACTCTGTCAGCTGAATGCTCAGATCAGAAAGAAGTTTCACAGAATGCTTCTGTGTAGTTTATATATGAATATATTCCTTTTTCCACTACTACTCTCTTAGCGCTCCAAATGTCCAGTTGCATTTTCTACAGAAAGAGTGTTCAGATCTGCTCAATCAAAAGTATGGTTTAACTCTGTTAGCTGAATGCACAGATCAGAAAGAAGTTTCACAGAATGATTCTGTGTAGTTTATATTTGGAGACATTCCTTTTTCCACTATTACCCTCTTAGCGCTCCAAATCTCCACTTGCATTTTTTACAGAAAGAGTGTTTCAGAACGGCTCAATCAAAACTTAGGTTCAAGTCTTTTAGTTGAACAAACAGAACAGAAAGAAGTTTCACACAATTCTTCTGTGTAGTTTTTATTTGTAGACATTCTTTTTCCCAATATAGGCCCCTTAGCGCTCAGAATGTCCAATTGCAGTTTCTACAGAAAGAGTGTTTCAGAACGGCTCAATCAAAAGTAAGGTTCAACTCTGTTAGTTGAATGCACAGAACAGAAAGAAGTTTCATACAATGCTTCTGTGTAGTTTATATTTGAACATATTCTTTTTTCCACTATTACCCACTTAGCGCTACGAATGTCCAGTTGCATTTTCTACAGCCAGAGTGTTTCAAAACTGCTCAATCAAAAGTATGGTTTAACTCTGTTAGCTGAATGCTCAGATCAGAAAGACGTTTCACAGAATGCTTCTGTGTAGTTTATATTTGAATATATTCCTTTTTCCACTACTACGCTCTTAGCGCTCCAAATGTCCAGTTGCATTTTCTACAGAAAGAATGTTCAGATCTGCTCAATCAAAAGTATGGTTTAACACTGTTAGCTGAATGCACAGATCAGAAAGAAGTTTCACCGAATGATTCTGTGTTGTTTATATTTGAAGACATTCCTTTTTCCACTATTACCCTCTTAGCGCTCCGAATCTCCACTTGCATTTTCTACAAAAAGAGTGTTTCATAACTGCTCAATCAAAAATATGTTTTATCTCTGTTAACTGAATTTACAGATCAGAAATAAGTTTCACAGAATGCATCTGTGTAGTTTTTATTTGAAGATATTCTTTTTCCCAATGTAGGCCTCTTAGCGCTTAGCATGTCCAATTGCAGTTTCTACAGAAAGAGTGTTTCAGAACGGCTCAATCAAAAGTAAGGTTCAACTCTGTTAGTTGAATGCACAGAACAGAAAGTATTTTCACAGAATGCTACTGTGTAGTTTATATTTGAATATATTCCTTTTTCCACTATTACCCTCTTAGCGCTCCGAATGTCCACTTGCATTTTCTACAGAAAGAGTGTTCAGAACTGCGCAATCAAAAGTATGGTTTAACTCTGTTAGCTTAATGAACATATCAGAAATAAGTTTCACGCAATGCTTCTGTGTAGTTTTTATTTGAAGATATTATTTTTCCCAATATAGGCCTCTTAGCGCTCAGAATGTCCAATTGCAGTTTCTACAGAAAGAGTGTTTCAGAAATGCTCAATCAAAAGTAAGGTTCAACTCTGTTAGTTGAATGCACAGAACAGAAAGAAGTTTCATACAGTGCTTCTGTGTAGTTTATATTTGAACGTATTCTTTTTTCCACTATTACCCACTTAGCGCTACGAATGTCCAGTTGCATTTTCTACAGACAGAGTGTTTCAAAACTGCTCAATCAAAAGTATGGTTTAACTCTGTTAGCTGAATGCTCAGATCAGAAAGAAGTTTCACAGAATGCTTCTGTGTAGTTTATATTTGAATATATTCCTTTTTCCACTACTACTCTCTTAGCGCTCCAAATGTGCAGTTGCATTTTCTACAGAAAGAGTGTTCAGATCTGCTCAATCAAAAGTATGGTTTAACTCTGTTAGCTGAATGCACAGATCAGAAAGAAGTTTCACACAATAATTCTGTGTAGTTTATATTTGGAGACATTCCTTTTTCCACTATTACCCTCTTAGCGCTCCGAATCTCCACTTGCATTTTCTACAGAAAGAGTGTTTCAGAACGGCTCAATCAAAACTAAGGTTATACTCTTTTAGTTGAACAAACAGAACAGAAAGTAGTTTCACACAATTCTTCTGTGTAGTTTTTATTTGTAGACATTCTTTTTCCCAATATAGGCCTCCTAGCGCTCAGAATGTCCAATTGCAGTTTCTACAGAAAGAGTGTTTCAGAAAGGCTCAATCAAAAGTAAGGTTCAACTCTGTTAGTTGAATGCACAGAACAGAAAGAAGTTTCATACAATGCTTCTGTGTAGTTTATAATTGAACATATTCTTTTTTCCACTATTACCCACTTAGCGCTACGAATGTCCAGTTGCATTTTCTACAGACAGAGTGTTTCAAAACTGCTCAATCAAAAGTATGGTTTAACTCTGTTAGCTGAATGCTCAGATCAGAAAGAAGTTTCACAGAATGCTTCTGTGTAGTTTATATTTGAATATATTCCTTTTTCCACTAGTACTCTCTTAGCGCTCCAAATGTCCAGTTGCATTTTCTACAGAAAGAGTGTTCAGATCTGCTCAATCAAAAGTATGGTTTAACTCTGTTAGCTGAATGCACAGATCAGAAAGAAGTTTCACAGAATGATTCTGTGTAGTTTATATTTGGAGACATTCCTTTTTCCACTATTACCCTCTTAGCGCTCCGAATCTCCACTTGCATTTTCTACAGAAAGTGTGTTTCAGAACGGCTCAATCAAAACTAAGGTTCAACTCTTTTAGTTGAACAAACAGAACAGAAAGAAGTTTCACACCATTCTTCTGTGTAGTTTTTATTTGTAGACATTCTTTTTCCCAATACAGGCCTCCTAGCGCTCAGAATGTCCAATTGCAGTTTCTACAGAAAGAGTATTTCAGAACGGCTTAATCAAAAGTAAGGTTCAACTCTGTTAGTTGAATGCACAGAACAGAAAGAAGTTTCATACAATGCTTCTGTGTAGTTTATATTTGAACATATTCTTTTTTCCACTATTACCCACTTAGCGCTACGAATGTCCAGTTGCATTTTCTACAGACAGACTGTTTCAAAACTGCTCAATCAAAAGTATGGTTTAACTCTGTTAGCTGAATGCTCAGATCAGAAAGAAGTTTCACAGAATGCTTCTGTGTAGTTTATATTTGAATATATTCCTTTTTCCACTACTACTCTCTTAGCGCTCCAAAAGTCCAGTTGCATTTTCTACAGAAAGAATGTTCAGATCTGCTCAATCAAAAGTATGGTTTAACTCTGTTAGCTGAATGCACAGATCAGAAAGAAGTTTCACCGAATGATTCTGTGTTGTTTATATTTGAAGACATTCCTTTTTCCGCTATTACCCTCTTAGCGCTCCGTATCTCCACTTGCATTTTCTACAAAAAGAGTGTTTCATAACTGCTCAATCAAAAATATGTTTTATCTCTGTTAACTGAATTTACAGCTCAGAAATAAGTTTCACAGAATGCATCTGTGTAGTTTTTATTTGAAGATATTCTTTTTCCCAATGTAGGCCTCTTAGCGCTTAGCATGTCCAATTGCTGTTTCTACAGAAAGAGTGTTTCAGAACGGCTCAATCAAAAGTAAGGTTCAACTCTGTTAGTTGAATGCACAGAACAGAAAGAATTTTCACAGAATGCTACTGTGTAGTTTATATTTGAATATATTCCTTTTTCCACTATTACCCCCTTAGCGCTCCGAATGTCCACTTGCATTTTCTACAGAAAGAGTGTTCAGAACTGCGCAATCCAAAGTATGGTTTAACTCTGTTAGCTTAATGAACATATCAGAAATAAGTTTCACACAATGCTTCTGTGTAGTTTTTATTTGAAGATATTAATTTTCCCAATATAGGCCTCTTAGCGCTCAGAATGTCCAATTGCAGTTTCTACAGAAAGAGTGTTTCAGAAAGGCTCAATCAAAAGTAAGGTTCAACTGTGTTAGTTGAATGCACAGAACAGAAAAATGTTTCATACAATGCTTCTGTGTAGTTTATATTTGAACGTATTCTTTTTTCCACTATTACCCACTTAGCGCTACGAATGTCCAGTTGCATTTTCTACAGACAGAGTGTTTCAAAACTGCTCAATCAAAAGTATGGTTTAACTCTGTTAGCTGAATGCTCAGATCAGAAAGAAGTTTCACAGAATGCTTCTGTGTAGTTTATATTTGAATATATTCATTTTCCACTACTACTCTCTTAGCGCTCCAAATGTGCAGTTGCATTTTCTACAGAAAGAGTGTTCAGATCTGCTCAATCAAAAGTATGGTTTAACTCTGTTAGCTGAATGCACAGATCAGAAAGAAGTTTCACACAATAATTCTGTGTAGTTTATATTTGGAGACATTCTTTTTCCACTATTACCCTCTTAGCGCTCCGAATCTCCACTTGCATTTTCTACAGAAAGAGTGTTTCAGAACGGCTCAATCAAAACTAAGGTTAAACTCTTTTAGTTGAACAAACAGAACAGAAAGTAGTTTCACACAATTCTTCTGTGTAGTTTTTATTTGTAGACATTCTTTTTCCCAATATAGGCCTCCTAGCGCTCAGAATGTCCAATTGCAGTTTCTACAGAAAGAGTGTTTCAGAAAGGCTCAATCAAAAGTAAGGTTCAACTCTGTTAGTTGAATGCACAGAACAGAAAGAAGTTTCATACAATGCTTCTGTGTAGTTTATAATTGAACATATTCTTTTTTCCACTATTACCCACTTAGCGCTACGAATGTCCAGTTGCATTTTCTACAGACAGAGTGTTTCAAAACTGCTCAATCAAAAGTATGGTTTAACTCTGTTAGCTGAATGCTCAGATCAGAAAGAAGTTTCACAGAATGCTTCTGTGTAGTTTATATTTGAATATATTCCTTTTTCCACTAGTACTCTCTTAGCGCTCCAAATGTCCAGTTGCATTTTCTACAGAAAGAGTGTTCAGATCTGCTCAATCAAAAGTATGGTTTAACTCTGTTAGCTGAATGCACAGATCAGAAAGAAGTTTCACAGAATGATTCTGTGTAGTTTATATTTGGAGACATTCCTTTTTCCACTATTACCCTCTTAGCGCTCCGAATCTCCACTTGCATTTTCTACAGAAAGAGTGTTTCAGAACGGCTCAATCAAAACTAAGGTTCAACTCTTTTAGTTGAACAAACAGAACAGAAAGAAGTTTCACACCATTCTTCTGTGTAGTTTTTATTTGTAGACATTCTTTTTCCCAATACAGGCCTCCTAGCGCTCAGAATGTCCAATTGCAGTTTCTACAGAAAGAGTATTTCAGAACGGCTTAATCAAAAGTAAGGTTCAACTCTGTTAGTTGAATGCACAGAACAGAAAGAAGTTTCATACAATGCTTCTGTGTAGTTTATATTTGAACATATTCTTTTTTCCACTATTACCCACTTAGCGCTACGAATGTCCAGTTGCATTTTCTACAGACAGACTGTTTCAAAACTGCTCAATCAAAAGTATGGTTTAACTCTGTTAGCTGAATGCTCAGATCAGAAAGAAGTTTCACAGAATGCTTCTGTGTAGTTTATATTTGAATATATTCCTTTTTCCACTACTACTCTCTTAGCGCTCCAAAAGTCCAGTTGCATTTTCTACAGAAAGAATGTTCAGATCTGCTCAATCAAAAGTATGTTTTAACTCTGTTAGCTGAATGCACAGATCAGAAAGAAGTTTCACCGAATGATTCTGTGTTGTTTATATTTGAAGACATTCCTTTTTCCGCTATTACCCTCTTAGCGCTCCGTATCTCCACTTGCATTTTCTACAAAAAGAGTGTTTCATAACTGCTCAATCAAAAATATGTTTTATCTCTGTTAACTGAATTTACAGCTCAGAAATAAGTTTCACAGAATGCATCTGTGTAGTTTTTATTTGAAGATATTCTTTTTCCCAATGTAGGCCTCTTAGCGCTTAGCATGTCCAATTGCTGTTTCTACAGAAAGAGTGTTTCAGAACGGCTCAATCAAAAGTAAGGTTCAACTCTGTTAGTTGAATGCACAGAACAGAAAGAATTTTCACAGAATGCTACTGTGTAGTTTATATTTGAATATATTCCTTTTTCCACTATTACCCTCTTAGCGCTCCGAATGTCCACTTGCATTTTCTACAGAAAGAGTGTTCAGAACTGCGCAATCCAAAGTATGGTTTAACTCTGTTAGCTTAATGAACATATCAGAAATAAGTTTCACACAATGCTTCTGTGTAGTTTTTATTTGAAGATATTAATTTTCCCAATATAGGCCTCTTAGCGCTCAGAATGTCCAATTGCAGTTTCTACAGAAAGAGTGTTTCAGAAAGGCTCAATCAAAAGTAAGGTTCAACTGTGTTAGTTGAATGCACAGAACAGAAAAATGTTTCATACAATGCTTCTGTGTAGTTTATATTTGAACGTATTCTTTTTTCCACTATTACCCACTTAGCGCTACGAATGTCCAGTTGCATTTTCTACAGACAGAGTGTTTCAAAACTGCTCAATCAAAAGTATGGTTTAACTCTGTTAGCTGAATGCTCAGATCAGAAAGAAGTTTCACAGAATGCTTCTGTGTAGTTTATATTTGAATATATTCCTTTTTCCACTACTACGCTCTTAGCGCTCCAAATGTCCAGTTGCATTTTCTACAGAAAGAATGTTCAGATCTGCTCAATCAAAAGTATGGTTTAACTCTGTTAGCTGAATGCACAGATCAGAAAGAAGTTTCACCGAATGATTCTGTGTTGTTTATATTTGAAGACATTCCTTTTTCCACTATTACCCTCTTAGCGCTCCGAACCTCCACTTGCATTTTCTACAAAAAGAGTGTTTCATAACTGCTCAATCAAAAATATGTTTTATCTCTGTTAACTGAATTTACAGATCAGAAATAAGTTTCACAGAATGCATCTGTGTAGTTTTTATTTGAAGATATTCTTTTTCCCAATGTAGGCCTCTTAGCGCTTAGCATGTCCAATTGCAGTTTCTACAGAAAGAGTGTTTCAGAACGGCTCAATCAAAAGTAAGGTTCAACTCTGTTAGTTGAATGCACAGAACAGAAAGAATTTTCACAGAATGCTACTGTGTAGTTTATATTTGAATATATTCCTTTCTCCACTATTACCCTCTTAGCGCTCCGAATGTCCACTTGCATTTTCTACAGAAAGAGTGTTCAGAACTGCGCAATCAAAAGTATGGTTTAACTCTGTTAGCTTAATGAACATATCAGAAATAAGTTTCACACAATGCTTCTGTGTAGTTTTAATTTGAAGATATTATTTTTCCCAATAGAGGCCTCTTAGCGCTCAGAATGTCCAATTGCAGTTTCTACAGAAAGAGTGTTTCAGAAAGGCTCAATCAAAAGTAAGGTTCAACTCTGTTAGTTGAATGCACAGAACAGAAAGAAATTTCATACAATGCTTCTGTGTATTTTATATTTCAACATATTCTTTTTTCCACTATTACCCACTTGGCGCTACGAATGTCCAGTTGCATTTTCTACAGACAGAGTGTTTCAAAACTGCTCAATCAAAAGTATGGTTTAACTCTGTTAGCTGAATGCTCAGATCAGAAAGAAGTTTCACAGAATGCTTCTGTGTAGTTTATATTCGAATATATTCCTTTTTCCACTACTACTCCCTTAGCGCTCCAAATGTCCAGATGCATTTTCTACAGAAAGAGTGTTCAGATCTGCTCAATCAAAAGTATGGTTTAATTCTGTTAGCTGAATGCACAGATCAGAAAGAAGTTTCACAGAATGATTCTGTGTAGTTTATATTTGGAGACATTCCTTTTTCCACTATTACCCTCTTAGCGCTCCGAATCTCCACTTGCATTTTCTACAGAAAGAGTGTTTCAGAACGGCTCAATCAAAACTAAGGTTCAACTCTTTTAGTTGAACAAACAGAACAGAAAGAAGTTTCACACAATTCTTCTGTGTAGTTTTTATTTGTAGACATTCTTTTTACCAATATAGGCCTCTTAGCACTCAGAATGTCCAATTGCAGTTTCTACAGAGAGAGTGTTTCAGAACGGCTAAATCAAAAGTAAGATTCAACTCTGTTAGTTGAATGCACAGAACAGAAAGATGTTTCATACAATGCTTCTGTGTAGTTTATATTTGAACATATTCTTTTTTCCACTATTAACCACTTAGCGCTAGAAATGTCCAGTTGCATTTTCTACAGACAGAGTGTTTCCAAACTGCTCAATCAAAAGTATGGTTTAACTCTGTTAGCTGAATGCTCAGATCAGAAAGAAGTTTCACACAATGCTTCTGTGTAGTTTTTATTTGAAGATATTATTTTTCCCAATAGAGGCCTCTTAGCGCTCAGAATGTCCAATTGCAGTTTCTACAGAAAGAGTGTTTCAGAAAGGCTCAATCAAAAGTAAGATTCAACTCTGTTAGTTGAATGCAAAGAACAGAAAGAAGTTTCTTACAATGCTTCTGTGTAGTTTATATTTGAACATATTTTTTTTTCCACTATTACCCACTTAGCGCTACGAATGTCCAGTTGCATTTTCTACAGACAGAGTGTTTCAAAACTGCTCAATCAAAAGTATGGTTTAACTCTGTCAGCTGAATGCTCAGATCAGAAAGAAGTTTCACAGAATGCTTCTGTGTAGTTTATATATGAATATATTCCTTTTTCCACTACTACTCTCTTAGCGCTCCAAATGTCCAGTTGCATTTTCTACAGAAAGAGTGTTCAGATCTGCTCAATCAAAAGTATGGTTTAACTCTGTTAGCTGAATGCACAGATCAGAAAGAAGTTTCACAGAATGATTCTGTGTAGTTTATATTTGGAGACATTCCTTTTTCCACTATTACCCTCTTAGCGCTCCAAATCTCCACTTGCATTTTCTACAGAAAGAGTGTTTCAGAACGGCTCAATCAAAACTAAGGTTCAACTCCTTTAGTTGAACAAACAGAACAGAAAGAAGTTTCACACAATTCTTCTGGGTATTTTTTATTTGTAGACATTCTTTTTCCCAGTATAGGCCTCTTAGCGCTCAGAATGTCCAATTGCAGTTTCTACAGAAAGAGTGTTTCAGAACGGCTCAATCAAAAGTAAGGTTCAACTCTGTTAGTTGAATGCACAGAACAGAAAGAAGTTTCATACAATGCTTCTGTGTAGTTTATATTTGAACATATTCTTTTTTCCACTATTACCCACTTGGCGCTACGAATGTCCAGTTGCATTTTCTACAGACAGAGTGTTTCAAAACTGCTCAATCAAAAGTATGGTTTAACTCTGTTAGCTGAATGCTCAGATCAGAAAGAAGTTTCACAGAATGCTTCTGTGTAGTTTATATTTGAATATATTCCTTTTTCCACTACTACTCTCTTAGCGCTCAAAATGTCCAGTTGCATTTTCTACAGAAAGAGTGTTCAGATCTGCTCAATCAAAATTATGGTTTAACTCTGTTAGCTGAATGCACAGATCAGAAAGAAGTTTCACAGAATGATTCTGTGTAGTTTATATTTGGAGACATTCCTTTTTCCACTATTACCCTCTTAGCGCTCCGAATCTCCACTTGCATTTTCTACAGAAAGGGTGTTTCAGAACGGCTCAATCAAAACTAAGGTTCAACTCTTTTAGTTGAACAAACAGAACAGAAAGAAGTTTCACACAATTCTTCTGTGTAGTTTTTATTTGTAGACATTCTTTTTCCCAATATAGGCCTCTTAGCGCTCAGAATGTCCAATTGCAGTTTCTACAGAAAGAGTGTTTCAGAAGGGCTCAATCAAAAATATGTTTTATCTCTGTTAACTGAATTTACAGATCAGAAATAAGTTTCACAGAATGCATCTGTGTAGTTTTTATTTGAAGATATTCTTTTACCCAATGTAGGCCTCTTAGCGCTTAGCATGTCCAATTGCAGTTTCTACAGAAAGAGTGTTTCAGAACGGCTCAATCAAAAGTAAGGTTCAACTCTGTTAGTTGAATGCACAGAACAGAAAGAAGTTTCATACAATGCTTCTGTGTAGTTTATATTTGAACATATTCCCTTTTCCACTATTACCCACTTAGCGCTCCAAATGTCCAGTTGGATTTTCTACAGAAAGAATGTTCAGATCTGCTCAATCAAAAGTATGGTTTAACACTGTTAGCTGAATGCACAGATCAGAAAGAAGTTTCACCGAATGATTCTGTGTTGTTTATATTTGAAGACAATCCTTTTTCCACTATTACCCTCTTAGCGCTCCGTATCTCCACTTGCATTTTCTACAAAAAGAGTGTTTCATAACTGCTCAATCAAAAATATGTTTTATCTCTGTTAACTGAATTTACAGCTCAGAAATAAGTTTCACAGAATGCATCTGTGTAGTTTTTATTTGAAGATATTCTTTTTCCCAATGTAGGCCTCTTAGCGCTTAGCATGTCCAATTGCAGTTTCTACAGAAAGAGTGTTTCAGAACGGCTCAATCAAAAGTAAGTTTCAACTCTGTTAGTTGAATGCACAGAACAGAAAGAATTTTCACAGAATGCTACTGTGTAGTTTATATTTGAATATATTCCTTTTTCCACTATTACCCTCTTAGCGCTCCGAATGTCCACTTGCATTTTCTACAGAAAGAGTGTTCAGAACTGCGCAATCCAAAGTATGGTTTAACTCTGTTAGCTTAATGAACATATCAGAAATAATTTTCACACAATGCTTCTGTGTAGTTTTTATTTGAAGATATTAATTTTCCCAATAGAGGCCTCTTAGCGCTCAGAATGTCCAATTGCAGTTTCTACCGAAAGAGTGTTTCAGAAAGGCTCAATCAAAAGTAAGGTTCAACTCTGTTAGTTGAATGCACAGAACAGAAAAAGTTTCATACAATGCTTCTGTGTAGTTTATATTTGAACGTATTCTTTTTTCCACTATTACCCACTTAGCGCTACGAATGTCCAGTTGCATTTTCTACAGACAGAGTGTTTCAAAACTGCTCAATCAAAAGTATGGTTTAACTCTGTTAGCTGAATGCTCACATCAGAAAGAAGTTTCACAGAATGCTTCTGTGTAGTTTATATTTGAATATATTCCGTTTTCCACTACTACTCTCTTAGCGCTCCAAATGTCCAGTTGCATTATCTACAGAAAGAGTGTTCAGATCTGCTCAATCAAAAGTATGGTTTAACTCTGTTAGCTGAATGCACAGATCAGAAAGAAGTTTCACACAATAATTCTGTGTAGTTTATATTTGGAGACATTCCTTTTTCCACTATTACCCTCTTAGCGCTCCGAATCTCCACTTGCATTTTCTACAGAAAGAGTGTTTCAGAACGGCTCAATCAAAACTAAGGTTCAACTCTTTTAGTTGACCAAACAGAACAGAAAGTAGTTTCACACAATTCTTCTGTGTAGTTTTTATTTGTAGACATTCTTTTTCCCAATATAGGCCTCCTAGCGCTCAGAATGTCCAATTGCAGTTTCTACCGAAAGAGTGTTTCAGAAAGGCTCAATCAAAAGTAAGGTTCAACTCTGTTAGTTGAATGCACAGAACAGAAAGAAGTTTCATACAATTCTTCTGTGTAGTTTATATTTGAACATATTCTTTTTTCCACTATTACCCACTTGGCGCTACGAATGTCCAGTTGCATTTTCTACAGACAGAGTGTTTCAAAACTGCTCAATCAAAAGTATGGTTTAACTCTGTTAGCTGAATGCTCAGATGAGAAAGAAGTTTCACAGAATGCTTCTGTGTAGTTTATATTTGAATATATTCCTTTTTCCACTACTACTCTCTTAGCGCTCAAATGTCCAGTTGCATTTTCTACAGAAAAAGTGTTCAGATCTGCTCAATCAAAAGTATGGTTTTACTCTGTTAGCTGAATGCACAGATCAGAAAGAAGTTTCAGAGAATGATTCTGTGTAGTTTATATTTGGAGACATTCCTTTTTCCACTATTACCCTCTTAGCGCTCCGAATCTCCACTTGCATTTTCTACAGAAAGAGTGTTTCAGAACGGCTCAATCAAAACTAAGGTTCAACTCTTTTAGTTGAACAAACAGAACAGAAAGAAGTTTCACACAATTCTTCTGTGTAGTTTTTATTTGTAGACATTCTTTTTCCCAATATAGGCCCCTTAGCGCTCAGAATGTCCAATTGCAGTTTCTACAGAAAGAGTGTTTCAGAACGGCTCAATCAAAAGTAAGGTTCAACTCTGTTAGTTGAATGCACAGAACAGAAAGAAGTTTCATACAATGCTTCTGTGTAGTTTATATTTGAACATATTCTTTTTTCCACTATTACCCACTTAGCGCTACGAATGTCCAGTTGCATTTTCTACAGCCAGAGTGTTTCAAAACTGCTCAATCAAAAGTATGGTTTAACTCTGTTAGCTGAATGCTCAGATCAGAAAGAAGTTTCACAGAATGCTTCTGTGTAGTTTATATTTGAATATATTCCTTTTTCCACTACTACGCTATTAGCGCTCCAAATGTCCAGTTGCATTTTCTACAGAAAGAATGTTCAGATCTGCTCAATCAAAAGTATGGTTTAACTCTGTTAGCTGAATGCACAGATCAGAAAGAAGTTTCACCGAATGATTCTGTGTTGTTTATATTTGAAGACATTCCTTTTTCCACTATTACCCTCTTAGCGCTCCGAATCTCCACTTGCATTTTCTACAAAAAGAGTGTTTCATAACTGCTCAATCAAAAATATGTTTTATCTCTGTTAACTGAATTTACAGATCAGAAATAAGTTTCACAGAATGCATCTGTGTAGTTTTTATTTGAAGATATTATTTTTCCCAATGTAGGCCTCTTAGCGCTTAGCATGTCCAATTGCAGTTTCTACAGAAAGAGTGTTTCAGAACGGCTCAATCAAAAGTAAGGTTCAACTCTGTTAGTTGAATGCACAGAACAGAAAGTATTTTCACAGAATGCTACTGTGTAGTTTATATTTGAATATATTCCTTTTTCCACTATTACCCTCTTAGCGCTCCGAATGTCCACTTGCATTTTCTACAGAAAGAGTGTTCAGAACTGCGCAATCAAAAGTATGGTTTAACTCTGTTAGCTTAATGAACATATCAGAAATAAGTTTCACGCAATGCTTCTGTGTAGTTTTTATTTGAAGATATTATTTTTCCCAATATAGGCCTCTTAGCGCTCAGAATGTCCAATTGCAGTTTCTACAGAAAGAGTGTTTCAGAAATGCTCAATCAAAAGTAAGTTTCAACTCTGTTAGTTGAATGCACAGAACAGAAAGAAGTTTCATACAGTGCTTCTGTGTAGTTTATATTTGAACGTATTCTTTTTTCCACTATTACCCACTTAGCGCTACGAATGTCCAGTTGCATTTTCTACAGACAGAGTGTTTCAAAACTGCTCAATCAAAAGTATGGTTTAACTCTGTTAGCTGAATGCTCAGATCAGAAAGAAGTTTCACAGAATGCTTCTGTGTAGTTTATATTTGAATATATTCCTTTTTCCACTACTACTCTCTTAGCGCTCCAAATGTGCAGTTGCATTTTCTACAGAAAGAGTGTTCAGATCTGCTCAATCAAAAGTATGGTTTAACTCTGTTAGCTGAATGCACAGATCAGAAAGAAGTTTCACACAATAATTCTGTGTAGTTTATATTTGGAGACATTCCTTTTTCCACTATTACCCTCTTAGCGCTCCGAATCTCCACTTGCATTTTCTACAGAAAGAGTGTTTCAGAACGGCTCAATCAAAACTAAGGTTAAACTCTTTTAGTTGAACAAACAGAACAGAAAGTAGTTTCACACAATTCTTCTGTGTAGTTTTTATTTGTAGACATTCTTTTTCCCAATATAGGCCTCCTAGCGCTCAGAATGTCCAATTGCAGTTTCTACAGAAAGAGTGTTTCAGAAAGGCTCAATCAAAAGTAAGGTTCAACTCTGTTAGTTGAATGCACAGAACAGAAAGAAGTTTCATACAATGCTTCTGTGTAGTTTATAATTGAACATATTCTTTTTTCCACTATTACCCACTTAGCGCTACGAATGTCCAGTTGCATTTTCTACAGACAGAGTGTTTCAAAACTGCTCAATCAAAAGTATGGTTTAACTCTGTTAGCTGAATGCTCAGATCAGAAAGAAGTTTCACAGAATGCTTCTGTGTAGTTTATATTTGAATATATTCCTTTTTCCACTACTACTCTCTTAGCGCTCCAAATGTCCAGTTGCATTTTATACAGAAAGAGTGTTCAGATCTGCTCAATCAAAAGTATGGTTTAACTCTGTTAGCTGAATGCACAGATCAGAAAGAAGTTTCACAGAATGATTCTGTGTAGTTTATATTTGGAGACATTCCTTTTTCCACTATTACCCTCTTAGCGCTCCGAATCTCCACTTGTATTTTCTACAGAAAGAGTGTTTCAGAACGGCTCAATCAAAACTAAGGTTCAACTCTTTTAGTTGAACAAACAGAACAGAAAGAAGTTTCACACCATTCTTCTGTGTAGTTTTTATTTGTAGACATTCTTTTTCCCAATACAGGCCTCCTAGCGCTCAGAATGTCCAATTGCAGTTTCTACAGAAAGAGTATTTCAGAACGGCTTAATCAAAAGTAAGGTTCAACTCTGTTAGTTGAATGCACAGAACAGAAAGAAGTTTCATACAATGCTTCTGTGTAGTTTATATTTGAACATATTCTTTTTTCCACTATTACCCACTTAGCGCTACGAATGTCCAGTTGCATTTTCTACAGACAGACTGTTTCAAAACTGCTCAATCAAAAGTATGGTTTAACTCTGTTAGCTGAATGCTCAGATCAGAAAGAAGTTTCACAGAATGCTTCTGTGTAGTTTATATTTGAATATATTCCTTTTTCCACTACTACTCTCTTAGCGCTCCAAAAGTCCAGTTGCATTTTCTACAGAAAGAATGTTCAGATCTGCTCAATCAAAAGTATGGTTTAACTCTGTTAGCTGAATGCACAGATCAGAAAGAAGTTTCACCGAATGATTCTGTGTTGTTTATATTTGAAGACATTCCTTTTTCCGCTATTACCCTCTTAGCGCTCCGTATCTCCACTTGCATTTTCTACAAAAAGAGTGTTTCATAACTGCTCAATCAAAAATATGTTTTATCTCTGTTAACCGAATTTACAGCTCAGAAATAAGTTTCACAGAATGCATCTGTGTAGTTTTTATTTGAAGATATTCTTTTTCCCAATGTAGGCCTCTTAGCGCTTAGCATGTCCAATTGCTGTTTCTACAGAAAGAGTGTTTCAGAACGGCTCAATCAAAAGTAAGGTTCAACTCTGTTAGTTGAATGCACAGAACAGAAAGAATTTTCACAGAATGCTACTGTGTAGTTTATATTTGAATATATTCCTTTTTCCACTATTACCCCCTTAGCGCTCCGAATGTCCACTTGCATTTTCTACAGAAAGAGTGTTCAGAACTGCGCAATCCAAAGTATGGTTTAACTCTGTTAGCTTAATGAACATATCAGAAATAAGTTTCACACAATGCTTCTGTGTAGTTTTTATTTGAAGATATTAATTTTCCCAATATAGGCCTCTTAGCGCTCAGAATGTCCAATTGCAGTTTCTACAGAAAGAGTGTTTCAGAAAGGCTCAATCAAAAGTAAGGTTCAACTGTGTTAGTTGAATGCACAGAACAGAAAAATGTTTCATACAATGCTTCTGTGTAGTTTATATTTGAACGTATTCTTTTTTCCACTATTACCCACTTAGCGCTACGAATGTCCAGTTGCATTTTCTACAGACAGAGTGTTTCAAAACTGCTCAATCAAAAGTATGGTTTAACTCTGTTAGCTGAATGCTCAGATCAGAAAGAAGTTTCACAGAATGCTTCTGTGTAGTTTATATTTGAATATATTCCTTTTTCCACTACTACTCTCTTAGCGCTCCAAATGTGCAGTTGCATTTTCTACAGAAAGAGTGTTCAGATCTGCTCAATCAAAAGTATGGTTTAACTCTGTTAGCTGAATGCACAGATCAGAAAGAAGTTTCACACAATAATTCTGTGTAGTTTATATTTGGAGACATTCCTTTTTCCACTATTACCCTCTTAGCGCTCCGAATCTCCACTTGCATTTTCTACAGAAAGAGTGTTTCAGAACGGCTCAATCAAAACTAAGGTTAAACTCTTTTAGTTGAACAAACAGAACAGAAAGTAGTTTCACACAATTCTTCTGTGTAGTTTTTATTTGTAGACATTCTTTTTCCCAATATAGGCCTCCTAGCGCTCAGAATGTCCAATTGCAGTTTCTACAGAAAGAGTGTTTCAGAAAGGCTCAATCAAAAGTAAGGTTCAACTCTGTTAGTTGAATGCACAGAACAGAAAGAAGTTTCATACAATGCTTCTGTGTAGTTTATAATTGAACATATTCTTTTTTCCACTATTACCCACTTAGCGCTACGAATGTCCAGTTGCATTTTCTACAGACAGAGTGTTTCAAAACTGCTCAATCAAAAGTATGGTTTAACTCTGTTAGCTGAATGCTCAGATCAGAAAGAAGTTTCACAGAATGCTTCTGTGTAGTTTATATTTGAATATATTCCTTTTTCCACTAGTACTCTCTTAGCGCTCCAAATGTCCAGTTGCATTTTCTACAGAAAGAGTGTTCAGATCTGCTCAATCAAAAGTATGGTTTAACTCTGTTAGCTGAATGCACAGATCAGAAAGAAGTTTCACAGAATGATTCTGTGTAGTTTATATTTGGAGACATTCCTTTTTCCACTATTACCCTCTTAGCGCTCCGAATCTCCACTTGCATTTTCTACAGAAAGAGTGTTTCAGAACGGCTCAATCAAAACTAAGGTTCAACTCTTTTAGTTGAACAAACAGAACAGAAAGAAGTTTCACACCATTTTTCTGTGTAGTTTTTATTTGTAGACATTCTTTTTCCCAATACAGGCCTCCTAGCGCTCAGAATGTCCAATTGCAGTTTCTACAGAAAGAGTATTTCAGAACGGCTTAATCAAAAGTAAGGTTCAACTCTGTTAGTTGAATGCACAGAATAGAAAGAAGTTTCATACAATGCTTCTGTGTAGTTTATATTTGAACATATTCTTTTTTCCACTATTACCCACTTAGCGCTACGAATGTCCAGTTGCATTTTCTACAGACAGACTGTTTCAAAACTGCTCAATCAAAAGTATGGTTTAACTCTGTTAGCTGAATGCTCAGATCAGAAAGAAGTTTCACAGAATGCTTCTGTGTAGTTTATATTTGAATATATTCCTTTTTCCACTACTACTCTCTTAGCGCTCCAAAAGTCCAGTTGCATTTTCTACAGAAAGAATGTTCAGATCTGCTCAATCAAAAGTATGGTTTAACTCTGTTAGCTGAATGCACAGATCAGAAAGAAGTTTCACCGAATGATTCTGTGTTGTTTATATTTGAAGACATTCCTTTTTCCGCTATTACCCTCTTAGCGCTCCGTATCTCCACTTGCATTTTCTACAAAAAGAGTGTTTCATAACTGCTCAATCAAAAATATGTTTTATCTCTGTTAACTGAATTTACAGCTCAGAAATAAGTTTCACAGAATGCATCTGTGTAGTTTTTATTTGAAGATATTCTTTTTCCCAATGTAGGCCTCTTAGCGCTTAGCATGTCCAATTGCTGTTTCTACAGAAAGAGTGTTTCAGAACGGCTCAATCAAAAGTAAGGTTCAACTCTGTTAGTTGAATGCACAGAACAGAAAGAATTTTCACAGAATGCTACTGTGTAGTTTATATTTGAATATATTCCTTTTTCCACTATTACCCCCTTAGCGCTCCAAATGTCCACTTGCATTTTCTACAGAAAGAGTGTTCAGAACTGCGCAATCCAAAGTATGGTTTAACTCTGTTAGCTTAATGAACATATCAGAAATAAGTTTCACACAATGCTTCTGTGTAGTTTTTATTTGAAGATATTAATTTTCCCAATATAGGCCTCTTAGCGCTCAGAATGTCCAATTGCAGTTTCTACAGAAAGAGTGTTTCAGAAAGGCTCAATCAAAAGTAAGGTTCAACTGTGTTAGTTGAATGCACAGAACAGAAAAATGTTTCATACAATGCTTCTGTGTAGTTTATATTTGAACGTATTCTTTTTTCCACTATTACCCACTTAGCGCTACGAATGTCCAGTTGCATTTTCTACAGACAGAGTGTTTCAAAACTGCTCAATCAAAAGTATGGTTTAACTCTGTTAGCTGAATGCTCAGATCAGAAAGAAGTTTCACAGAATGCTTCTGTGTAGTTTATATTCGAATATATTCCTTTTTCCACTACTACTCCCTTAGCGCTCCAAATGTCCAGATGCATTTTCTACAGAAAGAGTGTTCAGATCTGCTCAATCAAAAGTATGGTTTAATTCTGTTAGCTGAATGCACAGATCAGAAAGAAGTTTCACAGAATGATTCTGTGTAGTTTATATTTGGAGACATTCCTTTTTCCACTATTACCCTCTTAGCGCTCCGAATCTCCACTTGCATTTTCTACAGAAAGAGTGTTTCAGAACGGCTCAATCAAAACTAAGGTTCAACTCTTTTAGTTGAACAAACAGAACAGAAAGAAGTTTCACACAATTCTTCTGTGTAGTTTTTATTTGTAGACATTCTTTTTACCAATATAGGCCTCTTAGCACTCAGAATGTCCAATTGCAGTTTCTACAGAGAGAGTGTTTCAGAACGGCTCAATCAAAAGTAAGATTCAACTCTGTTAGTTGAATGCAAAGAACAGAAAGAAGTTTCTTACAATGCTTCTGTGTAGTTTATATTTGAACATATTTTTTTTTCCACTATTACCCACTTAGCGCTACGAATGTCCAGTTGCATTTTCTACAGACAGAGTGTTTCAAAACTGCTCAATCAAAAGTATGGTTTAACTCTGTCAGCTGAATGCTCAGATCAGAAAGAAGTTTCACAGAATGCTTCTGTGTAGTTTATATATGAATATATTCCTTTTTCCACTACTACTCTCTTAGCGCTCCAAATGTCCAGTTGCATTTTCTACAGAAAGAGTGTTCAGATCTGCTCAATCAAAAGTATGGTTTAACTCTGTTAGCTGAATGCACAGATCAGAAAGAAGTTTCACAGAATGATTCTGTGTAGTTTATATTTGGAGACATTCCTTTTTCCACTATTACCCTCTTAGCGCTCCAAATCTCCACTTGCATTTTCTACAGAAAGAGTGTTTCAGAACGGCTCAATCAAAACTAAGGTTCAACTCCTTTAGTTGAACAAACAGAACAGAAAGAAGTTTCACACAATTCTTCTGGGTAGTTTTTATTTGTAGACATTCTTTTTCCCAATATAGGCCTCTTAGCGCTCAGAATGTCCAATTGCAGTTTCTACAGAAAGAGTGTTTCAGAACGGCTCAATCAAAAGTAAGGTTCAACTCTGTTAGTTGAATGCACAGAACAGAAAGAAGTTTCATACAATGCTTCTGTGTAGTTTATATTTGAACATATTCTTTTTTCCACTATTACCCACTTGGCGCTACGAATGTCCAGTTGCATTTTCTACAGACAGAGTGTTTCAAAACTGCTCAATCAAAAGTATGGTTTAACTCTGTTAGCTGAATGCTCAGATCAGAAAGAAGTTTCACAGAATGCTTCTGTGTAGTTTATATTTGAATATATTCCTTTTTCCACTACTACTCTCTTAGCGCTCAAAATGTCCAGTTGCATTTTCTACAGAAAGAGTGTTCAGATCTGCTCAATCAAAATTATGGTTTAACTCTGTTAGCTGAATGCACAGATCAGAAAGAAGTTTCACAGAATGATTCTGTGTAGTTTATATTTGGAGACATTCCTTTTTCCACTATTACCCTCTTAGCGCTCCGAATCTCCACTTGCATTTTCTACAGAAAGAGTGTTTCAGAACGGCTCAATCAAAACTAAGGTTCAACTCTTTTAGTTGAACAAACAGAACAGAAAGAAGTTTCACACAATTCTTCTGCGTAGTTTTTATTTGTAGACATTCTTTTTCCCAATATAGGCCTCTTAGCGCTCAGAATGTCCAATTGCAGTTTCTACAGAAAGAGTGTTTCAGAAGGGCTCAATCAAAAATATGTTTTATCTCTGTTAACTGAATTTACAGATCAGAAATAAGTTTCACAGAATGCATCTGTGTAGTTTTTATTTGAAGATATTCTTTTACCCAATGTAGGCCTCTTAGCGCTTAGCATGTCCAATTGCAGTTTCTACAGAAAGAGTGTTTCAGAACGGCTCAATCAAAAGTAAGGTTCAACTCTGTTAGTTGAATGCACAGAACAGAAAGTAGTTTCATACAATGCTTCTGTGTAGTTTATATTTGAACATATTCCCTTTTCCACTATTACCCACTTAGCGCTCCAAATGTCCAGTTGGATTTTCTACAGAAAGAATGTTCAGATCTGCTCAATCAAAAGTATGGTTTAACACTGTTAGCTGAATGCACAGATCAGAAAGAAGTTTCACCGAATGATTCTGTGTTGTTTATATTTGAAGACAATCCTTTTTCCACTATTACCCTCTTAGCGCTCCGTATCTCCACTTGCATTTTCTACAAAAAGAGTGTTTCATAACTGCTCAATCAAAAATATGTTTTATCTCTGTTAACTGAATTTACAGCTCAGAAATAAGTTTCACAGAATGCATCTGTGTAGTTTTTATTTGAAGATATTCTTTTTCCCAATGTAGGCCTCTTAGCGCTTAGCATGTCCAATTGCAGTTTCTACAGAAAGAGTGTTTCAGAACGGCTCAATCAAAAGTAAGTTTCAACTCTGTTAGTTGAATGCACAGAACAGAAAGAATTTTCACAGAATGCTACTGTGTAGTTTATATTTGAATATATTCCTTTTTCCACTATTACCCTCTTAGCGCTCCGAATGTCCACTTGCATTTTCTACAGAAAGAGTGTTCAGAACTGCGCAATCCAAAGTATGGTTTAACTCTGTTAGCTTAATGAACATATCAGAAATAATTTTCACACAATGCTTCTGTGTAGTTTTTATTTGAAGATATTAATTTTCCCAATAGAGGCCTCTTAGCGCTCAGAATGTCCAATTGCAGTTTCTACCGAAAGAGTGTTTCAGAAAGGCTCAATCAAAAGTAAGGTTCAACTCTGTTAGTTGAATGCACAGAACAGAAAAAAGTTTCATACAATGCTTCTGTGTAGTTTATATTTGAACGTATTCTTTTTTCCACTATTACCCACTTAGCGCTACGAATGTCCAGTTGCATTTTCTACAGACAGAGTGTTTCAAAACTGCTCAATCAAAAGTATGGTTTAACTCTGTTAGCTGAATGCTCAGATCAGAAAGAAGTTTCACAGAATGCTTCTGTGTAGTTTATATTTGAATATATTCCGTTTTCCACTACTACTCTCTTAGCGCTCCAAATGTCCAGTTGCATTATCTACAGAAAGAGTGTTCAGATCTGCTCAATCAAAAGTATGGTTTAACTCTGTTAGCTGAATGCACAGATCAGAAAGAAGTTTCACACAATAATTCTGTGTAGTTTATATTTGGAGACATTCCTTTTTCCACTATTACCCTCTTAGCGCTCCGAATCTCCACTTGCATTTTCTACAGAAAGAGTGTTTCAGAACGGCTCAATCAAAACTAAGGTTCAACTCTTTTAGTTGACCAAACAGAACAGAAAGTAGTTTCACACAATTCTTCTGTGTAGTTTTTATTTGTAGACATTCTTTTTCCCAATATAGGCCTCCTAGCGCTCAGAATGTCCAATTGCAGTTTCTACCGAAAGAGTGTTTCAGAAAGGCTCAATCAAAAGTAAGGTTCAACTCTGTTAGTTGAATGCACAGAACAGAAAGAAGTTTCATACAATTCTTCTGTGTAGTTTATATTTGAACATATTCTTTTTTCCACTATTACCCACTTGGCGCTACGAATGTCCAGTTGCATTTTCTACAGACAGAGTGTTTCAAAACTGCTCAATCAAAAGTATGGTTTAACTCTGTTAGCTGAATGCTCAGATGAGAAAGAAGTTTCACAGAATGCTTCTGTGTAGTTTATATTTGAATATATTCCTTTTTCCACTACTACTCTCTTAGCGCTCAAATGTCCAGTTGCATTTTCTACAGAAAAAGTGTTCAGATCTGCTCAATCAAAAGTATGGTTTTACTCTGTTAGCTGAATGCACAGATCAGAAAGAAGTTTCAGAGAATGATTCTGTGTAGTTTATATTTGGAGACATTCCTTTTTCCACTATTACCCTCTTAGCGCTCCGAATCTCCACTTGCATTTTCTACAGAAAGAGTGTTTCAGAACGGCTCAATCAAAACTAAGGTTCAACTCTTTTAGTTGAACAAACAGAACAGAAAGAAGTTTCACACAATTCTTCTGTGTAGTTTTTATTTGTAGACATTCTTTTTCCCAATATAGGCCCCTTAGCGCTCAGAATGTCCAATTGCAGTTTCTACAGAAAGAGTGTTTCAGAACGGCTCAATCAAAAGTAAGGTTCAACTCTGTTAGTTGAATGCACAGAACAGAAAGAAGTTTCATACAATGCTTCTGTGTAGTTTATATTTGAACATATTCTTTTTTCCACTATTACCCACTTAGCGCTACGAATGTCCAGTTGCATTTTCTACAGCCAGAGTGTTTCAAAACTGCTCAATCAAAAGTATGGTTTAACTCTGTTAGCTGAATGCTCAGATCAGAAAGAAGTTTCACAGAATGCTTCTGTGTAGTTTATATTTGAATATATTCCTTTTTCCACTACTACGCTCTTAGCGCTCCAAATGTCCAGTTGCATTTTCTACAGAAAGAATGTTCAGATCTGCTCAATCAAAAGTATGGTTTAACTCTGTTAGCTGAATGCACAGATCAGAAAGAAGTTTCACCGAATGATTCTGTGTTGTTTATATTTGAAGACATTTCTTTTTCCACTATTACCCTCTTAGCGCTCCGAATCTCCACTTGCATTTTCTACAAAAAGAGTGTTTCATAACTGCTCAATCAAAAATATGTTTTATCTCTGTTAACTGAATTTACAGATCAGAAATAAGTTTCACAGAATGCATCTGTGTAGTTTTTATTTGAAGATATTATTTTTCCCAATGTAGGCCTCTTAGCGCTTAGCATGTCCAATTGCAGTTTCTACAGAAAGAGTGTTTCAGAACGGCTCAATCAAAAGTAAGGTTCAACTCTGTTAGTTGAATGCACAGAACAGAAAGTATTTTCACAGAATGCTACTGTGTAGTTTATATTTGAATATATTCCTTTTTCCACTATTACCCTCTTAGCGCTCCGAATGTCCACTTGCATTTTCTACAGAAAGAGTGTTCAGAACTGCGCAATCCAAAGTATGGTTTAACTCTGTTAGCTTAATGAACATATCAGAAATAATTTTCACACAATGCTTCTGTGTAGTTTTTATTTGAAGATATTAATTTTCCCAATAGAGGCCTCTTAGCGCTCAGAATGTCCAATTGCAGTTTCTACCGAAAGAGTGTTTCAGAAAGGCTCAATCAAAAGTAAGGTTCAACTCTGTTAGTTGAATGCACAGAACAGAAAAAGTTTCATACAATGCTTCTGTGTAGTTTATATTTGAACATATTCTTTTTTCCACTATTACCCACTTAGCGCTACGAATGTCCAGTTGCATTTTCTACAGACAGAGTGTTTCAAAACTGCTCAATCAAAAGTATGGTTTAACTCTGTTAGCTGAATGCTCACATCAGAAAGAAGTTTCACAGAATGCTTCTGTGTAGTTTATATTTGAATATATTCCGTTTTCCACTACTACTCTCTTAGCGCTCCAAATGTCCAGTTGCATTATCTACAGAAAGAGTGTTCAGATCTGCTCAATCAAAAGTATGGTTTAACTCTGTTAGCTGAATGCACAGATCAGAAAGAAGTTTCACACAATAATTCTGTGTAGTTTATATTTGGAGACATTCCTTTTTCCACTATTACCCTCTTAGCGCTCCGAATCTCCACTTGCATTTTCTACAGAAAGAGTGTTTCAGAACGGCTCAATCAAAACTAAGGTTCAACTCTTTTAGTTGACCAAACAGAACAGAAAGTAGTTTCACACAATTCTTCTGTGTAGTTTTTATTTGTAGACATTCTTTTTCCCAATATAGGCCTCCTAGCGCTCAGAATGTCCAATTGCAGTTTCTACCGAAAGAGTGTTTCAGAAAGGCTCAATCAAAAGTAAGGTTCAACTCTGTTAGTTGAATGCACAGAACAGAAAGAAGTTTCATACAATTCTTCTGTGTAGTTTATATTTGAACATATTCTTTTTTCCACTATTACCCACTTGGCGCTACGAATGTCCAGTTGCATTTTCTACAGACAGAGTGTTTCAAAACTGCTCAATCAAAAGTATGGTTTAACTCTGTTAGCTGAATGCTCAGATGAGAAAGAAGTTTCACAGAATGCTTCTGTGTAGTTTATATTTGAATATATTCCTTTTTCCACTACTACTCTCTTAGCGCTCAAATGTCCAGTTGCATTTTCTACAGAAAAAGTGTTCAGATCTGCTCAATCAAAAGTATGGTTTTACTCTGTTAGCTGAATGCACAGATCAGAAAGAAGTTTCAGAGAATGATTCTGTGTAGTTTATATTTGGAGACATTCCTTTTTCCACTATTACCCTCTTAGCGCTCCGAATCTCCACTTGCATTTTCTACAGAAAGAGTGTTTCAGAACGGCTCAATCAAAACTAAGGTTCAACTCTTTTAGTTGAACAAACAGAACAGAAAGAAGTTTCACACAATTCTTCTGTGTAGTTTTTATTTGTAGACATTCTTTTTCCCAATATAGGCCCCTTAGCGCTCAGAATGTCCAATTGCAGTTTCTACAGAAAGAGTGTTTCAGAACGGCTCAATCAAAAGTAAGGTTCAACTCTGTTAGTTGAATGCACAGAACAGAAAGAAGTTTCATACAATGCTTCTGTGTAGTTTATATTTGAACATATTCTTTTTTCCACTATTACCCACTTAGCGCTACGAATGTCCAGTTGCATTTTCTACAGCCAGAGTGTTTCAAAACTGCTCAATCAAAAGTATGGTTTAACTCTGTTAGCTGAATGCTCAGATCAGAAAGAAGTTTCACAGAATGCTTCTGTGTAGTTTATATTTGAATATATTCCTTTTTCCACTACTACGCTCTTAGCGCTCCAAATGTCCAGTTGCATTTTCTACAGAAAGAATGTTCAGATCTGCTCAATCAAAAGTATGGTTTAACTCTGTTAGCTGAATGCACAGATCAGAAAGAAGTTTCACCGAATGATTCTGTGTTGTTTATATTTGAAGACATTCCTTTTTCCACTATTACCCTCTTAGCGCTCCGAATCTCCACTTGCATTTTCTACAAAAAGAGTGTTTCATAACTGCTCAATCAAAAATATGTTTTATCTCTGTTAACTGAATTTACAGATCAGAAATAAGTTTCACAGAATGCATCTGTGTAGTTTTTATTTGAAGATATTATTTTTCCCAATGTAGGCCTCTTAGCGCTTAGCATGTCCAATTGCAGTTTCTACAGAAAGAGTGTTTCAGAACGGCTCAATCAAAAGTAAGGTTCAACTCTGTTAGTTGAATGCACAGAACAGAAAGTATTTTCACAGAATGCTACTGTGTAGTTTATATTTGAATATATTCCTTTTTCCACTATTACCCTCTTAGCGCTCCGAATGTCCACTTGCATTTTCTACAGAAAGAGTGTTCAGAACTGCGCAATCAAAAGTATGGTTTAACTCTGTTAGCTTAATGAACATATCAGAAATAAGTTTCACGCAATGCTTCTGTGTAGTTTTTATTTGAAGATATTATTTTTCCCAATATAGGCCTCTTAGCGCTCAGAATGTCCAATTGCAGTTTCTACAGAAAGAGTGTTTCAGAAATGCTCAATCAAAAGTAAGTTTCAACTCTGTTAGTTGAATGCACAGAACAGAAAGAAGTTTCATACAGTGCTTCTGTGTAGTTTATATTTGAACGTATTCTTTTTTCCACTATTACCCACTTAGCGCTACGAATGTCCAGTTGCATTTTCTACAGACAGAGTGTTTCAAAACTGCTCAATCAAAAGTATGGTTTAACTCTGTTAGCTGAATGCTCAGATCAGAAAGAAGTTTCACAGAATGCTTCTGTGTAGTTTATATTTGAATATATTCCTTTTTCCACTACTACTCTCTTAGCGCTCCAAATGTGCAGTTGCATTTTCTACAGAAAGAGTGTTCAGATCTGCTCAATCAAAAGTATGGTTTAACTCTGTTAGCTGAATGCACAGATCAGAAAGAAGTTTCACACAATAATTCTGTGTAGTTTATATTTGGAGACATTCCTTTTTCCACTATTACCCTCTTAGCGCTCCGAATCTCCACTTGCATTTTCTACAGAAAGAGTGTTTCAGAACGGCTCAATCAAAACTAAGGTTAAACTCTTTTAGTTGAACAAACAGAACAGAAAGTAGTTTCACACAATTCTTCTGTGTAGTTTTTATTTGTAGACATTCTTTTTCCCAATATAGGCCTCCTAGCGCTCAGAATGTCCAATTGCAGTTTCTACAGAAAGAGTGTTTCAGAAAGGCTCAATCAAAAGTAAGGTTCAACTCTGTTAGTTGAATGCACAGAACAGAAAGAAGTTTCATACAATGCTTCTGTGTAGTTTATAATTGAACATATTCTTTTTTCCACTATTACCCACTTAGCGCTACGAATGTCCAGTTGCATTTTCTACAGACAGAGTGTTTCAAAACTGCTCAATCAAAAGTATGGTTTAACTCTGTTAGCTGAATGCTCAGATCAGAAAGAAGTTTCACAGAATGCTTCTGTGTAGTTTATATTTGAATATATTCCTTTTTCCACTACTACTCTCTTAGCGCTCCAAATGTCCAGTTGCATTTTATACAGAAAGAGTGTTCAGATCTGCTCAATCAAAAGTATGGTTTAACTCTGTTAGCTGAATGCACAGATCAGAAAGAAGTTTCACAGAATGATTCTGTGTAGTTTATATTTGGAGACATTCCTTTTTCCACTATTACCCTCTTAGCGCTCCGAATCTCCACTTGTATTTTCTACAGAAAGAGTGTTTCAGAACGGCTCAATCAAAACTAAGGTTCAACTCTTTTAGTTGAACAAACAGAACAGAAAGAAGTTTCACACCATTCTTCTGTGTAGTTTTTATTTGTAGACATTCTTTTTCCCAATACAGGCCTCCTAGCGCTCAGAATGTCCAATTGCAGTTTCTACAGAAAGAGTATTTCAGAACGGCTTAATCAAAAGTAAGGTTCAACTCTGTTAGTTGAATGCACAGAACAGAAAGAAGTTTCATACAATGCTTCTGTGTAGTTTATATTTGAACATATTCTTTTTTCCACTATTACCCACTTAGCGCTACGAATGTCCAGTTGCATTTTCTACAGACAGACTGTTTCAAAACTGCTCAATCAAAAGTATGGTTTAACTCTGTTAGCTGAATGCTCAGATCAGAAAGAAGTTTCACAGAATGCTTCTGTGTAGTTTATATTTGAATATATTCCTTTTTCCACTACTACTCTCTTAGCGCTCCAAAAGTCCAGTTGCATTTTCTACAGAAAGAATGTTCAGATCTGCTCAATCAAAAGTATGGTTTAACTCTGTTAGCTGAATGCACAGATCAGAAAGAAGTTTCACCGAATGATTCTGTGTTGTTTATATTTGAAGACATTCCTTTTTCCGCTATTACCCTCTTAGCGCTCCGTATCTCCACTTGCATTTTCTACAAAAAGAGTGTTTCATAACTGCTCAATCAAAAATATGTTTTATCTCTGTTAACCGAATTTACAGCTCAGAAATAAGTTTCACAGAATGCATCTGTGTAGTTTTTATTTGAAGATATTCTTTTTCCCAATGTAGGCCTCTTAGCGCTTAGCATGTCCAATTGCTGTTTCTACAGAAAGAGTGTTTCAGAACGGCTCAATCAAAAGTAAGGTTCAACTCTGTTAGTTGAATGCACAGAACAGAAAGAATTTTCACAGAATGCTACTGTGTAGTTTATATTTGAATATATTCCTTTTTCCACTATTACCCCCTTAGCGCTCCGAATGTCCACTTGCATTTTCTACAGAAAGAGTGTTCAGAACTGCGCAATCCAAAGTATGGTTTAACTCTGTTAGCTTAATGAACATATCAGAAATAAGTTTCACACAATGCTTCTGTGTAGTTTTTATTTGAAGATATTAATTTTCCCAATATAGGCCTCTTAGCGCTCAGAATGTCCAATTGCAGTTTCTACAGAAAGAGTGTTTCAGAAAGGCTCAATCAAAAGTAAGGTTCAACTGTGTTAGTTGAATGCACAGAACAGAAAAATGTTTCATACAATGCTTCTGTGTAGTTTATATTTGAACGTATTCTTTTTTCCACTATTACCCACTTAGCGCTACGAATGTCCAGTTGCATTTTCTACAGACAGAGTGTTTCAAAACTGCTCAATCAAAAGTATGGTTTAACTCTGTTAGCTGAATGCTCAGATCAGAAAGAAGTTTCACAGAATGCTTCTGTGTAGTTTATATTTGAATATATTCCTTTTTCCACTACTACTCTCTTAGCGCTCCAAATGTGCAGTTGCATTTTCTACAGAAAGAGTGTTCAGATCTGCTCAATCAAAAGTATGGTTTAACTCTGTTAGCTGAATGCACAGATCAGAAAGAAGTTTCACACAATAATTCTGTGTAGTTTATATTTGGAGACATTCCTTTTTCCACTATTACCCTCTTAGCGCTCCGAATCTCCACTTGCATTTTCTACAGAAAGAGTGTTTCAGAACGGCTCAATCAAAACTAAGGTTAAACTCTTTTAGTTGAACAAACAGAACAGAAAGTAGTTTCACACAATTCTTCTGTGTAGTTTTTATTTGTAGACATTCTTTTTCCCAATATAGGCCTCCTAGCGCTCAGAATGTCCAATTGCAGTTTCTACAGAAAGAGTGTTTCAGAAAGGCTCAATCAAAAGTAAGGTTCAACTCTGTTAGTTGAATGCACAGAACAGAAAGAAGTTTCATACAATGCTTCTGTGTAGTTTATAATTGAACATATTCTTTTTTCCACTATTACCCACTTAGCGCTACGAATGTCCAGTTGCATTTTCTACAGACAGAGTGTTTCAAAACTGCTCAATCAAAAGTATGGTTTAACTCTGTTAGCTGAATGCTCAGATCAGAAAGAAGTTTCACAGAATGCTTCTGTGTAGTTTATATTTGAATATATTCCTTTTTCCACTAGTACTCTCTTAGCGCTCCAAATGTCCAGTTGCATTTTCTACAGAAAGAGTGTTCAGATCTGCTCAATCAAAAGTATGGTTTAACTCTGTTAGCTGAATGCACAGATCAGAAAGAAGTTTCACAGAATGATTCTGTGTAGTTTATATTTGGAGACATTCCTTTTTCCACTATTACCCTCTTAGCGCTCCGAATCTCCACTTGCATTTTCTACAGAAAGAGTGTTTCAGAACGGCTCAATCAAAACTAAGGTTCAACTCTTTTAGTTGAACAAACAGAACAGAAAGAAGTTTCACACCATTCTTCTGTGTAGTTTTTATTTGTAGACATTCTTTTTCCCAATACAGGCCTCCTAGCGCTCAGAATGTCCAATTGCAGTTTCTACAGAAAGAGTATTTCAGAACGGCTTAATCAAAAGTAAGGTTCAACTCTGTTAGTTGAATGCACAGAATAGAAAGAAGTTTCATACAATGCTTCTGTGTAGTTTATATTTGAACATATTCTTTTTTCCACTATTACCCACTTAGCGCTACGAATGTCCAGTTGCATTTTCTACAGACAGACTGTTTCAAAACTGCTCAATCAAAAGTATGGTTTAACTCTGTTAGCTGAATGCTCAGATCAGAAAGAAGTTTCACAGAATGCTTCTGTGTAGTTTATATTTGAATATATTCCTTTTTCCACTACTACTCTCTTAGCGCTCCAAAAGTCCAGTTGCATTTTCTACAGAAAGAATGTTCAGATCTGCTCAATCAAAAGTATGGTTTAACTCTGTTAGCTGAATGCACAGATCAGAAAGAAGTTTCACCGAATGATTCTGTGTTGTTTATATTTGAAGACATTCCTTTTTCCGCTATTACCCTCTTAGCGCTCCGTATCTCCACTTGCATTTTCTACAAAAAGAGTGTTTCATAACTGCTCAATCAAAAATATGTTTTATCTCTGTTAACTGAATTTACAGCTCAGAAATAAGTTTCACAGAATGCATCTGTGTAGTTTTTATTTGAAGATATTCTTTTTCCCAATGTAGGCCTCTTAGCGCTTAGCATGTCCAATTGCTGTTTCTACAGAAAGAGTGTTTCAGAACGGCTCAATCAAAAGTAAGGTTCAACTCTGTTAGTTGAATGCACAGAACAGAAAGAATTTTCACAGAATGCTACTGTGTAGTTTATATTTGAATATATTCCTTTTTCCACTATTACCCCCTTAGCGCTCCAAATGTCCACTTGCATTTTCTACAGAAAGAGTGTTCAGAACTGCGCAATCCAAAGTATGGTTTAACTCTGTTAGCTTAATGAACATATCAGAAATAAGTTTCACACAATGCTTCTGTGTAGTTTTTATTTGAAGATATTAATTTTCCCAATATAGGCCTCTTAGCGCTCAGAATGTCCAATTGCAGTTTCTACAGAAAGAGTGTTTCAGAAAGGCTCAATCAAAAGTAAGGTTCAACTGTGTTAGTTGAATGCACAGAACAGAAAAATGTTTCATACAATGCTTCTGTGTAGTTTATATTTGAACGTATTCTTTTTTCCACTATTACCCACTTAGCGCTACGAATGTCCAGTTGCATTTTCTACAGACAGAGTGTTTCAAAACTGCTCAATCAAAAGTATGGTTTAACTCTGTTAGCTGAATGCTCAGATCAGAAAGAAGTTTCACAGAATGCTTCTGTGTAGTTTATATTCGAATATATTCCTTTTTCCACTACTACTCCCTTAGCGCTCCAAATGTCCAGATGCATTTTCTACAGAAAGAGTGTTCAGATCTGCTCAATCAAAAGTATGGTTTAATTCTGTTAGCTGAATGCACAGATCAGAAAGAAGTTTCACAGAATGATTCTGTGTAGTTTATATTTGGAGACATTCCTTTTTCCACTATTACCCTCTTAGCGCTCCGAATCTCCACTTGCATTTTCTACAGAAAGAGTGTTTCAGAACGGCTCAATCAAAACTAAGGTTCAACTCTTTTAGTTGAACAAACAGAACAGAAAGAAGTTTCACACAATTCTTCTGTGTAGTTTTTATTTGTAGACATTCTTTTTACCAATATAGGCCTCTTAGCACTCAGAATGTCCAATTGCAGTTTCTACAGAGAGAGTGTTTCAGAACGGCTCAATCAAAAGTAAGATTCAACTCTGTTAGTTGAATGCAAAGAACAGAAAGAAGTTTCTTACAATGCTTCTGTGTAGTTTATATTTGAACATATTTTTTTTTCCACTATTACCCACTTAGCGCTACGAATGTCCAGTTGCATTTTCTACAGACAGAGTGTTTCAAAACTGCTCAATCAAAAGTATGGTTTAACTCTGTCAGCTGAATGCTCAGATCAGAAAGAAGTTTCACAGAATGCTTCTGTGTAGTTTATATATGAATATATTCCTTTTTCCACTACTACTCTCTTAGCGCTCCAAATGTCCAGTTGCATTTTCTACAGAAAGAGTGTTCAGATCTGCTCAATCAAAAGTATGGTTTAACTCTGTTAGCTGAATGCACAGATCAGAAAGAAGTTTCACAGAATGATTCTGTGTAGTTTATATTTGGAGACATTCCTTTTTCCACTATTACCCTCTTAGCGCTCCAAATCTCCACTTGCATTTTCTACAGAAAGAGTGTTTCAGAACGGCTCAATCAAAACTAAGGTTCAACTCCTTTAGTTGAACAAACAGAACAGAAAGAAGTTTCACACAATTCTTCTGGGTAGTTTTTATTTGTAGACATTCTTTTTCCCAATATAGGCCTCTTAGCGCTCAGAATGTCCAATTGCAGTTTCTACAGAAAGAGTGTTTCAGAACGGCTCAATCAAAAGTAAGGTTCAACTCTGTTAGTTGAATGCACAGAACAGAAAGAAGTTTCATACAATGCTTCTGTGTAGTTTATATTTGAACATATTCTTTTTTCCACTATTACCCACTTGGCGCTACGAATGTCCAGTTGCATTTTCTACAGACAGAGTGTTTCAAAACTGCTCAATCAAAAGTATGGTTTAACTCTGTTAGCTGAATGCTCAGATCAGAAAGAAGTTTCACAGAATGCTTCTGTGTAGTTTATATTTGAATATATTCCTTTTTCCACTACTACTCTCTTAGCGCTCAAAATGTCCAGTTGCATTTTCTACAGAAAGAGTGTTCAGATCTGCTCAATCAAAATTATGGTTTAACTCTGTTAGCTGAATGCACAGATCAGAAAGAAGTTTCACAGAATGATTCTGTGTAGTTTATATTTGGAGACATTCCTTTTTCCACTATTACCCTCTTAGCGCTCCGAATCTCCACTTGCATTTTCTACAGAAAGAGTGTTTCAGAACGGCTCAATCAAAACTAAGGTTCAACTCTTTTAGTTGAACAAACAGAACAGAAAGAAGTTTCACACAATTCTTCTGCGTAGTTTTTATTTGTAGACATTCTTTTTCCCAATATAGGCCTCTTAGCGCTCAGAATGTCCAATTGCAGTTTCTACAGAAAGAGTGTTTCAGAAGGGCTCAATCAAAAATATGTTTTATCTCTGTTAACTGAATTTACAGATCAGAAATAAGTTTCACAGAATGCATCTGTGTAGTTTTTATTTGAAGATATTCTTTTACCCAATGTAGGCCTCTTAGCGCTTAGCATGTCCAATTGCAGTTTCTACAGAAAGAGTGTTTCAGAACGGCTCAATCAAAAGTAAGGTTCAACTCTGTTAGTTGAATGCACAGAACAGAAAGTAGTTTCATACAATGCTTCTGTGTAGTTTATATTTCAACATATTCCCTTTTCCACTATTACCCACTTAGCGCTCCAAATGTCCAGTTGGATTTTCTACAGAAAGAATGTTCAGATCTGCTCAATCAAAAGTATGGTTTAACACTGTTAGCTGAATGCACAGATCAGAAAGAAGTTTCACCGAATGATTCTGTGTTGTTTATATTTGAAGACAATCCTTTTTCCACTATTAGCCTCTTAGCGCTCCGTATCTCCACTTGCATTTTCTACAAAAAGAGTGTTTCATAACTGCTCAATCAAAAATATGTTTTATCTCTGTTAACTGAATTTGCAGCTCAGAAATAAGTTTCACAGAATGCATCTGTGTAGTTTTTATTTGAAGATATTCTTTTTCCCAATGTAGGCCTCTTAGCGCTTAGCATGTCCAATTGCAGTTTCTACAGAAAGAGTGTTTCAGAACGGCTCAATCAAAAGTAAGTTTCAACTCTGTTAGTTGAATGCACAGAACAGAAAGAATTTTCACAGAATGCTACTGTGTAGTTTATATTTGAATATATTCCTTTTTCCACTATTACCCTCTTAGCGCTCCGAATGTCCACTTGCATTTTCTACAGAAAGAGTGTTCAGAACTGCGCAATCCAAAGTATGGTTTAACTCTGTTAGCTTAATGAACATATCAGAAATAATTTTCACACAATGCTTCTGTGTAGTTTTTATTTGAAGATATTAATTTTCCCAATAGAGGCCTCTTAGCGCTCAGAATGTCCAATTGCAGTTTCTACCGAAAGAGTGTTTCAGAAAGGCTCAATCAAAAGTAAGGTTCAACTCTGTTAGTTGAATGCACAGAACAGAAAAAAGTTTCATACAATGCTTCTGTGTAGTTTATATTTGAACGTATTCTTTTTTCCACTATTACCCACTTAGCGCTACGAATGTCCAGTTGCATTTTCTACAGACAGAGTGTTTCAAAACTGCTCAATCAAAAGTATGGTTTAACTCTGTTAGCTGAATGCTCAGATCAGAAAGAAGTTTCACAGAATGCTTCTGTGTAGTTTATATTTGAATATATTCCGTTTTCCACTACTACTCTCTTAGCGCTCCAAATGTCCAGTTGCATTATCTACAGAAAGAGTGTTCAGATCTGCTCAATCAAAAGTATGGTTTAACTCTGTTAGCTGAATGCACAGATCAGAAAGAAGTTTCACACAATAATTCTGTGTAGTTTATATTTGGAGACATTCCTTTTTCCACTATTACCCTCTTAGCGCTCCGAATCTCCACTTGCATTTTCTACAGAAAGAGTGTTTCAGAACGGCTCAATCAAAACTAAGGTTCAACTCTTTTAGTTGACCAAACAGAACAGAAAGTAGTTTCACACAATTCTTCTGTGTAGTTTTTATTTGTAGACATTCTTTTTCCCAATATAGGCCTCCTAGCGCTCAGAATGTCCAATTGCAGTTTCTACCGAAAGAGTGTTTCAGAAAGGCTCAATCAAAAGTAAGGTTCAACTCTGTTAGTTGAATGCACAGAACAGAAAGAAGTTTCATACAATTCTTCTGTGTAGTTTATATTTGAACATATTCTTTTTTCCACTATTACCCACTTGGCGCTACGAATGTCCAGTTGCATTTTCTACAGACAGAGTGTTTCAAAACTGCTCAATCAAAAGTATGGTTTAACTCTGTTAGCTGAATGCTCAGATGAGAAAGAAGTTTCACAGAATGCTTCTGTGTAGTTTATATTTGAATATATTCCTTTTTCCACTACTACTCTCTTAGCGCTCAAATGTCCAGTTGCATTTTCTACAGAAAAAGTGTTCAGATCTGCTCAATCAAAAGTATGGTTTTACTCTGTTAGCTGAATGCACAGATCAGAAAGAAGTTTCAGAGAATGATTCTGTGTAGTTTATATTTGGAGACATTCCTTTTTCCACTATTACCCTCTTAGCGCTCCGAATCTCCACTTGCATTTTCTACAGAAAGAGTGTTTCAGAACGGCTCAATCAAAACTAAGGTTCAACTCTTTTAGTTGAACAAACAGAACAGAAAGAAGTTTCACACAATTCTTCTGTGTAGTTTTTATTTGTAGACATTCTTTTTCCCAATATAGGCCCCTTAGCGCTCAGAATGTCCAATTGCAGTTTCTACAGAAAGAGTGTTTCAGAACGGCTCAATCAAAAGTAAGGTTCAACTCTGTTAGTTGAATGCACAGAACAGAAAGAAGTTTCATACAATGCTTCTGTGTAGTTTATATTTGAACATATTCTTTTTTCCACTATTACCCACTTAGCGCTACGAATGTCCAGTTGCATTTTCTACAGCCAGAGTGTTTCAAAACTGCTCAATCAAAAGTATGGTTTAACTCTGTTAGCTGAATGCTCAGATCAGAAAGAAGTTTCACAGAATGCTTCTGTGTAGTTTATATTTGAATATATTCCTTTTTCCACTACTACGCTCTTAGCGCTCCAAATGTCCAGTTGCATTTTCTACAGAAAGAATGTTCAGATCTGCTCAATCAAAAGTATGGTTTAACTCTGTTAGCTGAATGCACAGATCAGAAAGAAGTTTCACCGAATGATTCTGTGTTGTTTATATTTGAAGACATTCCTTTTTCCACTATTACCCTCTTAGCGCTCCGAATCTCCACTTGCATTTTCTACAAAAAGAGTGTTTCATAACTGCTCAATCAAAAATATGTTTTATCTCTGTTAACTGAATTTACAGATCAGAAATAAGTTTCACAGAATGCATCTGTGTAGTTTTTATTTGAAGATATTATTTTTCCCAATGTAGGCCTCTTAGCGCTTAGCATGTCCAATTGCAGTTTCTACAGAAAGAGTGTTTCAGAAAGGCTCAATCAAAAGTAAGGTTCAACTCTGTTAGTTGAATGCACAGAACAGAAAGTATTTTCACAGAATGCTACTGTGTAGTTTATATTTGAATATATTCCTTTTTCCACTATTACCCTCTTAGCGCTCCGAATGTCCACTTGCATTTTCTACAGAAAGAGTGTTCAGAACTGCGCAATCAAAAGTATGGTTTAACTCTGTTAGCTTAATGAACATATCAGAAATAAGTTTCACGCAATGCTTCTGTGTAGTTTTTATTTGAAGATATTATTTTTCCCAATATAGGCCTCTTAGCGCTCAGAATGTCCAATTGCAGTTTCTACAGAAAGAGTGTTTCAGAAATGCTCAATCAAAAGTAAGTTTCAACTCTGTTAGTTGAATGCACAGAACAGAAAGAAGTTTCATACAGTGCTTCTGTGTAGTTTATATTTGAACGTATTCTTTTTTCCACTATTACCCACTTAGCGCTACGAATGTCCAGTTGCATTTTCTACAGACAGAGTGTTTCAAAACTGCTCAATCAAAAGTATGGTTTAACTCTGTTAGCTGAATGCTCAGATCAGAAAGAAGTTTCACAGAATGCTTCTGTGTAGTTTATATTTGAATATATTCCTTTTTCCACTACTACTCTCTTAGCGCTCCAAATGTGCAGTTGCATTTTCTACAGAAAGAGTGTTCAGATCTGCTCAATCAAAAGTATGGTTTAACTCTGTTAGCTGAATGCACAGATCAGAAAGAAGTTTCACACAATAATTCTGTGTAGTTTATATTTGGAGACATTCCTTTTTCCACTATTACCCTCTTAGCGCTCCGAATCTCCACTTGCATTTTCTACAGAAAGAGTGTTTCAGAACGGCTCAATCAAAACTAAGGTTAAACTCTTTTAGTTGAACAAACAGAACAGAAAGTAGTTTCACACAATTCTTCTGTGTAGTTTTTATTTGTAGACATTCTTTTTCCCAATATAGGCCTCCTAGCGCTCAGAATGTCCAATTGCAGTTTCTACAGAAAGAGTGTTTCAGAAAGGCTCAATCAAAAGTAAGGTTCAACTCTGTTAGTTGAATGCACAGAACAGAAAGAAGTTTCATACAATGCTTCTGTGTAGTTTATAATTGAACATATTCTTTTTTCCACTATTACCCACTTAGCGCTACGAATGTCCAGTTGCATTTTCTACAGACAGAGTGTTTCAAAACTGCTCAATCAAAAGTATGGTTTAACTCTGTTAGCTGAATGCTCAGATCAGAAAGAAGTTTCACAGAATGCTTCTGTGTAGTTTATATTTGAATATATTCCTTTTTCCACTAGTACTCTCTTAGCGCTCCAAATGTCCAGTTGCATTTTCTACAGAAAGAGTGTTCAGATCTGCTCAATCAAAAGTATGGTTTAACTCTGTTAGCTGAATGCACAGATCAGAAAGAAGTTTCACAGAATGATTCTGTGTAGTTTATATTTGGAGACATTCCTTTTTCCACTATTACCCTCTTAGCGCTCCGAATCTCCACTTGCATTTTCTACAGAAAGAGTGTTTCAGAACGGCTCAATCAAAACTAAGGTTCAACTCTTTTAGTTGAACAAACAGAACAGAAAGAAGTTTCACACCATTCTTCTGTGTAGTTTTTATTTGTAGACATTCTTTTTCCCAATACAGGCCTCCTAGCGCTCAGAATGTCCAATTGCAGTTTCTACAGAAAGAGTATTTCAGAACGGCTTAATCAAAAGTAAGGTTCAACTCTGTTAGTTGAATGCACAGAATAGAAAGAAGTTTCATACAATGCTTCTGTGTAGTTTATATTTGAACATATTCTTTTTTCCACTATTACCCACTTAGCGCTACGAATGTCCAGTTGCATTTTCTACAGACAGACTGTTTCAAAACTGCTCAATCAAAAGTATGGTTTAACTCTGTTAGCTGAATGCTCAGATCAGAAAGAAGTTTCACAGAATGCTTCTGTGTAGTTTATATTTGAATATATTCCTTTTTCCACTACTACTCTCTTAGCGCTCCAAAAGTCCAGTTGCATTTTCTACAGAAAGAATGTTCAGATCTGCTCAATCAAAAGTATGGTTTAACTCTGTTAGCTGAATGCACAGATCAGAAAGAAGTTTCACCGAATGATTCTGTGTTGTTTATATTTGAAGACATTCCTTTTTCCGCTATTACCCTCTTAGCGCTCCGTATCTCCACTTGCATTTTCTACAAAAAGAGTGTTTCATAACTGCTCAATCAAAAATATGTTTTATCTCTGTTAACTGAATTTACAGCTCAGAAATAAGTTTCACAGAATGCATCTGTGTAGTTTTTATTTGAAGATATTCTTTTTCCCAATGTAGGCCTCTTAGCGCTTAGCATGTCCAATTGCTGTTTCTACAGAAAGAGTGTTTCAGAACGGCTCAATCAAAAGTAAGGTTCAACTCTGTTAGTTGAATGCACAGAACAGAAAGAATTTTCACAGAATGCTACTGTGTAGTTTATATTTGAATATATTCCTTTTTCCACTATTACCCCCTTAGCGCTCCAAATGTCCACTTGCATTTTCTACAGAAAGAGTGTTCAGAACTGCGCAATCCAAAGTATGGTTTAACTCTGTTAGCTTAATGAACATATCAGAAATAAGTTTCACACAATGCTTCTGTGTAGTTTTTATTTGAAGATATTAATTTTCCCAATATAGGCCTCTTAGCGCTCAGAATGTCCAATTGCAGTTTCTACAGAAAGAGTGTTTCAGAAAGGCTCAATCAAAAGTAAGGTTCAACTGTGTTAGTTGAATGCACAGAACAGAAAAATGTTTCATACAATGCTTCTGTGTAGTTTATATTTGAACGTATTCTTTTTTCCACTATTACCCACTTAGCGCTACGAATGTCCAGTTGCATTTTCTACAGACAGAGTGTTTCAAAACTGCTCAATCAAAAGTATGGTTTAACTATGTTAGCTGAATGCTCAGATCAGAAAGAAGTTTCACAGAATGCTTCTGTGTAGTTTATATTTGAATATATTCCTTTTTCCACTACTACTCTCTTAGCGCTCCAAATGTCCATTTGCATTTTCTACAGAAAGAGTGTTCAGATCTGCTCAATCAAAAGTATGGTTTAACACTGTTAGCTGAATGCACAGATCAGAAAGAAGTTTCACACAATAATTCTGTGTAGTTTATATTTGGAGACATTCCTTTTTCCACTATTACCCTCTTAGCGCTCCGAATCTCCACTTGCATTTTCTACAGAAAGAGTGTTTCAGAACGGCTCAATCAAAACTAAGGTTCAACTCTTTTAGTTGACCAAACAGAACAGAAAGTAGTTTCACACAATTCTTCTGTGTAGTTTTTATTTGTAGACATTCTTTTTCCCAATATAGGCCTCCTAGCACTCAGAATGTCCAATTGCAGTTTCTACAGAAAGAGTGTTTCAGAAAGGCTCAATCAAAAGTAAGGTTCAACTCTGTTAGTTGAATGCACAGAACAGAAAGAAGTTTCATACAATGCTTCTGTGTAGTTTATATTTGAACATATTCTTTTTTCCACTATTACCCACTTGGCGCTACGAATGTCCAGTTGCATTTTCTACAGACAGAGTGTTTCAAAACTGCTCAATAAAAAGTATGGTTTAACTCTGTTAGCTGAATGCTCAGATCAGAAAGAAGTTTCACAGAATGCTTCTGTGTAGTTTATATTTGAATATATTCCTTTTTCCACTACTACTCTCCTAGCGCTCCAAATGTCCAGTTGCATTTTCTACAGAAAGAGTGTTCAGATCTGCTCAATCAAAAGTATGGTTTAACTCTGTTAGCTGAATGCACAGATCAGAAAGAAGTTTCACAGAATGATTCTGTGTAGTTTATATTTGGAGACATTCCTTTTTCCACTATTACCCTCTTAGCGCTCTGAATCTCCACTTGCATTTTCTACAGAAAGAGTGTTTCAGAACGGCTCAATCAAAACTAAGGTTCAACTCTTTTAGTTGAACAAACAGAACAGAAAGAAGTTTCACACAATTCTTCTGTGTAGTTTTTATTTGTAGACATTCTTTTTCCCAATATAGGCCCCTTAGCGCTCAGAATGTCCAATTGCAGTTTCTACAGAAAGAGTGTTTCAGAACGGCTCAATCAAAAGTAAGGTTCAACTCTGTTAGTTGAATGCACAGAACAGAAAGAAGTTTCATACAATACTTCTGTGTAGTTTATATTTGAACATATTCTTTTTTCCACTATTACCCACTTAGCGCTACGAATGTCCAGTTGCATTTTCTACAGCCAGAGTGTTTCAAAACTGCTCAATCAAAAGTATGGTTTAACTCAGTTAGCTGAATGCTCAGATCAGAAAGAAGTTTCACAGAATGCTTCTGTGTAGTTTATATTTGAATATATTCCTTTTTCCACTACTACGCTCTTAGCGCTCCAAATGTCCAGTTGCATTTTCTACAGAAATAGTGTTCAGATCTGCTCAATCAAAAGTATGGTTTAACTCTGTTAGCTGAATGCACAGATCAGAAAGAAGTTTCACCGAATGATTCTGTGTTGTTTATATTTGAAGACATTCCTTTTTCCACTATTACCCTCTTAGCGCTCCGAATCTCCACTTGCACTTTCTACAAAAAGAGTGTTTCATAACTGCTCAATCAAAAATATGTTTTATCTCTGTTAACTGAATTTACAGATCAGAAATAAGTTTCACAGAATGCATCTGTGTAGTTTTTATTTGAAGATATTCTTTTTCCCAATGTAGGCCTCTTAGCGCTTAGCATGTCCAATTGCAGTTTCTACAGAAAGAGTGTTTCAGAACGGCTCAATCAAAAGTAAGGTTCAACTCTGTTAGTTGAATGCACAGAACAGAAAGAATTTTCACAGAATGCTACTGTGTAGTTTATATTTGAATATATTCCTTTTTCCACTATTACCCTCTTAGCGCTCCGAATGTCCACTTGCATTTTCTACAGAAAGAGTGTTCAGAACTGCGCAATCAAAAGTATGGTTTAACTCTGTTAGCTTAATGAACATATCAGAAATAAGTTTCACACAATGCTTCTGTGTAGTTTTTATTTGAAGATATTATTTTTCCCAATATAGGCCTCTTAGCGCTCAGAATGTCCAATTGCAGTTTCTACAGAAAGAGTGTTTCAGAAATGCTCAATCAAAAGTAAGGTTCAACTCTGTTAGTTGAATGCACAGAACAGAAAGAAGTTTCATACAGTGCTTCTGTGTAGTTTATATTTGAACGTATTCTTTTTTCCACTATTACCCAATTAGCGCTACGAATGTCCAGTTGCATTTTCTACAGACAGAGTGTTTCAAAACTGCTCAATCAAAAGTATGGTTTAAATCTGTTAGCTGAATGCTCAGATCAGAAAGAAGTTTCACAGAATGCTTCTGTGTAGTTTATATTTGAATATATTCCTTTTTCCACTACTACTCTCTTAGCGCTCCAAATGTGCAGTTGCATTTTCTACAGAAAGTGTGTTCAGATCTGCTCAATCAAAAGTATGGTTTAACTCTGTTAGCTGAATGCACAGATCAGAAAGAAGTTTCACACAATAATTCTGTGTAGTTTATATTTGTAGACATTCCTTTTTCCACTATTACCCTCTTAGCGCTCCGAATCTCCACTTGCATTTTCTACAGAAAGAGTGTTTCAGAACGGCTCAATCAAAACTAAGGTTAAACTCTTTTAGTTGAACAAACAGAACAGAAAGTAGTTTCACACAATTCTTCTGTGTAGTTTTTATTTGTAGACATTCTTTTTCCCAATATAGGCCTCCTAGCGCTCAGAATGTCCAATTGCAGTTTCTACAGAAAGAGTGTTTCAGAAAGGCTCAATCAAAAGTAAGGTTCAACTCTGTTAGTTGAATGCACAGAACAGAAAGAAGTTTCATACAATGCTTCTGTGTAGTTTATATTTGAACATATTCTTTTTTCCACTATTACCCACTTAGCGCTACGAATGTCCAGTTGCATTTTCTACAGACAGAGTGTTTCAAAACTGCTCAATCAAAAGTATGGTTTAACTCTGTTAGCTGAATGCTCAGATCAGAAAGAAGTTTCACAGAATGCTTCTGTGTAGTTTATATTTGAATATATTCCTTTTTCCACTAGTACTCTCTTAGCGCTCCAAATGTCCAGTTGCATTTTCTACAGAAAGAGTGTTCAGATCTGCTCAATCAAAAGTATGTTTTAACTCTGTTAGCTGAATGCACAGATCAGAAAGAAGTTTCACAGAATGATTCTGTGTAGTTTATATTTGGAGACATTCCTTTTTCCACTATTACCCTCTTAGCGCTCCGAATCTCCACTTGCATTTTCTACAGAAAGAGTGTTTCAGAACGGCTCAATCAAAACTAAGGTTCAACTCTTTTAGTTGAACAAACAGAACAGAAAGAAGTTTCACACCATTCTTCTGTGTAGTTTTTATTTGTAGACATTCTTTTTCCCAATATAGGCCTCCTAGCGCTCAGAATGTCCAATTGCAGTTTCTACAGAAAGAGTATTTCAGAACGGCTTAATCAAAAGTAAGGTTCAACTCTGTTAGTTGAATGCACAGAACAGAAAGAAGTTTCATACAATGCTTCTGTGTAGTTTATATTTGAACATATTCTTTTTTCCACTATTACCCACTTAGCGCTACGAATGTCCAGTTGCATTTTCTACAGACAGACTGTTTCAAAACTGCTCAATCAAAAGTATGGTTTAACTCTGTTAGCTGAATGCTCAGATCAGAAAGAAGTTTCACAGAATGCTTCTGTGTAGTTTATATTTGAATATATTCCTTTTTCCACTACTACTCTCTTAGCGCTCCAAATGTCCAGTTGCATTTTCTACAGAAAGAATGTTCAGATCTGCTGAATCAAAAGTATGGTTTAACTCTGTTAGCTGAATGCACAGATCAGAAAGAAGTTTCACCGAATGATTCTGTGTTGTTTATATTTGAAGACATTACTTTTTCCACAATTACCCTCTTAGCGCTCCGTATCTCCACCTGCATTTTCTACAAAAAGAGTGTTTCATAACTGCTCAATCAAAAATATGTTTTATCTCTGTTAACTGAATTTACAGCTCAGAAATAAGTTTCACAGAATGCATCTGTGTAGTTTTTATTTGAAGATATTCTTTTTCCCAATGTAGGCCTCTTAGCGCTTAGCATGTCCAATTGCAGTTTCTACAGAAAGAGTGTTTCAGAACGGCTCAATCAAAAGTAAGGTTCAACACTGTTAGTTGAATGCACAGAACAGAAAGAATTTTCACAGAATGCTACTGTGTAGTTTATATTTGAATATATTCCTTTTTCCACTATTACCCTCTTAGCGCTCCGAATGTCCACTTGCATTTTCTACAGAAAGAGTGTTCAGAACTGCGCAATCCAAAGTATGGTTTAACTCTGTTAGCTTAATGAACATATCAGAAATAAGTTTCACACAATGCTTCTGTGTAGTTTTTATTTGAAGATATTAATTTTCCCAATATAGGCCTCTTAGCGCTCAGAATGTCCAATTGCAGTTTCTACAGAAAGAGTGTTTCAGAAAGGCTCAATCAAAAGTAAGGTTCAACTGTGTTAGTTGAATGCACAGAACAGAAAAATGTTTCATACAATGCTTCTGTGTAGTTTATATTTGAACGTATTCTTTTTTCCACTATTACCCACTTAGCGCTACGAATGTCCAGTTGCATTTTCTACAGACAGAGTGTTTCAAAACTGCTCAATCAAAAGTATGGTTTAACTCTGTTAGCTGAATGCTCAGATCAGAAAGAAGTTTCACAGAATGCTTCTGTGTAGTTTATATTTGAATATATTCCTTTTTCCACTACTACTCTCTTAGCGCTCCAAATGTCCATTTGCATTTTCTACAGAAAGAGTGTTCAGATCTGCTCAATCAAAAGTATGGTTTAATTCTGTTAGCTGAATGCACAGATCAGAAAGAAGTTTCACACAATAATTCTGTGTAGTTTATATTTGGAGACATTCCTTTTTCCACTATTACCCTCTTAGCGCTCCGAATCTCCACTTGCATTTTCTACAGAAAGAGTGTTTCAGAACGGCTCAATCAAAACTAAGGTTAAACTCTTTTAGTTGAACAAACAGAACAGAAAGTAGTTTCACACAATTCTTCTGTGTAGTTTTTATTTGTAGACATTCTTTTTCCCAATATAGGCCTCCTAGCGCTCAGAATGTCCAATTGCAGTTTCTACAGAAAGTGTGTTTCAGAAAGGCTCAATCAAAAGTAAGGTTCAACTCTGTTAGTTGAATGCACAGAACAGAAAGAAGTTTCATACAATGCTTCTGTGTAGTTTATATTTGAACATATTCTTTTTTCCACTATTACCCACTTGGCGCTACGAATGTCCAGTTGCATTTTCTACAGACAGAGTGTTTCAAAACTGCTCAATCAAAAGTATGGTTTAACTCTGTTAGCTGAATGCTCAGATCAGAAAGAAGTTTCACAGAATGCTTCTGTGTAGTTTATATTTGAATATATTCCTTTTTGCACTACTACTCTCTTAGCGCTCCAAATGTCCAGTTGCATTTTCTACAGAAAGAGTGTTCAGATCTGCTCAATCAAAAGTATGGTTTAACTCTGTTAGCTGAATGCACAGATCAGAAAGAAGTTTCACAGAATGATTCTGTGTAGTTTATATTTGGAGACATTCCTTTTTCCACTATTACCCTCTTAGCGCTCCGAATCTCCACTTGCATTTTCTACGGAAAGAGTGTTTCAGAACGGCTCAATCAAAACTAAGGTTCAACTCTTTTAGTTGAACAAACAGAACAGAAAGAAGTTTCACACAATTCTTCTGTGTAGTTTTTATTTGTAGACATTCTTTTTCCCAATATAGGCCCCTTAGCGCTCAGAATGTCCAATTGCAGTTTCTACAGAAAGAGTGTTTCAGAACGGCTCAATCAAAAGTAAGGTTCAACTCTGTTAGTTGAATGCACAGAACAGAAAGAAGTTTCATACAATGCTTCTGTGTAGTTTATATTTGAACATATTCTTTTTTCCACTATTACCCACTTAGCGCTACGAATGTCCAGTTGCATTTTCTACAGCCAGAGTGTTTCAAAACTGCTCAATCAAAAGTATGGTTTAACTCTGATAGCTGAATGCTCAGATCAGAAAGAAGTTTCACAGAATGCTTCTGTGTAGTTTATATTTCAATATATTCCTTTTTCCACTACTACGCTCTTAGCGCTCCAAATGTCCAGTTGCATTTTCTACAGAAAGAATGTTCAGATCTGCTCAATCAAAAGTATGGTTTAACTCTGTTAGCTGAATGCACAGATCAGAAAGAAGTTTCACCGAATGATTCTGTGTTGTTTATATTTGAAGACATTCCTTTTTCCACTATTACCCTCTTAGCGCTCTGAATCTCCACTTGCATTTTCTACAAAAAGAGTGTTTCATAACTGCTCAATCAAAAATATGTTTTATCTCTGTTAACTGAATTTACAGATCAGAAATAAGTTTCACAGAATGCATCTGTGTAGTTTTTATTTGAAGATATTCTTTTTCCCAATGTAGGCCTCTTAGCGCTTAGCATGTCCAATTGCAGTTTCTACAGAAAGAGTGTTTCAGAACGGCTCAATCAAAAGTAAGGTTCAACTCTGTTAGTTGAATGCACAGAACAGAAAGAATTTTCACAGAATGCTACTGTGTAGTTTATATTTGAATATATTCCTTTTTCCACTATTACCCTCTTAGCGCTCCGAATGTCCACTTGCATTTTCTACAGAAAGAGTGTTCAGAACTGCGCAATCAAAAGTATGGTTTAACTCTGTTAGCTTAATGAACATATCAGAAATAAGTTTCACACAATGCTTCTGTGTAGTTTTTATTTGAAGATATTATTTTTCCCAATAAAGGCCTCTTAGCGCTCAGAATGTCCAATTGCAGTTTCTACAGAAAGAGTGTTTCAGAAAGGCTCAATCAAAAGTAAGGTTCAACTCTGTTAGTTGAATGCACAGAACAGAAAGAAGTTTCATACAATGCTTCTGTGTAGTTTATATTTGAACGTATTCTTTTTTCCACTATTACCCACTTAGCGCTACGAATGTCCAGTTGCATTTTCTACAGACAGAGTGTTTCAAAACTGCTCAATCAAAAGTATGGTTTAACTCTGTTAGCTGAATTCTCAGATCAGAAAGAAGTTTCACAGAATGCTTCTGTGTAGTTTATATTTGAATATATTCCTTTTTTAACTACTACTCTCTTAGCGCTCCAAATGTCCAGTTGCATTTTCTACAGAAAGAGTGTTCAGATCTGCTCAATCAAAAGTATGGTTTAACTCTGTTAGCTGAATGCACAGATCAGAAAGAAGTTTCACACAATAATTCTGTGTAGTTTATATTTGGAGACATTCCTTTTTCCACTATTACCCTCTTAGCGCTCCGAATCTCCACTTGCATTTTCTACAGAAAGAGTGTTTCAGAACGGCTCAATCAAAACTAAGATTCAACTCTTTTAGTTGAACAAACAGAACAGAAAGTAGTTTCACACAATTCTTCTGTGTAGTTTTTATTTGTAGACATTCTTTTTCCCAATATAGGCCTCCTAGCGCTCAGAATGTCCAATTGCAGTTTCTACAGAAAGAGTGTTTCAGAAAGGCTCAATCAAAAGTAAGGTTCAACTCTGTTAGTTGAATGCACAGAACAGAAAGAAGTTTCATACAATGCTTCTGTGTAGTTTATATTTGAACATATTCTTTTTTCCACTATTACCCACTTAGCGCTACGAATGTCCAGTTGCATTTTCTACAGACAGAGTGTTTCAAAACTGCTCAATCAAAAGTATGGTTTAACTCTGTTAGCTGAATGCTCAGATCAGAAAGAAGTTTCACAGTATGCTTCTGTGTAGTTTATATTTGAATATATTCCTTTTTCCACTAGTACTCTCTTTGCGCTCCAAATGTCCAGTTGCATTTTCTACAGAAAGAGTGTTCAGATCTGCTCAATCAAAAGTATGGTTTAACTCTGTTAGCTGAATGCACAGATCAGAAAGAAGTTTCACAGAATGATTCCGTGTAGTTTATATTTGGAGACATTCCTTTTTCCACTATTACCCTCTTAGTGCTCCGAATCTCCACTTGCATTTTCTACAGAAAGAGTGTTTCAGAACGGCTCAATCAAAACTAAGGTTCAACTCTTTTAGTTGAACAAACAGAACAGAAAGAAGTTTCACACAATTCTTCTGTGTAGTTTTTATTTGTAGACATTCTTTTTCCCAATATAGGCCTCCTAGCGCTCAGAATGTCCAATTGCAGTTTCTACAGAAAGAGTATTTCAGAACGGCTTAATCAAAAGTAAGGTTCAACTCTGTTAGTTGAATGCACAGAACAGAAAGTAGTTTCATACAATGCTTCTGTGTAGTTTATATTTGAACATATTCTTTTTTCCACTATTACCCACTTAGCGCTACGAATGTCCAGTTGCATTTTCTACAGACAGACTGTTTCAAAACTGCTCAATCAAAAGTATGGTTTAACTCTGTTAGCTGAATGCTCAGATCAGAAAGAAGTTTCACAGAATGCTTCTGTGTAGTTTATATTTGAATATATTCCTTTTTCCACTACTACGCTCTTAGCGCTCCAAATGTCCAGTTGCATTTTCTACAGAAAGAATGTTCAGATCTGCTCAATCAAAAGTATGGTTTAACTCTGTTAGCTGAATGCACAGATCAGAAAGAAGTTTCACCGAATGATTCTGTGTTGTTTATATTTGAAGACATTCCTTTTTCCACTATTACCCTCTTAGCGCTCCGAATCTCCACTTGCATTTTCTACAAAAAGTGTATTTCATAACTGCTCAATCAAAAATATGTTTTATCTCTGTTAACTGAATTTACAGCTCAGAAATAAGTTTCACAGAATGCATCTGTGTAGTTTTTATTTGAAGATATTCTTTTTCCCAATGTAGGCCTCTTAGCGCTTAGCATGTCCAACTGCAGTTTCTACAGAAAGAGTGTTTCAGAACGGCTCAATCAAAAGTAAGGTTCAACTCTGTTAGTTGAATGCACAGAACAGAAAGAATTTTCACAGAATGCTACTGTGTAGTTTATATTTGAATATATTCCTTTTTCCACTATTACCCTCTTAGCGCTCCGAATGTCCACTTGCATTTTCTACAGAAAGAGTGTTCAGAACTGCGCAATCAAAAGTATGGTTTAACTCTGTTAGCTTAATGAACGTATCAGAAATAAGTTTCACACAATGCTTCTGTGTAGTTTTTATTTGAAGATATTATTTTTCCCAATAGAGGCCTCTTAGCGCTCAGAATGTCCAATTGCAGTTTCTACAGAAAGAGTGTTTCAGAAAGGCTCAATCAAAAGTAAGGTTCAACTCTGTTAGTTGAATGCAGAGAACAGAAAGAAGTTTCATACAATGCTTCTGTGTAGTTTATATTTGAACATATTCTTTTTTCCACTATTACCCACTTAGCGCTACGAATGTCCAGTTGCATTTTCTACAGACAGAGTGTTTCAAAAGTGCTCAATCAAAAGTATGGTTTAACTCTGTTAGCTGAATGCTCAGATCAGAAAGAAGTTTCACAGAATGCTTCTGTGTAGTTTATATTTGAATATATTCCTTTTTCCACTACTACGCTCTTAGCGCTCCAAATGTCCAGTTGCATTTTCTACAGAAAGAGTGTTCAGATCTGCTCAATCAAAAGTATGGTTTAACTCTGTTAGCTGAATGCACAGATCAGAAAGAAGTTTCACCGAATGATTCTGTGTAGTTTATATTTGAAGACATTCCTTTTTCCACTATTACCCTCTTAGCGCTCCGAATCTCCACTTGCATTTTCTACAAAAAGAGTGTTTCATAACTGCTCAATCAAAAATATGCTTTATCTCTGTTAACTGAATTTACAGATCAGAAATAAGTTTCACAGAATGCATCTGTGTAGTTTTTATTTGAAGATATTCTTTTTCCCAATGTAGGCCTCTTAGCGCTTAGCATGTCCAATTGCAGTTTCTACAGAAAGAGTGTTTCAGAACGGCTCAATCAAAAGTAAGGTTCAACTCTGTTAGATGAATGAACAGAACAGAAAGAATTTTCACAGAATGCTACTGTGTAGTTTATATTTGAATATATTCCTTTTTCCACTATTACCCTCTTAGCGCTCCGAATGTCCACTTGCATTTTCTACAGAAAGAGTGTTCAGAACTGCGCAATCAAAAGTATGGTTTAACTCTGTTAGCTTAATGAACATATCAGAAATAAGTTTCACACAATGCTTCTGTGTAGTTTTTATTTGAAGATATTATTTTTCCCAATAGAGGCCTCTTAGCGCTCAGAATGTCCAATTGCAGTTTCTACAGAAAGAGTGTTTCAGAAAGGCTCAATCAAAAGTAAGGTTCAACTCTGTTAGTTGAATGCACGGAACAGAAAGAAGTTTCATACAATGCTTCTGTGTAGTTTATATTTGAACATATTCTTTTTTCCACTATTACCCACTTAGCGCTAGGAATGTCCAGTTGCATTTCCTACAGACAGAGTGTTTCAAAACTGCTCAATCAAAAGTATGGTTTAACTCTGTTAGCTGAATGCTCAGATTAGAAAGAAGTTTCACAGAATGCTTCTGTGTAGTTTATATTTGAATATATTCCTTTTTCCACTAGTACTCTCTTAGCGCTCCAAATGTCCAGTTGCATTTTCCACAGAAAGAGTGTTCAGATCGGCTCAATCAAAAGTATGGTTTAACTCTGTTAGCTGAATGCACAGAACAGAAAGAAGTTTCACAGAATGCTACTGTGTAGTTTATATTTGGAGACATTCCTTTTTCCACTATTACCCTCTTAGCGCTCCGAATGTCCACTTGCATTTTCTACAGAAAGAGTGTTTCAGAACGGCTCAATCAAAACTAAGGTTCAACTCTTTTAGTTGAACAAACCGAACAGAAAGAAGTTTCACACAATGCTTCTGTGTAGCTTTTATTTGTAGACATTCTTTTTCCCAATATAGGCCTCCTAGGGCTCAGAATGTCCAATTGCAGTTTCTACAGAAAGAGTGTTTCAGAAAGGCTCAATCAAAAGTAAGGTTCAACACTGTTAGTTGAATGCACAGAACAGAAAAAAGTTTCATACAATGCTTCTGTGTAGTTTATATTTGAACATATTCTTTTTTCCACTATTACCCACTTAGCGCTACGAATGTCCAGTTGCATTTTCTACAGACAGACTGTTTCAAAACTGCTCAATCAAAAGTATGGTTTAACTCTGTTAGCTGAATGCTCAGATCAGAAAGAAGTTTCACACAATGCTTCTGTGTAGTTTATATTTGAATATATTCCTTTTTCCACTACTACGCTCTTAGCGCTCCAAATGTCCAGTTGCATTTTCTACAGAAAGTGTGTTCAGATCTGCTCAATCAAAAGTATGGTTTAACTCTGTTAGCTGAATGCACAGATCAGAAAGATGTTTCACCGAATGATTCTGTGTAGTTTATATTTGAAGACATTCCTTTTTCCACTATTACCCTCTTAGCGCTCCGAATCTCCACTTGCATTTTCTACAAAAAGAGTGTTTCATAACTGCTCAATCAAAAATATGCTTTATCTCTGTTAACTGAATTTACAGATCAGAAATAAGTTTCACAGAATGCATCTGTGTAGTTTTTATTTGAAGATATTCTTTTTCCCAATGTAGGCCTCTTAGCGCTTAGCATGTCCAATTGCAGTTTCTACAGAAAGAGTGTTTCAGAACGGCTCAATCAAAAGTAAGGTTCAACTCTGTTAGTTGAATGCACAGAACAGAAAGAATTTTCACAGAATGCTACTGTGTAGTTTATATTTGAATATATTCCTTTTTCCACTATTACCCTCTTAGCGCTCCGAATGTCCACTTGCATTTTCTACAGAAAGAGTGTTCAGAACTGCGCAATCAAAAGTATGGTTTAACTCTGTTAGCTTAATGAACATATCAGAAATAAGTTTCACACAATGCTTCTGTGTAGTTTTTATTTGAAGATATTATTTTTCCCAATAGAGGCCTCTTAGCGCTCAGAATGTCCAATTGCAGTTTCTACAGAAAGAGTGTTTCAGAAAGGCTCAATCAAAAGTAAGGTTCAACTCTGTTAGTTGAATGCAGAGAACAGAAAGAAGTTTCATACAATGCTTCTGTGTAGTTTATATTTGAACATATTCTTTTTTCCACTATTACCCACTTAGCGCTACGAATGTCCAGTTGCATTTTCTACAGACAGAGTGTTTCAAAAGTGCTCAATCAAAAGTATGGTTTAACTCTGTTAGCTGAATGCTCAGATCAGAAAGAAGTTTCACAGAATGCTTCTGTGTAGTTTATATTTGAATATATTCCTTTTTCCACTACTACGCTCTTAGCGCTCCAAATGTCCAGTTGCATTTTCTACAGAAAGAGTGTTCAGATCTGCTCAATCAAAAGTATGGTTTAACTCTGTTAGCTGAATGCACAGATCAGAAAGAAGTTTCACCGAATGATTCTGTGTAGTTTATATTTGAAGACATTCCTTTTTCCACTATTACCCTCTTAGCGCTCCGAATCTCCACTTGCATTTTCTACAAAAAGAGTGTTTCATAACTGCTCAATCAAAAATATGCTTTATCTCTGTTAACTGAATTTACAGATCAGAAATAAGTTTCACAGAATGCATCTGTGTAGTTTTTATTTGAAGATATTCTTTTTCCCAATGTAGGCCTCTTAGCGCTTAGCATGTCCAATTGCAGTTTCTACAGAAAGAGTGTTTCAGAACGGCTCAATCAAAAGTAAGGTTCAACTCTGTTAGATGAATGAACAGAACAGAAAGAATTTTCACAGAATGCTACTGTGTAGTTTATATTTGAATATATTCCTTTTTCCACTATTACCCTCTTAGCGCTCCGAATGTCCACTTGCATTTTCTACAGAAAGAGTGTTCAGAACTGCGCAATCAAAAGTATGGTTTAACTCTGTTAGCTTAATGAACATATCAGAAATAAGTTTCACACAATGCTTCTGTGTAGTTTTTATTTGAAGATATTATTTTTCCCAATAGAGGCCTCTTAGCGCTCAGAATGTCCAATTGCAGTTTCTACAGAAAGAGTGTTTCAGAAAGGCTCAATCAAAAGTAAGGTTCAACTCTGTTAGTTGAATGCACGGAACAGAAAGAAGTTTCATACAATGCTTCTGTGTAGTTTATATTTGAACATATTCTTTTTTCCACTATTACCCACTTAGCGCTAGGAATGTCCAGTTGCATTTCCTACAGACAGAGTGTTTCAAAACTGCTCAATCAAAAGTATGGTTTAACTCTGTTAGCTGAATGCTCAGATTAGAAAGAAGTTTCACAGAATGCTTCTGTGTAGTTTATATTTGAATATATTCCTTTTTCCACTAGTACTCTCTTAGCGCTCCAAATGTCCAGTTGCATTTTCCACAGAAAGAGTGTTCAGATCGGCTCAATCAAAAGTATGGTTTAACTCTGTTAGCTGAATGCACAGAACAGAAAGAAGTTTCACAGAATGCTACTGTGTAGTTTATATTTGGAGACATTCCTTTTTCCACTATTACCCTCTTAGCGCTCCGAATGTCCACTTGCATTTTCTACAGAAAGAGTGTTTCAGAACGGCTCAATCAAAACTAAGGTTCAACTCTTTTAGTTGAACAAACCGAACAGAAAGAAGTTTCACACAATGCTTCTGTGTAGCTTTTATTTGTAGACATTCTTTTTCCCAATATAGGCCTCCTAGCGCTCAGAATGTCCAATTGCAGTTTCTACAGAAAGAGTGTTTCAGAAAGGCTCAATCAAAAGTAAGGTTCAACACTGTTAGTTGAATGCACAGAACAGAAAAAAGTTTCATACAATGCTTCTGTGTAGTTTATATTTGAACATATTCTTTTTTCCACTATTACCCACTTAGCGCTACGAATGTCCAGTTGCATTTTCTACAGACAGACTGTTTCAAAACTGCTCAATCAAAAGTATGGTTTAACTCTGTTAGCTGAATGCTCAGATCAGAAAGAAGTTTCACACAATGCTTCTGTGTAGTTTATATTTGAATATATTCCTTTTTCCACTACTACGCTCTTAGCGCTCCAAATGTCCAGTTGCATTTTCTACAGAAAGTGTGTTCAGATCTGCTTAATCAAAAGTATGGTTTAACTCTGTTAGCTGAATGCACAGATCAGAAAGAAGTTTCACCGAATGATTCTGTGTAGTTTATATTTGAAGACATTCCTTTTTCCACTATTACCCTCTTAGCGCTCCGAATCTCCACTTGCATTTTCTACAAAAAGAGTGTTTCATAACTGCTCAATCAAAAATATGCTTTATCTCTGTTAACTGAATTTACAGATCAGAAATAAGTTTCACAGAATGCATCTGTGTAGTTTTTATTTGAAGATATTCTTTTTCCCAATGTAGGCCTCTTAGCGCTTAGCATGTCCAATTGCAGTTTCTACAGAAAGAGTGTTTCAGAACGGCTCAATCAAAAGTAAGGTTCAACTCTGTTAGTTGAATGAACAGAACAGAAAGAATTTTCACAGAATGCTACTGTGTAGTTTATATTTGAATATATTCCTTTTTCCACTATTACCCTCTTAGCGCTCCGAATGTCCACTTGCATTTTCTACAGAAAGAGTGTTCAGAACTGCGCAATCAAAAGTATGGTTTAACTCTGTTAGCTTAATGAACATATCAGAAATAAGTTTCACACAATGCTTCTGTGTAATTTTTATTTGAAGATATTATTTTTCCCAATAGAGGCCTCTTAGCGCTCAGAATGTCCAATTGCAGTTTCTACAGAAAGAGTGTTTCAGAAAGGCTCAATCAAAAGTAAGGTTCAACTCTGTTAGTTGAATGCACAGAACAGAAAGAAGTTTCATACAATGCTTCTGTGTAGTTTATATTTGAACGTATTCTTTTTTCCACTATTACCCACTTAGCGCTACGAATGTCCAGTTGCATTTTCTACAGACAGAGTGTTTCAAAACTGCTCAATCAAAAGTATGGTTTAACTCTGTTAGCTGAATTCTCAGATCAGAAAGAAGTTTCACAGAATGCTTCTGTGTAGTTTATATTTGAATATATTCCTTTTTTAACTACTACTCTCTTAGCGCTCCAAATGTCCAGTTGCATTTTCTACAGAAAGAGTGTTCAGATCTGCTCAATCAAAAGTATGGTTTAACTCTGTTAGCTGAATGCACAGATCAGAAAGAAGTTTCACACAATAATTCTGTGTAGTTTATATTTGGAGACATTCCTTTTTCCACTATTACCCTCTTAGCGCTCCGAATCTCCACTTGCATTTTCTACAGAAAGAGTGTTTCAGAACGGCTCAATCAAAACTAAGATTCAACTCTTTTAGTTGAACAAACAGAACAGAAAGTAGTTTCACACAATTCTTCTGTGTAGTTTTTATTTGTAGACATTCTTTTTCCCAATATAGGCCTCCTAGCGCTCAGAATGTCCAATTGCAGTTTCTACAGAAAGAGTGTTTCAGAAAGGCTCAATCAAAAGTAAGGTTCAACTCTGTTAGTTGAATGCACAGAACAGAAAGAAGTTTCATACAATGCTTCTGTGTAGTTTATATTTGAACATATTCTTTTTTCCACTATTACCCACTTAGCGCTACGAATGTCCAGTTGCATTTTCTACAGACAGAGTGTTTCAAAACTGCTCAATCAAAAGTATGGTTTAACTCTGTTAGCTGAATGCTCAGATCAGAAAGAAGTTTCACAGTATGCTTCTGTGTAGTTTATATTTGAATATATTCCTTTTTCCACTAGTACTCTCTTAGCGCTCCAAATGTCCAGTTGCATTTTCTACAGAAAGAGTGTTCAGATCTGCTCAATCAAAAGTATGGTTTAACTCTGTTAGCTGAATGCACAGATCAGAAAGAAGTTTCACAGAATGATTCCGTGTAGTTTATATTTGGAGACATTCCTTTTTCCACTATTACCCTCTTAGCGCTCCGAATCTCCACTTGCATTTTCTACAGAAAGAGTGTTTCAGAACGGCTCAATCAAAACTAAGGTTCAACTCTTTTAGTTGAACAAACAGAACAGAAAGAAGTTTCACACAATTCTTCTGTGTAGTTTTTATTTGTAGACATTCTTTTTCCCAATATAGGCCTCCTAGCGCTCAGAATGTCCAATTGCAGTTTCTACAGAAAGAGTATTTCAGAACGGCTTAATCAAAAGTAAGGTTCAACTCTGTTAGTTGAATGCACAGAACAGAAAGTAGTTTCATACAATGCTTCTGTGTAGTTTATATTTGAACATATTCTTTTTTCCACTATTACCCACTTAGCGCTACGAATGTCCAGTTGCATTTTCTACAGACAGACTGTTTCAAAACTGCTCAATCAAAAGTATGGTTTAACTCTGTTAGCTGAATGCTCAGATCAGAAAGAAGTTTCACAGAATGCTTCTGTGTAGTTTATATTTGAATATATTCCTTTTTCCACTACTACGCTCTTAGCGCTCCAAATGTCCAGTTGCATTTTCTACAGAAAGAATGTTCAGATCTGCTCAATCAAAAGTATGGTTTAACTCTGTTAGCTGAATGCACAGATCAGAAAGAAGTTTCACCGAATGATTCTGTGTTGTTTATATTTGAAGACATTCCTTTTTCCACTATTACCCTCTTAGCGCTCCGAATCTCCACTTGCATTTTCTACAAAAAGAGTATTTCATAACTGCTCAATCAAAAATATGTTTTATCTCTGTTAACTGAATTTACAGCTCAGAAATAAGTTTCACAGAATGCATTTGTGTAGTTTTTATTTGAAGATATTCTTTTTCCCAATGTAGGCCTCTTAGCGCTTAGCATGTCCAACTGCAGTTTCTACAGAAAGAGTGTTTCAGAACGGCTCAATCAAAAGTAAGGTTCAACTCTGTTAGTTGAATGCACAGAACAGAAAGAATTTTCACAGAATGCTACTGTGTAGTTTATATTTGAATATATTCCTTTTTCCACTATTACCCTCTTAGCGCTCCGAATGTCCACTTGCATTTTCTACAGAAAGAGTGTTCAGAACTGCGCAATCAAAAGTATGGTTTAACTCTGTTAGCTTAATGAACATATCAGAAATAAGTTTCACACAATGCTTCTGTGTAGTTTTTATTTGAAGATATTATTTTTCCCAATAGAGGCCTCTTAGCGCTCAGAATGTCCAATTGCAGTTTCTACAGAAAGAGTGTTTCAGAAAGGCTCAATCAAAAGTAAGGTTCAACTCTGTTAGTTGAATGCAGAGAACAGAAAGAAGTTTCATACAATGCTTCTGTGTAGTTTATATTTGAACATATTCTTTTTTCCACTATTACCCACTTAGCGCTACGAATGTCCAGTTGCATTTTCTACAGACAGAGTGTTTCAAAAGTGCTCAATCAAAAGTATGGTTTAACTCTGTTAGCTGAATGCTCAGATCAGAAAGAAGTTTCACAGAATGCTTCTGTGTAGTTTATATTTGAATATATTCCTTTTTCCACTACTACGCTCTTAGCGCTCCAAATGTCCAGTTGCATTTTCTACAGAAAGAGTGTTCAGATCTGCTCAATCAAAAGTATGGTTTAACTCTGTTAGCTGAATGCACAGATCAGAAAGAAGTTTCACCGAATGATTCTGTGTAGTTTATATTTGAAGACATTCCTTTTTCCACTATTACCCTCTTAGCGCTCCGAATCTCCACTTGCATTTTCTACAAAAAGAGTGTTTCATAACTGCTCAATCAAAAATATGCTTTATCTCTGTTAACTGAATTTACAGATCAGAAATAAGTTTCACAGAATGCATCTGTGTAGTTTTTATTTGAAGATATTCTTTTTCCCAATGTAGGCCTCTTAGCGCTTAGCATGTCCAATTGCAGTTTCTACAGAAAGAGTGTTTCAGAACGGCTCAATCAAAAGTAAGGTTCAACTCTGTTAGATGAATGAACAGAACAGAAAGAATTTTCACAGAATTCTACTGTGTAGTTTATATTTGAATATATTCCTTTTTCCACTATTACCCTCTTAGCGCTCCGAATGTCCACTTGCATTTTCTACAGAAAGAGTGTTCAGAACTGCGCAATCAAAAGTATGGTTTAACTCTGTTAGCTTAATGAACATATCAGAAATAAGTTTCACACAATGCTTCTGTGTAGTTTTTATTTGAAGATATTATTTTTCCCAATAGAGGCCTCTTAGCGCTCAGAATGTCCAATTGCAGTTTCTACAGAAAGAGTGTTTCAGAAAGGCTCAATCAAAAGTAAGGTTCAACTCTGTTAGTTGAATGCACGGAACAGAAAGAAGTTTCATACAATGCTTCTGTGTAGTTTATATTTGAACATATTCTTTTTTCCACTATTACCCACTTAGCGCTAGGAATGTCCAGTTGCATTTCCTACAGACAGAGTGTTTCAAAACTGCTCAATCAAAAGTATGGTTTAACTCTGTTAGCTGAATGCTCAGATTAGAAAGAAGTTTCACAGAATGCTTCTGTGTAGTTTATATTTGAATATATTCCTTTTTCCACTAGTACTCTCTTAGCGCTCCAAATGTCCAGTTGCATTTTCCACAGAAAGAGTGTTCAGATCGGCTCAATCAAAAGTATGGTTTAACTCTGTTAGCTGAATGCACAGAACAGAAAGAAGTTTCACAGAATGCTACTGTGTAGTTTATATTTGGAGACATTCCTTTTTCCACTATTACCCTCTTAGCGCTCCGAATGTCCACTTGCATTTTCTACAGAAAGAGTGTTTCAGAACGGCTCAATCAAAACTAAGGTTCAACTCTTTTAGTTGGACAAACCGAACAGAAAGAAGTTTCACACAATGCTTCTGTGTAGCTTTTATTTGTAGACATTCTTTTTCCCAATATAGGCCTCCTAGCGCTCAGAATGTCCAATTGCAGTTTCTACAGAAAGAGTGTTTCAGAAAGGCTCAATCAAAAGTAAGGTTCAACACTGTTAGTTGAATGCACAGAACAGAAAAAAGTTTCATACAATGCTTCTGTGTAGTTTATATTTGAACATATTCTTTTTTCCACTATTACCCACTTAGCGCTACGAATGTCCAGTTGCATTTTCTACAGACAGACTGTTTCAAAACTGCTCAATCAAAAGTATGGTTTAACTCTGTTAGCTGAATGCTCAGATCAGAAAGAAGTTTCACACAATGCTTCTGTGTAGTTTATATTTGAATATATTCCTTTTTCCACTACTACGCTCTTAGCGCTCCAAATGTCCAGTTGCATTTTCTACAGAAAGTGTGTTCAGATCTGCTCAATCAAAAGTATGGTTTAACTCTGTTAGCTGAATGCACAGATCAGAAAGATGTTTCACCGAATGATTCTGTGTAGTTTATATTTGAAGACATTCCTTTTTCCACTATTACCCTCTTAGCGCTCCGAATCTCCACTTGCATTTTCTACAAAAAGAGTGTTTCATAACTGCTCAATCAAAAATATGCTTTATCTCTGTTAACTGAATTTACAGATCAGAAATAAGTTTCACAGAATGCATCTGTGTAGTTTTTATTTGAAGATATTCTTTTTCCCAATGTAGGCCTCTTAGCGCTTAGCATGTCCAATTGCAGTTTCTACAGAAAGAGTGTTTCAGAACGGCTCAATCAAAAGTAAGGTTCAACTCTGTTAGATGAATGAACAGAACAGAAAGAATTTTCACAGAATGCTACTGTGTAGTTTATATTTGAATATATTCCTTTTTCCACTATTACCCTCTTAGCGCTCCGAATGTCCACTTGCATTTTCTACAGAAAGAGTGTTCAGAACTGCGCAATCAAAAGTATGGTTTAACTCTGTTAGCTTAATGAACATATCAGAAATAAGTTTCACACAATGCTTCTGTGTAGTTTTTATTTGAAGATATTATTTTTCCCAATAGAGGCCTCTTAGCGCTCAGAATGTCCAATTGCAGTTTCTACAGAAAGAGTGTTTCAGAAAGGCTCAATCAAAAGTAAGGTTCAACTCTGTTAGTTGAATGCACGGAACAGAAAGAAGTTTCATACAATGCTTCTGTGTAGTTTATATTTGAACATATTCTTTTTTCCACTATTACCCACTTAGCGCTAGGAATGTCCAGTTGCATTTCCTACAGACAGAGTGTTTCAAAACTGCTCAATCAAAAGTATGGTTTAACTCTGTTAGCTGAATGCTCAGATTAGAAAGAAGTTTCACAGAATGCTTCTGTGTAGTTTATATTTGAATATATTCCTTTTTCCACTAGTACTCTCTTAGCGCTCCAAATGTCCAGTTGCATTTTCCACAGAAAGAGTGTTCAGATCGGCTCAATCAAAAGTATGGTTTAACTCTGTTAGCTGAATGCACAGAACAGAAAGAAGTTTCACAGAATGCTACTGTGTAGTTTATATTTGGAGACATTCCTTTTTCCACTATTACCCTCTTAGCGCTCCGAATGTCCACTTGCATTTTCTACAGAAAGAGTGTTTCAGAACGGCTCAATCAAAACTAAGGTTCAACTCTTTTAGTTGAACAAACCGAACAGAAAGAAGTTTCACACAATGCTTCTGTGTAGCTTTTATTTGTAGACATTCTTTTTCCCAATATAGGCCTCCTAGCGCTCAGAATGTCCAATTGCAGTTTCTACAGAAAGAGTGTTTCAGAAAGGCTCAATCAAAAGTAAGGTTCAACACTGTTAGTTGAATGCACAGAACAGAAAAAAGTTTCATACAATGCTTCTGTGTAGTTTATATTTGAACATATTCTTTTTTCCACTATTACCCACTTAGCGCTACGAATGTCCAGTTGCATTTTCTACAGACAGACTGTTTCAAAACTGCTCAATCAAAAGTATGGTTTAACTCTGTTAGCTGAATGCTCAGATCAGAAAGAAGTTTCACACAATGCTTCTGTGTAGTTTATATTTGAATATATTCCTTTTTCCACTACTACGCTCTTAGCGCTCCAAATGTCCAGTTGCATTTTCTACAGAAAGTGTGTTCAGATCTGCTCAATCAAAAGTATGGTTTAACTCTGTTAGCTGAATGCACAGATCAGAAAGAAGTTTCACCGAATGATTCTGTGTAGTTTATATTTGAAGACATTCCTTTTTCCACTATTACCCTCTTAGCGCTCCGAATCTCCACTTGCATTTTCTACAAAAAGAGTGTTTCATAACTGCTCAATCAAAAATATGCTTTATCTCTGTTAACTGAATTTACAGATCAGAAATAAGTTTCACAGAATGCATCTGTGTAGTTTTTATTTGAAGATATTCTTTTTCCCAATGTAGGCCTCTTAGCGCTTAGCATGTCCAATTGCAGTTTCTACAGAAAGAGTGTTTCAGAACGGCTCAATCAAAAGTAAGGTTCAACTCTGTTAGTTGAATGCACAGAACAGAAAGAATTTTCACAGAATGCTACTGTGTAGTTTATATTTGAATATATTCCTTTTTCCACTATTACCCTCTTAGCGCTCCGAATGTCCACTTGCATTTTCTACAGAAAGAGTGTTCAGAACTGCGCAATCAAAAGTATGGTTTAACTCTGTTAGCTTAATGAACATATCAGAAATAAGTTTCACACAATGCTTCTGTGTAGTTTTTATTTGAAGATATTATTTTTCCCAATAGAGGCCTCTTAGCGCTCAGAATGTCCAATTGCAGTTTCTACAGAAAGAGTGTTTCAGAAAGGCTCAATCAAAAGTAAGGTTCAACTCTGTTAGTTGAATGCAGAGAACAGAAAGAAGTTTCATACAATGCTTCTGTGTAGTTTATATTTGAACATATTCTTTTTTCCACTATTACCCACTTAGCGCTACGAATGTCCAGTTGCATTTTCTACAGACAGAGTGTTTCAAAAGTGCTCAATCAAAAGTATGGTTTAACTCTGTTAGCTGAATGCTCAGATCAGAAAGAAGTTTCACAGAATGCTTCTGTGTAGTTTATATTTGAATATATTCCTTTTTCCACTACTACGCTCTTAGCGCTCCAAATGTCCAGTTGAATTTTCTACAGAAAGAGTGTTCAGATCTGCTCAATCAAAAGTATGGTTTAACTCTGTTAGCTGAATGCACAGATCAGAAAGAAGTTTCACCGAATGATTCTGTGTAGTTTATATTTGAAGACATTCCTTTTTCCACTATTACCCTCTTAGCGCTCCGAATCTCCACTTGCATTTTCTACAAAAAGAGTGTTTCATAACTGCTCAATCAAAAATATGCTTTATCTCTGTTAACTGAATTTACAGATCAGAAATAAGTTTCACAGAATGCATCTGTGTAGTTTTTATTTGAAGATATTCTTTTTCCCAATGTAGGCCTCTTAGCGCTTAGCATGTCCAATTGCAGTTTCTACAGAAAGAGTGTTTCAGAACGGCTCAATCAAAAGTAAGGTTCAACTCTGTTAGATGAATGAACAGAACAGAAAGAATTTTCACAGAATGCTACTGTGTAGTTTATATTTGAATATATTCCTTTTTCCACTATTACCCTCTTAGCGCTCCGAATGTCCACTTGCATTTTCTACAGAAAGAGTGTTCAGAACTGCGCAATCAAAAGTATGGTTTAACTCTGTTAGCTTAATGAACATATCAGAAATAAGTTTCACACAATGCTTCTGTGTAGTTTTTATTTGAAGATATTATTTTTCCCAATAGAGGCCTCTTAGCGCTCAGAATGTCCAATTGCAGTTTCTACAGAAAGAGTGTTTCAGAAAGGCTCAATCAAAAGTAAGGTTCAACTCTGTTAGTTGAATGCACGGAACAGAAAGAAGTTTCATACAATGCTTCTGTGTAGTTTATATTTGAACATATTCTTTTTTCCACTATTACCCACTTAGCGCTAGGAATGTCCAGTTGCATTTCCTACAGACAGAGTGTTTCAAAACTGCTCAATCAAAAGTATGGTTTAACTCTGTTAGCTGAATGCTCAGATTAGAAAGAAGTTTCACAGAATGCTTCTGTGTAGTTTATATTTGAATATATTCCTTTTTCCACTAGTACTCTCTTAGCGCTCCAAATGTCCAGTTGCATTTTCCACAGAAAGAGTGTTCAGATCGGCTCAATCAAAAGTATGGTTTAACTCTGTTAGCTGAATGCACAGAACAGAAAGAAGTTTCACAGAATGCTACTGTGTAGTTTATATTTGGAGACATTCCTTTTTCCACTATTACCCTCTTAGCGCTCCGAATGTCCACTTGCATTTTCTACAGAAAGAGTGTTTCAGAACGGCTCAATCAAAACTAAGGTTCAACTCTTTTAGTTGAACAAACCGAACAGAAAGAAGTTTCACACAATGCTTCTGTGTAGCTTTTATTTGTAGACATTCTTTTTCCCAATATAGGCCTCCTAGCGCTCAGAATGTCCAATTGCAGTTTCTACAGAAAGAGTGTTTCAGAAAGGCTCAATCAAAAGTAAGGTTCAACACTGTTAGTTGAATGCACAGAACAGAAAAAAGTTTCATACAATGCTTCTGTGTAGTTTATATTTGAACATATTCTTTTTTCCACTATTACCCACTTAGCGCTACGAATGTCCAGTTGCATTTTCTACAGACAGACTGTTTCAAAACTGCTCAATCAAAAGTATGGTTTAACTCTGTTAGCTGAATGCTCAGATCAGAAAGAAGTTTCACACAATGCTTCTGTGTAGTTTATATTTGAATATATTCCTTTTTCCACTACTACGCTCTTAGCGCTCCAAATGTCCAGTTGCATTTTCTACAGAAAGTGTGTTCAGATCTGCTCAATCAAAAGTATGGTTTAACTCTGTTAGCTGAATGCACAGATCAGAAAGAAGTTTCACCGAATGATTCTGTGTAGTTTATATTTGAAGACATTCCTTTTTCCACTATTACCCTCTTAGCGCTCCGAATCTCCACTTGCATTTTCTACAAAAAGAGTGTTTCATAACTGCTCAATCAAAAATATGCTTTATCTCTGTTAACTGAATTTACAGATCAGAAATAAGTTTCACAGAATGCATCTGTGTAGTTTTTATTTGAAGATATTCTTTTTCCCAATGTAGGCCTCTTAGCGCTTAGCATGTCCAATTGCAGTTTCTACAGAAAGAGTGTTTCAGAACGGCTCAATCAAAAGTAAGGTTCAACTCTGTTAGTTGAATGAACAGAACAGAAAGAATTTTCACAGAATGCTACTGTGTAGTTTATATTTGAATATATTCCTTTTTCCACTATTACCCTCTTAGCGCTCCGAATGTCCACTTGCATTTTCTACAGAAAGAGTGTTCAGAACTGCGCAATCAAAAGTATGGTTTAACTCTGTTAGCTTAATGAACATATCAGAAATAAGTTTCACACAATGCTTCTGTGTAGTTTATATTTGAATATATTCCTTTTTCCACTACTACGCTCTTAGCGCTCCAAATGTCCAGTTGCATTTTCTACAGAAAGTGTGTTCAGATCTGCTCAATCAAAAGTATGGTTTAACTCTGTTAGCTGAATGCACAGATCAGAAAGAAGTTTCACCGAATGATTCTGTGTAGTTTATATTTGAAGACATTACTTTTTCCACTATTACCCTCTTAGCGCTCCGAATGTCCACTTGCATTTTCTACAAAAAGAGTGTTTCATAACTGCTCAATCAAAAATATGCTTTATCTCTGTTAACTGAATTTACAGATCAGAAATAAGTTTCACAGAATGCATCTGTGTAGTTTTTATTTGAAGATATTCTTTTTCCCAATGTAGGCCTCTTAGCGCTTAGCATGTCCAATTGCAGTTTCTACAGAAAGAGTGTTTCAGAACGGCTCAATCAAAAGTAAGGTTCAACTCTGTTAGTTGAATGCACAGAACAGAAAGAATTTTCACAGAATGCTACTGTGTAGTTTATATTTGAATATATTCCTTTTTCCACTATTACCCTCTTAGCGCTCCGAATGTCCACTTGCATTTTCTACAGAAAGAGTGTTCAGAACTGCGCAATCAAAAGTATGGTTTAACTCTGTTAGCTTAATGAACATATCAGAAATAAGTTTCACACAATGCTTCTGTGTAGTTTTTATTTGAAGATATTATTTTTCCCAATAGAGGCCTCTTAGCGCTCAGAATGTCCAATTGCAGTTTCTACAGAAAGAGTGTTTCAGAAATGCTCAATCAAAAGTAAGGTTCAACTCTGTTAGTTGAATGCACAGAACAGAAAGAAGTTTCATACAATGCTTCTGTGTAGTTTATATTTGAACATATTCTTTTTTCCACTATTACCCACTTAGCGCTACGAATGTCCAGTTGCATTTTCTACAGACAGAGTGTTTCAAAACTGCTCAATCAAAAGTATGGTTTAACTCTGTTAGCTGAATGCTCAGATTAGAAAGAAGTTTCACAGAATGCTTCTGTGTAGTTTATATTTGAATATATTCCTTTTTCAACTAGTACTCTCTTAGCGCTCCAAATGTCCAGTTCCATTTTCTACAGAAAGAGTGTTCAGATCGGCTCAATCAAAAGTATGGTTTAACTCTGTTAGCTGAATGCACAGAACAGAAAGAAGTTTCACAGAATGCTACTGTGTAGTTTATATTTGGAGACATTCCTTTTTCCCCTATTACCCTCTTAGCGCTCCGAATCTCCACTTGCATTTTCTACAGAAAGAATGTTTCAGAACGGCTCAATCAAAACTAAGTTTCAACTCTTTTAGTTGAACAAACAGAACAGAAAGAAGTTTCACACAATGCTTCTGTGTAGTTTTTATTTGTAGACATTCTTTTTCCCAATATAGGCCTCCTAGCGCTCAGAATGTCCAATTGCAGTTTCTACAGAAAGAGTGTTTCAGAAAGTCTCAATCAAAAGTGAGGTTCAACTCTGTTATTTGAATGCACAGAACAGAAAAAAGTTTCATACAATGCTTCTGTGTAGTTTATATTTGAACATATTCTTTTTTCCACTATTACCCACTTAGCGCTACGAATGTCCAGTTGCATTTTCTACAGACAGACTGTTTCAAAATTGCTCAATCAAAAGTATGGTTTAAATCTGTTAGCTGAATGCTCAGATCAGAAAGAAGTTTCACAAAATGCTTCTGTGTAGTTTATATTTGAATATATTCCTTTTTCCACTACTACGATCTTAGCGCTCCAAATGTCCAGTTGCATTTTCTACAGAAAGTGTGTTCAGATCTGCTCAATCAAAAGTATGGTTTAACTCTGTTAGCTGAATGCACAGATCAGAAAGAAGTTTCACCGAATGATTCTGTGTAGTTTATATTTGAAGACATTCCTTTTTCCACTATTACCCTCTTAGCGCTCCGAATCTCCACTTGCATTTTCTACAAAAAGAGTGTTTCATAACTGCTCAATCAAAAATATGCTTTATCTCTGTTAACTGAATTTACAGATCAGAAATAAGTTTCACAGAATGCATCTGTGTAGTTTTTATTTGAAGATATTCTTTTTCCCAATGTAGGCCTCTTAGCGCTTAGCATGTCCAATTGCAGTTTCTACAGAAAGAGTGTTTCAGAACGGCTCAATCAAAAGTAAGGTTCAACTCTGTTAGTTGAATGCACAGAACAGAAAGAATTTTCACAGAATGCTACTGTGTAGTTTATATTTGAATATATTCCTTTTTCCTCTATTACCCTCTTAGCGCTCCGAATGTCCACTTGCATTTTCTACAGAAAGAGTGTTTAGAACTGCGCAATCAAAAGTATGGTTTAACTCTGTTAGCTTAATGAACATATCAGAAATAAGTTTCACACAATGCTTCTGTGTAGTTTTTATTTGAAGATATTATTTTTCCCAATAGAGGCCTCTTAGCGCTCAGAATGTCCAATTGCAGTTTCTACAGAAAGAGTGTTTCAGAAAGGCTCAATCAAAAGTAAGGTTCAACTCTGTTAGTTGAATGCACAGAACAGAAAGAAGTTTCATACAATGCTTCTGTGTAGTTTATATTTGAACATATTCTTTTTTCCACTATTACCCACTTAGCGCTACGAATGTCCAGTTGCATTTTCTACAGACAGAGTGTTTCAAAACTGCTCAATCAAAAGTATGGTTTAACTCTGTTAGCTGAATGCTCAGATTAGAAAGAAGTTTCACAGAATGCTTCTGTGTAGTTTATATTTGAATATATTCCTTTTTCCACTAGTAATCTCTTAGCGCTCCAAATGTCCAGTTGCATTTTCTACAGAAAGAGTGTTCAGATCGGCTCAATCAAAAGTATGGTTTAACTCTGTTAGCTGAATGCACAGAACAGAAAGAAGTTTCACAGAATGCTACTGTGTAGTTTATATTTGGAGACATTCCTTTTTCCACTATTACCCTCTTAGCGCTCCGAATGTCCACTTGCATTTTCTACAGAAAGAGTGTTTCAGAACGGCTCAATCAAAACTAAGGTTCAACTCTTTTAGTTGAACAAACAGAACAGAAAGAAGTTTCACACAATGCTTCTGTGTAGTTTTTATTTGTAGACATTCTTTTTCCCAATATAGGCCTCCTAGCGCTCAGAATGTCCAATTGCAGTTTCTACAGAAAGAGTGTTTCAGAAAGGCTCAATCAAAAGTAAGGTTCAACTCTGTTAGTTGAATGCACAGAACAGAAAAAAGTTTCATACAATGCTTCTGTGTAGTTTATATTTGAACATATTCTTTTTTCCACTATTACCCACTTAGCGCTACGAATGTCCAGTTGCATTTTCTACAGACAGACTGTTTCAAAACTGCTCAATCAAAAGTATGGTTTAACTCTGTTAGCTGAATGCTCAGATCAGAAAGAAGTTTCACACAATGCTTCTGTGTAGTTTATATTTGAATATATTCCTTTTTCCACTATTACCCTCTTAGCGCTCCGAATCTCCACTTGCATTTTCTACAAAAAGAGTGTTTCATAACTGCTCAATCAAAAATATGCTTTATCTCTGTTAACTGAATTTACAGATCAGAAATAAGTTTCACAGAATGCATCTGTGTAGTTTTTATTTGAAGATATTCTTTTTCCCAATGTAGGCCTCTTAGCGCTTAGCATGTCCAATTGCAGTTTCTACAGAAAGAGTGTTTCAGAACGGCTCAATCAAAAGTAAGGTTCAACTCTGTTAGTTGAATGAACAGAACAGAAAGAATTTTCACAGAATGCTACTGTGTAGTTTATATTTGAATATATTCCTTTTTCCACTATTACCCTCTTAGCGCTCCGAATGTCCACTTGCATTTTCTACAGAAAGAGTGTTCAGAACTGCGCAATCAAAAGTATGGTTTAACTCTGTTAGCTTAATGAACATATCAGAAATAAGTTTCACACAATGCTTCTGTGTAGTTTATATTTGAATATATTCCTTTTTCCACTACTACGCTCTTAGCGCTCCAAATGTCCAGTTGCATTTTCTACAGAAAGTGTGTTCAGATCTGCTCAATCAAAAGTATGGTTTAACTCTGTTAGCTGAATGCACAGATCAGAAAGAAGTTTCACCGAATGATTCTGTGTAGTTTATATTTGAAGACATTACTTTTTCCACTATTACCCTCTTAGCGCTCCGAATCTCCACTTGCATTTTCTACAAAAAGAGTGTTTCATAACTGCTCAATCAAAAATATGCTTTATCTCTGTTAACTGAATTTACAGATCAGAAATAAGTTTCACAGAATGCATCTGTGTAGTTTTTATTTGAAGATATTCTTTTTCCCAATGTAGGCCTCTTAGCGCTTAGCATGTCCAATTGCAGTTTCTACAGAAAGAGTGTTTCAGAACGGCTCAATCAAAAGTAAGGTTCAACTCTGTTAGTTGAATGCACAGAACAGAAAGAATTTTCACAGAATGCTACTGTGTAGTTTATATTTGAATATATTCCTTTTTCCACTATTACCCTCTTAGCGCTCCGAATGTCCACTTGCATTTTCTACAGAAAGAGTGTTCAGAACTGCGCAATCAAAAGTATGGTTTAACTCTGTTAGCTTAATGAACATATCAGAAATAAGTTTCACACAATGCTTCTGTGTAGTTTTTATTTGAAGATATTATTTTTCCCAATAGAGGCCTCTTAGCGCTCAGAATGTCCAATTGCAGTTTCTACAGAAAGAGTGTTTCAGAAATGCTCAATCAAAAGTAAGGTTCAACTCTGTTAGTTGAATGCACAGAACAGAAAGAAGTTTCATACAATGCTTCTGTGTAGTTTATATTTGAACATATTCTTTTTTCCACTATTACCCACTTAGCGCTACGAATGTCCAGTTGCATTTTCTACAGACAGAGTGTTTCAAAACTGCTCAATCAAAAGTATGGTTTAACTCTGTTAGCTGAATGCTCAGATTAGAAAGAAGTTTCACAGAATGCTTCTGTGTAGTTTATATTTGAATATATTCCTTTTTCAACTAGTACTCTCTTAGCGCTCCAAATGTCCAGTTGCATTTTCTACAGAAAGAGTGTTCAGATCGGCTCAATCAAAAGTATGGTTTAACTCTGTTAGCTGAATGCACAGAACAGAAAGAAGTTTCACAGAATGCTACTGTGTAGTTTATATTTGGAGACATTCCTTTTTCCCCTATTACCCTCTTAGCGCTCCGAATCTCCACTTGCATTTTCTACAGAAAGAATGTTTCAGAACGGCTCAATCAAAACTAAGTTTCAACTCTTTTAGTTGAACAAACAGAACAGAAAGAAGTTTCACACAATGCTTCTGTGTAGTTTTTATTTGTAGACATTCTTTTTCCCAATATAGGCCTCCTAGCGCTCAGAATGTCCAATTGCAGTTTCTACAGAAAGAGTGTTTCAGAAAGTCTCAATCAAAAGTGAGGTTCAACTCTGTTATTTGAATGCACAGAACAGAAAAAAGTTTCATACAATGCTTCTGTGTAGTTTATATTTGAACATATTCTTTTTTCCACTATTACCCACTTAGCGCTACGAATGTCCAGTTGCATTTTCTACAGACAGACTGTTTCAAAATTGCTCAATCAAAAGTATGGTTTAAATCTGTTAGCTGAATGCTCAGATCAGAAAGAAGTTTCACAAAATGCTTCTGTGTAGTTTATATTTGAATATATTCCTTTTTCCACTACTACGATCTTAGCGCTCCAAATGTCCAGTTGCATTTTCTACAGAAAGTGTGTTCAGATCTGCTCAATCAAAAGTATGGTTTAACTCTGTTAGCTGAATGCACAGATCAGAAAGAAGTTTCACCGAATGATTCTGTGTAGTTTATATTTGAAGACATTCCTTTTTCCACTATTACCCTCTTAGCGCTCCGAATCTCCACTTGCATTTTCTACAAAAAGAGTGTTTCATAACTGCTCAATCAAAAATATGCTTTATCTCTGTTAACTGAATTTACAGATCAGAAATAAGTTTCACAGAATGCATCTGTGTAGTTTTTATTTGAAGATATTCTTTTTCCCAATGTAGGCCTCTTAGCGCTTAGCATGTCCAATTGCAGTTTCTACAGAAAGAGTGTTTCAGAACGGCTCAATCAAAAGTAAGGTTCAACTCTGTTAGTTGAATGCACAGAACAGAAAGAATTTTCACAGAATGCTACTGTGTAGTTTATATTTGAATATATTCCTTTTTCCACTATTACCCTCTTAGCGCTCCGAATGTCCACTTGCATTTTCTACAGAAAGAGTGTTTAGAACTGCGCAATCAAAAGTATGGTTTAACTCTGTTAGCTTAATGAACATATCAGAAATAAGTTTCACACAATGCTTCTGTGTAGTTTTTATTTGAAGATATTATTTTTCCCAATAGAGGCCTCTTAGCGCTCAGAATGTCCAATTGCAGTTTCTACAGAAAGAGTGTTTCAGAAAGGCTCAATCAAAAGTAAGGTTCAACTCTGTTAGTTGAATGCACAGAACAGAAAGAAGTTTCATACAATGCTTCTGTGTAGTTTATATTTGAACATATTCTTTTTTCCACTATTACCCACTTAGCGCTACGAATGTCCAGTTGCATTTTCTACAGACAGAGTGTTTCAAAACTGCTCAATCAAAAGTATGGTTTAACTCTGTTAGCTGAATGCTCAGATTAGAAAGAAGTTTCACAGAATGCTTCTGTGTAGTTTATATTTGAATATATTCCTTTTTCCACTAGTAATCTCTTAGCGCTCCAAATGTCCAGTTGCATTTTCTACAGAAAGAGTGTTCAGATCGGCTCAATCAAAAGTATGGTTTAACTCTGTTAGCTGAATGCACAGAACAGAAAGAAGTTTCACAGAATGCTACTGTGTAGTTTATATTTGGAGACATTCCTTTTTCCACTATTACCCTCTTAGCGCTCCGAATGTCCACTTGCATTTTCTACAGAAAGAGTGTTTCAGAACGGCTCAATCAAAACTAAGGTTCAACTCTTTTAGTTGAACAAACAGAACAGAAAGAAGTTTCACACAATGCTTCTGTGTAGTTTTTATTTGTAGACATTCTTTTTCCCAATATAGGCCTCCTAGCGCTCAGAATGTCCAATTGCAGTTTCTACAGAAAGAGTGTTTCAGAAAGGCTCAATCAAAAGTAAGGTTCAACTCTGTTAGTTGAATGCACAGAACAGAAAAAAGTTTCATACAATGCTTCTGTGTAGTTTATATATGAACATATTCTTTTTTCCACTATTACCCACTTAGCGCTACGAATGTCCAGTTGCATTTTCTACAGACAGACTGTTTCAAAACTGCTCAATCAAAAGTATGGTTTAACTCTGTTAGCTGAATGCTCAGATCAGAAAGAAGTTTCACACAATGCTTCTGTGTAGTTTATATTTGAATATATTCCTTTTTCCACTACTACGCTCTTAGCGCTCCAAATGTCCAGTTGCATTTTCTACAGAAAGTGTGTTCAGATCTGCTCAATCAAAAGTATGGTTTAACTCTGTTAGCTGAATGCACAGATCAGAAAGAAGTTTCACCGAATGATTCTGTGTAGTTTATATTTGAAGACATTCCTTTTTCCACTATTACCCTCTTAGCGCTCCGAATCTCCACTTGCATTTTCTACAAAAAGAGTGTTTCATAACTGCTCAATCAAAAATATGCTTTATCTCTGTTAACTGAATTTACAGATCAGAAATAAGTTTCACAGAATGCATCTGTGTAGTTTTTATTTGAAGATATTCTTTTTCCCAATGTAGGCCTCTTAGCGCTTAGCATGTCCAATTGCAGTTTCTACAGAAAGAGTGTTTCAGAACGGCTCAATCAAAAGTAAGGTTCAACTCTGTTAGTTGAATGAACAGAACAGAAAGAATTTTCACAGAATGCTACTGTGTAGTTTATATTTGAATATATTCCTTTTTCCACTATTACCCTCTTAGCGCTCCGAATGTCCACTTGCATTTTCTACAGAAAGAGTGTTCAGAACTGCGCAATCAAAAGTATGGTTTAACTCTGTTAGCTTAATGAACATATCAGAAATAAGTTTCACACAATGCTTCTGTGTAGTTTATATTTGAATATATTCCTTTTTCCACTACTACGCTCTTAGCGCTCCAAATGTCCAGTTGCATTTTCTACAGAAAGTGTGTTCAGATCTGCTCAATCAAAAGTATGGTTTAACTCTGTTAGCTGAATGCACAGATCAGAAAGAAGTTTCACCGAATGATTCTGTGTAGTTTATATTTGAAGACATTACTTTTTCCACTATTACCCTCTTAGCGCTCCGAATCTCCACTTGCATTTTCTACAAAAAGAGTGTTTCATAACTGCTCAATCAAAAATATGCTTTATCTCTGTTAACTGAATTTACAGATCAGAAATAAGTTTCACAGAATGCATCTGTGTAGTTTTTATTTGAAGATATTCTTTTTCCCAATGTAGGCCTCTTAGCGCTTAGAATGTCCAATTGCAGTTTCTACAGAAAGAGTGTTTCAGAACGGCTCAATCAAAAGTAAGGTTCAACTCTGTTAGTTGAATGCAGAGAACAGAAAGAATTTTCACAGAATGCTACTGTGTAGTTTATATTTGAATATATTCCTTTTTCCACTATTACCCTCTTAGCGCTCCGAATGTCCACTTGCATTTTCTACAGAAAGAGTGTTCAGAACTGCGCAATCAAAAGTATGGTTTAACTCTGTTAGCTTAATGAACATATCAGAAATAAGTTTCACACAATGCTTCTGTGTAGTTTTTATTTGAAGATATTTTTTTTCCCAATAGAGGCCTCTTAGCGCTCAGAATGTCCAATTGCAGTTTCTACAGAAAGAGTGTTTCAGAAATGCTCAATCAAAAGTAAGGTTCAACTCTGTTAGTTGAATGCACAGAACAGAAAGAAGTTTCATACAATGCTTCTGTGTAGTTTATATTTGAACATATTCTTTTTTCCACTATTACCCACTTAGCGCTACGAATGTCCAGTTGCATTTTCTACAGACAGAGTGTTTCAAAACTGCTCAATCAAAAGTATGGTTTAACTCTGTTAGCTGAATGCTCAGATTAGAAAGAAGTTTCACAGAATGCTTCTGTGTAGTTTATATTTGAATATATTCCTTTTTCAACTAGTACTCTCTTAGCGCTCCAAATGTCCAGTTGCATTTTCTACAGAAAGAGTGTTCAGATCGGCTCAATCAAAAGTATGGTTTAACTCTGTTAGCTGAATGCACAGAACAGAAAGAAGTTTCACAGAATGCTACTGTGTAGTTTATATTTGGAGACATTCCTTTTTCCCCTATTACCCTCTTAGCGCTCCGAATCTCCACTTGCATTTTCTACAGAAAGAATGTTTCAGAACGGCTCAATCAAAACTAAGTTTCAACTCTTTTAGTTGAACAAACAGAACAGAAAGAAGTTTCACACAATGCTTCTGTGTAGTTTTTATTTGTAGACATTCTTTTTCCCAATATAGGCCTCCTAGCGCTCAGAATGTCCAATTGCAGTTTCTACAGAAAGAGTGTTTCAGAAAGTCTCAATCAAAAGTGAGGTTCAACTCTGTTATTTGAATGCACAGAACAGAAAAAAGTTTCATACAATGCTTCTGTGTAGTTTATATTTGAACATATTCTTTTTTCCACTATTACCCACTTAGCGCTACGAATGTCCAGTTGCATTTTCTACAGACAGACTGTTTCAAAATTGCTCAATCAAAAGTATGGTTTAAATCTGTTAGCTGAATGCTCAGATCAGAAAGAAGTTTCACAAAATGCTTCTGTGTAGTTTATATTTGAATATATTCCTTTTTCCACTACTACGATCTTAGCGCTCCAAATGTCCAGTTGCATTTTCTACAGAAAGTGTGTTCAGATCTGCTCAATCAAAAGTATGGTTTAACTCTGTTAGCTGAATGCACAGATCAGAAAGAAGTTTCACCGAATGATTCTGTGTAGTTTATATTTGAAGACATTCCTTTTTCCACTATTACCCTCTTAGCGCTCCGAATCTCCACTTGCATTTTCTACAAAAAGAGTGTTTCATAACTGCTCAATCAAAAATATGCTTTATCTCTGTTAACTGAATTTACAGATCAGAAATAAGTTTCACAGAATGCATCTGTGTAGTTTTTATTTGAAGATATTCTTTTTCCCAATGTAGGCCTCTTAGCGCTTAGCATGTCCAATTGCAGTTTCTACAGAAAGAGTGTTTCAGAACGGCTCAATCAAAAGTAAGGTTCAACTCTGTTAGTTGAATGCACAGAACAGAAAGAATTTTCACAGAATGCTACTGTGTAGTTTATATTTGAATATATTCCTTTTTCCACTATTACCCTCTTAGCGCTCCGAATGTCCACTTGCATTTTCTACAGAAAGAGTGTTTAGAACTGCGCAATCAAAAGTATGGTTTAACTCTGTTAGCTTAATGAACATATCAGAAATAAGTTTCACACAATGCTTCTGTGTAGTTTTTATTTGAAGATATTATTTTTCCCAATAGAGGCCTCTTAGCGCTCAGAATGTCCAATTGCAGTTTCTACAGAAAGAGTGTTTCAGAAAGGCTCAATCAAAAGTAAGGTTCAACTCTGTTAGTTGAATGCACAGAACAGAAAGAAGTTTCATACAATGCTTCTGTGTAGTTTATATTTGAACATATTCTTTTTTCCACTATTACCCACTTAGCGCTACGAATGTCCAGTTGCATTTTCTACAGACAGAGTGTTTCAAAACTGCTCAATCAAAAGTATGGTTTAACTCTGTTAGCTGAATGCTCAGATTAGAAAGAAGTTTCACAGAATGCTTCTGTGTAGTTTATATTTGAATATATTCCTTTTTCCACTAGTAATCTCTTAGCGCTCCAAATGTCCAGTTGCATTTTCTACAGAAAGAGTGTTCAGATCGGCTCAATCAAAAGTATGGTTTAACTCTGTTAGCTGAATGCACAGAACAGAAAGAAGTTTCACAGAATGCTACTGTGTAGTTTATATTTGGAGACATTCCTTTTTCCACTATTACCCTCTTAGCGCTCCGAATGTCCACTTGCATTTTCTACAGAAAGAGTGTTTCAGAACGGCTCAATCAAAACTAAGGTTCAACTCTTTTAGTTGAACAAACAGAACAGAAAGAAGTTTCACACAATGCTTCTGTGTAGTTTTTATTTGTAGACATTCTTTTTCCCAATATAGGCCTCCTAGCGCTCAGAATGTCCAATTGCAGTTTCTACAGAAAGAGTGTTTCAGAAAGGCTCAATCAAAAGTAAGGTTCAACTCTGTTAGTTGAATGCACAGAACAGAAAAAAGTTTCATACAATGCTTCTGTGTAGTTTATATTTGAACATATTCTTTTTTCCACTATTACCCACTTAGCGCTACGAATGTCCAGTTGCATTTTCTACAGACAGACTGTTTCAAAACTGCTCAATCAAAAGTATGGTTTAACTCTGTTAGCTGAATGCTCAGATCAGAAAGAAGTTTCACACAATGCTTCTGTGTAGTTTATATTTGAATATATTCCTTTTTCCACTACTACGCTCTTAGCGCTCCAAATGTCCAGTTGCATTTTCTACAGAAAGTGTGTTCAGATCTGCTCAATCAAAAGTATGGTTTAACTCTGTTAGCTGAATGCACAGATCAGAAAGAAGTTTCACCGAATGATTCTGTGTAGTTTATATTTGAAGACATTCCTTTTTCCACTATTACCCTCTTAGCGCTCCGAATCTCCACTTGCATTTTCTACAAAAAGAGTGTTTCATAACTGCTCAATCAAAAATATGCTTTATCTCTGTTAACTGAATTTACAGATCAGAAATAAGTTTCACAGAATGCATCTGTGTAGTTTTTATTTGAAGATATTCTTTTTCCCAATGTAGGCCTCTTAGCGCTTAGCATGTCCAATTGCAGTTTCTACAGAAAGAGTGTTTCAGAACGGCTCAATCAAAAGTAAGGTTCAACTCTGTTAGTTGAATGCACAGAACAGAAAGAATTTTCACAGAATGCTACTGTGTAGTTTATATTTGAATATATTCCTTTTTCCACTATTACCCTCTTAGCGCTCCGAATGTCCACTTGCATTTTCTACAGAAAGAGTGTTCAGAACTGCGCAATCAAAAGTATGGTTTTACTCTGTTAGCTTAATGAACATATCAGAAATAAGTTTCACACAATGCTTCTGTGTAGTTTTTATTTGAAGATATTATTTTTCCCAATAGAGGCCTCTTAGCGCTCAGAATGTCCAATTGCAGTTTCTACAGAAAGAGTGTTTCAGAAAGGCTCAATCAAAAGTAAGGTTCAACTCTGTTAGTTGAATGCACAGAACAGAAAGAAGTTTCATACAATGCTTCTGTGTAGTTTATATTTGAACATATTCTTTTTTCCACTATTACCCACTTAGCGCTACGAATGTCCAGTTGCATTTCCTACAGACAGAGTGTTTCAAAACTGCTCAATCAAAAGTATGGTTTAACTCTGTTAGCTGAATGCTCAGATTAGAAAGAAGTTTCACAGAATGCTTCTGTGTAGTTTATATTTGAATATATTCCTTTTTCCACTAGTACTCTCTTAGCGCTCCAAATGTCCAGTTGTATTTTCCACAGAAAGAGTGTTCAGATCGGCTCAATCAAAAGTATGGTTTAACTCTGTTAGCTGAATGCACAGAACAGAAAGAAGTTTCACAGAATGCTACTGTGTAGTTTATATTTGGAGACATTCCTTTTTCCACTATTACCCTCTTAGCGCTCCGAATGTCCACTTGCATTTTCTACAGAAAGAGTGTTTCAGAACGGCTCAATCAAAACTAAGGTTCAACTCTTTTAGTTGAACAAACAGAACAGAAAGAAGTTTCACACAATGCTTCTGTGTAGTTTTTATTTGAAGATATTATTTTTCCCAATAGAGGCCTCTTAGCGCTCACAATGTCCAATTGCAGTATCTACAGAAAGAGTGTTTCAGAAAGGCTCAATCAAAAGTAAGGTTCAACTCTGTTAGTTGAATGCACAGAACAGAAAGAAGTTTCATACAATGCTTCTGTGTAGTTTATATTTGAACATATTCTTTTTTCCACTATTACCCACTTAGCGCTACGAATGTCCAGTTGCATTTTCTACAGACAGAGTGTTTCAAAACTGCTCAATCAAAAGTATGGTTTAACTCTGTTAGCTGAATGCTCAGATTAGAAAGAAGTTTCACAGAATGCTTCTGTGTAGTTTATATTTGAATATATTCCTTTTTCCACTAGTACTCTCTTAGCGCTCCAAATGTCCAGTTGCATTTTCTACAGAAAGAGTGTTCAGATCGGCTCAATCAAAAGTATGGTTTATCTCTGTTAGCTGAATGCACAGAACAGAAAGAAGTTTCACAGAATGCTACTGTGTAGTTTATATTTGGAGACATTCCTTTTTCCACTATTACCCTCTTAGCGCTCCGAATGTCCACTTGCATTTTCTACAGAAAGAGTGTTTCAGAACGGCTCAATCAAAACTAAGGTTCAACTCTTTTAGTTGAACAAACAGAACAGAAAGAAGTTTCACACAATGCTTCTGTGTAGTTTTTATTTGTAGACATTCTTTTTCCCAATATAGGCCTCCTAGCGCTCAGAATGTCCAATTGCAGTTTCTACAGAAAGAGTGTTTCAGAAAGGCTCAATCAAAAGTAAGGTTCAACTCTGTTAGTTGAATGCACAGAACAGAAAAAAGTTTCATACAATGCTTCTGTGTAGTTTATATTTGAACATATTCTTTTTTCCACTATTACCCACTTAGCGCTACGAATGTCCAGTTGCATTTTCTACAGACAGACTGTTTCAAAACTGCTCAATCAAAAGTATGGTTTAACTCTGTTAGCTGAATGCTCAGATCAGAAAGAAGTTTCACACAATGCTTCTGTGTAGTTTATATTTGAATATATTCCTTTTTCCACTATTACGCTCTTAGCGCTCCAAATGTCCAGTTGCATTTTCTACAGAAAGTGTGTTCAGATCTGCTCAATCAAAAGTATGGTTTAACTCTGTTAGCTGAATGCACAGATCAGAAAGAAGTTTCACCGAATGATTCTGTGTAGTTTATATTTGAAGACATTCCTTTTTCCACTATTACCCTCTTAGCGCTCCGAATCTCCACTTGCATTTTCTACAAAAAGAGTGTTTCATAACTGCTCAATCAAAAATATGCTTTATCTCTGTTAACTGAATTTACAGATCAGAAATAAGTTTCACAGAATGCATCTGTGTAGTTTTTATTTGAAGATATTCTTTTTCCCAATGTAGGCCTCTTAGCGCTTAGCATGTCCAATTGCAGTTTCTACAGAAAGAGTGTTTCAGAACGGCTCAATCAAAAGTAAGGTTCAACTCTGTTAGTTGAATGCACAGAACAGAAAGAATTTTCACAGAATGCTACTGTGTAGTTTATATTTGAATATATTCCTTTTTCCACTATTACCCTCTTAGCGCTCCGAATGTCCACTTGCATTTTCTACAGAAAGAGTGTTCAGAACTGCGCAATCAAAAGTATGGTTTTACTCTGTTAGCTTAATGAACATATCAGAAATAAGTTTCACACAATGCTTCTGTGTAGTTTTTATTTGAAGATATTATTTTTCCAAATAGAGGCCTCTTAGCGCTCAGAATGTCCAATTGCAGTTTCTACAGAAAGAGTGTTTCAGAAAGGCTCAATCAAAAGTAAGGTTCAACTCTGTTAGTTGAATGCACAGAACAGAAAGAAGTTTCATACAATGCTTCTGTGTAGTTTATATTTGAACATATTCTTTTTTCCACTATTACCCACTTAGCGCTAAGAATGTCCAGTTGCATTTCCTACAGACAGAGTGTTTCAAAACTGCTCAATCAAAAGTATGGTTTAACTCTGTTAGCTGAATGCTCAGATTAGAAAGAAGTTTCACAGAATGCTTCTGTGTAGTTTATATTTGAATATATTCCTTTTTCCACTAGTACTCTCTTAGCGCTCCAAATGTCCAGTTGTATTTTCCACAGAAAGAGTGTTCAGATCGGCTCAATCAAAAGTATGGTTTAACTCTGTTAGCTGAATGCACAGAACAGAAAGAAGTTTCACAGAATGCTACTGTGTAGTTTATATTTGGAGACATTCCTTTTTCCACTATTACCCTCTTAGCGCTCCGAATGTCCACTTGCATTTTCTACAGAAAGAGTGTTTCAGAACGGCTCAATCAAAACTAAGGTTCAACTCTTTTAGTTGAACAAACAGAACAGAAAGAAGTTTCACACAATGCTTCTGTGTAGTTTTTATTTGTAGACATTCTTTTTCCCAATATAGGCCTCCTAGCGCTCAGAATGTCCAATTGCAGTTTCTACAGAAAGAGTGTTTCAGAAAGGCTCAATCAAAAGTAAGGTTCAACTCTGTTAGTTGAATGCACAGAACAGAAAAAAGTTTCATACAATGCTTCTGTGTAGTTTATATTTGAACATATTCTTTTTTCCACTATTACCCACTTAGCGCTACGAATGTCCAGTTGCATTTTCTACAGACAGACTGTTTCAAAACTGCTCAATCAAAAGTATGGTTTAACTCTGTTAGCTGAATGCTCAGATCAGAAATAAGTTTCACACAATGCTTCTGTGTAGTTTATATTTGAATATATTCCTTTTTCCACTACTACGCTCTTAGCGCTCCAAATGTCCAGTTGCATTTTCTACAGAAAGTGTGTTCAGATCTGCTCAATCAAAAGTATGGTTTAACTCTGTTAGCTGAATGCACAGATCAGAAAGAAGTTTCACCGAATGATTCTGTGTAGCTTATATTTGAAGACATTCCTTTTTCCACTATTACCCTCTTAGCGCTCCGAATCTCCACTTGCATTTTCTACAAAAAGAGTGTTTCATAACTGCTCAATCAAAAATATGCTTTATCTCTGTTAACTGAATTTACAGATCAGAAATAGGTTTCACAGAATGCATCTGTGTAGTTTTTATTTGAAGATATTCTTTTTCCCAATGTAGGCCTCTTAGCGCTTAGCATGTCCAATTGCAGTTTCTACAGAAAGAGTGTTTCAGAACGGCTCAATCTAAAGTAAGGTTCAACTCTGTTAGTTGAATGCACAGAACAGAAAGAATTTTCACAGAATGCTACTGTGTAGTTTATATTTGAATATATTCCTTTTTCCACTATTACCCTCTTAGCGCTCCGAATGTCCACTTGCATTTTCTACAGAAAGAGTGTTCAGAACTGCGCAATCAAAAGTATGGTTTTACTCTGTTAGCTTAATGAACATATCAGAAATAATTTTCACACAATGCTTCTGTGTAGTTTTTATTTGAAGATATTATTTTTCCCAGTAGAGGCCTCTTAGCGCTCAGAATGTCCAATTGCAGTTTCTACAGAAAGAGTGTTTCAGAAAGGCTCAATCAAAAGTAAGGTTCAACTCTGTTAGTTGAATGCACAGAACAGAAAGAAGTTTCATACAATGCTTCTGTGTAGTTTATATTTGAACATATTCTTTTTTCCACTATTACCCACTTAGCGCTACGAATGTCCAGTTGCATTTTCTACAGACAGACTGTTTCAAAACTGCTCAATCAAAAGTATGGTTTAACTCTGTTAGCTGAATGCTCAGATTAGAAAGAAGTTTCACAGAATGCTTCTGTGTAGTTTATATTTGAATATATTTCTTTTTCCACTAGTACTCTCTTAGCGCTCCAAATGTCCAGTTGCATTTTCTACAGAAAGAGTGTTCGGATCTGCTCAATCAAAAGTATGGTTTAACTCTGTTAGCTGAATGCACAGATCAGAAAGAAGTTTCACAGAATGATTCTGTGTAGTTTATATTTGGAGACATTCCATTTTCCACTATTACCCTCTTAGCGCTCCGAATCTCCACTTGCATTTTCTACAGAAAGAGTGTTTCAGAACGGCTCAATCAAAACTAAGGTTCAACTCTTTTAGTTGAACAAACAGAACAGAAAGAAGTTTCACACAATGCTTCTGTGTAGTTTTTATTTGTAGACATTCTTTTTCCCAATATAGGCCTCCTAGCGCTCAGAATGTCCAATTGCAGTTTCTACAGAAAGAGTGTTTCAGAAAGGCTCAATCAAAAGTAAGGTTCAACTCTGTTAGTTGAATGCACAGAACAGAAAAAAGTTTCATACAATGCTTCTGTGTAGTTTATATTTGAACATATTCTTTTTTCCACTATTACCCACTTAGCGCTACGAATGTCCAGTTGCATTTTCTACAGACAGACTGTTTCAAAACTGCTCAATCAAAAGTATGGTTTAACTCTGTTAGCTGAATGCTCAGATCAGAAAGAAGTTTCACACAATGCTTCTGTGTAGTTTATATTTGAATATATCCCTTTTTCCACTACTACGCTCTTAGCGCTCCAAATGTCCAGTTGCATTTTCTACAGAAAGTGTGTTCAGATCTGCTCAATCAAAAGTATGGTTTAACTCTGTTAGCTGAATGCACAGATCAGAAAGAAGTTTCACCGAATGATTCTGTGTAGTTTATATTTGAAGACATTCCTTTTTCCACTATTACCCTCTTAGCGCTCCGAATCTCCACTTGCATTTTCTACAAAAAGAGTGTTTCATAACTGCTCAATCAAAAATATGCTTTATCTCTGTTAACTGAATTTACAGATCAGAAATAAGTTTCACAGAATGCATCTGTGTAGTTTTTATTTGAAGATATTCTTTTTCCCAATGTAGGCCTCTTAGCGCTTAGCATGTCCAATTGCAGTTTCTACAGAAAGAGTGTTTCAGAACGGCTCAATCAAAAGTAAGGTTCAACTCTGTTAGTTGAATGCACAGAACAGAAAGAATTTTCACAGAATGCTACTGTGTAGTTTATATTTGAATATATTCCTTTTTCCACTATTACCCTCTTAGCGCTCCGACTGTCCACTTGCATTTTCTACAGAAAGAGTGTTCAGAACTGCGCAATCAAAAGTATGGTTTAACTCTGTTAGCTTAATGAACATATCAGAAATAAGTTTCACACAATGCTTCTGTGTAGTTTTTATTTGAAGATATTATTTTTCCCAATAGAGGCCTCTTAGCGCTCAGAATGTCCAATTGCAGTTTCTACAGAAAGAGTGTTTCAGAAAGGCTCAATCAAAAGTAAGGTTCAACTCTGTTAGTTGAATGCACAGAACAGAAAGAAGTTTCATACAATGCTTCTGTGTAGTTTATATTTGAACATATTCTTTTTTCCACTATTACCCACTTAGCGCTACGAATGTCCAGTTGCATTTTCTACAGACAGACTGTTTCAAAACTGCTCAATCAAAAGTATGGTTTAACTCTGTTAGCTGAATGCTCAGATCAGAAAGAAGTTTCACACAATGCTTCTGTGTAGTTTATATTTGAATATATTCCTTTTTCCACTACTACGCTCTTAGCGCTCCAAATGTCCAGTTGCATTTTCTACAGAAAGTGTGTTCAGATCTGCTCAATCAAAAGTATGGTTTAACTCTGTTAGCTGAATGCACAGATCAGAAAGAAGTTTCACCGAATGATTCTGTGTAGTTTATATTTGAAGACATTCCTTTTTCCACTATTACCCTCTTAGCGCTCCGAATCTCCACTTGCATTTTCTACAAAAAGAGTGTTTCATAACTGCTCAATCAAAAATATGCTTTATCTCTGTTAACTGAATTTACAGATCAGAAATAAGTTTCACAGAATGCATCTGTGTAGTTTTTATTTGAAGATATTCTTTTTCCCAATGTAGGCCTCCTAGCGCTCAGAATGTCCAATTGCAGTTTCTACAGAAAGAGTGTTTCAGAAAGTCTCAATCAAAAGTAAGGTTCAACTCTGTTAGTTGAATGCACAGAACAGAAAAATGTTTCATACAATGCTTCTGTGTAGTTTATATTTGAACATATTCTTTTTTCCACTATTACCCACTTAGCGCTACGAATGTCCAGTTGCATTTTCTACAGACAGACTGTTTCAAAACTGCTCAATCAAAAGTATGGTTTAACTCTGTTAGCTGAATGCTCAGATCAGAAAGAAGTTTCACAAAATGCTTCTGTGTAGTTTATATTTGAATATATTCCTTTTTCCACTACTACGCTCTTAGCGCTCCAAATGTCCAGTTGCATTTTCTACAGAAAGTGTGTTCAGATCTGCTCAATCAAAAGTATGGTTTAACTCTGTTAGCTGAATGCACAGATCAGAAAGAAGTTTCACCGAATGATTCTGTGTAGTTTATATTTGAAGACATTCCTTTTTCCACTATTACCCTCTTAGCGCTCCGAATCTCCACTTGCATTTTCTACAAAAAGAGTGTTTCATAACTGCTCAATCAAAAATATGCTTTATCTCTGTTAACTGAATTTACAGATCAGAAATAAGTTTCACAGAATGCATCTGTGTAGTTTTTATTTGAAGATATTCTTTTTCCCAATGTAGGCCTCTTAGCGCTTAGCATGTCCAATTGCAGTTTCTACAGAAAGAGTGTTTCAGAACGGCTCAATCAAAAGTAAGGTTCAACTCTGTTAGTTGAATGCACAGAACAGAAAGAATTTTCACAGAATGCTACTGTGTAGTTTATATTTGAATATATTCCTTTTTCCACTATTACCCTCTTAGCGCTCCGAATGTCCACTTGCATTTTCTACAGAAAGAGTGTTCAGAACTGCGCAATCAAAAGTATGGTTTAACTCTGTTAGCTTAATGAACATATCAGAAATAAGTTTCACAAAATGCTTCTGTGTAGTTTTTATTTGAAGATATTATTTTTCCCAATAGAGGCCTCTTAGCGCTCAGAATGTCCAATTGCAGTTTCTACAGAAAGAGTGTTTCAGAAAGGCTCAATCAAAAGTAAGGTTCAACTCTGTTAGTTGAATGCACAGAACAGAAAGAAGTTTCATACAATGCTTCTGTGTAGTTTATATTTGAACATATTCTTTTTTCCACTATTACCCACTTAGCGCTACGAATGTCCAGTTGCATTTTCTACAGACAGAGTGTTTCAAAACTGCTCAATCAAAAGTATGGTTTAACTCTGTTAGCTGAATGCTCAGATTAGAAAGAAGTTTCACAGAATGCTTCTGTGTAGTTTATATTTGAATATATTCCTTTTTCAACTAGTACTCTCTTAGCGCTCCAAATGTCCAGTTGCATTTTCTACAGAAAGAGTGTTCAGATCGGCTCAATCAAAAGTATGTTTTAACTCTGTTAGCTGAATGCACAGAACAGAAAGAAGTTTCACAGAATGCTACTGTGTAGTTTATATTTGGAGACATTCCTTTTTCCCCTATTACCCTCTTAGCGCTCCGAATCTCCACTTGCATTTTCTACAGAAAGAGTGTTTCAGAACGGCTCAATCAAAACTAAGTTTCAACTCTTTTAGTTGAACAAACAGAACAGAAAGAAGTTTCACACAATGCTTCTGTGTAGTTTTTATTTGTAGACATTCTTTTTCCCAATATAGGCCTCCTAGCGCTCAGAATGTCCAATTGCAGTTTCTACAGAAAGAGTGTTTCAGAAAGTCTCAATCAAAAGTGAGGTTCAACTCTGTTAGTTGAATGCACAGAACAGAAAAAAGTTTCATACAATGCTTCTGTGTAGTTTATATTTGAACATATTCTTTTTTCCACTATTACCCACTTAGCGCTACGAATGTCCAGTTGCATTTTCTACAGACAGACTGTTTCAAAATTGCTCAATCAAAAGTATGGTTTAAATCTGTTAGCTGAATGCTCAGATCAGAAAGAAGTTTCACAAAATGCTTCTGTGTAGTTTATGTTTGAATATATTCCTTTTTCCACTACTATGCTCTTAGCGCTCCAAATGTCCAGTTGCATTTTCTACAGAAAGTGTGTTCAGATCTGCTCAATCAAAAGTATGGTTTAACTCTGTTAGCTGAATGCACAGATCAGAAAGAAGTTTCACCGAATGATTCTGTGTAGTTTATATTTGAAGACATTACTTTTTCCACTATTACCCTCTTAGCGCTCCGAATCTCCACTTGCATTTTCTACAAAAAGAGAGTTTCATAACTGCTCAATCAAAAATATGCTTTATCTCTGTTAACTGAATTTACAGATCAGAAATAAGTTTCACAGAATGCATCTGTGTAGTTTTTATTTGAAGATATTCTTTTTCCCAATGTAGGCCTCTTAGCGCTTAGCATGTCCAATTGCAGTTTCTACAGAAAGAGTGTTTCAGAACGGCTCAATCAAAAGTAAGGTTCAACTCTGTTAGTTGAATGCACAGAACAGAAAGAATTTTCACAGAATGCTACTGTGTAGTTTATATTTGAATATATTCCTTTTTCCACTATTACCCTCTTAGCGCTCCGAATGTCCACTTGCATTTTCTACAGAAAGAGTGTTTAGAACTGCGCAATCAAAAGTATGGTTTAACTCTGTTAGCTTAATGAACATATCAGAAATAAGTTTCACACAATGCTTCTGTGTAGTTTTTATTTGAAGATATTATTTTTCCCAATAGAGGCCTCTTAGCGCTCAGAATGTCCAATTGCAGTTTCTACAGAAAGAGTGTTTCAGAAAGGCTCAATCAAAAGTAAGGTTCAACTCTGTTAGTTGAATGCACAGAACAGAAAGAAGTTTCATACAATGCTTCTGTGTAGTTTATATTTGAACATATTCTTTTTTCCACTATTACCCACTTAGCGCTACGAATGTCCAGTTGCATTTTCTACAGACAGAGTGTTTCAAAACTGCTCAATCAAAAGTATGGTTTAACTCTGTTAGCTGAATGCTCAGATTAGAAAGAAGTTTCACAGAATGCTTCTGTGTAGTTTATATTTGAATATATTCCTTTTTCCACTAGTACTCTCTTAGCGCTCCAAATGTCCAGTTGCATTTTCTACAGAAAGTGTGTTCAGATCTGCTCAATCAAAAGTATGGTTTAACTCTGTTAGCTGAATGCACAGATCAGAAAGAAGTTTCACCGAATGATTCTGTGTAGTTTATATTTGAAGACATTCCTTTTTCCACTATTACCCTCTTAGCGCTCCGAATCTCCACTTGCATTTTCTACAAAAAGAGTGTTTCATAACTGCTCAATCAAAAATATGCTTTATCTCTGTTAACTGAATTTACAGATCAGAAATAAGTTTCACAGAATGCATCTGTGTAGTTTTTATTTGAAGATATTCTTTTTCCCAATGTAGGCCTCTTAGCGCTTAGCATGTCCAATTGCAGTTTCTACAGAAAGAGTGTTTCAGAACGGCTCAATCAAAAGTAAGGTTCAACTCTGTTAGTTGAATGCACAGAACAGAAAGAATTTTCACAGAATGCTACTGTGTAGTTTATATTTGAATATATTCCTTTTTCCACTATTACCCTCTTAGCGCTCCGAATGTCCACTTGCATTTTCTACAGAAAGAGTGTTCAGAACTGCGCAATCAAAAGTATGGTTTTACTCTGTTAGCTTAATGAACATATCAGAAATAAGTTTCACACAATGCTTCTGTGTAGTTTTTATTTGAAGATATTATTTTTCCAAATAGAGGCCTCTTAGCGCTCAGAATGTCCAATTGCAGTTTCTACAGAAAGAGTGTTTCAGAAAGGCTCAATCAAAAGTAAGGTTCAACTCTGTTAGTTGAATGCACAGAACAGAAAGAAGTTTCATACAATGCTTCTGTGTAGTTTATATTTGAACATATTCTTTTTTCCACTATTACCCACTTAGCGCTAAGAATGTCCAGTTGCATTTCCTACAGACAGAGTGTTTCAAAACTGCTCAATCAAAAGTATGGTTTAACTCTGTTAGCTGAATGCTCAGATTAGAAAGAAGTTTCACAGAATGCTTCTGTGTAGTTTATATTTGAATATATTCCTTTTTCCACTAGTACTCTCTTAGCGCTCCAAATGTCCAGTTGTATTTTCCACAGAAAGAGTGTTCAGATCGGCTCAATCAAAAGTATGGTTTAACTCTGTTAGCTGAATGCACAGAACAGAAAGAAGTTTCACAGAATGCTACTGTGTAGTTTATATTTGGAGACATTCCTTTTTCCACTATTACCCTCTTAGCGCTCCGAATGTCCACTTGCATTTTCTACAGAAAGAGTGTTTCAGAACGGCTCAATCAAAACTAAGGTTCAACTCTTTTAGTTGAACAAACAGAACAGAAAGAAGTTTCACACAATGCTTCTGTGTAGTTTTTATTTGTAGACATTCTTTTTCCCAATATAGGCCTCCTAGCGCTCAGAATGTCCAATTGCAGTTTCTACAGAAAGAGTGTTTCAGAAAGGCTCAATCAAAAGTAAGGTTCAACTCTGTTAGTTGAATGCACAGAACAGAAAAAAGTTTCATACAATGCTTCTGTGTAGTTTATATTTGAACATATTCTTTTTTCCACTATTACCCACTTAGCGCTACGAATGTCCAGTTGCATTTTCTACAGACAGACTGTTTCAAAACTGCTCAATCAAAAGTATGGTTTAACTCTGTTAGCTGAATGCTCAGATCAGAAATAAGTTTCACACAATGCTTCTGTGTAGTTTATATTTGAATATATTCCTTTTTCCACTACTACGCTCTTAGCGCTCCAAATGTCCAGTTGCATTTTCTACAGAAAGTGTGTTCAGATCTGCTCAATCAAAAGTATGGTTTAACTCTGTTAGCTGAATGCACAGATCAGAAAGAAGTTTCACCGAATGATTCTGTGTAGCTTATATTTGAAGACATTCCTTTTTCCACTATTACCCTCTTAGCGCTCCGAATCTCCACTTGCATTTTCTACAAAAAGAGTGTTTCATAACTGCTCAATCAAAAATATGCTTTATCTCTGTTAACTGAATTTACAGATCAGAAATAAGTTTCACAGAATGCATCTGTGTAGTTTTTATTTGAAGATATTCTTTTTCCCAATGTAGGCCTCTTAGCGCTTAGCATGTCCAATTGCAGTTTCTACAGAAAGAGTGTTTCAGAACGGCTCAATCTAAAGTAAGGTTCAACTCTGTTAGTTGAATGCACAGAACAGAAAGAATTTTCACAGAATGCTACTGTGTAGTTTATATTTGAATATATTCCTTTTTCCACTATTACCCTCTTAGCGCTCCGAATGTCCACTTGCATTTTCTACAGAAAGAGTGTTCAGAACTGCGCAATCAAAAGTATGGTTTTACTCTGTTAGCTTAATGAACATATCAGAAATAATTTTCACACAATGCTTCTGTGTAGTTTTTATTTGAAGATATTATTTTTCCCAATAGAGGCCTCTTAGCGCTCAGAATGTCCAATTGCAGTTTCTACAGAAAGAGTGTTTCAGAAAGGCTCAATCAAAAGTAAGGTTCAACTCTGTTAGTTGAATGCACAGAACAGAAAGAAGTTTCATACAATGCTTCTGTGTAGTTTATATTTGAACATATTCTTTTTTCCACTATTACCCACTTAGCGCTACGAATGTCCAGTTGCATTTTCTACAGACAGACTGTTTCAAAACTGCTCAATCAAAAGTATGGTTTAACTCTGTTAGCTGAATGCTCAGATTAGAAAGAAGTTTCACAGAATGCTTCTGTGTAGTTTATATTTGAATATATTTCTTTTTCCACTAGTACTCTCTTAGCGCTCCAAATGTCCAGTTGCATTTTCTACAGAAAGAGTGTTCGGATCTGCTCAATCAAAAGTATGGTTTAACTCTGTTAGCTGAATGCACAGATCAGAAAGAAGTTTCACAGAATGATTCTGTGTAGTTTATATTTGGAGACATTCCATTTTCCACTATTACCCTCTTAGCGCTCCGAATCTCCACTTGCATTTTCTACAGAAAGAGTGTTTCAGAACGGCTCAATCAAAACTAAGGTTCAACTCTTTTAGTTGAACAAACAGAACAGAAAGAAGTTTCACACAATGCTTCTGTGTAGTTTTTATTTGTAGACATTCTTTTTCCCAATATAGGCCTCCTAGCGCTCAGAATGTCCAATTGCAGTTTCTACAGAAAGAGTGTTTCAGAAAGGCTCAATCAAAAGTAAGGTTCAACTCTGTTAGTTGAATGCACAGAACAGAAAAAAGTTTCATACAATGCTTCTGTGTAGTTTATATTTGAACATATTCTTTTTTCCACTATTACCCACTTAGCGCTACGAATGTCCAGTTGCATTTTCTACAGACAGACTGTTTCAAAACTGCTCAATCAAAAGTATGGTTTAACTCTGTTAGCTGAATGCTCAGATCAGAAAGAAGTTTCACACAATGCTTCTGTGTAGTTTATATTTGAATATATCCCTTTTTCCACTACTACGCTCTTAGCGCTCCAAATGTCCAGTTGCATTTTCTACAGAAAGTGTGTTCAGATCTGCTCAATCAAAAGTATGGTTTAACTCTGTTAGCTGAATGCACAGATCAGAAAGAAGTTTCACCGAATGATTCTGTGTAGTTTATATTTGAAGACATTCCTTTTTCCACTATTACCCTCTTAGCGCTCCGAATCTCCACTTGCATTTTCTACAAAAAGAGTGTTTCATAACTGCTCAATCAAAAATATGCTTTATCTCTGTTAACTGAATTTACAGATCAGAAATAAGTTTCACAGAATGCATCTGTGTAGTTTTTATTTGAAGATATTCTTTTTCCCAATGTAGGCCTCTTAGCGCTTAGCATGTCCAATTGCAGTTTCTACAGAAAGAGTGTTTCAGAACGGCTCAATCAAAAGTAAGGTTCAACTCTGTTAGTTGAATGCACAGAACAGAAAGAATTTTCACAGAATGCTACTGTGTAGTTTATATTTGAATATATTCCTTTTTCCACTATTACCCTCTTAGCGCTCCGACTGTCCACTTGCATTTTCTACAGAAAGAGTGTTCAGAACTGCGCAATCAAAAGTATGGTTTAACTCTGTTAGCTTAATGAACATATCAGAAATAAGTTTCACACAATGCTTCTGTGTAGTTTTTATTTGAAGATATTATTTTTCCCAATAGAGGCCTCTTAGCGCTCAGAATGTCCAATTGCAGTTTCTACAGAAAGAGTGTTTCAGAAAGGCTCAATCAAAAGTAAGGTTCAACTCTGTTAGTTGAATGCACAGAACAGAAAGAAGTTTCATACAATGCTTCTGTGTAGTTTATATTTGAACATATTCTTTTTTCCACTATTACCCACTTAGCGCTACGAATGTCCAGTTGCATTTTCTACAGACAGACTGTTTCAAAACTGCTCAATCAAAAGTATGGTTTAACTCTGTTAGCTGAATGCTCAGATCAGAAAGAAGTTTCACACAATGCTTCTGTGTAGTTTATATTTGAATATATTCCTTTTTCCACTACTACGCTCTTAGCGCTCCAAATGTCCAGTTGCATTTTCTACAGAAAGTGTGTTCAGATCTGCTCAATCAAAAGTATGGTTTAACTCTGTTAGCTGAATGCACAGATCAGAAAGAAGTTTCACCGAATGATTCTGTGTAGTTTATATTTGAAGACATTCCTTTTTCCACTATTACCCTCTTAGCGCTCCGAATCTCCACTTGCATTTTCTACAAAAAGAGTGTTTCATAACTGCTCAATCAAAAATATGCTTTATCTCTGTTAACTGAATTTACAGATCAGAAATAAGTTTCACAGAATGCATCTGTGTAGTTTTTATTTGAAGATATTCTTTTTCCCAATGTAGGCCTCCTAGCGCTCAGAATGTCCAATTGCAGTTTCTACAGAAAGAGTGTTTCAGAAAGTCTCAATCAAAAGTAAGGTTCAACTCTGTTAGTTGAATGCACAGAACAGAAAAATGTTTCATACAATGCTTCTGTGTAGTTTATATTTGAACATATTCTTTTTTCCACTATTACCCACTTAGCGCTACGAATGTCCAGTTGCATTTTCTACAGACAGACTGTTTCAAAACTGCTCAATCAAAAGTATGGTTTAACTCTGTTAGCTGAATGCTCAGATCAGAAAGAAGTTTCACAAAATGCTTCTGTGTAGTTTATATTTGAATATATTCCTTTTTCCACTACTACGCTCTTAGCGCTCCAAATGTCCAGTTGCATTTTCTACAGAAAGTGTGTTCAGATCTGCTCAATCAAAAGTATGGTTTAACTCTGTTAGCTGAATGCACAGATCAGAAAGAAGTTTCACCGAATGATTCTGTGTAGTTTATATTTGAAGACATTCCTTTTTCCACTATTACCCTCTTAGCGCTCCGAATCTCCACTTGCATTTTCTACAAAAAGAGTGTTTCATAACTGCTCAATCAAAAATATGCTTTATCTCTGTTAACTGAATTTACAGATCAGAAATAAGTTTCACAGAATGCATCTGTGTAGTTTTTATTTGAAGATATTCTTTTTCCCAATGTAGGCCTCTTAGCGCTTAGCATGTCCAATTGCAGTTTCTACAGAAAGAGTGTTTCAGAACGGCTCAATCAAAAGTAAGGTTCAACTCTGTTAGTTGAATGCACAGAACAGAAAGAATTTTCACAGAATGCTACTGTGTAGTTTATATTTGAATATATTCCTTTTTCCACTATTACCCTCTTAGCGCTCCGAATGTCCACTTGCATTTTCTACAGAAAGAGTGTTCAGAACTGCGCAATCAAAAGTATGGTTTAACTCTGTTAGCTTAATGAACATATCAGAAATAAGTTTCACAAAATGCTTCTGTGTAGTTTTTATTTGAAGATATTATTTTTCCCAATAGAGGCCTCTTAGCGCTCAGAATGTCCAATTGCAGTTTCTACAGAAAGAGTGTTTCAGAAAGGCTCAATCAAAAGTAAGGTTCAACTCTGTTAGTTGAATGCACAGAACAGAAAGAAGTTTCATACAATGCTTCTGTGTAGTTTATATTTGAACATATTCTTTTTTCCACTATTACCCACTTAGCGCTACGAATGTCCAGTTGCATTTTCTACAGACAGAGTGTTTCAAAACTGCTCAATCAAAAGTATGGTTTAACTCTGTTAGCTGAATGCTCAGATTAGAAAGAAGTTTCACAGAATGCTTCTGTGTAGTTTATATTTGAATATATTCCTTTTTCAACTAGTACTCTCTTAGCGCTCCAAATGTCCAGTTGCATTTTCTACAGAAAGAGTGTTCAGATCGGCTCAATCAAAAGTATGTTTTAACTCTGTTAGCTGAATGCACAGAACAGAAAGAAGTTTCACAGAATGCTACTGTGTAGTTTATATTTGGAGACATTCCTTTTTCCCCTATTACCCTCTTAGCGCTCCGAATCTCCACTTGCATTTTCTACAGAAAGAGTGTTTCAGAACGGCTCAATCAAAACTAAGTTTCAACTCTTTTAGTTGAACAAACAGAACAGAAAGAAGTTTCACACAATGCTTCTGTGTAGTTTTTATTTGTAGACATTCTTTTTCCCAATATAGGCCTCCTAGCGCTCAGAATGTCCAATTGCAGTTTCTACAGAAAGAGTGTTTCAGAAAGTCTCAATCAAAAGTGAGGTTCAACTCTGTTAGTTGAATGCACAGAACAGAAAAAAGTTTCATACAATGCTTCTGTGTAGTTTATATTTGAACATATTCTTTTTTCCACTATTACCCACTTAGCGCTACGAATGTCCAGTTGCATTTTCTACAGACAGACTGTTTCAAAATTGCTCAATCAAAAGTATGGTTTAAATCTGTTAGCTGAATGCTCAGATCAGAAAGAAGTTTCACAAAATGCTTCTGTGTAGTTTATGTTTGAATATATTCCTTTTTCCACTACTATGCTCTTAGCGCTCCAAATGTCCAGTTGCATTTTCTACAGAAAGTGTGTTCAGATCTGCTCAATCAAAAGTATGGTTTAACTCTGTTAGCTGAATGCACAGATCAGAAAGAAGTTTCACCGAATGATTCTGTGTAGTTTATATTTGAAGACATTACTTTTTCCACTATTACCCTCTTAGCGCTCCGAATCTCCACTTGCATTTTCTACAAAAAGAGAGTTTCATAACTGCTCAATCAAAAATATGCTTTATCTCTGTTAACTGAATTTACAGATCAGAAATAAGTTTCACAGAATGCATCTGTGTAGTTTTTATTTGAAGATATTCTTTTTCCCAATGTAGGCCTCTTAGCGCTTAGCATGTCCAATTGCAGTTTCTACAGAAAGAGTGTTTCAGAACGGCTCAATCAAAAGTAAGGTTCAACTCTGTTAGTTGAATGCACAGAACAGAAAGAATTTTCACAGAATGCTACTGTGTAGTTTATATTTGAATATATTCCTTTTTCCACTATTACCCTCTTAGCGCTCCGAATGTCCACTTGCATTTTCTACAGAAAGAGTGTTTAGAACTGCGCAATAAAAAGTATGGTTTAACTCTGTTAGCTTAATGAACATATCAGAAATAAGTTTCACACAATGCTTCTGTGTAGTTTTTATTTGAAGATATTATTTTTCCCAATAGAGGCCTCTTAGCGCTCAGAATGTCCAATTGCAGTTTCTACAGAAAGAGTGTTTCAGAAAGGCTCAATCAAAAGTAAGGTTCAACTCTGTTAGTTGAATGCACAGAACAGAAAGAAGTTTCATACAATGCTTCTGTGTAGTTTATATTTGAACATATTCTTTTTTCCACTATTACCCACTTAGCGCTACGAATGTCCAGTTGCATTTTCTACAGACAGAGTGTTTCAAAACTGCTCAATCAAAAGTATGGTTTAACTCTGTTAGCTGAATGCTCAGATTAGAAAGAAGTTTCACAGAATGCTTCTGTGTAGTTTATATTTGAATATATTCCTTTTTCCACTAGTACTCTCTTAGCGCTCCAAATGTCCAGTTGCATTTTCTACAGAAAGAGTGTTCAGATCGGCTCAATCAAAAGTATGGTTTAACTCTGTTAGCTGAATGCACAGAACAGAAAGAAGTTTCACAGAATGCTACTGTGTAGTTTATATTTGGAGACATTCCTTTTTCCACTATTACCCTCTTAGCGCTCCGAATGTCCACTTGCATTTTCTACAGAAAGAGTGTTTCAGAACGGCTCAATCAAAACTAAGGTTCAACTCTTTTAGTTGAACAAACAGAACAGAAAGAAGTTTCACACAATGCTTCTGTGTAGTTTATATTTGAATATATTCCTTTTTCCACTACTACGCTCTTAGCGCTCCAAATGTCCAGTTGCATTTTCTACAGAAAGTGTGTTCAGATCTGCTCAATCAAAAGTATGGTTTAACTCTGTTAGCTGAATGCACAGAACAGAAAGAAGTTTCACAGAATGCTACTGTGTAGTTTATATTTGGAGACATTCCTTTTTCCACTATTACCCTCTTAGCGCTCCGAATGTCCACTTGCATTTTCTACAGAAAGAGTGTTTCAGAACGGCTCAATCAAAACTAAGGTTCAACTCTTTTAGTTGAACAAACAGAACAGAAAGAAGTTTCACACAATGCTTCTGTGTAGTTTTTATTTGTAGACATTCTTTTTCCCAATATAGGCCTCCTAGCGCTCAGAATGTCCAATTGCAGTTTCTACAGAAAGAGTGTTTCAGAAAGGCTCAATCAAAAGTAAGGTTCAACTCTGTTAGTTGAATGCACAGAACAGAAAAAAGTTTCATACAATGCTTCTGTGTAGTTTATATTTGAACATATTCTTTTTTCCACTATTACCCACTTAGCGCTACGAATGTCCAGTTGCATTTTCTACAGACAGACTGTTTCAAAACTGCTCAATCAAAAGTATGGTTTAACTCTGTTAGCTGAATGCTCAGATCAGAAATAAGTTTCACACAATGCTTCTGTGTAGTTTATATTTGAATATATTCCTTTTTCCACTACTACGCTCTTAGCGCTCCAAATGTCCAGTTGCATTTTCTACAGAAAGTGTGTTCAGATCTGCTCAATCAAAAGTATGGTTTAACTCTGTTAGCTGAATGCACAGATCAGAAAGAAGTTTCACCGAATGATTCTGTGTAGCTTATATTTGAAGACATTCCTTTTTCCACTCTTACCCTCTTAGCGCTCCGAATCTCCACTTGCATTTTCTACAAAAAGAGTGTTTCATAACTGCTCAATCAAAAATATGCTTTATCTCTGTTAACTGAATTTACAGATCAGAAATAAGTTTCACAGAATGCATCTGTGTAGTTTTTATTTGAAGATATTCTTTTTCCCAATGTAGGCCTCTTAGCGCTTAGCATGTCCAATTGCAGTTTCTACAGAAAGAGTGTTTCAGAACGGCTCAATCTAAAGTAAGGTTCAACTCTGTTAGTTGAATGCACAGAACAGAAAGAATTTTCACAGAATGCTACTGTGTAGTTTATATTTGAATATATTCCTTTTTCCACTATTACCCTCTTAGCGCTCCGAATGTCCACTTGCATTTTCTACAGAAAGAGTGTTCAGAACTGCGCAATCAAAAGTATGGTTTTACTCTGTTAGCTTAATGAACATATCAGAAATAATTTTCACACAATGCTTCTGTGTAGTTTTTATTTGAAGATATTATTTTTCCCAATAGAGGCCTCTTAGCGCTCAGAATGTCCAATTGCAGTTTCTACAGAAAGAGTGTTTCAGAAAGGCTCAATCAAAAGTAAGGTTCAACTCTGTTAGTTGAATGCACAGAACAGAAAGAAGTTTCATACAATGCTTCTGTGTAGTTTATATTTGAACATATTCTTTTTTCCACTATTACCCACTTAGCGCTACGAATGTCCAGTTGCATTTTCTACAGACAGACTGTTTCAAAACTGCTCAATCAAAAGTATGGTTTAACTCTGTTAGCTGAATGCTCAGATTAGAAAGAAGTTTCACAGAATGCTTCTGTGTAGTTTATATTTGAATATATTTCTTTTTCCACTAGTACTTTCTTAGCGCTCCAAATGTCCAGTTGCATTTTCTACAGAAAGAGTGTTCGGATCTGCTCAATCAAAAGTATGGTTTAACTCTGTTAGCTGAATGCACAGATCAGAAAGAAGTTTCACAGAATGATTCTGTGTAGTTTATATTTGGAGACATTCCATTTTCCACTATTACCCTCTTAGCGCTCCGAATCTCCACTTGCATTTTCTACAGAAAGAGTGTTTCAGAACGGCTCAATCAAAACTAAGGTTCAACTCTTTTAGTTGAACAAACAGAACAGAAAGAAGTTTCACACAATGCTTCTGTGTAGTTTTTATTTGTAGACATTCTTTTTCCCAATATAGGCCTCCTAGCGCTCAGAATGTCCAATTGCAGTTTCTACAGAAAGAGTGTTTCAGAAAGGCTCAATCAAAAGTAAGGTTCAACTCTGTTAGTTGAATGCACAGAACAGAAAAAAGTTTCATACAATGCTTCTGTGTAGTTTATATTTGAACATATTCTTTTTTCCACTATTACCCACTTAGCGCTACGAATGTCCAGTTGCATTTTCTACAGACAGACTGTTTCAAAACTGCTCAATCAAAAGTATGGTTTAACTCTGTTAGCTGAATGCTCAGATCAGAAAGAAGTTTCACACAATGCTTCTGTGTAGTTTATATTTGAATATATCCCTTTTTCCACTACTACGCTCTTAGCGCTCCAAATGTCCAGTTGCATTTTCTACAGAAAGTGTGTTCAGATCTGCTCAATCAAAAGTATGGTTTAACTCTGTTAGCTGAATGCACAGATCAGAAAGAAGTTTCACCGAATGATTCTGTGTAGTTTATATTTGAAGACATTCCTTTTTCCACTATTACCCTCTTAGCGCTCCGAATCTCCACTTGCATTTTCTACAAAAAGAGTGTTTCATAACTGCTCAATCAAAAATATGCTTTATCTCTGTTAACTGAATTTACAGATCAGAAATAAGTTTCACAGAATGCATCTGTGTAGTTTTTATTTGAAGATATTCTTTTTCCCAATGTAGGCCTCTTAGCGCTTAGCATGTCCAATTGCAGTTTCTACAGAAAGAGTGTTTCAGAACGGCTCAATCAAAAGTAAGGTTCAACTCTGTTAGTTGAATGCACAGAACAGAAAGAATTTTCACAGAATGCTACTGTGTAGTTTATATTTGAATATATTCCTTTTTCCACTATTACCCTCTTAGCGCTCCGACTGTCCACTTGCATTTTCTACAGAAAGAGTGTTCAGAACTGCGCAATCAAAAGTATGGTTTAACTCTGTTAGCTTAATGAACATATCAGAAATAAGTTTCACACAATGCTTCTGTGTAGTTTTTATTTGAAGATATTATTTTTCCCAATAGAGGCCTCTTAGCGCTCAGAATGTCCAATTGCAGTTTCTACAGAAAGAGTGTTTCAGAAAGGCTCAATCAAAAGTAAGGTTCAACTCTGTTAGTTGAATGCACAGAACAGAAAGAAGTTTCATACAATGCTTCTGTGTAGTTTATATTTGAACATATTCTTTTTTCCACTATTACCCACTTAGCGCTACGAATGTCCAGTTGCATTTTCTACAGACAGACTGTTTCAAAACTGCTCAATCAAAAGTATGGTTTAACTCTGTTAGCTGAATGCTCAGATCAGAAAGAAGTTTCACACAATTCTTCTGTGTAGTTTATATTTGAATATATTCCTTTTTCCACTACTACGCTCTTAGCGCTCTAATTGTCCAGTTGCATTTTCTACAGAAAGTGTGTTCAGATCTGCTCAATCAAAAGTATGGTTTAACTCTGTTAGCTGAATGCACAGATCAGAAAGAAGTTTCACCGAATGATTCTGTGTAGTTTATATTTGAAGACATTCCTTTTTCCACTATTACCCTCTTAGCGCTCCGAATCTCCACTTGCATTTTCTACAAAAAGAGTGTTTCATAACTGCTCAATCAAAAATATGCTTTATCTCTGTTAACTGAATTTACAGATCAGAAATAAGTTTCACAGAATGCATCTGTGTAGTTTTTATTTGAAGATATTCTTTTTCCCAATGTAGGCCTCCTAGCGCTCAGAATGTCCAATTGCAGTTTCTACAGAAAGAGTGTTTCAGAAAGTCTCAATCAAAAGTAAGGTTCAACTCTGTTAGTTGAATGCACAGAACAGAAAAATGTTTCATACAATGCTTCTGTGTAGTTTATATTTGAACATATTCTTTTTTCCACTATTACCCACTTAGCGCTACGAATGTCCAGTTGCATTTTCTACAGACAGACTGTTTCAAAACTGCTCAATCAAAAGTATGGTTTAACTCTGTTAGCTGAATGCTCAGATCAGAAAGAAGTTTCACAAAATGCTTCTGTGTAGTTTATATTTGAATATATTCCTTTTTCCACTACTACGCTCTTAGCGCTCCAAATGTCCAGTTGCATTTTCTACAGAAAGTGTGTTCAGATCTGCTCAATCAAAAGTATGGTTTAACTCTGTTAGCTGAATGCACAGATCAGAAAGAAGTTTCACCGAATGATTCTGTGTAGTTTATATTTGAAGACATTCCTTTTTCCACTATTACCCTCTTAGCGCTCCGAATCTCCACTTGCATTTTCTACAAAAAGAGTGTTTCATAACTGCTCAATCAAAAATATGCTTTATCTCTGTTAACTGAATTTACAGATCAGAAATAAGTTTCACAGAATGCATCTGTGTAGTTTTTATTTGAAGATATTCTTTTTCCCAATGTAGGCCTCTTAGCGCTTAGCATGTCCAATTGCAGTTTCTACAGAAAGAGTGTTTCAGAACGGCTCAATCAAAAGTAAGGTTCAACTCTGTTAGTTGAATGCACAGAAAAGAAAGAATTTTCACAGAATGCTACTGTGTAGTTTATATTTGAATATATTCCTTTTTCCACTATTACCCTCTTAGCGCTCCGAATGTCCACTTGCATTTTCTACAGAAAGAGTGTTCAGAACTGCGCAATCAAAAGTATGGTTTAACTCTGTTAGCTTAATGAACATATCAGAAATAAGTTTCACAAAATGCTTCTGTGTAGTTTTTATTTGAAGATATTATTTTTCCCAATAGAGGCCTCTTAGCGCTCAGAATGTCCAATTGCAGTTTCTACAGAAAGAGTGTTTCAGAAAGGCTCAATCAAAAGTAAGGTTCAACTCTGTTAGTTGAATGCACAGAACAGAAAGAAGTTTCATACAATGCTTCTGTGTAGTTTATATTTGAACATATTCTTTTTTCCACTATTACCCACTTAGCGCTACGAATGTCCAGTTGCATTTTCTACAGACAGAGTGTTTCAAAACTGCTCAATCAAAAGTATGGTTTAACTCTGTTAGCTGAATGCTCAGATTAGAAAGAAGTTTCACAGAATGCTTCTGTGTAGTTTATATTTGAATATATTCCTTTTTCAACTAGTACTCTCTTAGCGCTCCAAATGTCCAGTTGCATTTTCTACAGAAAGAGTGTTCAGATCGGCTCAATCAAAAGTATGTTTTAACTCTGTTAGCTGAATGCACAGAACAGAAAGAAGTTTCACAGAATGCTACTGTGTAGTTTATATTTGGAGACATTCCTTTTTCCCCTATTACCCTCTTAGCGCTCCGAATCTCCACTTGCATTTTCTACAGAAAGAGTGTTTCAGAACGGCTCAATCAAAACTAAGTTTCAACTCTTTTAGTTGAACAAACAGAACAGAAAGAAGTTTCACACAATGCTTCTGTGTAGTTTTTATTTGTAGACATTCTTTTTCCCAATATAGGCCTCCTAGCGCTCAGAATGTCCAATTGCAGTTTCTACAGAAAGAGTGTTTCAGAAAGTCTCAATCAAAAGTGAGGTTCAACTCTGTTAGTTGAATGCACAGAACAGAAAAAAGTTTCATACAATGCTTCTGTGTAGTTTATATTTGAACATATTCTTTTTTCCACTATTACCCACTTAGCGCTACGAATGTCCAGTTGCATTTTCTACAGACAGACTGTTTCAAAATTGCTCAATCAAAAGTATGGTTTAAATCTGTTAGCTGAATGCTCAGATCAGAAAGAAGTTTCACAAAATGCTTCTGTGTAGTTTATGTTTGAATATATTCCTTTTTCCACTACTATGCTCTTAGCGCTCCAAATGTCCAGTTGCATTTTCTACAGAAAGTGTGTTCAGATCTGCTCAATCAAAAGTATGGTTTAACTCTGTTAGCTGAATGCACAGATCAGAAAGAAGTTTCACCGAATGATTCTGTGTAGTTTATATTTGAAGACATTACTTTTTCCACTATTACCCTCTTAGCGCTCCGAATCTCCACTTGCATTTTCTACAAAAAGAGAGTTTCATAACTGCTCAATCAAAAATATGCTTTATCTCTGTTAACTGAATTTACAGATCAGAAATAAGTTTCACAGAATGCATCTGTGTAGTTTTTATTTGAAGATATTCTTTTTCCCAATGTAGGCCTCTTAGCGCTTAGCATGTCCAATTGCAGTTTCTACAGAAAGAGTGTTTCAGAACGGCTCAATCAAAAGTAAGGTTCAACTCTGTTAGTTGAATGCACAGAACAGAAAGAATTTTCACAGAATGCTACTGTGTAGTTTATATTTGAATATATTCCTTTTTCCACTATTACCCTCTTAGCGCTCCGAATGTCCACTTGCATTTTCTACAGAAAGAGTGTTTAGAACTGCGCAATCAAAAGTATGGTTTAACTCTGTTAGCTTAATGAACATATCAGAAATAAGTTTCACACAATGCTTCTGTGTAGTTTTTATTTGAAGATATTATTTTTCCCAATAGAGGCCTCTTAGCGCTCAGAATGTCCAATTGCAGTTTCTACAGAAAGAGTGTTTCAGAAAGGCTCAATCAAAAGTAAGGTTCAACTCTGTTAGTTGAATGCACAGAACAGAAAGAAGTTTCATACAATGCTTCTGTGTAGTTTATATTTGAACATATTCTTTTTTCCACTATTACCCACTTAGCGCTACGAATGTCCAGTTGCATTTTCTACAGACAGAGTGTTTCAAAACTGCTCAATCAAAAGTATGGTTTAACTCTGTTAGCTGAATGCTCAGATTAGAAAGAAGTTTCACAGAATGCTTCTGTGTAGTTTATATTTGAATATATTCCTTTTTCCACTAGTACTCTCTTAGCGCTCCAAATGTCCAGTTGCATTTTCTACAGAAAGAGTGTTCAGATCGGCTCAATCAAAAGTATGGTTTAACTCTGTTAGCTGAATGCACAGAACAGAAAGAAGTTTCACAGAATGCTACTGTGTAGTTTATATTTGGAGACATTCCTTTTTCCACTATTACCTTCTTAGCGCTCCGAATGTCCACTTGCATTTTCTACAGAAAGAGTGTTTCAGAACGGCTCAATCAAAACTAAGGTTCAACTCTTTTAGTTGAACAAACAGAACAGAAAGAAGTTTCACACAATGCTTCTGTGTAGTTTTTATTTGTAGACATTCTTTTTCCCAATATAGGCCTCCTAGCGCTCAGAATGTCCAATTGCAGTTTCTACAGAAAGAGTGTTTCAGAAAGGCTCAATCAAAAGTAAGGTTCAACTCTGTTAGTTGAATGCACAGAACAGAAAAAAGTTTCATACAATGCTTCTGTGTAGTTTATATTTGAACATATTCTTTTTTCCACTATTACCCACTTAGCGCTACGAATGTCCAGTTGCATTTTCTACAGACAGACTGTTTCAAAACTGCTCAATCAAAAGTATGGTTTAACTCTGTTAGCTGAATGCTCAGATCAGAAAGAAGTTTCACACAATGCTTCTGTGTAGTTTATATTTGAATATATTCCTTTTTCCACTACTACGCTCTTAGCGCTCCAAATGTCCAGTTGCATTTTCTACAGAAAGTGTGTTCAGATCTGCTCAATCAAAAGTATGGTTTAACTCTGTTAGCTGAATGCACAGATCAGAAAGAAGTTTCACAGAATGATTCTGTGTAGTTTATATTTGGAGACATTCCATTTTCCACTATTACCCTCTTAGCGCTCCGAATCTCCACTTGCATTTTCTACAGAAAGAGTGTTTCAGAACGGCTCAATCAAAACTAAGGTTCAACTCTTTTAGTTGAACAAACAGAACAGAAAGAAGTTTCACACAATGCTTCTGTGTAGTTTTTATTTGTAGACATTCTTTTTCCCAATATAGGCCTCCTAGCGCTCAGAATGTCCAATTGCAGTTTCTACAGAAAGAGTGTTTCAGAAAGGCTCAATCAAAAGTAAGGTTCAACTCTGTTAGTTGAATGCACAGAACAGAAAAAAGTTTCATACAATGCTTCTGTGTAGTTTATATTTGAACATATTCTTTTTTCCACTATTACCCACTTAGCGCTACGAATGTCCAGTTGCATTTTCTACAGACAGACTGTTTCAAAACTGCTCAATCAAAAGTATGGTTTAACTCTGTTAGCTGAATGCTCAGATCAGAAAGAAGTTTCACACAATGCTTCTGTGTAGTTTATATTTGAATATATCCCTTTTTCCACTACTACGCTCTTAGCGCTCCAAATGTCCAGTTGCATTTTCTACAGAAAGTGTGTTCAGATCTGCTCAATCAAAAGTATGGTTTAACTCTGTTAGCTGAATGCACAGATCAGAAAGAAGTTTCACCGAATGATTCTGTGTAGTTTATATTTGAAGACATTCCTTTTTCCACTATTACCCTCTTAGCGCTCCGAATCTCCACTTGCATTTTCTACAAAAAGAGTGTTTCATAACTGCTCAATCAAAAATATGCTTTATCTCTGTTAACTGAATTTACAGATCAGAAATAAGTTTCACAGAATGCATCTGTGTAGTTTTTATTTGAAGATATTCTTTTTCCCAATGTAGGCCTCTTAGCGCTTAGCATGTCCAATTGCAGTTTCTACAGAAAGAGTGTTTCAGAACGGCTCAATCAAAAGTAAGGTTCAACTCTGTTAGTTGAATGCACAGAACAGAAAGAATTTTCACAGAATGCTACTGTGTAGTTTATATTTGAATATATTCCTTTTTCCACTATTACCCTCTTAGCGCTCCGACTGTCCACTTGCATTTTCTACAGAAAGAGTGTTCAGAACTGCGCAATCAAAAGTATGGTTTACCTCTGTTAGCTTAATGAACATATCAGAAATAAGTTTCACACAATGCTTCTGTTTAGTTTTTATTTGAAGATATTATTTTTCCCAATAGAGGCCTCTTAGCGCTCAGAATGTCCAATTGCAGTTTCTACAGAAAGAGTGTTTCAGAAAGGCTCAATCAAAAGTAAGGTTCAACTCTGTTAGTTGAATGCACAGAACAGAAAGAAGTTTCATACAATGCTTCTGTGTAGTTTATATTTGAACATATTCTTTTTTCCACTATTACCCACTTAGCGCTACGAATGTCCAGTTGCATTTTCTACAGACAGACTGTTTCAAAACTGCTCAATCAAAAGTATGGTTTAACTCTGTTAGCTGAATGCTCAGATCAGAAAGAAGTTTCACACAATGCTTCTGTGTAGTTTATATTTGAATATATTCCTTTTTCCACTACTACGCTCTTAGCGCTCCAAATGTCCAGTTGCATTTTCTACAGAAAGTGTGTTCAGATCTGCTCAATCAAAAGTATGGTTTAACTCTGTTAGCTGAATGCACAGATCAGAAAGAAGTTTCACCGAATGATTCTGTGTAGTTTATATTTGAAGACATTCCTTTTTCCACTATTACCCTCTTAGCGCTCCGAATCTCCACTTGCATTTTCTACAAAAAGAGTGTTTCATAACTGCTCAATCAAAAATATGCTTTATCTCTGTTAACTGAATTTACAGATCAGAAATAAGTTTCACAGAATGCATCTGTGTAGTTTTTATTTGAAGATATTCTTTTTCCCAATGTAGGCCTCCTAGCGCTCAGAATGTCCAATTGCAGTTTCTACAGAAAGAGTGTTTCAGAAAGTCTCAATCAAAAGTAAGGTTCAACTCTGTTAGTTGAATGCACAGAACAGAAAAATGTTTCATACAATGCTTCTGTGTAGTTTATATTTGAACATATTCTTTTTTCCACTATTACCCACTTAGCGCTACGAATGTCCAGTTGCATTTTCTACAGACAGACTGTTTCAAAACTGCTCAATCAAAAGTATGGTTTAACTCTGTTAGCTGAATGCTCAGATCAGAAAGAAGTTTCACAAAATGCTTCTGTGTAGTTTATATTTGAATATATTCCTTTTTCCACTACTACGCTCTTAGCGCTCCAAATGTCCAGTTGCATTTTCTACAGAAAGTGTGTTCAGATCTGCTCAATCAAAAGTATGGTTTAACTCTGTTAGCTGAATGCACAGATCAGAAAGAAGTTTCACCGAATGATTCTGTGTAGTTTATATTTGAAGACATTCCTTTTTCCACTATTACCCTCTTAGCGCTCCGAATCTCCACTTGCATTTTCTACAAAAAGAGTGTTTCATAACTGCTCAATCAAAAATATGCTTTATCTCTGTTAACTGAATTTACAGATCAGAAATAAGTTTCACAGAATGCATCTGTGTAGTTTTTATTTGAAGATATTCTTTTTCCCAATGTAGGCCTCTTAGCGCTTAGCATGTCCAATTGCAGTTTCTACAGAAAGAGTGTTTCAGAACGGCTCAATCAAAAGTAAGGTTCAACTCTGTTAGTTGAATGCACAGAACAGAAAGAATTTTCACAGAATGCTACTGTGTAGTTTATATTTGAATATATTCCTTTTTCCACTATTACCCTCTTAGCGCTCCGAATGTCCACTTGCATTTTCTACAGAAAGAGTGTTCAGAACTGCGCAATCAAAAGTATGGTTTAACTCTGTTAGCTTAATGAACATATCAGAAATAAGTTTCACAAAATGCTTCTGTGTAGTTTTTATTTGAAGATATTATTTTTCCCAATAGAGGCCTCTTAGCGCTCAGAATGTCCAATTGCAGTTTCTACAGAAAGAGTGTTTCAGAAAGGCTCAATCAAAAGTAAGGTTCAACTCTGTTAGTTGAATGCACAGAACAGAAAGAAGTTTCATACAATGCTTCTGTGTAGTTTATATTTGAACATATTCTTTTTTCCACTATTACCCACTTAGCGCTACGAATGTCCAGTTGCATTTTCTACAGACAGAGTGTTTCAAAACTGCTCAATCAAAAGTATGGTTTAACTCTGTTAGCTGAATGCTCAGATTAGAAAGAAGTTTCACAGAATGCTTCTGTGTAGTTTATATTTGAATATATTCCTTTTTCAACTAGTACTCTCTTAGCGCTCCAAATGTCCAGTTGCATTTTCTACAGAAAGAGTGTTCAGATCGGCTCAATCAAAAGTATGTTTTAACTCTGTTAGCTGAATGCACAGAACAGAAAGAAGTTTCACAGAATGCTACTGTGTAGTTTATATTTGGAGACATTCCTTTTTCCCCTATTACCCTCTTAGCGCTCCGAATCTCCACTTGCATTTTCTACAGAAAGAGTGTTTCAGAACGGCTCAATCAAAACTAAGTTTCAACTCTTTTAGTTGAACAAACAGAACAGAAAGAAGTTTCACACAATGCTTCTGTGTAGTTTTTATTTGTAGACATTCTTTTTCCCAATATAGGCCTCCTAGCGCTCAGAATGTCCAATTGCAGTTTCTACAGAAAGAGTGTTTCAGAAAGTCTCAATCAAAAGTGAGGTTCAACTCTGTTAGTTGAATGCACAGAACAGAAAAAAGTTTCATACAATGCTTCTGTGTAGTTTATATTTGAACATATTCTTTTTTCCACTATTACCCACTTAGCGCTACGAATGTCCAGTTGCATTTTCTACAGACAGACTGTTTCAAAATTGCTCAATCAAAAGTATGGTTTAAATCTGTTAGCTGAATGCTCAGATCAGAAAGAAGTTTCACAAAATGCTTCTGTGTAGTTTATGTTTGAATATATTCCTTTTTCCACTACTATGCTCTTAGCGCTCCAAATGTCCAGTTGCATTTTCTACAGAAAGTGTGTTCAGATCTGCTCAATCAAAAGTATGGTTTAACTCTGTTAGCTGAATGCACAGATCAGAAAGAAGTTTCACCGAATGATTCTGTGTAGTTTATATTTGAAGACATTACTTTTTCCACTATTACCCTCTTAGCGCTCCGAATCTCCACTTGCATTTTCTACAAAAAGAGAGTTTCATAACTGCTCAATCAAAAATATGCTTTATCTCTGTTAACTGAATTTACAGATCAGAAATAAGTTTCACAGAATGCATCTGTGTAGTTTTTATTTGAAGATATTCTTTTTCCCAATGTAGGCCTCTTAGCGCTTAGCATGTCCAATTGCAGTTTCTACAGAAAGAGTGTTTCAGAACGGCTCAATCAAAAGTAAGGTTCAACTCTGTTAGTTGAATGCACAGAACAGAAAGAATTTTCACAGAATGCTACTGTGTAGTTTATATTTGAATATATTCCTTTTTCCACTATTACCCTCTTAGCGCTCCGAATGTCCACTTGCATTTTCTACAGAAAGAGTGTTTAGAACTGCGCAATCAAAAGTATGGTTTAACTCTGTTAGCTTAATGAACATATCAGAAATAAGTTTCACACAATGCTTCTGTGTAGTTTTTATTTGAAGATATTATTTTTCCCAATAGAGGCCTCTTAGCGCTCAGAATGTCCAATTGCAGTTTCTACAGAAAGAGTGTTTCAGAAAGGCTCAATCAAAAGTAAGGTTCAACTCTGTTAGTTGAATGCACAGAACAGAAAGAAGTTTCATACAATGCTTCTGTGTAGTTTATATTTGAACATATTCTTTTTTCCACTATTACCCACTTAGCGCTACGAATGTCCAGTTGCATTTTCTACAGACAGAGTGTTTCAAAACTGCTCAATCAAAAGTATGGTTTAACTCTGTTAGCTGAATGCTCAGATTAGAAAGAAGTTTCACAGAATGCTTCTGTGTAGTTTATATTTGAATATATTCCTTTTTCCACTAGTACTCTCTTAGCGCTCCAAATGTCCAGTTGCATTTTCTACAGAAAGAGTGTTCAGATCGGCTCAATCAAAAGTATGGTTTAACTCTGTTAGCTGAATGCACAGAACAGAAAGAAGTTTCACAGAATGCTACTGTGTAGTTTATATTTGGAGACATTCCTTTTTCCACTATTACCCTCTTAGCGCTCCGAATGTCCACTTGCATTTTCTACAGAAAGAGTGTTTCAGAACGGCTCAATCAAAACTAAGGTTCAACTCTTTTAGTTGAACAAACAGAACAGAAAGAAGTTTCACACAATGCTTCTGTGTAGTTTTTATTTGTAGACATTCTTTTTCCCAATATAGGCCTCCTAGCGCTCAGAATGTCCAATTGCAGTTTCTACAGAAAGAGTGTTTCAGAAAGGCTCAATCAAAAGTAAGGTTCAACTCTGTTAGTTGAATGCACAGAACAGAAAAAAGTTTCATACAATGCTTCTGTGTAGTTTATATTTGAACATATTCTTTTTTCCACTATTACCCACTTAGCGCTACGAATGTCCAGTTGCATTTTCTACAGACAGACTGTTTCAAAACTGCTCAATCAAAAGTATGGTTTAACTCTGTTAGCTGAATGCTCAGATCAGAAAGAAGTTTCACACAATGCTTCTGTGTAGTTTATATTTGAATATATTCCTTTTTCCACTACTACGCTCTTAGCGCTCCAAATGTCCAGTTGCATTTTCTACAGAAAGTGTGTTCAGATCTGCTCAATCAAAAGTATGGTTTAACTCTGTTAGCTGAATGCACAGATCAGAAAGAAGTTTCACCGAATGATTCTGTGTAGTTTATATTTGAAGACATTCCTTTTTCCACTATTACCCTCTTAGCGCTCCGAATCTCCACTTGCATTTTCTACAAAAAGAGTGTTTCATAACTGCTCAATCAAAAATATGCTTTATCTCTGTTAACTGAATTTACAGATCAGAAATAAGTTTCACAGAATGCATCTGTGTAGTTTTTATTTGAAGATATTCTTTTTCCCAATGTAGGCCTCTTAGCGCTTAGCATGTCCAATTGCAGTTTCTACAGAAAGAGTGTTTCAGAACGGCTCAATCAAAAGTAAGGTTCAACTCTGTTAGTTGAATGCACAGAACAGAAAGTATTTTCACAGAATGCTACTGTGTAGTTTATATTTGAATATATTCCTTTTTCCACTATTACCCTCTTAGCGCTCCGAATGTCCACTTGCATTTTCTACAGAAAGAGTGTTCAGAACTGCGCAATCAAAAGTATGGTTTTACTCTGTTAGCTTAATGAACATATCAGAAATAAGTTTCACACAATGCTTCTGTGTAGTTTTTATTTGAAGATATTATTTTTCCCAATAGAGGCCTCTTAGCGCTCAGAATGTCCAATTGCAGTTTCTACAGAAAGAGTGTTTCAGAAAGGCTCAATCAAAAGTAAGGTTCAACTCTGTTAGTTGAATGCACAGAACAGAAAGAAATTTCATACAATGCTTCTGTGTAGTTTATATTTGAACATATTCTTTTTTCCACTATTACCCACTTAGCGCTACGAATGTCCAGTTGCATTTCCTACAGACAGAGTGTTTCAAAACTGCTCAATCAAAAGTATGGTTTAACTCTGTTAGCTGAATGCTCAGATTAGAAAGAAGTTTCACAGAATGCTTCTGTGTAGTTTATATTTGAATATATTCCTTTTTCCACTAGTACTCTCTTAGCGCTCCAAATGTCCAGTTGTATTTTCCACAGAAAGAGTGTTCAGATCGGCTCAATCAAAAGTATGGTTTAACTCTGTTAGCTGAATGCACAGAACAGAAAGAAGTTTCACAGAATGCTACTGTGTAGTTTATATTTGGAGACATTCCTTTTTCCACTATTACCCTCTTAGCGCTCCGAATGTCCACTTGCATTTTCTACAGAAAGAGTGTTCAGAACTGCGCAATCAAAAGTATGGTTTTACTCTGTTAGCTTAATGAACATATCAGAAATAAGTTTCACACAATGCTTCTGTGTAGTTTTTATTTGAAGATATTATTTTTCCCAATAGAGGCCTCTTAGCGCTCAGAATGTCCAATTGCAATTTCTACAGAAAGAGTGTTTCAGAAAGGCTCAATCAAAAGTAAGGTTCAACTCTGTTAGTTGAATGCACAGAACAGAAAGAAGTTTCATACAATGCTTCTGTGTAGTTTATATTTGAACATATTCTTTTTTCCACCATTACCCACTTAGCGCTACGAATGTCCAGTTGCATTTTCTACAGACAGAGTGTTTCAAAACTGCTCAATCAAAAGTATGGTTTAACTCTGTTAGCTGAATGCTCAGATTAGAAAGAAGTTTCACAGAATGCTTCTGTGTAGTTTATATTTGAATATATTCCTTTTTCCACTAGTACTCTCTTAGCGCTCCAATTGTCCAGTTGCATTTTCTACAGAAAGAGTGTTCAGATCGGCTCAATCAAAAGTATGCTTTAACTCTGTTAGCTGAATGCACAGAACAGAAAGGAGTTTCACAGAATGCTACTGTGTAGTTTATATTTGGAGACATTCCTTTTTCCACTATTACCCTCTTAGCGCTCCGAATGTCCACTTGCATTTTCTACAGAAAGAGTGTTTCAGAACGGCTCAATCAAAACTAAGGTTCAACTCCTTTAGTTGAACAAACAGAACAGAAAGAAGTTTCACACAATGCTTCTGTGTAGTTTTTATTTGTAGACATTCTTTTTCCCAATATAGGCCTCCTAGCGCTCAGAATGTCCAATTGCAGTTTCTACAGAAAGAGTGTTTCAGAAAGGCTCAATCAAAAGTAAGGTTCAACTCTGTTATTTGAATGCACAGAACAGAAAAAAGTTTCATACAATGCTTCTGTGTAGTTTATATTTGAACATATTCTTTTTTCCACTATTACCCACTTAGCGCTACGAATGTCCAGTTGCATTTTCTACAGACAGACTGTTTCAAAACTGCTCAATCAAAAGTATGGTTTAACTCTGTTAGCTGAATGCTCAGATCAGAAAGAAGTTTCACACAATGCTTCTGTGTAGTTTATATTTGAATATATTCCTTTTTCCACTACTACGCTCTTAGCGCTCCAAATGTCCAGTTGCATTTTCTACAGAAAGTGTGTTCAGATCTGCTCAATCAAAAGTATGGTTTAACTCTGTTAGCTGAATGCACAGATCAGAAAGAAGTTTCACCGAATGATTCTGTGTAGTTTATATTTGAAGACATTCCTTTTTCCACTATTACCCTCTTAGCGCTCCGAATCTCCACTTGCATTTTCTACAAAAAGAGTGTTTCATAACTGCTCAATCAAAAATATGCTTTATCTCTGTTAACTGAATTTACAGATCAGAAATAAGTTTCACAGAATGCATCTGTGTAGATTTTATTTGAAGATATTCTTTTTCCCAATGTAGGCCTCTTAGCGCTTAGCATGTCCAATTGCAGTTTCTACAGAAAGAGTGTTTCAGAACGGCTCAATCAAATGTAAGGTTCAACTCTGTTAGTTGAATGCACAGAACAGAAAGAATTTTCACAGAATGCTACTGTGTAGTTTATATTTGAATATATTCCTTTTTCCACTATTACCCTCTTAGCGCTCCGAATGTCCACTTGCATTTTCTACAGAAAGAGTGTTCAGAACTGCGCAATCAAAAGTATGGTTTTACTCTGTTAGCTTAATGAACATATCAGAAATAAGTTTCACACAATGCTTCTGTGTAGTTTTTATTTGAAGATATTATTTTTCCCAATAGAGGCCTCTTAGCGCTCAGAATGTCCAATTGCAGTTTCTACAGAAAGAGTGTTTCAGAAAGGCTCAATCAAAAGTAAGGTTCAACTCTGTTAGTTGAATGCACAGAACAGAAAGAAGTTTCATACAATGCTTCTGTGTAGTTTATATTTGAACATATTCTTTTTTCCACTATTACCCACTTAGCGCTACGAATGTCCAGTTGCATTTCCTACAGACAGAGTGTTTCAAAACTGCTCAATCAAAAGTATGGTTTAACTCTTTTAGCTGAATGCTCAGATTAGAAAGAAGTTTCACAGAATGCTTCTGTGTAGTTTATATTTGAATATATTCCTTTTTCCACTAGTACTCTCTTAGCGCTCCAAATGTCCAGTTGTATTTTCCACAGAAAGAGTGTTCAGATCGGCTCAATCAAAAGTATGGTTTAACTCTGTTAGCTGAATGCACAGAACAGAAAGAAGTTTCACAGAATGCTACTGTGTAGTTTATATTTGGAGACATTCCTTTTTCCACTATTACCCTCTTAGCGCTCCGAATGTCCACTTGCATTTTCTACAGAAAGAGTGTTTCAGAACGGCTCAATCAAAACTAAGGTTCAACTCTTTTAGTTGAACAAACAGAACAGAAAGAAGTTTCACACAATGCTTCTGTGTAGTTTTTATTTGTAGACATTCATTTTCCCAATATAGGCCTCCTAGCGCTCAGAATGTCCAATTGCAGTTTCTACAGAAAGAGTGTTTCAGAAAGGCTCAATCAAAAGTAAGGTTCAACTCTGTTAGTTGAATGCACAGAACAGAAAAAAGTTTCATACAATGCTTCTGTGTAGTTTATATTTGAACATATTCTTTTTTCCACTATTACCCACTTAGCGCTACGAATGTCCAGTTGCATTTTCTACAGACAGACTGTTTCAAAACTGCTCAATCAAAAGTGTGGTTTAACTCTGTTAGCTGAATGCTCAGATCAGAAAGAAGTTTCACACAATGCTTCTGTGTAGTTTTTATTTGTAGACATTCTTTTTCCCAATATAGGCCTCCTAGCGCTCAGAATGTCCAATTGCAGTTTCTACAGAAAGAGTGTTTCAGAAAGGCTCAATCAAAAGTAAGGTTCAACTCTGTTAGTTGAATGCACAGAACAGAAAAAAGTTTCATACAATGCTTCTGTGTAGTTTATATTTGAACATATTCTTTTTTCCACTATTACCCACTTAGCGCTACGAATGTCCAGTTGCATTTTCTACAGACAGACTGTTTCAAAACTGCTCAATCAAAAGTATGGTTTAACTCTGTTAGCTGAATGCTCAGATCAGAAAGAAGTTTCACACAATGCTTCTGTGTAGTTTATATTTGAATATATTCCTTTTTCCACTACTACGCTCTTAGCGCTCCAAATGTCCAGTTGCATTTTCTACAGAAAGTGTGTTCAGATCTGCTCAATCAAAAGTATGGTTTAACTCTGTTAGCTGAATGCACAGATCAGAAAGAAGTTTCACCGAATGATTCTGTGTAGTTTATATTTGAAGACATTCCTTTTTCCACTATTACCCTCTTAGCGCTCCGAATCTCCACTTGCATTTTCTACAAAAAGAGTGTTTCATAACTGCTCAATCAAAAATATGCTTTATCTCTGTTAACTGAATTTACAGATCAGAAATAAGTTTCACAGAATGCATCTGTGTAGTTTTTATTTGAAGATATTCTTTTTCCCAATGTAGGCCTCTTAGCGCTTAGCATGTCCAATTGCAGTTTCTACAGAAAGAGTGTTTCAGAACGGCTCAATCAAAAGTAAGGTTCAACTCTGTTAGTTGAATGCACAGAACAGAAAGTATTTTCACAGAATGCTACTGTGTAGTTTATATTTGAATATATTCCTTTTTCCACTATTACCCTCTTAGCGCTCCGAATGTCCACTTGCATTTTCTACAGAAAGAGTGTTCAGAACTGCGCAATCAAAAGTATGGTTTTACTCTGTTAGCTTAATGAACATATCAGAAATAAGTTTCACACAATGCTTCTGTGTAGTTTTTATTTGAAGATATTATTTTTCCCAATAGAGGCCTCTTAGCGCTCAGAATGTCCAATTGCAGTTTCTACAGAAAGAGTGTTTCAGAAAGGCTCAATCAAAAGTAAGGTTCAACTCTGTTAGTTGAATGCACAGAACAGAAAGAAATTTCATACAATGCTTCTGTGTAGTTTATATTTGAACATATTCTTTTTTCCACTATTACCCACTTAGCGCTACGAATGTCCAGTTGCATTTCCTACAGACAGAGTGTTTCAAAACTGCTCAATCAAAAGTATGGTTTAACTCTGTTAGCTGAATGCTCAGATTAGAAAGAAGTTTCACAGAATGCTTCTGTGTAGTTTATATTTGAATATATTCCTTTTTCCACTAGTACTCTCTTAGCGCTCCAAATGTCCAGTTGTATTTTCCACAGAAAGAGTGTTCAGATCGGCTCAATCAAAAGTATGGTTTAACTCTGTTAGCTGAATGCACAGAACAGAAAGAAGTTTCACAGAATGCTACTGTGTAGTTTATATTTGGAGACATTCCTTTTTCCACTATTACCCTCTTAGCGCTCCGAATGTCCACTTGCATTTTCTACAGAAAGAGTGTTCAGAACTGCGCAATCAAAAGTATGGTTTTACTCTGTTAGCTTAATGAACATATCAGAAATAAGTTTCACACAATGCTTCTGTGTAGTTTTTATTTGAAGATATTATTTTTCCCAATAGAGGCCTCTTAGCGCTCAGAATGTCCAATTGCAGTTTCTACAGAAAGAGTGTTTCAGAAAGGCTCAATCAAAAGTAAGGTTCAACTCTGTTAGTTGAATGCACAGAACAGAAAGAAGTTTCATACAATGCTTCTGTGTAGTTTATATTTGAACATATTCTTTTTTCCACCATTACCCACTTAGCGCTACGAATGTCCAGTTGCATTTTCTACAGACAGAGTGTTTCAAAACTGCTCAATCAAAAGTATGGTTTAACTCTGTTAGCTGAATGCTCAGATTAGAAAGAAGTTTCACAGAATGCTTCTGTGTAGTTTATATTTGAATATATTCCTTTTTCCACTAGTACTCTCTTAGCGCTCCAATTGTCCAGTTGCATTTTCTACAGAAAGAGTGTTCAGATCGGCTCAATCAAAAGTATGCTTTAACTCTGTTAGCTGAATGCACAGAACAGAAAGGAGTTTCACAGAATGCTACTGTGTAGTTTATATTTGGAGACATTCCTTTTTCCACTATTACCCTCTTAGCGCTCCGAATGTCCACTTGCATTTTCTACAGAAAGAGTGTTTCAGAACGGCTCAATCAAAACTAAGGTTCAACTCCTTTAGTTGAACAAACAGAACAGAAAGAAGTTTCACACAATGCTTCTGTGTAGTTTTTATTTGTAGACATTCTTTTTCCCAATATAGGCCTCCTAGCGCTCAGAATGTCCAATTGCAGTTTCTACAGAAAGAGTGTTTCAGAAAGGCTCAATCAAAAGTAAGGTTCAACTCTGTTATTTGAATGCACAGAACAGAAAAAAGTTTCATACAATGCTTCTGTGTAGTTTATATTTGAACATATTCTTTTTTCCACTATTACCCACTTAGCGCTACGAATGTCCAGTTGCATTTTCTACAGACAGACTGTTTCAAAACTGCTCAATCAAAAGTATGGTTTAACTCTGTTAGCTGAATGCTCAGATCAGAAAGAAGTTTCACACAATGCTTCTGTGTAGTTTATATTTGAATATATTCCTTTTTCCACTACTACGCTCTTAGCGCTCCAAATGTCCAGTTGCATTTTCTACAGAAAGTGTGTTCAGATCTGCTCAATCAAAAGTATGGTTTAACTCTGTTAGCTGAATGCACAGATCAGAAAGAAGTTTCACCGAATGATTCTGTGTAGTTTATATTTGAAGACATTCCTTTTTCCACTATTACCCTCTTAGCGCTCCGAATCTCCACTTGCATTTTCTACAAAAAGAGTGTTTCATAACTGCTCAATCAAAAATATGCTTTATCTCTGTTAACTGAATTTACAGATCAGAAATAAGTTTCACAGAATGCATCTGTGTAGATTTTATTTGAAGATATTCTTTTTCCCAATGTAGGCCTCTTAGCGCTTAGCATGTCCAATTGCAGTTTCTACAGAAAGAGTGTTTCAGAACGGCTCAATCAAATGTAAGGTTCAACTCTGTTAGTTGAATGCACAGAACAGAAAGAATTTTCACAGAATGCTACTGTGTAGTTTATATTTGAATATATTCCTTTTTCCACTATTACCCTCTTAGCGCTCCGAATGTCCACTTGCATTTTCTACAGAAAGAGTGTTCAGAACTGCGCAATCAAAAGTATGGTTTTACTCTGTTAGCTTAATGAACATATCAGAAATAAGTTTCACACAATGCTTCTGTGTAGTTTTTATTTGAAGATATTATTTTTCCCAATAGAGGCCTCTTAGCGCTCAGAATGTCCAATTGCAGTTTCTACAGAAAGAGTGTTTCAGAAAGGCTCAATCAAAAGTAAGGTTCAACTCTGTTAGTTGAATGCACAGAACAGAAAGAAGTTTCATACAATGCTTCTGTGTAGTTTATATTTGAACATATTCTTTTTTCCACTATTACCCACTTAGCGCTACGAATGTCCAGTTGCATTTCCTACAGACAGAGTGTTTCAAAACTGCTCAATCAAAAGTATGGTTTAACTCTTTTAGCTGAATGCTCAGATTAGAAAGAAGTTTCACAGAATGCTTCTGTGTAGTTTATATTTGAATATATTCCTTTTTCCACTAGTACTCTCTTAGCGCTCCAAATGTCCAGTTGTATTTTCCACAGAAAGAGTGTTCAGATCGGCTCAATCAAAAGTATGGTTTAACTCTGTTAGCTGAATGCACAGAACAGAAAGAAGTTTCACAGAATGCTACTGTGTAGTTTATATTTGGAGACATTCCTTTTTCCACTATTACCCTCTTAGCGCTCCGAATGTCCACTTGCATTTTCTACAGAAAGAGTGTTTCAGAACGGCTCAATCAAAACTAAGGTTCAACTCTTTTAGTTGAACAAACAGAACAGAAAGAAGTTTCACACAATGCTTCTGTGTAGTTTTTATTTGTAGACATTCATTTTCCCAATATAGGCCTCCTAGCGCTCAGAATGTCCAATTGCAGTTTCTACAGAAAGAGTGTTTCAGAAAGGCTCAATCAAAAGTAAGGTTCAACTCTGTTAGTTGAATGCACAGAACAGAAAAAAGTTTCATACAATGCTTCTGTGTAGTTTATATTTGAACATATTCTTTTTTCCACTATTACCCACTTAGCGCTACGAATGTCCAGTTGCATTTTCTACAGACAGACTGTTTCAAAACTGCTCAATCAAAAGTGTGGTTTAACTCTGTTAGCTGAATGCTCAGATCAGAAAGAAGTTTCACACAATGCTTCTGTGTAGTTTATATTTGAATATATTCCTTTTTCCACTACTACGCTCTTAGCGCTCCAAATGTCCAGTTGCATTTTCTACAGAAAGTGTGTTCAGATCTGCTCAATCAAAAGTATTGTTTAACTCTGTTAGCTGAATGCACAGATCAGAAAGAAGTTTCACCGAATGATTCTGTGTAGTTTATATTTGAAGACATTCCTTTTTCCACTATTACCCTCTTAGCGCTCCGAATCTCCACTTGCATTTTCTACAAAAAGAGTGTTTCATAACTGCTCAATCAAAAATATGCTTTATCTCTGTTAACTGAATTTACAGATCAGAAATAAGTTTCACAGAATGCATCTGTGTAGTTTTTATTTGAAGATATTCTTTTTCCCAATGTAGGCCTCTTAGCGCTTAGCATGTCCAATTGCAGTTTCTACAGAAAGAGTGTTTCAGAAAGGCTCAATCAAAAGTAAGGTTCAACTCTGTTAGTTGAATGCACAGAACAGAAAGAATTTTCACAGAATGCTACTGTGTAGTTTATATTTGAATATATTCCTTTTTCCACTATTACCCTCTTAGCGCTCCGAATGTCCACTTGCATTTTCTACAGAAAGAGTGTTCAGAACTGCGCAATCAAAAGTATGGTTTTACTCTGTTAGCTTAATGAACATATCAGAAATAAGTTTCACACAATGCTTCTGTGTAGTTTTTATTTGAAGATATTATTTATCCCAATAGAGGCCTCTTAGCGCTCAGAATGTCCAATTGCAGTTTCTACAGAAAGAGTGTTTCAGAAAGGCTCAATCAAAAGTAAGGTTCAACTCTGTTAGTTGAATGCACAGAACAGAAAGAAGTTTCATACAATGCTTCTGTGTAGTTTATATTTGAACATATTCTTTTTTCCACTATTACCCACTTAGCGCTACGAATGTCCAGTTGCATTTCCTACAGACAGAGTGTTTCAAAACTGCTCAATCAAAAGTATGGTTTAACTCTGTTAGCTGAATGCTCAGATTAGAAAGAAGTTTCACAGAATGCTTCTGTGTAGTTTATATTTGAATATATTCCTTTTTCCACTAGTACTCTCTTAGCGCTCCAAATGTCCAGTTGTATTTTCCACAGAAAGAGTGTTCAGATCGGCTCAATCAAAAGTATGGTTTAACTCTGTTAGCTGAATGCACAGAACAGAAAGAAGTTTCACAGAATGCTACTGTGTAGTTTATATTTGGAGACATTCCTTTTTCCACTATTACCCTCTTAGCGCTCCGAATGTCCACTTGCATTTTCTACAGAAAGAGTGTTTCAGAACGGCTCAATCAAAACTAAGGTTCAACTCTTTTAGTTGAACAAACAGAACAGAAAGAAGTTTCACACAATGCTTCTGTGTAGTTTTTTTTTGTAGACATTCTTTTTCCCAATATAGGCCTCCTAGCGCTCAGAATGTCCAATTGCAGTTTCTACAGAAAGAGTGTTTCAGAAAGGCTCAATCAAAAGTAAGGTTCAACTCTGTTAGTTGAATGCACAGAACAGAAAAATGTTTCATACAATGCTTCTGTGTAGTTTATATTTGAACATATTCTTTTTTCCACTATTACCCACTTAGCGCTACGAATGTCCAGTTGCATTTTCTACAGACAGACTGTTTCAAAACTGCTCAATCAAAAGTATGGTTTAACTCTGTTAGCTGAATGCTCAGATCAGAAAGAAGTTTCACACAATGCTTCTGTGTAGTTTATATTTGAATATATTCCTTTTTCCACTACTACGCTCTTAGCGCTCCAAATGTCCAGTTGCATTTTCTACAGAAAGTGTGTTCAGATCTGCTCAATCAAAAGTATGGTTTAACTCTGTTAGCTGAATGCACAGATCAGAAAGAAGTTTCACCGAATGATTCTGTGTAGTTTATATTTGAAGACATTCCTTTTTCCACTATTACCCTCTTAGCGCTCCGAATCTCCACTTGCATTTTCTACAAAAAGAGTGTTTCATAACTGCTCAATCAAAAATATGCTTTATCTCTGTTAACTGAATTTACAGATCAGAAATAAGTTTCACAGAATGCATCTGTGTAGTTTTTATTTGAAGATATTCTTTTTCCCAATGTAGGCCTCTTAGCGCTTAGCATGTCCAATTGCAGTTTCTACAGAAAGAGTGTTTCAGAAAGGCTCAATCAAAAGTAAGGTTCAACTCTGTTAGTTGAATGCACAGAACAGAAAGAATTTTCACAGAATGCTACTGTGTAGTTTATATTTGAATATATTCCTTTTTCCACTATTACCCTCTTAGCGCTCCGAATGTCCACTTGCATTTTCTACAGAAAGAGTGTTCAGAACTGCGCAATCAAAAGTATGGTTTTACTCTGTTAGCTTAATGAACATATCAGAAATAAGTTTCACACAATGCTTCTGTGTAGTTTTTATTTGAAGATATTATTTTTCCCAATAGAGGCCTCTTAGCGCTCAGAATGTCCAATTGCAGTTTCTACAGAAAGAGTGTTTCAGAAAGGCTCAATCAAAAGTAAGGTTCAACTCTGTTAGTTGAATGCACAGAACAGAAAGAAGTTTCATACAATGCTTCTGTGTAGTTTATATTTGAACATATTCTTTTTTCCACTATTACCCACTTAGCGCTACGAATGTCCAGTTGCATTTCCTACAGACAGAGTGTTTCAAAACTGCTCAATCAAAAGTATGGTTTAACTCTGTTAGCTGAATGCTCAGATTAGAAAGAAGTTTCACAGAATGCTTCTGTGTAGTTTATATTTGAATATATTCCTTTTTCCACTAGTACTCTCTTAGCGCTCCAAATGTCCAGTTGTATTTTCCACAGAAAGAGTGTTCAGATCGGCTCAATCAAAAGTATGGTTTAAATCTGTTAGCTGAATGCACAGAACAGAAAGAAGTTTCACAGAATGCTACTGTGTAGTTTATATTTGGAGACATTCCTTTTTCCCCTATTACCCTCTTAGCGCTCCGAATCTCCACTTGCATTTTCTACAGAAAGAGTGTTTCAGAACGGCTCAATCAAAACTAAGGTTCAACTCTTTTAGTTGAACAAACAGAACAGAAAGAAGTTTCACACAATGCTTCTGTGTAGTTTTTATTTGTAGACATTCTTTTTCCCAATATAGGCCTCCTAGCGCTCAGAATGTCCAATTGCAGTTTCTACAGAAAGAGTGTTTCAGAAAGGCTCAATCAAAAGTAAGGTTCAACTCTGTTAGTTGAATGCACAGAACAGAAAAAAGTTTCATACAATGCTTCTGTGTAGTTTATATTTGAACATATTCTTTTTTCCACTATTACCCACTTAGCGCTACGAATGTCCAGTTGCATTTTCTACAGACAGACTGTTTCAAAACTGCTCAATCAAAAGTATGGTTTAACTCTGTTAGCTGAATGCTCAGATCAGAAAGAAGTTTCACACAATGCTTCTGTGTAGTTTATATTTGAATATATTCCTTTTTCCACTACTACGCTCTTAGCGCTCCAAATGTCCAGTTGCATTTTCTACAGAAAGTGTGTTCAGATCTGCTCAATCAAAAGTATGGTTTAACTCTGTTAGCTGAATGCACAGATCAGAAAGAAGTTTCACCGAATGATTCTGTGTAGTTTATATTTGAAGACATTCCTTTTTCCACTATTACCCTCTTAGCGCTCCGAATCTCCACTTGCATTTTCTACAAAAAGAGTGTTTCATAACTGCTCAATCAAAAATATGCTTTATCTCTGTTAACTGAATTTACAGATCAGAAATAAGTTTCACAGAATGCATCTGTGTAGTTTTTATTTGAAGATATTCTTTTTCCCAATGTAGGCCTCTTAGCGCTTAGCATGTCCAATTGCAGTTTCTACAGAAAGAGTGTTTCAGAAAGGCTCAATCAAAAGTAAGGTTCAACTCTGTTAGTTGAATGCACAGAACAGAAAGAATTTTCACAGAATGCTACTGTGTAGTTTATATTTGAATATATTCCTTTTTCCACTATTACCCTCTTAGCGCTCCGAATGTCCACTTGCATTTTCTACAGAAAGAGTGTTCAGAACTGCGCAATCAAAAGTATGGTTTTACTCTGTTAGCTTAATGAACATATCAGAAATAAGTTTCACACAATGCTTCTGTGTAGTTTTTATTTGAAGATATTATTTTTCCCAATAGAGGCCTCTTAGCGCTCAGAATGTCCAATTGCAGTTTCTACAGAAAGAGTGTTTCAGAAAGGCTCAATCAAAAGTAAGGTTCAACTCTGTTAGTTGAATGCACAGAACAGAAAGAAGTTTCATACAATGCTTCTGTGTAGTTTATATTTGAACATATTCTTTTTTCCACTATTACCCACTTAGCGCTACGAATGTCCAGTTGCATTTCCTACAGACAGAGTGTTTCAAAACTGCTCAATCAAAAGTATGGTTTAACTCTGTTAGCTGAATGCTCAGATTAGAAAGAAGTTTCACAGAATGCTTCTGTGTAGTTTATATTTGAATATATTCCTTTTTCCACTAGTACTCTCTTAGCGCTCCAAATGTCCAGTTGTATTTTCCACAGAAAGAGTGTTCAGATCGGCTCAATCAAAAGTATGGTTTAAATCTGTTAGCTGAATGCACAGAACAGAAAGAAGTTTCACAGAATGCTACTGTGTAGTTTATATTTGGAGACATTCCTTTTTCCCCTATTACCCTCTTAGCGCTCCGAATCTCCACTTGCATTTTCTACAGAAAGAGTGTTTCAGAACGGCTCAATCAAAACTAAGGTTCAACTCTTTTAGTTGAACAAACAGAACAGAAAGAAGTTTCACACAATGCTTCTGTGTAGTTTTTATTTGTAGACATTCTTTTTCCCAATATAGGCCTCCTAGCGCTCAGAATGTCCAATTGCAGTTTCTACAGAAAGAGTGTTTCAGAAAGGCTCAATCAAAAGTAAGGTTCAACTCTGTTAGTTGAATGCACAGAACAGAAAAAAGTTTCATACAATGCTTCTGTGTAGTTTATATTTGAACATATTCTTTTTTCCACTATTACCCACTTAGCGCTACGAATGTCCAGTTGCATTTTCTACAGACAGACTGTTTCAAAACTGCTCAATCAAAAGTATGGTTTAACTCTGTTAGCTGAATGCTCAGATCAGAAAGAAGTTTCACACAATGCTTCTGTGTAGTTTATATTTGAATATATTCCTTTTTCCACTACTACGCTCTTAGCGCTCCAAATGTCCAGTTGCATTTTCTACAGAAAGTGTGTTCAGATCTGCTCAATCAAAAGTATTGTTTAACTCTGTTAGCTGAATGCACAGATCAGAAAGAAGTTTCACCGAATGATTCTGTGTAGTTTATATTTGAAGACATTCCTTTTTCCACTATTACCCTCTTAGCGCTCCGAATCTCCACTTGCATTTTCTACAAAAAGAGTGTTTCATAACTGCTCAATCAAAAATATGCTTTATCTCTGTTAACTGAATTTACAGATCAGAAATAAGTTTCACAGAATGCATCTGTGTAGTTTTTATTTGAAGATATTCTTTTTCCCAATGTAGGCCTCTTAGCGCTTAGCATGTCCAATTGCAGTTTCTACAGAAAGAGTGTTTCAGAACGGCTCAATCAAAAGTAAGGTTCAACTCTGTTAGTTGAATGCACAGAACAGAAAGTATTTTCACAGAATGCTACTGTGTAGTTTATATTTGAATATATTCCTTTTTCCACTATTACCCTCTTAGCGCTCCGAATGTCCACTTGCATTTTCTACAGAAAGAGTGTTCAGAACTGCGCAATCAAAAGTATGGTTTTACTCTGTTAGCTTAATGAACATATCAGAAATAAGTTTCACACAATGCTTCTGTGTAGTTTTTATTTGAAGATATTATTTTTCCCAATAGAGGCCTCTTAGCGCTCAGAATGTCCAATTGCAGTTTCTACAGAAAGAGTGTTTCAGAAAGGCTCAATCAAAAGTAAGGTTCAACTCTGTTAGTTGAATGCACAGAACAGAAAGAAATTTCATACAATGCTTCTGTGTAGTTTATATTTGAACATATTCTTTTTTCCACTATTACCCACTTAGCGCTACGAATGTCCAGTTGCATTTCCTACAGACAGAGTGTTTCAAAACTGCTCAATCAAAAGTATGGTTTAACTCTGTTAGCTGAATGCTCAGATTAGAAAGAAGTTTCACAGAATGCTTCTGTGTAGTTTATATTTGAATATATTCCTTTTTCCACTAGTACTCTCTTAGCGCTCCAAATGTCCAGTTGTATTTTCCACAGAAAGAGTGTTCAGATCGGCTCAATCAAAAGTATGGTTTAACTCTGTTAGCTGAATGCACAGAACAGAAAGAAGTTTCACAGAATGCTACTGTGTAGTTTATATTTGGAGACATTCCTTTTTCCACTATTACCCTCTTAGCGCTCCGAATGTCCACTTGCATTTTCTACAGAAAGAGTGTTCAGAACTGCGCAATCAAAAGTATGGTTTTACTCTGTTAGCTTAATGAACATATCAGAAATAAGTTTCACACAATGCTTCTGTGTAGTTTTTATTTGAAGATATTATTTTTCCCAATAGAGGCCTCTTAGCGCTCAGAATGTCCAATTGCAGTTTCTACAGAAAGAGTGTTTCAGAAAGGCTCAATCAAAAGTAAGGTTCAACTCTGTTAGTTGAATGCACAGAACAGAAAGAAGTTTCATACAATGCATCTGTGTAGTTTATATTTGAACATATTCTTTTTTCCACCATTACCCACTTAGCGCTACGAATGTCCAGTTGCATTTTCTACAGACAGAGTGTTTCAAAACTGCTCAATCAAAAGTATGGTTTAACTCTGTTAGCTGAATGCTCAGATTAGAAAGAAGTTTCACAGAATGCTTCTGTGTAGTTTATATTTGAATATATTCCTTTTTCCACTAGTACTATCTTAGCGCTCCAATTGTCCAGTTGCATTTTCTACAGAAAGAGTGTTCAGATCGGCTCAATCAAAAGTATGCTTTAACTCTGTTAGCTGAATGCACAGAACAGAAAGGAGTTTCACAGAATGCTACTGTGTAGTTTATATTTGGAGACATTCCTTTTTCCACTATTACCCTCTTAGCGCTCCGAATGTCCACTTGCATTTTCTACAGAAAGAGTGTTTCAGAACGGCTCAATCAAAACTAAGGTTCAACTCCTTTAGTTGAACAAACAGAACAGAAAGAAGTTTCACACAATGCTTCTGTGTAGTTTTTATTTGTAGACATTCTTTTTCCCAATATAGGCCTCCTAGCGCTCAGAATGTCCAATTGCAGTTTCTACAGAAAGAGTGTTTCAGAAAGGCTCAATCAAAAGTAAGGTTCAACTCTGTTATTTGAATGCACAGAACAGAAAGAAGTTTCATACAATGCTTCTGTGTAGTTTATATTTGAACATATTCTTTTTTCCACTATTACCCACTTAGCGCTACGAATGTCCAGTTGCATTTTCTACAGACAGACTGTTTCAAAACTGCTCAATCAAAAGTATGGTTTAACTCTGTTAGCTGAATGCTCAGATCAGAAAGAAGTTTCACACAATGCTTCTGTGTAGTTTATATTTGAATATATTCCTTTTTCCACTACTACGCTCTTAGCGCTCCAAATGTCCAGTTGCATTTTCTACAGAAAGTGTGTTCAGATCTGCTCAATCAAAAGTATGGTTTAACTCTGTTAGCTGAATGCACAGATCAGAAAGAAGTTTCACCGAATGATTCTGTGTAGTTTATATTTGAAGACATTCCTTTTTCCACTATTACCCTCTTAGCGCTCCGAATCTCCACTTGCATTTTCTACAAAAAGAGTGTTTCATAACTGCTCAATCAAAAATATGCTTTATCTCTGTTAACTGAATTTACAGATCAGAAATAAGTTTCACAGAATGCATCTGTGTAGATTTTATTTGAAGATATTCTTTTTCCCAATGTAGGCCTCTTAGCGCTTAGCATGTCCAATTGCAGTTTCTACAGAAAGAGTGTTTCAGAACGGCTCAATCAAATGTAAGGTTCAACTCTGTTAGTTGAATGCACAGAACAGAAAGAATTTTCACAGAATGCTACTGTGTAGTTTATATTTGAATATATTCCTTTTTCCACTATTACCCTCTTAGCGCTCCGAATGTCCACTTGCATTTTCTAGAGAAAGAGTGTTCAGAACTGCGCAATCAAAAGTATGGTTTTACTCTGTTAGCTTAATGAACATATCAGAAATAAGTTTCACACAATGCTTCTGTGTAGTTTTTATTTGAAGATATTATTTTTCCCAATAGAGGCCTCTTAGCGCTCAGAATGTCCAATTGCAGTTTCTACAGAAAGAGTGTTTCAGAAAGGCTCAATCAAAAGTAAGGTTCAACTCTGTTAGTTGAATGCACAGAACAGAAAGAAGTTTCATACAATGCTTCTGTGTAGTTTATATTTGAACATATTCTTTTTTCCACTATTACCCACTTAGCGCTACGAATGTCCAGTTGCATTTCCTACAGACAGAGTGTTTCAAAACTGCTCAATCAAAAGTATGGTTTAACTCTTTTAGCTGAATGCTCAGATTAGAAAGAAGTTTCACAGAATGCTTCTGTGTAGTTTATATTTGAATATATTCCTTTTTCCACTAGTACTCTCTTAGCGCTCCAAATGTCCAGTTGTATTTTCCACAGAAAGAGTGTTCAGATCGGCTCAATCAAAAGTATGGTTTAACTCTGTTAGCTGAATGCACAGAACAGAAAGAAGTTTCACAGAATGCTACTGTGTAGTTTATATTTGGAGACATTCCTTTTTCCACTATTACCCTCTTAGCGCTCCGAATGTCCACTTGCATTTTCTACAGAAAGAGTGTTTCAGAACGGCTCAATCAAAACTAAGGTTCAACTCTTTTAGTTGAACAAACAGAACAGAAAGAAGTTTCACACAATGCTTCTGTGTAGTTTTTATTTGTAGACATTCATTTTCCCAATATAGGCCTCCTAGCGCTCAGAATGTCCAATTGCAGTTTCTACAGAAAGAGTGTTTCAGAAAGGCTCAATCAAAAGTAAGGTTCAACTCTGTTAGTTGAATGCACAGAACAGAAAAAAGTTTCATACAATGCTTCTGTGTAGTTTATATTTGAACATATTCTTTTTTCCACTATTACCCACTTAGCGCTACGAATGTCCAGTTGCATTTTCTACAGACAGACTGTTTCAAAACTGCTCAATCAAAAGTGTGGTTTAACTCTGTTAGCTGAATGCTCAGATCAGAAAGAAGTTTCACACAATGCTTCTGTGTAGTTTATATTTGAATATATTCCTTTTTCCACTACTACGCTCTTAGCGCTCCAAATGTCCAGTTGCATTTTCTACAGAAAGTGTGTTCAGATCTGCTCAATCAAAAGTATTGTTTAACTCTGTTAGCTGAATGCACAGATCAGAAAGAAGTTTCACCGAATGATTCTGTGTAGTTTATATTTGAAGACATTCCTTTTTCCACTATTACCCTCTTAGCGCTCCGAATCTCCACTTGCATTTTCTACAAAAAGAGTGTTTCATAACTGCTCAATCAAAAATATGCTTTATCTCTGTTAACTGAATTTACAGATCAGAAATAAGTTTCACAGAATGCATCTGTGTAGTTTTTATTTGAAGATATTCTTTTTCCCAATGTAGGCCTCTTAGCGCTTAGCATGTCCAATTGCAGTTTCTACAGAAAGAGTGTTTCAGAAAGGCTCAATCAAAAGTAAGGTTCAACTCTGTTAGTTGAATGCACAGAACAGAAAGAATTTTCACAGAATGCTACTGTGTAGTTTATATTTGAATATATTCCTTTTTCCACTATTACCCTCTTAGCGCTCCGAATGTCCACTTGCATTTTCTACAGAAAGAGTGTTCAGAACTGCGCAATCAAAAGTATGGTTTTACTCTGTTAGCTTAATGAACATATCAGAAATAAGTTTCACACAATGCTTCTGTGTAGTTTTTATTTGAAGATATTATTTATCCCAATAGAGGCCTCTTAGCGCTCAGAATGTCCAATTGCAGTTTCTACAGAAAGAGTGTTTCAGAAAGGCTCAATCAAAAGTAAGGTTCAACTCTGTTAGTTGAATGCACAGAACAGAAAGAAGTTTCATACAATGCTTCTGTGTAGTTTATATTTGAACATATTCTTTTTTCCACTATTACCCACTTAGCGCTACGAATGTCCAGTTGCATTTCCTACAGACAGAGTGTTTCAAAACTGCTCAATCAAAAGTATGGTTTAACTCTGTTAGCTGAATGCTCAGATTAGAAAGAAGTTTCACAGAATGCTTCTGTGTAGTTTATATTTGAATATATTCCTTTTTCCACTAGTACTCTCTTAGCGCTCCAAATGTCCAGTTGTATTTTCCACAGAAAGAGTGTTCAGATCGGCTCAATCAAAAGTATGGTTTAACTCTGTTAGCTGAATGCACAGAACAGAAAGAAGTTTCACAGAATGCTACTGTGTAGTTTATATTTGGAGACATTCCTTTTTCCACTATTACCCTCTTAGCGCTCCGAATGTCCACTTGCATTTTCTACAGAAAGAGTGTTTCAGAACGGCTCAATCAAAACTAAGGTTCAACTCTTTTAGTTGAACAAACAGAACAGAAAGAAGTTTCACACAATGCTTCTGTGTAGTTTTTTTTTGTAGACATTCTTTTTCCCAATATAGGCCTCCTAGCGCTCAGAATGTCCAATTGCAGTTTCTACAGAAAGAGTGTTTCAGAAAGGCTCAATCAAAAGTAAGGTTCAACTCTGTTAGTTGAATGCACAGAACAGAAAAATGTTTCATACAATGCTTCTGTGTAGTTTATATTTGAACATATTCTTTTTTCCACTATTACCCACTTAGCGCTACGAATGTCCAGTTGCATTTTCTACAGACAGACTGTTTCAAAACTGCTCAATCAAAAGTATGGTTTAACTCTGTTAGCTGAATGCTCAGATCAGAAAGAAGTTTCACACAATGCTTCTGTGTAGTTTATATTTGAATATATTCCTTTTTCCACTACTACGCTCTTAGCGCTCCAAATGTCCAGTTGCATTTTCTACAGAAAGTGTGTTCAGATCTGCTCAATCAAAAGTATGGTTTAACTCTGTTAGCTGAATGCACAGATCAGAAAGAAGTTTCACCGAATGATTCTGTGTAGTTTATATTTGAAGACATTCCTTTTTCCACTATTACCCTCTTAGCGCTCCGAATCTCCACTTGCATTTTCTACAAAAAGAGTGTTTCATAACTGCTCAATCAAAAATATGCTTTATCTCTGTTAACTGAATTTACAGATCAGAAATAAGTTTCACAGAATGCATCTGTGTAGTTTTTATTTGAAGATATTCTTTTTCCCAATGTAGGCCTCTTAGCGCTTAGCATGTCCAATTGCAGTTTCTACAGAAAGAGTGTTTCAGAAAGGCTCAATCAAAAGTAAGGTTCAACTCTGTTAGTTGAATGCACAGAACAGAAAGAATTTTCACAGAATGCTACTGTGTAGTTTATATTTGAATATATTCCTTTTTCCACTATTACCCTCTTAGCGCTCCGAATGTCCACTTGCATTTTCTACAGAAAGAGTGTTCAGAACTGCGCAATCAAAAGTATGGTTTTACTCTGTTAGCTTAATGAACATATCAGAAATAAGTTTCACACAATGCTTCTGTGTAGTTTTTATTTGAAGATATTATTTTTCCCAATAGAGGCCTCTTAGCGCTCAGAATGTCCAATTGCAGTTTCTACAGAAAGAGTGTTTCAGAAAGGCTCAATCAAAAGTAAGGTTCAACTCTGTTAGTTGAATGCACAGAACAGAAAGAAGTTTCATACAATGCTTCTGTGTAGTTTATATTTGAACATATTCTTTTTTCCACTATTACCCACTTAGCGCTACGAATGTCCAGTTGCATTTCCTACAGACAGAGTGTTTCAAAACTGCTCAATCAAAAGTATGGTTTAACTCTGTTAGCTGAATGCTCAGATTAGAAAGAAGTTTCACAGAATGCTTCTGTGTAGTTTATATTTGAATATATTCCTTTTTCCACTAGTACTCTCTTAGCGCTCCAAATGTCCAGTTGTATTTTCCACAGAAAGAGTGTTCAGATCGGCTCAATCAAAAGTATGGTTTAAATCTGTTAGCTGAATGCACAGAACAGAAAGAAGTTTCACAGAATGCTACTGTGTAGTTTATATTTGGAGACATTCCTTTTTCCACTATTACCCTCTTAGCGCTCCGAATGTCCACTTGCATTTTCTACAGAAAGAGTGTTTCAGAACGGCTCAATCAAAACTAAGGTTCAACTCTTTTAGTTGAACAAACAGAACAGAAAGAAGTTTCACACAATGCTTCTGTGTAGTTTTTTTTTGTAGACATTCTTTTTCCCAATATAGGCCTCCTAGCGCTCAGAATGTCCAATTGCAGTTTCTACAGAAAGAGTGTTTCAGAAAGGCTCAATCAAAAGTAAGGTTCAACTCTGTTAGTTGAATGCACAGAACAGAAAAAAGTTTCATACAATGCTTCTGTGTAGTTTATATTTGAACATATTCTTTTTTCCACTATTACCCACTTAGCGCTACGAATGTCCATTTGCATTTTCTACAGACAGACTGTTTCAAAACTGCTCAATCAAAAGTATGGTTTAACTCTGTTAGCTGAATGCTCAGATCAGAAAGAAGTTTCACACAATGCTTCTGTGTAGTTTATATTTGAATATATTCCTTTTTCCACTACTACGCTCTTAGCGCTCCAAATGTCCAGTTGCATTTTCTACAGAAAGTGTGTTCAGATCTGCTCAATCAAAAGTATGGTTTAACTCTGTTAGCTGAATGCACAGATCAGAAAGAAGTTTCACCGAATGATTCTGTGTAGTTTATATTTGAAGACATTCCTTTTTCCACTATTACCCTCTTAGCGCTCCGAATCTCCACTTGCATTTTCTACAAAAAGAGTGTTTCATAACTGCTCAATCAAAAATATGCTTTATCTCTGTTAACTGAATTTACAGATCAGAAATAAGTTTCACAGAATGCATCTGTGTAGTTTTTATTTGAAGATATTTTTTTTCCCAATGTAGGCCTCTTAGCGCTTAGCATGTCCAATTGCAGTTTCTACAGAAAGAGTGTTTCAGAACGGCTCAATCAAAAGTAAGGTTCAACTCTGTTAGTTGAATGCACAGAAAAGAAAGAATTTTCACAGAATGCTACTGTGTAGTTTATATTTGAATATATTCCTTTTTCCACTATTACCCTCTTAGCGCTCCGAATGTCCACTTGCATTTTCTACAGAAAGAGTGTTCAGAACTGCGCAATCAAAAGTATGGTTTTACTCTGTTAGCTTAATGAACATATCAGAAATAAGTTTCACACAATGCTTCTGTGTAGTTTTTATTTGAAGATATTATTTTTCCCAATAGAGGCCTCTTAGCGCTCAGAATGTCCAATTGCAGTTTCTACAGAAAGAGTGTTTCAGAAAGGCTCAATCAAAAGTAAGGTTCAACTCTGTTAGTTGAATGCACAGAACAGAAAGAAGTTTCATACAATGCTTCTGTGTAGTTTATATTTGAACATATTCTTTTTTCCACTATTACCAACTTAGCGCTACGAATGTCCAGTTGCATTTTCTACAGACAGAGTGTTTCAAAACTGCTCAATCAAAAGTATGGTTTAACTCTGTTAGCTGAATGCTCAGATTAGAAAGAAGTTTCACAGAATGCTTCTGTGTAGTTTATATTTGAATATATTTCTTTTTCCACTAGTACTCTCTTAGCGCTCCAAATGTCCAGTTGCATTTTCTACAGAAAGAGTGTTCAGATCTGCTCCATCAAAAGTATGGTTTAACTCTGTTAGCTGAATGCACAGATCAGAAAGAAGTTTCACAGAATGATTCTGTGTAGTTCATATTTGGAGACATTCCTTTTTCCACTATTACCCTCTTAGCGCTCCGAATCTCCACTTGCATTTTCTACAGAAAGAGTGTTTCAGAACGGCTCAATCAAAACTAAGGTTCAACTCTTTTAGTTGAACAAACAGAACAGAAAGAAGTTTCACACAATGCTTCTGTGTAGTTTTTATTTGTAGACATTCTTTTTCCCAATATAGGCCTCCTAGCGCTCAGAATGTCCAATTGCAGTTTCTACAGAAAGAGTGTTTCAGAAAGGCTCAATCAAAAGTAAGGTTCAACTCTGTTAGTTGAATGCACAGAACAGAAAAAAGTTTCATACAATGCTTCTGTGTAGTTTATATTTGAACATATTCTTTTTTCCACTATTACCCACTTAGCGCTACGAATGTCCAGTTGCATTTTCTACAGACAGACTGTTTCAAAACTGCTCAATCAAAAGTATGGTTTAACTCTGTTAGCTGAATGCTCAGATCAGAAAGAAGTTTCACACAATGCTTCTGTGTAGTTTATATTTGAATATATCCCTTTTTCCACTACTACGCTCTTAGCGCTCCAAATGTCCAGTTGCATTTTCTACAGAAAGTGTGTTCAGATCTGCTCAATCAAAAGTATGGTTTAACTCTGTTAGCTGAATGCACAGATCAGAAAGAAGTTTCACCGAATGATTCTGTGTAGTTTATATTTGAAGACATTCCTTTTTCCACTATTACCCTCTTAGCGCTCCGAATCTCCACTTGCATTTTCTACAAAAAGAGTGTTTCATAACTGCTCAATCAAAAATATGCTTTATCTCTGTTAACTGAATTTACAGATCAGAAATAAGTTTCACAGAATGCATCTGTGTAGTTTTTATTTGAAGATATTCTTTTTCCCAATGTAGGCCTCTTAGCGCTTAGCATGTCCAATTGCAGTTTCTACAGAAAGAGTGTTTCAGAACGGCTCAATCAAAAGTAAGGTTCAACTCTGTTAGTTGAATGCACAGAACAGAAAGAATTTTCACAGAATGCTACTGTGTAGTTTATATTTGAATATATTCCTTTTTCCACTATTACCCTCTTAGCGCTCCGACTGTCCACTTGCATTTTCTACAGAAAGAGTGTTCAGAACTGCGCAATCAAAAGTATGGTTTAACTCTGTTAGCTTAATGAACATATCAGAAATAAGTTTCACACAATGCTTCTGTGTAGTTTTTATTTGAAGATATTATTTTTCCCAATAGAGGCCTCTTAGCGCTCAGAATGTCCAATTGCAGTTTCTACAGAAAGAGTGTTTCAGAAAGGCTCAATCAAAAGTAAGGTTCAACTCTGTTAGTTGAATGCACAGAACAGAAAGAAGTTTCATACAATGCTTCTGTGTAGTTTATATTTGAACATATTCTTTTTTCCACTATTACCCACTTAGCGCTACGAATGTCCAGTTGCATTTTCTACAGACAGACTGTTTCAAAACTGCTCAATCAAAAGTATGGTTTAACTCTGTTAGCTGAATGCTCAGATCAGAAAGAAGTTTCACACAATGCTTCTGTGTAGTTTATATTTGAATATATTCCTTTTTCCACTACTACGCTCTTAGCGCTCAAAATGTCCAGTTGCATTTTCTACAGAAAGTGTGTTCAGATCTGCTCAATCAAAAGTATGGTTTAACTCTGTTAGCTGAATGCACAGATCAGAAAGAAGTTTCACCGAATGATTCTGTGTAGTTTATATTTGAAGACATTCCTTTTTCCACTATTACCCTCTTAGCGCTCCGAATCTCCACTTGCATTTTCTACAAAAAGAGTGTTTCATAACTGCTCAATCAAAAATATGCTTTATCTCTGTTAACTGAATTTACAGATCAGAAATAAGTTTCACAGAATGCATCTGTGTAGTTTTTATTTGAAGATATTCTTTTTCCCAATGTAGGCCTCCTAGCGCTCAGAATGTCCAATTGCAGTTTCTACAGAAAGAGTGTTTCAGAAAGTCTCAATCAAAAGTAAGGTTCAACTCTGTTAGTTGAATGCACAGAACAGAAAAATGTTTCATACAATGCTTCTGTGTAGTTTATATTTGAATATATTCTTTTTTCCACTATTACCCACTTAGCGCTACGAATGTCCAGTTGCATTTTCTACAGACAGACTGTTTCAAAACTGCTCAATCAAAAGTATGGTTTAACTCTGTTAGCTGAATGCTCAGATCAGAAAGAAGTTTCACAAAATGCTTCTGTGTAGTTTATATTTGAATATATTCCTTTTTCCACTACTACGCTCTTAGCGCTCCAAATGTCCAGTTGCATTTTCTACAGAAAGTGTGTTCAGATCTGCTCAATCAAAAGTATGGTTTAACTCTGTTAGCTGAATGCACAGATCAGAAAGAAGTTTCACCGAATGATTCTGTGTAGTTTATATTTGAAGACATTCCTTTTTCCACTATTACCCTCTTAGCGCTCCGAATCTCCACTTGCATTTTCTACAAAAAGAGTGTTTCATAACTGCTCAATCAAAAATATGCTTTATCTCTGTTAACTGAATTTACAGATCAGAAATAAGTTTCACAGAATGCATCTGTGTAGTTTTTATTTGAAGATATTCTTTTTCCCAATGTAGGCCTCTTAGCGCTTAGCATGTCCAATTGCAGTTTCTACAGAAAGAGTGTTTCAGAACGGCTCAATCAAAAGTAAGGTTCAACTCTGTTAGTTGAATGCACAGAACAGAAAGAATTTTCACAGAATGCTACTGTGTAGTTTATATTTGAATATATTCCTTTTTCCACTATTACCCTCTTAGCGCTCCGAATGTCCACTTGCATTTTCTACAGAAAGAGTGTTCAGAACTGCGCAATCAAAAGTATGGTTTAACTCTGTTAGCTTAATGAACATATCAGAAATAAGTTTCACACAATGCTTCTGTGTAGTTTTTATTTGAAGATATTATTTTTCCCAATAGAGGCCTCTTAGCGCTCAGAATGTCCAACTGCAGTTTCTACAGAAAGAGTGTTTCAGAAAGGCTCAATCAAAAGTAAGTTTCAACTCTGTTAGTTGAATGCACAGAACAGAAAGAAGTTTCATACAATGCTTCTGTGTAGTTTATATTTGAACATATTCTTTTTTCCACTATTACCCACTTAGCGCTACGAATGTCCAGTTGCATTTTCTACAGACAGAGTGTTTCAAAACTGCTCAATCAAAAGTATGGTTTAATTCTGTTAGCTGAATGCTCAGATTAGAAAGAAGTTTCACAGAATGCTTCTGTGTAGTTTATATTTGAATATATTTCTTTTTCCACTAGTACTCTCTTAGCGCTCCAAATGTCCAGTTGCATTTTCTACAGAAAGAGTGTTCAGATCTGCTCAATCAAAAGTATGGTTTAACTCTGTTAGCTGAATGCACAGATCAGAAAGAAGTTTCACAGAATGATTCTGTGTAGTTTATATTTGGAGACATTACTTTTTCCACTATTACCCTCTTAGCGCTCCGAATCTCCACTTGCATTTTCTACAGAAAGAGTGTTTCAGAACGGCTCAATCAAAACTAAGGTTCAACTCTTTTAGTTGAACAAACAGAACAGAAAGAAGTTTCACACAATGCTTCTGTGTAGTTTTTATTTGTAGACATTCTTTTTCCCAATATAGGCCTCCTAGCGCTCAGAATGTCCAATTGCAGTTTCTACAGAAAGAGTGTTTCAGAAAGGCTCAATCAAAAGTAAGGTTCAACTCTGTTAGTTGAATGCACAGAACAGAAAAAAGTTTCATACAATGCTTCTGTGTAGTTTATATTTGAACATATTCTTTTTTCCACTATTACCCACTTAGCGCTACGAATGTCCAGTTGCATTTTCTACAGACAGACTGTTTCAAAACTGCTCAATCAAAAGTATGGTTTAACTCTGTTAGCTGAATGCTCAGATCAGAAAGAAGTTTCACACAATGCTTCTGTGTAGTTTATATTTGAATATATCCCTTTTTCCACTACTACGCTCTTAGCGCTCCAAATGTCCAGTTGCATTTTCTACAGAATGTGTGTTCAGATCTGCTCAATCAAAAGTATGGTTTAACTCTGTTAGCTGAATGCACAGATCAGAAAGAAGTTTCACCGAATGATTCTGTGTAGTTTATATTTGAAGACATTCCTTTTTCCACTATTACCCTCTTAGCGCTCCGAATCTCCACTTGCATTTTCTACAAAAAGAGTGTTTCATAACTGCTCAATCAAAAATATGCTTTATCTCTGTTAACTGAATTTACAGATCAGAAATAAGTTTCACAGAATGCATCTGTGTAGTTTTTATTTGAAGATATTCTTTTTCCCAATGTAGGCCTCTTAGCGCTTAGCATGTCCAATTGCAGTTTCTACAGAAAGAGTGTTTCAGAACGGCTCAATCAAAAGTAAGGTTCAACTCTGTTAGTTGAATGAACAGAACAGAAAGAATTTTCACAGAATGCTACTGTGTAGTTTATATTTGAATATATTCCTTTTTCCACTATTACCCTCTTAGCGCTCCGACTGTCAACTTGCATTTTCTACAGAAAGAGTGTTCAGAACTGCGCAATCAAAAGTATGGTTTAACTCTGTTAGCTTAATGAACATATCAGAAATAAGTTTCACACAATGCTTCTGTGTAGTTTTTATTTGAAGATATTATTTTTCCCAATAGAGGCCTCTTAGCGCTCAGAATGTCCAATTGCAGTTTCTACAGAAAGAGTGTTTCAGAAAGGCTCAATCAAAAGTAAGGTTCAACTCTGTTAGTTGAATGCACAGAACAGAAAAAAGTTTCATACAATGCTTCTGTGTAGTTTATATTTGAACATATTCTTTTTTCCACTATTACCCACTTAGCGCTACGAATGTCCAGTTGCATTTTCTACAGACAGACTGTTTCAAAACTGCTCAATCAAAAGTATGGTTTAACTCTGTTAGCTGAATGCTCAGATCAGAAAGAAGTTTCACACAATGCTTCTGTGTAGTTTATATTTGAATATATTCCTTTTTCCACTACTACGCTCTTAGCGCTCCAAATGTCCAGTTGCATTTTCTACAGAAAGTGTGTTCAGATCTGCTCAATCAAAAGTATGGTTTAACTCTGTTAGCTGAATGCACAGATCAGAAAGAAGTTTCACCGAATGATTCTGTGTAGTTTATATTTGAAGACATTCCTTTTTCCACTATTACCCTCTTAGCGCTCCGAATCTCCACTTGCATTTTCTACAAAAAGAGTGTTTCATAACTGCTCAATCAAAAATATGCTTTATCTCTGTTAACTGAATTTACAGATCAGAAATAAGTTTCACAGAATGCATCTGTGTAGTTTTTATTTGAAGATATTCTTTTTCCCAATGTAGGCCTCTTAGCGCTTAGCATGTCCAATTGCAGTTTCTACAGAAAGAGTGTTTCAGAAAGGCTCAATCAAAAGTAAGGTTCAACTCTGTTAGTTGAATGCACAGAACAGAAAGAATTTTCACAGAATGCTACTGTGTAGTTTATATTTGAATATATTCCTTTTTCCACTATTACCCTCTTAGCGCTCCGAATGTCCACTTGCATTTTCTACAGAAAGAGTGTTCAGAACTGCGCAATCAAAAGTATGGTTTTACTCTGTTAGCTTAATGAACATATCAGAAATAAGTTTCACACAATTCTTCTGTGTAGTTTTTATTTGAAGATATTATTTTTCCCAATAGAGGCCTCTTAGCGCTCAGAATGTCCAATTGCAGTTTCTACAGAAAGAGTGTTTCAGAAAGGCTCAATCAAAAGTAAGGTTCAACTCTGTTAGTTGAATGCACAGAACAGAAAGAAGTTTCATACAATGCTTCTGTGTAGTTTATATTTGAACATATTCTTTTTTCCACTATTACCCACTTAGCGCTACGAATGTCCAGTTGCATTTCCTACAGACAGAGTGTTTCAAAACTGCTCAATCAAAAGTATGGTTTAACTCTGTTAGCTGAATGCTCAGATTAGAAAGAAGTTTCACAGAATGCTTCTGTGTAGTTTATATTTGAATATATTCCTTTTTCCACTAGTACTCTCTTAGCGCTCCAAATGTCCAGTTGTATTTTCCACAGAAAGAGTGTTCAGATCGGCTCAATCAAAAGTATGGTTTAACTCTGTTAGCTGAATGCACAGAACAGAAAGAAGTTTCACAGAATGCTACTGTGTAGTTTATATTTGGAGACATTCCTTTTTCCACTATTACCCTCTTAGCGCTCCGAATGTCCACTTGCATTTTCTACAGAAAGAGTGTTTCAGAACGGCTCAATCAAAACTAAGGTTCAACTAATTTAGTTGAACAAACAGAACAGAAAGAAGTTTCACACAATGCTTCTGTGTAGTTTTTATTTGTAGACATTCTTTTTCCCAATATAGGCCTCCTAGCGCTCAGAATGTCCAATTGCAGTTTCTACAGAAAGAGTGTTTCAGAAAGGCTCAATCAAAAGTAAGGTTCAACTCTGTTAGTTGAATGCACAGAACAGAAAAAAGTTTCATACAATGCTTCTGTGTAGTTTATATTTGAACATATTCTTTTTTCCACTATTACCCACTTAGCGCTACGAATGTCCAGTTGCATTTTCTACAGACAGACTCTTTCAAAACTGCTCAATCAAAAGTATGGTTTAACTCTGTTAGCTGAATGCTCAGATCAGAAAGAAGTTTCACACAATGCTTCTGTATAGTTTATATTTGAATATATTACTTTTTCCACTACTACGCACATAGCGCTCCAAATGTCCAGTTGCATTTTCTACAGAAAGTGTGTTCAGATCTGCTCAATCAAAAGTATGGTTTAACTCTGTTAGCTGAATGCACAGATCAGAAAGAAGTTTCACCGAATGATTCTGTGTAGTTTATATTTGAAGACATTCCTTTTTCCACTATTACCCTCTTAGCGCTCCGATTCTCCACTTGCATTTTCTACAAAAAGAGTGTTTCATAACTGCTCAATCAAAAATATGCTTTATCTCTGTTAACTGAATTTACAGATCAGAAATAAGTTTCACAGAATGCATCTGTGTAGTTTTTATTTGAAGATATTCTTTTTCCCAATGTAGGCCTCTTAGCGCTTAGCATGTCCAATTGCAGTTTCTACAGAAAGAGTGTTTCAGAACGGCTCAATCAAAAGTAAGGTTCAACTCTGTTAGTTGAATGCACAGAACAGAAAGAATTTTCACAGAATGCTACTGTGTAGTTTATATTTGAATATATTCCTTTTTCCACTATTACCCTCTTAGCGCTCCGAATGTCCACTTGCATTTTCTACAGAAAGAGTGTTAAGAACTGCGCAATCAAAAGTATGGTTTAACTCTGTTAGCTTAATGAACATATCAGAAATAAGTTTCACACAATGCTTCTGTGTAGTTTTTATTTGAAGATATTATTTTTCCCAATAGAGGCCTCTTAGCGCTCAGAATGTCCAATTGCACTTTCTACAGAAAGAGTGTTTCAGAAAGGCTCAATCAAAAGTAAGGTTCAACTCTGTTAGTTGAATGCACAGAACAGAAAGAAGTTTCATACAATGCTTCTGTGTAGTTTATATTTGAACATATTCTTTTTTCCACTATTACCCACTTAGCGCTACGAATGTCCAGTTGCATTTTCTACAGACAGAGTGTTTCAAAACTGCTCAATTAAAAGTATGGTTTAACTCTGTTAGCTGAATGCTCAGATCAGTAAGAAGTTTCACAGAATGCTTCTGTGTAGTTTATATTTGAATATATTCCTTTTTCCACTAGTACTCTCTTAGCGCTCCAAATGTCCAGTTGCATTTTCTACAGAAAGAGTGTTCAGATCTGCTCAATCAAAAGTATAGTTTAACTCTGTTAGCTGAATGCACAGATCAGAAAGAAGTTTCACAGAATGATTCCGTGTAGTTTATGTTTGGAGACATTCCTTTTTCCACTATTACCCTCTTAGCGCTCCGAATCTCCACTTGCATTTTCTACAGAAAGAGTGTTTCAGAACGGCTCAATCAAAACTAAGGTTCAACTCTTTTAGTTGAACAAACAGAACAGAAAGTAGTTTCACACAATTCTTCTGTGTAGTTTTTATTTGTAGACATTCTTTTTCCCAATATAGGCCTCCTAGCGCTCAGAATGTCCAATTGCAGTTTCTACAGAAAGAGTGTTTCAGAAAGGCTCAATCAGAAGTAAGGTTCAACTCTGTTAGTTGAATGCACAGAACAGAAAGTAGTTTCATACAATGCTTCTGTGTAGTTTATATTTGAACATATTCTTTTTTCAACTATTACCCACTTAGCGCTACGAATGTCCAGTTGCATTTTCTACAGACAGAGTGTTTCAAAACTGCTCAATCAAAAGTATGGTTTAACTCTGTTAGCTGAATGCTCAGATCAGAAAGAAGTTTCACAGAATGCTTCTGTGTAGTTTATATTTGAATATATTCCTTTTTCCACTACTACTCTCTTAGCGCTCCGAATGTCCAGTTGCATTTTCTACAGAAAGAGTGTTCAGATCTGCTCAATCAAAAGTATGGTTTAACTCTGTTAGCTGAATGCACAGATCAGAAAGAAGTTTCACACAATAATTCTGTGTAGTTTATATTTGGAGACATTCCTTTTTCCACTATTACCCTCTTAGCGCTCCGAAACTCCACTTGCATTTTCTACAGAAAGAGTGTTTCAGAACGGCTCAATCAAAACTAAGGTTCAACTCTTTTAGTTGAACAAACAGAACAGAAAGTAGTTTCACACAATTCTTCTGTGTAGTTTTTATTTGTAGACATTCTTTTTCCCAATGTAGGCCTCCTAGCGCTCAGAATGTCCAATTGCAGTTTCTACAGAAAGAGTGTTTCAGAAAGGCTCAATCAAAAGTAAGGTTCAACTCTGTTAGTTGAATGCACAGAACAGAAAGAAGTTTCATACAATGCTTCTGTGTAGTTTATATTTGAACATATTCTTTTTTCCACTATTACCCACTTAGCGCTACGAATGTCCAGTTGCATTTTCTACAGACAGAGTGTTTCAAAACTGCTCAATCAAAAGTATGGTTTAACTCTGTTAGCTGAATGCTCAGATCAGAAAGAAGTTTCACAGAATGCTTCTGTGTAGTTTATATTTGAATATATTCCTTTTTCCACTAGTACTCTCTTAGCGCTCCAAATGTCCAGTTGCATTTTCTACAGAAAGAGTGTTCAGATCTGCTCAATCAAAAGTATGGTTTAACTCTGTTAGCTGAATGCACAGATCAGAGAGAAGTTTCACAGAATGATTCTGTGTAGTTTATATTTGGAGACATTCCTTTTTCCACTATTACCCTCTTAGCGCTCCGAATCTCCACTTGAATTTTCTACAGAAAGAGTGTTTCAGAACGGCTCAATCAAAACTAAGGTTCAACTCTTTTAGTTGAACAAACAGAACAGAAAGAAGTTTCACACAATTCTTCTGTGTAGTTTTTATTTGTAGACATTCTTTTTCCCAATATAGGCCTCCTAGCGCTCAGAATGTCCAATTGCAGTTTCTACAGAAAGAGTGTTTCAGAACGGCTCAATCAAAACTAAGGTTCAACTCTTTTAGTTGAACAAACAGAACAGAAAGTAGTTTCACACAATTCTTCTGTGTAGTTTTTATTTGTAGACATTCTTTTTCCCAGTATAGGCCTCCTAGCGCTCAGAATGTCCAATTGCAGTTTCTACAGAAAGAGTGTTTCAGAAAGGCTCAATCAAAAGTAAGGTTCAACTCTGTTAGTTGAATGCACAGAACAGAAAGAAGTTTCATACAATGCTTCTGTGTAGTTTATATTTGAACATATTCTTTTTTCCACTATTACCCACTTAGCGCTACGAATGTCCAGTTGCATTTTCTACAGACAGAGTGTTTCAAAACTGCTCAATCAAAAGTTTGGTTTAACTCTGTTAGCTGAATGCTCAGATCAGAAAGATGTTTCACACAATGCTTCTATGTAGTTTATATTTGAATATATTCCTTTTTCCACTACTACGCTCTTAGCGCTCAAAATGTCCAGTTGCATTTTCTACAGAAAGAGTGTTCAGATCTGCTCAATCAAAAGTATGGTTTAACTCTGTTAGCTGAATGCACAGATCAGAAAGAAGTTTCACCGAATGATTCTGTGTAGTTTATATTTGAAGACATTCCTTTTTCCACTATTACCCTCTTAGCGCTCCGAATCTACACTTGCATTTTCTACAAAAAGAGTGTTTCATAACTGCTCAATCAAAAATATGCTTTATCTCTGTTAACTGAATTTACAGATCAGAAATAAGTTTCACAGAATGCATCTGTGTAGTTTTTATTTGAAGATATTCTTTTTCTCAATGTAGGCCTCTTAGCGCTTAGCATGTCCAATTGCAGTTTCTACAGAAAGAGTGTTTCAGAACGGCTCAATCAAAAGTAAGGTTCAACTCTGTTAGTTGAATGCACAGAACAGAAAGAATTTTCACAGAATGCTACTGTGTAGTTTATATTTGAATATATTCCTTTTTCCACTATTACCCTCTTAGCGCTCCGAATGTCCACTTGCATTTTCTACAGAAAGAGTGTTCAGAACTGCGCAATCAAAAGTATGGTTTAACTCTGTTAGCTTAATGAACATATCAGAAATAAGTTTCACACAATGCTTCTGTGTAGTTTTTATTTGAAGATATTATTTTTCCCAATAGAGGCCTCTTAGCGCTCAGAATGTCCAATTGCAGTTTCTACAGAAAGAGTGTTTCAGAAAGGCTCAATCAAAAGTAAGGTTCAACTCTGTTAGTTGAATGCACAGAACAGAAAGAAGTTTCACACAATGATTCTGTGTAGTTTATATTTGAACATATTTTTTTTCCACTATTACCCACTTAGCGCTACGAATGTCCAGTTGCATTTTCTACAGACAGAGTGTTTCAAAACTGCTCAATTAAAAGTATGGTTTAACTCTGTTAGCTGAATGCTCAGATCAGAAAGAAGTTTCACAGAATGCTTCTGTGTAGTTTATATTTGAATATATTCCTTTTTCCACTAGTACTCTCTTAGCGCTCCAAATGTCCAGTTGCATCTTCTACAGAAAGAGTGTTCAGATCTACTCAATCAAAAGTATGGTTTAACTCTGTTAGCTGAATGCACAGATCAGAAAGAAGTTTCACAGAATGATTCCGTGTAGTTTATATTTGGAGACATTCCTTTTTCCACTATTACCCTCTTAGCGCTCCGAATCTCCACTTGCATTTTCTACAGAAAGAGTGTTTCAGAACGGCTCAATCAAAACTAAGGTTCAACTCTTTTAGTTGAACAAACAGAACAGAAAGACGTTTCACACAATTCTTCTCTGTAGTTTTTATTTGTAGACATTCTTTTTCCCAATATAGGCCTCCTAGCGCTCAGAATGTCCAATTGCAGTTTCTACAGAAAGAGTGTTTCAGAACGGCTCAATCAAAAGTAAGGTTCAACTCTGTTAGTTGAATGCACAGAACAGAAAGAAGTTTCATACAATGCTTCTGTGTAGTTTATATTTGAACATATTCTTTTTTCCACTATTACCCACTTAGCGCTACGAATGTCCAGTTGCATTTTCTACAGACAGAGTGTTTCAAAACTGCTCAATCAAAAGTATGGTTTAACTCTGTTAGCTGAATGCTCAGATGCGAAAGAAGTTTCACAGAATGCTTCTGTGTTGTTTATATTTGAATATATTCCTTTTTCCACTACTACGCTCTTAGCGCTCCAAATGTCCAGTTGCATTATCTACAGAAAGAGTGTTCTGATCTGCTCAATCAAAAGTATGGTTTAACTCTGTTAGCTGAATGCACAGATCAGAAAGAAGTTTCACCGAATGATTCTGTGTAGTTTATATTTGAAGACATTCCTTTTTCCAGTATTACCCACTTAGCGCTCCGAATCTCCACTTGCATTTTCTACAAAAAGAATCTTTCATAACTGCTCAATCAAAAATATGTTTTATCTCTGTTAACTGAATTTACAGATCAGAAATAAGTTTCACAGAATGCATCTGTGTAGTTTTTATTTGAAGATATTCTTTTTCCCAATGTAGGCCTCTTAGCGCTTAGCATGTCCAATTGCAGTTTCTACAGAAAGAGTGTTTCAGAAAGGCTCAATCAAAAGTAAGGTTCAACTCTGTTAGTTGAATGCACAGAACAGAAAGAATTTTCACAGAATGCTACTGTGTAGTTTATATTTGAATATATTCCTTTTTCCACTATTACCCTCTTAGCGCTCCGAATGTCCACTTGCATTTTCTACAGAAAGAGTGTTCAGAACTGCGCAATCAAAAGTATGGTTTAACTCTGTTAGCTTAATGAACATATCAGAAATATGTTTCACACAATGCTTCTGTGTAGTTTTTATTTGAAGATATTATTTTTCCCAATATAGGCCTCTTAGCGCTCAGAATGTCCAATTGCAGTTTCTACAGAAAGAGTGTTTCAGAAAGGCTCAATCAAAAGTAAGGTTCAACTCTGTTAGTTGAATGCACAGAACAGAAAGAAGTTTCATACAATGCTTCTGTGTAGTTTATATTTGAACGTATTCTTTTTTCCACTATTACCCACTTAGCGCTACGAATGTCCAGTTGCATTTTCTACAGACAGAGTGTTTCAAAACTGCTCAATCAAAAGTATGGTTTAACTCTGTTAGCTGAATGCTCAGATCAGAAAGAAGTTTCACAGAATGCTTCTGTGTAGTTTATATTTGAATATATTCCTTTTTCCACTACTACTCCCTTAGCGCTCCAAATGTCCAGTTGCATTTTCTACAGAAAGAGTGTTCAGATCTGCTCAATCAAAAGTATGTTTTAACTCTGTTAGCTGAATGCACAGATCAGAAGGAAGTTTCACACAATAATTCTGTGTAGTTTATATTTGGAGACATTCCTTTTTCCACTATTACCCTCTTAGCGCTCCGAAACACCACTTGCATTTTCTACAGAAAGAGTGCTTCAGAACGGCTCAATCAAAACTAAGGTTCAACTCTTTTAGTTGAACAAACAGAACAGAAAGTAGTTTCACACAATTCTTCTGTGTAGTTTTTATTTGTAGACATTCTTTTTCCCAATATAGGCCTCCTAGCGCTCAGAATGTCCAATTGCAGTTTCTACAGAAAGAGTGTTTCAGAAAGGCTCAATCAAAAGTAAGGTTCAACTCTGTTAGTTGAATGCACAGAACAGAAAGAAGTTTCATACAATGCTTCTGTGTAGTTTATATTTGAACATATTCTTTTTTCCACTATTACCCACTTAGCACTATGAATGTCCATTTGCATTTTCTACAGACAGAGTGTTTCAAAGCTGCTCAATCAAAAGTATGGTTTAACTCTGTTAGCTGAATGCTCAGATCAGAAAGAAGTTTCACAGAATGCTTCTGTGTAGTTTATATTTGAATATATTCCTTTTTCCACTAGTACTCTCTTAGCGCTCCAAATGTCCAGTTGCATTTTCTACAGAAAGAGTGTTCAGATCTGCTCAATCAAAAGTATGGTTTAACTCTGTTAGCTGAATGCACAGATCAGAAAGAATTTTCACAGAATGATTCTGTGTAGTTTATATTTGGAGACATTCCTTTTTCCACTGTTACCCTCTTAGCGCTCCGAATCTCCACTTGCATTTTCTACAGAAAGAGTGTTTCAGAACGGCTCAATCAAAACTAAGTTTCAAATCTTTTAGTTGAACAAACAGAACAGAAAGCAGTTTCACAAAATTCTTCTGTGTAGTTTTTATTTGTAGACATTCTTTTTCCCAATATAGGCCTCCTAGCGCTCAGAATGTCCAATTTCAGTTTCTACAGAAAGAGTATTTCAGAACGGCTCAATCAAAAGTAAGGTTCAACTCTGTTAGTTGAATGCACAGAACAAAAAGAAGTTTCATACAATGCTTCTGTGTAGTTTATATTTGAACATATTCTTTTTTCCACTATTACCCACTTAGCTCTACGAATGTCCAGTTGCATTTTCTACAGACAGACTGTTTCAAATCTGCTCAATCAAAAGTATGGTTTAACTCTGTTAGCTGAATGCTCAGATCAGAAAGAAGTTTCACAGAATGCTTCTGTGTAGTTTATATTTGAATATATTCCTTTTTCCACTACTACGCTCTTAGCGCTCCAAATGTCCAGTTGCATTTTCTACAGAAAGAATGTTCAGATCTGCTCAATCAAAAGTATGGTTTAAAACTGTTAGCTGAATGCACAGATCAGAAAGAAGTTTCACCGAATGATTCTGTGTTGTTTATATTTGAAGACATTCCTTTTTCCACTATTACCCTCTTAGCGCTCCGAATCTCCACTTGCATTTTCTACAAAAAGAGTGTTTCATAACTGCTCAATCAAAAATATGTTTTATCTCTGTTAACTGAATTTACAGATCAGAAATAAGTTTCACAGAATGCATCTGTGTAGTTTTTATTTGAAGATATTCTTTTTCCCAATGTAGGCCTCTTAGAGCTTAGCATGTCCAATTGCAGTTTCTACAGAAAGAGTGTTTCAGAACGGCTCAATCAAAAGTAAGGTTCAACTCTGTTAGTTGAATGCACAGAACAGACAGAATTTTCACAGAATGCTACTGTGTAGTTTATATTTGAATATATTCCTTTTTCCACTATTACCCTCTTAGCGCTCCGAATGTCCACTTGCATTTTCTACAGAAAGTGTGTTCATAACTGCGCAATCAAAAGTATGGTTTAACTCTGTTAGCTTAATGAACATATCAGAAATAAGTTTCACACAATGCTTCTGTGTAGTTTTTATTTGAAGATATTATTTTTCCCAATAGAGGCCTCTTAGTGCTCAGAATGTCCAATTGCAGTTTCTACAGAAAGAGTGTTTCAGAAAGGCTCAATCAAAAGTAAGGTTCAACTCTGTTAGTTGAATGCACAGAACAGAAAGAAGTTTCATACAATGCTTCTGTGTAGTTTATATTTGAACATATTCTTTTTTCCACTATTACCCACTTAGCGCTACGAATGTCCAGTTGCATTTTCTACAGACAGAGTGTTTCAAAACTGCTCAATCAAAAGTATGGTTTAACTCCGTTAGCTGAATGCTCAGATCAGAAAGAAGTTTCACAGAATGCTTCTGTGTAGTTTATATTTGAATATATTCCTTTTTCCACTACTACGCTCTTAGCGCTCCAAATGTCCAGTTGCATTTTCTACAGAAAGAGTGTTCAGATCTGCTCAATCAAAAGTATGGTTTAACTCTGTTAGCTGAATGCACAGATCAGAAAGAAGTTTCACCGAATGATTCTGTGTAGTTTATATTTGAAGTCATTCCTTTTTCCACTATTACCCTCTTAGCGCTCCGAATCTCCACTTGCATTTTCTACAAAAAGAGTGTTTCATAACTGCTCAATCAAAAATATGCTTTATCTCTGTTAACTGAATTTACAGATCAGAAATAAGTTTCACAGAATGCATCTGTGTAGTTTTTATTTGAAGATATTCTTTTTCCCAATGTAGGCCTCTTAGCGCTTAGCATGTCCAATTGCAGTTTCTACAGAAAGAGTGTTTCAGAACGGCTCAATCAAAAGTAAGGTTCAACACTGTTAGTTGAATGCACAGAACAGATAGAATTTTCACAGAATGCTACTGTGTAGTTTCTATTTGAATATATTCCTTTTTCCACTATTACCCTCTTAGCGCTCCGAATGTCCACTTGCATTTTCTACAGAAAGAGTGTTCAGAACTGCGCAATCAAAAGTATGGTTTAACTCTGTTAGCTTAATGAACATATCAGAAATAAGTTTCACACAATGCTTCTGTGTAGTTTTTATTTGAAGATATTATTTTTCCCAATAGAGGCCTCTTAGCGCTCAGAATGTCCAATTGCAGTTTCTACAGAAAGAGTGTTTCAGAAAGGCTCAATCAAAAGTAAGGTTCAACTCAGTTAGTTGAATGCACAGAACAGAAAGAAGTTTCATACAATGCTTCTGTGTAGTTTATATTTGAACATATTCTTTTTTCCACTATTACCCACTTAGCGCTACGAATGTCCAGTTGCATTTTCTACAGACAGAGTGTTTCAAAACTGCTCAATCAAAAGTATGGTTTAACTCTGTTAGCTGAATGCTCAGATCAGAAAGAAGTTTCACAGAATGCTTCTGTGTAGTTTATATTTGAATATATTCCTTTTTCCACTAGTACTCTCTTAGCGCTCCAAATGTCCAGTTGCATTTTCTACAGAAAGAGTGTTCAGATCTGCTCAATCAAAAGTATGGTTTAACTCTGTTAGCTGAATGCACAGATCAGAAAGAAGTTTCACAGAATGATTCTGTGTAGTTTATATTTGGAGACATTCCTTTTTCCACTATTACCCTCTTAGCGCTCAGAATCTAAACTTGCATTTTCTACAGAAAGAGTGTTTCAGAACGGCTCAATCAAAACTAAGGTTCAACTCTTTTAGTTGAACAAACAGAACAGAAAGAAGTTTCACACAATTCTTCTGTGTAGTTTTTATTTGTAGACATTCTTTTTCCCAATATAGGCCTCCTAGCGCTCAGAATGTCCAATTGCAGTTTCTACAGAAAGAGTGTTTCAGAACGGCTCAATCAAAACTAAGGTTCAACACTTTTAGTTGAACAAACAGAACAGAAAGTAGTTTCACACAATTCTTCTGTGTAGTTTTTATTTGTAGACATTCTTTTTCCCAATATAGGCCTCCTAGCGCTCAGAATGTCCAATTGCAGTTTCTACAGAAAGAGTGTTTCAGAAAGGCTCAATCAAAAGTAAGGTTCAACTCTGTTAGTTGAATGCACAGAACAGAAAGAAGTTTCATACAATGCTTCTGTGTAGTTTATATTTGAACATATTCTTTTTTCCACTATTACCCACTTAGCGCTACGAATGTCCAGTTGCATTTTCTACAGACAGACTGTTTCAAAACTGCTCAATCAAAAGTTTGGTTTAACTCTGTTAGCTGAATGCTCAGATCAGAAAGAAGTTTCACACAATGCTTCTATGTAGTTTATATTTGAATATATTCCTTTTTCCACTACTACGCTCTTAGCGCTCAAAATGTCCAGTTGCATTTTCTACAGAAAGAGTGTTCAGATCTGCTCAATCAAAAGTATGGTTTAACTCTGTTAGCTGAATGCACAGATCAGAAAGAAGTTTCACCGAATGATTCTGTGTAGTTTATATTTGAAGACATTCCTTTTTCCAGTATTACCCACTTAGCGCTCCGAATCTCCACTTGCATTTTCTACAAAAAGAATCTTTCATAACTGCTCAATCAAAAATATGTTTTATCTCTGTTAACTGAATTTACAGATCAGAAATAAGTTTCACAGAATGCATCTGTGTAGTTTTTATTTGAAGATATTCTTTTTCCCAATGTAGGCCTCTTAGCGCTTAGCATGTCCAATTGCAGTTTCTACAGAAAGAGTGTTTCAGAAAGGCTCAATCAAAAGTAAGGTTCAACTCTGTTAGTTGAATGCACAGAACAGAAAGAATTTTCACAGAATGCTACTGTGTAGTTTATATTTGAATATATTCCTTTTTCCACTATTACCCTCTTAGCGCTCCGAATGTCCACTTGCATTTTCTACAGAAAGAGTGTTCAGAACTGCGCAATCAAAAGTATGGTTTAACTCTGTTAGCTTAATGAACATATCAGAAATATGTTTCACACAATGCTTCTGTGTAGTTTTTATTTGAAGATATTATTTTTCCCAATATAGGCCTCTTAGCGCTCAGAATGTCCAATTGCAGTTTCTACAGAAAGAGTGTTTCAGAAATGCTCAATCAAAAGTAAGGTTCAACTCTGTTAGTTGAATGCACAGAACAGAAAGAAGTTTCATACAATGCTTCTGTGTAGTTTATATTTGAACGTATTCTTTTTTCCACTATTACCCACTTAGCGCTACGAATGTCCAGTTGCATTTTCTACAGACAGAGTGTTTCAAAACTGCTCAATCAAAAGTATGATTTAACTCTGTTAGCTGAATGCACAGATCAGAAAGAAGTTTCACAGAATGATTCTGTGTAGTTTATATTTGGAGACATTCCTTTTTCCACTGTTACCCTCTTAGCGCTCCGAATCTCCACTTGCATTTTCTACAGAAAGAGTGTTTCAGAACGGCTCAATCAAAACTAAGTTTCAACTCTTTTAGTTGAACAAACAGAACAGAAAGCAGTTTCACAAAATTCTTCTGTGTAGTTTTTATTTGTAGACATTCTTTTTCCCAATATAGGCCTCCTAGCGCTCAGAATGTCCAATTGCAGTTTCTACAGAAAGAGTATTTCAGAACGGCTCAATCAAAAGTAAGGTTCAACTCTGTTAGTTGAATGCACAGAACAAAAAGAAGTTTCATACAATGCTTCTGTGTAGTTTATATTTGAACATATTCTTTTTTCCACTATTACCCACTTAGCTCTACGAATGTCCAGTTGCATTTTCTACAGACAGACTGTTTCAAAACTGCTCAATCAAAAGTATGGTTTAACTCTGTTAGCTGAATGCTCAGATCAGAAAGAAGTTTCACAGAATGCTTCTGTGTAGTTTATATTTGAATATATTCCTTTTTCCACTACTACGCTCTTAGCGCTCCAAATGTCCAGTTGCATTTTCTACAGAAAGAATGTTCAGATCTGCTCAATCAAAAGTATGGTTTAACACTGTTAGCTGAATGCACAGATCAGAAAGAAGTTTCACCGAATGATTCTGTGTTGTTTATATTTGAAGACATTCCTTTTTCCACTATTACCCTCTTAGCGCTCCGAATCTCCACTTGCATTTTCTACAAAAAGAGTGTTTCATAACTGCTCAATCAAAAATATGTTTTATCTCTGTTAACTGAATTTACAGATCAGAAATAAGTTTCACAGAATGCATCTGTGTAGTTTTTATTTGAAGATATTCTTTTTCCCAATGTAGGCCTCTTAGCGCTTAGCATGTCCAATTGCAGTTTCTACAGAAAGAGTGTTTCAGAACGGCTCAATCAAAAGTAAGGTTCAACTCTGTTAGTTGAATGCACAGAACAGAAAGAATTTTCACAGAATGCTACTGTGTAGTTTATATTTGAATATATTCCTTTTTCCACTATTACCGTCTTAGCGCTCCGAATGTCCACTTGCATTTTCTACAGAAAGTGTGTTCATAACTGCGCAATCAAAATTATGGTTTAACTCTGTTAGCTTAATGAACATATCAGAAATAAGTTTCACACAATGCTTCTGTGTAGTTTTTATTTGAAGATATTATTTTTCCCAATAGAGGCCTCTTAGCGCTCAGAATGTCCAATTGCAGTTTCTACAGAAAGAGTGTTTCAGAAAGGCTCAATCAAAAGTAAGGTTCAACTCTGTTAGTTGAATGCACAGAACAGAAAGAAGTTTCATACAATGCTTCTGTGTAGTTTATATTTGAACATATTCTTTTTTCCACTATTACCCACTTAGCGCTACGAATGTCCAGTTGCATTTTCTACAGACAGAGTGTTTCAAAACTGCTCAATCAAAAGTATGGTTTAACTCCGTTAGCTGAATGCTCAGATCAGAAAGAAGTTTCACAGAATGCTTCTGTGTAGTTTATATTTGAATATATTCCTTTTTCCACTACTACGCTCTTAGCGCTCCAAATGTCCAGTTGCATTTTCTACAGAAAGAGTGTTCAGATCTGCTCAATCAAAAGTATGGTTTAACTCTGTTAGCTGAATGCACAGATCAGAAAGAAGTTTCACCGAATGATTCTGTGTAGTTTATATTTGAAGTCATTCCTTTTTCCACTATTACCCACTTAGCGCTCCGAATCTCCACTTGCATTTTCTACAAAAAGAGTGTTTCATAACTGCTCAATCAAAAATATGCTTTATCTCTGTTAACTGAATTTACAGATCAGAAATAAGTTTCACAGAATGCATCTGTGTAGTTTTTATTTGAAGATATTCTTTTTCCCAATGTAGGCCTCTTAGCGCTTAGCATGTCCAATTGCAGTTTCTACAGAAAGAGTGTTTCAGAACGGCTCAATCAAAAGTAAGGTTCAACTCTGTTAGTTGAATGCACAGAACAGAAAGAATTTTCACAGAATGCTACTGTGTAGTTTCTATTTGAATATATTCCTTTTTCCACTATTACCCTCTTAGCGCTCCGAATGTCCACTTCCATTTTCTACAGAAAGAGTGTTCAGAACTGCGCAATCAAAAGTATGGTTTAACTCTGTTAGCTTAATGAACATATCAGAAATAAGTTTCACACAATGCTTCTGTTTAGTTTTTATTTGAAGATATTATTTTTCCCAATAGAGGCCTCTTAGCGCTCAGAATGTCCAATTGCAGTTTCTACAGAAAGAGTGTTTCAGAAAGGCTCAATCAAAAGTAAGGTTCAACTCTGTTAGTTGAATGCACAGAACAGAAAGAAGTTTCATACAATGCTTCTGTGTAGTTTATATTTGAACATATTCTTTTTTCCACTATTACCCACTTAGCGCTACGAATGTCCAGTTGCATTTTCTACACACAGAGTGTTTCAAAACTGCTCAATCAAAAGTATGGTTTAACTCCGTTAGCTGAATGCTCAGATCAGAAAGAAGTTTCACAGAATGCTTCTGTGTAGTTTATATTTGAATATATTCCTTTTTCCACTAGTACTCTCTTAGCGCTCCAAATGTCCAGTTGCATTTTCTACAGAAAGAGTGTTCAGATCTGCTCAATCAAAAGTATGGTTTAACTCTGTTAGCTGAAAGCACAGATCAGAAAGAAGTTTCACAGAATGATTCTGTGTAGTTTATATTTGGAGACATTCCTTTTTCCACTATTACCCTCTTAGCGCTCCGAATCTCCACTTGCATTTTCTACAGAAAGAGTGTTTCAGAACGGCTCAATCAAAACTAAGGTTCAACTCTTTTAGTTGAACAAACAGAACAGAAAGAAGTTTCACACAATTCTTCTGTGTAGTTTTTATTTGTAGACATTCTTTTTCCCAATATAGGCCTCCTAGCGCTCAGAATGTCCAATTGCAGTTTCTACAGAAAGAGTGTTTCAGAAAGGCTCAATCAAAAATAAGGTTCAACTCTGTTAGTTGAATGCACAGAACAGAAAGAAGTTTCATACAATGCTTCTGTGTAGTTTATATTTGAACATATTCTTTTTTCCACTATTACCCACTTAGCGCTACGAATGTCCAGTTGCATTTTCTACAGACAGAGTGTTTCAAAACTGCTCAATCAAAAGTATGGTTTAACTCTGTTAGCTGAATGCTCAGATCAGAAAGAAGTTTCACAGAATGTTTCTGTGTTGTTTATATTTGAATATATTCCTTTTTCCACTACTACGCTCTTAGCGCTCCAAATGTCCAGTTGCATTTTCTACAGAAAGAGTGTTCTGATCTGCTCAATCAAAAGTATGGTTTAACTCTGTTAGCTGAATGCACAGATCAGAAAGAAGTTTCACCGAATGATTCTGTGTAGTTTATATTTGAAGACATTCCTTTTTCCACTATTACCCTCTTAGCGCACCGAATCTCCACTTGCATTTTCTACAAAAAGAATCTTTCATAACTGCTCAATCAAAAATATGTTTTATCTCTGTTAACTGAATTTACAGATCAGAAATAAGTTTCACAGAATGCATCTGTGTAGTTTTTATTTGAAGATATTCTTTTTCCCAATGTAGGCCTCTTAGCGCTTAGCATGTCCAATTGCAGTTTCTACAGAAAGAGTGTTTCAGAACGGCTCAATAAAAAGTAAGGTTCAACTCTGTTAGTTGAATGCACAGAACAGAAAGTATTTTCACAGAATGCTACTGTGTAGTTTATATTTGAATATATTCCTTTTTCCACTATTACCCTCTTAGCGCTCCGAAAGTCCACTTGCATTTTGTACAGAAAGAGTGTTCAGAACTGCGCAATCAAAAGTATGGTTTAACTCTGTTAGCTTAATGAACATATCAGAAATAAGTTTCACACTATGCTTCTGTGTAGTTTTTATTTGAAGATATTATTTTTCCCAATAGAGGCCTCTTAGCGCTCAGAATGTCCAATTGCAGTTTCTACAGAAAGAGTGTTTCAGAAAGGTTCAATCAAAAGTAAGGTTCAACTCTGTTAGTTGAATGCACAGAACAGAAAGAAGTTTCATACAATGCTTCTGTGTAGTTTATATTTGAACGTATTCTTTTTTCCACTATTACCCACTTAGCGCTACGAATGTCCAGTTGCATTTTCTACAGACAGAGTGTTTCAAAACTGCTCAATCAAAAGTATGTTTTAACTGTGTTAGCTGAATGCTCAGATCAGAAAGAAGTTTCACAGAATGCTTCTGTGTAGTTTATATTTGAATATATTCCTTTTTCCACTACTACTCTCTTAGCGCTCCAAATGTCCAGTTGCATTTTCTACAAAAAGAGTGTTCAGATCTGCTCAATCAAAAGTATGGTTTAACTCTGTTAGCTGAATGCACAGATCAGAAAGAAGTTTCACACAATAATTCTGTGTAGTTTATATTTGGAGACATTCCTTTTTCCACTATTACCATCTTAGGGCTCCGAATCTCCACTTGAATTTTCTACAGAAAGAGTGTTTCAGAACGGCTCAATCAAAACTAAGGTTCAACTCTTTTAGTTGAACAAACAGAACAGAAAGTAGTTTCACACAATTCTTCTGTGTAGTTTTTATTTGTAGACATTCTTTTTCCCAATATAGGCCTCCTAGCGCTCAGAATGTCCAATTGCAGTTTCTACAGAAAGAGTGTTTCAGAAAGGCTCAATCAGAAGTAAGGTTCAACTCTGTTAGTTGAATGCACAGAACAGAAAGAAGTTTCATACAATGCTTCTGTGTAGTTTATATTTGAACATATTCTTTTTTCAACTATTACCCACTTAGCGCTACGAATGTCCAGTTGCATTTTCTACAGACAGAGTGTTTCAAAACTGCTCAATCAAAAGTATGGTTTAACTCTGTTAGCTGAATGCTCAGATCAGAAAGAAGTTTCACAGAATGCTTCTGTGTAGTTTATATTTGAATATATTCCTTTTTCCACTACTACTCTCTTAGCGCTCCGAATGTCCAGTTGCATTTTCTACAGAAAGAGTGTTCAGATCTGCTCAATCAAAAGTATGGTTTAACTCTGTTAGCTGAATGCACAGATCAGAAAGAAGTTTCACACAATAATTCTGTGTAGTTTATATTTGGAGACATTCCTTTTTCCACTATTACCCTCTTAGCGCTCCGAAACTCCACTTGCATTTTCTACAGAAAGAGTGTTTCAGAACGGCTCAATCAAAACTAAGGTTCAACTCTTTTAGTTGAACAAACAGAACAGAAAGTAGTTTCACACAATTCTTCTGTGTAGTTTTTATTTGTAGACATTCTTTTTCCCAATATAGGCCTCCTAGCGCTCAGAATGTCCAATTGCAGTTTCTACAGAAAGAGTGTTTCAGAAAGGCTCAATCAAAAGTAAGGTTCAACTCTGTTAGTTGAATGCACAGAACAGAAAGAAGTTTCATACAATGCTTCTGTGTAGTTTATATTTGAACATATTCTTTTTTCCACTATTACCCACTTAGCGCTACGAATGTCCAGTTGCATTTTCTACAGACAGAGTGTTTCAAAACTGCTCAATCAAAAGTATGGTTTAACTCTGTTAGCTGAATGCTCAGATCAGAAAGAAGTTTCACAGAATGCTTCTGTGTAGTTTATATTTGAATATATTCCTTTTTCCACTAGTACTCTCTTAGCGCTCCAAATGTCCAGTTGCATTTTCTACAGAAAGAGTGTTCAGATCTGCTCAATCAAAAGTATGGTTTAACTCTGTTAGCTGAATGCACAGATCAGAGAGAAGTTTCACAGAATGATTCTGTGTAGTTTATATTTGGAGACATTCCTTTTTCCACTATTACCCTCTTAGCGCTCCGAATCTCCACTTGCATTTTCTACAGAAAGAGTGTTTCAGAACGGCTCAATCAAAACTAAGGTTCAACTCTTTTAGTTGAACAAACAGAACAGAAAGAAGTTTCACACAATTCTTCTGTGTAGTTTTTATTTGTAGACATTCTTTTTCCCAATATAGGCCTCCTAGCGCTCAGAATGTCCAATTGCAGTTTCTACAGAAAGAGTGTTTCAGAACGGCTCAATCAAAACTAAGGTTCAACTCTTTTAGTTGAACAAACAGAACAGAAAGTAGTTTCACACAATTCTTCTGTGTAGTTTTTATTTGTAGACATTCTTTTTCCCAGTATAGGCCTCCTAGCGCTCAGAATGTCCAATTGCAGTTTCTACAGAAAGAGTGTTTCAGAAAGGCTCAATCAAAAGTAAGGTTCAACTCTGTTAGTTGAATGCACAGAACAGAAAGAAGTTTCATACAATGCTTCTGTGTAGTTTATATTTGAACATATTCTTTTTTCCACTATTACCCACTTAGCGCTACGAATGTCCAGTTGCATTTTCTACAGACAGAGTGTTTCAAAACTGCTCAATCAAAAGTTTGGTTTAACTCTGTTAGCTGAATGCTCAGATCAGAAAGATGTTTCACACAATGCTTCTATGTAGTTTATATTTGAATATATTCCTTTTTCCACTACTACGCTCTTAGCGCTCAAAATGTCCAGTTGCATTTTCTACAGAAAGAGTGTTCAGATCTGCTCAATCAAAAGTATGGTTTAACTCTGTTAGCTGAATGCACAGATCAGAAAGAAGTTTCACCGAATGATTCTGTGTAGTTTATATTTGAAGACATTCCTTTTTCCACTATTACCCTCTTAGCGCTCCGAATCTACACTTGCATTTTCTACAAAAAGAGTGTTTCATAACTGCTCAATCAAAAATATGCTTTATCTCTGTTAACTGAATTTACAGATCAGAAATAAGTTTCACAGAATGCATCTGTGTAGTTTTTATTTGAAGATATTCTTTTTCTCAATGTAGGCCTCTTAGCGCTTAGCATGTCCAATTGCAGTTTCTACAGAAAGAGTGTTTCAGAACGGCTCAATCAAAAGTAAGGTTCAACTCTGTTAGTTGAATGCACAGAACAGAAAGAATTTTCACAGAATGCTACTGTGTAGTTTATATTTGAATATATTCCTTTTTCCACTATTACCCTCTTAGCGCTCCGAATGTCCACTTGCATTTTCTACAGAAAGAGTGTTCAGAACTGCGCAATCAAAAGTATGGTTTAACTCTGTTAGCTTAATGAACATATCAGAAATAAGTTTCACACAATGCTTCTGTGTAGTTTTTATTTGAAGATATTATTTTTCCCAATAGAGGCCTCTTAGCGCTCAGAATGTCCAATTGCAGTTTCTACAGAAAGAGTGTTTCAGAAAGGCTCAATCAAAAGTAAGGTTCAACTCTGTTAGTTGAATGCACAGAACAGAAAGAAGTTTCACACAATGCTTCTGTGTAGTTTATATTTGAACATATTTTTTTTCCACTATTACCCACTTAGCGCTACGAATGTCCAGTTGCATTTTCTACAGACAGAGTGTTTCAAAACTGCTCTATTAAAAGTATGGTTTAACTCTGTTAGCTGAATGCTCAGATCAGAAAGAAGTTTCACAGAATGCTTCTGTGTAGGTTATATTTGAATATATTCCTTTTTCCACTAGTACTCTCTTAGCGCTCCAAATGTCCAGTTGCATCTTCTACAGAAAGAGTGTTCAGATCTGCTCAATCAAAAGTATGGTTTAACTCTGTTAGCTGAATGCACAGATCAGAAAGAAGTTTCACAGAATGATTCCGTGTAGTTTATATTTGGAGACATTCCTTTTTCCACTATTACCCTCTTAGCGCTCCGAATCTCCACTTGCATTTTCTACAGAAAGAGTGTTTCAGAACGGCTCAATCAAAACTAAGGTTCAACTCTTTTAGTTGAACAAACAGAACAGAAAGACGTTTCACACAATTCTTCTGTGTAGTTTTTATTTGTAGACATTCTTTTTCCCAATATAGGCCTCCTAGCGCTCAGAATGTCCAATTGCAGTTTCTACAGAAAGAGTGTTTCAGAACGGCTCAATCAAAAGTAAGGTTCAACTCTGTTAGTTGAATGCACAGAACAGAAAGAAGTTTCATACAATGCTTCTGTGTAGTTTATATTTGAACATATTCTTTTTTCCACTATTACCCACTTAGCGCTACGAATGTCCAGTTGCATTTTCTACAGACAGAGTGTTTCAAAACTGCTCAATCAAAAGTATGGTTTAACTCTGTTAGCTGAATGCTCAGATCCGAAAGAAGTTTCACAGAATGCTTCTGTGTTGTTTATATTTGAATATATTCCTTTTTCCACTACTACGCTCTTAGCGCTCCAAATGTCCAGTTGCATTATCTACAGAAAGAGTGTTCTGATCTGCTCAATCAAAAGTATGGTTTAACTCTGTTAGCTGAATGCACAGATCAGAAAGAAGTTTCACCGAATGATTCTGTGTAGTTTATATTTGAAGACATTCCTTTTTCCAGTATTACCCACTTAGCGCTCCGAATCTCCACTTGCATTTTCTACAAAAAGAATCTTTCATAACTGTTCAATCAAAAATATGTTTTATCTCTGTTAACTGAATTTACAGATCAGAAATAAGTTTCACAGAATGCATCTGTGTAGTTTTTATTTGAAGATATTCTTTTTCCCAATGTAGGCCTCTTAGCGCTTAGCATGTCCAATTGCAGTTTCTACAGAAAGAGTGTTTCAGAAAGGCTCAATCAAAAGTAAGGTTCAACTCTGTTAGTTGAATGCACAGAACAGAAAGAATTTTCACAGAATGCTACTGTGTAGTTTATATTTGAATATATTCCTTTTTCCACTATTACCCTCTTAGCGCTCCGAATGTCCACTTGCATTTTCTACAGAAAGAGTGTTCAGAACTGCGCAATCAAAAGTATGGTTTAACTCTGTTAGCTTAGTGAACATATCAGAAATATGTTTCACACAATGCTTCTGTGTAGTTTTTATTTGAAGATATTATTTTTCCCAATATAGGCCTCTTAGCGCTCAGAATGTCCAATTGCAGTTTCTACAGAAAGAGTGTTTCAGAAAGGCTCAATCAAAAGTAAGGTTCAACTCTGTTAGTTGAATGCACAGAACAGAAAGAAGTTTCATACAATGCTTCTGTGTAGTTTATATTTGAACGTATTCTTTTTTCCACTATTACCCACTTAGCGCTACGAATGTCCAGTTGCATTTTCTACAGACAGAGTGTTTCAAAACTGCTCAATCAAAAGTATGGTTTAACTCTGTTAGCTGAATGCTCAGATCAGAAAGAAGTTTCACAGAATGCTTCTGTGTAGTTTATATTTGAATATATTCCTTTTTCCACTACTACTCCCTTAGCGCTCCAAATGTCCAGTTGCATTTTCTACAGAAAGAGTGTTCAGATCTGCTCAATCAAAAGTATGTTTTAACTCTGTTAGCTGAATGCACAGATCAGAAGGAAGTTTCACACAATAATTCTGTGTAGTTTATATTTGGAGACATTCCTTTTTCCACTATTACCCTCTTAGCGCTCCGAAACACCACTTGCATTTTCTACAGAAAGAGTGCTTCAGAACGGCTCAATCAAAACTAAGGTTCAACTCTTTTAGTTGAACAAACAGAACAGAAAGTAGTTTCACACAATTCTTCTGTGTAGTTTTTATTTGTAGACATTCTTTTTCCCAATATAGGCCTCCTAGCGCTCAGAATGTCCAATTGCAGTTTCTACAGAAAGAGTGTTTCAGAAAGGCTCAATCAAAAGTAAGGTTCAACTCTGTTAGTTGAATGCACAGAACAGAAAGAAGTTTCATACAATGCTTCTGTGTAGTTTATATTTGAACATATTCTTTTTTCCACTATTACCCACTTAGCACTATGAATGTCCATTTGCATTTTCTACAGACAGAGTGTTTCAAAGCTGCTCAATCAAAAGTATGGTTTAACTCTGTTAGCTGAATGCTCAGATCAGAAAGAAGTTTCACAGAATGCTTCTGTGTAGTTTATATTTGAATATATTCCTTTTTCCACTAGTACTCTCTTAGCGCTCCAAATGTCCAGTTGCATTTTCTACAGAAAGAGTGTTCAGATCTGCTCAATCAAAAGTATGGTTTAACTCTGTTAGCTGAATGCACAGATCAGAAAGAATTTTCACAGAATGATACTGTGTAGTTTATATTTGGAGACATTCCTTTTTCCACTGTTACCCTCTTAGCGCTCCGAATCTCCACTTGCATTTTCTACAGAAAGAGTGTTTCAGAACGGCTCAATCAAAACTAAGTTTCAAATCTTTTAGTTGAACAAACAGAACAGAAAGCAGTTTCATAAAATTCTTCTGTGTAGTTTTTATTTGTAGACATTCTTTTTCCCAATATAGGCCTCCTAGCGCTCAGAATGTCCAATTTCAGTTTCTACAGAAAGAGTATTTCAGAACGGCTCAATCAAAAGTAAGGTTCAACTCTGTTAGTTGAATGCACAGAACAAAAAGAAGTTTCATACAATGCTTCTGTGTAGTTTATATTTGAACATATTCTTTTTTCCACTATTACCCACTTAGCTCTACGAATGTCCAGTTGCATTTTCTACAGACAGACTGTTTCAAATCTGCTCAATCAAAAGTATGGTTTAACTCTGTTAGCTGAATGCTCACATCAGAAAGAAGTTTCACAGAATGCTTCTGTGTAGTTTATATTTGAATATATTCCTTTTTCCACTACTACGCTCTTAGCGCTCCAAATGTCCAGTTGCATTTTCTACAGAAAGAATGTTCAGATCTGCTCAATCAAAAGTATGGTTTAAAACTGTTAGCTGAATGCACAGATCAGAAAGAAGTTTCACCGAATGATTCTGTGTTGTTTATATTTGAAGACATTCCTTTTTCCACTATTACCCTCTTAGCGCTCCGAATCTCCACTTGCATTTTCTACAAAAAGAGTGTTTCATAACTGCTCAATCAAAAATATGCTTTATCTCTGTTAACTGAATTTACAGATCAGAAATAAGTTTCACAGAATGCATCTGTGTAGTTTTTATTTGAAGATATTCTTTTTCCCAATGTAGGCCTCTTAGCGCTTAGCATGTCCAATTGCAGTTTCTACAGAAAGAGTGTTTCAGAACGGCTCAATCAAAAGTAAGGTTCAACTCTGTTAGTTGAATGCACAGAACAGAAAGAATTTTCACAGAATGCTACTGTGTAGTTTATATTTGAATATATTCCTTTTTCCACTATTACCCTCTTAGCGCTCCGAATGTCCACTTGCATTTTCTACAGAAAGAGTGTTCAGAACTGCGCAATCAAAAGTATGGTTTAACTCTGTTAGCTTAATGAACATATCAGAAATAAGTTTCACACAATGCTTCTGTGTAGTTTTTATTTGAAGATATTATTTTTCCCAATAGAGGCCTCTTAGCGCTCAGAATGTCCAATTGCAGTTTCTACAGAAAGAGTGTTTCAGAAAGGCTCAATCAAAAGTAAGGTTCAACTCTGTTAGTTGAATGCACAGAACAGAAAGAAGTTTCATACAATGCTTCTGTGTAGTTTATATTTGAACATATTCTTTTTTCCACTATTACCCACTTAGCGCTACGAATGTCCAGTTGCATTTTCTACAGACAGAGTGTTTCAAAACTGCTCAATCAAAAGTATGGTTTAACTCTGTTAGCTGAATGCTCAGATAAGAAAGAAGTTTCACAGAATGCTTCTGTGTAGTTTATATTTGAATATATTCCTTTTTCCACTAGTACTCTCTTAGCGCTCCAAATGTCCAGTTGCATTTTCTACAGAAAGAGTGTTCAGATCTGCTCAATCAAAATTATGGTTTAACCCTGTTAGCTGAATGCACAGATCAGAAAGAAGTTTCACAGAATGATTCTGTGTAGTTTATATTTGGAGACATTCCTTTTTCCACTATTACCCTCTTAGCGCTCAGAATCTAAACTTGCATTTTCTACAGAAAGAGTGTTTCAGAACGGCTCAATCAAAACTAAGGTTCAACTCTTTTAGTTGAACAAACAGAACAGAAAGAAGTTTCACACAATTCTTCTGTGTAGTTTTTATTTGTAGACATTCTTTTTCCCAATATAGGCCTCCTAGCGCTCAGAATGTCCAATTGCAGTTTCTACAGAAAGAGTGTTTCAGAACGGCTCAATCAAAAGTAAGGTTCAACTCTGTTAGTTGAATGCACAGAACAGAAAAATGTTTCATACAATGATTCTGTGTAGTTTATATTTGAACATATTCTTTTTTCCACTATTACCCACTTAGCGCTACGAATGTCCAGTTGCATTTTCTACAGACAGACTGTTTCAAAACTGCTCAATCAAAAGTATGGTTTAACTCTGTTAGCTGAATGCTCAGATCAGAAAGAAGTTTCACACAATGCTTCTGTGTAGTTTATATTTGAATATATTCCTTTTTCCACTACTACGCTCTTAGCGCTCCAAATGTCCAGTTGCATTTTCTACAGAAAGAGTGTTCAGATCTGCTCAATCAAAAGTATGGTTTAACTCTGTTAGCTGAATGCACAGATCAGAAAGAAGTTTCAACGAATGATTCTGTGTTGTTTATATTTGGAGACATTCCTTTTTCCACTATTACCCTCTTAGCGCTCCGAATCTCCACTTGCATTTTCTACAGAAAGAGTGTTTCAGAACGGCTCAATCAAAACTAAGGTTCAACTCTTTTAGTTGAACAAACAGAACAGAAAGAAGTTTCACACAATTCTTCTGTGTAGTTTTTATTTGTAGACATTCTTTTTCCCAATATAGGCCTCCTAGCGCTCAGAATGTCCAATTGCAGTTTCTACAGAAAGAGTATTTCAGAACGGCTCAATCAAAAGTAAGGTTCAACTCTGTTAGTTGAATGCACAGAACAGAAAGAAGTTTCATACAATGCTTCTGTGTAGTTTATATTTGAACATATTCTTTTTTCCACTATGACCCACTTAGCGCTACGAATGTCCAGTTGCATTTTCTACAGACAGACTGTCTCAAAACTGCTCAATCAAAAGTATGGTTTAACTCTGTTAGCTGAATGCTCAGATCAGAAAGAAGTTTCACAGAATGCTTCTGTGTAGTTTATATTTGAATATATTCCTTTTTCCACTACAACGCTCTTAGCGCTCCAAATGTCCAGTTGCATTTTCTACAGAAAGAATGTTCAGATCTGCTCAATCAAAAGTATGGTTTAACTCTGTTAGCTGAATGCACAGATCAGAAAGAAGTTTCACCGAATGATTCTGTGTTGTTTATATTTGAAGACATTCCTTTTTCCACTATAACCCTCTTAGCGCTTCGAATCTCCACTTGCATTTTCTACAAAAAGAGTGTTTCATAACTGCTCAATCAAAAATATGTTTTATCTCTGTTAACTGAATTTACAGATCAGAAATAAGTTTCACAGAATGCATCTGTGTAGTTTTTATTTGAAGATATTCTTTTTCCCAATGTAGGCCTCTTAGCGCTTAGCATGTCCAATTGCAGTTTCTACAGAAAGAGTGTTTCCGAACGGCTCAATCAAAAGTAACGTTCAACTCTGTTAGTTGAATGCACAGAACAGAAAGAATTTTCACAGAATGCTACTGTGTAGTTTATATTTGAATATATTCCTTTTTCCACTATTACCCTCTTAGCGCTCGGAATGACCACTTGCATTTTCTACAGAAAGAGTGTTCAGAACTGCGCAATCAAAAGTATGGTTTAACTCTGTTAGCTTAATGAACATATCAGAAATAAGTTTCACACAATGCTTCTGTGTAGTTTTTATTTGAAGATATTATTTTTCCCAATAGAGGCCTCTTAGCGCTCAGAATGTCCAATTGCAGTTTCTACAGAAAGAGTGTTTCAGAAAGGCTCAATCAAAAGTAAGGTTCAACTCTGTTAGTTGAATGCACAGAACAGAAAGAAGTTTCATACAATGCTTCTGTGTAGTTTATATTTGAACATATTCTTTTTTCCACTATTACCCACTTAGCGCTACGAATGTCCAGTTGCATTTTCTACAGACAGAGTGTTTCAAAACTGCTCAATCAAAAGGATGGTTTAACTCTGTTAGCTGAATGCTCAGATCAGAAAGAAGTTTCACAGAATGCTTCTGTGTAGTTTATATTTGAATATATTCCTTTTTCCACTACTACGCTCTTAGCGCTCCAAATGTCCAGTTGCATTTTCTACAGAAAGAGTGTTCAGATCTGCTCAATCAAAAGTATGGTTTAACTCTGTTAGCTGAAAGCACAGATCAGAAAGAAGTTTCACAGAATGATTCTGTGTAGTTTATATTTGGGGACATTCCTTTTTCCACTATTACCCTCTTAGCGCTCCGAATCTCCACTTGCATTTTCTACAGAAAGAGTGTTTCAGAACGGCTCAATCAAAACTAAGGTTCAACTCTTTTAGTTGAACAAACAGAACAGAAAGATGTTTCACACAATTCTTCTGTGTAGTTTTTATTTGTAGACATTCTTTTTCCCAATACAGGCCTCCTAGCGCTCAGAATGTCCAATTGCAGTTTCTACAGAAAGAGTGTTTCAGAAAGGCTCAATCAAAAGTAAGGTTCAACTCTGTTAGTTGAATGCACAGAACAGAAAAAAGTTTCATACAATGCTTCTGTGTAGTTTATATTTGAACATATTCTTTTTTCCACTATTACCCACTTAGCGCTACGAATGTCCAGTTGCATTTTCTACAGACAGAGTGTTTCAAAACTGCTCAATCAAAAGTACGGTTTAACTCTCTTAGCTGAATGCTCAGATCAGAAAAAAGTTTCACAGAATGCTTCTGTGTAGTTTATATTTGAATATATTCCTTTTTCCACTACTACGCTCTTAGCGCTCCAAATGTCCAGTTGCATTTTCTACAGAAAGAGTGTTCAGATCTGCTCAATCAAAAGTATGGTTTAACTCTGTTAGCTGAATGCACAGATCAGAAAGAAGTTTCACCGAATGATTCTGTGTAGTTTATATTTGAAGACATTACTTTTTCCACTATTACCCTCTTAGCGCTCCGAATCTCCACTTGCATTTTCTACAAAAAGAGTGTTTCATAACTGCTCAATCAAAAATATGCTTTATCTCTGTTAACTGAATTTACAGATCAGAAATAAGTTTCACAGAATGCATCTGTGTAGTTTTTATTTGAAGATATTCTTTTTCCCAATGTAGGCCTCTTAGCGCTTAGCATGTCCAATTGCAGTTTCTACAGAAAGAGTGTTTCAGAACGGCTCAATCAAAAGTAAGGTTCAACTCTGTTAGTTGAATGCACAGAACAGAAAGAATTTTCACAGAATGCTACTGTGTAGTTTATATTTGAATATATTCCTTTTTCCACTATTACCCTCTTAGCGCTCCGAATGTCCACTTGCATTTTCTACAGAAAGAGTGTTCAGAACTGCGCAATCAAAAGTATGGTTTAACTCTGTTAGCTTAATGAACATATCAGAAATAAGTTTCACACAATGCTTCTGTGTAGTTTTTATTTGAAGATATTATTTTTCCCAATAGAGGCCTCTTAGCGCTCAGAATGTCCAATTGCAGTTTCTACAGAAAGAGTGTTTCAGAAAGGCTCAATCAAAAGTAAGGTTCAACTCTGTTAGTTGAATGCACAGAACAGAAAGAAGTTTCATACAATGCTTCTGTGTAGTTTATATTTGAACATATTCTTTTTTCCACTATTACCCACTTAGCGCTACGAATGTCCAGTTGCATTTTCTACAGACAGAGTGTTTCAAAACTGCTCAATCAAAAGTATGGTTTAACTCTGTTAGCTGAATGCTCAGATCAGAAAGAAGTTTCACAGAATGCTTCTGTGTAGCTTATATTTGAATATATTCCTTTTTCCACTACTACTCTCTTAGCGCTCCAAATGTCCAGTTGCATTTTCTACAGAAAGAGTGTTCAGATCTGCTCAATCAAAAGTATGTTTTAACTCTGTTAGCTGAATGCACAGATCAGAAAGAAGTTTCACAGAATGATTCTGTGTAGTTTATATTTGGGGACATTCCTTTTTCCACTATTACCCTCTTAGCGCTCCGAATCTCCACTTGCATTTTCTACAGAAAGAGTGTTTCAGAACGGCTCAATCAAAACTAAGGTTCAACTCTTTTAGTTGAACAAACAGAACAGAAAGGTGTTTCACACAATTCTTCTGTGTAGTTTTTATTTGTAGACATTCTTTTTCCCAATACATGCCTCCTAGCACTCAGAATGTCCAATTGCAGTTTATACAGAAAGAGTGTTTCAGAACGGCTCAATCAAAAGTAAGGTTCAACTCTGTTAGTTGAATGCACAGAACAGAAAAAAGTTTCATACAATGATTCTGTGTAGTTTATATTTGAACATATTCTTTTTTCCACTATTACCCACTTAGCGCTACGAATGTCCAGTTGCATTTTCTACAGACAGACTGTTTCAAAACTGCTCAATCAAAAGTATGGTTTAACTCTGTTAGCTGAATGCTCAGATCAGAAAGAAGTTTCACACAATGCTTCTGTGTAGTTTATATTTGAATATATTCCTTTTTCCACTACTACGCTCTTAGCGCTCCAAATGTCCAGTTGCATTTTCTACAGAAAGAGTGTTCAGATCTGCTCAATCAAAAGTATGGTTTAACTCTGTTAGCTGAATGCACAGATCAGAAAGAAGTTTCACCGAATGATTCTGTGTTGTTTATATTTGAAGACATTCCTTTTTCCACTATTACCCTCTTAGCGCTCCGAATCTCCACTTGCATTTTCTACAAAAAGAGTGTTTCATAACTGCTCAATCAAAAATATGTTTTATCTCTGTTAACTGAATTTACAGATCAGAAATAAGTTTCACAGAATGCATCTGTGTAGTTTTTATTTGAAGATATTCTTTTTCCCAATGTAGGCCTCTTAGCGCTTAGCATGTCCAATTGCAGTTTCTACAGAAAGAGTGTTTCAGAACGGCTCAATCAAAAGTAAGGTTCAACTCTGTTAGTTGAATGCACAGAACAGAAAGAATTTTCACAGAATGCTACTGTGTAGTTTATATTTGAATATATTCCTTTTTCCACTATTACCCTCTTAGCGCTCCGAATGTCCACTTGCATTTTCTACAGAAAGAGTGTTCAGAACTTCGCAATCAAAAGTATGGTTTAACTCTGTTAGCTTAATGAACATATCAGAAATAAGTTTCACACAATGCTTCTGTGTAGTTTTTATTTGAAGATATTATTTTTCCCAATAGAGGCCTCTTAGCGCTCAGAATGTCCAATTGCAGTTTCTACAGAAAGAGTGTTTCAGAAAGGCTCAATCAAAAGTAAGGTTCAACTCTGTTAGCTGAATGAACAGATCAGAAAGAAGTTTCATACAATGCTTCTGTGTAGTTTATATTTGAACATATTCTTTTTTCCACTATTACCCACATAGCGCTACGAATGTCCAGTTGCATTTCCTACAGACAGAGTGTTTCAAAACTGCTCAATCAAAAGTATGGTTTAACTCTGTTAGCTGATTGCACAGATCAGAAAGAAGTTTCACCGAATGATTCTGTGTAGTTTATATTTGGGGACATTCCTTTTTCCACTATTACCCTCTTAGCGCTCCGAATCTCCACTTGCATTTTCTACAGAAAGAGTGTTTCAGAACGTCTCAATCAAAAGTATGGTTTAACTCTGTTAGCTGAATGCTCAGATCAGAAAGAAGTTTCACACAATGCTTCTGTGTAGTTTATATTTGAATATATTCCTTTTTCCACTACTACGCTCTTAGCGCTCCAAATGTCCAGTTGCATTTTCTACAGAAAGAGTGTTCAGATCTGCTCAATCAAAAGTATGGTTTAACTCTGTTAGCTGAATGCACAGATCAGAAAGAAGTTTCACCGAATGATTCTGTGTAGTTTATATTTGAAGACATTCCTTTTTCCACTATTACCCTCTTAGGGCTCCGAAACTCCACTTGCATTTTCTACAAAAAGAGTGTTTCATAACTGCTCAATCAAAAATATGTTTTATCTCTGTTAACTGAATTTACAGATCAGAAATAAGTTTCACAGAATGCATCTGTGTAGTTTTTATTTGAAGATATTCTTTTTCCCAATGTAGGCCTCTTAGCGCTTAGCATGTCCAATTGCAGTTTCTACAGAAAGAGTGTTTCAGAACGGCTCAATCAAAAGTAAGGTTCAACTCTGTTAGTTGAATGCACAGAACAGAAAGAATTTTCACAGAATGCTACTGTGTAGTTTATATTTGAATATATTCCTTTTTCCACTATTACCCTCTTAGCGCTCCGAATGTCCACTTGCATTTTCTACAGAAAGAGTGTTCAGAACTGCGCAATCAAAAGTATGGTTTAACTCTGTTAGCTTAATGAACATATCAGAAATAAGTTTCACACAATGCTTCTGTGTAGTTTTTATTTGAAGATATTATTTTTCCCAATAGAGGCCTCTTAGCGCTCAGAATGTCCAATTGCAGTTTCTACAGAAAGAGTGTTTCAGAAAGGCTCAATCAAAAGTAAGGTTCAACTCTGTTAGCTGAATGCACAGATCAGAAAGAAGTTTCATACAATGCTTCTGTGTAGTTTATATTTGAACATATTCTTTTTTCCACTATTACCCACATAGCGCTACGAATGTCCAGTTGCATTTCCTACAGACAGAGTGTTTCAAAACTGCTCAATCAAAAGTATGGTTTAACTCTGTTAGCTGATTGCACAGATCAGAAAGAAGTTTCACCGAATGATTCTGTGTAGTTTATATTTGGGGACATTACTTTTTCCACTATTACCCTCTTAGCGCTCCGAATCTCCACTTGCATTTTCTACAGAAAGAGTGTTTCAGAACGGCTCAATCAAAAGTATGGTTTAACTCTGTTAGCTGAATGCTCAGATCAGAAAGAAGTTTCACACAATGCTTCTGTGTAGTTTATATTTGAATATATTCCTTTTTCCACTACTACGCTCTTAGCGCTCCAAATGTCCAGTTGCATTTTCTACAGAAAGAGTGTTCAGATCTGCTCAATCAAAAGTATGGTTTAACTCTGTTAGCTGAATGCACAGATCAGAAAGAAGTTTCACCGAATGATTCTGTGTAGTTTATATTTGAAGACATTCCTTTTTCCACTATTACCCTCTTAGGGCTCCGAAACTCCACTTGCATTTTCTACAAAAAGAGTGTTTCATAACTGATCAATCAAAAATATGCTTTATCTCTGTTAACTGAATTTACAGATCAGAAATAATTTTCACAGAATGCATCTGTGTAGTTTTTATTTGAAGATATTCTTTTTCCCAATGTAGGCCTCTTAGCGCTTAGCATGTCCAATTGCAGTTTCTACAGAAAGAGTGTTTCAGAACGGCTCAATCAAAAGTAAGGTTCAACTCTGTTAGTTGAATGCACAGAACAGAAAGAATTTTCACAGAATGCTACTGTGTAGTTTATATTTGAATATATTCCTTTTTCCACTATTACCCTCTTAGCGCTCCGAATGTCCACTTGCATTTTCTACAGAAAGAGTGTTCAGAACTGCGCAATCAAAAGTATGGTTTAACTCTGTTAGCTTAATGAACATATCAGAAATAAGTTTCACACAATGCTTCTGTGTAGTTTTTATTTGAAGATATTATTTTTCCCAATAGAGGCCTCTTAGCGCTCAGAATGTCCAATTGCAGTTTCTACAGAAAGAGTGTTTCAGAAAGGCTCAATCAAAAGTAAGGTTCAACTCTGTTAGTTGAATGCACAGAACAGAAAGAAGTTTCATACAATGCTTCTGTGTAGTTTATATTTGAACATATCCTTTTTTCCACTATTCCCCACTTAGCGCTACGAATGTCCAGTTGCATTTTCTACAGACAGAGTGTTTCAAAACTGCTCAATCAAAAGTATGGTTTAACTCTGTTAGCTGAATGATCAGATCAGAAAGAAGTTTCACAGAATGCTTCTGTGTTGTTTATATTTGAATATATTCCTTTTTCCACTACTACGCTCTTAGCGCTCCAAATGTCCAGTTGCATTTTCTACAGAAAGAGTGTTCTGATCTGCTCAATCAAAATTATGGTTTAACTCTGTTAGCTGAATGCACAGATCAGAAAGAAGATTCACCGAATGATTCTGTGTAGTTTATATTTGAAGACATTCCTTTTTCCACTATTACCCTCTTAGCGCTCCGAATCTCCACTTGCATTTTCTACAAAAAGAATCTTTCATAACTGCTCAATCAAAAATATGTTTTATCTCTGTTAACTGAATTTACAGATCAGAAATAAGTTTCACAGAATGCATCTTTGTAGTTTTTATTTGAAGATATTCTTTTTCCCAATGTAGGCCTCTTAGCGCTTAGCATGTCCAATTGCAGTTTCTACAGAAAGAGTGTTTCAGAACGGCTGAATCAAAAGTAAGGTTCAACTCTGTTATTTGAATGCACAGAACGGAAAGAATTTTCACAGAATGCTACTGTGTAGTTTATATTTGAATATATTCCTTTTTCCACTATTACCCTCTTAGCGCTCCGAATGTCCACTTGCATTTTCTACAGAAAGAGTGTTCAGAACTGCGCAATCAAAAGTATGGTTTAACTCTGTTAGCTTAATGAACATATCAGAAATAAGTTTCACACAATGCTTCTGTGTAGTTTTTATTTGAAGATATTATTTTTCCCAATATAGGCCTCTTAGCGCTCAGAATGTCCAATTGCAGTTTCTACAGAAAGAGTGTTTCAGAAAGGCTCAATCAAAAGTAAGGTTCAACTCTGTTAGTTGAATGCACAGAACAGAAAGAAGTTTCATACAATGCTTCTGTGTAGTTTATATTTGAACGTATTCTTTTTTCCACTATTACCCACTTAGCGCTACGAATGTCCAGTTGCATTTTCTACAGACAGAGTGTTTCAAAACTGCTCAATCAAAAGTATGGTTTAACTCTGTTAGCTGAATGCTCAGATCAGAAAGAAGTTTCACAGAATGCTTCTGTGTAGTTTATATTTGAATATATTCCTTTTTCCACTACTACTCTCTTAGCGCTCCAAATGTCCAGTTGCATTTTCTACAGAAAGAGTGTTCAGATCTGCTCAATCAAAAGTATGGTTTAACTCTGTTAGCTGAATGCACAGATCAGAAAGAAGTTTCACACAATAATTCTGTGTAGTTTATATTTGGAGACATTCCTTTTTCCACTATTACCCTCTTAGCGCTCCGAATCTCCACTTGCATTTTCTACAGAAAGAGTGTTTCAGAACGGCTCAATCAAAACTAAGGTTCAACTCTTTTAGTTGAACAAACAGAACAGAAAGTAGTTTCACACAATTCTTCTGTGTAGTTTTTATTTGTAGACATTCATTTTCCCAATATAGGCCTCCTAGCACTCAGAATGTCCAATTGCAGTTTCTACAGAAAGACGGTTTCAGAAAGGCTCAATCAAAAGTAAGGTTCAACTCTGTTAGTTGAATGCACAGAACAGAAAGAAATTTCATACAATGCTTCTGTGTAGTTTATATTTGAACGTATTCTTTTTTCCACTATTACCCACTTAGCGCTACGAATGTCCAGTTGCATTTTCTACAGACAGACTGTTTCAAAACTGCTCAATCAAAAGTATGGTTTAACTCTGTTAGCTGAATGCTCAGATCAGAATGATGTCTCACAGAATGCTTCTGTGTAGTTTATATTTGAATATATTCCTTTTTCCACTACTACGCTCTTAGCGCTCCAAGTGTCCAGTTGCATTTTCTACAGAAAGAATGTTCAGATCGGCTCAATCAAAAGTATGGTTTAACTCTGTTAGCTGAATGCACAGATCAGAAAGAAGTTTCACCGAATGATTCTGTGTTGTTTATATTTGAAGATATTCCTTTTTCCACTATTACCCTCTTAGCGCTCCGAATCTCCACTTGCATTTACTACAGAAAGAGTGTTTCAGAACGGATCAATCAAAACTAAGGTTCAACTCTTTTAGTTGAATGAACAGAACAGAAAGAAGTTTCACATAATGCTTCTGTGTAGTTTTCATTTGTAGATATTCTTTTTCCCAATATAGTCCTCTTAGAGCTCAGAATGTCCAATTGCAGTTTCTACAGAAAGAGTGTTTCAGAACGGCTCAATCAAAGTAAGGTTCAACCGTGGTAGTTGAATGCACAGAACAGAAAGAAGTTTCACAGAATGCTTCTGTGTAGTTTATATTTGAATATATTCCTTTTTCCACTATTACCATCTTAGCGCTCCGAATGTCCACTTGCATTTTCTACAGAAAGAGTGTTCTGAACTTCGCAATCAAAAGTATGGTTTAACTCTGTTAGCTGAATGCACATATCAGAAATAAGTTTCAAACAATGCTTCTGTGTAGTTTTTATTTGAAGATATTATTTTTCCCAATATAGGCCTCTTAACGCCCAGAATGTCCAATTGCTGTTTCTACAGAAAGAGTGTTTCAGAACGGCTCAATCAAAAGTAAGGTTCAACTCTGTTAGTTGAATGCACAGAACAGAAAGAAGTTTCACACAATGCTTCTGTGTAGTTTATATTTGAACATATTCTTTTTTCCACTACTACACTCTTAGCACTCCAAATGTCCAGTTGCATTTTCTACAGAAAGAGTGTTCAGATCTGCTCAATGAAAAGTATGTTTTAACTCTGTTAGCAGAATGCACAGATCAGAAAGAAGTTTCACAGAATGATTCTGTGTAGTTTATATTTGAAGACATTCCTTTTTCCACTATTACCCTCTTAGCGCTCCAAATCTCCACTTGCATTTTCTACAGAAAGAGTGTTTCAGAATGGCTCAATCAAAACTAAGGTTCAACTCTTTTAGTTGAATGAACAGAACAGAAAGTAGTTTCACAGAATAGTTCTGTGTAGTTTTTATTTGTAGACATTCTTTTTCCCAATATAGGAATCTTAGCGCTCAGAATGTCCATTTGCATTTTCTACAGAAAGAGTGTTTCAGAACGGCTCAATCAAAAGTAAGGTTCAACTCTGTTTGTTGAATGCAGAGAACAGAAAGAAGTTTCATACAATGCTTCTGTGTAGTTTATATTTGAACATATTCTTTTTTCCACTATTACCCACTTAGCGCTACGAATGTCCAGTTGCATTTTCTACAGACAGAGTGTTTCAAAACTGCTCAATCGAAAGTATGGTTTAACTCTGTTAGCTGAATGCTCAGATCAGAAAGAAGTTTCACAGAATGCTTCTGTGTAGTTTATATTTGAATATATTCCTTTTTCCACTACTACGCTCTTAGCGCTCCAATTGTCCAGTTGCATTTTCTACAGAAAGAGTGTTCAGATCTGATCAATCAAAAGTATGGTTTAACTCTGTTAGCTGAATGCACAGATCAGAAAGAAGTTTCATAGAATGATTCTGTGTAGTTTATATTTGAAGACATTCCTTTTTCCACTATTACCCACTTAGCGCTCCGAATCTCCACTTGCATTTTCTACAGAAAGAGTGTTTCAGAACGGCTCAATCAAAACTAAGATTCAACTCTTTTAGTTGAATGAACTGAACAGAAAGGAGTTTCACAGAATGCTTCTGTGTAGTTTTTATTTGTAGATATTCTTTTTCCCAATATAGGCCTCTTAGCGCTCAGAATGTCCAATTGCAGTTTCTACAGAAAGAGTGTTTCAGAACGGCTCAATCAAAAGTAAGGTTCAACCCTGGTAGTTGAATGCACAGAACAGAAAGAATTTTCACAGAATGCTTCTGTGTAGTTTATATTTGAATATATTCCTTTTTCCACTATTACCCTCTTAGCGCTCCGAATGTCCACTTGCATTTTCTACAGAAAGTGTGTTCTGAACTGCGCAATCAAAAGTATGGTTTAACTCTGTTAGCTGAATGCACATATCAGAAACATGTTTCAAAAAATGCTTCTGTGTAGTTTTTATTTGAAGATATTATTTTTCCCAATATAGGCCTCTTAGCGCTCAGAATGTCCAATTGCAGTTTCTACAGAAAGAGTGTTTCAGAACGGCTCAATCAAATGTAAGGTTCAACTCTCTTAGTTGAATGCACAGAACAGAAAGAAGTTTCACGGAATGATTCTGTGTAGCATTTAGTTGAAGATACTCCTTTTTGGACTATTACCCACTTAGCGCTCCGAATATCCACTGGCAGTTTCTACACAAAGAGTGTTTCAGAACTGCTCCTTCAAAAGTAAGGCTCAACTCTGTTAGTTGAATGCGGAGAACAGAAAGGTGTTTCAGAGAATGCTTCTCTGTAGTTTTTAATTGGAGATATTCTTTTTCCTCTATTACAATCTTAGCGCTCCGAATGTCCACTTGCATTTTCTACAAAAAGAGAGTTTCATAACTGCTCAATCAAAAATATGGTTTAGCTCTGTTAACTGAATTTACAGATCAGAAATAAGTTTCACAGAATGCATCTGTGTAGTTTTTATTTGAAGATATTCTTTTTCCCAAAGTAGGCCTCTTAGCGCTTAGCATGTCCAATTGCAGTTTCTACAGAAAGAGTGTTTCAGAACGGCTCAATCAAAAGTAAGGTTCAACTCTGTTAGATGAATGCACAGAACAGAAAGAAGTTTCACAGAATGCTACCGTGTAGTTTATATTTGAATATATTCCTTTTTCCACTATTAACCTCTTAGCGCTCCGAATGTCCACTTGCCTTTTCTACGGAAAGAGTGTTCGGAACTGCGCAATCAAAAGTATGGTTTAACTCTGTAAGCTGAATGCACATATCAGAAATAAGTTTCACACAATTCTTCTGTGTAGTTTTTATTTGAAGATATTATTTTTCCCAATATAGGCCTCTTAGCGCTCAGAATGTCCAATTGCAGTTTCTACAGAAAGACGGTTTCAGAACGGCTCAATCAAAAGTAAGGTTCAACTCTGTTAGTTGAATGCACAGAACAGAAAGAAGTTTCATACAATGCTTCTGTGTAGTTTATATTTGAACATATTCTTTTTTCCACTATTACCCACTTAGCGCTACGAATGTCCAGTTGCATTTTCTACAGACAGTGTGTTTCAAAACTGCTCAATCAAAAGTATGGTTTAACTCTGTTAGCTGAATGCTCAGATCAGAAAGAAGTTTCACAGAATGCTTCTGTGTAGTTTATATTTGAATATATTCCTTTTTCCACTACTACCCTCTTAGCGCTCCAAAAGTCCAGTTGCATTATCTACAGAAAGAGTGTTCAGATCTGCTCAATCAAAAGTATGGTTTAACTCTGTTAGCTGAATGCACAGATCAGAAAGAATTTTCACAGAATGATTCTGTGTAGTTTATATTTGAAGACATTCCTTTTTCCACTATTAACCTCTTAGCGCTCCGAATCTCCACTTGCATTTTCTACAAAAAGAGTGTTTCAGAACGGCTCAATCAAAACTAAGGTTCACCTCCTTTAGTTGAATGAACAGAACAGAAAGAAGTTTCACAGAATGCTTCTGTGTAGTTTTTATTTGTAGATATTCTTTTTCCCAATATAGGCCTCTTAGTGCTCAGAATGTCCAATTGCAGTTTCTACAGAAAGAGTGTTTCAGAACGGCTCAATCAAAAGTAAGTTTCAACTCTCGTAGTTGAATGCACAGAACACAAAGAAGTTTCACAGAATGCTTCTGTGTAGATTATATTTGAATATATTCCTTTTTCCACTATTACCCTCCTAGCGCTCCGAATGTCCACTTGCATTTTCTACAGAAAGAGTGTTCTGAACTGCGCAATCAAAAGTATGGTTTAACTCTGTTAGCTGAATGCACATATCAGAAATAAGTTTCAAACAATGATTCTGTGTAGTTTTTATTTGAAGATATTATTTTTCCCAATATATGCCTCTTAACGCTCAGAATGTCCAATTGCAGTTCCTAGAGATAGTGTGTTTCAGAACGGCTCAATCAAATGTAAGGTACAACTCTCTTAGTTGAATGCACAGAACAGAAAGAAGTTTCACAGAATGCTTCTGTGTAGTATTTAGTTGAAGATACTCCTTTTTGGACTATTACCCACTTAGCGCTCCGAATATCCACTGGCAGTTTCTACACAAAGAGTGTTTCAGAACTGCTCCTTCAAAAGTAAGGCTCAACACTGTTAGTTGAATGCTGAGAACAGAAAGGTGTTTCAGAGAATGCTTCTGTGTAGTTTTTAATTGGAGATATTACTTTTTCCTCTATTACAAACTTAGCGCTCCGAATGTCCACTTGCATTTTCTACAAAAAGGGTTTCATAACTGCTCAATCAAAAATATGGTTTAGCTCTGTTTACTGAATTTACAGATCAGAAATAAGTTTCACAGAATGCATCTGTGTAGCTTTTATTTGGAGATATTCTTTTTCACAATGTAGGCCTCTTAGCGCTTAGAATGTCCAATTGCATTTTCTACAGAAAGAGTGTTTCAGAACGGCTCAATCAAAAGTAAGGTTCAACACTGTTAGTTGAATGCACAGAACAGAAAGAAGTTTCACAGTATGCTACTGTGTAGTTTATATTTGAATATATTCCTTTTTCCACTATTACCCTCTTAGCGCTCCGAATGTCCACTTGCATTTTCTACAGAAAGAGAGTTCGGAACTGCGCAATCAAAAGTATGGTTTAACTCTGTTAGCTGAATGCACATATCAGAAATAAGTTTCACACAATGCTTCTGTGTACTTTTTATTTGAAGATATTATTTTTCCCAATATAGGCCTCTTAGCGCTCAGAATGTCCAATTGCAGTTTCTACAGAAAGAGTATTTCAGAACGGCTCAATCAAATGTAAGGTTCAACTCTCTTAGTTGAATGCACAGAACAGAAAGATGTTTCACAGAATGCTTCTGTGTAGTTTTTATTTGTAGATATTCTTTTTCCCAATATAGGCCTCTTAGTGCTCAGAATGTCCAATTGCAGTTTCTCCAGAAAGAGTGTTTCAGAACGGCTCAATCAAAAGTAGGGTTCAACACTGGTAGTTGAATGCACAGAACAGAAAGAAGTTTCACAGAATGCTTCTGTGTATTTTATATTTGAATATATTCTTTTTTCCACTATTACCCTCTTAGCGCTCCGAAAGTCCACTTGCCTTTTCTACGGAAAGAGTGTTCGCAACTGCGCTATCAAAAGTATGGTTTAACTCTGTTAGCTGAATGCACATATCAGAAATAAGTTTCACACGATGCTTCTGTGTAGTTTTTATTTGAAGATATTATTTTTCCCAATATAGGCCTCTTAGCGCTCAGAATGTCCAATTGCAGTTTCTACAGAAGGAGTGTTTCAGAACGGCTCAATCAAAAGTAAGGTTCAACTCTGTTAGTTGAATGCACAGAACAGAAAGAAGTTTCATACAATGCTTCTGTGTAGTTTATATTTGAACATATTTTTTTCCACTATTACCCACTTAGCGCTACGAATGTCCAGTTGCATTTTCTACAGACAGAGTGTTTCAAATCTGCTCTATCAAAAGTATCGTTTAACTCTGTTAGCTGAATGCTCAGATCAGAAAGAAGTTTCACAGAATGCTTCTGTGTAGTTTGTATTTGAATATATTCCTTTTTCCACTACTATCCTCTTAGCGCTCCAAATGTCCAGTTGCATTTTCTACAGAAAGAGTGTTCAGATCTGCTCAATCAAAAGTATGGTTTAACTCTGTTAGTTGAATGCACAGATCAGAAAGAAGTTTCACAGAATGATTCTGTGTAGTTGATATTTGAAGACATTCCTTTATCCACTATTACCCTCTTAGCGCTCCGAATCTCCACTTGCATTTTCTACAGAAAGAGTGTTTCAGAACGGCTCAGTCAAAACTAAGGTTCAACTCTTTTAGTTGAATGAACAGAACAGAAAGGAGTTTCACAGAATGCTTCTGTGTAGTTTTTATTTGTAGATATTCTTTTTCCCAATATAGGCCTCTTAGCGCTCAGAATGTCCAATTGCAGTTTCTTCACAAAGAGTGTTTCAGAACGGCTCAGTCAAAAGTAAGTTTCAACCCTGGTAGTTGAATGCACAGAACAGAAAGAAGTTTCACAGAATGCTTCTGTGTAGTATTTAGTTGAAGATACTCCTTTTTGGACTATTATCCACATAGCAATCCGAATATCCACTGGCAGTTTCTACACAAAGAGTGTTTCAGAACTGCACCTTCAAAAGTAAGTCTCAACTCTGTTAGTTGAATGCGGAGAACCGAAAGGGGTTTCAGAGAATGCTTCTGTGTAGTTTTTAATTGGAGATATTCCTTTTTCCTCTGTTACAATCTTAGCGCTCCGAATGTCCACTTGCATTTTCTACAAAAAGCGTGTTTCATAACTGCTCAATCAAAAATATGGTTTAGCTCTGTTAACTGAATTTACAGATCAGAAATAAGTTTCACAGAATGCATCTGTGTAGTTTTTATTTGAAGATATTCTTTTTCCCAATGTAGGCCTCTTAGCGCTTAGAATGTCCAATTGCAGTTTCTACAGAAAGAGTGTTTCAGAACGGCTCAATCAAAAGTAAGGTTCAACTCTGTTAGTTGAATGCACAGAACAGAAAGTATTTTCACAGAATGCTACTGTGTAGTTTATTTTTGAATATATTCCTTTTTCCACTATTACCTTCTTAGCGCTCCGAATGTCCACTTGCATTTTCTACAGAAAGAGTGTTCGGAACAGCGCAATCAAAAGTATGGTTTAACTCTGTTAGCTGAATGCACATATCAGAAATAAGTTTCACACAATGCTTCTGTGTAGTTTTTATTTGAAGATATTATTTTTCCCAATGTAGGCCTCTTAGCGCTCAGAATGTCCAATTGCAGTTTCTACAGAAAGGGCGTTTCAGAACGGCTCAATCAAAAGTAAGGTTCAACTCTGTTAGTTGAATGCACAGAACAGAAAGATGTTTCATACAATGCTTCTGTGTAGTTTATATTTGAACATATTCTTTTTTCCACTATTACCCACTTAGCGCTACGAATGTCCAGTTGCATTTTCTACAGACAGAGTGTTTCAAAACTGCTCAATGAAATGTATGGTTTAACTCTGTTAGCTGAATGCTCAGATCAGAAAGAAGTTTCACAGAGTGCTTCTGTGTAGTTTGTATTTGAATATATTCCTTTTTCCACAACTACCCTCGGAGCGCTCCAAATGTCCAGTTGCATTTTCTACAGAAAGAGTGTTCAGATCTGCTCAATCAAAAGTATGGTTTAACTCTGTTAGCTGAATGCACAGATCAGAAAGAAGTTTCACAGAATGATTCTGTGTAGTTTATATTTGGAGACATTCCTTTTTCCACTATTACCCTCTTAGCGCTCCGAATCTCCACTTGCATTTTCTACAGAAAAAGTGTTTCTGAACGGCTCAATCAAAACTAAGGTTCAACTCTTTTATTTGAATGAACAGAACAGAAACAAGTTTCACAGAATGCTTCTGTGTAGTTTTTATTTGTAGATATTCTTTTTCCCAATATAGGCCTCTTAGCGCTCAGAATGTCCAATTGCAGTTTCTACAGAAAGAGTGTTTCAGAACGGCTCAATCAAAAGTAAGGTTCAACCCTGGTAGTTGAATGCACAGAACAGAAAGTAGTTTCACAGAATGCTTCTGTGTAGTATTTAGTTGAAGATACTCCTTTTTGGACTATTGCCCACTTAGTGCTCTGAATATCCACTGGCAGTCTCTACACGAAGAGTGTTTCAGAACTGCTCCTTCAAAAGTAAGGCTCAACTCTGTTAATTGAATGCGGAGAACAGAAAGGTGTTTTAGAGAATGCTTCTCTGTAGTTTTTAATTGGAGATATTCCTTTTTCCTCTATTACAATCTTAGCGCTCCGAATGTCCACTTGCATTTTCTACAAAAAGAGAGTTTCATAACTGCTCAATCAAAAATATGGTTTAGCTCTGTTAACTGAACTTACAGATCAGAAATAAGTTTCACAGAATGCATCTGTGTAGCTTTTATTTGAAGATATTCTTTTTCCCAATGTGGGCCTCTTAGCGCTTAGAATATCCAATTGCAGTTTCCACAGAAAGAGTGTTTCAGAACGGCTCAATCAAAAGTAAGGTTCAACTCTGTTAGTTGAATGAACATATCAGAAAGATGTTTCACAGAATGCTACTGTGTATTTTATATTTGAATATATTCCTTTTTCCACTATTACCCTCTTAGCGCTCCGAAGGTCCACTTGCATTTTCTACGGAGTGTTCGGAACTGCGCAATCAAAAGTATCGTTTAACTCTGTTAGCTGAATGCACATATCAGAAATAAGTTTCACACAATGCTTCAGTGTAGTTTTTATTTGAAGATATTATTTTTCCCAATATAGGCCTCTTAGCGTTCAGAATGTCCAATTGCTGTTTCTACAGAAAGACTGTTTCAGAACGGCTCAATCAAAAGTAAGGTTCAACTCTGTTAGCTGAATGCACAGAACAGAAAGAAGTTTCATACAATGCTTCTGTGTAGTTTATATTTGAACATATTCTTTTTTCCACTATTACCCACTTAGCGCTACGAATGTCCAGTTGCATTTTCTACAGACAGAGGGTTTCAAAACTGATCAATCAAAAGTATGGTTTAACTCTGTTAGCTGAATGCTCAGATCAGAAAGAAGTTTCACAGAATGCTTCGGTGTAGTTTTTATTTGTAGATATTCTTTTTCCCAATATAGGCCTCTTAGCGCTCAGAATGTCCAATTGCAGTTTCTACAGAAAGAGTGTTTCAGAACGGCTCAATCAAAAGTAAGGTTCAGCCCTGGTAGTTGAATGCACAGAACAGAAAGAAGTTTCACAGAATGCTTCTGTGTAGTATTTAGTTGAAGATACTCCTTTTTGGACTATTGCCCACTTAGTGCTCTGAATATCCACTGGCAGTTTCCACACGAAGAGTGTTTCAGAACTGCTCCTTCAAAAGTAAGGCTCAACTCTGTTAGTTGAATGCGGAGAACAGAAAGGTGTTTCAGAGAATGCTTCTCTGTAGTTTTTAATTGGAGATATTCCTTTTTCCTCTATTACAATCTTAGCGCTCCGAATGTCCACTTGCATTTTCTACAAAAAGAGAGTTTCATAACTGCTCAATCAAAAATATGGTTTAGCTCTGTTAACTGAACTTACAGATCAGAAATAAGTTTCACAGAATGCATCTGTGTAGCTTTTATTTGAAGATATTCTTTTTCCCAATGTGGGCCTCTTAGCACTTAGAATATCCAATTGCAGTTTCCACAGAAAGAGTGTTTCAGAACGGCTCAATCAAAAGTAAGGTTCAACTCTGTTAGTTGAATGAACATATCAGAAAGATGTTTCACAGAATGCTACTGTGTATTTTATATTTGAATATATTCCTTTTTCCACTATTACCCTCTTAGCACTCGGAATGTCCACTTGCATTTTCTACGGAAAGAGTGTTCGGAACTGCGCAATCAAAAGTATGGTTTAACTCTGTTAGCTGAATGCACATATCAGAAATAAGTTTCACACAATGCTTCAGTGTAGTTTTTATTTGAAGATATTATTTTTCCCAATATAGGCCTCTTAGCGCTCAGAACGTCCAATTGCAGTTTCTACAGAAAGACTGTTTCAGAAAGGCTCAATCAAAAGTAAGGTTCAACTCTGTTAGTTGAATGCACAGAACAGAAAGAAATTTCATACAATGCTTCTGTGTAGTTTATATTTGAACATATTCTTTTTTCCACTATTACCCACTTAGCGCTACGAATGTCCAGTTGCATTTTCTACAGACAGAGTGTTTCAAAACTGCTCAATCAAAAGTATGGTTTAACTCTGTTAGCTGAATGCTCAGATCAGAAAGAAGTTTCACAGAATGCTTCTGTGTAGTTTATATTTGAATATATTCCTTTTTCCACTACTACTCTCTTAGCGCTCCAAATGTCCAGTTGCATTTTCTTCAGAAAGAGTGTTCAGATCTGCTCAATCAAAAGTATGGTTTAACTCTGTTAGCTGAATGCACAGAACAGGAAGAAGTTTCAGAGAATGATTCTGTGTAGTTTATATTTGAAGACATTCGTTTTTCCACTATTATCCTCTTAGCGCTCCGAATCTCCAATTGCATTTTCTACAGAAAGAGTGTTTCAGAACTGCTCAATCAAAACTAAGGTTCAAATCCTTTAGTTGAATGAACAGAAAAGAAAGAAGTTTCACAGAATGCTTCTGTGTAGTTTTTATTTGTAGATATTCTTTTTCCCAATATAGGCCTCTTAGCGCTCAGAATGTCCAATTGAAGGTTCTTCAGAAAGAGTGTTTCAGAACGGCTCAATCAAAAGTAAGGTTCAACCCTGGTAGTTGAATGCACAGAAGAGAAAGAAGTTTCACAGCATGATTCTGTGTAGTTTATATTTGAAGACATTCCTTTTTCCTCTATTACCCTCTTAACGCTCTGAATCCCACTTGCATTTTCTACAGAAAGAGTGTTTCAGAACGGCTCAATCAAAACTAAGGTTCAACTCTATTAGTTGAACGAACAGAACAGAAAGAAGTTTCACAGAATGCTTCTGTGTAGTTTTTATTTGTAGATATTCTTTTCCCAATATAGGCCTCTTAGCGCTCAGAATGTCCAATTGCAGTTTCTACAGAAAGAGTGTTTCAGAACGCCTCAATCAAAAGTAAGGTTCAACCCTGGTAATTGAATGCACAGAACGGAAAGAAGTTTCAAAGAATGCTTCTGTGTAGTTTATATTTGAATATATTCCTTTTTCCACTACTACTCTCTTAGCGCTCCAAATGTCCAGTTGCATTTTCTACAGAAAGAATGTTCAGATCTGCTCAATCAAAAGTATGTTTTAACTCTGTTAGCTGAATGCACAGATCAGAAAGATGTTTCACAGTATGATTCTGTGTAGTTTATATTTGAAGACATTACTTTTTCCACTGTTACCCTCTTAGCGCTCAGAATGTCCAATTGCAGTTTCTACAGAAAGAGTGTTTCAGAACGGCTCAATCAAAAGTAAGGTTCAACCCTGGTAGTTGAATGCCCAGAACAGAAAGAAGTTTCACAGAATGCTTCTGTGTAGTTTATATTTGAATATATTCCTTTTTCCACTATTACCCTCTTAGCGCTCCGAAAGTCCACTTGCATTTTCTACAGAAAGAGTGTTCTGAACTGCGCAATCAAAAGTATGGTTTAACTCTGTTAGCTGAATGCACATATCAGAAATAAGTTTCAAACAATGCTTCTGTGTAGTTTTTATTTGAAGATATTATTTTTCCCAATATAGGCCTCTTAGCGCTCAGAATGTCCAATTGCAGTTTCTACAGAAAGACTGTTTCAGAACGGCTCAATCAAATGTAAGGTTCAACTCTCTTAGCTGAATGCACAGAACAGACAGAAGTTTCACAGAACGCTTCTGTGTAGTATTTAGTTGAAGATACTCCTTTTTGGACTATTACCCACTTAGCGCTCCGAATATCCACTGGCAGTTTCTACACAAAGAGTGTTTCAGAACTGCTCTTTCAAAAGTAAGGCTCAACCCTGTTAGTTGAATGCGGAGAACAGAAAGTGGTTTCAGAGAATGCTTCTGTGTAGTTTTTAATTGGAGATATTCCTTTTTCCTCTATTACAATCTTAGCGCTACCAATGTCCACTTGCATTTTCTACAAAAAGTGTGTTTCTTAACTGCTCAATCAAAAATATGATTTAGCTCTGTTAACTGAATTTATAGATCAGAAATAAGTTTCACAGAATGCATCTGTGTAGTTTTTATTTGAAGATATTCTTTTTCCCAATGTAGGCCTCTTAGCGCTTAGAATGTCCAATTGCAGTTTCTACAGAAAGAGTGTTTCAGAACAGCTCAATCAAAAGTAAGGTTCAACTCTGTTAGTTGAATGCACAGAACAGAAAGAAGTTTCATACAATGCTTCTGTGTAGTTTATATTTGAACATATTCTTTTTTCCACTATTACCCAATTAGCGCTACGAATGTCCAGTTGCATTTTCTACAGACAGAGTGTTTCAAAACTGCTCAATCAAAAGTATGGTTTAACTCTGTTAGCTGAATGCTCAGATCAAAAAGAAGTTTCACAGAATGCTTCTGTGTAGTTTATATTTGAATATATTCCTTTTTCCACGACTACCCTCTTAGCGCTCCAAATGTCCAGTTGCATTTTCTACAGAAAGAGTGTTCAGATCTGCTCAATCAAAAGTATGGTTTAACTCTGTTAGCTGAATGCACAGATCAGAAAGAAGTTTCACAGAATGATTCTGTGTAGTTTATATTTGAAGAAATTCCTTTTTCCACTATTATCCTCTTAGCGCTCTGAATCCAGCTTGCATTTTCTACAGAAAGAGTGTTTCAGAACGGCTCAATCAAAACTAAGGTTCAACTCTATTAGTTGAATGAACAGAACAGAAAGAAGTTTCACAGAATGCTTCTGTGTAGTTTTTATTTGTAGATATTCTTTTCCCAATATAGGCCTCTTAGCGCTCAGAATGTCCAGTTGCAGTTTATACAGAAAGAGTGTTTCAGAACGGCTCAATCAAAAGTAAGGTTCAACCCTGGTAGTTGAATGCACAGAACAGAAAAAATTTTCACAAAATGCTTCTGTGTAGTTTATATTTGAATGTATTTCTTTTTCCACTATTACCCTCTTAGCGCTCCGAATGTCCACTTGCATTTTCTACAGAAAGTGTGTTCTGAACTGCGCAATCAAAAGTATGGTTTAACTCTGTTAGCTGAATGCACATATCAGAAATAAATTTCAAACAATGCTTCTGTGTAGTTTTTATTTGAAGATATTATTTTTCCCAATTTAGGCCTCTTAGCGCTCAGAATGTCCAATTGCAGTCTCTACAGAAAGAGTGTTTCAGAATGGCTCAATCAAATGTAAGGTTCAACTCTGTTAGTTGAATGCACAGAACAGACAGAAGTTTCACAGAATGCTTCTGTGTAGTATTTAGTTGAAGATACTCCTTTTTCGACTATTACCCACTTAGCGCTCCGAATATCCACTGTCAGTTTCTACACAAAGAGTGTTTCAGAACTGCTCCTTCAAAAGTAAGGCTCAACTCTGTTAGTTGAATGCGGAGAACAGAAAGGGGTTTCAGAGAATGCTTCTGTGTAGTTTTTAATTGGAGATATTCCTTTTTCCTCTATTACAATCTTAGCGCTCTGAATGTCCACTTGCATTTTCTACAAAAAGAGTGTTTCATAACTGCACAATCAAAAATATGGTTTAGCTCTGTTAACTGAATTTACAGATCCGAAGTAAGTTTCACATAATGCATCTGTTTAGTTTTTATTTGAAGATATTCTTTTTCCCAATGTAGGCCTCTTAGCGCTTAGAATGTCCAATTGCAGTTTCTACAGAAAGAGTGTTTCAGAACGGCTCAATTAAAAGTAAGGTTCAACTCTGTTAGTTGAATGCACAGAACAGAAAGAAGTTTCACAGAATGCTACTGTGTAGTGTATATTTGAATATATTCCTTTTTCCAATATTACCCTCCTAGCGCTCCGAATGTCCACTTGCATTTTCTACAGAAAGAGTGTTCGGAACTGCGCAATCAAAAGTATGGTTTAACTCTGTTAGCTGAATGCACATATGAGAAATATGTTTCACACAATGCTTCTGTGTAGTTTTTATTTGAAGATATTATTTTTCCCAATATAGGCCTCTTAGCGCTCAGAATGTCCAATTGCAGTTTCTACAGAAAGAGTGTTTCAGAACGGCTCAATCAAAAGTAAGGTTCAACTCTGTTATTTGAATGCACAGAACAGAAAGAAGTTTCATACAATGCTTCTGTGTAGTTTATATTTGAACATATTCTTGTTTCCACTATTACCCTCTTAGCACTCCAAATGTCCAGTTGCATTTTCTACAGAAAGAGTGTTCAGATCTGCTCAATCAAAAGTATGGTTTAACTCTGTTCGCTGAAAGCACAGATCAGAAATATGTTTCACAGTATGATTCTGTGTAGTTTATATTTGAAGACATTCCTTTTTCCACTATTACCCTCTTAGCGCTCCGAATCTCCACTTGCATTTTCTACAGAAAGAGTGTTTCAGAGCGGCTCAATCAAAACTAATGTTCAACTCTTTTAGTTGAATGAACAGAACAGAAAGAGGTTGCACAGAATGCTTCTGTGTAGTTTATATTTGAATATATTCCTTTTTCCACTATTACCCTCTTAGCGCTCCGAATGTCCACTTGCATTTTCTACAGAAATAGTGTTCCGAAATGCGCAATCAAAAGTATGGTTTATCTCTGTTAGCTGAATGCACATATCAGAAATAAGTTTCAAACAATGCTTCTGTGTAGTTTTTATTTGAACATATTATTTTTCCCAATATAGGCCTCTTAGCGCTCAGAATGTCCAATTGCAGTTTCTACAGAAAGAGTGTTTCAGAAAGGCTCAATCAAAGGTAAGTTTCAACTCTCTTAGTTGAATGCACAGAACAGAAAAAAGTTTCACAGAATGCTTCTGTGTAGTATTTAGTTGAAGATACTACTTTTTGGACTATTTCCCACTTCGCGCTCCGAATATCCACTGGCAGTTTCTACACAAAGAGTGTTTCAGAACTGCTCCTTCAAAAGTAAGGCTCAACTCTGTTAGTTGAATGCGGAGAACAGAAAGGGGTTTCAGAGAATGCTTCTGTGTAGTTTTTAATTGGAGATATTCCTTTTTCCTCTATTACAACCTTAGCGCTACGAATGTCCACTTGCATTTTCTACAAAAAGTGTGTTTCATAACTGCTCAATCAAAAATATGGTTTAGCTCTGTTAACTGAATTTACAGATCAGAAATAAGTTTCACAGAATGAATCTGTGTAGTTTTTATTTGAAGATATTCTTTTTCCCAATGTAGGGCTCTTAGCGCTTAGAATGTCCAATTGCAGTTTCTACAGAAAGAGTGTTTCAGAACGGCTCAATCAAAAGTAAGGTTCAACTCTGTTAGTTGAATGCACAGAACAGAAAGAAGTTTCAGAGAATTCTACTGTGTAGTTTATATTTGAATATATTCCTTTTTCCACTATTACCCTCTTAGCGCTCCGAATGTCCACTTGCATTTTCTACAGAAAGAGTGTTCGGAACTGCGCAATCAAAAGTATGGTTTAACTCTGTTAGCTGAATGCACATATCAGAAATAAGTTTCACAAAATGCTTCTGTGTAGTTTTTATTTGAAGATATTGTTTTTCTCCATATAGGCCTCTTAGCGGTCAGAATGTCCAATTGCAGTTTCTACAGAAAGAGTGTTTCAGAACGGCTCAATCAAAAGTAAGTTTCAACTCTGTTAGTTGAATGCACAGAACAGAAAGAAGTTTCATACAATGCTTCTGTGTAGTTTATATTTGAACATATTCTTTTTTCCACTATTACCCACTTAGCGCTACGAATGTCCAGTTGCATTTCCTACAGACAGAGTGTTTCAAAACTGCTTAATCAAAAGTATGGTTTAACTCTGTTAGCTGAATGCTCAGATCAGAAAGAAGTTTCACAGAATGCTTCTCTGTAGTCTATATTTGAATATATTCCTTTTTCCACGACTACCCTCTTAGCGCTCCAAATGTCCAGTTGCATTTTCTACAGAAAGAATGTTCAGATCTGCTCAATCAAAAGTATGGTTTAACTCTGTTAGCTGAATGCACAGATCAGAAATATGTTTCACAGTATGATTCTGTGTAGTTTATATTTGAAGACATTCCTTTTTCCACTATTACCCTCTTAGCGCTCTGAATCCCACTTGCATTTTCTACAGAAAGAGTGTTTCAGAACGGCTCAATCAAAACTAAGGTTCAACACTGGTAGTTGAATGCCCAGAACAGAAAGAAGTTTCACAGAATGCTTCTGTGTAGTTTATATTTGAATATATTCCTTTTTCCACTATTACCCTCTTAGCGCTCCGAAAGTCCACTTGCATTTTCTACAGAAAGAGTGTTCTGAACTGCGCAATCAAAAGTATGGTTTAACTCTGTTAGCTGAATGCACATATCAGAAATAAGTTTCAAACAATGCTTCTGTGTAATTTTTATTTGAAGATATTATTTTTCCCAATATAGGCCCCTTAGCGCTCAGAATGTCCTATTGCAGTTTCTACAGAAAGAGTGTTTCAGAATGGCTAAATCAAATGTAAGTTTCAGCTCTCTTAGCTGAATGCACAGAACAGACAGAAGTTTCACAGAATGCTTCTTTGTAGTATTTAGTTGAAGATACTACTTTTTGGACTATTACCCTCTTAGCGCTCCGAATATCCACTGGCAGTTTCTACACAAAGAGTGTTTCAGAACTGCTCTTTCAAAAGTAAGGCTGAACTCTGTTAGTTGAATGCGTAGAACAGAAAGTGGTTTCAGAGAATGCTTCTGTGTAGTTTTTAATTGGAGATATTCCTTTTTCCTATATTACAATCTTAGCGCTATGAATGTCCACTTGCATTTTCTACAAAAAGTGTGTTTCTTAACTGCTCAATCAAAAATATGATTTAGCTCTGTTAACTGAATTTACAGATCAGAAATAAGTTTCACAGAATGAATCTGTGTAGTTTTTATTTGAAGATATTCTTTTTCCCAATGTAGGCCTCTTAGCGCTTAGAATGTCCAATTGCAGTTTCTACAGAAAGAGTGTTTCAGAAGGGCTCAATCAAAAGTAAGGTTCAACTCTGTTAGTTGAATGCACAGCACAGAAAGAAGTTTCACAGAATGCTACTGTGTAGTTTATATTTCAATTTATTCCTTTTTCCACTATTACCCTCTTAGCGCTCCGAATGTCCACTTGCATTTTCTACAGAAAGAGTGTTCGGAACTGCGCAATCAAAAGTATGGATTAACTCTGTTAGCTGAATGCACATATCAGAAATAAGTTTCACACAATGCTTCTGTGTAGTTTTTATTTGAAGATATTATTTTTCCCAATATAGGCCTCTTAGCGCTCAGAATGTCCAATTGCAGTTTCTACAGAAAGAGTGTTTCAGAACGGCTCAATCAAAAGTAAGGTTCAACTCTGTTAGTTGAATGCACAGAACAGAAAGAAGTTTCATACAATGCTTCTGTGTAGTTTATATTTGAACATATTCTTTTTTCCACTATTACCCACTTAGCACTACGAATGTCCAGTTGCGTTTTCTACAGACAGAGTGTTTCAAAACTGCTCAATCAAAAGTATGGTTTAACTCTGTTAGCTGAATGCTCAGATCAGAAAGAAGTTTCACAGAATCCTTCTGTGTAGTTTATATTTGAATATATTCCTTTTTCCACTGCTACCCTCTTAGCACTCCAAATGTCCAGTTGCATTTTCTACAGAAAGAGTGTTCAGATCTGCTCAATCAAAAGTATGGTTTAACTCTGTTAGCTGAATGCACAGATCAGAAAGAAGTTTCACAGAATGATTCTGTGTAGTTTATATTTGAAGACATTCCTTTTTCCACTATTATCCTCTTAGCGCTCTGAATCCCACTTGCATTTTCTACAGAAAAAGTGTTTCAGAACGGCTCAATCAAAACTAAGGTTCAACTCTATTAGTTGAATGAACAGAACAGAAAGAAGTTTCACAGAATGCTTCTGTGTAGATTTATTTGTAGATATTCTTTTCCCAATATAGGCCTCTTATCGCTCAGAATGTCCAATTGCAGTTTCTACAGAAAGAGTGTTTCAGAACGGCTCAATCAAAAGTAAGGTTCAACCCTGGTAGTTGAATGCACAAAACAGAAAGTATTTTCACAAAATGCTTCTGTGTAGTTTATATTTGAATATACTCCTTTTTCCACTATTACCCTCTTAGCGCTCCGAATGTCCACTTGCATTTTCTACAGAAAGAGTGTTCTGAACTGCGCAATCAAAAGTATGGTTTAACTCTGTTAGCTGAATGCACATATCAGAAATAAGTTTCAAACAATGTTTCTGTGTAGTTTTTATTTGAAGATATTATTTTTCCCAATATAGGCCTCTTAGGGCTCAGAATGTCCAATTGCAGTTTCTACAGAAAGAGTGTTTCAGAACGGCTCAATCAAATGTAAGGTTCAACTCTGTTAGTTGAATGCACAGAACAGACAGATGTTTCACAGAATGCTTCTGTGTAGTATTTAGTTGAAGATACTCCTTTTTGGACTATTACCCACTTAGCGCTCCGAATATCCGCTGGCAGCTTCTACACAAAGAGTGTTTCAGAACTGCTCCTTCAAAAGTAAGGCTCAACTCTGTTAGTTGAATGCGGAGAACAGAAATGGGTTTCACAGAATGCTTCTCTGTAGTTCATATTTGACGGTATTACTTTTTCCACTATTACCCTCTTAGAGCTCGGAATGTCCACTTGCATTTTCTACAGAAAGAGTGTTCTAAACGGCACAATCAAAAGTATGGTTTTACTCTGTTATTTGAATGCACATATCAGAAATAAGTTTCACAGAATCCTTCCGTGTAGTATTTTGTTGAAGATATTCCTTTTTCGACTATTATCCTCTTAGCTCTCCGAATGTCCAATTTCAGTTTCTAAACAAAGAGTGTTTCAGAACTGCTCCTTCAAAAGTAGGGCTCAACTCTGTTAGTTGAATGCAGAGAACAGATAGGAGTTTCACAGAATGCCTCTGTGTAGTTTATATTTGAATATATTCCCTTTTTCAGTATTACCCTCTTAGCGCTCCGAATGTCCACTTGCATTTTCTACAGAAAGAGTGTTCAGAACTGCTCAAAGCAAAGTATGGTTTAACTCTGTTAGCTGAATGCACAGATCAGAAAGAATTTTCACAGAATGCTTCTGTGTACTTTTTATTTGAAGATATTCCTTTCTCCAATATAGGAGTCTTAGCGCTCAGAATGTCCAATTGCAGTTTCTACAGAAAGAGTGTTTCAGAAAGGCTCAATCAAAAGTAAGGTTCAACTCTGTTAGTTGAATGCACAGAACAGAAAGTAGTTTCACAGAATGCTTCTGTGTAGTTTATATTTGAATATATTACTTTTTCCACTACTACCCTCTTAGCGCTCCAAATGTCCAGTTGCATTTTCTACAGAAAGAGTGTTCAGAACTGCTCAATCAATTGTATGATTTAACTCTCTTAGCTGAATGCACAGATTAGAAAGAAGTTGCCCAGAATGCTTCTGTGTAGTTTTTATTTGAAGATATATTTTTCCAAATATAGGCCTCTTAGTGCTCAGATTGTCCAATTGCAGTTTCTACAGAAAGAGTGTTTCAGAATGGCTCTTTCAAAAGTAAGGTTCAACTCTGCTATTTCAATGCACAGAACAGAAAGTAGTTTCACAGAATGCTTCTCTGTAGTTCATATTTGACGGTATTACTTTTTCCACTATTACCCTCTTAGAGCTCGGAATGTCCACTTGCATTTTCTACAGAAAGTGTGTTCAGAACTGCTCCATCAAAAGTATGGTTTAACTCTGTTAGTTGAATGCACAGATCAGAAAGAAGTTTCACAGAATTTTTCTGTGTAGTTTTTATTTGAAGATATTCCTTTTTCCAATATAGGTCTCTTAGCGCTCAGAATGTCCAATTGCAGTTTCTACAGAAAGACTGTTTCAGAACGGCTCAATCAAAAGTAAGGTTCAACTCTGTTAGTTGAATGCACAGAACAGAAAGAAGTTTCACACAATGCTTCTGTGTAGTTTATATTTGAATATATTCCTTTTTCCACTATTACCCTCTTAGCGCTCTGAATGTCCACTTGCATTTTCTACAGAAAGAGTGTTCTGAACTGCGCAATCAAAAGTATGGTTTAACTCCGTTATCTGAATGCACATATCAGAAATAAGTTTCAAACAATGCTTCTGTGTAGTTTTTATTTGAAGATATTATTTTTCCCAATATAAGCCTCTTAGCGCTCAGAATGTCCAATTGCAGTTTCTACAGAAAGAGTGTTTCAGAACGGCTCAATCAAATGTAAGGTTCAACTCTCTTAGTTGAATGCACAGAACAGAAAGAAGTTTCACAGAATGCTTCTGTGTAGTATTTAGTTGAAGATACTCCTTTTTGGACTATTACCCACTTCGCGCTCCAAATATCCACTGGCAGTTTCTACACAAAGAGTGTTTCAGAACTGCTCCTTCAAATGTAGGGCTCAGCTCTGTTAGTTGAATGCGGAGAACAGAAAGTGGTTTCAGAGAATGCTTCTGTGTAGTTTTTAATTGGAGATATTCCTTTTTCCTCTATTACAATCTTAGCGCTCCGAATGTCCACTTGAATTTTCTACAAAAAGAGTGTTTCATAACTGCTCAATCAAAAATATGGTTTAGCTCTGTTAACTGAATTTACAGATCGGAAATAAGTTTCACAGAATGCATCTGTGTAGTTTTTATTTGAAGATATTCTTTTTCCCAATGTAGGCCTCTTAGCGCTTAGAATGTCCAATTGCAGTTTCTACAGAAAGAGTGTTTCAGAACGGCTCAATCAAAAGTAAGTTTCAACTCTTTTAGTTGAATGCACAGAACAGAAAGAAGTTTCACAGAATGCTACTGTGTAGTTTATATTTGAATATATTCCTTTTTCCAAAATTACCCTCTTAGCGCTCCGAATGTCCACTTGCATTTTCTACAGAAAGAGTGTTCGGAACTGCGCAATCAAAAGTATGGTTTAACTCTGTTTGCTGAATGCACATATCAGAAATAAGTTTCACACAATGCTTCTGTGTAGTTTTTATTTGATGATATTATTTTTCCCAATATAGGCCTCTTAGCGCTCAGAATGTCCAATTGCAGTTTCTACAGAAAGAGTGTTTCAGAAAGACTCAATCAAAAGTAAGGTTCAACTCTGTTAGTTGAATGCACAGAACAGAAAGAAGTTTCATACAATGCTTCTGTGTAGTTTATATTTGAACATATTCTTTTTTCCACTGTTACCCACTTAGCGCTACGAATGTCCAGTTGCATTTCCTACAGACAGAGTGTTTCAAAACTGCTCAATCAAAAATATGGTTTAACTCTGTTAGCTGAATGCTCAGATCAGAAAGAAGTTTCACAGAATGCTTCTGTGTAGTTTATATATGAATATATTCCTTTTTCCACTACTACCCTCTTAGCGCTCCAAATGTCCATTTGCATTTTCTACAGAAAGAGTGTTCAGATCTGCTCAATCAAAAGTATGGTTTAACACTGTTAGCTGAATGCACAGATCAGAAAGAAGTTTCACAGAATGATTCTGTGTAGTTTATATTTGAAGACATTCCTTTTTCCACTATTACCCTCTTAGCGCTCCGAATCTCCACTTGCATTTTCTACAGAAAGAGTGTTTCAGAACGGCTCAATCAAAACTAATGTTCAACTCTTTTAGTTGAATGAACAGAACATAAAGAAGTTTCACAGAATGCTTCTGTGTAGTTTTTATTTGTAGATATTCTTTTTCCCAATATAGGCCTCTTAGCGCTCAGAATGTCCAATTGCAGTTTCTACAGAAACAGTGTTTCAGAACGGCTCAATCAAAAGTAAGGTTCAACCCTGGTAGTTGAATGCACAGAACAGAAAGTAGTTTCACAGAATGCTTCTGTGTAGTTTATATTTGAATATATTCCTTTTTCCACTATTACCCTCTTAGCGCTCCGAATGTCCACTTGCACTTTCTACAGAAAGAGTGTTCTGAACTGCGCAATCAAAAGTATGGTTTAACTCTGTTAGCTGAATGCATATATCAGACATAAGTTTCAAACAATGCTTCTGTGTAGTTTTTATTTGAAGATATTATTTTCCCAATACAGGCCTCTTAGCGCTCAGAATGTCCAATTGCAGTTTCCACAGCAAGAGTGTTTCAGAACGGCTCAATCAAATGTAAGGTTCAACTTTCTTAGTTGAATGCACAGAACAGAAAGAAGTTTCACAGAATGCTTCTGTGTAGTATTTAGTTGAAGATACTCCTTTTTGGACTATTACCCACTTAGCGCTCCGAATATCCACTGGCAGTTTCTACACAAAGAGTGTTTCAGAACTGCTCCTTCAAAAGTAAGGCTCAACTCTGTTAGTTGAATGCGGAGAACAGAAAGGGGTTTCAGAGAATGCTTCTGTGTAGTTTTTAATTGGAGATATTCCTTTTTCCTCTATTACAATCTTAGCGCTCCGAATGTCCACTTGCATTTTCTACAAAAAGAGTGTTTCATAACTGCTCAATCAAAAATATGGTTTAGCTCTGTTAACTGAATTTACAGATCAGAAATAAGTTTCACAGAATGCATCTGTGTAGTTTTTATTTGAAGATATTCTTTTTCCCAATGTAGGCCTCTTAGCGCTTAGCATGTCCAATTGCAGTTTCTACAGAAAGAGTGTTTCAGAACGGCTCAATCAAAAGTAAGGTTCAACTCTGTTAGCTGAATGCACAGAACAGAAAGAAGTTTCACAGAATGCTACTGTGTAGTTTATATTTGAATATATTCCTTTTTCCACTATTACCCTCTTAGCGCTCCGAATGTCCACTTGCATTTTCTACAGAAAGAGTGTTCGGAACTGCGCAATCAAAAGTATGGTTTAAATCTGTTAGCTGAATGCACATATCAGAAATAAGTTTCACACAATGCTTCTGTGTAGTTTTTATTTGAAGATATTATTTTTCCCAATATAGGCCTCTTAGCACTCAGAATGTCCAATTGCAGTTTCTACAGAAAAAGTGTTTCAGAACGGCTCAATCAAAAGTAAGGTTCAACTCTGTTATTTGAATGCACAGAACAGAAAGAAGTTTCATACAATGCTTCTGTGTAGTTTATATTTGAACATATTCTTTTTTCCACTATTACCCACTTAGCGCTACGAATGTCCAGTTGCATTTTCTACAGACAGAGTGTTTCCAAACTGCTCAATCAAAAGTATGGTTTAACTCTGTTAGCTGAATGCTCAGATCAGAAAAATTTCACAAAATGCTTCTGTGTAGTTTATATTTGAATATATTCCTTTTTCCACTACTACACTCTTAGCGCTCCAAATGTCCAGTTGCATTTTCTACAGAAAGAGTGTTCAGATCTGCTCAATCAAAAGTATGGTTTAACTCTGTTAGCTGAATGCACAGATCAGAAAGAAGTTTCACAGAATGCTGCTGTGTAGTGTTTATATGAAGTTATTCTTTTTAGCAATATAGGCCTCTTAGCGCACAGAATGTCCAATTGCAGTTTCTACAGAGAGAGTGTTTCAGAAAGGCTCAATCAAAAGTAAGGTTCAACTCTTTTAGTTGAATGAACAGAACAGAAAGAAGTTTCAGAGAATGATTCTGTGTAGTTTATATTTGAAGATATTCCTTTTTCCACTATTACCTTCTAAGCTCTCCGAATGTCCACTTGCATTTTCTACAGAAAGAGTGTTTCCGAACTGCTCAATCAAAAGTATGGTTTAACTCTGTTAGCTGAATGCACAGATCAGTACGAAGTTTCACAGAATGTTTCTGTGTAGTTTTTATTTGAAGATAGTCCTTTCCCAAATATAGGCCTCTTAGCGCTCCGAATATCCAATTTTAGTTTCTACAGAAAAAGTGTTTCAGAACGCCTCAATGAAAAGTAGGGTTCAACTCTTTTAGTTGAATTCACAGAACGGAAAGAAGTTTCACAGAATGCTTCTGTGTAGTATTTATTTGAAGGTATTCCTTTTTCCACCAGTAACCTCTTAGCGCTCCAAAAGTCCAGTTGCATTTTCTACAGAAGGAGTGTTCAGAACTGCTCAATCATAAGTGTGGTTTAACCCTGTTAGGTGAATGCACAGATCAGAAAGAAGTTTCACAGAATTCTTCAGTGTAGTTTATATTTGAAGATATTCCATTTTCCACTATTACCCACTTAGCGCTCTGAATCTCCAGTTGCATTTTCTACAGAAAGTGTGTTTCAGAACTGCTCAGTCAAAAGAATGGTTTAACTCTGTTAGCTGAATGCACAGAACAGAAAGAAGTTTCACAGAATGCTGCGGTGTAATGTTTATATGAAGATATTCTTTTTACCAATATAGGCCTCTTAGCGCTCAGAATGTCCAATTGCAGTTTCTACAGAAAGAGTGTTTCAGAAAGGCTCAATCAAAAGTAAGGTTCAACCCTGTTAGTTGAATGCACAGAACAGAAAGTAGTTTCACAGAATGCTTCTGTGTAGTTTATATTTGAACATATTACTTTTTCCACTACTACCCTCTTAGCGCTCCAAATGTCCAGTTGCATTTTCTACAGAAAGAGTGTTCAGAACTGCTCAATCAAATGTATGATTTAACTCTCTTAGCTGAATGCACAGATTTGAAAGAAGTTGCACAGAATGCTTCTGTGTAGTTTTTATTTGAAGATATACTTTTTCCCAATATAGGCCTCTTAGTGCTCAGATTGTCCAATTGCAGTTTCTACAGAAAGAGTGTTTCAGAATGGCTCTTTCAATAGTAAGGTACAACTCTGCTATTTCAATGCACAGAACAGAAAGTAGTTTCACAGAATGCTTCTCTGTAGTTCATATTTGATGATATTACTTTTTCCACTATTACCCTCTTAGAGCTCGGAATGTCCACTTGCATTTTCTACAGAAAGCGTGTTCAGAACTGCTCCATCAAAAGTATGGTTTAACTCTGTTAGTTGAATGCACAGATCAGAAAGAAGTTTCACAGAATTCTTCTGTGTAGTTTTTATTTGAAGATATTCCTTTTTCCAATATAGGTCTCTTAGCGCTCAGAATGTCCACTTGCAGTATCTACAGAAAGAGAGTTTCAGAACTGCTCAATCAAAAGTAAGGTTCAATACTGTTAGTTGAATGCACGGAACAGAAAGAAGTTTCAGAGAATGCTTCTGTGTAGTTTATATTTGAAGATATTCCTTTTTCCACTATTACCCTCTTAGCGCTCCGAATGACCACTTGCATTTTCTACAGAAAGAGTGTTTCAGAACGGCTCAATCAAAAGTAAGGTTGAACTCGTTTTGTTGAATGCACAGAACAGAAATAAGTTTCACAGAATGCTTCTGTGTAGTATTTAGTTATAGATATTCCTTTTTCGACTATTACCCTCTTAGCGTTCCGAATGTCCACTGGCAGTTTCTACACAAAGAGTGTTTCAGAACAGCTCCTTCAAAGTAAGGCTCAAATCTGTTAGTTGAATGCAGAGAACAGAAAGGAGTTTCAGAGAATGCTTCTGTGTAGTTTTAATTTGGGGATATTCCTTTTTCCACTAATACAATTTTAGCGCTCCGAATGTCCACTTGCGTTTTCTACAGAAAGAGTGTCTCATAACTTCTCAATCAAAAGTATGGTTTAACTCTGTTAGCTGAATGCACAGATCAGAAATAAGTTTCACAGAATGCTTCTGAGTAGTTTTTACTTGGAGATATTCTTTTTCCCAATATAGGCCACTTAGCGCTCAGAATGTCCAATTGCCGTTTCTACAAAATGAGTGTTTCAGAAGGCTCAATCAAAAGTAAGGTTCAACTCTGTTAGTTGAATGCACAGAACAGAAAGAAGTTTCACAGAATGCTTCTGTGTAGTTTATATTTGAATGTATTCCTTTTTCCACTATTACCATCTTAGCGCTCCGAATGTCCACTTGCATTTTCTACAGAAAGAGAGTTTCAGAAAGGCTCAATCAAAAGTAAGGTTCAACTCTGTTACTTGAATGCACAGAACAGCAAGAAGTTTCACAGAATGCTTCTGTGTAGTTTATATTTGAATATATTCCTTTTTCCAGTATTACCCTCTTAGTGCTCCGAATGTCCACTTGCATTTTCTACAGAAAGAGTGTTCTGAACGGCTCAATCAAAAGTATGGTTTTACTCTGTTATTTGAATGCACAGATCAGAAAGAATTTTCACAGAATGCTTCTGTGTACTTTTTATTTGAAGATATTCCTTTCTCCAATATAGGTGTCTTAGCGCTCGGAATGTCCAATAGCAGTATCTACAGAAAGAGTGTTTCTGAACTGCTTAATCAAATGTAAGGTTCAACTCTGTTAGTTGAGTGAACGGAACAGAAAGAAGTTTCATAGAATGCTTCTGTGTAGTTTATATTTGAAGATGTTCCTTTTTCCACTATTACCTTCTAAGCGCTCCGAATGTCCACTTGCATTTTCTACAGAATGAGTGTTTCCGAACTGCTCAATCAAAAGTATGGTTTAATTCTGTTAGCTGAATGCACAGATCAGTACGAAGTTTCACGGAATGCTTCTGTGTAGTTTTTATTTGAAGATAGTCCTTTTTCCAATATAGGCCTCTTAGCGCTCCGAATATCCAATTGCAGTTTCTACAGAAAGAGTGTTTCAGAATGGCTCAATCAAAAGTAGGGTTCAGCTCATTTAGTTGAATGCACAGAACAGAGAGTAGTTTCACAGAATGCTTCTGTGTAGTATTTATTTGAAGATATTCCTTTTTCCACTATTACCCTCTTAGCGCTCCGAATGTCCACTTGCAGTTTCTACAGAAAGAGTGTTTCAGGACTGCTCCTTCAAAAATAAGGCTCAACCCTGTTAGTTGAAAGCAGAGAACAGAAACAAGTTTCAGAGAATGCCTCTTTGTAGTTTTTATTTGAAGATATTCCTTTTTCCACAATTACCATCTTAGCGCACCGAATGACCACTTGCATTTTCTACAGAAAGAGTGTTTCAGAACTGCTAAATCAAAAGTATCGTTTAACTTTGTTAGCTGAATGCACAGATAAGAAAGAAGTTTCACAGAATGCATCTGTGTAGTTTTTATTTGAAGATATTCCTTTTTCCACAATTACCAACTTAGCACACCGAATGTCCACTTGCATTTTCTACAGAAAGAGTGTTTCAGAACTGCTAAATCAAATGTATCGTTTAATTCAGTTAGCTGAATGCACAGAACAGAAAGAAGTTTCAGAGAATGCATCTCTGTAGTTTTTATTTGAAGATATTATTTTTCTCAATATAGGCCTCTTTGCGTTCAGAAATCCAATTACAGTTTCTACAGAAAGAGTGTTTCAGAACGGCTCAATCAAAATTAAGGTTCAACTCTGTTAGTTGAATGCACAGAACAGAATGTAGTTTCACAGATTGCTTCTGTGTAGTTTATATTTGAAAATATTCCTTTTTCCACTGTTACCCTCTTAGAGCTCAGAATGTCCACTTGCATTTTCTACAGAAAGTGTGTTCAGAACTGCTCTATCAAAAGTATGGTTTAACTCTGTTAGGTGAATGCACAGATCAGAAATAAGTTTCACAGAATTCTTCTGTGTAGTTTATATTTGAAGATATTCCATTTTCCACTATTACCCACTTAGCGCTCTGAATGTCCAGTTGCATTTTCTACAGAAAGAGTGTTTCAGAACTGCTCAATCAAAAGTATGGTTTAACTCTGTTAGCTGAATGCACAGATCAGAAAGAAGTTTCACAGAATGCTGCTGTGTAGTGTTTATATGAAGATATTCTTTTTACCAATATAGGCCTCTTAGCGCTCAGAATGTCCAATTGCAGTTTCTACAGAAAGAGTGTTTCAGAAAGGCTCAATCAAAAGTAAGGTTCAACTATGTTAGTTGAATGCACAGAACAGAAAGAAGTTTCACAGAATGCTTCTGTGTAGTTTATATTGGAATATATTCCTTTTTGCACTACTACCCTCTTAGTGCTCCAAATGTCCAGTTGCATTTTCTACAGAAAGAGTGTTCAGAACTGATCAATCAAATGTATGATTTAACTCTGTTAGCTGAATGCACAGATCAGAAAAAGTTTCACAGAATGCTTCTGTGTAGTTTTTATTTGAAGATATTCTTTTTCCCAATATAGGCCTCTTATCGCTCAGATTGTCCAATTGAATTTTCTACAGAAAGAGTGTTTCAGAATGGCTCTATCATAAGTAAGGTTCAACTCTGTTATTTGAATGCACAGAACAGAAAGTAGTTTCACAGAATGCCTGTCTGTAGTTCTTATTTGACGATATTACTTTTTCCACTATTACCCTCTTAGAGCTCCGAATGTCCACTTGCATTTTCGACAGAAAGAGTGTTCAGAACTGCTCAATCAAAAGTATGGTTTAACTCTGTTAGTTGAATGCACAGATCAGAAAAAAGTTTCACAGAATTCTTCTGTGTAGTTTTTATTTGAACATATTCCTTTTTCCAATATAGGACTCTTAGCGCTCAGAATTTCCAATTGCAGTATCTACAGAAAGAGAGTTTCAGAACTGGTCAATCAAAAGTAAGGTTCAATATTGTTAGTTGAATGCAAGGAACAGAAAGAAGTTTTACAGAATGCTTCTGTGTAGTTTATATTTGAAGATACTCCTTTTTCCACTATTACCCTCTTAGCGCTCCGAATCACCACTTGCCTTTTCTACAGAAAGAGTGTTTCAGAACGGCTCAATCAAAAGTAAGGTTCAACTCTTTTAGTTGAATGCACAGAACAGAAAGAAGTTTCACAGAATGCTTCTGTTTAGTATTTAGTTGAAGATATTCCTTTTTCGACTATTACCCTCTTAGCGTTCCGCATATCCACTGGCAGTTTCTACACAAAGAGTGTTTCAGAACAGCACCTTCAAAAGTAAGGCTCAACTCTGTTAGTTTAATGCAGAGAACAGAAAGGAGTTTCAGAGAATGCTTCTGTGTAGTTTTTATTTGGGGATATTCCTTTTTCCACTATTACAATCTTAGCGCTCCTAATGTCCACTTGCATTTCCTACAGAAACAGTGTTTAATAACTGCTCAATCAAAAGTGTGGTTTAACTCTGTTAGCTGAATGCACAGATCAGAAATAAGTTTCACAGAATTCTTCTGAGTAGTTTTTATTTGGAGATATTCTTTTTCCCAATATAGGCCACTTAGCGCTCAGAATGTCCAATTGCAGTTTCTACAGAATGAGTGTTTCAGGACGGCTCAATCAAAAGTAAGGTTCAACTCTGTTAGTTGAATGCACAGAACAGAAAGTAGTTTCACAGAATGCCTGTCTGTAGTTCTTATTTGACGATATTACTTTTTCCACTATTACCCTCTTAGAGCTCCGAATGTCCACTTGCATTTTCTACAGAAAGAGTGTTCAGAACTGCTCAATCAAAAGTATGGTTTAACTCTGTTAGTTGAATGCACAAATCAGAAAGAAGTTTCACAGAATTCTTCTGTGTAGTTTTTATTTGAACATATTCCTTTTTCCAATATAGGACTCTTAGCGCTCAGAATTTCCAATTGCAGTATCTACAGAAAGAGAGTTTCAGAACTGGTCAATCAAAAGTAAGGTTCAATATTGTTAGTTGAATGCAAGGAACAGAAAGAAGTTTTACAGAATGCTTCTGTGTAGTTTATATTTGAAGATACTCCTTTTTCCACTATTACCCTCTTAGCGCTCCGAATCACCACTTGCATTTTCTACAGAAGGAGTGTTTCAGAACGGCTCAATCAAAAGTAAGGTTCAACTCTTTTAGTTGAATGCACAGAACAGAAAGAAGTTTCACAGAATGCTTCTGTTTAGTATTTAGTTGAAGATATTCCTTTTTCGACTATTACCCTCTTAGCGTTCCGCATATCCACTGGCAGTTTCTACACAAAGAGTGTTTCAGAACAGCACCTTCAAAAGTAAGGCTCAACTCTGTTAGTTTAATGCAGAGAACAGAAAGGAGTTTCAGAGAATGCTTCTCTGTAGTTTTTATTTGGGGATATTCCTTTTTCCACTATTACAATCTTAGCGCTCCTAATGTCCACTTGCATTTCCTACAGAAACAGTGTTTAATAACTACTCAATCAAAAGTGTGGTTTAACTCTGTTAGCTGAATGCACAGATCAGGAATAAGTTTCACAGAATTCTTCTGAGTAGTTTTTATTTGGAGATATTCTTTTTCCCAATATAGGCCACTTAGCGCTCAGAATGTCCAATTGCAGTTTCTACAGAATGAGTGTTTCAGGACGGCTCAATCAAAAGTAAGGTTCAACTCTGTTAGTTGAATGCACAGAACAGAAAGAAGTTTCACAGAATTCTTCTGTGTAGTTTATATTTGAATATATTCCTTTTTCCAGTATTACCTTCTTAGTGCTCCGAATGTCCACTTGCATTTTCTTCAGAAAGAGTGTTCATAACGGCTCAATCAAAAGTATGGTTTTACTCTGTTAGTTGAATTCACATATCAGAAATAAGTTTCACAGAATGCTTCTGTGTAGTATTTAGCTGAAGATATTCCTTTTTCGACTATTATCCTCTTAGCTCTCCGAATGTCCAATTTCAGTTTCTACACAAAGAGTGTTTCAGAACTGCTCCTTCAAAAGTAAGGCTCAACTCTGTTAGTTGAATGCAGAGAACAGAAAGAAGTTGCAGAGAACAGAAAGAAATTTCACAGAATGCTTCTGTGTACTTTATATTTGAATATATTCCTTTTTCCACTACTACCCTCTTAGCGCTCCAAATGTCCAGTTGCATTTTCTACAGAAAGAGTGTTCAGAACTGCTCAATCAAATGTACGGTTTAACTCTGTTAGCTGAATGCACAGATCAGAAAGAAGTTTCACAGAATGATTCTGTGTAGTTTATATTTGAAGATATTCCTTTCTGTTCTCTGCATTAAAATCAATCAAAAAATTATATTGAAATTGAAATACTGAATTTTATACTAAAGACAAGGCATCCAACTGAAAATGAAATTTTCCAGGTGAAAATTTCCAAATCATAAATATGTAGGGACAAAAAACTTTATTTATAAAGAAAAAGATAATTCTAATTAATTGATGATTCAAAGGTTTACAACTTTAAAAGTAAATATTATCTTTGAAGTAAAGTCCATTTAAATTATTTATGCCGCCAAAATTTTAGTAATTGTATATGTATATCATGTAAACTTTTTCGAGAATGATGGAATTGGAAATGTTAGGGTATTATGCGGAAAAAATCACCTAAAGAAAAAAATTATCTCCTCATGAAGGATTACTTTAGCCACTTTGACCGGTGTAGGTAAAAGAACACTTAATGCACATCAATATGATTAGGAGATGCGCGCTTAGATATACGTTATCATTGAAAAGAGAATTGTATTATCAGGTTTGCAGGGGCCCTTCTTATCCTTCATATTTATGTAACTTTGTCATCTATAGAAAGATTATAGGAATTTTAAAAATAGCTGATAGTTAAGAAACATCACCATAACACTGTGCTGAATGCATAATAAAACATTTCCCTTCTCTCTAAAAGCCTTTTAAAATTATGTACCATAATCAGTATGGCCAGCAGAGGGTCATTTCCATGTTCAAGTTCCTCTGTTTCTCGAGGGTGAGAATCCTTCTATAGTCTTCTGAGGGTGACACTGTAGTGTTTTCTTAGCCTGATTATTTTTATCTATTTTTTCCGATGCTTTCCTTTGTATATTTACATTTTACATATTGAAAGTTATTTTTTCAAATATTTTATATGCAAGTTTACAAAGTACAACGACTGTACATTAAAATAACTTATTTATGCCATATGGAAGATTAAATATAATTTTACAATATCTAATATTGATTGTTTAGTTTCTAATCATTGATACTTGACATGATTTTTCCCAGCATACCTCAAAATATTCTTCAAAATCCTGCGAATTAATTCCTGTAACACTTCTGAGGTGTATTAATAAGCTAGAGATGTAAAGAAGATTTGCAGAGAAAATTAGGTTCCCAAATTAGAAATTTTGTCCCACTATCGACTAGAAACCTCTTGAAATGATCAAAAACAATAATAATGCATGTCATAGAGGAAAACCAATAAGGCTGCTGCAGCATGACTACCTCTGTGACCTCAGACAAGTTACGTGTGGGTCCCTACTTCTGTGACCTCAGACAAGTTACGTGTGGGTCCGCACTTATTTTCTTCATCTCTAATAAATATTCGACAAATCTCATTTTCAAAAGTCTTTTAAGGCCTATCCACCTTTCTTTTTCTGATGGAGTTTTGCTCTCATTGCCCAGGCTGCAGTGCAATGTCATGGTCTCGGCTCACACAACCTCCGACTCCCGGGTTCATGTGATTCTCCTGCCTCCACCTCCTGAGTAGCTGGGATTACAGGTGCGCAACACAACGCCCAGCTAATTTTTTGTATTTTTAGTAGAGATGGGGTTTCACCATGTTGGTCAGGCTGGTCTTGAACTCCCGACCTCAGGTGATCTGCACGCCTCGGCCTCTCAAAGTGCTGGGATTACAGTCATGAGCAACCGCGGCCTGTGAGGGCTTTCTACTTTTAAGATGTCAGGACGTATAGCCTGGGAGGTAAATGGTAGTATATATATACATATATATATGTATATATATATACACACACACACACTGTATATATATACATATATACGGTATATTATACTATATATACATATATACTGAATATTATACTCTATATATACATATCTACTGTATATTATATATATATATATATATACACATACACACATACACACATACACACATGAGACAGAGAGAAGAGATAGACAATTTCATGTGAAAATATAAACTGTTAACATAATATTTTGCTTCTCTGAGGAATATTTAGCATTGTTCTCAATCTTCTCTGCAGAATTTAAGCATTTTTCTCAGAACTCACCAGATAGAATGAGGGAGGGGCCATATGATACGAGCCAGAGATGAAGGGAGAACAATAGAGAGGGTGCTTTGGGAAAAATAGTACAGTAAGGCTAGGGAATACTTCTCTCCAACAAAAAGACCAAGGTCACAGCTGTATCTCTTCAGAAGCCAAACTTTCTTTTAAAATGTCAATTTCCATCTATTTCTTGCTTCACAGACATTCCATTCATTGCTGGATTTCAAATAAAGCCTTTCCATGTGCAACCTTTCTATAGAAAAAGAGAAATATGGGGGACAGTACAGTCTAAGAAGTGATTAAGAATATCTAGTGGACTTTCCCAGACTGTAAATCTTTACATATATCTGAGCCTAATGAGGTGATTTATTGTGCTATAATGCACAGTGAACTATACAGATGCTTCTTTTTGATCATGCTGCAGAATGGAACTAAATACTAAATACCAAATAGCACTCCCATGATTCTTATACATGTGGCATATTTATGCTTTTTTATATAGCAATTCTTATTCTTAGCTCTTAGGCAACTACGGAATCTATTTGTCATTTTAATAGTCATGCTCCATTTGAGTTATGCAAGGTAGAAATTCTAAGTAGAAAATCTTGTTTTTATTGAAAGTTTTTAGTAAACATTTTGGAAAAAGTCTGTTTTTTGATGCTACTTCTGCACGCTTTCTCAACATGATATTACTTGGTATTGTCCTTATTAACCATAGTACACCATATTCTGCAAATGTTAGAGAGGGTTAAAAATCAGTCATGTATAAGTAAAGCTAATGAAATAGAAAGGAAACCATATTTAGGAAATGGAAGGCAGAAGCAAATGTATTAACCGTGAGTTAGAAACGGTTTAGTCTTTGGAATGAAGCAGCAAGAGTTTAAAAATCTGGTTTGTGATTCACTAGCTTTGTGACCTTGGAGAATTACCTCAGATTTCTGAGTATCAGTTTAGTAGGTGATATCAATTGCAACTTCGCAGAAATATCACAAGTATTAAATAAAGGACTTAGTATCTGGGAGAGCATAGAAAATTACTAATAGTTACATTTTTGTTAATATTACCGTTATTATTATCATACGTATAGTATTTTCTTTCACTGACAATGCGTTTAGGACATAAGGAGAACTATAGAACAGTGCTTCTCCAACTTAAATGCAGAGCATGAATCACCTGGAGTTTTGTCAAAATGCGAATTCTGACTCAGTAGCCCTGCAAACTAAGGAAATCTTGGTAATGCTGGTGCTGCTAGTTCACCAACAGACCACACGTTTTGCAACAGCTATATAGAATGTCCTGTTTCTTTTTTTAATCACAAAACATGGCAAGCTCTAAAATAAAGCAGAATAACAGATTTAAATGTTAATACTCATGTCCTCAATTTATAATTTCTCCCTCCCTAACAATGGTATAATTCTGATTAAAAATTAGCAAAGAAAAAAATGGAAATTAATCTTCCTATGTTTATTCTTTTAACAAATTCTGTGTGATTACTACTGGGTTACTTGCTGTAGGAAATAGAAAAATTGCTTTGACATAGATCCTCAAGAATCTGTCCCAATACAAGCTTATTTTTGTAGGAAGCTAAAAGATTTATATAAATAACCGTAATTAAAGAGACAAATGAAGAAGTGCAATGAAAGACGTAGGGAAAGTGCTAGAGGAGTTCGGGGTGGAGGAAAATTATCCTCAAATAATATCTATGCGTAACATTATGCTATCTTCCCTAACCAGCGCTTGACCAGATTGTCACAGTGAACTTTGGTCCTTTCTTATATCTTAGTTTTGGTTCCCACATCCTTCTGTTTGGGGAAGTTCTTGTTTTCCTCATGTAATGACAACAACACTTAAACAATGTATACCAGATAAAAGGAACTATATTGCTTGCTTTATTTACATAGTTAATTTAATTTGTACAATGAACTATGAAGTAATCAGCATTATTTCCTTCATTTTACATATGAGAAAATGGAGAATCAGCGACATTGAATCATCTCAAGTTTCTAAAATATCCACTCTCACCAGGCTGTTTACCCTGTTTTTGTCTGTATGCTGCTATAACAAAATGCCACAGATTGAGTAATTCATAAAAAACAGAAATGTATTTCTCACAGTTCTGGGGCTGAGAAGTCCGAAATCAAGGCAGCGGAGATTTGGCAGTTGGTCCCGAGGTGGCACCTTCTTGCTTCGTCTTCACGTGACAAAAGTGGGCAAAAACGGACAATGTGACGACATGGCAGAAGAGACTGAGGAGCCCGGCATTCCTCTAAAGCATCTTTTACGAGGACGTTTATCTCATTCATGAGGGTGGATCCTTCTTCACTTAATCACTTAACCAAAAGCCCCATCTCTTGATGTCATTGTCCTGGGATTTTAGTTTCAACATACAAACTTTGGATGGGCACATAGGTTCAAATCATAGCACCCTCCAAATTATAATGCCTCTCTCATGCCTGTTCTCCTTGAAGTACCCTCTGGTTTTGCTCTCTTCATTCTTGCCATCACAGTTAACCCTTCAGTTCCATTTCTTTAAGTAATCTCTAAATTTGTAAGATGGTTCCATCTTTTTTTTTTGTATATGGCAGTCTCTCAAACATATTTGTCATATGAACTAAGCAGGTAAATATGTAAATGCCAGCTAAATTTTAGTGAATGATATAATGGCCTAAAGTTGTATCTACCCTTCAGCCAAATATATTTACTTTTAGTAGCAATCTCCTGTCATATACAAAGTCACGACTCTAGGGGTAAACATTTTAGCCTGTGGGTAAGATGTAAAGCAGTGGTATGTTATAGTGACAACTCACTGTCATAGCACTGGGACATGCTCCTCTATCTGCTACAAATTGAATCAACAAAATATATATGATTTTGTCAGATTTAAATGTATGCTCCTGTTAGTAAAATAAAAGTATGGGAAAACTTTACGGAGTAGATTTAATAGAAATGTTTTCCTGAGTTATCTGCCTTCTTTATTTTTATGTTATGCTTTAAGTCTATGGTCAATGTATAGAGCTATGATTGATGTGCTTTTCCAATTCTGTTCAGATCAGACAGGTTAATTTTCTTCTTTTAAATCTTCTTGAATTTTGTCTAACACTTTTTGTTCCAATTTCTTACTAGATTATACTCCCTTCCCTAACTGCTTCATGATTACTTATACACAAACAATATTATGATATTGACACATTGAATTCATTTTAGGTGATGATTTTGGTCATAAACATGAGCAGGTTGTGAAGTGTTTCAGCCATCCCAGGGCATGGCTGTCAGTCCCTTGTCTAATGTTTCAAAAAAATCTTGAATTTGTGATGATGCTGTGATGGTCCCTCAGATATTCTTACACACATCTTTGCCCCTTGTTCCCTCTAACTTTCCTCTTCTGATAAAAAAGCAAACACTGCCAAGCTCAAATGGAATTACATTTGGATGCAAGTGTCACTATGCAATGGTTGCCAATAAAAGTACACAAGGAATTTTATTATGGTGAATTAAAGGCAAACAGACTTCAGAGAAATGAGCACGAACATGAAAATGGCGCATGGTACGCGGATCTCACTGGAAAGTCATTCTGTACACAATGTTTTCACTAGAAAAATCCATTAGCTTTAGCTAGAAATTGAAATTACTTTGTAGGAAATCAGAATAAAATATGTGAAAACATTATATTCTGTGCAAGATTAATACCACGCCTGGTGTTGAAAGGTTTGTGGTCTTGCTTCGACGATGCTAAAAGGTCAGAAACCACAAAGATGCATATGTGTTGTCGTTTGCACAGTTACTAATTTTTCTCATTATTTCCATAATGCGATGTGCTGTTTCAACAGAGAAACCCTCTGGAGAGTGGCTTGCACTGTTTTCAGGCAGCTCTTTTGCTTTCATGTTTTGGCCTTGGCCAGGGAATTCAGACAGACTTTTCAGTTATTTTCGACAAGAATGTATTCATTGATTGTTTTAAATAATAATAAATAGATTTTAAAATTACTGTACATTACTGCACTTTAAACGCCATGAGGTCAAGGACTCTAAAGTCTGGACATCATTGTATACCCTACATCTTGCACAAGGTTTAGAAAAAATGGCATGGACACCTATTTTTTGAATCAATAAATGAATACATAAAAGAATTCCAAACTCTAGTCCAAGGTTTTAGATTAATAATGTATTAAAATGCGTAAAATTTATAGACAAAACTCTTCTTATTTAGAAGTTTATTCTTTAATTGGAGAGATAAAATATATGCACATAAAAGCTTAAGGAAAAATAATAAGGGTTTTGAAGTACTTACTATGTGAAAAATTTAGCATAAATCTTACATCCATTTATTTAACACATTTTATACGTTGCATTATTTATATATAGTGCTGATTGGTAGAATTCATATGTGAACGGAACTATAAAAATTTTGAGGATAAGCACTAGAAACACAGAATAAATAGAGTGTTAACATGCAAAACACAGAAATACTTCAATTGACTAGGTGAAAGAAAAGATTTCTGGTTCCATGTACACTGATTATTGAGGGATGAGTATGACATTATTATGCCAGAATCAATAAATATTTTAAATAGGGAGAAAACTATAATTATATATCTTTGTGTTCAACAGGAGTAGCAGTACTGATAAAGTAGAAGTTTGTTATACCTTTTTTATAGTCTTTTAAAGTTGTTTATAAATAAAATCTACTCTTAGTTAATTAATGGTTGATGTTCATTGAAGTGTTTTCAAATTTTTGACCTCTGAATTGCCTTGTACATATGGAGAAATAAAGCTTGCCTAGCATAATTTCTTGAGTGGAGAATGAATGATCTGGATAGATTTGTTGACAATATGTCTGTACTTATTTTATTAATTCTTTAATCTTCATGAAGAAAAATATAAAAGTCATATTCTAGTGTTTTATACCATGGAAAAAATGTCTTATCCTTTTCCTAAGGAAAAATACATCATGACACAAAAGTAAAGTTAATTAAATTACTTACTTTATTAATTAACTGTCTATTATTTCTATGGGTTGAAGTAAATTTGATACTCAATGCTATTTAATCTAATTCTAAAAGCTTGAATGAGTAATGATTTTTTCATGTAAGGTTAGTTGAAATAAATTATCACTGATTTTCAGATTTAATATTAATTAGCTATTGCATATTCTTAATGGGATATAAGTGTTTAAAAAGCCCTTTTTGGTTGCGAAAAGACCACGCCCATTGTAGACTTCTTAGAATACATCACATCTGGCCTCCTTTTTAGAGTGGGGAATTCAACTCATAAGTGGCTGGACATTGATTCTGAACATTTTGAACATTATTTGCCTGTCTTCACTCATACTGGTTGCTGTTCTTTTATAAGTAATCACCATGTTTAGCATGCACTTGAACTATTGTTACTTAGGGTGCTTGACTATTTACAAGTCTCACTAGGATTCTAGGTATTCATTAGTCTCGTGGTGTGTATTTGCTGATGGTCCTATTATCTTTGTTGGTTCAGTTACACAGTACCATCCAAGATGCTGCAACACATTATACACAGGGTATGGGTTGTGGGAGCTGCAGATATCAGTTTTTATTTAGGCTCAGAAACTTAGAATCTCTGCAAGGTTGGACATGATCCTTAGTCTTGTTTTAAGACCGTCTTGTTTTAAAAGTTAAACCCAAATTCTTAAAATATAGAATAGGGGTGCTAGTAGTGCTCACAGAATTGTAGTAAAGATCAGCTGGGAAAGAAGAGCCTATTAAACAGAGCCTGGTATTTAATAAGTATCAGCTGCCTTCAATTAGGAATCTGTGTTGTCATGATTAGAAGATTGCTGGTTTATTTTACAGATCTGTAAGTATAGCCAAAATATGTCAAAATAACCACCAGAAAGAATCATATACCGTCCCTTGAACATTTCATCCCTAGAATCTAGCCAGATTAGCATCTCTATACTGGCAATACTGTTAACACAGATTGTGCTCAAACCCCTCATTGACTTTTCAGCACCTGTAAATTACTGGAGATTTAGGAAGAAGTCTGGGGTTATGGCTTAGTTAAGCTGAGTGGCCAGAAAGTGTGAGATGCTGGATGCCTCCTCCAGTTCATTTCTCCAGCGGCCGCACCAGGCGTATCCATAGCTCCGCTCCCGGGAGCTCGTCTCCGGCGTGGGGCGTGTGCGCACCCCTGGCCGGGCGGAGCCTGGAGCCTGCTCATTAGCAGCGCGGGCAGCTCGTGCGCCCGCAGGAGGGAGGCGGAAGCACAGCCCTGAGCCGCCAGCAGGAGGAGGGAGCGCGGCGGCTGCAGGCAGGGGAGGGAGAGGAAAGAACGGAGGGACGGTTCCCGGACAGAGCGGGAGGAATCGGGGAGCGGCCAGTCCAGGGGGAGCTGCTCCGCTGCGCTGCGCTCGTTATTCACAGGACGCGGCGGCGCTTCCCGGGGCCGCTTCCCGGTCCCCTGGGTGGAGGCTGCCATCTAAACCTGACTCCAGGTGAGTTCCCCAAAGAGGCGAAGCGAGGGGTCTCGAACCAGAGACTTGGAACTGGCGAGGCTGCTCGGCTCCCCAAGCGCTGCTGCCTTGACATTTCCCGATTCACGGGAGGTTTTGGGGGCGGCTGCACAGGCTGGAGGGGCGGATGGGCGGTTGCGATCCTCAGCCGGCGTGGGGGCGTTCGGGAGGAATTAGCTTCAGTGAACGGGGTTTTAGGAGATGTCCGCAAGGCACGCGCTATGTACGCGTTTCTAGACGAGCTTTTGAGACAGAAATTTGGCTTCCCGGATGCCCGTTTTGGCCTTCTGTCCTTCCTTTTGCTTGCCTCATGCCCAATTTTCCAAGCCGAGGAAAGGACTGGAAGGGCGTGGAAGTAGGAGGTCTGGGCACAGCATTCGGCAGGGCAGCCCTGGTCTCCAAGTTTGGGGGTGGGGGGTGGGACTCTTTTCCTTTCAGCCTAATTTACCAGGGGAAAACCCGCAGAGCACCTTGAGGTGCCTTTGCTCCGCACCCTCCATAAGCTTATTAGAGGGAACTTGAGGCTCGCTAGACAACCTGTGACAGGTGACGGCAATTTAGCTTAAAAGCCATGTTGGTTCACTTCGTCTCCTCTTTATCCTTTGTTGCAAAATTGATACCTTTTTGGATTTCTTTAACAGCACAAAGTTTAAGTGGCCGGCTGACAGGAAATATTTCTTTTGAAAATGCTATGAGAAAAGTGATGAGTTAACGTTGAGAGAAAGGCAACTTTATTTTCTCGGAAGAACTTTGGGGAAAGAGATTGATAGGGAAATTCTGGGCATGAAATTATGGACATTTCCCACAGAACTTCCTTCATTTATTTATTTTTTTACATTTCCTTCATTTTTTTTTTTAATCGTGTGTGTGTGTATCAGAGAGACAAAATTCGTTGGAGGTATTAGGACTTTATTTGGTTTAGAAGTTTCTTTCTTACTAATAGCACTAATTTGTGATCTTCATGATTATAAGAATTTACTAAGTGTTTTGCTTTTAGGTGTTTTGGGTCTGTTTTTTAAAAAAATTCAATACTTACTTTGTGGGCCTTGCTGAATACCTCTCAATAAAATCGGTGGGCATACAGTTAGTGACATGACCCCTGTGGATTTAATAGCAGGTAAGTATACAAATGATAAGTTTAGGAAATAAATGTCAGAATCAACATTTAGGTGTGAAATTGAAATATCTTTCAAATATTTACCAAACTCTCTTATAGGATCCAATGTCATTTTATGGTCAAGAGAGCTTAAAGGTTTCTCAGATTGAGATATATGTATCTACTTTGTTAATCCAAATGTAATGTTTTATTTTGTTCTTTAATGACTGTTTGAATTCAACAAATAAAACTTGCATATTTAATGTAAGGTTCTTTCACATATATTACTTCTCCAATTTTTAATATAAATTTAAGGAGAAAAGCAATATTCCATTTTGTAGATGAAGAGACTGTGTCACAGAAGTATTACTTTACCTAGATTTCTGTAATTATTATGTTATAAACTTAGAAATTACATATTATTCTGGAACATATAAAATATATGAATGTTATAAACCATAAGAATTCAGACCTATGCTATTTAACTTCAAGTTTAGTTCTTTACCCAAACAATTGCATGACTACATTGAGACTACTGAAGTAATTATATATGAACACGCTATACGAAAAAATACTTAAAACATTTCTTATTTTTGTCGTTTCTCTTTGATATAAAATATACTATAATTTAATGGAGTTATATTCCATATTTAGATGCTCCTAACTTCCAAATAACACCTAAACTCCTAAAAACTGACCTGTGTCCTTCTTAATAGAAGTGGCTTGACCGGGAGACCCAATTTTTACTAAGAATATTCTTGGGATAATTTATGTCTTATAATCAAGATAAAGACAGGCCACATTTAGTTGTATTTTTAAACCACTTAGTGTGAAGTTGCAACGCAGACATAACTTGCTTTCAGGCTACACTGCCAGCTTTGCAGTGAATAGTCTTTAAGATTCCGTGGAAACATTGGCAGATATAGCTAATGTCTATCTGATGTAGGATTTATGAGAAAAGGAGAGGTAGAAACTGAATGCTCTTATATTTCATATGTGACCACATTCATAAAACTTTATTGATAAGTACTTTGTTGTCTGACACGGGCTGATACAAATAGGCTTCTTCAAGAGTTGAGGAAGAAAACTAAATCCCTATAATACAGCCTTTTTCCTCCTTTTCTTTCTTAAGCGGTAATAGTTGATCCTAGCTTTTGTGTGTCTATGCATGCTCAATACAGTTAGGGGTATAAGGAGAAGTTAAGCAAGAATATTGAATGCTAGCTAGGAAAGTTTTTGGAGTCTCAAATACTTTGGAACGATTTTTCACATTATATACATAAAATTCCTAGTTACATTTGGGAACTAAGTATATTATACACAACTTTGCATCTGATTACAGGATTCCCTGTACATTTATAGCTCAGGTATTCTGGAAAGAGTCAAGATAATTAGTTTTATGGCTCTTGCCCGTGTGACCTGTTTCTTTCTGGTCCTGATATTAAAAGGATGACTTAAATTTTCTGGAATGTCAAAATTTTCTCTTCCCTTGGATCCTACAAAATACTTCAAGCAGTGTATGTGTGATACTCGCTGTCATTCCAACATTTCCAATCCTCCTGAGAATGCTAAACAATGCCCTAGATTTCTTCCTTTGTAATTCTTTCAGATAGAGGGTTAGCTGAGTTAGGAAGAAAGGAGAGAGGGAGAGAAGAAGAGAGATGACATTTTATCCCTCAGGAAAGAACAAGACCAATTGTATTCCTAATTTAGAAATATTATTCTACAAACATTCCTGAACAAGAGGGCTTTGCATATACATTAAAGCAGAATACCTAGTCAACTTCTAGTTATGCCATGTAGTGAAATGGAAGTAAGATGAGTAGGCCGAGATCATTTTTGTTGGAGAACTGAGACCACATGAAATAGGTAACAGAGTTACCCCAACTGGGGGGCAAGAGGACTTGAAAGTTTCCTCCATAAATTTGCAGTTAGTACAGGGCTGCTCCAGTGATCAGAGTCATGAATGCCCTAGAGTGTCTGTATAACCCTGTACACAGGCTGAGACAGCTCTAACGGCCCAGAAAAGCCTCTGGACAGAATCACTGCACCCTTGGACATTGTCCGACCGCATGTATGAGAATAGTGAGTGCTGAGGAGTTGTGGGTAGCTCGGTACAACTCTTGCTAAAGGAGTGTCATCAACATTCATTGCTGAAAGTGAATTTTTTCATTCACATATGTGATGCCTATTAGGTCATGATTTCTTGGATACCAATTTGTACAAGATATGAATTAATTTTTGAACATCCTTTCTTAAAAGTACCATGTTCATATAGTTGCTCATTTTAATATGAGTAGTTCAGATGGGACATAATAGAGTAAGGAAATGATTGAACATCCTAAGATCTAGTGTATATACCTTTGTTCATGATGAGATTCATCCCCTGTCCCCCTTTGTAGTGACACTGATGGCATAAGGAGTATTAGATGAAATTTAATGCAGAAAACAATGGGATATATGAATGGTAGATATGGTTGACAACCACCATTTTCACTGAAGTTGTTTCAAAGCAAAGAAATTTGGGATAAATTCATTTTATTTGCTCCTGAAGGGTAATTAGGAATAAGTAGGAATTGTGAAGAGGCTGTAGTGTTGACATTAAGAGAAGTTTTTGATTCTTAAAATAGGATATATTACACAAGAGTGAACAAACAGAAGATACTGAACAAATATTCTGTCATAAGTAAGTGATGGATTATTCGGACTTGTTGAACTATGTTTTTAAATGTATTATTTAAATATTTAAATATTATTAAAACCTTAAATAATATTTAAATATTATAAAAGTTGTAGAAAATTATGTTTTCAATACAAATATACACTTATAAGCTATATTGTAGATATGGGAGTAAACAATGCAATTTTTTTTAACTGAGTGAAAAATTTAGTTTTTTAAAATTCCAAATGGAGCTAACAGCTTAGTGTGATACATATTTTGAATTTCAAAATTTGTAACCAAATAGGACAAATGTGTTGAACTGTACTTTTCTTGAAGAACCGTGATAAGAATGAGCGGTGAAAAAATTACAGCATACTTACCAGGGATCAAATACTTGCTTAGGGTTAATAAGAAAAATCTCAGCAAACGCTAGAAATGAGGTACACGATCTATCAGAGACCCATGATTAAAGTGGTATCTTGTTAGGTATATGAGCTTCAAAAGAAACGGCATAGCTTCACTTTACCCCAGTTGCTTCTTTTGTAAAACGGGGAGACTAAGAGTGTGGTAACTCAAAATCCTTTGTTAATGATTTTCTTCTTAGAACAGTGCCAGGTCCAATTAGGATTAGATTGCTATTTTTATTATTGATATTTGCCCTAGTTCTGCCTTTTATTGACTGTGTGAAATTGGTGAAGATCCCTTTCTGAAGCTTTGTTTCTTACCTACAAGCTGGGAATAGAATACCTGCTATGAAGAGTAGTTGTTAGTACATTAGAAAGGCTGGATATTTGTTTATATAAGGGGCTCAGCGCATGGTAGAAATTTGATAGCATTTTTTGCTTGCCCTCCCATGTATTACTGTGAAGACATCCCACATATTATGTCCAAGTTTTTATTTTCCCCTCAAATGCAATGTCAAGCACAAAACATTCCCATCTCCCAATTCTCTTCTGATGTTCTACAACCATTAAAGTATAGAAAACTAGAATGAGTGTTTTTATAACTTTTGCTGTACTTAAGCATGTGGAGAGAAGAGCGCTAGATCACAGGACACACTTTGATAGGAAAAGGGAAATATTTACACTGCAAACAACTTTCTCCTCATGCTTAACAGTTTTATGCTGTCATTCTGTCAGCACCAAGTGAGATTTTTCTATTTAAATAGTTTTCTATTTGTGGTATGATAATTCATGTATGGACTTCATGTAACTAACATAAATATAATGGATGGTTGAGAAGTGGTTTATTTTTACCAAGAGGAAAAAATGTGTACACGATTTTTTAAAATATTGCTTTGAAAATATTTAAAATTAATTTTGATTCAGTTGGTGGAAGATAGCGTCACAAACTCACTGCTAGTGGTATTCTTGAGAAGTAATGTTTGAATTTTCTAGGTATTGTCCCCAGACTGCCTTAAAAGAATTTAATTTTAGATGTAAATTTTCTGCTTAACATGGAAGATTTTCCCTGAAAATATTAGCTTCATCAGATACATAGTTGCTTAGGGGTAGCTGCATGGAATTATGGGAAGAGTGAAATAGAAAAAAATTTTCATGTCTAAGTTATACATACTGGTGTAATCATATTGATTGGATGATAATGATAATTACAGCAGTAATGTGATTGAAAGGGTAAGCAAGTAACATATACTACAGTTACTAATATAATCCTGTGATTGAGTTTACCACTTCATTTCTCTTTCCTGGAAACCCTTAAGTTTGTCACTATTGCACTTTATTTCCTTTGCTTATTGTAGTGGTGTATTAGTTGTATTACTGCTGCTATAACAAATTACGACACATTTACATAACTTAACACATATTTATTGTCTTGCAGTTTCAAAGGTCAGAAGTCCAAAATCACTTTAATTAGGCTAAGTCAATGTGTCTGCAGTGTGGGTTCCTTCTCGAGGTGCTGAGGGGAGAATCCATTCTCTTGCATTTTCTGCTTCTGGTGGCACCTGTCTTCATTGTCTTTTCCCCATTCCTCCATTTTCAAGGTGCGTTGCTTTTATTTCTGTTTCTGTCTCTGCGCTGTCTCCTCCTTTAACTTTGAGTCCTTCTCTCCACTTCATCTAAGGACTCCTGTGATTACTTTGGACTCACGTGGATGATCTGGGATAATCACCTTGTCTCCAGATCCTTAAATGAATCGTATCTACAAGTCCTTTGGCTGTGTAAGGCAGCACATTCCCAGGGCCGGGAGATTAGGTGAAGAACATCTTTTGGGACTATTATGCAGCCTATCACAAGTGGTAATATCACTTTTATGCCTTGAGACCCTGAAATTAATGTACTTGCTTACGCATGGAAAAACAATGTATCTGTGGGGGTAACAGTTTATTTTTGAACCATTAGAAGGTATTGATGGGGAAGTTTTCATCTGACAACAGATACTGATAAATTAAATACCCTTAGATTTGTCAAAACTAGCTTTAGTAAAATATAAGTAAAAGTATTTGCACTGCTAGGGTCAAAAATATTAATTAAACCCATTATTTATCAAGGCCAAGTCCTGGATTAGTTAGGTTTAAATTAACCTAGAACATTATCTTCCATAGTGCTTAATTGTGAAGCTTAGTTCTTGTTGACAAAAGCTCATCCATATAAGAAAGCATCGAAAGGTTGGTGTTTTTTTAACCTTTGCAGAATATAACTTTTCAAAGGGATGTTAGACAGTAGTTCCATCACAATTGATGCAGTTCACAGACATTCTTTGTGAATATTTTATCTCATGAGTTATATCTATGACACTAATCATAGACTTCTAGAAGAAATTTAGCAATGGTCATGTCAGCCTTTCAAATCTTTCTGTAACCTAGAAGAGGATCATTGCATAAGATAGATTCATTTTCCCCTTTATTCCATTGTTGCCAGAGAGAACTTGAAATGCCCTGTTCAAATTAATTTAATGCAAATGAATTCTTGCTGCCTCACAAGTAGTTTGTCCTTCATTTTTCTTAAAATTAGATTGAAAATGGATGTGACCTGCTTTACTGGTTGTTGTGCAGGAAGCGTTGTCCTTCCTGAAAGCTCCCTCCGTTGTCAAAATGAAGCCATTAAGAGTAAAGTAAATTATATTATCTGATCATAGTATCACAATTGACCTTAAAACAATAAATTTTATAATCAGTGCAAATTGCTGAATAGTGTTTGCAGTTGTAGAAATTTCAAAGGAAACCCTGGTTGAGATACAAAGCTGCTATAATCATTTTTAAAATCTTTGTTTTTCTTTTACTTTGGAACAGTAGTGCAGTAAGTACTTTTGCCTTATTGTTCTCTCTGCCTTCCAGAAACCCTCATTCAAATATTCTAAGTTTTTAAGTCTTTTTCATTTCTTTTAATATTGTAACATTTAACAATGTCAAAGAAAGTATAATTTTTCTGGAAATCAAGCTAAAAATAAAGAGAAGCCGATGTAAATGAACATCAAATTAACAAGATTGATTAGGAAAAGTAATTTTTGAAAAGGGCCCAAAATCCCTTTGCACATAAATGCAAAAGAATTTAGTGAAAGAAGGTGAAACTGGAGTAAAGAACTCTACGGATGCGTAAGTAACTCTTAATAAGAATGAGTAACGTACATGCGTATCTTTAGCTCCCAGTTTCAGAGATACAGTAGTTGTACAACAAATGGTCCTTTCCTGCTCTTAAGGAAGCCTCTCCTCCTCCAGCCATGCCATTCCTCAGAGCAAGCTCTTCCACTGAGTTTTCAGCAACCATAAGTAAGAAGGATGGTACGATAGGCTGCGTGTACATATGGCCCTCATTAGCAGGCCAACTGTTCCTTTTGCCCACCCACATCACTGGGGACATATGGCGTTACTTTGACTGTTGAAACAAGTGTGTGTGGACATATCTTGGTATGAGTAAAAGACTGTTGATTGTCTTTCTCTTGTCGCTCGTGCAACCGTCTCCTTGTGGAGATCGTATTATCCATAACACTAGATTTGAGGATGATAAATGACGTTGTTATTATTAACTGAATTTGCCTCTCTAGTTTGATCACAAAACCAGCGAATGTTTGCTTATGGAACATGTAAAGCTTATAGAAGACGGAAAGCTTACAGAAAGAAATGATGGCTTTTCTAAGCATAAGAGTCAGGTCTTTTTCAATCAAAAACTAACTCATTCAAAAATTCAAGAGTTCTGTAAAACCAGAACAGCAGAGGTTTCAGAAATGCTATTGAGATCATTTATTATAAAATAGCCATTAATGAAATGTAATAGTGAGTCTGTTGTTGTGACTATGTGGAGAAATGAATGAGAAAATATAAGATAGGCTGGAATGAAGAGAGTCATCGGATCCCAACATAATTCATTTTGTATAGTTCACAGTATTGTAGCTTTAAAAAAATTATGAATTTTTTCAGTACTGTGAATTCTGAATTTGCAATATGAGGCTTTTCAATCCTTGCAACAAGTGTGTATTTTTCAGTGGTTCTAGAATTATCGGGGCTTTCGAGCTGCTTCTGATAAGAAGGCAAGGCTAGAGGACTCGTGTTGAGGTGGCATTTGCACAGGACTTTAGATAACATACATCGATGATGTAGAGAGAAGAGCGGGTGATGTTGCTGTGGATTATAGTGGAAAGGCACCTTTTGCTCCCTCTGCTGACCTATTTGTGTATTCAGCTGTGTAGCATATTTCTTGTATAATTACATAGTAATTTCACACACTACATTAAGAAAATCTGAACAATTTTTACTAAACTCATGTTTTCTAAATATTAAGTAAATAAAACCAATATTTGGCTAGGTAACATTTATAAAAACAGGATTTCTAGATAGATGATGATAAATTTTCATCTATATCTATAGAGCTGATAAATTTTCAAAACCCTTTGAATATCACTTGTACTACAAAGTCTCGTTTCAGTTTCAGTGCCATGGCACATTGATTAATCACCACTAAAGCGGTACATGAAATATTTGGCAATATAGGTATTTGGTAATGGTGATTGATGCACAGAATACGGCACCGTTATTATGCACTGGCCTTGAGAACTTTAGTTTTCATCTTCGATCACCTGATAGAGAACAAACTAACAGCTTTTTTCTTTCACCTTGCTGGAGAATAAACTAACAACTTCAAATTATCTGATCCATCCAAAAACTTATTTCCGTGAAACTCACTGATTTATTATTTCGTGGGGATCACTATTATTTGCTGTAGTAAAATATCAAATGATCGATGTTTTATACCAACATGGCAGCTCACATGGTAGGCAACAGAATGAAAACAAACAGGTTTACTACCAAGAATTATACTATATTGCTTTTATTGACAGAAAAAGCATACAGATAATTTTATTCAGAGATTTTATGTGAATTATTTTGATAAGTGTACACATATATTTATAACTGACCTTTCTTTGTCAAGTGTGTGCCCACACACGTATTCATACTAAATCAATCTTAGAGATCTTATCCAAAGATTGAATTTCTTAAAGTGACTGTTCCAAATATGTATAATTTATGGCAAAAAAGTCACAAAATGGCAATACAAGGAGGCATAAAAGTGAAGATAAAGGGGGAGATGATGGTTAAAAACACCTGTAAATGAATAATTGATTTTGATTTAAATTCTTTTTAGTTCTTAGCTGATGAAATGAATATAAATGAAATTATTATGCAAAACACCTCTATTTGTTGTATATGCATGTACATATATGTGTTACAAATACAAAACTGATAGGATATTATTTAACATATATTCACACTCATAATGTGCATATATGTACATAATGAAAATGAGTGCTTGTTTTATATGTATGTATACACACACATACACATATTGCATACTTTCATTTTTTAAAATTTTACTTTAAGTTCTGGGATACATGTGCTGAACATGCAGGTTTGTTACATAGGTATACTTGTGCCATGGTAATTTGCTGCACCCATCAACCCGTCATCTAGGTTTTAAGCTCCACATGCATTAGCTATTTGTCCTAATGCTCTCCCTCCCCTTTCCCCACACCCACCTACAGACCCCAGTGTGTGATGTTCCTCTCCCTGTGTCAACATGTTCTCATTGTTCAGCACCCACTTATGAGTGAGAACATGCAGTGTTTGGTTTTCTGTTCCTGTGTTAGTTTGCTGAGGATGATGGTTTCCAGCTTCATCCATATCCCCGCAAAGGACGTGAACTCATCCTTTTTTATGGCTGTGTAGTATTCCATGGTGAATATGTGCCACATTTTCTTCATCCAGTCTATCATTGATGGGCATTATGTTGGTTCCAAGTCTTTGCTATTGTAAATAGTCCCATGATAAACATATATGTACATGTGTCTTTAGAGTAGAATGATGTATAATCCTTTGGTATATACCCAGTAATGGGATTGCTGGGTCAAATGGTATTTCTGGTTTTATATCCTTGAGGAATCACCACATTGTATTCCACAATGGTTGAACTATTTTACAAGCCCACCAACAGTGTAAAAGTGTTCCTGCATCTTCTCCAGCATCTGTTTCCAGAATTTTTAATGATCACCATTCTAACTGATGTGAGATGGTATGTCATTGTGGTTTTGATTTGCATTTCTCTAATGAACAGTGATAATGAGCTTTTTTCATATGTTTATTGGCCACATACATATCTTCTTTTGAGGAGTGTCTGTTCATATCCTTTGCCCACTTTTTGATGGGGTTGTTTGTTTTTTTTTTCTTGTAAATTTGTTTAAGTTCCTTCTAGATTCTGGATATTAGACCTTTGTCAGATGGATAGATTGCAAAAATTTTCTCATATTTTGTAGGTTGCCTGTTCACTCTTGTGATAGTTTATTTTACTGAGCAGAAGCTCTTTAGTTTGATTACATTCCATCTGTCAATTTTGGCTGTTGTTTCAAGTGCTGTTGGTGATTTAGTCATGAAGTCTTTGCCCACACCTATGTCCTGAATCATATTGCCTAGGTTTTCTTCTAGGGTTTTTATAGTTTTAGGTTTTACATTTATGTTTTTAATCCACCTTGAGTTAATTCTTTTATAAGGTATAATGAAGGGGTCTAGTTTCTCTTTTCTGCATATGGCTACCCAGTTTTCCCAGCGCCATTTATTACATAGGGAATCCTTTCCCCATTGCTTGCTTTTGTCAGGTTTGTTGAAGATCAGATTGTTGTAGATGTGTGGTGTTATTTCTGAGGCCTCTATTCTGTTTCATTGGTCTATATATCTGTTTTGGTATTAGCACCATGCTGTTTTGGTTACTTTAGCTTTGTAATATAGTTTGAAGTCAGGCAGCGTCATGCCTCCAGCTTTGTTCTTTTTGCTTAGGTTAGCCTTGGCTCCACAGGCTCTTTTTTGCTTCCATATGAAATTTAACATAGTTTTTTTCTAGTTCTGTGAAGAAAGTCAATGGTAGCTTGATGGGAATAGCATTGAATCTATAAATTACTTTGGGCAATATGGCCATTTTCATGATATTGAGTCTTCCTATCCATAAGGATGGAGTGTTTCTCTATATGTTTGTGTCCTGTCATTTCCTTGAGCTCTGGTTTGTAGTTTTCTTTGAAGAGGTCCTTCACATCCCTTGTAGGTTGTATTCCTAGGTATTTTGTTTTCTTTTTAGCAATTGTGAATGGGAGTTTACTAATGATTTGGCTCTCTGCTTGTCTGTTATTGGTATATAAGAATGATTGTGATTTTTGCACATTAATTTTATATCCTGAGACTTTGCCAAAGTTGCTTATCAGGTTAAGGAATTTTTGGGCTGAGGTGGTGGCGTTTTGTAAATATACAATCATGTCATCTGCAGACAGAGACAATTTGATTTCCTCTCTTCCTATTTGCATGCTTTTATTTCTTTCTCTTACTCGATTGCCCTGGCCAGAACTTCCAATACTATCTTGATAAGAGTGGGGAGAGAGGGCATCCTACTCTTGGGCCAGTTTTCAAAGGTAATGCTTCCAGCTTTTGGCCATTTAGCATGATATTAGCTATGCATTTGTCATAAATAGCTCTTATTTTTGTGAGATATGTTCCATCAATACCTAGTTTATTGAGAGTTTTTAGTATGAGGGGTGTTGAATTTTATTGAAGGCCTTTTCTGCATCTATTGAGATAATCATGTGGTTTTTGTCATTGGTTCTGTTTATGTGATGGATTATGTTTATTGATTTGCATATGTTGAACCAGCCTTGCATGCCAGGCATGAAGCCAACTTGATCGTGGTGGATAAGTTTTTGATGTGCTGCTGGATTCTCTTGCCGGTATTTTATTCAGGATTTTCGCATCGATGTTCATCAGTGATATTGGCCTGAAATTTTCTTTTTCTATTGGGTCTCTGCCAGGTTTTGGAATCAGAGTGATGCTGGCCTCATAAAATGATTTAGGGAGGAGTCTTTCTTTTTCTATTGTTCAGAATAGTTTCAGAAGGAATGGTACCAGCTCCTCTTTGTACCTCTGGTAGAACTCGGCTGTGAAGACATCTGGTCCTGGGCTTTTTTTGGTTGGTAGGCTAGTAATTACTGAGTCAATTTCAGAACTTGTTATTGGTCTATTCAGGGATTTGACTTCTTCCTGCTTTAGTCTTGGGAGGGTGTATGTGTCCAGGACTTTATCCATTTCTTCTAGATTTTCTAGTTTATTTGTGTAGAGGTGTTTACAGTATTCTCTAATAATAGTTTGTATTTCTGTGGGATCAGTGGTGATATACCCTTTATCGTTTTTTAATGTGTCTATTTGATCTTTCTCTCTTTTCTTCCTTGTTAGTCTGGCTACCGGTCTATCTATTTTGTTAATCTTTTCAAAAAACCCACTCCTAGATTCATTGATTTTTTTTTGAAGGTTTTTTTGTGTTTCTCTCCCATTCGGTTCTGCTGTGATCTTAGTTATTTCTTGTTTTATACTAGGTTTTTAATGTGTTTTCCATTGCTTCTTTTGATTGTGATGTTAGGGTGTCTATTTTAGATCTTTCCCACTTTCTAATGTGGACATTTAATGCTGTAAATTTCCCTCTAAACACTGTTTTAACTGTATCCCAGAAATTCTGATATGTTGTGTCTTTGTTCTCATTGGTTTCAAAGAACTTATTTATTTCTGCCTTAATTTTGCTATTTACCCAGTAGTCATTCATAAGCAGGTTGTTCAGTTTCCATGTAGTTGTGCAGTTTTGAGTGAGCTTCTTAATTCTGAGTTCTAATTTGATTACACTGTGGTGTGAGAGATTGTTTGTTATGATTTTCATTCTTTTGCATTTGCTGAGGAGTGTTTTACTTCCAATTATGTGGTTGATTTCAGAATAAGTGCTATGTGGTGCTGAGAAGAATTTATATTCTGTTGATTTGGGGTGGAGGGTTCTGTAGGTATCTATTAGGTCCACTTGGACCAGAGCTGAGTTCAAGTCTGAATATCCTTGTTAATTTCCTTTCTTGTTGATCTGTCTAATATTGATAGTGGGTTGTTAAAGTTTCCCACTATTATTGTGTGGGAGTCTAAGTCTCCTTGTAGGTCTCTAGGAACTCGTTTTATGAATCCTGGTGCTCCTGTATTTGGCATATATATATATTTAGGATACTCAGCTCTTCTTGTTGCATTGATCCCTTTACTACTATGTAATGCCCTTCTTTGTCCTTTTTTATCCTTGTTGGTTTAAAGTCTGTTTTATTAGAGACTAGGATTGCAACTCCTGCTTTTTTTTTCTTTCTTTCCATTTGCTTGGTAAATATTCCTCCATCCCTTTATTTTGAGCCTATGTGTGTCCTTGCAAGTGAGATGTGTCTCCTGAATACAGCACACCTGTGGGTATTGACTCTTTATCCAATTTGCCAGTGTATGTCTTTTAATTGGGGCATTTAGCTCATTTATATTTACCGTTAATATTGTTATGTGTGAATTTGGTCCTGTCATCATGATGTTAGCTGGTTATTCTGCACATTAGTTGAAGCAGTTTCTTCCTAGTTTCATTGGTTTATATATTTTGGTGTGTTTTTGCAGAGGCTGGTACTGGTTTTTCCTTTCCATGTTTAGTGCTTCCTTTAGGAGCTCTTGGAAGGCAGGTCTGATGGTGACTAAATCTGTCAGCATCTGCTTGTCTGTAAAGGATTTTATTTCTCATTCACTTATGAAGCTTAGTTTGGCTGGTTATGAAATTCCATATGTACATCATGGAAACGAGTGCATGTGATACACACACACACACACGCACACACATTGCATACTTTCATTTTTGTGTCCATTACTTTTCTGATTTTATCAGCAGCCAACTAAAGAAAATAGAAAAAAAAATTGGTAATTCGATCTTTCATGTTCTGCATCTTCCAGCTTCACAACTTATAGTTTTCTATTTTTATTGTTATTGTGATCAGAATGAAAATGTATACAATAGAATCAGAATCAGGTCAGAATCAACAAAAATACTATAATGTTTGTACATGCTTTCGATGCAGTTTGTCTCTGCAAAGGGTGTGTGTGTTTCTATGCACATGTGCATGTACACAAGTGTGTAAATAAGTGTTTTATTCATGATGGAGAAAGGCTGGTCAAAATGATTCTGAATGAGATAGCACCACTACAGCAGATAATTAGGTCTCTAGCAATAAAACAAGTCATTAAACATGTTTCTAAGCATCTACTCAGTATCTGGCACAATGTTAAGTAGTGTAAATATAATCATTAGCAAAATTCAGCTTCTACCCTCAATGGTATATGTGTAGAACAAATTGGTAAAGCTGGAGTACATTTCAGGACCAAAAACAGTTTCTGTGTAGTTCCCACTTCATCAAGACCATGTTGTATACCTCTCATACACTTAAGCCATAGGGAAGCAATTATTCCATCCATCCTTTTACAGGGTAGTGGTGGGGAAGAAGAGCTGACTGTCATGCTTGAATTCACATAATTTCATAATTAAATAATTTCATGTTACATAATCTCGATAAACCTAAAATCCAATATATGATAAAGATAGTGTTTCAAATCAGTGGATAAGTGATAAACAGTTCATAAAATGGTGTTCAGATAATTGGCTATATGTATTTTATAGTTGCACAAAGGTATAATATGTCATTAATAAATATTAATTCCATAGTGGATGTCAAATACACTTTTTCAAAATATAAAGAAAAAATACCATAGACAAATATCACTTGCAACATTACGGTTAAAATTAAATATCCAAACATAGCCCTAACCAATAACAGAAAATTTAAAAAAAAAATTATGGATTGGAATTTGTTAAAATATAAAACTTTTCTTTTTCAGAGGATACAATGAATATGTGTAAAAAGCAAATATCAAATCAGCAACAAGTGCTTGCAATTCACTTGACATATTTAAAATATGAGTAGTTCCAACAAATCATAAATAAATGATTAGTAGTCCAATAAAAAAAAGACAAAGTACATTGACAGGAAACTGTATGAAACTCATGAACACTAAATGTCTTAGATTCTCTATTGTTAAACAAAATGCAAAAACAATAGAGAACATTATGAATATGGAGTTAATATTTAACAAAATTATTTTATCCATGTTATAAGTAAATATTTACATCCAAAAACCCTTGTTTTCTCTGAAAGTTGTCACTTATGAGTCTATTTTGAAAATGTTTAAAGAATAGTAATTAATTAACTTTAATAAATAGGTACTCCTATTGAGGGAAAACAGACATTTCCATAATTTTTCTTCTGTTTCTAATCTAGTAGATGGTAGGAAAATAATGACAATTGCATGTTCATACCTGGAGAATATGCATTCCATTTCTTTTAAACTTTTGCATTCTCAAAACTATATTGATACCTCAAAGCATACCCTTTGCTGTTGAAAACAGCCTTTCAAGTATAAAGACACACACATCACTTCCCTTAAATCTTATATAAGGCAAGGGCCTAGATTCCTATCAGAAAATGTATTTCAAGAATGCTTTTTTAGTAGTTCCTGTGGCCTTATCTTATAGAGGAAGGTTTTTTTTTAAACATACACACAGTATTTGATGCACATTTTTATTGGAAAGAGCTTTTATTTCCTTAAATGTTTTGTTGTCTAAGTGTGAAAAGTATCCTGCAGTGGAATTCAGTGGCACAGATGCTTATTGTGATAGATGAGATGAACTTGCTTCCCTAAGCATGCATGGGCATGAAATGCATCTGGCTTCTGTACATAAAAGTCAGTTATGTTCCCAAATGTGTCTCTGCATTTACACAGACGTTTAGGGGCAGACACCCTACTGTTCCCTCAAAAGGCGGCTCTGCTTAATTATGAAGTTCAAGTTAGACCAGAAGTTGGAAAATACTAAATTCCACATTGCAGACAGAGCCTGAGCAGGTGATGTCACCACTGCATTCTAAGGTGGCAAGTCCTCAGAGAAGTAACTTATCACCTTACCATGGAGAAAAATAACCGTGTCCAGAACACAAGAGGATGCTTTAAGGTAGCGTACAATCAAGTGTGCAAACCTGTGCAATACATACCAGATGAAATCCAGTTCAGAGGCTCAGGAAAACAAACAAATGAGGATATGCTTTAAAAAATAGGACTTAATATAAACAGTCGTGAGAGTAAAACTATTGCTAAGCACATAGGAAACATAAACCAGGCTTTCAGGAAGGAGTTTGGCACATGTGTGCACTGGTAGGAGGTGTAATGTGCAGAAATCCGGCCTTTTGTGGCATAGCAACTAAAGTTCCTTTTCTATTGTCCAGACAACCTTAAATATTCCTTTATGCAGTACTATTTTAAAAAGACCATCTACTGTGCACAATGTGTTAGCATCAAGGACATGAAATTTATCTGGAATATACCAAAACTTTAATCAATAGACTAGGACCAAAGCTTTTAAAAACAGGTTTTCGTAGATAAATCATTATAAGTTATTATTTCCTCGCCATAGGTAAGGCATGATAGATAACTTTACTTTTTCTCAGTCACTTAGTGTGTAGGTAGAATAATGACCCTTAGCAGGATGACCTTTTGAATGTGTTGTTAGGCAGCATGGAAGCATTATGGTTAGAGGTGGAATTAAGATTGCTAATCACCTCACCTTAAACTGGAGCGATTATCCTGAATTATCTAGGTGGGCCCACTGTAGTCACAAAGAACCTTCAGACAGGAAGGCGGAGAGACCAGAGTGAGCAGAAGAGCTTGGGGAAACTGGAGCCGAGGCTGAAGTGATGTGCTGTGTCCAAGATGTGCAGAGGCCAAGAGCTCAGGGATACATGTGACCCCTCAAACCTGGTGAATTCTCTCCTGGAATCTCTAGACAAAATATACACTTGATGATACCTTGATTTTAGCACACTAAGACCCATTTTGGACTTCTGACCCCCAGAAGTATAAAGAAAAAAAATGTGTTGTTTTAAGCCTCTGAGTTTATGTTAATTTACTGTAACAGCAGTAAGAAACTAACACAGTAAGACGGCTTTTATTTTTATGTGATGTATAGAATTAAATTGGATATGCTAGGAAATATTGGAAATTTATTGATTTATTTTTTTGTCTGAGCTGGAGTCTGGCTCTGTCGCCCAGGCTGGAGTGCAGTGGCGCGATCTCGGCTCACTGCATGCTCTGCCTCCCGGGTTCCCGTCATTCTCCTGCCTCAGCCTCCCGAGTAGCTGGGACTACAGGCGCCGCCACCACGCCGGCTAATTTTCTGTATTTTTAGTAGAGACGGGGTTTCACCGTGGTCTCGATCTCCTGACCTTGTGATCCGCCCGCCTCGGCCTCCCAAAGTGCTGGGATTACAAGTGTGAGCCACCGCGCCCGGCCAGGAATTTATTTTCTTAATATAGTTCTTCATATTAGAATAATGAGAACCATCGAGTAATGAAGTGTTCTATTTTGTGAAGGATGATTATATAAACAGTACGAAGGTTAAAAACCGGGCGGGACCGGCTGGGCACAATGGCTCGTTCATGTAATCCCAGCACTTTGGGAGGCCGGGGCAGGTGGATCTCTTGAGCCCAGGAGTCTCAGATCAACCTGGGCAACATGTGAAACCCCATCTCCACAAAAATACAAAAACCAGGCAGACGTGGTGGCGGCGCCTGTGGTCCCAGCCACTCAGGAGGCTGCGGTGGAAGGATCGGAGCCCGGCAGGTGCAGGCTGCGGTGGACCGTGATTATGCCACTGCGCTCCAGTCTGGGTGACAGAGTAAGACCCTGTCTCCATTAAATAAATAGATAAATAAATATATATATAAGTAAAAGAGGAGGGTGTCTTTTGAAGGCTATTAAAGTCGTCTAAGTGTCCTCTGATTATATGAGGCTGGAATGGTGCATGGAATGTTGTGTTGAATAACCTGATACAGTCTCTGAAACTATAGAAGCATTAGTAATTTTAGCCTGAGAGTGCTATAATCTGGGATAATTTGGTCCAATACTTCCAGAGAGGGTTGAAGTTTTGAGATAGCTGGAGTTATTTCAGTTGAAGACCTGAATATGAGGCAACTGCATACTCAATTACAATTCAATTTCTACTCTTTATATAAGGTAGAAATGGGTAACATGTGGGACACTGTGTTAAAAGTAATGCAGCCATAGTGTAGTGGTAAAAGCAGATGAAAAGTACTATAATAGTCGTATAGATGAGGTACTGGAAAGAAGCAGATTTGAAAAATTGGAGATAAATGTCAGTTTTCCGGAGCCATGGGATGAAAACCAAACCGGATTACAACAGATTCAATTCACTCAAGATGTCTAACTTGGTAATAGGTCAGAAAACTCAATTTGTCGTATTTTCGTAAAAGTACACAAAAATGTTCCTTTTGATAAAACACGTGTAGTGCACCTTCGGATTTGATTTTTCTTTATGTTCTGTAAACTGCTCACAGTAAAACAGAAAAAAAGTCTGACAAATATGATGGTCCTTAAATCTTGTAGGAGTATGATGCTTCTCCAAAGAATAGAGGTTTTCCTAGGAAGGCCCTAAGCAAGGAATCAAGTTTCCTTTTGCAAGAAATAAAATTCTCAAAAGTTCCCTGCACCTTGGAAAGGCTCTGGTTGAAATTAATAGCACAACGTTATTTATTTAAATTTTAACTTTTAAGTTCAGGGGTACAAGTGTAGGTTTGTTACAGAGGTAAGCTTATGCCATGGGATTGGTTGTACAGTTTATTTCATCACCCAGATATTAAGCCTAATATCCATTAGTTGTTTTTCCTGATCCTCATAGCAAATATTACCCCCATAAAGTTTTATGGTTACTTTTTTCTTATCTTCTGATTAATGCCATTAGATTCACCAATTGAAATTATTTTTCAGTAGTTTAATTCCCTCTAGAAGGTTTAAAAAATGTTTCCGAATTTCCTAAGTCTTCTTTCTTTGTTAGTCTTCTAAAAAGCTATATTCAATAGAATTCATGTGCTTAGGTACAGTTTCACTAAAAGCGTATCTTCAACATTTGATCTGTTTAAAAGTTCTTAAGGTGTTAAGGAACATTAGGTATCAGAGTTTATGGCATTTGATTAATCTGAATAAATCTTGGCATCAAATTGAATTCAGCAAAAGTAACAGTGATAAATCAGAGAGCAATATTTGAAATGTCTCCAGGAAACATTTTAAAACAATTTTTAAGTTCACTAATTTGAGTCATTACACTTGGCCCTAATATGGTAGATTTTAAGTGAAGCTCAGTCGAACCTGGCAGATATCATATACAAACTTTTAATAGTCCTAACAATTCCTGTACCTCATTTGGATAAAGATTATTTCCAGAGCATCAGTGCTTTGACCAGAAAGGCATTTATTATTCTGTAACACTTTTCTTGAGAAATTAGCATGATTCATCATTTGAGTACGCTCTCTCAGATAAGATTCTAATATTTGGGTGTGAATAAAACTTCAGGGCATTGAAAACAGCTGGAAGATAGACAATAGGGTGATCATCCTCTCTTGTCATTCTCTATCAAGGTCCTCTTTAATTATTGGCCTAAACAGCTATAAATTTATGGTGAAAACAAACCGCTCGGATATAGCGTTAAAGGTTGAAATAATGAATTATACATAAATCGATTTAGTTCAGTTATATTCTGTTGAATTGGGAGAACATCGAATTTTTAAATTTCTCTGCATTTCTTGAAGTTAGGAATAAAAGCTGGGGTGGGGTCTCCTGAAATAATGAGGTCTAGAATAATTTCTGTTAAATTTACTTTTTAGTAGGATAAGTCTACTAAAATCAATATGAATGGAACCTTCAATGTACCACTGAAGATAATTAATCTTTGAGAGGTTAAGTAACCATTACAAGGTAATTTACCTAATTAGCAACTAAACCAACCAAATTTTAGATTTCTTAACTTTAAGACTATTGCTCACATAGTCACGTAAAGTATATCTTCCACATAGTCACAGGCAATCACAAGCTAACACGAGCAGTTAGCACAAAATAGATGTTCCACATAGAATGCAGAACAAAAAAAGACACTTTAAAAATCCTTTTCCCTTTTCCAAATTCATATTTAAAAAGTTTCTTGTGGAATTTCCCAAATGCCAGCATGGCCACATATAATACAGATTGATACTCAGACCTCTAATGAGAAACAGTTAGAATTATGCTAAACAAGGAACATTCTATATTGATTTCACAAATTCTCCTCTTTCCACTTATAGTTTCTCATAAAATGTAACATGTTTGTCTTGTGTGGAGTCTGTATAGAAAAAGTGTGATAACTGAAGATATAGACACACAGGTGTATGTATGTCTGTGTGTTCCTGTGTATTATAGCCTTTCTTTAATGGTTTTCTCTTTATATATATATATATACTTTAAGTTCTAGGACACATGTGCACAACGTGCAGGTTTGTTACATATGTATACATGTGCCATGTTGGTGTGCTGCACCCAGTAACTCATCATTTACATTAGGTATATCTCCAAATGCTGTCCCTCCCCCTCACCCCACCCCATGACAGGCCCCGGAGTGTGATGTTCCCCTTCCTGGGTCCATGTGTTCTCATTGTTCAATTCACACCTATGAGTGAGAACATGCAGCGTTTGTTTTTTTTTGTCCTTGTGATAGTTTGCTGAGAATTATGGTTTCCAGCTTCATCCATGTGTCTACAAAGGACATGAACTCATCCTTTTTTATGGCTGCATAGTATTCCATGGTGTATATGTGCCACATTTTCTTTTTTTTTTCTTTTTTTTATTATACTTTAGGTTTTAGGGTACATATGCACAATGTGCAGGTTTGTTACATATGTATCCAGCCACATTTTCTCAATCCAGTCTATCATCGTTGGACGTTTGGGTTGGTTCCAAGTCTTTGCTATTGTGAATAGTGCCACAATAAACATACGTGTGCATGTGTCTTTATAGCAGCATGACTTATAATCCTTTGGGTATATATACATATATATATATAAAAATTATATATATATATTTTGGGGACGGAGTTTCGCTCTGTCACCCAGCTGGAGTGCAGTGGCACGATCTCGGCTCACTGCAAGCTCCGCCTCCCGGGTTCACACCATTCTCCTGCCTCAGCCTCCAGAGTAGGTGGGACTACAGGTGCCCGCCACCATGCCCGGCTAATTTTTTGCATTTTTACTACAGACGGGGTTTCACCGTGTTAGCCAGGATGGTCTCGATCTCCTGACCTCATGATCCACCCTCCTCGGCCTCCCAAAGTGCTGGGATTACAGGCATGAACCACCGCGCCTGGTCTCTATTTAAGTTAGCTCTGTCCAGGGCAAACCAGCATTTCAAAGATACAAACTGTTTTTGCAAAAAACAGGTATACACCTATCCATAGTGCAGACATTATGTCTACTTATTTCTCTCTAAATAGATCTTTCATTTTAACAAGTACTTCACCTTCACAAAATTTAGTTGAGTCAGTGAACTCTTATCCAGATGCTATATCTTGGCCAGATTATCAAGAATTAAGCCTCACAGATAGGCTGTTTCCATTTCCTTTAACAAAGTTTATCAGTCCTGAGTTACTTCTTGATTTCTTGCCAGTGGCATATAATGATGACTCAGCCAAGTCAGTTCCCAGAGTTGGACTCTTTTTTTTCTTATACACAGGAAGCTTCTTTTCCAAGAATACTTGTTCCAGTTGCTCACAATCTTCATAGTTGATGATTATAGAATGATCTATGTACTTTCAATGTACCTTCAAAAATGAGATCTGCAGCTGGATAAGACGTGTGTGTGTGTGTGTGTGTGTGTGTCTTAGTAGACTTAAACCTTTCATTGAATAAGAAGCCTAGTTGATAGTGTAAGGTGAGAGTTAGAAGAACAGGGAATTATTTGGTTTAAGGAATTGTGAAGAAATGTGCTATGCCATTAAAATTTTTCTCTACTTTTGTGTTAAATCTTAATTTTGTGCAGAATTTACTAAGCTGCAGGAAACTGTCAAAATTGACTCTTGCTAAGTTCCATATTGGTTTGTAATTATCTTAAAACAAAAGTTGGTTGATACTAAAGTGCAGTTTTTCCTCTAGCTTTCATAAATTGAGACAGGTCTTTTTCTCACCCTCCACATACCTATGGCTGGAAGCCGAGGTGGTTGTTCTTGGTTCCCGTTACAACTTCTAGACTGTTAATTTCTCCGCTCCTTGCAAATTAGACTGTTCCTTTGAAACTCAAACCCCTTGGAAATATCAGCCATGCCCCTTTGGTATTACCATCATCAACAGACCTCCCTCCTGGGCACTCTGGTCTTATTTTTTTTTTTTTGAGATGGAGTCTTGCTCTGTCACCCATGCTGGAGTGTAATGGTGTGATCTCGGCTCACTGCAAACTCCTCCTCCCGGTTTCAAGTGATTCTCCTGCCTCAGGTTCCTGAGTAACTGGGATTACAGGTGCATACCACCACACCCAGCTAATTTTTGTATTTTTGGTAGAGACGGGGTTTCGCCATGTTGGCCAGGCTGGTCTCGAACTCCTGACCTCAGGTGATATGCCTGCCTCAGCCCCCCAAAGTGCTGGGATTACAGGCATGATCCACTGCACCTGGCCTCTTGCCATTTATTTAAGGCTTTAGATCTTTTGCTCAATATCATCTTCAGGCAAGTTCAGCCATCATTTTAGTGGCTCAGCTTTCACGTGAAAGGACCAGTACAAACCTCGGTTCCCCGTTTTTTGACATCTTTATTTCCATTACTTTTTTTCTTTCCTCCACTTTATTGTCATCAAATCTGAAACATTTTCTATAAGGGTATGTACCACCAGGATCTAGATGCAAATATTCTGCCTCCTGGACATCACTCCTTGCCAGCTCGTTGGCCCAGATGTCCTCATTCCTACAACCCTTCATTTTCACTGAGACTCTCCTTAGGACACAGATGCTGCTGCTCCCTCACGATCCATCCGTACTCTCTTGCTTTCAGTTTCCACGTTTTCCTCCTCAAATGCCATAGTTCATTTTTAGCATTCCCTTGCAACTACCCTGAGCTTCATTTTCCCACAATTTATTTGTTTCTCTTTCTCTTCCCAAATTTTAAATGTTGATGTTTCTAAGGGTTCTGTCCTAATTGCTCTTCTTTTCTCTCCACACACATACTCTCTCTAAGCTCTAAACACTACTAAACAGCTCATAATTTCCAGTCTTAGAGTTTGGTCCAGACCTTTATTCTGGGAGTTGATGATTTACGTGACAATAGCACTCGAATAATTCAGAGGTAACATGTCCTGGTTTCCCACATGATAGTAAGTGGCACTGCCAGCCATGCTAGATGCTTATAAGTCATTTTTGGCCCTTCCTCAATATTCTGACAATATCCAATTCAACATTCATTTAAAGAATATTTTGGTTCCAAATACATCTGTAATTTCCTCCACCTATTTTGATTTCCAATGTCCCCAGCCTAGCCAGAGCCACATATTTTCTTACCTACGCTTATTTTCTTAGGTCATCCTTAGTCAACTTACTTTAATTCTTATCTCCGACACCCTGTTAGCTACAGAGAAACCAAAGTGATCTCTTAACATGTCTTTCAGTTTCCAACTCTCCCACTTTTCTGGTGTACTTGGACTAAGATTTATGTTCCTCATCATTACTAATGAAGACCTGTACTGTTTCACATATCCTTCTCTTTCAGCCACGTCTCACATTACTCTTTCTCCCTTCTGTACTTCATCCAGATTCCTACTTTTCAGTTTTTCATTTCATCCAATTCACAGGTTTCTTCTACATGCCAAGATCTTGCTCATATATTAGGGTCCTTGAACACTGGGGGTTTTTCCTATAAGACGAATCTTTCTGTATTGTATGAAAAGCTAACTCTTTTTATTCTCAGGTCTTAGCTTAAATATTCTCACTTGAAAGAAGTGGTTAGAGTCTGTATAATCCAAATTAATATTTCTTTTTTTCTTTTTCTTTTGAGACAGGGTCTTGCTGTGTCACCCAGGCTGGAGTGCAGTGCCACAATCTTGGCTCACGGAAACCTCTGCCTCCTGGGTTCAAGCAGTTTTCCTTTCTCAGCCTCCTGAGTAGCTGGGACTACAAGCGCACACCACTACACCCGGCTAACTTTTTTATTTTTAGTAGAGATGGGGTTTTGCCATGTTGATCAGACTGGTCTCAAACTCCTGGACTCAAGTGATCCATCCGCCTTGGCCTCCCAAAATGCTGGCATTACAGGCATAAGCCACCACGCCCGGCCCAAATTAATATATCTATATATAAAAATTATATGTATGAATCTTATATAATGTGAATTAAGATTATATCTAATGTTCGCCCCAACACCCTTGTTGGATATTCAGTCCCTTGCTTCACTTTGCATGTGAACACATTTTGTAATAATCTCTTCACTTTGCTCAGTTGGATTTCTGTGCCTGTCTTCGTCTTCAGAATTGAAACCCTAGGAGTACAGGCCTGTGGCTTTCTTATTCACCACTGCAGCTCCGTAACTAAGAGAGCATCTGATACATATGTGTGAAGGGAATTGGTTAAATATAGACCACTAGGTCCAGTGGAGTCCACAGCCTATTCACTTCATGTAGTTTCCAAGAAACAAATGCTTCTCAACATATATTAATGAATGAGATATGGGCCAGGGTATCTGGTCTGGCTGGAGATGGCTTAACTTTGAGTTCACTTGAGAGGGTATCAGTGTGAGCAGGAATGCTTTCACTCACTTCAAGAATTGCATGGTGTTGGCCGGGCGCGGTGGCTCTCGCTTGTAATCCCAGCACTTTGGGAGGCCGAGGCGGGCGGATCACGAGGGCAGAAGATCGAGACCACGGTGAAACCCTGTCTCCACTAAAAATACAAAAAAATTTAGCCAGTCGTGGTGTCGGGCGCCTGTAGTCCCAGCTACTTCGAGAGGCTGAGGCAGGAGAACGGCGTGAACACAGGAGGCGGAGCTTGCAGTGAGCCGAGATTGCACCACTGCACTCCAGCCTGGGTGACAGAGCGAGACTCCGTCTCAAAAAAAAAAAAAAGAAGAAGAATTGCATGGTGTTTAGGGGGAAGAATCACCCCGCTTCTCTGGGGAGACATGAGGGCTCTGTGGCTCCTGTGGGCTCTCAAACTGTTGGAAGATGATTGCTAAACCTGAGTTTTCAGGTCTCCTAGTTATATTCATTTAAACTTATACATGATTTGTCACTATTTTAAGTTGTTTTTCACTGAAAAGTCAGTCTGAATATAGAGCCTTATTTCATTCAGATCAGAAAAACTGGGTTTTGGTAAAATCTGTTTATCTATAATTTTTAAGTAAGTACAATTTTATAAACCAGTTATTCCTAACTTGAGAGGCCTGGAGGATTTATTACAATGTGTATTTCAGGGCCACATCTGCAGAAGTTTTGATACAACATTTCCTTACTAATACCCCTGACAGCACATTTTAGCAGGCATCCTGTGTTATTCAGAAGCAGAACGTTTATGCACTACACTTTGGGAGAGAGAAGTGCATGTTATGTTACCATTTAAAGATGCCTGGTTCTTGTGGGGCAAATTGGCAAATGATTTATCTGAACTAATGGCAGAGTGGAATTTTAATACTTTAGGGTTTTCAGGAATCTTAGAGCTGTTTTCATTTGTCTCACACATACAGCCTGAACCTTGAAGACATTAATGAATTTGTCACAGAAATTAAATTGGGCCAAAATTTACATTTGCAACCCATGTCTGTGCTCTTCATTCTAAAGCACAATGGCCTAGAGTCATATTTTAACCTCTAAGTTTCATCTTATTAAAAAATAAAATAAAATAAATGTAAATACATGCATGTATTATACTATATATACAATTTATATACATTACAATATTAATTTGAATTACACATGACATCACTAGTAAAGGCCAGTTACAGTTTAGACTGAGATAAGCCCTGTGAGAATTTACTAAGGTCAAAAAGACTCCTTTTAATAGTGACTCAGTGGTACCTACTCTAAGGACAAAGGCTCCAGTATGTATCCTAATCTAAGTTATTACTGAATGTGAGTCCTGTGATAGCTTCTAATGAAAATTTTCCATTGAAAAAAATCAATGTTAATAACTGGAACTCGAGAGCTGTAATGGGTTCTGCTGTGTTTTTCGGGCTTAGACTGTGTGCTATAATATGCTAAGAAGAGGAGTTGATGACCTGTGAGCTCTGGTCACTTCCTGATCTCATTTGACTCTTTGGTCTTTAGTTTTAAAAGGGTGATCAGAGAGGTTGCTTTATAATGGAGAAGTTGAACAAAAGGACCATCAACCTGCAGGCTCACTGGCACAGCGCAAGTTTCACCGGATAAGCATTTCAGTAAAGAGGACTATTGTCAACAGCAATACTTGCAAGGAAGCTTTGTTACAGAGAGGATTTTTTTTTTTAAAGAAGCTGCTAGGAAAACTGACACTAGAAGCTAACTAGAGTCACTCTTTATAGATATCAATGAAATTGTAAGTCTGAAGACATTACTTACCTAGATACAGTAATGGACTTTATTTAAGAACCAACTTTATACATACCTAATATACCTAGGCTTGTTGATCAAGTTGGCTGGCTGGGGAAGAATAAAACCATCTAGAAGATCCACATGATGAGAGAAAGCATTCGGGGAGGGCAGACAGAGACATGATGCTGGCCACAGATAGAACCCAGAGACGCTCTGTGATTGAAGTAGTTCTAATACCTGGAAGCTTCGATTTGCTCTTATAACGTGTCTAAAGCCATTTAATTCAAGACTACCCTTCCTAGTTGGTACCTGTAGATGTAATGCATCTCCTAAGGTATTAGTCTAGGCTCCACCGGACAGAACAACTACCTGGAGGTAGGTGGTGGAGCCTCCGGACTCCGCGACACATTTCACAATGCTGTTTACTCCAAAACACTGGCCTTATTGAACTAATCTAGCTATTGGGTAAGACGAGAAGTAATACACGAACATTCTTAAAGTCTGTTCTCTTTTGCCTTGTGACCTTAAACATTTCAAAGACCAACATGAACACTATTGAATAGAATTGTGTTTCCATCGTCATAACTAATCTGAAAGCCTAAGTTATACCTCTTTCACTGCACATCCAATCTATTTTATGGGCAGAAGAGCACAATGGGCTCAGCTATGCAGGCTTTAGGAGTTATTTGAACCTTTAAAGAACAATAGACACAAGTAAAAGTACATACATAAAGTAGACATTTTATATTTAATTTTTATTTTCATATGCATGAAAAGTGTGTTCCAAAAAAAGATTAGAGAAATCCATGGCATGTCTTTCTGGTTAATGTTACTTTATTTTTTGGTTCATCTACGCTACTACTTACAAGTTACTTGTTTTTTTTTTCATGGAAAATTTTTTTTAAATGAATTGATTTTGCTTTTCATCAGCACAGTTGTTGACTAATACCAAAGTTAGTTAGAAGGTTATGATTTTTACATTTATAGAATGTCAGGGGCAGCATTTAGACAATACATCATAGTAACTTGGCATTTATGAAATATTAGTTTTCCATAAACATGAACTCAGAGAGGAAGGTTACATTTTTTTAAATTATAATAACATTTTGAAAACCATCTGTCCTTTAAAATGTTACTAAAATATATATTGGAACTGGTGTTTTAGATGCCAGTCCTTCCTGAAGAGTGTTTTGAGATTTTTTTCAAATACTGCCTCAGTTCTATATAAAATAGAAAATATTCTGCCTTGTAAAATGACTACTGGATGTAGGTAAGAAGAAGTTAAGGAAATATTACATAAAAGTAGATTTGCAAAGGTAATTTGCTGAAGGATTATTTACACTTTGATGAGTGGATCTGGATATTTTGATACTAAGTGAAAGTGGTTCCACTGGAATTAGAAGGGAATAGAGATCTGAAAGCAGGAGTGAAAAGAATGTGTGTAAGCCGGGCACGGTGGCTCATGCCTGACCTCAGGTGAGCCGCCCACCTCAGCCTCCCAAAGTGCTGGGATGACACGCTTGTTAAGTGGTACTCTAATTAATCAGTAACTTAAACCTCAAAAGAGATTCATTATGTACACAAAATTAATCTTGTGTAATCAAGTGTATAAGTAAAATTAATTGAAGAAATCAAAAAACGCAAGGTGGCTGACACCTGTAATCTCAGTGCTTTCGGAAGTCTAGGTGGGAGGATCCCTTGACTTAAGGAGGCTGAGACCAGTCAAGCAACACGGTGGGACCCCATCTCTGTAAAACAATTAGCCGGGGATGGTGGTGCGTGCCTGTAGTCCGAGCTACTTGAGAGGCTGAGGCAAAAGTATCGCTTGAGCCTAGGACTTGGAGTCTGCAGTGAGCTATGATCACACCACTGACTCCAGCCAGAGCAACAGAGGGAGACAATGAGAACACGTGGACACAGGAAGGGGAACATCACACTCTGGGGACTGTTGTGGGGTGGGGGGAGGGGGCAGGGACAGCATTAGGAGATACACCTAATGCTAAATGACGAGTTAATGGGTGCATCACACCAACATGGCACATGGATACATATGTAAGAATCCTGCACGTTGTGCACATGTACCCCAAAACTCAAAGTATAATAATAAATAAATAATAAACCACAAAACACTTGTAATTCCAAATCCAGATATATAAACCACAGGAATACTTAGATAAACACACGTTATACACACATATAGTATATGTATGATAAAATATACTTGTATGTTCAACTTGGGAAAGGTTGATGATTTTAGAAACTAATAATTCTATTGCCTTGTGCTCTAATGATTTTCAATTTGAAGATTTATTTGGGATCAAATATATGAGGCTCCATATACAAGACATCTTTCTTTCCCCTCTTCTCAGCACCATTTTTTGGCTGATTATTGGACTACAACTGGGAGATCTAGAACTAAATTCCTGCTTAGTGTTTACTTGTTCAGAGCATAGGCTTTGAAATCGTCCTGTTTTGCCTCAGTCTCCACAGTGGTACCTACTAACCTCATGACTAGGGGATCGTGTAGCATTTCTCTAAGCCTTGTTTTCTTAGCTGTGAAGTGGTAAATTTTGGAAGTGCTTTGTTCATAGGATTTCTGTGGAAACTGAATTGGGTAAAGAATGTAAGGCATTTAGCACAGTAAAATAACCTGGATTACAGTAACTTTTCAAGGAGTGTTTATTAGTACTTAAACTGCCATTGTCATCAAAATTCTGTTTTTACATATGAACTTAGAAATGCCATTGTAACCTTCTCAACTCATTTGGTCATTTAAAATAGAGAGGTTGAGTTAGGTGTTTCTTAAATTTCTCTTTAGCTCTGATACTATGTGTCTGACGTTAAGTAATGCAAAGTTGGTAATTAAATATTCCCCTTTCGTGATGTAGGAGAAAGGCATACAAAATTTCTGGGTGACTGGATTCCCTTGCAAGTTTATTAGAATTGTAATTACGTAGCATTTTGAATAAAGCGTTCATTCTGGAAATCATTAAGTTTATTTTTCTTAACTCCGTATTTTGTCAACTGTGGAAAAATTGGGATTTAGGAGTAACCTCTGATTTAAAATTCCACCTAGTAACCATCTAAATTGTAGTCTTGTAATTTCCTAACTTTGGTCTTGAAGGTGTTTATCATTCTTATGCGTTATCATACTGTATTATATATTTATGCAACATAAAATGTATAGTTTTAACTATTGCACATGTTTACATATGAAAGGTGTAGTTTTGAACTTATCATTATTAAATTTGCTAATTTTGCTTCACTATTCATTTTGGACACTTATCCATATTAGTACATGCAACTCAAGTTTATTCTTTTGAGCTACTGTATATCATTCAAATGTATGAATAAATAACCTTGCTTTGGTGGACATTTAAGTATTTTCATGTATCAGTATGAAAAACAGTTTCAAAATGAACATTCAAATATACATTGCATATATGTGTATAATATTTGTATATATGAAGGTTCCTGTGGGTCATATATCTGAAATCAAAATTACAAGTGTTTTGTACCTTCTATAATTAATTTTACTCTCAATTTTAAGTAAACAAGATTAGTTTTTGCACATGATGCATCTCTTTATTCAGTTAAAATTACTGACATAATTAGAATACCACTTAAAACTTGAGAATATTTTCAAGGGTATTTATGCAAAACTTACATAAATGTGTTGAAAAGTCCTTTTGTATATATGTAGAGATTACATGGTATGTTAAATTCATCAATTTGCCTAAATATCAAGTTATACTTAAGTAGTGTCCATACACCATGCTTTTGCTTGACTGAACTCCAATATGTATATCCGGAGTACTTTTTAACATTCATAGGTTAAGTGGCCTGTTTTGGAAAATGATATTAAAAATGTAATTCAGATGAATGCTTAAAGATTAAAAATGAATGAGCTTTCGTATTAATCATCAATATGACAACCCTAAAGGGAAGCATGATTTTCAAATATACCTCCTTGTAGGCAGGATAATTCAGAAATGCACAGTGCATATTAGATATGGGATTTGAGTCATAGTGTATTTCTCTAAGAATGTAATTTATTGTACTTTCACATCCACCCCACTGAATATGCAGAGTTTAAGATGCAATGGCCAGAAGACATGAGCGTGTCACTAGAAGGATGTGGACGTGGGCTCCGGGGCTGTTGATGATGACGGTGGTCTTTTGGGGTCATCTGGGGAATGGACAAGGCCAAGGTAAGTGCAAGGATTTTCTAATTCTTTGCGAGTTGGATGCGAATTTCACTTTGTGATGAAATTATGTTGAGTCTTTGGTTTGATGTTTAAGCAATTTTTTACAATCTTCCGTCAGGTTTTTGTTACAGGGTATTGTAATATCTCTGCACCAGTTAAATTGAAATAGAATTAGGTGTGAGTAAATGCATCAAAATTGAAGCCATCTTTCTGAAATTGGCTTTTCTCTGTTGTAATTGATGATATGTATATATATGTGAGGTTTTATGAAGCCATATATATGCGTGTGTCTCTGTTGTAGTTGGTGGTATGTATATATATGTGAGGTGTTACGAGGCCATAAATATGCGTGTGTGTGGGTTTTGGGTGGGTGGGTGTGCCTGTGAGTTTGTGTGTGTGGTATTTTACAAGAACACGTAGCATATAAAGTTGTCGTGATTTTGAAGAAAAGTTTTTGGACGTTTGTCTGTTTAGGGTTTTTATGTTTTTGGATGTTTGTCTCTTTAGGGTTTTTATGTTTTACATTTTAAAATTTCAAGAACCTATTCTTAAAGGATGCGATGTTCTTTAGAAATTAAATGAAAAATGTGACGTTTCTCATTCTTCTGCCAAGTGTATTTAGGGGAAATTAATGAGAGAGTGGAGCTGCAAGGTTGTGGCATCCTGAAATGTCTGTTGGAGCGTAGAAAAAGGCCATAGATTTTGTAATAAGGCTTTCAATACTGATTTCATCAATAGCTGTATGGAGTGGTTTGTGCCAAATCTAGTATCTGTGAATGTATTTTGTGATAAGTATTGTATTATTTTTGGAGGTGTGTTGCCTGCTCAGATACAAATTGCAATTCTGTATTTTATGTGATAAAACATCCTGACATCGCTGAAATTTTCTTTTCCTTTCCGGGCAAGTATATTCGGCATTGATTTCCTGCATTTTCAAGGCTTGAAATGAAATCTGTGAGCAGGAAGTTTACAGAGTTATTTCAAGGGATAGGTATATTTCTCCAGATAAAATTGAAAGTGTGCAGTGTTATTATATAATTGTGATGAAGTTGAGCTTTGCTAGTTTGAAGTATCTAATAAAGTTTAACACTTTTTAAAAGATCCTTCAAAAAAAGCAGTTTTCTTGCCATATGTAATATTGTTCAATGAAGTTTTGAAATGAAATAGATATTTTTCAAAACCACAAATGCATCTGTGCCTTTATATGAACAGTTGTATATACATGTAAGCAGATAATACATTTTGTTAATTAAGATCAGCTTTGATTTTAATTTTTCTTTCCTGTCATTCAGAATTTGTATTTGCATCTAATAGAATTCTCATTTTTCTTTTTTGTCATAAAACTAATGTAAAATATATTCAATACACATAGTAGTTTTTTTCACCAAAGGTCTAAAACAAGAATATGTAGACAGTAGCTACGTTGGATTTCTTTGGCTATAAGAGTTGTCTATTTCTCTGGTGATGTGTAGAATTACTAAAATGCAGCATGACAACTGTTTCTCTGTAATAGTGATCCAACATGACATGTAGTATTACACAGGGTTGCTAATACCTTCCTCTGACCATCATTTCCAGTAATTGTGGCTTGTTTTAGATGAGGAATAGGTTATTAGATATTTAAAATATTTGAGAAAAATAGGTATCTTCTCTCTTATTTACCCAAACCCTTTTATTTACTCAATATTGATGGCTCAAGTATTCTATCTTTCACTAGGGACCATCATTTATTAAAAAATGGCCTGAAATCAATTCCAAGTCTAGCTGTAGTGAAGCTTCTAGTGGGAAATGCAAATTAAGTAATTTGTTTTCTTTCTAAAAGGATAAATTAAAATAGACAATGATTCAAAGAACAAAACAACTTAATAGAAAACATAATGGAATGCTTTGATACTATGATTCAGGGAATTTTGCTTCCTTAGTGGTAGCTAGATTGAGTGAAGGAGATTGCTTAGGTATAATGAGCAAATCTTATAATTGCAAGTATAACCCAAGCTGCATATCATCATTTAGCTCAATAAGCCTCATTAAATATTAAATATTACCTTTTAACTTTTATGCAATTAAGCAGAATTTAAAAATAAAAGTTTTAAAAATTAAAGTTTTCATTACTAAGTATCTTTTAAAATACAAATCTCACAGCTCCTTATTGTCAAGAAAAGAACACATGAAAATTTATAAATAAGGTTTTCTCTCTATTAAATTTACAGTCTTGCATTAAATATTGGTTATTGGGACCCACCATGTCCATGATTATGATTAAGTATCAATGAAAGATGACTCTTGCAGCAAATATGCATGCAAATGTTTTAAGATTATTTTCACATTATTTCACATAATTTCTTAAGCATAATAGGATAAGTAAATTATACTTTCTACACAAGCTCTTCATATTTATGAATAGACCATGTTCTAAATTTTTCAATCATTGGGGAATCCCAATGTCATATTTATGAATGGACCATGTTCTAAATGTTTCAGTCATTGGGGAATCCCAATGTCATATTTATGAATGGACCATGTTCTAAAAGTTTCAGTCATTGGGGAATCCCAGTGTCGTATTTATGAATGGACCATGTTCTAAATGTTTCAGTCATTGGGGAATCCCAGTGTCGTATTTATGAGTGGACCATGTTCTAAATGTTTCAGTCATTGGGGAATCCCAGTGTCGTATTTATGAATGGACCATGTTCAAAATGTTTCAGTCACTGGGGAATCCCAGTGTCGTATTTATGAATCGACCATGTTCTAAATGTTTCAGTCATTGAGGAATCTTCCTAGAGAAACCGTGTGAGAAATTGTAGCTAAGCTCAAAAACGGAAGACAAAAATCGATTTAACGAGGAATGTAGATTAATGTCATAGTATTATCGCGACTGTGTGCAACCACTACTTATAAACAATGATATAAGAAATGCAATCTGAAATCTGAATTCTAAATAGGAATGTAGTGCCATTATCCCTCTGGGACCCTTAGGGTCAAAATAAGATAAAAGTGATGAATGGTGGGTTGGAAGTCAGTCAGTGATCCTTGTCAAATTTTTGTATCTGTCAAGAAAAGCATCTGCTTGAGGACATCCATTTTCCTACTTCTGAGTTACAGAATAATAGGTACTTATCCTGAATGTGACATTCCCTGACGTGGACTCTGTCTTTGCTGCTTAGGTGGTGTGTGCATGAGAAAGTGCTTAACATCTGAAAACGGAGACAATCCTTAGAGAAAGATATATATGAATTTTAAAAGGAAATATACCTACGATGGAAATAAAACAAATAGCATAAATATCTAGCTGTATTTGGTCTTTTTGGTAACTATTACAATATATACATTTTCAAACAACTAAGTTCAGCACTGACTTTGGGAGAATCTAGATAAAACTGAACTGACATATAATAAGCATTGGTGTAATTAATAGCACAGCGGGCAGAACCATGGGGGTATTTCCTGAGGAAGAGGGACTATAGAGAGGCAAAAGAAAACCCAGCTCATTCTGGGGAGTGCCAGGAGCAGTTATTATATTCAGAACTGAGAACTTATTTCTAACTCACCAACCCATAGTTCTGGCTGAAGTGCAGTGGTGCAGTCATAGCTCATTCTCAGCCCCAAACTCCTGGGTTCATCTGGTCCTCTCATCTCAGCCTCCTGGTAGCTATGACCACAGGTGTGCACTACTTTGTCCAGCCAGTTTATTTTATATTTTATTTTCATTTCATTTGTAAAGACTGGGTCTTGCTATGTTGCCCAGGCAGGTCACAAACTCCTATCCTCAAGCAGTCCTCTAACCTAGGCCTCCCAAAGTACTGACATTACAGGCATGAGCCATTGCATCTGGCTCAAAAATATTTCTGTCCTAATGGCTTTAACAAAGAAGTGCCGTTTTGGGGATATATACAATGGTGTGCTGCTTGGGAGTGACAAAAAAATAATTATAAGAAGAATGGAACGAATATGTCAGTATGTTTTCAAAAGCAAGTTAGCCCAAGTTTTTAAACAAGCATAATTTTAGGGTTTTTGTAACTAACTTAGGGTTTAAATGTAGCAAAAATTTTAAACATTATCATGAATACACAGAAAATTTTAATCAATTTGGTTTCCATGATGAATTTACATGCTTAAATTCCTAATTTCAATTTGCTGCTAGATATGAGAAAGTTTGAGATTTTGAAGAAGCAAGTGGTTCTTACAAATGTAGCAAACTTAAATTTTGAGGACAATTTAATTTAACTTCCATTTTTATGACCAGATTTTGGGTCAGCTGTTAAGCATTCAAAAAATAAAATCTGATAATATCTGGCAATTCCAATTTTCAGTTTTATTGATCTTCACCATGAAATAATATATAAGGTAAGGGGCAAAATTTTGGAAAAGCAGATCACTTTGTTGTCCTATTTAGCAAGTTCTCAAATTATGCCATCTTGGAATCATTACAAGTAATTATACGAAGACAGTATCTTGTGTTTTGTATTTCATTGTTACACATCCAATTGTTCTCTAGAGATATCAGAGAAAACCCACTCAAGAAGGGAAGGTTAGATAAACAGCCCTCTCTCTCTCTCTCTCTGTCTTTGCCTCCATTTGGTTCCTTATGTTCATTTCTCAGTGCATTTCAGTTACTTTTATTGTTCCCTTCATTTTCTCTTTCATTCCAGAAGTTTAAGTGATTGCATAATTCTTTTGACAGCTGAAAGTAGTATCCGACTTTGAATGAAAGGTTTACAGCTACAGCTTTTCAATTAGAAAATCTCAGATCATGTGATCTATGAGTTTTAATATCTTAGGATCTCGACCAGTAAGGAATAATCACTTTGAAAAACCTTGATGCTACCTAGAGTTTGTGTTTTGTGAGGTTGCTTGGTAAATTATTTTCCTTTGATAATTGAATATTGCTTCAAGAGAGGTGAGCTCAGACGTTTGGCAATGAATATTGAATGTGTATTCCAAGAGACATGACCTTAAAATATCATCAAGCTAAGTAGTAGTGAAATTGAACTCTGCTGTATAATAGAAGTCAGTGTTTCTTACATCTTTGTGATATATAAATATTTTTACATTGTGGTAGATAATAATTTGTATGGGAACATTTAATTGAATTTAATTTATCCTATGGCAGAATTATGTTGCATAGGTCATTTTAGTTTTTGATTTAAGCATCTTAAAATTACAAATGCAAATATTCAACACGTAAAACCCACATGAATACACACTCCCAAACATTTGAAATCCTAACAGTCATTTCCAACAGCTTTTTCCTACAAAAGAAGTCAGCTCTTCTTAGAGAAGACATGCATTCCCATAGCTTGAGAGGTGCACACTATAAGGTAAACAGAGAAAGGATTACAGCAGTTTAAGTATACCAGCGGATTTACTTTATAGACAATAGACTTTTGAATTACTTGTCTTCAAAATTTGGTTTCTTGAGAAAATTATCTGTGTAGATTAATCATGCATTTCAGATACTTTCCAGACATCTGAATGTTGTTTTCTTAAAAGTAGCCAGCACGCCTTTTTATGCAGTCTGCATGGGAGATAGTAAGAGATGTGTATGCTGTATATCTACTAGTAGAGATTTGTTTATGAGTGCTTCCTTAAAAAATTATTTTTTCTGAAGAAAGGGATTTCTTTTTTATAATTTAGATTAGATGATTTTAAATGTTTTTAGGTTTTAACCTCTCTGATCATCAGGGTCATTGCCATGGAAAAAATGCAAGTTATAGCATATTTCATTTTTATAAGGAAAGAAGTTGATAATTTAGACTTTTTTCTTTTACTAAATTGAATTACATCACTCAATATTTGGATGGCATTAATTCACAATAGCAACAAAAAAATCTTACTATTCAACAAAATAAAGTATGATTTCCTTCACATTTAACTTAATTTGTTCTTTAAAACATCTCCTAACGAAGGTTTTCTCATCCTCTGAAGCTGAATTTATTTAGGAAAAAATATTTTAAACACCATCCCAAGTGATATAACTATTTTTATTGAGCTTTGATGTTCTATTTGAACATATTTGAAGACTGTACAAGCACTCAATTTAGAATTAAGATTTTATTTGGAGATTTTGGTTGTATTTGAAATCTGTTGTGGAATTAAACATGAAGAATACGTCAATTTACTAGATGTCATTGTCTATGACACATTTTAGTCTTATCTTTCTGCCTATATGTAAAGAGGAATAGAAATAATTGGTATAAACAGGAAAAAAGAAGTAAAGTGGTAGGATCAGATGTGAGAAATATATAAGCTAAGATACTCTTTTTTTGTTTGTTTGTTTTTTGTTTTTGTGAGACAGAGTCTTGCTCTGTTGCCCAGGCTGGAGTGCAGTGACACAATCTTGGCTCACTGCGGCCTCCACCTCCCAGGCTCAATGGTTCTCCTGCCTCAGCCTCCTGTGTAGCTGGGATTACAGGTACGCATCACCACACCCGGCTAATTTTTGGATTTTTAGTAGAGACTAGGTTTGACCATGTTGGCTAGGCTAGTCTCAAACTCCTGACTTCAGTTGATCCGCCCACTTCAGCCTCCCAAAATTCTGGGATTTCAAGTGTGAGCCACCAGGGCCAGCCTAAGCTAAGATATTCTAGAAGCTATTAATAGTAAAATATAATGTAAATTGTTTAAAATTAATCTGTATATGAAATTTTTTCTAGGACTTTCCTGCCAGAAAAGTAGGAATAGAATGGCAAAAGGAACGAGGTTCCTTCTACAAGTAGGCACACATCCTATTTCACTTTATCCTGTGATCAGTCTCATAACCATCTCCTGGTGTGAAGTGCTAAAACTGTGCTTTAAGAATAACTTAAGTCCTTTATGTACAAACTAAAGTATGAGAGCCTGAACCTTGGAAACCAAGAGATTCCAAAAAGCCTTATGTGTGAGACTGGGTGCCACAGATCTTGGCAGAAATTACTGCTTATTCTTAATTCTTATTGTTCCTTTCTAGCACTTCAATTTATAATGCCAATATCTACCTCAGCCTAAAGACAAGCTCTAGAATCACTTGTGTTACTTATTACATTTCTTTTAAAAAGCTCATGAATTACACATGAATTTCAAAGTTGCCAACTGAGATTCCAAGGACTTAGAAAAGAAAAAACGTGGCACCTTTCCATTATAAAGGCTGTACGCAGTCTTCATAGTGTTTGTCTTTAAGGGACAACATGCCTCATCCATCAGCAACTTTTCTTCCTTAAATCATCATATCTTGCCTAAAAAGGTTTTCTGAAAACTAAGATTTGCAGATTGTTATATCACATCTTAATCTACGTATCAACTTTAGCATTATCAAAGCATGAACTATTCTGGGTTTTCATAGTTAATTATGTTTGTGGTAATAACTGGGATGCAATTGTTTTTCTTCTGATGATTTTGTACTTGCTTTTCTTATGGTAACTTCTGATGCTTGTTTGTAAGATCTTCCTCTCTTTTCTCCATCTGGTTATCTTCTTACCTTCTGTCCTTTAACTCAGATGTCACCCACACTGTGTGTCTTTCTGGATTGCTTCTTATTTAACTGTTGCTTCTCATAGTTTACATACCTCCTCCTGTACCACACTATCAACATTTCTCAAGCTGCACTATATGCTGGGTTGTGTCTTTATTTATTTATAAGTTCCTTGATAATTCGGACTATATATTAGTATATTCAAAAAATACTTATGAAGTGTTTACTTTGGGTCAGGAATTATTGAGTGAAGGAAATTGACCAAAACTCTGCCATCATGAAGCTCGCATTCTAACTTAGGGAGACAGATAACAGACAATGAGCCACATAAATATGCAAAGTATCGTAAGTTAGATGGTGAAAAGTAATCCTGGATGGGGATCAGATAATTTTGATAGGATAATTTTTAACTGGGTAGTCAAGAAAGGCCGCACAGAGAAGATGGCAATTGGAAGAACAAGGTGGTGAGAACTGCTGAGTCTGGAGCAAACACACAATTTGGAGCAGTAGAAGATTCCAGAAGTAACAGTATAGAGGCGAAGAAGTGGGAATTGTGTGGAGTCTTTTACTTGCTGTTGTAATGACCTTGGCTATGCTTTGAAGTGAGGTGGAAAGTTGGCAGGGACCTTAGTTTTCTTTTTAATAATTCACTATGAATTTTGAACGGTCACTATTATAGACTCAATAATTTTGCTTTATTACTCTTGCAATTGACTACAAAAGAGCGTATTGAAGAAATGTTAAATTCTAATTTAAACTGATTGAAATAGGTTTTTATCTTTTTATGTTTCTCATCACTGAATATCTCATTTTTAATTAGTTTGAAAGCATTCTAAGATAGTGAGCCAATGCAATTTAGCATAATGCATAACTTATTATTCATCAGATTTAGGTATTTAACCGAGGATGCTAATTAGGAAAGTAACTTGTTCTGTTGGATGATTTTGATAAAGCTACTTTCAAATGATTATCACATCCATTGATGTCATATTTAGTTGTGTTTCTGGAAACCAAATTTAGGCAGTGGTAATGAGTTAATATCTCTAAGTGGATACCTTTTATCTCTACAGTCAAGGATACTTGAAAGTGGAAAAACATACTGGCTTCAAGTCTTGGGAACTAGGACTTACCGGAAATGTGTGTGTTTTTTTTGTTTCCTGGTGGAATTGTCTTCTCGGAAAGATGGTGTTTCCTTTTCAATAGGAAAAAATTGATCCTATGCTGCTTTACTTTAATGCTTTGCTTTTGTCAAAATAGTGTTTTCTTAGGAAAATTAACCTATCATAATATAATGAAAAGAGAAATGCTGAAGACACAAAATGATGTCCATGTTAATATTGAGTAGGAAGCATCAAGGGACATGAGAAGAGGGAAGCGAAGAGAGGGAGAAGAGAAATTTATAGTGTAACAACAATTAGTAAAAAGGATTAGCATATACATGTAGTCAATAAGTCAATAAATGGCTGTTTATAGAAAGCCTACCAGGCACTAGGGGATATAGCAGTGAAGAAGGCAAAGACACAATTGGCTATACTGTAGTGAGGAGGGAAAGAGGAGGAAGACATACAAATACCTAAAAAAAGCAATGGTGTGAAGGGCTATAAAGTACACTACTACGAAGAAGATTACATGTGATAACATGGCTGAGTAAAACTGTCAAGGAGGAAGGCACTGATCTGGCTGTAGGTATTTCAGAGCATTTTTCTCTCTGAGGAGGTAATATTTCATTTGAGAGTTGAGTGAAGACAAAGAGGAAGGTACTTTGAAGATCTGGGGTGCTCTGAGCAGAAAGAAGGGCAGATATAAAGATTCTGTAATTTAAAAAGAGAGCTTGATAGTTTCTTACAAAGAAAAGAAGGCCGGTTTGGCTGGAATGTCCATGAAGGAAGAGCATGGAGAGAGATTACATGAGTGTTCTCAGGGACCAAATCTAGATCTTATATCAAAATGTGAATATAAATTAACTACATTGAAAAGCGTATGATGGATGTGTGATACGATGAGGTTAGCTCTTAGGAGGGTGTACTATTGTGGAAGGGTACACTAGTGAAGGAAGGGGGTTCATTTAGCTGACTATTGCACCTGTCCAGTTGAAGGATGATGGTAGTTGGGATTATGAGTGTAGCAATAAAGTTGGAGAAAATCAGTTGAGATTGGAAGTTGATTTGAAGATGATTGAATTTACTGAGCAAGAATTATATCAAGGTATTTGGATGTAGGGACATGGGGGATTATGGTCACTTTTAGTGATATGGCAAAGTCTTGATGACATGAGGCAGTTTGCAAGTGACAGAGGTGTGGGTAGGTGCGTATGTGTGATTGATTTTACATTTTTTAATCTTAAATTAAGACGCTAGTTAGAATCCAAGTGGAGACATCAAGTAGGCACTGACAAGTTGACTTGGCTAGAGATGTGAGTTAGATCATCGTAGCCTATAGAGCATGCCTAAAGTCATGAATCTAGGTGAGGGGTTGGAAAACTATTATAGCCCATGAGCCAGATCTGGTCTGCCACCTATTTTTGTATGGCTCATGAGTTATAAGTACGTGTGGCATTTATAAGTCTAAAATGTAAAATACAGGGAAATTTTTCAGCAGGGAAAGTTCCATAAATTTGCCTCTTGGCAACACAAAGCCTGCAATATTTACTATCTGGCTCTTTGTCAAAAATGTTACTGACTCCTGATCTGGATGAAACCCTGTGAGGAGAGAGTGTTGACAGAAGAGAGAGAAGCATCACAGTGGAAATTAAAATTATGTCAACTGAAGTGTGTAGGGTAGAGAATTTAAGCCTGAGTATAACAGTAAGAGATTAAAATAACAGTAAATTCATTATCAGCGTGATCAATGAAACCTTTGGGGGCAAAGAGGAACTATCTTCGTCACACCTTTCACTCACTCATAGAAAGATCTTAGGCAGGAAATATAACTTGTTTGAAGATCTGAGATAAGGCTAATGTAGTTTGGACAAAGAAAGCCAATGGGAGGATGACATTACATCTGGCCAAAGATTTAGGGAAGAGCCAAATACTTCAGGCTTTTTAAAGTGATCTTTAGATAAAGAGGAGGTCATCAAGGCATTCCGAATTTGGAGGATCAAATCACATCTGATGGAAAAAATCTGGCTGTATGTGCATCTAGGATGTAAGGAAGCCAACATGGATGTGAAGTTAAAATTGTCCATTGCAAATAATAAAATGAAGGCCCCAGGTAGCCTTGGCAAGGGCAGATTTGGTATAAAATCCTTATTGGAATGGGCTTAAGCAGTAACGGGAATACGGATCTAGCTGTTGTGTTTAGTGGAATTTTATCAGTCTTTTTGTTGTGTATGATATATAGATGGTCAAAATAAGGAACTTCTACATTTTCGGTTTTTGTTTTATTTTAATTGAGATTTGAATTAAAAATAAGAAACTTTTATTTTGAAACTTGGAGACTGTGTTTAAAAAGTATAGAGTAGGGCAAGAAAAAAACCTAAAACTCTCCTGATGAGGAGAGTGCTAATCGTGACTCTAATAATAATAAAATACTTTTCTGATAATTTTTTGTGTGTTTCATTATTTATATATGTATGGGAAGTTGTACCCTAGCCACATGCCAATTCACCTGGTGAACTTGCTCTTCAACGTGGCACAAATATTTCCTTCTATCTTTAGCCTTCTGGGGTTTCTCACATGGACTATTGGCTCTTCCTACATGAACCTGCTGGTAGTACCCTGTAGGAGACATGCTACTCCATGACAACAGGCACCACGCTGTAGGGGAATTACCATACCTGTCAATCACTATCTCTAGAATGTGGCCTTTCATGAGCCCTGAGATTTCATACTGTTTCTCTGAGCTGTAACAATATTTATATTGAAAAAATAAACATGTTCTTCTATCTTTAATATTTTATATCTTATAATTTGAATATCCCATTTTCATTATACTACTTAGCTGCTAAGTTATGTTATAAAAACAAGTTTTAATTATCTGCAAACACCTTCAAATCTAATCCTTACCGGTGAAGACTGATGTCTGGTTAACATCTGTTAGGACATTTATTTCCATACAGTATTTATAGCGCCTTTTTGTTATTGATTGGTATGATAAATGTGTAACTCTTACACAAAGACAAAATTTTTAGATTTTTGTATTTAAAATACTGGTTATCAAAAGAAAAACCCAGATGTTATTTGTTTATGTTTCTGCTTGAGGTACTGAATCTATTTCAAGTCATATTTCTCAGTATTGATATACTTAATTTTGCTGAAATAATAACACACTAACTTTAGCTACTTTTTTTCTCAGTGTATCTCCTTGTCGCTCACCATTTCTGCCTCATTTCACTTCTCATCTTTATTTCTTTTTCTTTGGTCTTCTTTTACTTTAGGGATTCTTTCAATTTAGAAGTGTTCTTGTTTTCTGTTAATTACTATTCTTCTTGGATGTACACAGTTATCCTTTTCCATTTCATTTGTGAATTCATCTCAGAGGCATTTTGTATGTGCCTTTTACTCATAGCTTCTCAGAAGTCCCTTTCGAGGTTACCGATTTAAGATGTCATGTACTATAAGGTTTGCATGGCATGGTGGCAGCTGACTTTGGTCTTTACAAGGATTGAAATGTTCACTCAACATGGATTGGTAGAATTTATTTTTTCCTTAAACATTTCATCGCCTTGTAAACAAACAAAAGCAAACCCAAGACTCAAAACTGACATTACTATTGGTGCCCCTGGAAATAGCTACCTTCTCACTAAAGTAGATTTTGTCATCCAACTTTATGTGTTGTTGAACACACATGGTGCTGTATGAGCACTCACTCACTAGTCTAGAAAACATTGCTGTGACCAGTTACCAGAAAAATAAATTCAGATTGCTCTTCACCTTCCACAGATGACCCTTCTGAAAGCCATTTGAATTCATTATAAATTATAGTTATATTAGTGTGACTTTAATTCACTTGTAATCTGAACTTTATGTGCAATGCATTTTTTCCCGTGTTTAATCATTTTTGAATGCTAAATCATTTGCAAACAAATGGCTTGTCCTTGAGAAAGAATTTAAGGCTGAAAGTACATTAAGTGCCATCTGGGTATCTGTGTCAATGGTTTTGTCACTACAAATGTGTGTGTGTGTGCATATCACCTACTTTATCACATTTATTTGATAAAATTGATATGCAATCTCTAAATCATTGTGTCTCCAACTTGTGTTATGCCACAAATACAAATTTTTGTCCTAAAGTTGATGGTACCCTTTGTAAAACTAGAAGTTCTCATTTGTGCAAAGGAAGGAAAAATAAAACAAGAAACAAATTCAATAAAAAAATTAAAGGTCAGATTTCTTTTATAGCTGCTGAATTCCTTTCTTTCCTTTCCATCATCCTCACATTCCCAAATCTCAACAAAGTTAAGAAATTAAAACACACATCATGAGATCATATGTTCACCTTGTTCAGGAACTGAAGGATTACATATACAAGACTATACCTTAATAAGTAGAGGGAGAAATATGAAGATATGAATAGAATATGAAAATTTATTATAATGCAGTTGTATTCTAAAGTGTTTCCTAGGCAGGCTAAGAGTATGTTGCCAGGAAATTTTAAGAGACCCACTCCATTATATAGAAGAGGATGTGTGTAGATCTCTTAATTCTGAAATGTTTAGAACTGAGTACAACAGGTCTTTGAATAACGACGTTTCATTCAATGTCATTTCATTATGATGTTGATGAGAAAAAACAAATTGATTCCAATTGGGGTTCACTGTCTGTGTAGAGCTTATGTATTCTCCCCATGTCTGCATTGATATTCTCTGGATGCTCCAGTTTCCTCTCACTTCCCAAGGCTGTGCATGTGAGGTTGATTGACGTGTCTATGTGGTCCCAGTCTGAGTAACTGTGGGTATGTGTGAGTGCACCTGCAATGCGACGGCACCCTGTCCAGGGCTGGTTCCCACATTGCGTCCTGAGCTGACAGGATAGGCTGCGGTCAACTGCAACCCTAAACTGAAATAAGTAGGTAAATAATGATTTTACTAGCTTTTATTAATCTTAAACGTATGAATAGCTGAAATTTATTTCAGCATTTAATATTAGAAGTGTTTTGATCTTTATTTACAAGTTTGTTGACGTTTTAGTTACCAAAAGCCATAGAAGCTTAACTCTTTTGATGTCAACCTATGGTAAAATGGGTTTCGCTGACTGTATTTTTGTACCAATTAACCATCCCCAATTTATCCCTCCGTATGCGTGTATCAAAACATCACGTGACCATAAATATATATACCTATGACCAGTTTTCAAGCACCTGTCAATGATGTTAAGTGAAGACTTATTGTAGTCCTTTTTTGGCATAACGAAAATGTGTGTGTTTTGTTCAAGATTGGAAAAGTTCTTTGTGTAAAGAACTAGACAGTAAATATTATAGGCTTTGCTGGCCATATGTAGTCTCTGTCTCTCCTTCATCTACTCATTCTTCTTCTCCCCTTCCTTCTCCTTCTTTAAACACTTCCAAAATGCCAAAACAATTTTTAGCTCTCAGCCATATGAAGCAAGCCATTGATTAAATTTGGCTTGTAGGCCCATAAGGTGTGAATTCCTTTACATCATCAGAATGCCGCATATATATGAAATGTTATCTATGAGAAATTAATGGGGCTCCCAGCAGAGAGAAATTAGCCTAAGTTAAGTTTGGGCTTTGGAATTCAGGGGAATGCCATGCACAAAAATGCTCTGCTTTTAAAACTAGTTACTAACAGTCCATTTCTGATATCAGAAATACATGAAAACTACCAATTGAACGGACATTATTCACTACTTTAGTGCTGCTACTCCTGTGTGGTGGAAAAAGAATCCAGAAAGTTTTCCTTTCCATTTGAACATTCATGCAATAAAAATTTCCAAATCTTTTTTTGAACAAATTTTTTATCTTATAGCTCTCTTGTGTACTTTATAAGTACGTTTTGCTGCTTATTCTCAGTAACTGTATTGAAACAATCTGTTTTCCTTTATCAATCAAAATAAAATAAGAAATTTAGCTTAATACTAATATTAAGCTGAAGTGCAAGATATATGAAAAAGAGAGAAAAGAAGCAGGATAAACTGACCTTTTGATAACTGCAGAGGACAGCAGATCAAAGACTGGACTTTAACGTCTGACATTTTCAGAATCTATCACAGTAAGTCCACTGGGTCCAGAAATAGGTTTTAATCCTAGATTGAAATGACAATGCTGTCATGACATTGAGTTTGATGGAAAAAGTGAAGTTAAAGTTTTTCTCAATATTTTTTTAAAATCAATGATTGATTTAACTATAAAATGGACTGATTCTGAAGAACTCATTCTGACGTTGGAGGTGAAAATGCTTTTACTCTAATCATTAAAATCAATTTCTCTAGATATCTGACTTTATTCTGCTTTATAACATAAAGAATGAAACTATATTTATTAATGAAGTGTAATCTAGCAAAGTGGCATAAGCATAATTATGAGTCACTTACTAAAGTTGTGTGTTTTTTTCCATTGCATGAAAACCCTGCCTTGTTTTAATTTTTATTGACTCTTTAAAAGCAATTTTAGGTTTGTAGAAAGAAGTGAATAAGCATTCACACGTCATCCTCAGCCTCTACCCCAATTTCCCCGATTTTTAACATCTTGCAATAGTGTGGTACATTTGTTATAGTTGATGAGTCAATATTGGTACATTACTATTGACTAAAGTATGTAGTTTGTATTAGAGTTTACTCCTTGTCTTATGAATTCTGTAGGTTTTGTCAAATGTGTAATGACAAATAATCCTCATTACAGTGTCATACAGAATAATGGATTCACTCTCCTAAAATTCTTCCTTGCTCCATCCGTTCATCGTTTCCTCTACTAATTTATGTAGAAGATAAATTAGTAGATTGAGTTGATGGTTATAGCAGTTTAAAGCACAGATAGAAAACTAGATTGACCTGCCTACCCAGACTGTGCTTCTCACTCTCACTGTGCCCTTTCTTAACCTTTGGAAATGCTTTTATTCATATATAAAATAGGCTATAACTTCATATAGTTGTATTACAAAAAGTTAATGCACAGAAAAAGACTTGTGCTAGGTATATGGTTTCTTCTCAGTTAAATGGAAGCCATTGCGTGTGTTTGTCAATAGAATTCGTCATACTTTATCTCACATATCTTTACGTCATTGTTGGCACATGACATGTTTAGACTGCACAAATCTCCTCCAAATCCCTAATAGTCACTGATCTCTTTACTGTCTCCATAGTTTTGCTTTCTCCAGAAGGTCATGTAGTTGAATCATACGGTATGTAGACTTTTCAGACTGGCTTCTTTCACTTGGCAATATGCATTTAAAGGTTCCTGTGTGTCTTCTGTAGCTTGACAGAATACTATTCCATTGCCTGGATATACCACAGTTTATTTTTCCATTCACTTCCTGAAGGACATTTCGATTTTAGTGATCATGAATAAGGCTCCTGTAACATTCATGGGAAGAAGGCTTTTGTGTGCATGTAAGTTTTCAAATCCTTTAAGTAAATACCGGGAATGTAATTGCTGGGTTGTGTGGTAGGAGTATGTTTAGTTTTATAAGAAACTGCCAAACTGACTGCCAAAGTAGCTGTACTATTCTGCATTCTCACAAGCAATGAATAAAAGTTCCTGTTTCTCCTCACATTTGCCAGCTTTTGGTATCATCAGACTTTTGGATATTGGTCATTTTAATAGTCATGTAATAATATCTCACGGTTGCTGTGACTTGCAGTTCCCTAATGATACATGACTAGTAACTTCAAAATCCCCATTTGACAGCTGTATTTAGACCTTTGGACTATTTTTTAAATGAGTTGTTTTCTTTCTTATTTTCGAGTTCTCTGTATACTTTAAATACCAGTAATTTATCTGATATGTTTTGAAAATGTTTTGAATGTGTTTTGAAAAAATTTTCTCCCAACCTGTGGCTTTTGTTTTCATTCTAAGCACAGTTTTAATAACAAAAGTCTTTAATTTTAATGATGCTCAATTTCTCAATTTTTTCTTTGTCTAACCCAATAAATCAGAAAGCTTTTTATCATTTCACATGACTTAATATTCAGGCAAGGTCTATATAGGCCCCTTTCAAACAGTCATAAAGTTTAGAAGCTCTGACCTCACAAACAATAACAACGACAACATAGAAACAAAAATGACAGCTTTTGATGTTGTCTCAGTAATTTCTCAATTCAAGAACAGATTACTGAGCTTTATAAGCAATACGTATAGATATCAATTTCACAATAAAATACCTTATGATATTTATCAAATCACCTTAGTTTTGGTCACTTATTACTATTAGACTAAAATGTAATTTGTCAGACATGAGAAATCCTTTGGAGTATTTTTTAGAGAACCAAGTATTTGTTTTAGCCTTTTCAGTTCTTCTCTTGCTGTTTCTCCAGTATAGTCATTCCAATTGTCTCTATAGATGTATTAATACCAGGTACATAGTAAACACAATTATCTCCCACGTGTACCCCAACCCCCTTCCCTGTTCATGCAGTGAACATAAAGGAAGCAGGTCAAAAGGAAGCAGGTCATGTACCCTGTGATGTGCTGGGTTGTAAGGAAAGGTACACAATTAATGTACCATGTCTGAGTTTTCTTCTTCTCTGTATTTGTTCCATTTAATGCATGTATGTTTTTTATTCCTTAGGCCTCTCCAGTCCTAACACACTCAGGGATACTTGATACAGCTATAAGGCTGTGTCTTTATCAGGTACCTTTGGGTTACCCCCGGCCAGGGGTGGGAAATAGAGGAAGTGAATGTCTGTATCCTCATTAAGTATCACACAGAGCAGAAACATAAAGAAGCCTGTGCCATGAATGGGTCTCTTCTTTCTCCAAAAACCACCTACCCCTTCAACTCCCACTGCTTAAAGAGAAATCTTGTATTAGTCTCCCCATTTTCTCCTCAAACTTGTTTTAGCAAAGCAGTTCCTAAACCTCTGTTAATGTATGTCCCCACCCCTAACTCAACACACAGTCTCATGTCACATCACAGAAAAGAAGTTCAAAACAAAACAAAACAAAGCCACAGTCTTATAAGAAAAATAGGTAAGTTTTACAAAAGTTGTGTACTGTATCTCTGCTTTGAATTTTGTCATTGGCCAAGGATAGTAAAACTCTTGGAAAACTATAAAACAGGAACTTACGTAATATGTTTTACCCAAGATTTTTCAAACATTTTTGGAAGGATACTTATTAACATCTTGCAGAGGTAATGTTACATGAAAAACTTAGCATAAGACCAATCAGGTATTCTATGCAATAATGCAGATATATGAAAAAATAATATAATGAAATAAATAAATTTTCAAAAGGTATTGATCCTAGATCCACATTCTTTTTTTGGTTCAGGTGAGGCAATTAGAATGTGAAAAAAAGAAGCATAGAACAACTTTCTAATGAGAGGGACGAATGCTCCTGGGTGGAAAGTTATTAGAAGATAAATTAGTAGATTGACACTTTTGTGTAGTTTATATTTGGAGACATTCCTTTTTCCACTATTACCCTCTTAGCGCTCCGAATCTCCACTTGCATTTTCTACAGAAAGTGTGTTTCAGAACGGCTCAATCAAAACTAAGGTTCAACTCTTTTAGTTGAACAAACAGAACAGAAAGAAGTTTCACACAATTCTTCTGTGTAGTTTTTATTTGTAGACATTCTTTTTCCCAATATAGGCCTCTTAGCGCTCAGAATGTCCAATTGCAGTTTCTACAGAAAGAGTGTTTCAGAACGGCTCAATCAAAAGTAAGGTTCAACTCTGTTAGTTGAATGCACAGAACAGAAAGAAGTTTCATACAATGCTTCTGTGTAGTTTATATTTGAACATATTCTTTTTTCCACTATTACCCACTTAGCGCTACGAATGTCCAGTTGCATTTTCTACAGACAGAGTGTTTCAAAACTGCTCAATCAAAAGTATGGTTTAACTCTGTTAGCTGAATGCTCAGATCAGAAAGAAGTTTAACAGAATGCTTCTGTGTAGTTTATATTTGAATATATTCCTTTTTCCACTACTACGCTCTTAGCGCTCCAAATGTCCAGTTGCATTTTCTACAGAAAGAGTGTTCAGATCTGCTCAATCAAAAGTATGGTTTAACTCTGTTAGCTGAATGCACAGATCAGAAAGAAGTTTCACCGAATGATTCTGTGTAGTTTATATTTGAAGACATTCCTTTTTCCACTATTACCCTCTTAGCGCTCCGAATCTCCACTTGCATTTTCTACAAAAAGAGTGTTTCATAACTGCTCAATCAAAAATAAGTTTTATCTCTGTTAACTGAATTTACAGATCAGAAATAAGTTTCACAGAATGCATCTGTGTAGTTTTTATTTGAAGATATTCTTTTTCCCAATGTAGGCCTCTTAGCGCTTAGCATGTCCAATTGCAGTTTCTACAGAAAGAGTGTTTCAGAACGGCTCAATCAAAAGTAAGGTTCAACTCTGTTAGTTGAATGCACAGAACAGAAAGAATTTTCACAGAATGCTACTGTGTAGTTTATATTTGAATATATTCCTTTTTCCACTATTACCCTCTTAGCGCTCCGAATGTCCACTTGCATTTTCTACAGAAAGAGTTTTCAGAACTGTGCAATCAAAAGTATGGTTTAACTCTGTTAGCTTAATGAACATATCAGAAATAAGTTTCACACAATGCTTCTGTGTAGTTATTATTTGAAGATATTATTTTTCCCAATAGAGGCCTCTTAGCGCTCAGAATGTCCAATTGCAGTTTCTACAGAAAGAGTGTTTCAGAAAGGCTCAATCAAAAGTAAGGTTCAACTCTATTAGTTGAATGCACAGAACAGAAAGAAGTTTCATACAATGCTTCTGTGTAGTTTATATTTGTACATATTCTTTTTTCCACTATTACCCACTTAGCGCTACGAATGTCCAGTTGCATTTTCTACAGACAGAGTGTTTCAAAACTGCTCAATCAAAAGTATGGTTTAACTCTGTTAGCTGAATGCTCAGATCAGAAAGAAGTTTCACAGAATGCTTCTGTGTAGTTTATTTTTGAATATATTCCTTTTTCCACTACTACTCTCTTAGCGCTCCAAATGTCCAGTTGCATTTTCTACAGAAAGAGTGTTCAGATCTGCTCAATCAAAGGTATGGTTTAACTCTGTTAGCTGAATGCACAGATCAGAAAGAAGTTTCACAGAATGATTCTTTGTAGTTTATATTTGGAGACATTCCTTTTTCCACTATTACCCTCTTAGCGCTCCGAATCTCCACTTGCATTTTCTACAGAAAGAGTGTTTCAGAACGGCTCAATCAAAACTAAGGTTCAACTCTTTTAGTTGAACAAACAGAACAGAAAGAAGTTTCACACAATTCTTCTGTGTAGTTTTTATTTGTAGACATTCTTTTTCCCATTATATGCCTCTTAGCGCTCAGAATGTCCAATTGCAGTTTCTACAAAAGAGTGTTTCAGATCGGCTCAATCAAAAGTAAGGTTCAACTCTGTTAGTTGAATGCACAGAACAGAAAGAAGTTTCATACAATGTTTCTGTGTAGTTTATATTTGAACATATTCTTTTTTCCACTATTACCCACTTAGCGCTACGAATGTCCAGTTGCATTTTCTACAGACAGAGTGTTTCAAAACTGCTCAATCAAAAGTATGGTTTAACTCTGTTAGCTGAATGCTCAGATCAGAAAGAAGTTTCACAGAATGCTTCTGTGTAGTTTATATTTGAATATATTCCTTTTTCCACTACTACGCTCATAGCGCTCCAAATGTCCAGTTGCATTTTCTACAGAAAGAGTGTTCAGATCTGCTCAATCAAAAGTATGTTTTAACTCTGTTAGCTGAATGCACAGATCAGAAAGAAGTTTCACCGAATGATTCTGTGTAGTTTATATTTGAAGACATTCCTTTTTCCACTATTACCCGCTTAGCGCTCCGAATCTCCACTTGCATTTTCTACAAAAAGAGTGTTTCATAACTGCTCAATCAAAAATATGTTTTATCTCTGTTAACTGAATTTACAGATCAGAAGTAAGTTTCACAGAATGCATCTGTGTAGTTTTTATTTGAAGATATTCTTTTTCCCAATGTAGGCCTCTTAGCGCTTAGCATGTCCAATTGCAGTTTCTACAGAAAGAGTGTTTCAGAACGGCTCAATCAAAAGTAAGGTTCAACTCTGTTAGCTGAATGCACAGAACAGAAAGAGGTTTCACAGAATGCTACTGTGTAGTTTATATTTGAATATATTCCTTTTTCCACTATTACCCTCTTAGCGCTCCGAATGTCCACTTCCATTTTCTACCGAAAGAGTGTTCAGAACTGCGCAATCAAAAGTATGGTTTAACTCTGTTAGCTTAATGAACATATCAGAAATAAGTTTCACACAATGCTTCTGTGTAGTTTTTATTTGAAGATATTATTTTTCCCAATATAGGCCTCTTAGCGCTCAGAATGTCCAATTGCAGTTTATATACAGAAAGAGTGTTTCAGAAAGGCTCAATCAAAAGTAAGGTTCAACTCTGTTAGTTGAATGCACAGAACAGAAAGAAGTTTCATACAATGCTTCTGTGTAGTTTATATTTGAACATATTCTTTTTTCAACTATTACCCACTTAGCGCTACGAATGTCCAGTTGCATTTTCTACAGACAGAGTGTTTCAAAACTGCTCAATCAAATGTATGGTTTAACTCTGTTAGCTGAATGCTCAGATCTGAAAGAAGTTTCACAGAATGCTTCTGTATAGTTTATATTTGAATATATTCCTTTTTCCACTACTACTCTCTTAGCGCTCCAAATGTCCAGTTGCATTTTCTACAGAAAGAGAGTTCAGATCTGTTCAATCAAAAGTATGGTTTAACTCTGTTAGCTGAATGCACAGATCAAAAAGAAGTTTCACAGAATGATTCTGTGTAGTTTATATTTGGAGACATTCCTTTTTCCACTATTACACTCTTAGCGCTCCGAATCTCCACTTGCATTTTCTACAGAAAGAGTGTTTCAGAACGGCTCAATCAAAATTAAGGTTCAACTCTTTTAGTTGAACAAACAGAACAGAAAGAAGTTTCACACAATTCTTCTGTGTAGTTTTTATTTGTAGACATTCTTTTTCCCAATATAGGCCTCTTAGCGCTCAGAATGTCCAATTGCAGTTTCTACAGAAAGAGTGTTTCAGAACGGCTCAATCAAAAGTAAGGTTCAACTCTGTTAGTTGAATGCACAGAACACAAAGAAGTTTCATACAATGCTTCTGTGTAGTTTATATTCGAACATATTCTTTTTTCCACTATTACCCACTTAGTGCTACGAATGTCCAGTTGCATTTTCTACAGACAGAGTGTTTCAAAACTGCTCAATCAAAAGTATGGTTTAACTCTGTTAGCTGAATGCTCAGATCAGAAAGAAGTTTCACAGAATGCTTCTGTGTAGTTTATATTTGAATATATTCCTTTTTCCACTACTACGCTCTTAGCGCTCGAAATGTCCAGTTGCATTTTCTACAGAAAGAGTGTTCAGATCTGCTCAATCAAAAGTATGGTTTAACTCTGTTAGCTGAATGCACAGATCAGAAAGAAGTTTCACCGAATGATTCTGTGTAGTTTATATTTGAAGACATTCCTTTTTCCACTATTACCCTCTTAGCGCTCCGAATCTCCACTTGCATTTTCTACAAAAAGAGTGTTTCATAACTGCTCAATCAAAAATATGTTTTATCTCTGTTAACTGAATTTACAGATCAGAAATAAGTTTCACAGAATGCATCTGTGTAGTTTTTATTTGAAGATATTCTTTTTCCCAATGTAGGCCTCTTAGCGCTTAGCATGTCCAATTGCAGTTTCTACAGAAAGAGTGTTTCAGAACGGCTCAATCAAAAGCAAGGTTCAACTCTGTTAGTTGAATGCACAGAACAGAAAGAATTTTCACAGAATGCTACTGTGTAGTTTATATTTGAATATATTCTTTTTTCCACTATTACCCTCTTAGCGCTCCGAATGTCCACTTGCATTTTCTACAGAAAGAGTGTTCAGAACTGCGCAATCAAAAGTATGGTTTAACTCTGTTAGCTTAATGAACATATCAGAAATAAGTTTCACACAATGCTTCTGTGTAGTTTTTATTTGAAGATATTATTTTTCCCAATATAGGCCTCTTAGCGCTCAGAATGTCCAATTGCAGTTTCTACAGAAAGAGTGTTTCAGAAAAGCTCAATCAAAAGTAAGGTTCAACTCTGTTAGTTGAATGCACAGAACAGAAAGTACTTTCATACAATGCTTCTGTGTAGTTTATATTTGAACATATTCTTTTTTCCACTATTACCCACTTAGAGCTACGAATGTACAGTTGCATTTTCTACAGACAGAGTGTTTCAAAACCGCTCAATCAAAAGTATGGTTTAACTCTGTTAGCTGAATGCTCAGATCAAAAAGAAGTTTCACAGAATGCTTCTGTGTAGTTTATATTTGAATATATTCCTTTTTCCACTACTACTCTCTTAGCGCTCCAAATGTCCAGTTGCATTTTCTACAGAAAGAGAGTTCAGATCTGCTCAATCAAAAGTATGGTTTAACTCTGTTAGCTGAATGCACAGATCAGAAAGAAGTTTCACAGAATGATTCTGTGTAGTTTATATTTGGAGACATTCCTTTTTCCACTATTACCCTCTTAGCGCTCCGAATCTCCACTTGCATTTTCTACAGAAAGAGTGTTTCAGAACGGCTCAATCAAAACTAAGGTTCAACTCTTTTAGTTGAACAAACAGAACAGAAAGAAGTTCCACACAATTCTTCTGTGTAGTTTTTATTTGTAGACATTTTTTTCCCAATATAGGCCTCTTAGCGCTCAGAATGTCCAATTGCAGTTTCTACAGAAAGAGTATTTCAGATCGGCTCAATCAAAAGTAAGGTTCAACTCTGTTAGTTGAATGCACAGAACAGAAAGAAGTTTCATACAATGCTTCTGTGTAGTTTATATTTGAACATATTCTTTTTTCCACTATTACCCACTTAGCCCTACGAATATCCAGTTGCATTTTCTAAAGACAGAGTGTTTCAAAACTGCTCAATCAAAAGTATGGTTTAACTCTGTTAGCTGAATGCTCAGATCAGAAAGAAGTTTCACAGAATGCTTCTGTGTAGTTTATATTTGAATATATTCCTTTTTCCACTACTACGCTCTTAGCGCTCCAAATGTCCAGTTGCATTTTCTACAGAAAGAGTGTTCAGATCTGCTCAATCAAAACTATGGTTTAACTCTGTTAGCTGAATGCACAGATCAGAAAGAAGTTTCACCGAATGATTCTGTGTAGTTTATATTTGAAGACATTCCTTTTTCCACTATTACCCGCTTAGCGCTCCGAATCTCCACTTGCATTTTCTACAAAAAGAGTGTTTCATAACTGCTCAATCAAAAATATGTTTTATCTCTGTTAACTGAATTTACAGATCAGAAATAAGTTTCACAGAATGCATCTGTGTAGTTTTTATTTGAAGATATTCTTTTTCCCAATGTAGGCCTCTTAGCGCTTAGCATGTCCAATTGCAGTTTCTACAGAAAGAGTGTTTCAGAACGGCTCAATCAAAAGTAAGGTTCAACTCTGTTAGCTGAATGCACAGAACAGAAAGAGGTTTCACAGAATGCTACTGTGTAGTTTATATTTGAATATATTCCTTTTTCCACTATTACCCTCTTAGCGCTCCGAATGTCCACTTCCATTTTCTACCGAAAGAGTGTTCAGAACTGCGCAATCAAAAGTATGGTTTAACTCTGTTAGCTTAATGAACATATCAGAACTAAGTTTCACACAATGCTTCTGTGTAGTTTTTATTTGAAGATATTATTTTTCCCAATATAGGCCTCTTAGCGCTCAGAATGTCCAATTGCAGTTTCTACAGAAAGAGTGTTTCAGAACGGCTCAATCAGAAGTAAGGTTCAACTCTGTTAGTTGAATGCACAGAACAGAAAGAAGTTTCATACAATGCTTCTGTGTAGTTTATATTTGAACATATTCTTTTTTCCACTATTACCCACTTAGCGCTACGAATGTCCAGTTGCATTTTCTACAGACAGAGTGTTTCAAATCTGCTCAATCAAATGTATGGTTTAACTCTGTTAGCTGAATGCTCAGATCAGAAAGAAGTTTCACAGAATGCTTCTGTGTAGTTTATATTTGAATATATTCCTTTTTCCACTACTACTCTCTTAGCGCTCCAAATGTCCAGTTGCATTTTCTACAGAAAGAGAGTTCAGATCTGCTCAATCAAAAGTATGGTTTAACTCTGTTAGCTGAATGCACAGATCAGAAAGAAGTTTCACAGAATGATTCTGTGTAGTTTATATTTGGAGACATTCCTATTTCCACTATTACCCTCTTAGCGCTCCGAATCTCCATTTGCATTTTCTACAGAAAGAGTGTTTCAGAACGGCTCAATCAAAACTAAGGTTCAACTCTTTTAGTTGAACAAACAGAACAGAATGAAGTTTCACACAATTCTTCTGTGTAGTTTTTATTTGTAGACATTCTTTTTCCCAATATAGGCCTCTTAGCGCTCAGAATGTCCAATTGCAGTTTCTACAGAAAGAGTGTTTCAGAACGGCTCAATCAAAAGTAAGGTTCAACTCTGTTAGTTGAATGCACAGAACACAAAGAAGTTTCATACAATGCTTCTGTGTAGTTCATATTTGAACATATTCTTTTTTCCACTATTACCCACTTAGCGCTACGAATGTCCAGTTGCATTTTCTACAGACAGAGTGTTTCAAAACTGCTCAATCAAAAGTATGGTTTAACTCTGTTAGCTGAATGCTCAGATCAGAAAGAAGTTTCACAGAATGCTTCTGTGTAGTTTATATTTGAATATATTCCTTTTTCCACTACTACGTTCTTAGCGCTCCAAATGTACAGTTGCATTTTCTACAGAAAGAGTGTTCAGATCTGCTCAATCAAAAGTATGGTTTAACTCTGTTAGCTGAATGCACAGATCAGAAAGAAGTTTCACCGAATGATTCCGTGTAGTTTATATTGGAAGACATTCCTGTTTCCACTATTTCCCTCTTAGCGCTCCGAATCTCCACTTGCATTTTCTACAAAAAGAGTGTTTCATAACTGCTCAATCAAAAATATGTTTTATCTCTGTTAACTGAATTTACAGATCAGAAATAAGTTTCACAGAATGCATCTGTGTAGTTTTTATTTGAAGATATTTTTTCCCAATGTAGGCCTCTTAGCGCTTAGCATGTCCAATTGCAGTTTCTACAGAAAGAGTGTTTCAGAACGGCTCAATCAAAAGTAAGGTTCAACTCTGTTAGTTGAATGCACAGAACAGAAAGAATTTTCACAGAATGCTACTGTGTAGTTTATATTTGAATATATTCCTTTTTCCACTATTACCCTCTTAGTGCTCCGAATGTCCACTTGCATTTTCTACAGAAAGAGTGTTCAGAACTGCGCAATCAAAAGTATTGTTTAACTCTGTTAGCTTAATGAACATATCAGAAATAAGTTTCACACAATGCTTCTGTGTATTTTTTATTTGAAGATTTTATTTTTCCCAATAGAGGCCTCTTAGCGCTCAGAATGTCCAATTGCAGTTTCTACAGAAAGAGTGTTTCAGAAAGGCTCAATCAAAGTAAGGTTCAACTCTGTTAGTTGAATGCACAGAACAGAAAGAAGTTTCATACAATGCTTCTGTGTAGTTTATATTTGAACATATTCTTTTTTCCACTATTACCCACTTAGCGCTACGAATGTCCAGTTGCATTTTCTACAGACAGAGTGTTTCAAAACTGCTCAATCAAAAGTATGGTTTAACTCTGTTAGCTGAATGCTCAGATCAGAAAGAAGTTTCACAGAATGCTTCTGTGTAGTTTATATTTGAATATATTCCTTTTTCCACTACTACTCTCTTAGCGCTCCAAATGTCCAGTTGCATTTTCTACAGAAAGAGTGTTCAGATCTGCTCAATCAAAAGTATGGTTTAACTCTGTTAGCTGAATGCACAGATCAGAAAGAAGTTTCACAGAATGATTCTGTGTAGTTTATATTTGGAGACATTCCTTTTTCCACTATTACCCTCTTAGCGCTCCGAATCTCCACTTGCATTTTCTACAGAAAGTGTGTTTCAGAACGGCTCAATCAAAACTAAAGTTCAACTGTTTTAGTTGAACAAACAGAACAGAAAGAAGTTTCACACAATTCTTCTGTGTAGTTTTTATTTGTAGACATTCTTTTTCCCAATATAGGCCTCTTAGCGCTCAGAATGTCCAATTGCAGTTTCTACAGAAAGAGTGTTTCAGAACGGATCAATCAAAAGTAAGGTTCAACTCTGTTAGTTGAATGCACAGAACAGAAAGAAGTTTCATACAATGCTTCTGTGTAGTTTATATTTGAACATATTCTTTTTTCCACTATTACCCACTTAGCGCTACGAATGTCCAGTTGCATTTTCTACAGACAGAGTGTTTCAAAACTGCTCAATCAAAAGTATGGTTTAACTCTGTTAGCTGAATGCTCAGATCAGAAAGAAGTTACACAGAATGCTTCTGTGTAGTTTATATTTGAATATATTCCTTTATCCACTACTACGCTCTTAGCGCTCGAAAGGTCCAGTTGCATTTTCGACAGAAAGAGTGTTCAGATCTGCTCAATCAAAAGTATGGTTTAACTCTGTTAGCTGAATGCACAGATCAGAAAGAATTTTCACCGAATGATTCTGTGTAGTTTATATTTGAAGACATTCCTTTTTCCACTATTAAACTCTTAGCGCTCCGAATCTCCACTTGCATTTTCTACAAAAAGAGAGTTTCATAACTGCTCAATCAAAAATATGTTTTATCTCTGTTAACTGAATTTACAGATCAGAAATAAGTTTCACAGAATGCATCTGTGTAGTTTTTATTTGAAGATATTCTTTTTCCCAATGTAGGCCTCTTAGCGCTTAGCATGTCCAATTGCAGTTTCTACAGAAAGAGTGTTTCAGAACGGTTCAATCAAAAGTAAGGTTCAACTCTGTTAGTTGAATGCACAGAACAGAAAGAATTTTCACAGAATGCTACTGTGTAGTTTATATTTGAATATATTCCTTTTTCCACTATTACCCTCTTAGCGCTCCGAATGTCCACTTGCATTTTCTACAGAAAGAGTGTTCAGAACTGCACAATCAAAAGTATGGTTTAACTCTGTTAGCTTAATGAACACATCAGAAATAAGTTTCACAAAATGCTTCTGTGTAGTTTTTATTTGAAGATATTATTTTTCTCAATAGAGGCCGCTTAGCGCTCAGAATGTCCAATTGCAGTTTCTACAGAAAGAGTGTTTCAGAAAGGCTCAATCAAATGTAAGGTTCAACTCTGTTAGTTGAATGCACAGAACAGAAAGAAGTTTCATACAATGCTTCTGTGTAGTTTATATTTGAACATATTCTTTTTTCCACTATTACCCACTTAGCGCTACGAATGTCCAGTTGCATTTTCTACAGACAGAGTGTTTCAAAACTGCTCAATCAAAAGTATGGTTTAACTCTGTTAGCTGAATGCTCAGATCAGAAAGAAGTTTCACAGAATGCTTCTGTGTAGTTTATATTTGAATATATTCCTTTTTCCACTACTACTCTCTCAGCGCTCCAAATGTCCAGTTCCATTTTCTACAGAAAGAGAGTTCAGATCTGCTCAATCAAAAGTATGGTTTCACTCTGTTAGCTGAATGCACAGATCAGAAAGAAGTTTCACAGAATGATTCTGTGTAGTTTATATTTGGAGACATTCCTTTTTCCACTATTACCCCCTTAGCGCTCCGAATCTCCACTTGCATTTTCTACAGATAGAGTGTTTCAGAACGGCTCAATCAAAACTAAGGTTCAACTCTTTTAGTTGAACAAACAGAACAGAAAGAAGTTTCACACAATTCTTCTGTGTAGTTTTTATTTGTAGACATTCTTTTTCCCAATATAGGCCTCTTAGCGCTCAGAATGTCCAATTGCAGTTTCTACAGAAAGAGTGTTTCAGAACGGCTCAATCAAAAGTAAGGTTCAACTCTGTTAGTTGAATGCACAGAACACAAAGAAGTTTCATACAATGCTTCTGTGTAGTTCATATTTGAACATATTCTTTTTTCCACTATAACCCACTTAGCGCTACGAATGTCCAGTTGCATTTTCTACAGACAGAGTGTTTCAAAACTGCTCAATCAAAAGTATGGTTTAACTCTGTTAGCTGAATGCTCAGATCAGAAAGAAGTTTCACAGAATGCTTCTGTGTAGTTTATATTTGAATATATTCCTTTTTCCACTACTACGTTCTTAGCGCTCCAAATGTCCAGTTGCATTTTCTACAGAAAGAGTGTTCAGATCTGCTCAATCAAAAGTATGGTTTAACTCTGTTAGCTGAATGCACAGATCAGAAAGAAGTTTCACCGAATGATTCCGTGTAGTTTATATTTGAAGACATTCCTGTTTCCACTATTACCCTCTTAGCGCTCCGAATCTCCACTTGCATTTTCTACAAAAAGAGTGTTTCATAACTGCTCAATCAAAAATATGTTTTATCTCTGATAACTGAATTTACAGATCAGAAATAAGTTTCACAGAATGCATCTGTGTAGTTTTTATTTGAAGATATTCTTTTTCCCAATGTAGGCCTCTTAGCGCTTAGCATGTCCAATTGCAGTTTCTACAGAAAGAGTGTTTCAGAACGGCTCAATCAAAAGTAAGGTTCAACTCTGTTAGTTGAATGCACAGAACAGAAAGAATTTTCACAGAATGCTACTGTGTAGTTTATATTTGAATATATTACTTTTTCCACTATTACCCTCTTAGCTCTCCGAATGTCCACTTGCATTTTCTACAGAAAGAGTGTTCAGAACTGCGCAATCAAAAGTATGGTTTAACTCTGTTAGCTTAATGAACATATCAGAAATAAGTTTCACACAATGCTTCTGTGTAGTTTTTATTTGAAGATTTTATTTTTCCCAATAGAGGCCTCTTAGCGCTCAGAATGTCCAATTGCAGTTTCTACAGAAAGAGTGTTTCAGAAAGGCTCAATCAAAAGTAAGGTTCAACTCTGTTAGTTGAATGCACAGAACAGAAAGAAGTTTCATACAATGCTTCTGTGTAGTTTATATTTGAACATATTCTTTTTTCCACTATTAACCACTTAGCGCTACGAATGTCCAGTTGCATTTTCTACAGACAGAGTGTTTCAAAACTGCTCAATCAAAAGTATGGTTTAACTCTGTTAGCTGTATGCTCAGATCAGAAAGAAGTTTCACAGAATGCTTCTGTGTAGTTTATATTTGAATATATTCCTTTTTCCACTACTACTCTCTTAGCGCTCCAAATGTCCAGTTGCATTTTCTACAGAAAGAGTGTTCAGATCTGCTCAATCAAAAGTATGGTTTAACTCTGTTAGCTGAATGCACACATCAGAAAGAAGTTTCACAGAATGATTCTGTGTAGTTTATATTTGGAGACATTCCTTTTTCCACTATTACCCTCTTAGCACTCCGAATCTCCACTTGCATTTTCTACAGAAAGAGTGTTTCAGAACGGCTCAATCAAAACTAAGGTTCAACTCTTTTAGTTGAACAAACAGAACAGAAAGAAGTTTCACACAATTCTTCTGTGTAGTTTTTATTTGTAGACATTCTTTTTCCCAATATAGGCCTCTTAGCGCTCAGAATGTCCAATTTCAGTTTCTGCAGAAAGAGTGTTTCAGAACGGCTCAATCAAAAGTAAGGTTCAACTCTTTTAGTTGAATGCACAGAACAGAAAGAAGTTTCATACAATGCTTCTGTGTAGTTTATATTTGAACATATTCTTTTTTCCACTATTACCCACTTAGCGCTACGAATGTCCAGTTGCATTTTCTACAGACAGAGTGTTTCAAAACTGCTCAATCAAAAGTATGGTTTAACTCTGTTAGCTGAATGCTCAGATCAGAAAGAAGTTTCACAGAATGCTTCTGTGTAGTTTATATTTGAATATATTCTTTTTCCACTACTACGCTCTTAGCGCTCCAAATGTCCAGTTGCATTTTCTACAGAAAGAGTGTTCAGATCTGTTCAATCAAAAGTATGGTTTAACTCTGTTAGCTGAATGCACAGATCAGAGAGAAGTTTCACCGAATGATTCTGTGTAGTTTATATTTGAAGACATTCCTTTTTCCACTATTACCCTCTTAGCGCTCCGAATCTCCACTTGCATTTTCTACAAAAAGAGTGTTTCATAACTGCTCAATCAAAAAAATGTTTTATCTCTGTTAACTGAATTTACAGATCAGAAATAAGTTTCACAGAATGCATCTGTGTAGTTTTTATTTGAAGATATTCTTTTTCCCAATGTAGGCCTCTTAGCGCTTAGCATGTCCAATTGCAGTTTCTACACAAAGAGTGTTTCAGAACGGCTCAATCAAAAGTAAGGTTCAACTCTGTTAGTTGAATGCACAGAACAGAAAGAATTTTCACAGAATGCTACTGTGTAGTTTATATTTGAATATATTCCTTTTTCCACTAATACCCTCTTAGCGCTCCGAATGTCCACTTGCATTTTCTACAGAAAGAGTGTTCAGAACTGCGCAATCAAAAGTATGGTTTAACTCTGTTAGCTTAATGAACATATCAGAAATAAGTTTCACACAATGCTTCTGTGTAGTTTTTATTTGAAGATTTTATTTTTCCCAATAGAGGCCTCTTAGCGCTCAGAATGTCCAATTGCAGTTTCTACAGAAAGAGTGTTTCAGAAAGGCTCAATCAAAAGTAAGGTTCAACTCTGTTAGTTGAATGCACAGAACAGAAAGAAGTTTCATACAATGCTTCTGTGCAGTTTATATTTGAACATATTCTTTTTTCCACTATTACCCACTTAGCGCTACGAATGTCCAGTTGCATTTTCTACAGACAGAGTGTTTCAAAACTGCTCAATCAAAAGTATGGTTTAACTCTGTTAGCTGAATGCTCCGATCAGAAAGAAATTTCACAGAATGCTTCTGTGTAGTTTATATTTGAATATATTCCTTTTTCCACTACTACTCTCTTAGCGCTCCAAATGTCCAGTTGCATTTTCTACAGAAAGAGTGTTCAGATCTGCTCAATCAAAAGTATGGTTTAACTCTGTTAGCTGAATGCACAGATCAGAAAGAAGTTTCACAGAATGATTCTGTGTAGTTTATATTTGGAGACATTCCTTTTTCCACTATTACCCTCTTAGCGCTCCGAATCTCCACTTGCATTTTCTACAGAAAGTGTGTTTCAGAACGGCTCAATCAAAACTAAGTTTCAACTCTTTTAGTTTAACAAACAGAACAGAAAGAAGTTTCACACAATTCTTCTGTGTAGTTTTTATTTGTAGACATTCTTTTTCCCAATATAGGCCTCTTAGCGCTCAGAATGTCCAATTGCAGTTTCTACAGAAAGAGTGTTTCAGAACGGCTCAATCAAAAGTAAGGTTCAACTCTGTTAGTTGAATGCACAGAACAGAAAGAAGTTTCATACAATGCTTCTGTGTAGTTTATATTTGAACATATTCTTTTTTCCACTATTACCCACTTAGCGCTACGAATGTCCAGTTGCATTTTCTACAGACAGAGTGTTTCAAAACTGCTCAATCAAAAGTATGGTTTAACTCTGTTAGCTGAATGCTCAGATCAGAAAGAAGTTTCACAGAATGCTTCTGTGTAGTTTATATTTGAATATATTCCTTTATCCACTACTACGCTCTTAGCGCTCGAAAGGTCCAGTTGCATTTTCTACAGAAAGAGTGTTCAGATCTGCTCAATCAAAGGTATGGTTTAACTCTGTTAGCTGAATGCACAGATCAGAAAGAAGTTTCACCGAATGATTCTGTGTAGTTTATATTTGAAGACATTCCTTTTTCCACTATTAAACCCTTAGCGCTCCGAATCTCCACTTGCATTTTCTACAAAAAGAGTGTTTCATAACTGCTCAATCAAAAATATGTTTTATCTCTGTTAACTGAATTTACAGATCAGAAATAAGTTTCACAGAATGCATCTGTGTAGTTTTTATTTGAAGATATTCTTTTTCCCAATGTAGGCCTCTTAGCTCTTAGCATGTCCAATTGCAGTTTCTACAGAAAGTGTGTTTCAGAACGGCTCAATCAAAAGTAAGGTTCAACTCTGTTAGTTGAATGCACAGAACAGAAAGAATTTTCACAGAATGCTACTGTGTAGTTTATATTTGAATATATTCCTTTTTCCACTATTACCCTCTTAGCGCTCCGAATGTCCACTTGCATTTTCTACAGAAAGAGGGTTCAGAACTGCACAATCAAAAGTATGGTTTAACTCTGTTAGCTTAATGAACATATCAGAAATAAGTTTCACACAATGCTTCTGTGTAGTTTTTATTTGAAGATATTATTTTTCCCAATAGAGGCCTCTTAGCGCTCAGAATGTCCAATTGCAGTTTCTACAGAAAGAGTGTTTCAGAAAGGCTCAATCAAAAGTAAGGTTCAACTCTGTTAGTTGAATGCACAGAACAGAAAGAAGTTTCATACAATGCTTCTGTGTAGTTTATATTTGAACATATTCTTTTTTCCACTATTACCCACTTAGCGCTACGAATGTCCAGTTGCATTTTCTACAGACAGAGTGTTTCAAAACTGCTCAATCAAAAGTATGGTTTAACTCTGTTAGCTGAATGCTCAGATCAGAAAGAAGTTTCACAGAATGCTTCTGTGTAGTTTATATTTGAATATATTCCTTTTTCCACTACTACTCTCTTAGCGCTCCAAATGTCCAGTTGCATTTTCTACAGAAAGAGAGTTCAGATCTGCTCAATCAAAAGTATGGTTTAACTCTGTTAGCTGAATGCACAGATCAGAAAGAAGTTTCACAGAATGATTCTGTGTAGTTTATATTTGCAGACATTCCTTTTTCCACTATTACCCTCTTAGCGCTCCGAATCTCCACTTGCATTTTCTACAGAAAGAGTGTTTCAGAACGGCTCAATCAAAACTAAGGTTCAACTCTTTTAGTTGAACAAACAGAACAGAAAGAAGTTTCACACAATTCTTCTGTGTAGTTTTTATTTGTAGACATTCTTTTTCCCAATATAGGCCTCTTAGCGCTCAGAATGTCCAATTGCACTTTCTACAGAAAGAGTGTTTCAGAACGGCTCAATCAAAAGTAAGGTTCAACTCTGTTAGTTGAATGCACAGAACACAAAGAAGTTTCATACAATGCTTCTGTGTAGTTCATATTTGAACATATTCTTTTTTCCACTATAACCCACTTAGCGCTACGAATGTCCAGTTGCATTTTCTACAGACAGAGTGTTTCAAAACTGCTCAATCAAAAGTATGGTTTAACTCTGTTAGCTGAATGCTCAGATCAGAAAGAAGTTTCACAGAATGCTTCTGTGTAGTTTATATTTGAATATATTCCTTTTTCCACTACTACGTTCTTAGCGCTCCAAATGTCCAGTTGCATTTTCTACAGAAAGAGTGTTCAGTTCTGCTCAATCAAAAGTATGGTTTAACTCTGTTAGCTGAATGCACAGATCAGAAAGAAGTTTCACAGAATGATTCTGTGTAGTTTATATTTGGAGACATTCCTTTTTCCACTATTACACTCTTAGCGCTCCGAATCTCCACTTGCATTTTCTACAGAAAGAGTGTTTCAGAACGGCTCAATCAAAACTAAGGTTCAACTCTTTTAGTTGAACAAACAGAACAGAAAGAAGTTTCACACAATTCTTCTGTGTAGTTTTTATTTGTAGACATTCTTTTTCCCAATATAGGCCTCTTAGCGCTCAGAATGTCCAATTGCAGTTTCTACAGAAAGAGTGTTTCAGATCGGCTCAATCAAAAGTAAGGTTCAACTCTGTTAGTTGAATGCACAGAACAGAAAGAAGTTTCATACAATGCTTCTGTGTAGTTTATATTTGAACATATTCTTTTTTCCACTATTACCCACTTAGCGCTACGAATGTCCAGTTGCATTTTCTACAGACAGAGTGTTTCAAAACTGCTCAATCAAAAGTATGGTTTAACTCTGTTAGCTGAATGCTCAGATCAGAAAGAAGTTTCACAGAATGCTTCTGTGTAGTTTATATTTGAATATATTCCTTTATCCACTACTACGCTCTTAGCGCTCCAAATGTCCAGTTGCATTTTCTACAGAAAGAGTGTTCAGATCTGCTCAATCAAAAGTATGATTTAACTCTGTTAGCTGAATGCACAGATCAGAAAGAAGTTTCACCGAATGATTCTGTGTAGTTTATATTTGAAGACATTCCTTTTTCCACTATTACCCTCTTAGCGCTCCGAATCTCCACTTGCATTTTCTACAAAAAGAGTGTTTCATAACTGCTCAATCAAAAATATGTTTTATCTCTGTTAACTGAATTTACAGATCAGAAATAAGTTTCACACAATGCATCTGTGTAGTTTTTATTTGAAGATATTCTTTTTCCCAATGTAGGCCTCTTAGCGCTTAGCATGTCCAATTGCAGTTTCTACAGAAAGAGTGTTTCAGAACGGCTCAATCAAAAGTAAGGTTCAACTCTGTTAGTTGAATGCACAGAACAGAAAGAATTTTCACAGAATGCTACTGTGTAGTTTATATTTGAATATATTCCTTTTTCCACTATTACCCTCTTAGCGCTCCGAATGTCCACTTGCATTTTCTACAGAAAGAGTGTTCAGAACTGCGCAATCAAAAGTATGGTTTAACTCTGTTAGCTTAATGAACATATCAGAAATAAGTTTCACACAATGCTTCTGTGTAGTTTTTATTTGAAGATATTATTTTTCCCAATAGAGGCCTCTTAGCGCTCAGAATGTCCAATTGCAGTTTCTACAGAAAGAGTGTTTCAGAAAGGCTCAATCAAAAGTAAGGTTCAACTCTGTTAGTTGAATGCACAGAACAGAAAGAAGTTTCATACAATGCTTCTGTGTAGTTTATATTTGAACATATTCTTTTTTCCACTATTACCCACTTAGCGCTACGAATGTCCAGTTGCATTTTCTACAGACAGAGTGTTTCAAAACTGCTCAATCAAAAGTATGGTTTAACTCTGTTAGCTGAATGCTCAGATCAGAAAGAAGTTTCACAGAATGCTTCTGTGTAGTTTATATTTGAATATATTCCTTTTTCCACTACTACTCTATTAGCGCTCCAAATGTCCAGTTGCATTTTCTACAGAAAGAGTGTTCAGATCTGCTCAATCAAAATTATGGTTTAACTCTGTTAGCTGAATGCACAGATCAGAAAGAAGTTTCACAGAATGATTCTGTGTAGTTTATATTTGGAGACATTCCTTTTTCCACTATTACCCTCTTAGCGCTCCGAATCTCCACTTGCATTTTCTACAGAAAGTGTGTTTCAGAACGGCTCAATCAAAACTAAGGTTCAACTCTTTTAGTTGAACAAACACAACAGAAAGAAGTTTCACACAATTCTTCTGTGTAGTTTTTATTTGTAGACATTCTTTTTCCCAATATAGGCCTCTTAGCGCTCAGAATGTCCAATTGCAGTTTCTACAGAAAGAGTGTTTCAGAACGGCTCAATCAAAAGTAAGGTTCAACTCTGTTAGTTGAATGTACAGAACAGAAAGAAGTTTCATACAATGCTTCTGTGTAGTTTATATTTGAACATATTCTTTTTTCCACTATTACCCACTTAGCGCTACGAATGTCCAGTTGCATTTTCTACAGACAGAGTGACTCAAAACTGCTCAATCAAAAGTATGGTTTTATTCTGTTAGCTGAATGCTCAGATCAGAAAGAAGTTTCACAGAATGCTTCTGTGTAGTTTATATTTGAATATATTCCTTTTTCCACTATTACCCTCTTAGCGCTCCGAATGTCCACTTGCATTTTCTACAGAAAGAGTGTTCAGAACTGCGCAATCAAAAGTAAGGTTCAACTCTTTTAGTTGAACAAACACAACAGAAAGAAGTTTCACACAATTCTTCTGTGTAGTTTTTATTTGTAGACATTCTTTTTCCCAATATAGGCTTCTTAGCGCTCAGAATGTCCAATTGCAGTTTCTACAGAAAGAGTGTTTCAGAACGGCTCAATCAAAAGTAAGGTTCAACTCTGTTAGTTGAATGTACAGAACAGAAAGTAGTTTCATACAATGCTTCTGTGTAGTTTATATTTGAACATATTCTTTATTCCACTATTACCCACTTAGCGCTACGAATGTCCAGTTGCATTTTCTACAGACAGAGTGATTCAAAACTGCTCAATCAAAAGTATGGTTTAACTCTGTTAGCTGAATGCTCAGATCAGAAAGAAGTTTCACAGAATGCTTCTGTGTAGTTTATATTTGTATATATTCCTTTTTCCACTACTACGCTCTTAGCGCTCCAAATGTCCAGTTGCATTTTCTACAGAAAGAGTGTTCAGATCTGCTCAATCAAAAGTATGGTTTAACCCTGTTAGCTGAATGCACAGATCAGAAAGAAGTTTCACCGAATGATTCTGTGTAGTTTATATTTGAAGACATTCCTTTTTCCACTATTACCCTCTTAGCTCTCCGAATCTCCACTTGCATTTTCTACAAAAAGAGTGTTTCATAACTGCTCAATCAAAAATATGTTTTATCTCTGTTAACTGAATTTACAGATCAGAAATAAGTTTCACAGAATGCATCTGTGTAGTTTTTATTTGAAGATATTCTTTTTCCCAATGTAGGCCTCTTAGCGCTTAGCATGTCCAATTGCAGTTTCTACAGAAAGAGTGTTTCAGAACGGCTCAATCAAAAGTAAGGTTCAACTCTGTTAGTTGAATGCACAGAACAGAAAGAATTTTCACAGAATGCTACTGTGTAGTTTATATTTGAATATATTCCTTTTTCCACTATTACCCTCTTAGCGCTCCGAATGTCCACTTGCATTTTCTACAGAAAGAGTGTTCAGAACTGCGCAATCAAAAGTATGGTTTAACTCTGTTAGCTTAATGAACATATCAGAAATAAGTTTCACACAATGCTTCTGTGTAGTTTTTATTTGAAGATATTGTTTTTCCCAATAGGGGCCTCTTAGCGCTCAGAATGTCCAATTGCAGTTTCTACAGAAAGAGTGTTTCAGAAAGGCTCAATCAAAAGTAAGGTTCAACTCTGTTAGTTGAATGCACAGAACAGAAAGAAGTTTCATACAATGCTTCTGTGTAGTTTATATTTGAACATATTCTTTTTTCCACTATTACCCACTTAGCGCTACGAATGTCCAGTTGCATTTTCTACAGAGTGTTTCAAAACTGCTCAATCAAAAGTATGGTTTAACTCTGTTAGCTGAATGCTCAGATCAGAAAGAAGTTTCACAGAATGCTTCTGTGTAGTTTATATTTGAATATATTCCTTTTTCCACTACTACTCTCTTAGCGCTCCAAATGTCCAGTTGCATTTTCTACAGAAAGAGTGTTCAGATCTGCTCAATCAAAAGTATGGTTTAACTCTGTTAGCTGAATGCACAGATCAGAAAGAAGTTTCACAGAATGATTCTGTGTAGTTTATATTTGGAGACATTCCTTTTTCCACTATTACCCTCTTAGCGCTCCGAATCTCCACTTGCATTTTCTACAGAAAGTGTGTTTCAGAACGGCTCAATCAAAACTAAAGTTCAACTGTTTTAGTTGAACAAACAGAACAGAAAGAAGTTTCACACAATTCTTCTGTGTAGTTTTTATTTGTAGACATTCATTTTCCCAATATAGGCCTCTTAGCGCTCAGAATGTCCAATTGCAGTTTCTACAGAAAGAGTGTTTCAGAACGGATCAATCAAAAGTAAGGTTCAACTCTGTTAGTTGAATGCACAGAACAGAAAGAAGTTTCATACAATGCTTCTGTGTAGTTTATATTTGAACATATTCTTTTTTCCACTATTACCCACTTAGCGCTACGAATGTCCAGTTGCATTTTCTACAGACAGAGTGTTTCAAAACTGCTCAATCAAAAGTATGGTTTAACTCTGTTAGCTGAATGCTCAGATCAGAAAGAAGTTTCACAGAATGCTTCTGTGTAGTTTATATTTGAATATATTCCTTTATCCACTACTACGCTCTTAGCGCTCGAAATGTCCAGTTGCATTTTCTACAGAAAGAGTGTTCAGATCTGCTCAATCAAAAGTATGGTTTAACTCTGTTAGCTGAATGCACAGATCAGAAAGAAGTTTCACCGAATGATTCTGTGTAGTTTATATTTGAAGACATTCCTTTTTCCACTATTAAACTCTTAGCGCTCCGAATCTCCACTTGCATTTTCTACAAAAAGAGTGTTTCATAACTGCTCAATCAAAAATATGTTTTATCTCTGTTAACTGAATTTACAGATCAGAAATAAGTTTCACAGAATGCATCTGTGTAGTTTTTATTTGAAGATATTCTTTTTCCCAATGTAGGCCTCTTAGCGCTTAGCATGTCCAATTGCAGTTTCTACAGAAAGAGTGTTTCAGAACGGCTCAATCAAAAGTAAGGTTCAACTCTGTTAGTTGAATGCACAGAACAGAAAGAATTTTCACAGAATGCTACTGTGTAGTTTATATTTGAATATATTCCTTTTTCCACTATTACCCTCTTAGCGCTCCGAATGTCCACTTGCATTTTCTACAGAAAGAGTGTTCAGAACTGCACAATCAAAAGTATGGTTTAACTCTGTTAGCTTAATGAACATATCAGAAATAAGTTTCACAAAATGCTTCTGTGTAGTTTTTATTTGAAGATATTATTTTTCCCAATAGAGGCCTCTTAGCGCTCAGAATGTCCAATTGCAGTTTCTACAGAAAGAGTGTTTCAGAAAGGCTCAATCAAAAGTAAGGTTCAACTCTGTTAGTTGAATGCACAGAACAGAAAGAAGTTTCATACAATGCTTCTGTGTAGTTTATATTTGAACATATTCTTTTTTCCACTATTACCCACTTAGCGCTACGAATGTCTAGTTGCATTTTCTACAGACAGAGTGTTTCAAAACTGCTCAATCAAAAGTATGGTTTAACTCTGTTAGCTGAATGCTCAGATCAGAAAGAAGTTTCACAGAATGCTTCTGTGTAGTTTATATTTGAATATATTCCTTTTTCCACTACTACTCTCTTAGCGCTCCAAATGTCCAGTTGCATTTTCTACAGAAAGAGAGTTCAGATCTGCTCAATCAAAAGTATGGTTTAACTCTGTTAGCTGAATGCACAGATCAGAAAGAAGTTTCACAGAATGATTCTGTGTAGTTTATATTTGGAGACATTCCTTTTTCCACTATTACCCCCTTAGCGCTCCGAATCTCCACTTGCATTTTCTACAGAAAGAGTGTTTCAGAACGGCTCAATCAAAACTAAGGTTCAACTCTTTTAGTTGAACAAACAGAACAGAAAGAAGTTTCACACAATTCTTCTGTGTAGTTTTTATTTGTAGACATTCTTTTTCCCAATATAGGCCTCTTAGCGCTCAGAATGTCCAATTGCAGTTTCTACAGAAAGAGTGTTTCAGAACGGCTCAATCAAAAGTAAGGTTCAACTCTGTTAGTTGAATGCACAGAACACAAAGAAGTTTCATACAATGCATCTGTGTAGTTCATATTTGAACATATTCTTTTTTCCACTATAACCCACTTAGCGCTACGAATGTCCAGTTGCATTTTCTACAGACAGAGTGTTTCAAAACTGCTCAATCAAAAGTATGGTTTAACTCTGTTAGCTGAATGCTCAGATCAGAAAGAAGTTTCACAGAATGCTTCTGTGTAGTTTATATTTGAATATATTCCTTTTTCCACTACTACGTTCTTAGCGCTCCAAATGTCCAGTTGCATTTTCTACAGAAAGAGTGTTCAGATCTGCTCAATCAAAAGTATGGTTTAACTCTGTTAGCTGAATGCACAGATCAGAAAGAAGTTTCACCGAATGATTCCGTGTAGTTTATATTTGAAGACATTCCTGTTTCCACTATTAACCTCTTAGCGCTCCGAATCTCCACTTGCATTTTCTACAAAAAGAGTGTTTCATAACTGCTCAATCAAAAATATGTTTTATCTCTGATAACTGAATTTACAGATCAGAAATAAGTTTCACAGAATGCATCTGTGTAGTTTTTATTTGAAGATATTCTTTTTCCCAATGTAGGCCTCTTAGCGCTTAGCATGTCCAATTGCAGTTTCTACAGAAAGACTGTTTCAGAACGGCTCAATCAAAAGTAAGGTTCAACTCTGTTAGTTGAATGCACAGAACAGAAAGGATTTTCACAGAATGCTACTGTGTAGTTTATATTTGAATATATTCCTTTTTCCACTATTACCCTCTTAGCGCTCCGAATGTCCACTTGCATTTTCTACAGAAAGAGTGTTCAGAACTGCGCAATCAAAAGTATGGTTTAACTCTGTTAGCTTAATGAACATATCAGAAATAAGTTTCACACAATGCTTCTGTGTAGTTTTTATTTGAAGATATTATTTTTCCCAATATAGGCCTCTTAGCGCTCAGAATGTCCAATTGCAGTTTCTACAGAAAGAGTGTTTCAGAAAGGCTCAATCAAAAGTAAGGTTCAACTCTGTTAGTTGAATGCACAGAACAGAAAGAAGTTTCATACAATGCTTCTGTGTAGTTTATATTTGAACATATTCTTTTTTCCACTATTACCCACTTAGCGCTACGAATGTCCAGTTGCATTTTCTACAGACAGAGTGTTTCAAAACTGCTCAATCAAAAGTATGGTTTAACTCTGTTAGCTGTATGCTCAGATCAGAAAGAAGTTTCACAGAATGCTTCTGTGTAGTTTATATTTGAATATATTCCTTTTTCCACTACTACTCTCTTAGCGCTCCAAATGTCCAGTTGCATTTTCTACAGAAAGAGTGTTCAGATCTGCTCAATCAAAAGTATGGTTTAACTCTGTTAGCTGAATGCACAGATCAGAAAGAAGTTTCACAGAATGATTCTGTGTAGTTTATATTTGGAGACATTCCTTTTTCCACTATTACCCTCTTAGCGCTCCGAATCTCCACTTGCATTTTCTACAGAAAGAGTGTTTCAGAACGGCTCAATCAAAACTAAGGTTCAACTCTTTTAGTTGAACAAACAGAACAGAAAGAAGTTTCACACAATTCTTCTGTGTAGTTTTTATTTGTAGACATTCTTTTTCCCAATATAGGCCTCTTAGCGCTCAGAATGTCCAATTTCAGTTTCTACAGAAAGAGAGTTTCAGAACGGCTCAATCAAAAGTAAGGTTCAACTCTGTTAGTTGAATGCACAGAACAGAAAGAAGTTTCATACAATGCTTCTGTGTAGTTTATATTTGAACATATTCTTTTTTCCACTATTACCCACTTAGCGCTACGAATGTCCAGTTGCATTTTCTACAGACAGAGTGTTTCAAAACTGCTCAATCAAAAGTATGGTTTAACTCTGTTAGCTGAATGCTCAGATCAGAAAGAAGTTTCACAGAATGCTTCTGTGTAGTTTATATTTGAATATATTCTTTTTCCACTACTACGCTCTTAGCGCTCCAAATGTCCAGTTGCATTTTCTACAGAAAGAGTGTTCAGATCTGCTCAATCAAAAGTATGGTTTAACTCTGTTAGCTGAATGCACAGATCAGAGAGAAGTTTCACCGAATGATTCTGTGTAGTTTATATTTGAAGACATTCCTTTTTCCACTATTACCCTCTTAGCGCTCCGAATCTCCACTTGCATTTTCTACAAAAAGAGTGTTTCATAACTGCTCAATCAAAAAAATGTTTTATCTCTGTTAACTGAATTTACAGATCAGAAATAAGTTTCACAGAATGCATCTGTGTAGTTTTTATTTGAAGATATTCTTTTTCCCAATGTAGGCCTCTTAGCGCTTAGCATGTCCAATTGCAGTTTCTACACAAAGAGTGTTTCAGAACGGCTCAATCAAAAGTAAGGTTCAATTCTGTTAGTTGAATGCACAGAACAGAAAGAATTTTCACAGAATGCTACTGTGTAGTTTATATTTGAATATATTCCTTTTTCCACTAATACCCTCTTAGCGCTCCGAATGTCCACTTGCATTTTCTACAGAAAGAGTGTTCAGAACTGCGCAATCAAAAGTATGGTTTAACTCTGTTAGCTTAATGAACATATCAGAAATAAGTTTCACACAATGCTTCTGTGTAGTTTTTATTTGAAGATATTATTTTTCCCAATAGAGGCCTCTTAGCGCTCAGAATGTCCAATTGCAGTTTCTACAGAAAGAGTGTTTCAGAAAGGCTCAATCAAAAGTAAGGTTCAACTCTGTTAGTTGAATGCACAGAACAGAAAGAAGTTTCATACAATGCTTCTGTGTAGTTTATATTTGAACATATTCTTTTTTCCACTATTACCCACTTAGCGCTACGAATGTCCAGTTGCATTTTCTACAGAGTGTTTCAAAACTGCTCAATCAAAAGTATGGTTTAACTCTGTTAGCTGAATGCTCAGATCAGAAAGAAGTTTCACAGAATGCTTCTGTGTAGTTTATATTTGAATATATTCCTTTTTCCACTACTACTCTCTTAGCGCTCCAAATGTCCAGTTGCATTTTCTACAGAAAGAGTGTGCAGATCTGCTCAATCAAAAGTATGGTTTAACTCTGTTAGCTGAATGCACAGATCAGAAAGAAGTTTCACAGAATGATTCTGTGTAGTTTATATTTGGAGACATTCCTTTTTCCACTATTACCCTCTTAGCGCTCCGAATCTCCACTTGCATTTTCTACAGAAAGTGTGTTTCATAACTGCTCAATCAAAAATATGTTTTATCTCTGTTAACTGAATTTACAGATCAGAAATAAGTTTCACAGAATGCATCTGTGTAGTTTTTATTTGAAGATATTCTTTTTAACAATGTAGGCCTCTTAGCGCTTAGCATGTCCAATTGCAGTTTCTACAGAAAGAGTGTTTCAGAACGGCACAATCAAAAGTAAGGTTCAACTCTGTTAGTTGAATGAACAGAACAGAAAGAAGTTTCATACAATGCTTCTGTGTAGTTTATATTTGAACATATTCTTTTTTCCACTATTACCCACTTAGCGCTACGAATGTCCAGTTGCATTTTCTACAGACAGAGTGTTTCAAAACTGCTCAATCAAAAGTATGGTTTAACTCTGTTAGCTGAATGCTCTGATCAGAAAGAAGTTTCACAGTATGCTTCTGTGTAGTTTATATTTGAATATATTCCTTTTTCCACTACTACGCTCTTAGCGCTCCAAATGTCCAGTTGCATTTTCTACAGAAATAGTGTTCAGATCTGCTCAATCAAAAGTATGGTTTAACTCTGTTAGCTGAATGCACAGATCAGAAAGAAGTTTCACAGAATGATTCTGTGTAGTTTATATTTGGAGACATTCCTTTTTCCACTATTACCCTCTTAGCGCTCCGAATCTCCACTTGCATTTTCTACAGAAAGTGTGTTTCAGAACGGCTCAATCAAAACTAAGGTTCAACTCTTTTAGTTGAACAAACACAACAGAAAGAAGTTTCACACAATTCTTCTGTGTAGTTTTTATTTGTAGACATTCTTTTTCCCAATATAGGCCTCTTAGCGCTCAGAATGTCCAATTGCAGTTTCTACAGAAAGAGTGTTTCAGAACGGCTCAATCAAAAGTAAGGTTCAACTCTGTTAGTTGAATGTACAGAACAGAAAGAAGTTTCATACAATGCTTCTGTGTAGTTTATATTTGAACATATTCTTTTTTCCACTATTACCCACTTAGCGCTACGAATGTCCAGTTGCATTTTCTACAGACAGAGTGATTCAAAACTGCTCAATCAAAAGTATGGTTTAACTCTGTTAGCTGAATGCTCAGATCAGAAAGAAGTTTCACAGAATGCTTCTGTGTAGTTTATATTTGAATATATTCCTTTTTCCACTATTACCCTCTTAGCGCTCCGAATGTCCACTTGCATTTTCTACAGAAAGAGTGTTCAGAACTGCGCAATCAAAAGTAAGGTTCAACTCTTTTAGTTGAACAAACACAACAGAAAGAAGTTTCACACAATTCTTCTGTGTAGTTTTTATTTGTAGACATTCTTTTTCCCAATATAGGCTTCTTAGCGCTCAGAATGTCCAATTGCAGTTTCTACAGAAAGAGTGTTTCAGAACGGCTCAATCAAAAGTAAGGTTCAACTCTGTTAGATGAATGTACAGAACAGAAAGAAGTTTCATACAATGATTCTGTGTAGTTTATATTTGAACATATTCTTTATTCCACTATTACCCACTTAGCGCTACGAATGTCCAGTTGCATTTTCTACAGACAGAGTGATTCAAAACTGCTCAATCAAAAGTATGGTTTAACTCTGTTAGCTGAATGCTCAGATCAGAAAGAAGTTTCACAGAATGCTTCTGTGAAGTTTATATTTGTATATATTCCTTTTTCCACTACTACGCTCTTAGCGCTCCAAATGTCCAGTTGCATTTTCTACAGAAAGAGTGTTCAGATCTGCTCAATCAAAAGTATGGTTTAACCCTGTTAGCTGAATGCACAGATCAGAAAGAAGTTTCACCGAATGATTCTGTGTAGTTTATATTTGAAGACATTCCTTTTTCCACTATTACCCTCTTAGCTCTCCGAATCTCCACTTCCATTTTCTACAAAAAGAGTGTTTCATAACTGCTCAATCAAAAATATGTTTTATCTCTGTTAACTGAATTTACAGATCAGAAATAAGTTTCACAGAATGCATCTGTGTAGTTTTTATTTGAAGATATTCTTTTTCCCAATGTAGGCCTCTTAGCGCTTAGCATGTCCAATTGCAGTTTCTACAGAAAGAGTGTTTCAGAACGGCTCAATCAAAAGTAAGGTTCAACTCTGTTAGTTGAATGCACAGAACAGAAAGAATTTTCACAGAATGCTACTGTGTAGTTTATATTTGAATATATTCCTTTTTCCACTATTACCCTCTTAGCGCTCCGAATCTCCACTTGCATTTTCTACAGAAAGAGTGTTTCAGAACGGCTCAATCAAAACTAAGGTTCAACTCTTTTAGTTGAACAAACAGAACAGAAAGAAGTTTCACACAATTCTTCTGTGTAGTTTTTATTTGTAGACATTCTTTTTCCCAATATAGGCCTCTTAGCGCTCAGAATGTCCAATTGCAGTTTCTACAGAAAGAGTGTTTCAAACGGCTCAATCAAAAGTAAGGTTCAACTCTGTTAGTTGAATGCACAGAACAGAAAGAAGTTTCATACAATGCTTCTGTGTAGTTTATATTTGAACATATTCTTATTTCCACTATTACCCACTTAGCGCTACGAATGTCCAGTTGCATTTTCTACAGACAGAGTGTTTCAAAACTGCTCAATCAAAAGTATGGTTTAACTCTGTTAGCTGAATGCTCAGATCAGAAAGAAGTTTCACAGAATGCTTCTGTGTAGTTTATATTTGAATATATTCCTTTTTCCCCTACTAATCTCTTAGCGCTCCAAATGTCCAGTTGCATTTTCAACAGAAAGAGTGTTCAGATCTGCTCAATCAAAAGTATGGTTTAACTCTGTTAGCTGAATGCACAGATCAGAAAGAAGTTTCACCGAATGATTCTGTGTAGTTTATATTTGAAGACATTCCTTTTTCCACTATTACCCTCTTAGCGCTCCGAATCTCCACTTGCATTTTCTACAAAAAGAGTGTTTCATAACTGCTCAATCAAAAATATGTTTTATCTCTGTTAACTGAATTTACAGATCAGAAATAAGTTTCACAGAATGCATCTGTGTAGTTTTTATTTGAAGATATTCTTTTTCCCAATGTAGGCCTCTTAGCGCTTAGCATGTCCAATTGCAGTTTCTACAGAAAGAGTGTTTCAGAACGGCTCAATCAAAAGTAAGGTTCAAGTCTGTTAGTTGAATGCACAGAACAGAAAGAATTTTCACAGAATGCTACTGTGTAGTTTATATTTGAATATATTCCTTTTTCCACTATTACCCTCTTAGCGCTCCGAATGTCCACTAGAATTTTCTACAGAAAGAGTGTTCAGAACTGCGCAATCAAAAGTATGGTTTAACTCTATTAGCTTAATGAACATATCAGAAATAAGTTTCACACAATGGTTCTGTGTAGTTTTTATTTGAAGATATTATTTTTCCCAATATAGGCCTCTTAGCGCTCAGAATGTCCAATTGCAGTTTCTACAGAAAGAGTGTTTCAGAAAGGCTCAATCAAAAGTAAGGTTCAACTCTGTTAGTTGAATGCACAGAACAGAAATTAGTTTTATACACTGCTTCTGTGTAGTTTATATTTGAAAATATTCTTTTTTCCACAATTACCCACTTAGCGCTACGAATGTCCAGTTGCATTTTCTACAGACAGAGTGTTTCAAAACTGCTCAATCAATAGTATGGTTTAAATCTGTTAGCTGAATGCTCAGATCAGAAAGAAGTTTAACAGAATCCTTCTGTGTAGTTTATATTTGAATATATTCCTTTTTCCACTACTACTCTCTTAGCGCTCCAAATGTCCAGTTGCATTTTCTACAGAAAGAGAGTTCAGATCTGCTCAATCAAAAGTATGGTTTAACTCTGTTAGAAGAATGCACAGATCAGAAAGAAGTTTCACAGAATGATTCTGTGTAGTTTATATTTGGAGACATTCCTTTTTCCACTATTACCCTCTTAGCGCTCCGAATCTCCACTTGCATTTTCTACAGAAAGAGTGTTTCAGAACGGCTCAATCAAAACTAAGGTTCAACTCTTTTAGTTGAACAAACAGAACAGAAAGAAGTTTCACACAATTCTTCTGTGTAGTTTTTATTTGTAGACATTCTTTTTCCCAATATAGGCCTCTTAGCGCTCAGAATGTCCAATTGCAGTTTCTACAGAAAGAGTGTTTCAGAACGGCTCAATCAAAAGTAAGGTTCAACTCTGTTAGTTGAATGCACAGAACAGAAAGAAGTTTCATACAATGCTTCTGTGTAGTTTATATTTGAACATATTACCTTTTCCACTATTACCCAGTTAGCGCTACGAATGTCCAGTTGCATTTTCTACAGACAGAGTGTTTCAAAACTGCTCAATCAAAAGTATGGTTTAACTCTGTTAGCTGTATGCTCAGATCAGAAAGAAGTTTCACAGAATGCTTCTGTGTAGTTTATATTTGAATATATTCCTTTTTCCACTACTACGCTCTTAGCGCTACAAATGTCCAGTTGCATTTTCTACAGAAAGAGTGTTCAGATCTGCTCAATCAAAGTATGGTTTAACTCTGTTAGCTGAATGCACAGATCAGAAAGAAGTTTCACCGAATGATTCTGTGTAGTTTATATTTGAAGACATTCCTTTTTCCACTATTACCCTCTTAGCGCTCCGAATCTCCACTTGCATTTTCTACAAAAAGAGTGTTTCATAACTGCTCAATCAAAAATATGTTTTATCTCTGTTAACTGAATTTACAGATCAGAAATAAGTTTCACAGAATGCATCTGTGTAGTTTTTATTTGAAGATATTCTTTTTCCCAATGTAGGCCTCTTAGCGCTTAGCATGTCCAATTGCAGTTTCTACAGAAAGAGTGTTTCAGAACGGCTCAATCAAAAGTAAGGTTCAACTCTGTTAGTTGAATGCACAGAACAGAAAGAATTTTCACAGAATGCTACTGTGTAGTTTATATTTGAATATATTCCTTTTTCCACTATACCCTCTTAGCGCTCCGAATGTCCACTTGCATTTTCTACAGAAAGAGTGTTCAGAACTGCGCAATCATAAGTATGGTTTAACTCTGTTAGCTTAATGAACATATCAGAAATAAGTTTCACACAATGCTTCTGTGTAGTTTTTATTTGAAGATATTATTTTTCCCAATAGAGGCCTCTTAGCGCTCAGAATGTCCAATTGCAGTTTCTACAGAAAGAGTGTTTCAGAAAGGCTCAATCAAAAGTAAGGTTCAACTATGTTAGTTGAATGCACAGAACAGAAAGAAGTTTCATACAATGCTTCTGTGTAGTTTATATTTGAACATATTCTTTTTTCCACTATTACCCACTTAGCGCTACGAATGTCCAGTTGCATTTTCTACAGACAGAGTGTTTCAAAACTGCTCAATCAAAAGTATGGTTTAACTCTGTTAGCTGAATGCTCAGATCAGAAAGAAGTTTCACAGAATGCTTCTGTGTAGTTTATATTTGAATATATTCCTTTTTCCCCTACTAATCTCTTAGCGCTCCAAATGTCCAGTTGCATTTTCAACAGAAAGAGTGTTCAGATCTGCTCAATCAAAAGTATGGTTTAACTCTGTTAGCTGAATGCACAGATCAGAAAGAAGTTTCACCGAATGATTCTGTGTAGTTTATATTTGAAGACATTCCTTTTTCCACTATTACCCTCTTAGCGCTCCGAATCTCCACTTGCATTTTCTACAAAAAGAGTGTTTCATAACTGCTCAATCAAAAATATGTTTTATCTCTGTTAACTGAATTTACAGATCAGAAATAAGTTTCACAGAATGCATCTGTGTAGTTTTTATTTGAAGATATTCTTTTTCCCAATGTAGGCCTCTTAGCGCTTAGCATGTCCAATTGCAGTTTCTACAGAAAGAGTGTTTCAGAACGGCTCAATCAAAAGTAAGGTTCAACTCTGTTAGTTGAATGCACAGAACAGAAAGAATTTTCACAGAATGCTACTGTGTAGTTTATATTTGAATATATTCCTTTTTCCACTATTACCCTCTTAGCGCTCCGAATGTCCACTTGCATTTTCTACAGAAAGAGTGTTCAGAACTGCGCAATCAAAAGTATGGTTTAACTCTGTTAACTTAATGAACATATCAGAAATAAGTTTCACACAATGCTTCTGTGTAGTTTTTATTTGAAGATATTATTTTTCCCAATAGAGGATTCTTAGCGCTCAGAATGTCCAATTGCAGTTTCTACAGAAAGAGTGTTTCAGAAAGGCTCAATCAAAAGTAAGGTTCAACTCTGTTAGTTGAATGCACAGAACAGAAAGAAGTTTCATACAATGCTTCTGTGTAGTTTATATTTGAACATATTCTTTTTTCCACTATTACCCACTTAGCGCTACGAATGTCCAGTTGCATTTTCTACAGAGTGTTTCAAAACTGCTCAATCAAAAGTATGGTTTAACTCTGTTAGCTGAATGCTCAGATCAGAAAGAAGTTTCACAGAATGCTTCTGTGTAGTTTATATTTGAATATATTCCTTTTTCCACTACTACTCTCTTAGCGCTCCAAATGTCCAGTTGCATTTTCTACAGAAAGAGAGTTCAGATCTGCTCAATCAAAAGTATGGTTTAACTCTGTTAGCTGAATGCACAGATCAGAAAGAAGTTTCATCGAATGATTCTGTGTAGTTTATATTTGGAGACATTCCATTTTCCACTATTACCCTCTTAGCGCTCCGAATCTCCACTTGCATTTTCTACAGAAAGAGTGTTTCAGAACGGCTCAATCAAAACTAAGGTTCAACTCTTTTAGTTGAACAAACAGAACAGAAAGAAGTTTCACACAATTCTTCTGTGTAGTTTTTAATTGTAGACATTCTTTTTCCCAATATAGGCCTCTTAGCGCTCAGAATGTCCAATTGCTGTTTCTACAGAAAGAGTGTTTCAGAACGGCTCAATCAAAAGTAAGGTTCAACTCTGTTAGTTGAATGCACAGAACAGAAAGAAGTTTCATACAATGCTTCTGTGTAGTTTATATTTGAACATATTCTTTTTTCCACTATTACCCACTTAGTGCTACGAATGTCCAGTTGCATTTTCTACAGACAGAGTGTTTCAAAACTGCTCAATCAAAAGTATGGTTTAACTCTGTTAGCTGAATGCTCAGATCAGAAAGAAGTTTCACAGAATGCTTCTGTGTAGTTTATATTTGAATATATTCCTTTTTCCACTACTACGCTCTTAGCGCTCCAAATGTCCAGTTGCATTTTCTACAGAAAGAGTGTTCAGATCTGCTCAATCAAAAGTATGGTTTAACTCTGTTAGCTGAATGCACAGATCAGAAGGAAGTTTCACCGAATGATTCTGTGTAGTTTATATTTGAAGACATTCCTTTTTCCACTATTACCCTCTTAGCGCTCCGAATCTCCACTTGCATTTTCTACAAAAAGAGTGTTTCATAACTGCTCAATCAAAAATATGTTTTATCTCTGTTAACTGAATTTACAGATCAGAAATAAGTTTCACAGAATGCATCTGTGTAGTTTTTATTTGAAGATATTCTTTTTCCCAATGTAGGCCTCTTAGCGCTTAGCATGTCCAATTGCAGTTGGTACAGAAAGAGTGTTTCAGAACGGCTCAATCAAAAGTAAGGTTCAAGTCTGTTAGTTGAATGCACAGAACAGAAAGAATTTTCACAGAATGCTACTGTGTAGTTTATATTTGAATATATTCCTTTTTCCACTATTACCCTCTTAGCGCTCCGAATGTCCACTAGAATTTTCTACAGAAAGAGTGTTCAGATCTGCGCAATCAAAAGTATGGTTTAACTCTATTAGCTTAATGAACATATCAGAAATAAGTTTCACACAATGGTTCTGTGTAGTTTTTATTTGAAGATATTATTTTTCCCAATATAGGCCTCTTAGCGCTCAGAATGTCCAATTGCAGTTTCTACAGAAAGAGTGTTTCAGAAAGGCTCAATCAAAAGTAAGGTTCAACTCTGTTAGTTGAATGCACAGAACAGAAATTAGTTTTATACACTGCTTCTGTGTAGTTTATATTTGAAAATATTCTTTTTTCCACAATTACCCACTTAGCGCTACGAATGTCCAGTTGCATTTTCTACAGACAGAGTGTTTCAAAACTGCTCAATCAATAGTATGGTTTAAATCTGTTAGCTGAATGCTCAGATCAGAAAGAAGTTTAACAGAATCCTTCTGTGTAGTTTATATTTGAATATATTCCTTTTTCCACTACTACTCTCTTAGCGCTCCAAATGTCCAGTTGCATTTTCTACAGAAAGAGAGTTCAGATCTGCTCAATCAAAAGTATGGTTTAACTCTGTTAGAAGAATGCACAGATCAGAAAGAAGTTTCACAGAATGATTCTGTGTAGTTTATATTTGGAGACATTCCTTTTTCCACTATTACCCTCTTAGCGCTCCGAATCTCCACTTGCATTTTCTACAGAAAGAGTGTTTCAGAACGGCTCAATCAAAACTAAGGTTCAACTCTTTTAGTTGAACAAACAGAACAGAAAGAAGTTTCACACAATTCTTCTGTGTAGTTTTTATTTGTAGACATTCTTTTTCCCAATATAGGCCTCTTAGCGCTCAGAATGTCCAATTGCAGTTTCTACAGAAAGAGTGTTTCAGAACGGCTCAATCAAAAGTAAGGTTCAACTCTGTTAGTTGAATGCACAGAACAGAAAGATGTTTCATACAATGCTTCTGTGTAGTTTATATTTGAATATATTACCTTTTCCACTATTACCCACTTAGCGCTACGAATGTCCAGTTGCATTTTCTACAGACAGAGTGTTTCAAAACTGCTCAATCAAAAGTATGGTTTAACTCTGTTAGCTGTATGCTCAGATCAGAAAGAAGTTTCACAGAATGCTTCTGTGTAGTTTATATTTGAATATATTCCTTTTTCCACTACTACGCTCTTAGCGCTCCAAATGTCCAGTTGCATTTTCTACAGAAAGAGTGTTCAGATCTGCTCAATCAAAGTATGGTTTAACTCTGTTAGCTGAATGCACAGATCAGAAAGAAGTTTCACCGAATGATTCTGTGTAGTTTATATTTGAAGACATTCCTTTTTCCACTATTACCCTCTTAGCGCTCCGAATCTCCACTTGCATTTTCTACAAAAAGAGTGTTTCATAACTGCTCAATCAAAAATATGTTTTATCTCTGTTAACTGAATTTACAGATCAGAAATAAGTTTCACAGAATGCATCTGTGTAGTTTTTATTTGAAGATATTCTTTTTCCCAATGTAGGCCTCTTAGCGCTTAGCATGTCCAATTGCAGTTTCTACAGAAAGAGTGTTTCAGAACGGCTCAATCAAAAGTAAGGTTCAACTCTGTTAGTTGAATGCACAGAACAGAAAGAATTTTCACAGAATGCTACTGTGTAGTTTATATTTGAATATATTCCTTTTTCCACTATACCCTCTTAGCGCTCCGAATGTCCACTTGCATTTTCTACAGAAAGAGTGTTCAGAACTGCGCAATCAAAAGTATGGTTTAACTCTGTTAGCTTAATGAACATATCAGAAATAAGTTTCACACAATGCTTCTGTGTAGTTTTTATTTGAAGATATTATTTTTCCCAATAGAGGCCTCTTAGCGCTCAGAATGTCCAATTGCAGTTTCTACAGAAAGAGTGTTTCAGAAAGGCTCAATCAAAAGTAAGGTTCAACTATGTTAGTTGAATGCACAGAACAGAAAGAAGTTTCATACAATGCTTCTGTGTAGTTTATATTTGAACATATTCTTTTTTCCACTATTACCCACTTAGCGCTACGAATGTCCAGTTGCATTTTCTACAGACAGAGTGTTTCAAAACTGCTCAATCAAAAGTATGGTTTAACTCTGTTAGCTGAATGCTCAGATCAGAAAGAAGTTTCACAGAATGCTTCTGTGTAGTTTATATTTGAATATATTCCTTTTTCCACTACTACGCTCTTAGCGCTCCAAATGTCCAGTTGCATTTTCTACAGAAAGAGTGTTCAGATCTGCTCAATCAAAGTATGGTTTAACTCTGTTAGCTGAATGCACAGATCAGAAAGAAGTTTCACCGAATGATTCTGTGTAGTTTATATTTGAAGACATTCCTTTTTCCACTATTACCCTCTTAGCGCTCCGAATCTCCACTTGCATTTTCTACAAAAAGAGTGTTTCATGACTGCTCAATCAAAAATATGTTTTATCTCTGTTAACTGAATTTACAGATCAGAAATAAGTTTCACAGAATGCATCTGTGTAGTTTTTATTTGAAGATATTCTTTTTCCCAATGTAGGCCTCTTAGCGCTTAGCATGTCCAATTGCAGTTTCTACAGAAAGAGTGTTTCAGAACGGCTCAATCAAAAGTAAGGTTCAACTCTGTTAGTTGAATGCACAGAACAGAAAGAATTTTCACAGAATGCTACTGTGTAGTTTATATTTGAATATATTCCTTTTTCCACTATTACCTTCTTAGCGCTCCGAATGTCCACTTGCATTTTCTACAGAAAGAGTGTTCAGAACTGCGCAATCAAAAGTATGGTTTAACTCTGTTAGCTTAATGAACATATCAGAAATAAGTTTCACACAATGCTTCTGTGTATTTTTTATTTGAAGATATTATTTTTCCCAATATAGGCCTCTTAGCGCTCAGAATGTCCAATTGCAGTTTCTACAGGAAGAGCGTTTCAGAAAGGCTCAATCAAAAGTAAGGTTCAAATCTGTTAGTTGAATGCACAGAACAGAAAGAAGTTTCATACAATGCTTCTGTGTAGTTTATATTTGAACATATTCTTTTTTCCACTATTACCCACTTAGCGCTACGAATGTCCAGTTGCATTTTCTACAGACAGAGTGTTTCAAAACTGCTCAATCAAAAGTATGGTTTAACTCTGTTAGCTGAATGCTCAGATCAGAAAGAAGTTTCACAGAATGCTTCTGTGTAGTTTATATTTGAATATATTCCTTTTTCCACTACTACGCTCTTAGCGCTCCAAATGTCCAGTTGCATTTTCTACAGAAAGAGTGTTCAGATCTGCTCAATCAAAGTATGGTTTAACTCTGTTAGCTGAATGCACAGATCAGAAAGAAGTTTCACCGAATGATTCTGTGTAGTTTATATTTGAAGACATTCCTTTTTCCACTATTACCCTCTTAGCGCTCCGAATCTCCACTTGCATTTTCTACAAAAAGAGTGTTTCATAACTGCTCAATCAAAAATATGTTTTATCTCTGTTAACTGAATTTACAGATCAGAAATAAGTTTCACAGAATGCATCTGTGTAGTTTTTATTTGAAGATATTCTTTTTCCCAATGTAGGCCTCTTAGCGCTTAGCATGTCCAATTGCAGTTTCTACAGAAAGAGTGTTTCAGAACGGCTCAATCAAAAGTAAGGTTCAACTCTGTTAGTTGAATGCACAGAACAGAAAGAATTTTCACAGAATGCTACTGTGTAGTTTATATTTGAATATATTCCTTTTTCCACTATACCCTCTTAGCGCTCCGAATGTCCACTTGCATTTTCTACAGAAAGAGTGTTCAGAACTGCGCAATCAAAAGTATGGTTTAACTCTGTTAGCTTAATGAACATATCAGAAATAAGTTTCACACAATGCTTCTGTGTAGTTTTTATTTGAAGATATTATTTTTCCCAATAGAGGCCTCTTAGCGCTCAGAATGTCCAATTGCAGTTTCTACAGAAAGAGTGTTTCAGAAAGGCTCAATCAAAAGTAAGGTTCAACTATGTTAGTTGAATGCACAGAACAGAAAGAAGTTTCATACAATGCTTCTGTGTAGTTTATATTTGAACATATTCTTTTTTCCACTATTACCCACTTAGCGCTACGAATGTCCAGTTGCATTTTCTACAGACAGAGTGTTTCAAAACTGCTCAATCAAAAGTATGGTTTAACTCTGTTAGCTGAATGCTCAGATCAGAAAGAAGTTTCACAGAATGCTTCTGTGTAGTTTATATTTGAATATATTCCTTTTTCCACTACTACGCTCTTAGCGCTCCAAATGTCCAGTTGCATTTTCTACAGAAAGAGTGTTCAGATCTGCTCAATCAAAGTATGGTTTAACTCTGTTAGCTGAATGCACAGATCAGAAAGAAGTTTCACCGAATGATTCTGTGTAGTTTATATTTGAAGACATTCCTTTTTCCACTATTACCCTCTTAGCGCTCCGAATCTCCACTTGCATTTTCTACAAAAAGAGTGTTTCATGACTGCTCAATCAAAAATATGTTTTATCTCTGTTAACTGAATTTACAGATCAGAAATAAGTTTCACAGAATGCATCTGTGTAGTTTTTATTTGAAGATATTCTTTTTCCCAATGTAGGCCTCTTAGCGCTTAGCATGTCCAATTGCAGTTTCTACAGAAAGAGTGTTTCAGAACGGCTCAATCAAAAGTAAGGTTCAACTCTGTTAGTTGAATGCACAGAACAGAAAGAATTTTCACAGAATGCTACTGTGTAGTTTATATTTGAATATATTCCTTTTTCCACTATTACCTTCTTAGCGCTCCGAATGTCCACTTGCATTTTCTACAGAAAGAGTGTTCAGAACTGCGCAATCAAAAGTATGGTTTAACTCTGTTAGCTTAATGAACATATCAGAAATAAGTTTCACGCAATGCTTCTGTGTATTTTTTATTTGAAGATATTATTTTTCCCAATATAGGCCTCTTAGCGCTCAGAATGTCCAATTGCAGTTTCTACAGGAAGAGCGTTTCAGAAAGGCTCAATCAAATGTAAGGTTCAAATCTGTTAGTTGAATGCACAGAACAGAAAGAAGTTTCATACAATGCTTCTGTGTAGTTTATATTTGAACATATTCTTTTTTCCACTATTACCCACTTAGCGCTACGAATGTCCAGTTGCATTTTCTACAGACAGAGTGTTTCAAAACTGCTCAATCAAAAGTATGGTTTAACTCTGTTAGCTGAATGCTCAGATCAGAAAGAAGTTTCACAGAATGCTTCTGTGTAGTTTATATTTGAATATATTCCTTTTTCCACTACTACGCTCTTAGCGCTCCAAATGTCCAGTTGCATTTTCTACAGAAAGAGTGTTCAGATCTGCTCAATCAAAGTATGGTTTAACTCTGTTAGCTGAATGCACAGATCAGAAAGAAGTTTCACCGAATGATTCTGTGTAGTTTATATTTGAAGACATTCCTTTTTCCACTATTACCCTCTTAGCGCTCCGAATCTCCACTTGCATTTTCTACAAAAAGAGTGTTTCATAACTGCTCAATCAAAAATATGTTTTATCTCTGTTAACTGAATTTACAGATCAGAAATAAGTTTCACAGAATGCATCTGTGTAGTTTTTATTTGAAGATATTCTTTTTCCCAATGTAGGCCTCTTAGCGCTTAGCATGTCCAATTGCAGTTTCTACAGAAAGAGTGTTTCAGAACGGCTCAATCAAAAGTAAGGTTCAACTCTGTTAGTTGAATGCACAGAACAGAAAGAATTTTCACAGAATGCTACTGTGTAGTTTATATTTGAATATATTCCTTTTTCCACTATACCCTCTTAGCGCTCCGAATGTCCACTTGCATTTTCTACAGAAAGAGTGTTCAGAACTGCGCAATCAAAAGTATGGTTTAACTCTGTTAGCTTAATGAACATATCAGAAATAAGTTTCACACAATGCTTCTGTGTAGTTTTTATTTGAAGATATTATTTTTCCCAATAGAGGCCTCTTAGCGCTCAGAATGTCCAATTGCAGTTTCTACAGAAAGAGTGTTTCAGAAAGGCTCAATCAAAAGTAAGGTTCAACTCTGTTAGTTGAATGCACAGAACAGAAAGGAGTTTCATACAATGCTTCTGTGTAGTTTATATTTGAACATATAGTTTTTTCCACTATTACCCACTTAGCGCTACGAATGTCCAGTTGCATTTTCTACAGACAGAGTGTTTCAAAACTGCTCAATCAAAAGTATGGTTTAACTCTGTTAGCTGAATGCTCAGATCAGAAAGAAGTTTCACAGAATGCTTCTGTGTAGTTTATATTTGAATATATTCCTTTTTCCACTACTACTCTCTTAGCGCTCCAAATGTCCAGTTGCATTTTCTACAGAAATAGTGTTCAGATCTGCTCAATCAAAAGTATGGTTTAACTCTGTTAGCTGAATGCACAGATCAGAAAGATGTTTCACAGAATGATTCTGTGTAGTTTATATTTGGAGACATTCCTTTTTCCACTATTACCCTCTAAGCGCTCCGAATATCCACTTGCATTTTCTACAGAAAGAGTGTTTCAGAATGGCTCAATCAAAACTAAGGTTCAACTCTTTTAGTTGAACAAACAGAACAGAAAGAAGTTTCACACAATTCTTCTGTATAGTTTTTATTTGTAGACATTCTTTTTCCCAATATAGGCCTCTTAGCGCTCAGAATGTCCAATTGCAGTTTCTACAGAAAGAGTGTTTCAGAACGGCTCAATCAAAAGTAAGGTTCAACTCTGTTAGCTGAATGCACAGAACAGAAAGAAGTTTCATACAATGCTTCTGTGTAGTTTATATTTGAACATATTCTTTTTTCCACTATTACCCACTTAGCGCTACGAATGTCCAGTTGCATTTTCTACAGACAGAGTGTTTCAAAACTGCTCAATCAAAAGTATGGTTTAACTCTGTTAGCTGAATGCTCAGATCAGAAAGAAGTTTCACAGAATGCTTCTGTGTAGTTTATATTTGAATATATTCCTTTTTCCACTACTACGCTCTTAGCGCTCCAAATGTACAGTTGCATTTTCTACAGAAAGAGTGTTCAGATCTGCTCAATCAAAAGTATGGTTTAACTCTGTTAGCTGAATGCACAGATCAGAAAGAAGTTTCACGGAATGATTCTGTGTAGTTTATATATGAAGACATTCCTTTTTCCACTATTACCCTCTTAGCGCTCCGAATCTCCACTTGCATTTTCTACAAAAAGAGTGTTTCATAACTGCTCAATCAAAAATATGTTTTATCTCTGTTAACTGAATTTACAGATCAGAAATAAGTTTCACAGAATGCATCTGTGTAGTTTTTATTTGAAGATATTCTTTTTCCCAATGTAGGCCTCTTAGCGCTTAGCATGTCCAATTGCAGTTTCTAGAGAAAGAGTGTTTCAGAACGGCTCAATCAAAAGTAAGGTTCAACTCTGTTAGTTGAATGCACAGAACAGAAAGTATTTTCACAGAATGCTACTGTGTAGTTTATATTTGAATATATTCCTTTTTCCACTATTACCCTCTTAGCGCTCCGAATGTCCACTTGCATTTTCTACAGAAAGAGTGTTCAGAACTGCACAATCAAAAGTATGGTTTAACTCTGTTAGCTTAATGAACATATCAGAAATAAGTTTCACACAATGCTTCTGTGTAGTTTTTATTTGAAGATATTATTTTTCCCAATATAGGCCTCTTAGGGCTCAGAATGTCCAATTGCAGTTTCTACAGAAAGAGTGTTTCAGAAAGGCTCAATCAAAAGTAAGTTTCAACTCTGTTAGTTGAATGCACAGAACAGAAAGAAGTTTCATACAATGCTTCTGTGTAGTTTATATTTGCACATATTCTTTTTTCCACTATTACCCACTTAGCGCTACGAATGTCCAGTTGCATTTTCTACAGACAGAGTGTTTCAAAACTGCTCAATCAAATTATGGTTTAACTCTGTTAGCTGAATGCTCAGATCAGAAAGAAGTTTCACAGAATGCTTCTGTGTAGTTTATATTTGAATATATTCCTTTTTCCACTACTACTCTCTTAGCGCTCCAAATGTCCAGTTGCATTTTCTACAGAAAGAGTGTTCAGATCTGCTCAATCAAAAGTATGGTTTAACTCTGTTAGCTGAATGCACAGATCAGAAAAAGTTTCACAGAATGATTCTGTGTAGTTTATATTTGGAGACATTCCTTTTTCCACTATTACCCTCTTAGCGCTCCGAATCTCCACTTGCATTTTCTACAAAAAGAGTGTTTCATAACTGCTCAATCAAAAATATGTTTTATCTCTGTTAACTGAATTTACAGATCAGAAATAAGTTTCACAGAATGCATCTGTGTAGTTTTTATTTGAAGATATTCTTTTTCCCAATGTAGGCCTCTTAGCGCTTAGCATGTCCAATTGCAGTTTCTAGAGAAAGAGTGTTTCAGAACGGCTCAATCAAAAGTAAGGTTCAACTCTGTTAGTTGAATGCACAGAACAGAAAGTATTTTCACAGAATGCTACTGTGTAGTTTATATTTGAATATATTCCTTTTTCCACTATTACCCTCTTAGCGCTCCGAATGTCCACTTGCATTTTCTACAGAAAGAGTGTTCAGAACTGCACAATCAAAAGTATGGTTTAACTCTGTTAGCTTAATGAACATATCAGAAATAAGTTTCACACAATGCTTCTGTGTAGTTTTTATTTGAAGATATTATTTTTCCCAATATAGGCCTCTTAGGGCTCAGAATGTCCAATTGCAGTTTCTACAGAAAGAGTGTTTCAGAAAGGCTCAATCAAAAGTAAGTTTCAACTCTGTTAGTTGAATGCACAGAACAGAAAGAAGTTTCATACAATGCTTCTGTGTAGTTTATATTTGCACATATTCTTTTTTCCACTATTACCCACTTAGCGCTACGAATGTCCAGTTGCATTTTCTACAGACAGAGTGTTTCAAAACTGCTCAATCAAATTATGGTTTAACTCTGTTAGCTGAATGCTCAGATCAGAAAGAAGTTTCACAGAATGCTTCTGTGTAGTTTATATTTGAATATATTCCTTTTTCCACTACTACTCTCTTAGCGCTCCAAATGTCCAGTTGCATTTTCTACAGAAAGAGTGTTCAGATCTGCTCAATCAAAAGTATGGTTTAACTCTGTTAGCTGAATGCACAGATCAGAAAAAGTTTCACAGAATGATTCTGTGTAGTTTATATTTGGAGACATTCCTTTTTCCACTATTACCCTCTTAGCACTCCGAATCTCCACTTGCATTTTCAACAGAAAGAGTGTTTAAGAACGGCTCAATCAAAACTAAGTTTCAACTCTTTTAGTTGAACAAACAGAACAGAAAGAAGTTTCACACAATTCTTCTGTGTAGTTTTTATTTGTCGACATTCTTTTTCCCAATATAGGCCTCTTAGTGGTCAGAATGTCCAATTGCAGTTTCTACAGAAAGAGTGTTTCAGAACGGCTCAATCAAAAGTAAGGTTCAACTCTGTTAGTTGAATGCACAGAACAGAAAGAAGTTGCATACAATGCTTCTGTGTAGTTTATATTTGAACATATTCTTTTTTCCACTATTACCCACTTAGCGCTACGAATGTACAGTTGCATTTTCTACAGACAGAGTGTTTCAAAACTGCTCAATCAAAAGTATGGTTTAACTCTGTTAGCTGAATGCTCAGATCAGAAACAAGTTTCACAGAATGCTTCTGTGTAGTTTATATTTGAATATATTCCTTTTTCCACTACTACGCTCTTAGCGCTCCAAATGTCCAGTTGCATTTTCTACAGAAAGAGTGTTCAGATCTGCTCAATCAAAAGTATGGTTTAACTCTGTTAGCTGAATGCACAGATCAGAAAGAAGTTTCACCGAATGATTCTGTGTAGTTTATATTTGAAGACATTCCTTTTTCCACTATTACCCTCTTAGCGCTCCGAATCTCCACTTGCATTTTCTACAAAAAGAGTTTTTCATAACTGCTCAATCAAAAATATGTTTTATGTCTGTTAACTGAATTTACAGATCAGAAATAAGTTTCACAGAATGCATCTGTGTAGTTTTTATTTGAAGATATTCTTTTTCCCAATGTAGGCCTCTTAGCGCTTAGCATGTCCAATTGCAGTTTCTGCAGAAAGAGTGTTTCAGAACGGCTCAATCAAAAGTAAGGTTCAACTCTGTTAGTTGAATGCACAGAACAGAGAGAATTTTCACAGAATGCTACTGTGTAGTTTATATTTGAATATATTCCTTTTTCCACTATTACCCTCTTAGCGCTCCGAATGTCCACTTGCATTTTCTACAGAAAGAGTGTTCAGAACTGCGCAATCAAAAGTATGGTTAACTCTGTTAGCTTAATGAACATATCAGAAATAAGTTTCACACAATACTTCTGTGTAGTTTTTATTTGAAGATATTATTTTTCCCAATATAGGCCTCTTAGCGCTCAGAATGTCCAATTGCAGTTTCTACAGAAAGAGTGTTTCAGAACGGCTCAATCAAAAGTAAGGTTCAACTCTGTTAGTTGAATGCACAGAACAGAAAGAAGTTTCATACAATGCTTCTGTGTAGTTTATATTTGAACATATTCTTTTTTCCACTATTACCCACTTAGCGCTAAGAATGTCCACTTGCATTTTCTACAGAAAGAGTGTTCAGAACTGCGCAATCAAAAGTATGGTTTAACTCTGTTAGCTTAATGAACATATCAGAAATAAGTTTCACACAATGCTTCTGTGTAGTTTTTATTTGAAGATATTATTTTTCCCAATATAGGCCTCTTAGCGCTCAGAATGTCCAATTGCTGTTTCTACAGAAAGAGTGTTTCAGAAAGGCTCAATCAAAAGTAAGGTTCAACTCTGTTAGTTGAATGCACAGAACAAAAAGAAGTTTCATACAATGCTTCTGTGTAGTTTATATTTGAACATATTCTTTTTTCCACTATTACCCACTTAGCGCTACGAATGTCCAGTTGCATTTTCTACAGACAGAGTGTTTCAAAACTGCTCAATCAAAAGTATGGTTTAACTCTGTTAGCTGAATGCTCAGATCAGAAAGAAGTTTCACAGAATGCTTCTGTGTAGTTTATATTTGAATATATTCCTTTTTCCACTACTACTCTCTTAGCGCTCCAAATGTCCAGTTGCATTTTCTACAGAAAGAGTGTTCAGATCTGCTCAATCAAAAGTATGGTTTAACTCTGTTAGCTGAATGCACAGATCAGAAAGAAGTTTCACAGAATGATTCTGTGTAGTTTATATTTGGAGACATTCCTTTTTCCACTATTACCCTCTTAGCGCTCCGAATCTCCACTTGCATTTTCTACAGAAAGAGTGTTTCAGAACGGCTCAATCAAAACTAAGGTTCAAATCTTTTAGTTGAACAAACAGAACAGAAAGAAGTTTCACACAATTCTTCTGTGTAGTTTTTATTTGTAGACATTCTTTTTCCCAATATAGGCCTCCTAGCGCTCCGAATGTCCAATTGCAGTTTCTACAGAAAGAGTGTTTCAGAACGGCTCAATCAAAAGTAAGGTTTAACTCTGTTAGTTGAAGGCACAGAACAGAAAGAAGTTTCATACAATGCTTCTGTGTAGTTTATATTTGAACATATTCTTTTTTCCACTATTACCCACTTAGCGCTAAGAATGTCCAGTTGCATTTTCTACAGACAAAGTGTTTCAAAACTGCTCAATCAAAAGTATGGTTTAACTCTGTTAGCTGAAAGCTCAGATCAGAAAGAAGTTTCACAGAATGCTTCTGTGTAGTTTATATTTGAATATATTCCTTTTTCCACTACTACGCTCTTAGCGCTCCAAATGTCCAGTTGCATTTTCTACAGAAAGAGTGTTCAGATCTGCTCAATCAAAAGTATGGTTTAACTCTGTTAGCTGAATGCACAGATCAGAAAGAAGTTTCACCGAATGATTCTGTGTAGTTTATATTTGAAGACATTCCTTTTTCCACTATTACCATCTTAGCGCTCCGAATCTCCACTTGCATTTTCTACAAAAAGAGTGTTTCATAACTGCTCAATCAAAAATATGTTTTATCTCTGTTAACTGAATTTACAGATCAGAAATAAGTTTCACAGAATGCATCTGTGTAGTTTTTATTTGAAGATATTCTTTTTCCCAATGTAGGCCTCTTAGCGCTTAGCATGTCCAATTGCAGTTTCTACAGAAAGAGTGTTTCAGAACGGCTCAATCAAAAGTAAGGTTCAACTCTGTTAGTTGAATGCACAGAACAGAAAGTATTTTCACAGAATGCTACTGTGTAGTTTATATTTGAATATATTCCTTTTTCCACTATTACCCTCTTAGCGCTCCGAATGTCCACTTGCATTTTCTACAGAAAGAGTGTTCAGAACTGCACAATCAAAAGTATGGTTTAACTCTGTTAGCTTAATGAACATATCAGAAATAAGTTTCACACAATGCTTCTGTGTAGTTTTTATTTGAAGATATTATTTTTCCCAATATAGGCCTCTTAGGGCTCAGAATGTCCAATTGCAGTTTCTACAGAAAGAGTGTTTCAGAAAGGCTCAATCAAAAGTAAGTTTCAACTCTGTTAGTTGAATGCACAGAACAGAAAGAAGTTTCATACAATGCTTCTGTGTAGTTTATATTTGCACATATTCTTTTTTCCACTATTACCCACTTAGCGCTACGAATGTCCAGTTGCATTTTCTACAGACAGAGTGTTTCAAAACTGCTCAATCAAATTATGGTTTAACTCTGTTAGCTGAATGCTCAGATCAGAAAGAAGTTTCACAGAATGCTTCTGTGTAGTTTATATTTGAATATATTCCTTTTTCCACTACTACTCTCTTAGCGCTCCAAATGTCCAGTTGCATTTTCTACAGAAAGAGTGTTCAGATCTGCTCAATCAAAAGTATGGTTTAACTCTGTTAGCTGAATGCACAGATCAGAAAAAGTTTCACAGAATGATTCTGTGTAGTTTATATTTGGAGACATTCCTTTTTCCACTATTACCCTCTTAGCACTCCGAATCTCCACTTGCATTTTCAACAGAAAGAGTGTTTAAGAACGGCTCAAACAAAACTAAGTTTCAACTCTTTTAGTTGAACAAACAGAACAGAAAGAAGTTTCACACAATTCTTCTGTGTAGTTTTTGTCGACATTCTTTTTCCCAATATAGGCCTCTTAGTGCTCAGAATGTCCAATTGCAGTTTCTACAGAAAGAGTGTTTCAGAACGGCTCAATCAAAAGTAAGGTTCAACTCTGTTAGTTGAATGCACAGAACAGAAAGAAGTTGCATACAATGCTTCTGTGTAGTTTATATTTGAACATATTCTTTTTTCCACTATTACCCACTTAGCGCTACGAATGTACAGTTGCATTTTCTACAGACAGAGTGTTTCAAAACTGCTCAATCAAAAGTATGGTTTAACTCTGTTAGCTGAATGCTCAGATCAGAAACAAGTTTCACAGAATGCTTCTGTGTAGTTTATATTTGAATATATTCCTTTTTCCACTACTACGCTCTTAGCGCTCCAAATGTCCAGTTGCATTTTCTACAGAAAGAGTGTTCAGATCTGCTCAATCAAAAGTATGGTTTAACTCTGTTAGCTGAATGCACAGATCAGAAAGAAGTTTCACCGAATGATTCTGTGTAGTTTATATTTGAAGACATTCCTTTTTCCACTATTACCCTCTTAGCGCTCCGAATCTCCACTTGCATTTTCTACAAAAAGAGTGTTTCATAACTGCTCAATCAAAAATATGTTTTATGTCTGTTAACTGAGTTTACAGATCAGAAATAAGTTTCACAGAATGCATCTGTGTAGTTTTTATTTGAAGATATTCTTTTTCCCAATGTAGGCCTCTTAGCGCTTAGCATGTCCAATTGCAGTTTCTGCAGAAAGAGTGTTTCAGAACGGCTCAATCAAAAGTAAGGTTCAACTCTGTTAGTTGAATGCACAGAACAGAGAGAATTTTCACAGAATGCTACTGTGTAGTTTATATTTGAATATATTCCTTTTTCCACTATTACCCTCTTAGCGCTCCGAATGTCCACTTGCATTTTCTACAGAAAGAGTGTTCAGAACTGCGCAATCAAAAGTATGGTTTAACTCTGTTAGCTTAATGAACATATCAGAAATAAGTTTCACACAATACTTCTGTGTAGTTTTTATTTGAAGATATTATTTTTCCCAATATAGGCCTCTTAGCGCTCAGAATGTCCAATTGCTGTTTCTACAGAAAGAGTGTTTCAGAAAGGCTCAATCAAAAGTAAGGTTCAACTCTGTTAGTTGAATGCACAGAACAAAAAGAAGTTTCATACAATGCTTCTATGTAGTTTATATTTGAAAATATTCTTTTTTCCACTATTACCCACTTAGCGCTACGAATGTCCAGTTGCATTTTCTACAGACAGAGTGTTTCAAAACTGCTCAATCATAAGTATGGTTTAACTCTGTTAGCTGAATGCTCAGATCAGAAAGAAGTTTCACAGAATGCTTCTGTGTAGTTTATATTTGAATATATTCCTTTTTCCACTACTACTCCCTTAGCACTCCAAATGTCCAGTTGCATTTTCTACAGAAAGAGTGTTCAGATCTGCTCAATCAAAAGTATGGTTTAACTCTGTTAGCTGAATGCACAGATCAGAAAAAGTTTCACAGAATGATTCTGTGTAGTTTATATTTGGAGACATTCCTTTTTCCACTATTACCCTCTTAGCACTCCGAATCTCCACTTGCATTTTCAACAGAAAGAGTGTTTAAGAACGGCTCAATCAAAACTAAGTTTCAACTCTTTTAGTTGAACAAACAGAACAGAAAGAAGTTTCACACAATTCTTCTGTGTAGTTTTTATTTGTCGACATTCTTTTTCCCAATATAGGCCTCTTAGTGCTCAGAATGTCCAATTGCAGTTTCTACAGAAAGAGTGTTTCAGAACGGCTCAATCAAAAGTAAGGTTCAACTCTGTTAGTTGAATGCACAGAACAGAAAGAAGTTGCATACAATGCTTCTGTGTAGTTTATATTTGAACTTATTCTTTTTTCCACTATTACCCACTTAGCGCTACGAATGTACAGTTGCATTTTCTACAGACAGAGTGTTTCAAAAGTGCTCAATCAAAAGTATGGTTTAACTCTGTTAGCTGAATGCTCAGATCAGAAACAAGTTTCACAGAATGCTTCTGTGTAGTTTATATTTGAATATATTCCTTTTTCCACTACTACGCTCTTAGCGCTCCAAATGTCCAGTTGCATTTTCTACAGAAAGAGTGTTCAGATCTGCTCAATCAAAAGTATGGTTTAACTCTGTTAGCTGAATGCACAGATCAGAAAGAAGTTTCACCGAATGATTCTGTGTAGTTTATATTTGAAGACATTCCTTTTTCCACTATTACCCTCTTAGCGCTCCGAATCTCCACTTGCATTTTCTACAAAAAGAGTGTTTCATAACTGCTCAATCAAAAATATGTTTTATGTCTGTTAACTGAATTTACAGATCAGAAATAAGTTTCACAGAATGCATCTGTGTAGTTTTTATTTGAAGATATTCTTTTTCCCAATGTAGGCCTCTTAGCGCTTAGCATGTCCAATTGCAGTTTCTGCAGAAAGAGTGTTTCAGAACGGCTCAATCAAAAGTAAGGTTCAACTCTGTTAGTTGAATGCACAGAACAGAAAGAATTTTCACAGAATGCTACTGTGTAGTTTATATTTGAATATATTCCTTTTTCCACTATTACCCTCTTAGCGCTCCGAATGTCCACTTGCATTTTCTACAGAAAGAGTGTTCAGAACTGCGCAATCAAAAGTATGGTTTAACTCTGTTAGCTTAATGAACATATCAGAAATAAGTTTCACACAATGCTTCTGTGTAGATTTTATTTGAAGATATTATTTTTCCCAATAGAGGCCTCTTAGCGCTCAGAATGTCCAATTGCAGTTTCTACAGAAAGAGTGTTTCAGAAAGGCTCAATCAAAAGTAAGGTTCAACTCTGTTAGTTGAATGCACAGAACAGAAAGAAGTTTCATACAATGCTTCTGTGTAGTTTATATTTGAACATACTCATTTTTCCACTATTACCCACTTAGCGCTACGAATGTCCAGTTGCATTTTCTACAGACAGAGTGTTTCAAAACTGCTCAATCAAAAGTATGGTTTAACTCTGTTAGCTGAATGCTCAGATCAGAAAGAAGTTTCACAGAATGCTTCTGTGTAGTTTATATTTGAATATATTCCTTTTTCCACTACTACGCTCTTAGCGCTCCAAATGTCCAGTTGCATTTTCAACAGAAAGAGTGTTCAGATCTGCTCAATCAAAAGTATGGTTTAACTCTGTTAGCTGAATGCACAGATCAGAAAGAAGTTTCACCGAATGATTCTGTGTAGTTTATATTTGAAGACATTCCTTTTTCCACTATTACCCTCTTAGCGCTCCGAATCTCCACTTGCATTTTCTACAAAAAGAGTGTTTCATAACTGCTCAATCAAAAATATGTTTTATCTCTGTTAACTGAATTTACAGATCAGAAATAAGTTTCACAGAATGCATCTGTGTAGTTTTTATTTGAAGGTATTCTTTTTCCCAATGTAGGCCTCTTAGCGCTTAGCATGTCCAATTGCAGTTTCTACAGAAAGAATGTTTCAGAACGGCTCAATCAAAAGTAAGGTTCAACTCTGTTAGTTGAATGCACAGAACAGAAAGAATTTTCACAGAATGCTACTGTGTAGTTTATATTTGAATATATTACTTTTTCCAGTATTACCCTCTTAGCGCTCCGAATGTCCACTTGCATTTTCTACAGAAAGAGTGTTCTGAACTGCGCAATCAAAAGTATGGTTTAAATCTGTTAGCTTAATGAACATATCAGAAATAAGTTTCACACAATGCTTGTGTGTAGTTTTTATTTGAAGATATTATTTTTCCCATGGAGGCCTCTTAGCGCTCAGAATGTCCAATTGCAGTTTCTACAGAAAGAGTGTTTCAGAAAGGCTCAATCAAAAGTAAGGTTCAACTCTGTTAGTTGAATGCACAGAACAGAAAGAAGTTTCATACAATGCTTCTGTGTAGTTTATATTTGAACATATACGTTTTTCCACTATTACCCACTTAGCGCTACGAATGTCCAGTTGCATTTTCTACAGACAGAGTGTTTCAAAACTGCTCAATCAAAAGTATGGTTTAACTCTGTTAGCTGAATGCTCAGGTCAGAAAGAAGTTTCACAGAATGCTTCTGTGTAGTTTATATTTGAATACATTCCTTTTTTCACTACTAATCTCTTAGCGCTCCAAATCTCCAGTTGCATTTTCTACAGAAAGAGTGTTCAGATCTGCTCAATCAAAAGTATGGTTTAACTCTGTTAGCTGAATGCACAGATCAGAAAGAAGTTTCACAGAATGATTCTGTGTAGTTTATATTTGGAGACATTCCTTTTTCCACTATTACCCTCTTAGCGCTCCGAATCTCCACTTGCATTTTCTACAGAAAGAGTGTTTCATAACTGCTCAATCAAAAATATGTTTTATCTCTGTTAACTGAATTTACAGATCAGAAATAAGTTTCACAGAATGCATCTGTGTAGTTTTTATTTGAAGATATTCTTTTTCCCAATGTAGGCCTCTTAGCGCTTAGCATGTCCAATTGCAGTTTCTACAGAAAGAGTGTTTCAGAACGGCTCAATCAAAAGTAAGTTTCAACTCTTTTAGTTGAATGCACAGAAAAGAAAGAATTTTCACAGAATGCTACTGTGTACTTTATATTTGAATATATTCCTTTTTCCACTATTACCCTCTTAGCGCTCCGAATGTCCACTTGCATTTTCTACAGAAAGAGTGTTCAGAACTGCGCAATCAAAAGTATGGTTTAACTCTGTTAGCTTAATGAACATATCAGAAATAAGTTTCACACAATGCTTCTGTGTAGTTTTTATTTGAAGATATTATTTTTCCCAATAGAGGCCTCTTAGCGCTCAGAATGTCCAATTGCAGTTTCTACAGAAAGAGTGTTTCAGAACGGCTCAATCAAAAGTAAGGTTCAACTCTGTTAGTTGAATGCACAGAACAGAAAGAAGTTTCATACAATGCTTCTGTGTAGTTTATATTTGAACATATTCTTTTTTCCACTATTACCCACTTAGCGCTAAGAATGTCCACTTGCATTTTCTACAGAAAGAGTGTTCAGAACTGCGCAATCAAAAGTATGGTTTAACTCTGTTAGCTTAATGAACATATCAGAAATAAGTTTCACACAATGCTTCTGTGTAGTTTTTATTTGAAGATATTATTTTTCCCAATATAGGCCTCTTAGCGCTCAGAATGTCCAATTGCTGTTTCTACAGAAAGAGTGTTTCAGAAAGGCTCAATCAAAAGTAAGGTTCAACTCTGTTAGTTGAATGCACAGAACAAAAAGAAGTTTCATACAATGCTTCTGTGTAGTTTATATTTGAACATATTCTTTTTTCCACTATTACCCACTTAGCGCTACGAATGTCCAGTTGCATTTTCTACAGACAGAGTGTTTCAAAACTGCTCAATCAAAAGTATGGTTTAACTCTGTTAGCTGAATGCTCAGATCAGAAAGAAGTTTCACAGAATGCTTCTGTGTAGTTTATATTTGAATATATTCCTTTTTCCACTACTACTCTCTTAGCGCTCCAAATGTCCAGTTGCATTTTCTACAGAAAGAGTGTTCAGATCTGCTCAATCAAAAGTATGGTTTAACTCTGTTAGCTGAATGCACAGATCAGAAAGAAGTTTCACAGAATGATTCTGTGTAGTTTATATTTGGAGACATTCCTTTTTCCACTATTACCCTCTTAGCGCTCCGAATCTCCACTTGCATTTTCTACAGAAAGAGTGTTTCAGAACGGCTCAATCAAAACTAAGGTTCAAATCTTTTAGTTGAACAAACAGAACAGAAAGAAGTTTCACACAATTCTTCTGTGTAGTTTTTATTTGTAGACATTCTTTTTCCCAATATAGGCCTCCTAGCGCTCCGAATGTCCAATTGCAGTTTCTACAGAAAGAGTGTTTCAGAACGGCTCAATCAAAAGTAAGGTTTAACTCTGTTAGTTGAAGGCACAGAACAGAAAGAAGTTTCATACAATGCTTCTGTGTAGTTTATATTTGAACATATTCTTTTTTCCACTATTACCCACTTAGCGCTACGAATGTCCAGTTGCATTTTCTACAGACAAAGTGTTTCAAAACTGCTCAATCAAAAGTATGGTTTAACTCTGTTAGCTGAAAGCTCAGATCAGAAAGAAGTTTCACAGAATGCTTCTGTGTAGTTTATATTTGAATATATTCCTTTTTCCACTACTACGCTCTTAGCGCTCCAAATGTCCAGTTGCATTTTCTACAGAAAGAGTGTTCAGATCTGCTCAATCAAAAGTATGGTTTAACTCTGTTAGCTGAATGCACAGATCAGAAAGAAGTTTCACCGAATGATTCTGTGTAGTTTATATTTGAAGACATTCCTTTTTCCACTATTACCATCTTAGCGCTCCGAATCTCCACTTGCATTTTCTACAAAAAGAGTGTTTCATAACTGCTCAATCAAAAATATGTTTTATCTCTGTTAACTGAATTTACAGATCAGAAATAAGTTTCACAGAATGCATCTGTGTAGTTTTTATTTGAAGATATTCTTTTTCCCAATGTAGGCCTCTTAGCGCTTAGCATGTCCAATTGCAGTTTCTACAGAAAGAGTGTTTCAGAACGGCTCAATCAAAAGTAAGGTTCAACTCTGTTAGTTGAATGCACAGAACAGAAAGTATTTTCACAGAATGCTACTGTGTAGTTTATATTTGAATATATTCCTTTTTCCACTATTACCCTCTTAGCGCTCCGAATGTCCACTTGCATTTTCTACAGAAAGAGTGTTCAGAACTGCACAATCAAAAGTATGGTTTAACTCTGTTAGCTTAATGAACATATCAGAAATAAGTTTCACACAATGCTTCTGTGTAGTTTTTATTTGAAGATATTATTTTTCCCAATATAGGCCTCTTAGGGCTCAGAATGTCCAATTGCAGTTTCTACAGAAGGAGTGTTTCAGAAAGGCTCAATCAAAAGTAAGTTTCAACTCTGTTAGTTGAATGCACAGAACAGAAAGAAGTTTCATACAATGCTTCTGTGTAGTTTATATTTGAACATATTCTTTTTTCCACTATTACCCACTTAGCGCTACGAATGTCCAGTTGCATTTTCTACAGACAGAGTGTTTCAAAACTGCTCAATCAAAAGTATGGTTTAACTCTGTTAGCTGAATGCTCAGATCAGAAAGAAGTTTCACAGAATGCTTCTGTGTAGTTTATATTTGAATATATTCCTTTTTCCACTACTACTCTCTTAGCGCTCCAAATGTCCAGTTGCATTTTCTACAGAAAGAGTGTTCAGATCTGCTCAATCAAAAGTATGGTTTAACTCTGTTAGCTGAATGCACAGATCAGAAAAAGTTTCACAGAATGATTCTGTGTAGTTTATATTTGGAGACATTCCTATTTCCACTATTACCCTCTTAGCACTCCGAATCTCCACTTGCATTTTCAACAGAAAGAGTGTTTAAGAACGGCTCAATCAAAACTAAGTTTCAACTCTTTTAGTTGAACAAACAGAACAGAAAGAAGTTTCACACAATTCTTCTGTGTAGTTTTTATTTGTCGACATTCTTTTTCCCAATATAGGCCTCTTAGTGCTCAGAATGTCCAATTGCAGTTTCTACAGAAAGAGTGTTTCAGAACGGCTCAAACAAAAGTAAGGTTCAACTCTGTTAGTTGAATGCACAGAACAGAAAGAAGTTGCATACAATGCTTCTGTGTAGTTTATATTTGAACATATTCTTTTTTCCACTATTACCCACTTAGCGCTACGAATGTACAGTTGCATTTTCTACAGACAGAGTGTTTCAAAAGTGCTCAATCAAAAGTATGGTTTAACTCTGTTAGCTGAATGCTCAGATCAGAAACAAGTTTCACAGAATGCTTCTGTGTAGTTTATATTTGAATATATTCCTTTTTCCACTACTACGCTCTTAGCGCTCCAAATGTCCAGTTGCATTTTCTACAGAAAGAGTGTTCAGATCTGCTCAATCAAAAGTATGGTTTAACTCTGTTAGCTGAATGCACAGATCAGAAAGAAGTTTCACCGAATGATTCTGTGTAGTTTATATTTGAAGACATTCCTTTTTCCACTATTACCCTCTTAGCGCTCCGAATCTCCACTTGCATTTTCTACAAAAAGAGTGTTTCATAACTGCTCAATCAAAAATATGTTTTATGTCTGTTAACTGAATTTACAGATCAGAAATAAGTTTCACAGAATGCATCTGTGTAGTTTTTATTTGAAGATATTCTTTTTCCCAATGTAGGCCTCTTAGCGCTTAGCATGTCCAATTGCAGTTTCTGCAGAAAGAGTGTTTCAGAACGGCTCAATCAAAAGTAAGGTTCAACTCTGTTAGTTGAATGCACAGAACAGAGAGAATTTTCACAGAATGCTACTGTGTAGTTTATATTTGAATATATTCCTTTTTCCACTATTACCCTCTTAGCGCTCCGAATGTCCACTTGCATTTTCTACAGAAAGAGTGTTCAGAACTGCGCAATCAAAAGTATGTTTTAACTCTGTTAGCTTAATGAACATATCAGAAATAAGTTTCACACAATGCTTCTGTGTAGTTTTTATTTGAAGATATTATTTTTCCCAATAGAGGCCTCTTAGCGCTCAGAATGTCCAATTGCAGTTTCTACAGAAAGAGTGTTTCAGAAAGGCTCAATCAAAAGTAAGGTTCAACTCTGTTAGTTGAATGCACAGAACAGAAAGAAGTTTCATACAATGCTCCTGTGTAGTTTATATTTGAACATATTCTCTTTTCCACTATTACCCACTTAGCGCTACGAATGTCCAGTTGCATTTTCTACAGACAGAGTGTTTCAAAACTGCTCAATCAAAAGTATGGTTTAACTCTGTTAGCTGTATGCTCAGATCTGAAAGAAGTTTCACAGAATGCTTCTGTGTAGTTTATATTTGAATATATTCCTTTTTCCACTACTACGCTCTTAGCGCTCCAAATGTCCAGTTGCATTTTCAACAGAAAGAGTGTTCAGATCTGCTCAATCAAAAGTATGGTTTAACTCTGTTAGCTGAATGCACAGATCAGAAAGAAGTTTCACCGAATGATTCTGTGTAGTTTATATTTGAAGACATTCCTTTTTCCACTATTACCCTCTTAGCGCTCCGAATCTCCACTTGCATTTTCTACAAAAAGAGTGTTTCATAACTGCTCAATCAAAAATATGTTTTATCTCTGTTAACTGAATTTACAGATCAGAAATAAGTTTCACAGAATGCATCTGTGTAGTTTTTATTTGAAGATATTATTTTTCCCAATGTAGGCCTCTTAGCGCTTAGCATGTGCAATTGCAGTTTCTACAGAAAGAGTGTTTCAGAACGGCTCAATCAAAAGTAAGGTTCAACTCTGTTAGTTGAATGCACAGAACAGAAAGAATTTTGACAGAATGCTACTGTGTAGTTTATATTTGAATATATTCCTTTTTCCACAATTACCCTCTTAGCGCTCCGAATGTCCACTTGCATTTTCTACAGAAAGAGTGTTCAGAACTGCGCAATCAAAAGTATGGTTTAACTCTGTTAGCTTAATGAACATATCAGAAATATGTTTCACACAATGCTTCTGTGTAGTTTTTATTTGAAGATATTATTTTTCCCAATATAGGCTTCTTAGCGCTCAGAATGTGCAATTGCTGTTTCTACAGAAAGAGTGTTTCAGAAAGGCTCAATCAAAAGTAAGGTTCAACTCTGTTAGTTGAATGCACAGAACAAAAAGAAGTTTCATACAATGCTTCTATGTAGTTTATATTTGAAAATATTCTTTTTTCCACTATTACCCACTTAGCGCTACGAATGTCCAGTTGCATTTTCTACAGACAGAGTGTTTCAAAACTGCTCAATCATAAGTATGGTTTAACTCTGTTAGCTGAATGCTCAGATCAGAAAGAAGTTTCACAGAATGCTTCTGTGTAGTTTATATTTGAATATATTGCTTTTTCCACTACTACTCCCTTAGCACTCCAAATGTCCAGTTGCATTTTCTACAGAAAGAGTGTTCAGATCTGCTCAATCAAAAGTATGGTTTAACTCTGTTAGCTGAATGCACAGATCAGAAAAAGTTTCACAGAATGATTCTGTGTAGTTTATATTTGGAGACATTCCTTTTTCCACTATTACCCTCTTAGCACTCCGAATCTCCACTTGCATTTTCAACAGAAAGAGTGTTTAAGAACGGCTCAATCAAAACTAAGTTTCAACTCTTTTAGTTGAACAAACAGAACAGAAAGAAGTTTCACACAATTCTTCTGTGTAGTTTTTATTTGTCGACATTCTTTTTCCCAATATAGGCCTCTTAGTGCTCAGAATGTCCAATTGCAGTTTCTACAGAAAGAGTGTTTCAGAACGGCTCAATCAAAAGTAAGGTTCAACTCTGTTAGTTGAATGCACAGAACAGAAAGAAGTTGCATACAATGCTTCTGTGTAGTTTATATTTGAACTTATTCTTTTTTCCACTATTACCCACTTAGCGCTACGAATGTACAGTTGCATTTTCTACAGACAGAGTGTTTCAAAAGTGCTCAATCAAAAGTATGGTTTAACTCTGTTAGCTGAATGCTCAGATCAGAAACAAGTTTCACAGAATGCTTCTGTGTAGTTTATATTTGAATATATTCCTTTTTCCACTACTACGCTCTTAGCGCTCCAAATGTCCAGTTGCATTTTCTACAGAAAGAGTGTTCAGATCTGCTCAATCAAAAGTATGGTTTAACTCTGTTAGCTGAATGCACAGATCAGAAAGAAGTTTCACCGAATGATTCTGTGTAGTTTATATTTGAAGACATTCCTTTTTCCACTATTACCCTCTTAGCGCTCCGAATCTCCACTTGCATTTTCTACAAAAAGAGTGTTTCATAACTGCTCAATCAAAAATATGTTTTATGTCTGTTAACTGAATTTACAGATCAGAAATAAGTTTCACAGAATGCATCTGTGTAGTTTTTATTTGAAGATATTCTTTTTCCCAATGTAGGCCTCTTAGCTCTTAGCATGTCCAATTGCAGTTTCTGCAGAAAGAGTGTTTCAGAACGGCTCAATCAAAAGTAAGGTTCAACTCTGTTAGTTGAATGCACAGAACAGAAAGAATTTTCACAGAATGCTACTGTGTAGTTTATATTTGAATATATTCCTTTTTCCACTATTACCCTCTTAGCGCTCCGAATGTCCACTTGCATTTTCTACAGAAAGAGTGTTCAGAACTGCGCAATCAAAAGTATGGTTTAACTCTGTTAGCTTAATGAACATATCAGAAATAAGTTTCACACAATGCTTCTGTGTAGTTTTTATTTGAAGATATTATTTTTCCCAATAGAGGCCTCTTAGCGCTCAGAATGTCCAATTGCAGTTTCTACAGAAAGAGTGTTTCAGAAAGGCTCAATCAAAAGTAAGGTTCAACTCTGTTAGTTGAATGCACAGAACAAAAAGAAGTTTCATACAATGCTTCTATGTAGTTTATATTTGAAAATATTCTTTTTTCCACTATTACCCACTTTGCGCTACGAATGTCCAGTTGCATTTTCTACAGACAGAGTGTTTCAAAACTGCTCAATCATAAGTATGGTTTAACTCTGTTAGCTGAATGCTTAGGTCAGAAAGAAGTTTCACAGAATGCTTCTGTGTAGTTTATATTTGAATACATTCCTTTTTTCACTACTACTCTCTTAGCGCTCCAAATCTCCAGTTGCATTTTCTACAGAAAGAGTGTTCAGATCTGCTCATTCAAAAGTATGGTTTAACTCTGTTAGCTGAATGCACAGATCAGAAAGAAGTTTCACAGAATGATTCTGTGTAGTTTATATTTGGAGACATTCCTTTTTCCACTATTACCCTCTTAGCGCTCCGAATCTCCACTTGCATTTTCTACAGAAAGAGTGTTTCATAACTGCTCAATCAAAAATATGTTTTATCTCTGTTAACTGAATTTACAGATCAGAAATAAGTTTCACAGAATGCATCTGTGTAGTTTTTATTTGAAGATATTCTTTTTCCCAATGTAGGCCTCTTAGCGCTTAGCATGTCCAATTGCAGTTTCTACAGAAAGAGTGTTTCAGAACGGCTCAATCAAAAGTAAGTTTCAACTCTGTTAGTTGAATGCACAGAACAGAAAGAATTTTCACAGAATGCTACTGTGTACTTTATATTTGAATATATTCCTTTTTCCACTATTACCCTCTTAGCGCTCCGAATGTCCACTTGCATTTTCTACAGAAAGAGTGTTCAGAACTGCGCAATCAAAAGTATGGTTTAACTCTGTTAGCTTAATGAACATATCAGAAATAAGTTTCACACAATGCTTCTGTGTAGTTTTTATTTGAAGATATTATTTTTCCCAATAGAGGCCTCTTAGCGCTCAGAATGTCCAATTGCAGTTTCTACAGAAAGAGTGTTTCAGAACGGCTCAATCAAAAGTAAGGTTCAACTCTGTTAGTTGAATGCACAGAACAGAAAGAAGTTTCATACAATGCTTCTGTGTAGTTTATATTTGAACATATTCTTTTTTCCACTATTACCCACTTAGCGCTAAGAATGTCCACTTGCATTTTCTACAGAAAGAGTGTTCAGAACTGCGCAATCAAAAGTATGGTTTAACTCTGTTAGCTTAATGAACATATCAGAAATAAGTTTCACACAATGCTTCTGTGTAGTTTTTATTTGAAGATATTATTTTTCCCAATATAGGCCTCTTAGCGCTCAGAATGTCCAATTGCTGTTTCTACAGAAAGAGTGTTTCAGAAAGGCTCAATCAAAAGTAAGGTTCAAATCTGTTAGTTGAATGCACAGAACAAAAAGAAGTTTCATACAATGCTTCTGTGTAGTTTATATTTGAACATATTCTTTTTTCCACTATTACCCACTTAGCGCTACGAATGTCCAGTTGCATTTTCTACAGACAGAGTGTTTCAAAACTGCTCAATCAAAAGTATGGTTTAACTCTGTTAGCTGAATGCTCAGATCAGAAAGAAGTTTCACAGAATGCTTCTGTGTAGTTTATATTTGAATATATTCCTTTTTCCACTACTACTCCCTTAGCACTCCAAATGTCCACTTGCATTTTCTACAGAAAGAGTGTTGAGATCTGCTCAATCAAAAGTATGGTTTAACTCTGTTAGCTGAATGCACAGATCAGAAAAAGTTTCACAGAATGATTCTGTGTAGTTTATATTTGGAGACATTCCTTTTTCCACTATTACCCTCTTAGCACTCCGAATCTCCACTTGCATTTTCAACAGAAAGAGTGTTTAAGAACGGCTCAATCAAAACGAAGTTTCAACTCTTTTAGTTGAACAAACAGAACAGAAAGAAGTTTCACACAATTCTTCTGTGTAGTTTTTATTTGTCGACATTCTTTTTCCCAATATAGGCCTCTTAGTGCTCAGAATGTCCAATTGCAGTTTCTACAGAAAGAGTGTTTCAGAACGGCTCAATCAAAAGTAAGGTTCAACTCTGTTAGTTGAATGCACAGAACAGAAAGAAGTTGCATACAATGCTTCTGTGTAGTTTATATTTGAACATATTCTTTTTTCCACTATTACCCACTTAGCGCTACGAATGTACAGTTGCATTTTCTACAGACAGAGTGTTTCAAAAGTGCTCAATCAAAAGTATGGTTTAACTCTGTTAGCTGAATGCTCAGATCAGAAACAAGTTTCACAGAATGCTTCTGTGTAGTTTATATTTGAATATATTCCTTTTTCCACTACTACGCTCTTAGCGCTCCAAATGTCCAGTTGCATTTTCTACAGAAAGAGTGTTCAGATCTGCTCAATCAAAAGTATGGTTTAACTCTGTTAGCTGAATGCACAGATCAGAAAGAAGTTTCACCGAATGATTCTGTGTAGTTTATATTTGAAGACATTCCTTTTTCCACTATTACCCTCTTAGCGCTCCGAATCTCCACTTGCATTTTCTACAAAAAGAGTGTTTCATAACTGCTCAATCAAAAATATGTTTTATGTCTGTTAACTGAATTTACAGATCAGAAATAAGTTTCACAGAATGCATCTGTGTAGTTTTTATTTGAAGATATTCTTTTTCCCAATGTAGGCCTCTTAGCGCTTAGCATGTCCAATTGCAGTTTCTGCAGAAAGAGTGTTTCAGAACGGCTCAATCAAAAGTAAGGTTCAACTCTGTTAGTTGAATGCACAGAACAGAAAGAATTTTCACAGAATGCTACTGTGTAGTTTATATTTGAATATATTCCTTTTTCCACTATTACCCTCTTAGCGCTCCGAATGTCCACTTGCATTTTCTACAGAAAGAGTGTTCAGAACTGCGCAATCAAAAGTATGGTTTAACTCTGTTAGCTTAATGAACATATCAGAAATAAGTTTCACACAATGCTTCTGTGTAGTTTTTATTTGAAGATATTATTTTTCCCAATAGAGGCCTCTTAGCGCTCAGAATGTCCAATTGCAGTTTCTACAGAAAGAGTGTTTCAGAAAGGCTCAATCAAAAGTAAGGTTCAACTCTGTTAGTTGAATGCACAGAACAGAAAGAAGTTTCATACAATGCTTCTGTGTAGTTTATATTTGAACATACTCATTTTTCCACTATTACCCACTTAGCGCTACGAATGTCCAGTTGCATTTTCTACAGACAGAGTGTTTCAAAACTGCTCAATCAAAAGTATGGTTTAACTCTGTTAGCTGAATGCTCAGATCAGAAAGAAGTTTCACAGAATGCTTCTGTGTAGTTTATATTTGAATATATTCCTTTTTCCACTACTACGCTCTTAGCGCTCCAAATGTCCAGTTGCATTTTCAACAGAAAGAGTGTTCAGATCTGCTCAATCAAAAGTATGGTTTAACTCTGTTAGCTGAATGCACAGATCAGAAAGAAGTTTCACCGAATGATTCTGTGTAGTTTATATTTGAAGACATTCCTTTTTCCACTATTACCCTCTTAGCGCTCCGAATCTCCACTTGCATTTTCTACAAAAAGAGTGTTTCATAACTGCTCAATCAAAAATATGTTTTATCTCTGTTAACTGAATTTACAGATCAGAAATAAGTTTCACAGAATGCATCTGTGTAGTTTTTATTTGAAGATATTCTTTTTCCCAATGTAGGCCTCTTAGCGCTTAGCATGTCCAATTGCAGTTTCTACAGAAAGAGTGTTTCAGAACGGCTCAATCAAAAGTAAGGTTCAACTCTGTTAGTTGAATGCACAGAACAGAAAGAATTTTCACAGAATGCTACTGTGTAGTTTATATTTGAATATATTCCTTTTTCCAGTATTACCCTCTTAGCGCTCCGAATGTCCACTTGCATTTTCTACAGAAAGAGTGTTCTGAACTGCGCAATCAAAAGTATGGTTTAAATCTGTTAGCTTAATGAACATATCAGAAATAAGTTTCACACAATGCTTCTGTGTAGTTTTTATTTGAAGATATTATTTTTCCCAATAGAGGCCTCTTAGCGCTCAGAATGTCCAATTGCAGTTTCTACAGAAAGAGTGTTTCAGAAAGGCTCAATCAAAAGTAAGGTTCAACTCTGTTAGTTGAATGCACAGAACAGAAAGAAGTTTCATACAATGCTTCTGTGTAGTTTATATTTGAACATATACTTTTTTCCACTATTACCCACTTAGCGCTACGAATGTCCAGTTGCATTTTCTACAGACAGAGTGTTTCAAAACTGCTCAATCAAAAGCATGGTTTAACTCTGTTAGCTGAATGCTCAGATCAGAAAGAAGTTTCACAGAATGCTTCTGTGTAGTTTATATTTGAATATATTCCTTTTTCCACTACTACTCTCTTAGCGCTCCAAATGTCCAGTTGCATTTTCTACAGAAAGAGTGTTCAGATCTGCTCAATCAAAAGTATGGTTTAACTCTGTTAGCTGAATGCACAGATCAGAAAGAAGTTTCACAGAATGATTCTGTGTAGTTTATATTTGGAGACATTCCTTTTTCCACTATTACCCCCTTAGCGCTCCGAATCTCCACTTGCATTTTCTACAGAAAGACTGTTACAGAACGGCTCAATCAAAACTAAGGTTCAACACTTTTAGTTGAACAAACAGAACAGAAAGAAGTTTCACACAATTCTTCTGTGTAGTTTTTATTTGTAGACATTCTTTTTCCCAATATAGGCCTCTTAGTGCTCAGAATGTCCAATTGCAGTTTCTACAGAAAGTGTGTTTCAGAACGGCTCAATCAAAAGTAAGGTTCAATTCTGTTAGTTGAATGCACAGAACAGAAAGAAGTTTCATACAATGCTTCTGTGTAGTTTATATTTGAACATATTCTTTTTTCCACTATTACCCACTTAGCGCTACGAATGTCCAGTTGCATTTTCTACAGACAGAGTGTTTCAAAACTGCTCAATCAAAAGTATGGTTTAACTCTGTTAGCTGAATGCTCAGATCAGAAAGAAGTTTCACAGAATGCTTCTGTGTAGTTTATATTTGAATATATTCCTTTTTCCACTACTACGCTCTTAGCGCTCCAAATGTCCAGTTGCATTTTCAACAGAAAGAGTGTTCAGATCTGCTCAATCAAAAGTATGGTTTAACTCTGTTAGCTGAATGCACAGATCAGAAAGAAGTTTCACCGAATGATTCTGTGTAGTTTATATTTGAAGACATTCCTTTTTCCACTATTACCCTCTTAGCGCTCCGAATCTCCACTTGCATTTTCTACAAAAAGAGTGTATCATAACTGCTCAATCAAAAATATGTTTTATCTCTGTTAACTGAATTTACAGATAAGAAATAAGTTTCACAGAATGCATCTGTGTAGTTTTTATTTGAAGATATTCTTTTTCCCAATGTAGGCCTCTTAGCGCTTAACATGTCCAATTGCAGTTTCTACAGAAAGAGTGTTTCAGAACGGCTCAATCAAAAGTAAGGTTCAACTCTGTTAGTTGAATGCACACAACAGAAAGAATTTTCACAGAATGCTACTGTGTAGTTTATATTTGAATATATTCCTTTTTCCACTATTACCCTCTTAGCGCTCCGAATGTCCACTTGCATTTTCTACAGAAAGAGTGTTCAGAACTGCGCAATCAAAAGTATGGTTTAACTCTGTTAGCTTAATGAACATATCAGAAATAAGTTTCACACAATGCTTCTGTGTAGTTTTTATTTGAAGATATTATTTTTCCCAATATAGGCCTCTTAGCGCTCAGAATGTCCAATTGCAGATTCTACAGAAAGAGTGTTTCAGAAAGGCTCAATCAAAAGTAAGGTTCAACTCTGTTAGTTGAATGCACAGAACAGAAAGAAGTTTCATACAATGCTTCTGTGTAGTTTATATTTGAACATATTCTTTTTTCCACTATTACCCACTTAGCGCTACGAATGTCCAGTTGCATTTTCTACAGACAGAGAGTTTCAAAACTGCTCAATCATAAGTATGGTTTAACTCTGTTAGCTGAATGCTCAGATCAGAAAGAAGTTTCACAGAATGCTTCTGTGTAGTTTATATTTGAATATATTCCTTTTTCCACTACTACTCTCTTAGCGCTCCAAATGTCCAGTTGCATTTTCTACAGAAAGAGTGTTCAGATCTGCTCAATCAAAACTATGGTTTAACTCTGTTAGCTGAATGCACAGATCAGAAAGAAGTTTCACAGAATGATTCTGTGTAGTTTATATTTGGAGACATTCCTTTTTCCACTATTACCCTCTTAGCGCTCCGAATCTCCACTTGCATTTTCTACAGAAAGAGTGTTTCAGAACGGCTCAATCAAAACTAAGGTTCAACTCTTTTAGTTGAACAAACAGAACAGAAAGAAGTTTCACACAATTCTTCTGTGTAGTTTTTATTTGTAGACATTCTTTTTCCCAATATAGGCCTCTTAGCGCTCAGAATGTCCAATTGCAGTTTCTACAGAAAGAGTGTTTCAGAACGGCTCAATCAAAAGTAAGGTTCAACTCTGTTAGTTGAATGCACAGAACAGAAAGAAGTTTCATACAATGCTTCTGTGTAGTTTATATTTGAACATATTACCTTTTCCACTATTACCCACTTAGCGCTACGAATGTCCAGTTGCATTTTCTACAGACAGAGTGTTTCAAAACTGCTCAATCAAAAGTATGGTTTAACTCTGTTAGCTGAATGCTCAGATCAGAAAGAATTTTCACAGAATGCTTCTGTGTAGTTTATATTTGAATATATTCCTTTTTCCACTACTACGCTCTTAGCGCTCCAAATGTCCAGTTGCATTTTCTACAGAAAGAGTGTTCAGATCTGCTCAATCAAAAGTATGGTTTAACTCTGTTAGCTGAATGCACAGATCAGAAAGAAATTTCACCGAATGATTCTGTGTAGTTTATATTTGAAGACATTCCTTTTTCCACTATTACCCTCTTAGCGCTCCGAATCTCCACTTGCATTTTCTACAAAAAGAGTGTTTCATAACTGCTCAATCAAAAATATGTTTTATCTCTGTTAACTGAATTTACAGATCAGAAATAAGTTTCACAGAATGCATCTGTGTAGTTTTTATTTGAAGATATTCTTTTTCCCAATGTAGGCCTCTTAGCGCTTAGCATTTCCAATTGCAGTTTCTACAGAAAGAGTGTTTCAGAACGGCTCAATCAAAAGTAAGGTTCAACTCTGTTAGTTGAATGCACAGAACAGAAAGAAGTTTCATACAATGCTTCTGTGTAGTTTATATTAGAACATATTCTCTTTTCCACTATTACCCACTTAGCGCTACGAATGTCCAGTTGCATTTTCTACAGACAGAGTGTTTCAAAACTGCTCAATCAAAAGTATGGTTTAACTCTGTTAGCTGTATGCTCAGATCAGAAAGAAGTTTCACAGAATGCTTCTGTGTAGTTTATATTTGAATATATTACTTTTTCCACTACTACGCTCTTAGCGCTCAAAATGTCCAGTTGCATTTTCAACAGAAAGAGTGTTCAGATCTGCTCAATCAAAAGTATGGTTTAACTCTGTTAGCTGAATGCACAGATCAGAAAGAAGTTTCACCGAATGATTCTGTGTAGTTTATATTTGAAGACATTCCTTTTTCCACTATTACCCTCTTAGCGCTCCGAATCTCCACTTGCATTTTCTACAGAAAGAGTGTTTCAGAATGGCTCAATCAAAACTAAGGTTCAAATCTTTTAGTTGAACAAACAGAACAGAAAGAAGTTTCACACAATTCTTCTGTGTAGTTTTTATTTGTAGACATTCTTTTTCCCAATATAGGCCTCTTAGCGCTCAGAATGTCCAATTGCAGTTTCTACAGAAAGAGTGTTTCAGAACGGCTCAATCAAAAGTAAGGTTCAACTCTGATAGTTGAATGCACAGAACAGAAAGAAGTTTCATACAATGCTTCTGTGTAGTTTATATTTGAACATATTCTTTTTTCCACTATTACCCACTTAGCGCTACGAATGTCCAGTTGCATTTTCTACAGACAGAGTGTTTCAAAACTGCTCAATCAAAAGTATGGTTTAACTCTGTTAGCTGAATGCTCAGATCAGAAAGAAGTTTCACAGAATGCTTCTGTGTAGTTTATATTTGAATATATTCCTTTTTCCACTACTACGCTCTTAGCGCTCCAAATGTCCAGTTGCATTTTCTACAGAAAGAGTGTTCAGATCTGCTCAATCAAAAGTATGGTTTAACTCTGTTAGCTGAATGCACAGATCAGAAAGAAGTTTCACCGAATGATTCTGTGTAGTTTATATTTGAAGACATTCCTTTTTCCACTATTACCCTCTTAGCGCTCCGAATCTCCACTTGCGTTTTCTACAAAAAGAGTGTTTCATAACTGCTCAATCAAAAATATGTTTTATCTCTGTTAACTGAAATTACAGATCAGAAATAAGTTTCACAGAATGCATCTGTGTAGTTTTTATTTGAAGATATTCTTTTTCCCAATGTAGGCCTCTTAGCGCTTAGCATGTCCAATTGCAGTTTCTACAGAAAGAGTGTTTCAGAACGGCTCAATCAAAAGTAAGGTTCAACTCTGTTAGTTGAATGCACAGAACAGAAAGTATTTTCACAGAATGCTACTGTGTAGTTTATATTTGAATATATTCCTTTTTCCACTATTACCCTCTTAGCGCTCCGAATGTCCACTTGCATTTTCTACAGAAAGAGTGTTTCAGAACGGCTCAATCAAAACTAAGGTTCAACTCATTTAGTTGAACAAACAGAACAGAAAGAAGTTTCACACAATTCTTCTGTGTAGTTTTTATTTGTAGACATTCTTTTTCCCAATATAGGCCTCTTAGCGCTCAGAATGTCCAATTGCAGTTTCTACAGAAAGAGTGTTTCAGAAAGGCTCAATCAAAAGTAAGGTTCAACTCTGTTAGTTGAATGCACAGAACAGAAAGAAGTTTCATATAATGCTTCTGTGTAGTTTATATTTGAACATATTCTTTTTTCCACTATTACCCACTTAGCGCTACGAATGTCCAGTTGCATTTTCTACAGACAGAGAGTTTCAAAACTGCTCAATCATAAGTATGGTTTAACTCTGTTAGCTGAATGCTCAGATCAGAAAGAAGTTTCACAGAATGCTTCTGTGTAGTTTATATTTGAATATATTCCTTTTTCCACTACTACTCTCTTAGCGCTCCAAATGTCCAGTTGCATTTTCTACAGAAAGAGTGTTCAGATCTGCTCAATCAAAACTATGGTTTAACTCTGTTAGCTGAATGCACAGATCAGAAAGAAGTTTCACAGAATGATTCTGTGTAGTTTATATTTGGAGACATTCCTTTTTCCACTATTACCCTCTTAGCGCTCCGAATCTCCACTTGCATTTTCTACAGAAAGAGTGTTTCAGAACGGCTCAATCAAAACTAAGGTTCAACTCTTTTAGTTGAACAAACAGAACAGAAAGAAGTTTCACACAATTCTTCTGTGTAGTTTTTATTTGTAGACATTCTTTTTCCCAATATAGGCCTCTTAGCGCTCAGAATGTCCAATTGCAGTTTCTACAGAAAGAGTGTTTCAGAACGGCTCAATCAAAAGTAAGGTTCAACTCTGTTAGTTGAATGCACAGAACAGAAAGAAGTTTCATACAATGCTTCTGTGTAGTTTATATTTGAACATATTACCTTTTCCACTATTACCCACTTAGCGCTACGAATGTCCAGTTGCATTTTCTACAGACAGAGTGTTTCAAAACTGCTCAATCAAAAGTATGGTTTAACTCTGTTAGCTGAATGCTCAGATCAGAAAGAATTTTCACAGAATGCTTCTGTGTAGTTTATATTTGAATATATTCCTTTTTCCACTACTACGCTCTTAGCGCTCCAAATGTCCAGTTGCATTTTCTACAGAAAGAGTGTTCAGATCTGCTCAATCAAAAGTATGGTTTAACTCTGTTATCTGAATGCACAGATCAGAAAGAAATTTCACCGAATGATTCTGTGTAGTTTATATTTGAAGACATTCCTTTTTCCACTATTACCCTCTTAGCGCTCCGAATCTCCACTTGCATTTTCTACAAAAAGAGTGTTTCATAACTGCTCAATCAAAAATATGTTTTATCTCTGTTAACTGAATTTACAGATCAGAAATAAGTTTCACAGAATGCATCTGTGTAGTTTTTATTTGAAGATATTCTTTTTCCCAATGTAGGCCTCTTAGCGCTTAGCATGTCCAATTGCAGTTTCTACAGAAAGAGTGTTTCAGAACGGCTCAATCAAAAGTAAGGTTCAACTCTGTTAGTTGAATGCACAGAACAGAAAGAAGTTTCATACAATGCTTCTGTGTAGTTTATATTAGAACATATTCTCTTTTCCACTATTACCCACTTAGCGCTACGAATGTCCAGTTGCATTTTCTACAGACAGAGTGTTTCAAAACTGCTCAATCAAAAGTATGGTTTAACTCTGTTAGCTGTATGCTCAGATCAGAAAGAAGTTTCACAGAATGCTTCTGTGTAGTTTATATTTGAATATATTACTTTTTCCACTACTACGCTCTTAGCGCTCAAAATGTCCAGTTGCATTTTCAAAAGAAAGAGTGTTCAGATCTGCTCAATCAAAAGTATGGTTTAACTCTGTTAGCTGAATGCACAGATCAGAAAGAAGTTTCACCGAATGATTCTGTGTAGTTTATATTTGAAGACATTCCTTTTTCCACTATTACCCTCTTAGCGCTCCGAATCTCCACTTGCATTTTCTACAAAAAGAGTGTTTCATAACTGCTCAATCAAAAATATGTTTTATCTCTGTTAACTGAATTTACAGATCAGAAATAAGTTTCACAGAATGCATCTGTGTAGTTTTTATTTGAAGATATTCTTTTTCCCAATGTAGGCCTCTTAGCGCTTAGCATGTCCAATTGCAGTTTCTACAGAAAGAGTGTTTCAGAACGGCTCAATCAAAAGTAAGGTTCAACTCTGTTAGTTGAATGCACAGAACAGAAAGAATTTTCACAGAATGCTACTGTGTAGTTTATATTTGAATATATTCCTTTTTCCACTATTACCCTCTTAGCGCTCTGAATGTCCACTTGCATTTTCTACAGAAAGAGTGTTCAGAACTGCGCAATCAAAAGTATGGTTTAACTCTGTTAGCTTAATGAACATATCAGAAATAAGTTTCACACAATGCTTCTGTGTAGTTTTTATTTGAAGATATTATTTTTCCCAATATAGGCCTCTTAGCGCTCAGAATGTCCAATTGCAGTTTCTACAGAAAGAGTGTTTCAGAAAGGCTCAATCAAAAGTAAGGTTCAACTCTGTTAGTTGAATGCACAGAACAAAAAGAAGTTTCATACAATGCTTCTGTGTAGTTTATATTTGAAAATATTCTTTTTTCCACTATTACCCACTTAGCGCTACGAATGTCCAGTTGCATTTTCTACAGACAGAGTGTTTCAAAACTGCTCAATCATAAGTATGGTTTAACTCTGTTAGCTGAATGCTCAGATCAGAAAGAAGTTTCACAGAATGCTTCTGTGTAGTTTATATTTGAATATATTCCTTTTTCCACTACTAGTCTCTTAGCGCTCCAAATGTCCAGTTGCATTTTCTACAGAAAGAGTGTTCAGATCTGCTCAATCAAAAGTATGGTTTAACTCTGTTAGCTGAATGCACAGATCAGAAAGAAGTTTCACAGAATGATTCTGTGTAGTTTATATTTGGAGACATTCCTTTTTCCACTATTAACCTCTTAGCGCTCCGAATCTCCACTTGCATTTTCTACAGAAAGAGTGTTTCAGAATGGCTCAATCAAAACTAAGGTTCAAATCTTTTAGTTGAACAAACAGAACAGAAAGAAGTTTCACACAATTCTTCTGTGTAGTTTTTATTTGTAGACATTCTTTTTCCCAATATAGGCCTCTTAGCGCTCAGAATGTCCAATTGCAGTTTCTACAGAAAGAGTGTTTCAGAACGGCTCAATCAAAAGTAAGGTTCAACTCTGATAGTTGAATGCACAGAACAGAAAGAAGTTTCATACAATGCTTCTGTGTAGTTTATATTTGAACATATTCTTTTTTCCACTATTACCCACTTAGCGCTACGAATGTCCAGTTGCATTTTCTACAGACAGAGTGTTTCAAAACTGCTCAATCAAAAGTATGGTTTAACTCTGTTAGCTGAATGCTCAGATCAGAAAGAAGTTTCACAGAATGCTTCTGTGTAGTTTATATTTGAATATATTCCTTTTTCCACTACTACGCTCTTAGCGCTCCAAATGTCCAGTTGCATTTTCTACAGAAAGAGTGTTCAGATCCGCTCAATCAAAAGTATGGTTTAACTCTGTTAGCTGAATGCACAGATCAGAAAGAAGTTTCACCGAATGATTCTGTGTAGTTTATATTTGAAGACATTCCTTTTTCCACTATTACCCTCTTAGCGCTCCGAATCTCCACTTGCGTTTTCTACAAAAAGAGTGTTTCATAACTGCTCAATCAAAAATATGTTTTATCTCTGTTAACTGAAATTACAGATCAGAAATAAGTTTCACAGAATGCATCTGTGTAGTTTTTATTTGAAGATATTCTTTTTCCCAATGTAGGCCTCTTAGCGCTTAGCATGTCCAATTGCAGTTTCTACAGAAAGTGTGTTTCAGAACGGCTCAATCAAAAGTAAGGTTCAACTCTGTTAGTTGAATGCACAGAACAGAAAGTATTTTCACAGAATGCTACTGTGTAGTTTATATTTGAATATATTCCTTTTTCCACTATTACCCTCTTAGCGCTCCGAATGTCCACTTGCATTTTCTACAGAAAGAGTGTTTCAGAACGGCTCAATCAAAACTAAGGTTCAACTCTTTTAGTTGAACAAACAGAACAGAAAGAAGTTTCACACAATTCTTCTGTGTAGTTTTTATTTGTAGACATTCTTTTTCCCAATATAGGCCTCTTAGCGCTCAGAATGTCCAATTGCAGTTTCTACAGAAAGAGTGTTTCAGAACGGTTCAATCAAAAGTAAGGTTCAACTCTGTTAGTTGAATGCACAGAACAGAAAGAAGTTTCATACAATGCTTCTGTGTAGTTTATATTTGAACATATTCTTTTTTCCACTATTACCCACTTAGCGCTACGAATGTCCAGTTGCATTTTCTACAGACAGAGTGTTTCAAAACTGCTCAATCAAAAGTATGGTTTAACTCTGTTAGCTGAATGCTCAGATCAGAAAGAAGTTTCACAGAATGCTTCTGTGTAGTTTATGTTTGAATATATTCCTTTTTCCACTACTACGCTCTTAGCGCTCCAAATGTCCAGTTGCATTTACAACAGAAAAAGTGTTCAGATCTGCTCAATCAAAAGTATGGTTTAACTCTGTTAGCTGAATGCACAGATCAGAAAGAAGTTTCACCGAATGATTCTGTGTAGTTTATATTTGAAGACATTCCTTTTTCCACTATTACCCTCTTAGCGTTCCGAATCTCCACTTGCATTTTCTACAAAAAGAGTGTTTCATAACTGCTCAATCAAAAATATGTTTTATCTCTGTTAACTGAATTTACAGATCAGAAATAAGTTTCACAGAATGCATCAGTGTAGTTTTTATTTGAAGATATTATTTTTCCCAATGTAGGCCTCTTAGCGCTTAGCATGTCCAATTGCAGTTTCTACAGAAAGAGTGTTTCAGAACGGCTCAATCAAAAGTAAGGTTCAAATCTGTTAGTTGAATGAACAGAACAGAAAGAAATTTCACAGAATGCTACTGTGTAGTTTATATTTGAATATATTCCTTTTTCCACTATTACCCTCTTAGCGCTCCGAATGTCCACTTGCATTTTCTACAGAAAGAGTGTTCAGAACTGCGCAATCAAAAGTATGGTTTAACTCTGTTAGCTTAATGAACATATCAGAAATAAGTTTCACACAATGCTTCTGTGTAGTTTTTATTTGAAGATATTATTTTTCCCAATATAGGCCTCTTAGCGCTCAGAATGTCCAATTGCAGTTTCTACAGAAAGAGTGTTTCAGAAAGGCTCAATCAAAAGTAAGGTTCAACTCTGTTAGTTGAATGCACAGAACAGAAAGAAGTTTCATAAAATGCTTCTGTGTAGTTTATATTTGAACATATTCTTTTTTCCACTATTACCCACTTAGCGCTACGAATGTCCAGTTGCATTTTCTACAGACAGAGAGTTTCAAAACTGCTCAATCATAAGTATGGTTTAACTCTGTTAGCTGAATGCTCAGATCAGAAAGAAGTTTCACAGAATGCTTCTGTGTAGTTTATATTTGAATATATTCCTTTTTCCACTACTACTCTCTTAGCGCTCCAAATGTCCAGTTGCATTTTCTACAGAAAGAGTGTTCAGATCTGCTCAATCAAAACTATGGTTTAACTCTGTTAGCTGAATGCACAGATCAGAAAGAAGTTTCACAGAATGATTCTGTGTAGTTTATATTTGGAGACATTCCTTTTTCCACTATTACCCTCTTAGCGCTCCGAATCTCCACTTGCATTTTCTACAGAAAGAGTGTTTCAGAACGGCTCAATCAAAACTAAGGTTCAAATCTTTTAGTTGAACAAACAGAACAGAAAGAAGTTTCACACAATTCTTCTGTGTAGTTTTTATTTGTAGACATTCTTTTTCCCAATATAGGCCTCTTAGCGCTCAGAATGTCCAATTGCAGTTTCTACAGAAAGAGTGTTTCAGAACGGCTCAATCAAAAGTAAGGTTCAACTCTGTTAGTTGAATGCACAGAACAGAAAGAAGTTTCATACAATGCTTCTGTGTAGTTTATATTTGAACATATTCCCTTTTCCACTATTACCCACTTAGCGCTACGAATGTCCAGTTGCATTTTCTACAGACAGAGTGTTTCAAAACTGCTCAATCAAAAGTATGGCTTAACTCTGTTAGCTGAATGCTCAGATCAGAAAGAATTTTCACAGAATGCTTCTGTGTAGTTTATATTTGAATATATTCCTTTTTCCACTACTACGCTCTTAGCGCTCCAAATGTCCAGTTGCATTTTCTACAGAAAGAGTGTTCAGATCTGCTCAATCAAAAGTATGGTTTAACTCTGTTAGCTGAATGCACAGATCAGAAAGAAGTTTCACCGAATGATTCTGTGTAGTTTATATTTGAAGACATTCCTTTTTCCACTATTACCCTCTTAGCGCTCCGAATCTCCACTTGCGTTTTCTACAAAAAGAGTGTTTCATAACTGCTCAATCAAAAATATGTTTTATCTCTGTTAACTGAAATTACAGATCAGAAATAAGTTTCACAGAATGCATCTGTGTAGTTTTTATTTGAAGATATTCTTTTTCCCAATGTAGGCCTCTTAGCGCTTAGCATGTCCAATTGCAGTTTCTACAGAAAGAGTGTTTCAGAACGGCTCAATCAAAAGTAAGGTTCAACTCTGTTAGTTGAATGCACAGAACAGAAAGTATTTTCACAGAATGCTACTGTGTAGTTTATATTTGAATATATTCCTTTTTCCACTATTACCCTCTTAGCGCTCCGAATGTCCACTTGCATTTTCTACAGAAAGAGTGTTTCAGAACGGCTCAATCAAAACTAAGGTTCAACTCATTTAGTTGAACAAACAGAACAGAAAGAAGTTTCACACAATTCTTCTGTGTAGTTTTTATTTGTAGACATTCTTTTTCCCAATATAGGCCTCTTAGCGCTCAGAATGTCCAATTGCAGTTTCTACAGAAAGAGTGTTTCAGAAAGGCTCAATCAAAAGTAAGGTTCAACTCTGTTAGTTGAATGCACAGAACAGAAAGAAGTTTCATATAATGCTTCTGTGTAGTTTATATTTGAACATATTCTTTTTTCCACTATTACCCACTTAGCGCTACGAATGTCCAGTTGCATTTTCTACAGACAGAGAGTTTCAAAACTGCTCAATCATAAGTATGGTTTAACTCTGTTAGCTGAATGCTCAGATCAGAAAGAAGTTTCACAGAATGCTTCTGTGTAGTTTATATTTGAATATATTCCTTTTTCCACTACTACTCTCTTAGCGCTCCAAATGTCCAGTTGCATTTTCTACAGAAAGAGTGTTCAGATCTGCTCAATCAAAACTATGGTTTAACTCTGTTAGCTGAATGCACAGATCAGAAAGAAGTTTCACAGAATGATTCTGTGTAGTTTATATTTGGAGACATTCCTTTTTCCACTATTACCCTCTTAGCGCTCCGAATCTCCACTTGCATTTTCTACAGAAAGAGTGTTTCAGAACGGCTCAATCAAAACTAAGGTTCAACTCTTTTAGTTGAACAAACAGAACAGAAAGAAGTTTCACACAATTCTTCTGTGTAGTTTTTATTTGTAGACATTCTTTTTCCCAATATAGGCCTCTTAGCGCTCAGAATGTCCAATTGCAGTTTCTACAGAAAGAGTGTTTCAGAACGGCTCAATCAAAAGTAAGGTTCAACTCTGTTAGTTGAATGCACAGAACAGAAAGAAGTTTCATACAATGCTTCTGTGTAGTTTATATTTGAACATATTACCTTTTCCACTATTACCCACTTAGCGCTACGAATGTCCAGTTGCATTTTCTACAGACAGAGTGTTTCAAAACTGCTCAATCAAAAGTATGGTTTAACTCTGTTAGCTGAATGCTCAGATCAGAAAGAATTTTCACAGAATGCTTCTGTGTAGTTTATATTTGAATATATTCCTTTTTCCACTACTACGCTCTTAGCGCTCCAAATGTCCAGTTGCATTTTCTACAGAAAGAGTGTTCAGATCTGCTCAATCAAAAGTATGGTTTAACTCTGTTATCTGAATGCACAGATCAGAAAGAAATTTCACCGAATGATTCTGTGTAGTTTATATTTGAAGACATTCCTTTTTCCACTATTACCCTCTTAGCGCTCCGAATCTCCACTTGCATTTTCTACAAAAAGAGTGTTTCATAACTGCTCAATCAAAAATATGTTTTATCTCTGTTAACTGAATTTACAGATCAGAAATAAGTTTCACAGAATGCATCTGTGTAGTTTTTATTTGAAGATATTCTTTTTCCCAATGTAGGCCTCTTAGCGCTTAGCATGTCCAATTGCAGTTTCTACAGAAAGAGTGTTTCAGAACGGCTCAATCAAAAGTAAGGTTCAACTCTGTTAGTTGAATGCACAGAACAGAAAGAAGTTTCATACAATGCTTCTGTGTAGTTTATATTAGAACATATTCTCTTTTCCACTATTACCCACTTAGCGCTACGAATGTCCAGTTGCATTTTCTACAGACAGAGTGTTTCAAAACTGCTCAATCAAAAGTATGGTTTAACTCTGTTAGCTGTATGCTCAGATCAGAAAGAAGTTTCACAGAATGCTTCTGTGTAGTTTATATTTGAATATATTACTTTTTCCACTACTACGCTCTTAGCGCTCAAAATGTCCAGTTGCATTTTCAAAAGAAAGAGTGTTCAGATCTGCTCAATCAAAAGTATGGTTTAACTCTGTTAGCTGAATGCACAGATCAGAAAGAAGTTTCACCGAATGATTCTGTGTAGTTTATATTTGAAGACATTCCTTTTTCCACTATTACCCTCTTAGCGCTCCGAATCTCCACTTGCATTTTCTACAAAAAGAGTGTTTCATAACTGCTCAATCAAAAATATGTTTTATCTCTGTTAACTGAATTTACAGATCAGAAATAAGTTTCACAGAATGCATCTGTGTAGTTTTTATTTGAAGATATTCTTTTTCCCAATGTAGGCCTCTTAGCGCTTAGCATGTCCAATTGCAGTTTCTACAGAAAGAGTGTTTCAGAACGGCTCAATCAAAAGTAAGGTTCAACTCTGTTAGTTGAATGCACAGAACAGAAAGAATTTTCACAGAATGCTACTGTGTAGTTTATATTTGAATATATTCCTTTTTCCACTATTACCCTCTTAGCGCTCTGAATGTCCACTTGCATTTTCTACAGAAAGAGTGTTCAGAACTGCGCAATCAAAAGTATGGTTTAACTCTGTTAGCTTAATGAACATATCAGAAATAAGTTTCACACAATGCTTCTGTGTAGTTTTTATTTGAAGATATTATTTTTCCCAATATAGGCCTCTTAGCGCTCAGAATGTCCAATTGCAGTTTCTACAGAAAGAGTGTTTCAGAAAGGCTCAATCAAAAGTAAGGTTCAACTCTGTTAGTTGAATGCACAGAACAAAAAGAAGTTTCATACAATGCTTCTGTGTAGTTTATATTTGAAAATATTCTTTTTTCCACTATTACCCACTTAGCGCTACGAATGTCCAGTTGCATTTTCTACAGACAGAGTGTTTCAAAACTGCTCAATCATAAGTATGGTTTAACTCTGTTAGCTGAATGCTCAGATCAGAAAGAAGTTTCACAGAATGCTTCTGTGTAGTTTATATTTGAATATATTCCTTTTTCCACTACTAGTCTCTTAGCGCTCCAAATGTCCAGTTGCATTTTCTACAGAAAGAGTGTTCAGATCTGCTCAATCAAAAGTATGGTTTAACTCTGTTAGCTGAATGCACAGATCAGAAAGAAGTTTCACAGAATGATTCTGTGTAGTTTATATTTGGAGACATTCCTTTTTCCACTATTAACCTCTTAGCGCTCCGAATCTCCACTTGCATTTTCTACAGAAAGAGTGTTTCAGAATGGCTCAATCAAAACTAAGGTTCAAATCTTTTAGTTGAACAAACAGAACAGAAAGAAGTTTCACACAATTCTTCTGTGTAGTTTTTATTTGTAGACATTCTTTTTCCCAATATAGGCCTCTTAGCGCTCAGAATGTCCAATTGCAGTTTCTACAGAAAGAGTGTTTCAGAACGGCTCAATCAAAAGTAAGGTTCAACTCTGATAGTTGAATGCACAGAACAGAAAGAAGTTTCATACAATGCTTCTGTGTAGTTTATATTTGAACATATTCTTTTTTCCACTATTACCCACTTAGCGCTACGAATGTCCAGTTGCATTTTCTACAGACAGAGTGTTTCAAAACTGCTCAATCAAAAGTATGGTTTAACTCTGTTAGCTGAATGCTCAGATCAGAAAGAAGTTTCACAGAATGCTTCTGTGTAGTTTATATTTGAATATATTCCTTTTTCCACTACTACGCTCTTAGCGCTCCAAATGTCCAGTTGCATTTTCTACAGAAAGAGTGTTCAGATCCGCTCAATCAAAAGTATGGTTTAACTCTGTTAGCTGAATGCACAGATCAGAAAGAAGTTTCACCGAATGATTCTGTGTAGTTTATATTTGAAGACATTCCTTTTTCCACTATTACCCTCTTAGCGCTCCGAATCTCCACTTGCGTTTTCTACAAAAAGAGTGTTTCATAACTGCTCAATCAAAAATATGTTTTATCTCTGTTAACTGAAATTACAGATCAGAAATAAGTTTCACAGAATGCATCTGTGTAGTTTTTATTTGAAGATATTCTTTTTCCCAATGTAGGCCTCTTAGCGCTTAGCATGTCCAATTGCAGTTTCTACAGAAAGAGTGTTTCAGAACGGCTCAATCAAAAGTAAGGTTCAACTCTGTTAGTTGAATGCACAGAACAGAAAGTATTTTCACAGAATGCTACTGTGTAGTTTATATTTGAATATATTCCTTTTTCCACTATTACCCTCTTAGCGCTCCGAATGTCCACTTGCATTTTCTACAGAAAGAGTGTTTCAGAACGGCTCAATCAAAACTAAGGTTCAACTCTTTTAGTTGAACAAACAGAACAGAAAGAAGTTTCACACAATTCTTCTGTGTAGTTTTTATTTGTAGACATTCTTTTTCCCAATATAGGCCTCTTAGCGCTCAGAATGTCCAATTGCAGTTTCTACAGAAAGAGTGTTTCAGAACGGTTCAATCAAAAGTAAGGTTCAACTCTGTTAGTTGAATGCACAGAACAGAAAGAAGTTTCATACAATGCTTCTGTGTAGTTTATATTTGAACATATTCTTTTTTCCACTATTACCCACTTAGCGCTACGAATGTCCAGTTGCATTTTCTACAGACAGAGTGTTTCAAAACTGCTCAATCAAAAGTATGGTTTAACTCTGTTAGCTGAATGCTCAGATCAGAAAGAAGTTTCACAGAATGCTTCTGTGTAGTTTATGTTTGAATATATTCCTTTTTCCACTACTACGCTCTTAGCGCTCCAAATGTCCAGTTGCATTTACAACAGAAAAAGTGTTCAGATCTGCTCAATCAAAAGTATGGTTTAACTCTGTTAGCTGAATGCACAGATCAGAAAGAAGTTTCACCGAATGATTCTGTGTAGTTTATATTTGAAGACATTCCTTTTTCCACTATTACCCTCTTAGCGTTCCGAATCTCCACTTGCATTTTCTACAAAAAGAGTGTTTCATAACTGCTCAATCAAAAATATGTTTTATCTCTGTTAACTGAATTTACAGATCAGAAATAAGTTTCACAGAATGCATCAGTGTAGTTTTTATTTGAAGATATTATTTTTCCCAATGTAGGCCTCTTAGCGCTTAGCATGTCCAATTGCAGTTTCTACAGAAAGAGTGTTTCAGAACGGCTCAATCAAAAGTAAGGTTCAAATCTGTTAGTTGAATGAACAGAACAGAAAGAAATTTCACAGAATGCTACTGTGTAGTTTATATTTGAATATATTCCTTTTTCCACTATTACCCTCTTAGCGCTCCGAATGTCCACTTGCATTTTCTACAGAAAGAGTGTTCAGAACTGCGCAATCAAAAGTATGGTTTAACTCTGTTAGCTTAATGAACATATCAGAAATAAGTTTCACACAATGCTTCTGTGTAGTTTTTATTTGAAGATATTATTTTTCCCAATATAGGCCTCTTAGCGCTCAGAATGTCCAATTGCAGTTTCTACAGAAAGAGTGTTTCAGAAAGGCTCAATCAAAAGTAAGGTTCAACTCTGTTAGTTGAATGCACAGAACAGAAAGAAGTTTCATAAAATGCTTCTGTGTAGTTTATATTTGAACATATTCTTTTTTCCACTATTACCCACTTAGCGCTACGAATGTCCAGTTGCATTTTCTACAGACAGAGAGTTTCAAAACTGCTCAATCATAAGTATGGTTTAACTCTGTTAGCTGAATGCTCAGATCAGAAAGAAGTTTCACAGAATGCTTCTGTGTAGTTTATATTTGAATATATTCCTTTTTCCACTACTACTCTCTTAGCGCTCCAAATGTCCAGTTGCATTTTCTACAGAAAGAGTGTTCAGATCTGCTCAATCAAAACTATGGTTTAACTCTGTTAGCTGAATGCACAGATCAGAAAGAAGTTTCACAGAATGATTCTGTGTAGTTTATATTTGGAGACATTCCTTTTTCCACTATTACCCTCTTAGCGCTCCGAATCTCCACTTGCATTTTCTACAGAAAGAGTGTTTCAGAACGGCTCAATCAAAACTAAGGTTCAAATCTTTTAGTTGAACAAACAGAACAGAAAGAAGTTTCACACAATTCTTCTGTGTAGTTTTTATTTGTAGACATTCTTTTTCCCAATATAGGCCTCTTAGCGCTCAGAATGTCCAATTGCAGTTTCTACAGAAAGAGTGTTTCAGAACGGCTCAATCAAAAGTAAGGTTCAACTCTGTTAGTTGAATGCACAGAACAGAAAGAAGTTTCATACAATGCTTCTGTGTAGTTTATATTTGAACATATTCCCTTTTCCACTATTACCCACTTAGCGCTACGAATGTCCAGTTGCATTTTCTACAGACAGAGTGTTTCAAAACTGCTCAATCAAAAGTATGGCTTAACTCTGTTAGCTGAATGCTCAGATCAGAAAGAATTTTCACAGAATGCTTCTGTGTAGTTTATATTTGAATATATTCCTTTTTCCACTACTACGCTCTTAGCGCTCCAAATGTCCAGTTGCATTTTCTACAGAAAGAGTGTTCAGATCTGCTCAATCAAAAGTATGGTTTAACTCTGTTAGCTGAATGCACAGATCAGAAAGAAATTTCACCGAATGATTCTGTGTAGTTTATATTTGAAGACATTCCTTTTTCCACTATTACCCTCTTAGCGCTCCGAATCTCCACTTGCATTTTCTACAAAAAGAGTGTTTCATAACTGCTCAATCAAAAATATGTTTTATCTCTGTTAACTGAATTTACAGATCAGAAATAAGTTTCACAGAATGCATCTGTGTAGTTTTTATTTGAAGATATTCTTTTTCCCAATGTAGGCCTCTTAGCGCTTAGCATGTCCAATTGCAGTTTCTACAGAAAGAGTGTTTCAGAACGGCTCAATCAAAAGTAAGGTTCAACTCTGTTAGTTGAATGCACAGAACAGAAAGAAGTTTCATACAATGCTTCTGTGTAGTTTATATTAGAACATATTCTCTTTTCCACTATTACCCACTTAGCGCTACGAATGTCCAGTTGCATTTTCTACAGACAGAGTGTTTCAAAACTGCTCAATCAAAAGTATGGTTTAACTCTGTTAGCTGTATGCTCAGATCAGAAAGAAGTTTCACAGAATGCTTCTGTGTAGTTTATATTTGAATATATTACTTTTTCCACTACTACGCTCTTAGCGCTCAAAATGTCCAGTTGCATTTTCAACAGAAAGAGTGTTCAGATCTGCTCAATCAAAAGTATGGTTTAACTCTGTTAGCTGAATGCACAGATCAGAAAGAAGTTTCACCGAATGATTCTGTGTAGTTTATATTTGAAGACATTCCTTTTTCCACTATTACCCTCTTAGCGCTCCGAATCTCCACTTGCATTTTCTACAAAAAGAGTGTTTCATAACTGCTCAATCAAAAATATGTTTTATCTCTGTTAACTGAATTTACAGATCAGAAATAAGTTTCACAGAATGCATCTGTGTAGTTTTTATTTGAAGATATTCTTTTTCCCAATGTAGGCCTCTTAGCGCTTAGCATGTCCAATTGCAGTTTCTACAGAAAGAGTGTTTCAGAACGGCTCAATCAAAAGTAAGGTTCAACTCTGTTAGTTGAATGCACAGAACAGAAAGAATTTTCACAGAATGCTACTGTGTAGTTTATATTTGAATATATTCCTTTTTCCACTATTACCCTCTTAGCGCTCTGAATGTCCACTTGCATTTTCTACAGAAAGAGTGTTCAGAACTGCGCAATCAAAAGTATGGTTTAACTCTGTTAGCTTAATGAACATATCAGAAATAAGTTTCACACAATGCTTCTGTGTAGTTTTTATTTGAAGATATTATTTTTCCCAATATAGGCCTCTTAGCGCTCAGAATGTCCAATTGCAGTTTCTACAGAAAGAGTGTTTCAGAAAGGCTCAATCAAAAGTAAGGTTCAACTCTGTTATTTGAATGCACAGAACAAAAAGAAGTTTCATACAATGCTTCTGTGTAGTTTATATTTGAAAATATTCTTTTTTCCACTATTACCCACTTAGCGCTACGAATGTCCAGTTGCATTTTCTACAGACAGAGTGTTTCAAAACTGCTCAATCATAAGTATGGTTTAACTCTGTTAGCTGAATGCTCAGATCAGAAAGAAGTTTCACAGAATGCTTCTGTGTAGTTTATATTTGAATATATTCCTTTTTCCACTACTAGTCTCTTAGCGCTCCAAATGTCCAGTTGCATTTTCTACAGAAAGAGTGTTCAGATCTGCTCAATCAAAAGTATGGTTTAACTCTGTTAGCTGAATGCACAGATCAGAAAGAAGTTTCACAGAATGATTCTGTGTAGTTTATATTTGGAGACATTCCTTTTTCCACTATTAACCTCTTAGCGCTCCGAATCTCCACTTGCATTTTCTACAGAAAGAGTGTTTCAGAATGGCTCAATCAAAACTAAGGTTCAAATCTTTTAGTTGAACAAACAGAAGAGAAAGAAGTTTCACACAATTCTTCTGTGTAGTTTTTATTTGTAGACATTCTTTTTCCCAATATAGGCCTCTTAGCGCTCAGAATGTCCAATTGCAGTTTCTACAGAAAGAGTGTTTCAGAACGGCTCAATCAAAAGTAAGGTTCAACTCTGTTAGTTGAATGCACAGAACAGAAAGAAGTTTCATACAATGCTTCTGTGTAGTTTATATTTGAACATATTCCCTTTTCCACTATTACCCACTTAGCGCTACGAATGTCCAGTTGCATTTTCTACAGACAGAGTGTTTCAAAACTGCTCAATCAAAAGTATGGCTTAACTCTGTTAGCTGAATGCTCAGATCAGAAAGAATTTTCACAGAATGCTTCTGTGTAGTTTATATTTGAATATATTCCTTTTTCCACTACTACGCTCTTAGCGCTCCAAATGTCCAGTTGCATTTTCTACAGAAAGAGTGTTCAGATCTGCTCAATCAAAAGTATGGTTTAACTCTGTTAGCTGAATGCACAGATCAGAAAGAAATTTCACCGAATGATTCTGTGTAGTTTATATTTGAAGACATTCCTTTTTCCACTATTACCCTCTTAGCGCTCCGAATCTCCACTTGCATTTTCTACAAAAAGAGTGTTTCATAACTGCTCAATCAAAAATATGTTTTATCTCTGTTAACTGAATTTACAGATCAGAAATAAGTTTCACAGAATGCATCTGTGTAGTTTTTATTTGAAGATATTCTTTTTCCCAATGTAGGCCTCTTAGCGCTTAGCATGTCCAATTGCAGTTTCTACAGAAAGAGTGTTTCAGAACGGCTCAATCAAAAGTAAGGTTCAACTCTGTTAGTTGAATGCACAGAACAGAAAGAAGTTTCATACAATGCTTCTGTGTAGTTTATATTAGAACATATTCTCTTTTCCACTATTACCCACTTAGCGCTACGAATGTCCAGTTGCATTTTCTACAGACAGAGTGTTTCAAAACTGCTCAATCAAAAGTATGGTTTAACTCTGTTAGCTGTATGCTCAGATCAGAAAGAAGTTTCACAGAATGCTTCTGTGTAGTTTATATTTGAATATATTACTTTTTCCACTACTACGCTCTTAGCGCTCAAAATGTCCAGTTGCATTTTCAACAGAAAGAGTGTTCAGATCTGCTCAATCAAAAGTATGGTTTAACTCTGTTAGCTGAATGCACAGATCAGAAAGAAGTTTCACCGAATGATTCTGTGTAGTTTATATTTGAAGACATTCCTTTTTCCACTATTACCCTCTTAGCGCTCCGAATCTCCACTTGCATTTTCTACAAAAAGAGTGTTTCATAACTGCTCAATCAAAAATATGTTTTATCTCTGTTAACTGAATTTACAGATCAGAAATAAGTTTCACAGAATGCATCTGTGTAGTTTTTATTTGAAGATATTCTTTTTCCCAATGTAGGCCTCTTAGCGCTTAGCATGTCCAATTGCAGTTTCTACAGAAAGAGTGTTTCAGAACGGCTCAATCAAAAGTAAGGTTCAACTCTGTTAGTTGAATGCACAGAACAGAAAGAATTTTCACAGAATGCTACTGTGTAGTTTATATTTGAATATATTCCTTTTTCCACTATTACCCTCTTAGCGCTCTGAATGTCCACTTGCATTTTCTACAGAAAGAGTGTTCAGAACTGCGCAATCAAAAGTATGGTTTAACTCTGTTAGCTTAATGAACATATCAGAAATAAGTTTCACACAATGCTTCTGTGTAGTTTTTATTTGAAGATATTATTTTTCCCAATATAGGCCTCTTAGCGCTCAGAATGTCCAATTGCAGTTTCTACAGAAAGAGTGTTTCAGAAAGGCTCAATCAAAAGTAAGGTTCAACTCTGTTATTTGAATGCACAGAACAAAAAGAAGTTTCATACAATGCTTCTGTGTAGTTTATATTTGAAAATATTCTTTTTTCCACTATTACCCACTTAGCGCTACGAATGTCCAGTTGCATTTTCTACAGACAGAGTGTTTCAAAACTGCTCAATCATAAGTATGGTTTAACTCTGTTAGCTGAATGCTCAGATCAGAAAGAAGTTTCACAGAATGCTTCTGTGTAGTTTATATTTGAATATATTCCTTTTTCCACTACTAGTCTCTTAGCGCTCCAAATGTCCAGTTGCATTTTCTACAGAAAGAGTGTTCAGATCTGCTCAATCAAAAGTATGGTTTAACTCTGTTAGCTGAATGCACAGATCAGAAAGAAGTTTCACAGAATGATTCTGTGTAGTTTATATTTGGAGACATTCCTTTTTCCACTATTAACCTCTTAGCGCTCCGAATCTCCACTTGCATTTTCTACAGAAAGAGTGTTTCAGAATGGCTCAATCAAAACTAAGGTTCAAATCTTTTAGTTGAACAAACAGAAGAGAAAGAAGTTTCACACAATTCTTCTGTGTAGTTTTTATTTGTAGACATTCTTTTTCCCAATATAGGCCTCTTAGCGCTCAGAATGTCCAATTGCAGTTTCTACAGAAAGAGTGTTTCAGAACGGCTCAATCAAAAGTAAGGTTCAACTCTGATAGTTGAATGCACAGAACAGAAAGAAGTTTCATACAATGCTTCTGTGTAGTTTATATTTGAACATATTCTTTTTTCCACTATTACCCACTTAGCGCTACGAATGTCCAGTTGCATTTTCTACAGACAGAGTGATTCAAAACTGCTCAATCAAAAGTATGGTTTAACTCTGTTAGCTGAATGCTCAGATCAGAAAGAAGTTTCACAGAATGCTTCTGTGTAGTTTATATTTGAATATATTCCTTTTTCCACTACTACGCTCTTAGCGCTCCAAATGTCCAGTTGCATTTTCTACAGAAAGAGTGTTCAGATCTGCTCAATCAAAAGTATGGTTTAACTCTGTTAGCTGAATGCACAGATCAGAAAGAAGTTTCACCGAATGATTCTGTGTAGTTTATATTTGAAGACATTCCTTTTTCCACTATTACCCTCTTAGCGCTCCGAATCTCCACTTGCATTTTCTACAAAAAGAGTGTTTCATAACTGCTCAATCAAAAATATGTTTTATCTCTGTTAACTGAATTTACAGATCAGAAATAAGTTTCACAGAATGCATCTGTGTAGTTTTTATTTGAAGATATTCTTTTTCCCAATGTAGGCCTCTTAGCGCTTAGCATGTCCAATTGCAGTTTCTACAGAAAGAGTGTTTCAGAACGGCTCAATCAAAAGTAAGGTTCAACTCTGTTAGTTGAATGCACAGAACAGAAAGAATTTTCACAGAATGCTACTGTGTAGTTTATATTTGAATATATTCCTTTTTCCACTATTACCCTCTTAGCGCTCTGAATGTCCACTTGCATTTTCTACAGAAAGAGTGTTCAGAACTGCGCAATCAAAAGTATGGTTTAACTCTGTTAGCTTAATGAACATATCAGAAATAAGTTTCACACAATGCTTCTGTGTAGTTTTTATTTGAAGATATTATTTTTCCCAATATAGGCCTCTTAGCGCTCAGAATGTCCAATTGCAGTTTCTACAGAAAGAGTGTTTCAGAAAGGCTCAATCAAAAGTAAGGTTCAACTCTGTTAGTTGAATGCACAGAACAAAAAGAAGTTTCATACAATGCTTCTGTGTAGTTTATATTTGAAAATATTCTTTTTTCCACTATTACCCACTTAGCGCTACGAATGTCCAGTTGCATTTTCTACAGACAGAGTGTTTCAAAACTGCTCAATCATAAGTATGGTTTAACTCTGTTAGCTGAATGCTCAGATCAGAAAGAAGTTTCACAGAATGCTTCTGTGTAGTTTATATTTGAATATATTCCTTTTTCCACTACTAGTCTCTTAGCGCTCCAAATGTCCAGTTGCATTTTCTACAGAAAGAGTGTTCAGATCTGCTCAATCAAAAGTATGGTTTAACTCTGTTAGCTGAATGCACAGATCAGAAAGAAGTTTCACAGAATGATTCTGTGTAGTTTATATTTGGAGACATTCCTTTTTCCACTATTAACCTCTTAGCGCTCCGAATCTCCACTTGCATTTTCTACAGAAAGAGTGTTTCAGAATGGCTCAATCAAAACTAAGGTTCAAATCTTTTAGTTGAACAAACAGAAGAGAAAGAAGTTTCACACAATTCTTCTGTGTAGTTTTTATTTGTAGACATTCTTTTTCCCAATATAGGCCTCTTAGCGCTCAGAATGTCCAATTGCAGTTTCTACAGAAAGAGTGTTTCAGAACGGCTCAATCAAAAGTAAGGTTCAACTCTGATAGTTGAATGCACAGAACAGAAAGAAGTTTCATACAATGCTTCTGTGTAGTTTATATTTGAACATATTCTTTTTTCCACTATTACCCACTTAGCGCTACGAATGTCCAGTTGCATTTTCTACAGACAGAGTGTTTCAAAACTGCTCAATCAAAAGTATGGTTTAACTCTGTTAGCTGAATGCTCAGATCAGAAAGAAGTTTCACAGAATGCTTCTGTGTAGTTTATATTTGAATATATTCCTTTTTCCACTACTACGCTCTTAGCGCTCCAAATGTCCAGTTGCATTTTCTACAGAAAGAGTGTTCAGATCTGCTCAATCAAAAGTATGGTTTAACTCTGTTAGCTGAATGCACAGATCAGAAAGAAGTTTCACCGAATGATTCTGTGTAGTTTATATTTGAAGACATTCCTTTTTCCACTATTACCCTCTTAGCGCTCCGAATCTCCACTTGCATTTTCTACAAAAAGAGTGTTTCATAACTGCTCAATCAAAAATATGTTTTATCTCTGTTAACTGAATTTACAGATCAGAAATAAGTTTCACAGAATGCATCTGTGTAGTTTTTATTTGAAGATATTCTTTTTCCCAATGTAGGCCTCTTAGCGCTTAGCATGTCCAATTGCAGTTTCTACAGAAAGAGTGTTTCAGAACGGCTCAATCAAAAGTAAGGTTCAACTCTGTTAGTTGAATGCACAGAACAGAAAGAATTTTCACAGAATGCTACTGTGTAGTTTATATTTGAATATATTCCTTTTTCCACTATTACCCTCTTAGCGCTCCGAATGTCCACTTGCATTTTCTACAGAAAGAGTGTTCAGAACTGCGCAATCAAAAGTATGGTTTAACTCTGTTAGCTTAATGAACATATCAGAAATAAGTTTCACACAATGCTTCTGTGTAGTTTTTATTTGAAGATATTATTTTTCCCAATATAGGCCTCTTAGCGCTCAGAATGTCCAATTGCAGTTTCTACAGAAAGAGTGTTTCAGAAAGGCTCAATCAAAAGTAAGGTTCAACTCTGTTAGTTGAATGCACAGAACAAAAAGAAGTTTCATACAATGCTTCTGTGTAGTTTATATTTGAAAATATTCTTTTTTCCACTATTACCCACTTAGCGCTACGAATGTCCAGTTGCATTTTCTACAGACAGAGTGTTTCAAAACTGCTCAATCAAAAGTATGGTTTAACTCTGTTAGCTGAATGCTCAGATCAGAAAGAAGTTTCACAGAATGCTTCTGTGTAGTTTATATTTGAATATATTCCTTTTTCCACTACTACTCTCTTAGCGCTCCAAATGTCCAGTTGCATTTTCTACAGAAAGAGTGTTCAGATCTGCTCAATCAAAAGTATGGTTTAACTCTGTTAGCTGTATGCACAGATCAGAAAGAAGTTTCACAGAATGATTCTGTGTAGTTTATATTTGGAGACATTCCTTTTTCCACTATTACCCTCTTAGCGCTCCGAATGTCCACTTGCATTTTCTACAGAAAGAGTGTTCAGAACTGCGCAATCAAAAGTATGGTTTAACTCTGTTAGCTTAATGAACATATCAGAAATAAGTTTCACACAATGCTTCTGTGTAGTTTTTATTTGAAGATATTATTTTTCCCAATATAGGCCTCTTAGCGCTCAGAATGTCCAATTGCAGTTTCTACAGAAAGAGTGTTTCAGAAAGGCTCAATCAAAAGTAAGGTTCAACTCTTTTAGTTGGATGCACAGAACAGAAAGAAGTTTCATACAATGCTTCTGTGTAGTTTATATTTGAACATATTCTTTTTTCCACTATTACCCACTTAGCGCTACGAATGTCCAGTTGCATTTTCTACAGACAGAGTGTTTCAAAACTGCTCAATCAAAAGTATGGTTTAACTCTGTTAGCTGAATGCTCAGATCAGAAAGAAGTTTCACAGAATGCTTCTGTGTAGTTTATATTTGAATATGTTCCTTTTTCCACTACTACGCTCTTAGCGCTCCAAATGTCCAGTTGCATTTTCTACAGAAAGAGTGTTCAGATCTGCTCAATCAAAAGTATGGTTTAACTCTGTTAGCTGAATGCACAGATCAGAAAGAAGTTTCACCGAATGATTCTGTGTAGTTTATATTTGAAGACATTCCTTTTTCCACTATTACCCTCTTAGCGCTCCGAATCTCCACTTGCATTTTCTACAAAAAGAGTGTTTCATAACTGCTCAATCAAAAATATGTTTTATCTCTGTTAACTGAATTTACATATCAGAAATAAGTTTCACAGAATGCATCTGTGTAGTTTTTATTTGAAGATATTCTTTTTCCCAATGTAGGCCTCTTAGCGCTTAGCATGTCCAATTGCAGTTTCTACAGAAAGAGTGTTTCAGAACGGCTCAATCAAAAGTAAGGTTCAACTCTGTTAGTTGAATGCACAGAACAGAAAGTATTTTCACAGAATGCTACTGTGTAGTTTATATTTGAATATATTCCTTTTTCCACTATTACCCTCTTAGCGCTCCGAATGTCCACTTGCATTTTCTACAGAAAGAGTGTTCAGAACTGCACACTCAAAAGTATGGTTTAACTCTGTTAGCTTAATGAACATATCAGAAATAAGTTTCACACAATGCTTCTGTGTAGTTTTTATTTGAAGATATTATTTTTCCCAATATAGGCCTCTTAGGGCTCAGAATGTCCAATTGCAGTTTCTACAGAAAGAGTGTTTCAGAAAGGCACAATCAAAAGTAAGGTTCAACTCTGTTAGTTGAATGCACAGAACAGAAAGAAGTTTCATACAATGCTTCTGTGTAGTTTATATTTGAACATATTCATTTTTCCACTATTACCCACTTAGCGCTACGAATGTCCAGTTGCATTTTCTACAGACAGAGTGTTTCAAAACTGCTCAATCAAAAGTATGGTTTAAATCTGTTAGCTGAATGCTCAGATCAGAAAGAAGTTTCACAGAATGCTTCTGTGTAGTTTATATTTGAATATATTCCTTTTTCCACTACTACTCTCTTAGCGCTCCAAATGTCTAGTTGCATTTTCTACAGAAAGAGTGTTCAGATCTGCTCAATCAAAAGTATGGTTTAACTCTGTTAGCTGAATGCACAGATCAGAAAGAAGTTTCACAGAATGATTCTGTGTAGTTTATATTTGGAGACATTCCTTTTTCCACTATTACCCTCTTAGCGCTCCGAATCTCCACTTGCATTTTCTACAGAAAGAGTGTTTCAGAACGGCTCAATCAAAACTAAGGTTCAACTCTTTTAGTTGAACAAACAGAACAGAAAGAAGTTTCACACAATTCTTCTGTGTAGTTTTTATTTGTAGACATTCTTTTTCCCAATACAGGCCTCTTAGCGCTCAGAATGTCCAATGGCAGTTTCTACAGAAAGAGTGTTTCAGAACGGCTCAATCAAAAGTCAGGTTCAACTCTGTTAGTTGAATGCACAGAACAAAAAGAAGTTTCATACAATGCTTCTGTGTAGTTTATATTTGAAAATATTCTTTTTTCCACTATTACCCACTTAGCGCTACGAATGTCCAGTTGCATTTTCTACAGACAGAGTGTTTCAAAACTGCTCAATCATAAGTATGGTTTAACTCTGTTAGCTGAATGCTCAGATCAGAAAGAAGTTTCACAGAATGCTTCTGTGTAGTTTATATTTGAATATATTCCTTTTTCCACTACTAGTCTCTTAGCGCTCCAAATGTCCAGTTGCATTTTCTACAGAAAGAGTGTTCAGATCTGCTCAATCAAAAGTATGGTTTAACTCTGTTAGCTGAATGCACAGATCAGAAAGAAGTTTCACAGAATGATTCTGTGTAGTTTATATTTGGAGACATTCCTTTTTCCACTATTAATCTCTTAGCGCTCCGAATCTCCACTTGCATTTTCTACAGAAAGAGTGTTTCAGAATGGCTCAATCAAAACTAAGGTTCAAATCTTTTAGTTGAACAAACAGAAGAGAAAGAAGTTTCACACAATTCTTCTGTGTAGTTTTTATTTGTAGACATTCTTTTTCCCAATATAGGCCTCTTAGCGCTCAGAATGTCCAATTGCAGTTTCTACAGAAAGAGTGTTTCAGAACGGCTCAATCAAAAGTAAGGTTCAACTCTGATAGTTGAATGCACAGAACAGAAAGAAGTTTCATACAATGCTTCTGTGTAGTTTATATTTGAACATATTCTTTTTTCCACTATTACCCACTTAGCGCTACGAATGTCCAGTTGCATTTTCTACAGACAGAGTGTTTCAAAACTGCTCAATCAAAAGTATGGTTTAACTCTGTTAGCTGAATGCTCAGATCAGAAAGAAGTTTCACAGAATGCTTCTGTGTAGTTTATATTTGAATATATTGCTTTTTCCACTACTACGCTCTTAGCGCTCCAAATGTCCAGTTGCATTTTCTACAGAAAGAGTGTTCAGATCTGCTCAATCAAAAGTATGGTTTAACTCTGTTAGCTTAATGAACATATCAGAAATAAGTTTCACACAATGCTTCTGTGTAGTTTTTATTTGAAGATATTATTTTTCCCAATATAGGCCTCTTAGCGCTCAGAATGTCCAATTGCAGTTTCTACAGAAAGAGTGTTTCAGAAAGGCTCAATCAAAAGTAAGGTTCAACTCTGTTAGTTGAATGCACAGAACAAAAAGAAGTTTCATACAATGCTTCTGTGTAGTTTATATTTGAAAATATTCTTTTTTCCACTATTACCCACTTAGCGCTACGAATGTCCAGTTGCATTTTCTACAGACAGAGTGTTTCAAAACTGCTCAATCAAAAGTATGGTTTAACTCTGTTAGCTGAATGCTCAGATCAGAAAGAAGTTTCACAGAATGCTTCTGTGTAGTTTATATTTGAATATATTCCTTTTTCCACTACTACTCTCTTAGCGCTCCAAATGTCCAGTTGCATTTTCTACAGAAAGAGTGTTCAGATCTGCTCAATCAAAAGTATGGTTTAACTCTGTTAGCTGTATGCACAGATCAGAAAGAAGTTTCACAGAATGATTCTGTGTAGTTTATATTTGGAGACATTCCTTTTTCCACTATTACCCTCTTAGCGCTCCGAATATCCACTTGCATTTTCTACAGAAAGAGTGTTTCAGAATGGCTCAATCAAAACTAAGGTTCAACTCTTTTAGTTGAACAAACAGAACAGAAAGAAGTTTCACACAATTCTTCTGTATAGTTTTTATTTGTAGACATTCTTTTTCCCAATATAGGCCTCTTAGCGCTCAGAATGTCCAATTGCAGTTTCTACAGAAAGAGTGTTTCAGAACGGCTCAATCAAAAGTAAGGTTCAACTCTGTTAGCTGAATGCACAGAACAGAAAGAAGTTTCATACAATGCTTCTGTGTAGTTTATATTTGAACATATTCTTTTTTCCACTATTACCCACTTAGCGCTACGAATGTCCAGTTGCATTTTCTACAGACAGAGTGTTTCAAAACTGCTCAATCAAAAGTATGGTTTAACTCTGTTAGCTGAATGCTCAGATCAGAAAGAAGTTTCACAGAATGCTTCTGTGTAGTTTATATTTGAATATATTCCTTTTTCCACTACTACGCTCTTAGAGCTCCAAATGTCCAGTTGCATTTTCTACAGAAAGAGTGTTCAGATCTGCTCAATCAAAAGTATGGTTTAACTCTGTTAGCTGAATGCACAGATCAGAAAGAAGTTTCACCGAATGATTCTGTGTAGTTTATATTTGAAGACATTCCTTTTTCCACTATTATCCTCTTAGCGCTCCGAATCTCCACTTGCATTTTCTACAAAAAGAGTGTTTCATAACTGCTCAATCAAAAATATGTTTTATCTCGGTTAACTGAATTTACATATCAGAAATAAGTTTCACAGAATGCATCTGTGTAGTTTTTATTTGAAGATATTCTTTTTCCCAATGTAGGCCTCTTAGCGCTTAGCATGTCCAATTGCAGTTTCTACAGAAAGAGTGTTTCAGAACGGCTCAATCAAAAGTAAGGTTCAACTCTGTTAGTTGAATGCACAGAACAGAAAGTATTTTCACAGAATGCTACTGTGTAGTTTATATTTGAATATATTCCTTTTTCCACTATTACCCTCTTAGCGCTCCGAATGTCCACTTGCATTTTCTACAGAAAGAGTGTTCAGAACTGCACAATCAAAAGTATGGTTTAACTCTGTTAGCTTAATGAACATATCAGAAATAAGTTTCACACAATGCTTCTGTGTAGTTTTTATTTGAAGATATTATTTTTCCCAATATAGGCCTCTTAGGGCTCAGAATGTCCAATTGCAGTTTCTACAGAAAGAGTGTTTCAGAAAGGCTCAATCAAAAGTAAGGTTCAACTCTGTTAGTTGAATGCACAGAACAGAAAGAAGTTTCATACAATGCTTCTGTGTAGTTTATATTTGAACATATTCTTTTTTCCACTATTACCCACTTAGCGCTACGAATGTCCAGTTGCATTTTCTACAGAAAGAGTGTTCAGATCTGCTCAATCAAAAGTATGGTTTAACTCTGTTAGCTGAATGCACAGATCAGAAAGAAGTTTCACAGAATGATTCTATGTAGTTTATATTTGTAGACATTCCTTTTTCCACTATTAACCTCTTAGCGCTCCGAATCTCCACTTGCATTTTCTACAGAAAGAGTGTTTCAGAACGGCTCAATCAAAACTAAGGTTCAAATCTTTTAGTTGAACAAACAGAAGAGAAAGAAGTTTCACACAATTCTTCTGTGTAGTTTTTATTTGTAGACATTCTTTTTCCCAATATAGGCCTCTTAGAGCTCAGCATGTCCAATTGCAGTTTCTACAGAAAGAGTGTTTCAGAACGGCTCAATCAAAAGTAAGGTTCAACTCTGATAGTTGAATGCACAGAACAGAATGAAGTTTCATACAATGCTTCTGTGTAGTTTATATTTGAACAAATTCTTTTTCCCACTATTACCCACTTAGCGCTACGAATGTCCAGTTGCATTTTCTACAGACAGAGTGTTTCAAAACTGCTCAATCAAAAGTATTGTTTAACTCTGTTAGCTGAATGCTCAGATCAGAAAGAAGTTTCACAGAATGCTTCTGTGTAGTTTATATTTGAATATATTCCTTTTTCCACTACTACTCTCTTAGCGCTCCAAATGTCCAGTTGCATTTTCTACAGAAAGAGTGTTCAGATCTGCTCAATGAAAAGTATGGTTTAACTCTGTTAGCTGAATGCACAGATCAGAAATAAGTTTCACAGAATAATTCTGTGTAGTTTATATTTGGAGACATTCCTTTTTCCACTATTAACCTCTTAGCGCTCCGAATCTCCACTTGCATTTTCTACAGAAAGAGTGTTTCAGAACGGCTCAATCAAAACTAAGGTTCAAATCTTTTAGTTGAACAAACAGAAGAGAAAAAGTTTCACACAATTCTTCTGTGTAGTTTTTATTTGTAGACATTCTTTTTCCCAATATAGGCCTCTTAGCGCTCAGAATGTCCAATTGCAGTTTCTACAGAAAGAGTGTTTCAGAACGGCTCAATCAAAAGTAAGGTTCAACTCTGATAGTTGAATGCACAGAACAGAAAGAAGTTTCATACAATGCTTCTGTGTAGTTTATATTTGAACGTATTCTTTTTTCCACTATTACCCACTTAGCGCTACGAATGTCCAGTTGCATTTTCTACAGACAGAGTGTTTCAAAACTGCTCAATCAAAAGTATGGTTTAACTCTGTTAGCTGAATGCTCAGATCAGAAAGAAGTTTCACAGAATGCTTCTGTGTAGTTTATATTTGAATATATTCCTTTTTCCACTACTACGCTCTTAGCGCTCCAAATGTCCAGTTGCATTTTCTACAGAAAGAGTGTTCAGATCTGCTCAATCAAAAGTATGGTTTAACTCGGTTAGCTGAATGCACAGATCAGAAAGAAGTTTCACCGAATGATTCTGTGTAGTTTATATTTGAAGACATTCCTTTTTCCACTATTACCATCTTAGCGCTCCGAATCTCCACTTGCATTTTCTTCAAAAAGAGTGTTTCATAACTGCTCAATCAAAAATATGTTTTATCTCTGTTAACTGAATTTACAGATCAGAAATAAGTTTCACAGAATGCATCTGTGTAGTTTTTATTTGAAGATATTCTTTTTCTCAATGTAGGCCTCTTAGCGCTTAGCATGTCCAATTGCAGTTTCTACAGAAAGAGTGTTTCAGAACGGCTCAATCAAAAGTAAGGTTCAACTCTGTTATTTGAATGCACAGAACAGAAAGAATTTTCACAGAATGCTACTGTGTAGTTTATATTTGAATATATTCCTTTTTCCACTATTACCCTCTTAGCGCTCCGAATGTCCACTTGCATTTTCTACAGAAAGAGTGTTCAGAACTGCGCAATCAAAAGTATGGTTTAACTCTGTTAGCTTAATGAACATATCAGAAATAAGTTTCACACAATGCTTCTGTGTAGTTTTTATTTGAAGATATTATTTTTCCCAATAGAGGCCTCTTAGCGCTCAGAATGTCCAATTGCAGTTTCTACAGAAAGAGTGTTTCAGAAAGGCTCAATCAAAAGTAAGGTTCAACTCTGTTAGTTTAATGCACAGAACAGAAAGAAGTTTCATACAATGCTTCTGTGTAGTTTATATTTGAACATATTCTTTTTACCACTATTACCCACTTAGCGCTACGAATGTCCAGTTGCATTTTCTACAGACAGAGTGTTTCAAAACTGCTCAATCAAAAGTATGGTTTAACTCTGTTAGCTGAATGCTCAGATCAGAAAGAAATTTCACAGAATGCTTCTGTGTAGTTTATATTTGAATATATTCCTTTTTCCACTACTACTCTCTTAGCGCTCCAAATGTCCAGTTGCATTTTCAACAGAAAGAGTGTTCAGATCTGCTCAATCAAAAGTATGGTTTAACTCTGTTAGCTGAATGCACAGATCAGAAAGAAGTTTCACCGAATGATTCTGTGTAGTTTATATTTGAAGACATTCCTTTTTCCACTATTACCCTCTTAGCGCTCCGAATCTCCACTTGCATTTTCTACAAAAAGAGTGTTTCATAACTGCTCAATCAAAAATATGTTTTATCTCTGTTAACTGAATTTACAGATCAGAAATAAGTTTCACAGAATGCATCTGTGTAGTTTTTATTTGAAGATATTCTTTTTCCCAATGTAGGCCTCTTAGCGCTTAGCATGTCCAATTGCAGTTTCTACAGAAAGAGTGTTTCAGAATGGCTCAATCAAAAGTAAGGTTCAACTCTGTTAGTTGAATGCACAGAACAGAAAGAATTTTCACAGAATGCTACTGTGTAGTTTACATTTGAATATATTCCTTTTTCCACTATTACCCTCTTAGCGCTCCGAATGTCCACTTGCATTTTCTACAGAAAGAGTGTTCAGAACTGCGCAATCAAATGTATGGTTTAACTCTGTTAGCTTAATGAACATATCAGAAATAAGTTTCACACAATGCTTCTGTGTAGTTTTTATTTGAAGATAATATTTTTCCCAATATAGGCCTCTTAGCGCTCAGAATGTCCAATTGCAGTTTCTACAGAAAGAGTGTTTCAGAACGGCTCAATCAAAAGTAAGGTTCAACTCTGTTAGTTGAATGCACAGAACAGAAAGAAGTTTCATACAATGCTTCTGTGTAGTTTATATTTGAACATATTCTTTTTCCCACTATTACCCAAATGGCGCTACGAATGTCCAGTTGCATTTTCTACAGACAGAGTGTTTCAAAACTGCTCAATCAAAAGTATGGTTTAACTCTGTTAGCTGAATGCTCAGATCAGAAAGAAGTTTCACAGAATGCTTCTGTGTAGTTTATATTTGACTATATTCCTTTTTCCTCTACTACTCTCTTAGCGCTCCAAATGTCCATTTGCATTTTCTACAGAACGAGTGTTCAGATCTGCTCAATCAAAAGTATGGTTTAACTCTGTTAGCTGAATGCACAGTTCAGAAAGAAGTTTCACAGAATGATTCTGTGTAGTTTATATTTGGAGACATTCCTTTTTCCACTATTACCATCTTAGCGCTCCGAATGTCCACTTGCATTTTCTACAGAAAGAGTGTTCAGATCTGCTGAATCAAAAGTATGGTTTAACTCTGTTAGCTGAATGCACAGATCAGAAAGAAGTTTCACAGAATGATTCTGTGTAGTTTATATTTGGAGACATTCCTTTTTCCACTATTACCCTCTTAGCGCTCCGAATCTCCACTTGCATTTTCTACAGAAAGAGTGTTTCAGAACGGCTCAATCAAAACTAAGGTTCAACTCTTTTAGTTGAACAAACAGAACAGAAAGAAGTTTCACAGAATGCATCTGTGTAGTTTTTATTTGAAGATATTCTTTTTCCCAATGTAGGCCTCTTAGCGCTTAGCATGTCCAATTGCAGTTTCTACAGAAAGAGTGTTTCAGAACGGCTCAATCAAAAGTAAGGTTCAACTCTGTTAGTTGAATGCACAGAACAGAAAGAATTTTCACAGAATGCTACTGTGTAGTTTATATTTGAATATATTCCTTTTTCCACTATTACCCTCTTAGCGCTCCGAATGTCCACTTGCATTTTCTACAGAAAAAGTGTTCAGAACTGCGCAATCAAAAGTATGGTTTAAATCTGTTAGCTTAATGAACATATCAGAAATAAGTTTCACACAATGCTTCTGTGTAGTTTTTATTTGAAGATATTATTTTTCCCAATAGAGGCCTCTTAGCGCTCAGAATGTCCAATTGCAGTTTCTACAGAAAGAGTGTTTCAGAAAGGCTCAATCAAAAGTAAGGTTCAACTCTGTTAGTTGAATGCACAGAACAGAAAGATGTTTCATACAATGCTTCTGTGTAGTTTATATTTGAACATATTCTTTTTTCCACTATTACCCACTTAGCGCTACGAATGTCCAGTTGCATTTTCTACAGACAGAGTGTTTCAAAACTGATCAATCAAAAGTATGGTTTAACTCTGTTAGCTGAATGCTCAGATCAGAAGGATGTTTCACAGAATGCTTCTGTGTAGTTTATATTTGAATATATTCCTTTTTCCACTACTACTCTCTTAGCGCTCCAAATGTCCAGTTGCATTTTCTACAGAAAGAGTGTTCAGATCTGCTGAATCAAAAGTATGGTTTAACTCTGTTAGCTGAATGCACAGATCAGAAAGAAGTTTCACAGAATCATTCTGTGTAGTTTATATTTGGAGACATTCCTTTTTCCACTATTACCCTCTTAGCGCTCCGAATCTCCACTTGCATTTTCTACAAAAAGAGTGTTTCAGAACGGCTCAATCAAAACTTAGGTTCAAGTCTTTTAGTTGAACAAACAGAACAGAAAGAAGTTTCACACAATTCTTCTGTGTAGTTTTTATTTGTAGACATTCTTTTTCCCAATATAGGCCTCTTAGCACTCAGAATGTCCAATTGCAGTTTCTACAGAAAGAGTGTTTCAGAACGGCTCAATCAAAAGTAAGGTTCAACTCTGTTAGTTGAATGCACAGAACAGAAAGAAGTTTCATACAATGCTTCTGTGTAGTTTATATTGGAACATATTCTTTTTTCCACTATTACCCACTTAGCGCTACGAATGTCCAGTTGCATTTTCTACAGACAGAGTGTTTCAAAACTGCTCAATCAAAAGTATGGTTTAACTCTGTTAGCTGAATGCTCAGATCAGAAAGAAGTTTCACAGAATGCTTCTGTGTAGTTTATATTTGAATATATTCCTTTTTCCACTACTACGCTCTTAGCGCTCCAAATGTCCAGTTGCATTTTCTACAGAAAGAGTGTTCAGATCTGCTCAATCAAAAGTATGTTTTAACTCTGTTAGCTGAATGCACAGATCAGAAAGAAGTTTCACCGAATGATACTGTGTAGTTTATATTTGAAGACATTCCTTTTTCCACTATTACCCTCTTAGCGCTCCGAATCTCCACTTGCATTTTCTACAAAAAGAGTGTTTCATAACTGCCCAATCAAAAATATGTTTTATCTCTGTTAACTGAATTTACAGATCAGAAATAAGTTTCACAGAATGCATCTGTGTAGTTTTTATTTGAAGATATTCTTTTTCCCAATGTAGGCCTCTTAGCGCTTAGCATGTACAATTGCAGTTTCTACAGAAAGAGTGTTTCAGAACGGCTCAATCAAAAGTAAGGTTCAACTCTGTTAGCTGAATGCACAGAACAGAAAGGGTTTTCACAGAATGCTACTGTGTAGTTTATATTTGAATATATTCCTTTTTCCACTATTACCCTCTTAGCGCTCCGAATGTCCACCTGCATTTTCTACAGAAAGAGTGTTCAGAACTGCGCAATAAAAAGTATGGTTTAACTCTGTTAGCTTAATGAACATATCAGAAATAAGTTTCACACAATGCTTCTGTGTAGTTTTTATTTGAAGATATTATTTTTCCCAATAGAGACCTCTTAGCGCTCAGAATGTCCAATTGCAGTTTCTACAGAAAGAGTGTTTCAGAAAGGCTCAATCAAAAGTAAGGTTCAACTCTGTTAGTTGAATGCACAGAACAGAAAGAAGTTTCATACAATGCTTCTGTGTAGTTTATATTTGAACATATTCTTTTTTCCACTATTACCCACTTAGCGCTACGAATGTCCAGTTGCATTTTCTACAGACAGAGTGTTTCAAAACTGCTCAATCAAAAGTATGGTTTAACTCTGTTAGCTGAATGCTCAGATCAGAAAGAAGTTTCACAGAATGCTTCTGTGTAGTTTATATTTGAATATATTCCTTTTTCCACTACTACTCTCTTAGCGCTCCAAATGTCCAGTTGCATTTTCTACAGAAAGAGTGTTCAGATCTGCTCAATCAAAAGTATGGTTTAACTCTGTTAGCTGAATGCACAGATCAGAAAGAAGTTTCACAGAATGATTCTGTGTAGTTTATATTTGGAGACATTCCTTTTTCCACTATTACCCTCTTAGCGCTCCGAATCTCCACTTGCATTTTCTACATAAAGAGTGTTTCAGAACGGCTCAGTCAAAACTAAGGTTCAACTCTTTTAGTTGAACAAACAGAACAGAAAGAAGTTTCACACAATTCTTCTGTGTAGTTTTTATTTGTAGATATTCTTTTTCCCAAAATAGGCCTCTTAGCGCTCAGAATGTCCAATTGCAGTTTCTACAGAAAGAGTGTTTCAGAACGGCTCAATCAAAAGTAAGGTTCAACTCTGTTAGTTGAATGCACAGAACAGAATGAAGTTTCATACAATGCTTCTGTGTAGTTTATATTTGAACATATTCTTTTTTCCACTATTACCCACTTAGCGCTACGAATGTCCAGTTGCATTTTCTACAGACAGAGTGTTTCAAATCTGCTCAATCAAAAGTATGGTTTAACTCTGTTAGCTGAATGCTCAGATCAGAAAGAAGTTTCACAGAATGCTTCTGTGTAGTTTATATTTGAATATATTCCTTTTTCCACTACTACGCTCTTAGCGCTCCAAATGTCCAGTTGCATTTTCTACAGAAAGAGTGTTCAGATCGGCTCAATCAAAAGTATGGTTTAACTCTGTTAGCTGAATGCACAGATCAGAAAGAAGTTTCACCGAATGATTCTGTGTAGTTTATATTTGAAGACATTCCTTTTTCCACTATTACCCTCTTAGCGCTCCGAATCTCCACTTGCATTTTCTACAAAAAGAGTGTTTCATAACTGCTCAATCAAAAATATGTTTTATCTCTGTTAACTGAATTTACAGATCAGAAATAAGTTTCACAGAATGCATCTGTGTAGTTTTTATTTGAAGATATTCTTTTTCCCAATGTAGGCCTCTTAGCGCTTAGCATGTCCAATTGCAGTTTCTACAGAAAGAGTGTTTCAGAACGGCTCAATCAAAAGTAAGGTTCAACTCTGTTAGTTGAATGCACAGAACAGAAAGAAGTTTCACAGAATGCTATTGTGTAGTTTATATTTGGAGACATTCCTTTTTCCACTATTAATCTCTTAGCGACCGAATCTCCACTTGCATTTTCTACAGAAAGAGTGTTTCAGAATGGCTCAATCAAAACTAAGGTTCAAATCTTTTAGTTGAACAAACAGAAGAGAAAGAAGTTTCACACAATTCTTCTGTGTAGTTTTTATTTGTAGACATTCTTTTTCCCAATATAGGCCTCTTAGCGCTCAGAATGTCCAATTGCATTTTCTACAGAAAGAGTGTTTCAGAACGGCTCAATCAAAAGTAAGGTTCAACTCTGATAGTTGAATGCACAGAACAGAAAGAAGTTTCATACAATGCTTCTGTGTAGTTTATATTTGAACATATTCTTTTTTCCACTATTACCCACTTAGCGCTACGAATGTCCAGTTGCATTTTCTACAGACAGAGTGTTTCAAAACTGCTCAATCAAAAGTATGGTTTAACTCTGTTAGCTGAATGCTCAGATCAGAAAGAAGTTTCACAGAATGCTTCTGTGTAGTTTATATTTGAATATATTGCTTTTTCCACTACTACGCTCTTAGCGCTCCAAATGTCCAGTTGCATTTTCTACAGAAAGAGTGTTCAGATCTGCTCAATCAAAAGTATGGTTTAACTCTGTTAGCTTAATGAACATATCAGAAATAAGTTTCACACAATGCTTCTGTGTAGTTTTTATTTGAAGATATTATTTTTCCCAATATAGGCCTCTTAGCGCTCAGAATGTCCAATTGCAGTTTCTACAGAAAGAGTGTTTCAGAAAGGCTCAATCAAAAGTAAGGTTCAACTCTGTTAGTTGAATGCACAGAACAAAAAGAAGTTTCATACAATGCTTCTGTGTAGTTTATATTTGAAAATATTCTTTTTTCCACTATTACCCACTTAGCGCTACGAATGTCCAGTTGCATTTTCTACAGACAGAGTGTTTCAAAACTGCTCAATCAAAAGTATGGTTTAACTCTGTTAGCTGAATGCTCAGATCAGAAAGAAGTTTCACAGAATGCTTCTGTGTAGTTTATATTTGAATATATTCCTTTTTCCACTACTACTCTCTTAGCGCTCCAAATGTCCAGTTGCATTTTCTACAGAAAGAGTGTTCAGATCTGCTCAATCAAAAGTATGGTTTAACTCTGTTAGCTGTATGCACAGATCAGAAAGAAGTTTCACAGAATGATTCTGTGTAGTTTATATTTGGAGACATTCCTTTTTCCACTATTACCCTCTTAGCGCTCCGAATATCCACTTGCATTTTCTACAGAAAGAGTGTTTCAGAATGGCTCAATCAAAACTAAGGTTCAACTCTTTTAGTTGAACAAACAGAACAGAAAGAAGTTTCACACAATTCTTCTGTATAGTTTTTATTTGTAGACATTCTTTTTCCCAATATAGGCCTCTTAGCGCTCAGAATGTCCAATTGCAGTTTCTACAGAAAGAGTGTTTCAGAACGGCTCAATCAAAAGTAAGGTTCAACTCTGTTAGCTGAATGCACAGAACATAAAGAAGTTTCATACAATGCTTCTGTGTAGTTTATATTTGAACATATTCTTTTTTCCACTATTACCCACTTAGCGCTACGAATGTCCAGTTGCATTTTCTACAGACAGAGTGTTTCAAAACTGCTCAATCAAAAGTATGGTTTAACTCTGTTAGCTGAATGCTCAGATCAGAAAGAAGTTTCACAGAATGCTTCTGTGTAGTTTATATTTGAATATATTCCTTTTTCCACTACTACGCTCTTAGAGCTCCAAATGTCCAGTTGCATTTTCTACAGAAAGAGTGTTCAGATCTGCTCAATCAAAAGTATGGTTTAACTCTGTTAGCTGAATGCACAGATCAGAAAGAAGTTTCACCGAATGATTCTGTGTAGTTTATATTTGAAGACATTCCTTTTTCCACTATTATCCTCTTAGCGCTCCGAATCTCCACTTGCATTTTCTACAAAAAGAGTGTTTCATAACTGCTCAATCAAAAATATGTTTTATCTCGGTTAACTGAATTTACATATCAGAAATAAGTTTCACAGAATGCATCTGTGTAGTTTTTATTTGAAGATATTCTTTTTCCCAATGTAGGCCTCTTAGCGCTTAGCATGTCCAATTGCAGTTTCTACAGAAAGAGTGTTTCAGAACGGCTCAATCAAAAGTAAGGTTCAACTCTGTTAGTTGAATGCACAGAACAGAAAGTATTTTCACAGAATGCTACTGTGTAGTTTATATTTGAATATATTCCTTTTTCCACTATTACCCTCTTAGCGCTCCGAATGTCCACTTGCATTTTCTACAGAAAGAGTGTTCAGAACTGCACAATCAAAAGTATGGTTTAACTCTGTTAGCTTAATGAACATATCAGAAATAAGTTTCACACAATGCTTCTGTGTAGTTTTTATTTGAAGATATTATTTTTCCCAATATAGGCCTCTTAGGGCTCAGAATGTCCAATTGCAGTTTCTACAGAAAGAGTGTTTCAGAAAGGCTCAATCAAAAGTAAGGTTCAACTCTGTTAGTTGAATGCACAGAACAGAAAGAAGTTTCATACAATGCTTCTGTGTAGTTTATATTTGAACATATTCTTTTTTCCACTATTACCCACTTAGCGCTACGAATGTCCAGTTGCATTTTCTACAGAAAGAGTGTTCAGATCTGCTCAATCAAAAGTATGGTTTAACTCTGTTAGCTGAATGCACAGATCAGAAAGAAGTTTCACAGAATGATTCTATGTAGTTTATATTTGTAGACATTCCTTTTTCCACTATTAACCTCTTAGCGCTCCGAATCTCCACTTGCATTTTCTACAGAAAGAGTGTTTCAGAACGGCTCAATCAAAACTAAGGTTCAAATCTTTTAGTTGAACAAACAGAAGAGAAAGAAGTTTCACACAATTCTTCTGTGTAGTTTTTATTTGTAGACATTCTTTTTCCCAATATAGGCCTCTTAGAGCTCAGCATGTCCAATTGCAGTTTCTACAGAAAGAGTGTTTCAGAACGGCTCAATCAAAAGTAAGGTTCAACTCTGATAGTTGAATGCACAGAACAGAATGAAGTTTCATACAATGCTTCTGTGTAGTTTATATTTGAACATATTCTTTTTCCCACTATTACCCACTTAGCGCTACGAATGTCCAGTTGCATTTTCTACAGACAGAGTGTTTCAAAACTGCTCAATCAAAAGTATTGTTTAACTCTGTTAGCTGAATGCTCAGATCAGAAAGAAGTTTCACAGAATGCTTCTGTGTAGTTTATATTTGAATATATTCCTTTTTCCACTACTACTCTCTTAGCGCTCCAAATGTCCAGTTGCATTTTCTACAGAAAGAGTGTTCAGATCTGCTCAATGAAAAGTATGGTTTAACTCTGTTAGCTGAATGCACAGATCAGAAATAAGTTTCACAGAATAATTCTGTGTAGTTTATATTTGGAGACATTCCTTTTTCCACTATTAACCTCTTAGCGCTCCGAATCTCCACTTGCATTTTCTACAGAAAGAGTGTTTCAGAACGGCTCAATCAAAACTAAGGTTCAAATCTTTTAGTTGAACAAACAGAAGAGAAAAAGTTTCACACAATTCTTCTGTGTAGTTTTTATTTGTAGACATTCTTTTTCCCAATATAGGCCTCTTAGCGCTCAGAATGTCCAATTGCAGTTTCTACAGAAAGAGTGTTTCAGAACGGCTCAATCAAAAGTAAGGTTCAACTCTGATAGTTGAATGCACAGAACAGAAAGAAGTTTCATACAATGCTTCTGTGTAGTTTATATTTGAACGTATTCTTTTTTCCACTATTACCCACTTAGCGCTACGAATGTCCAGTTGCATTTTCTACAGACAGAGTGTTTCAAAACTGCTCAATCAAAAGTATGGTTTAACTCTGTTAGCTGAATGCTCAGATCAGAAAGAAGTTTCACAGAATGCTTCTGTGTAGTTTATATTTGAATATATTCCTTTTTCCACTACTACGCTCTTAGCGCTCCAAATGTCCAGTTGCATTTTCTACAGAAAGAGTGTTCAGATCTGCTCAATCAAAAGTATGGTTTAACTCGGTTAGCTGAATGCACAGATCAGAAAGAAGTTTCACCGAATGATTCTGTGTAGTTTATATTTGAAGACATTCCTTTTTCCACTATTACCATCTTAGCGCTCCGAATCTCCACTTGCATTTTCTTCAAAAAGAGTGTTTCATAACTGCTCAATGAAAAATATGTTTTATCTCTGTTAACTGAATTTACAGATCAGAAATAAGTTTCACAGAATGCATCTGTGTAGTTTTTATTTGAAGATATTCTTTTTCCCAATGTAGGCCTCTTAGCGCTTAGCATGTCCAATTGCAGTTTCTACAGAAAGAGTGTTTCAGAACGGCTCAATCAAAAGTAAGGTTCAACTCTGTTATTTGAATGCACAGAACAGAAAGAATTTTCACAGAATGCTACTGTGTAGTTTATATTTGAATATATTCCTTTTTCCACTATTACCCTCTTAGCGCTCCGAATGTCCACTTGCATTTTCTACAGAAAGAGTGTTCAGAACTGCGCAATCAAAAGTATGGTTTAACTCTGTTAGCTTAATGAACATATCAGAAATAAGTTTCACACAATGCTTCTGTGTAGTTTTTATTTGAAGATATTATTTTTCCCAATAGAGGCCTCTTAGCGCTCAGAATGTCCAATTGCAGTTTCTACAGAAAGAGTGTTTCAGAAAGGCTCAATCAAAAGTAAGGTTCAACTCTGTTAGTTTAATGCACAGAACAGAAAGAAGTTTCATACAATGCTTCTGTGTAGTTTATATTTGAACATATTCTTTTTTCCACTATTACCCACTTAGCGCTACGAATGTCCAGTTGCATTTTCTACAGACAGAGTGTTTCAAAACTGCTCAATCAAAAGTATGGTTTAACTCTGTTAGCTGAATGCTCAGATCAGAAAGAAATTTCACAGAATGCTTCTGTGTAGTTTATATTTGAATATATTCCTTTTTCCACTACTACTCTCTTAGCGCTCCAAATGTCCAGTTGCATTTTCAACAGAAAGAGTGTTCAGATCTGCTCAATCAAAAGTATGGTTTAACTCTGTTAGCTGAATGCACAGATCAGAAAGAAGTTTCACCGAATGATTCTGTGTAGTTTATATTTGAAGACATTCCTTTTTCCACTATTACCCTCTTAGCGCTCCGAATCTCCACTTGCATTTTCTACAAAAAGAGTGTTTCATAACTGCTCAATCAAAAATATGTTTTATCTCTGTTAACTGAATTTACAGATCAGAAATAAGTTTCACAGAATGCATCTGTGTAGTTTTTATTTGAAGATATTCTTTTTCCCAATGTAGGCCTCTTAGCGCTTAGCATGTCCAATTGCAGTTTCTACAGAAAGAGTGTTTCAGAATGGCTCAATCAAAAGTAAGGTTCAACTCTGTTAGTTGAATGCACAGAACAGAAAGAATTTTCACAGAATGCTACTGTGTAGTTTACATTTGAATATATTCCTTTTTCCACTATTACCCTCTTAGCGCTCCGAATGTCCACTTGCATTTTCTACAGAAAGAGTGTTCAGAACTGCGCAATCAAATGTATGGTTTAACTCTGTTAGCTTAATGAACATATCAGAAATAAGTTTCACACAATGCTTCTGTGTAGTTTTTATTTGAAGATAATATTTTTCCCAATATAGGCCTCTTAGCGCTCAGAATGTCCAATTGCAGTTTCTACAGAAAGAGTGTTTCAGAACGGCTCAATCAAAAGTAAGGTTCAACTCTGTTAGTTGAATGCACAGAACAGAAAGAAGTTTCATACAATGCTTCTGTGTAGTTTATATTTGAACATATTCTTTTTCCCACTATTACCCAAATGGCGCTACGAATGTCCAGTTGCATTTTCTACAGACAGAGTGTTTCAAAACTGCTCAATCAAAAGTATGGTTTAACTCTGTTAGCTGAATGCTCAGATCAGAAAGAAGTTTCACAGAATGCTTCTGTGTAGTTTATATTTGACTATATTCCTTTTTCCTCTACTACTCTCTTAGCGCTCCAAATGTCCATTTGCATTTTCTACAGAACGAGTGTTCAGATCTGCTCAATCAAAAGTATGGTTTAACTCTGTTAGCTGAATGCACAGTTCAGAAAGAAGTTTCACAGAATGATTCTGTGTAGTTTATATTTGGAGACATTCCTTTTTCCACTATTACCATCTTAGCGCTCCGAATGTCCACTTGCATTTTCTACAGAAAGAGTGTTCAGATCTGCTGAATCAAAAGTATGGTTTAACTCTGTTAGCTGAATGCACAGATCAGAAAGAAGTTTCACAGAATGATTCTGTGTAGTTTATATTTGGAGACATTCCTTTTTCCACTATTACCCTCTTAGCGCTCCGAATCTCCACTTGCATTTTCTACAGAAAGAGTGTTTCAGAACGGCTCAATCAAAACTAAGGTTCAACTCTTTTAGTTGAACAAACAGAACAGAAAGAAGTTTCACAGAATGCATCTGTGTAGTTTTTATTTGAAGATATTCTTTTTCCCAATGTAGGCCTCTTAGCGCTTAGCATGTCCAATTGCAGTTTCTACAGAAAGAGTGTTTCAGAACGGCTCAATCAAAAGTAAGGTTCAACTCTGTTAGTTGAATGCACAGAACAGAAAGAATTTTCACAGAATGCTACTGTGTAGTTTATATTTGAATATATTCCTTTTTCCACTATTACCCTCTTAGCGCTCCGAATGTCCACTTGCATTTTCTACAGAAAAAGTGTTCAGAACTGCGCAATCAAAAGTATGGTTTAAATCTGTTAGCTTAATGAACATATCAGAAATAAGTTTCACACAATGCTTCTGTGTAGTTTTTATTTGAAGATATTATTTTTCCCAATAGAGGCCTCTTAGCGCTCAGAATGTCCAATTGCAGTTTCTACAGAAAGAGTGTTTCAGAAAGGCTCAATCAAAAGTAAGGTTCAACTCTGTTAGTTGAATGCACAGAACAGAAAGATGTTTCATACAATGCTTCTGTGTAGTTTATATTTGAACATATTCTTTTTTCCACTATTACCCACTTAGCGCTACGAATGTCCAGTTGCATTTTCTACAGACAGAGTGTTTCAAAACTGATCAATCAAAAGTATGGTTTAACTCTGTTAGCTGAATGCTCAGATCAGAAGGATGTTTCACAGAATGCTTCTGTGTAGTTTATATTTGAATATATTCCTTTTTCCACTACTACTCTCTTAGCGCTCCAAATGTCCAGTTGCATTTTCTACAGAAAGAGTGTTCAGATCTGCTGAATCAAAAGTATGGTTTAACTCTGTTAGCTGAATGCACAGATCAGAAAGAAGTTTCACAGAATCATTCTGTGTAGTTTATATTTGGAGACATTCCTTTTTCCACTATTACCCTCTTAGCGCTCCGAATCTCCACTTGCATTTTCTACAAAAAGAGTGTTTCAGAACGGCTCAATCAAAACTTAGGTTCAAGTCTTTTAGTTGAACAAACAGAACAGAAAGAAGTTTCACACAATTCTTCTGTGTAGTTTTTATTTGTAGACATTCTTTTTCCCAATATAGGCCTCTTAGCACTCAGAATGTCCAATTGCAGTTTCTACAGAAAGAGTGTTTCAGAACGGCTCAATCAAAAGTAAGGTTCAACTCTGTTAGTTGAATGCACAGAACAGAAAGAAGTTTCATACAATGCTTCTGTGTAGTTTATATTGGAACATATTCTTTTTTCCACTATTACCCACTTAGCGCTACGAATGTCCAGTTGCATTTTCTACAGACAGAGTGTTTCAAAACTGCTCAATCAAAAGTATGGTTTAACTCTGTTAGCTGAATGCTCAGATCAGAAAGAAGTTTCACAGAATGCTTCTGTGTAGTTTATATTTGAATATATTCCTTTTTCCACTACTACGCTCTTAGCGCTCCAAATGTCCAGTTGCATTTTCTACAGAAAGAGTGTTCAGATCTGCTCAATCAAAAGTATGTTTTAACTCTGTTAGCTGAATGCACAGATCAGAAAGAAGTTTCACCGAATGATACTGTGTAGTTTATATTTGAAGACATTCCTTTTTCCACTATTACCCTCTTAGCGCTCCGAATCTCCACTTGCATTTTCTACAAAAAGAGTGTTTCATAACTGCCCAATCAAAAATATGTTTTATCTCTGTTAACTGAATTTACAGATCAGAAATAAGTTTCACAGAATGCATCTGTGTAGTTTTTATTTGAAGATATTCTTTTTCCCAATGTAGGCCTCTTAGCGCTTAGCATGTACAATTGCAGTTTCTACAGAAAGAGTGTTTCAGAACGGCTCAATCAAAAGTAAGGTTCAACTCTGTTAGCTGAATGCACAGAACAGAAAGGGTTTTCACAGAATGCTACTGTGTAGTTTATATTTGAATATATTCCTTTTTCCACTATTACCCTCTTAGCGCTCCGAATGTCCACCTGCATTTTCTACAGAAAGAGTGTTCAGAACTGCGCAATCAAAAGTATGGTTTAATTCTGTTAGCTTAATGAACATATCAGAAATAAGTTTCACACAATGCTTCTGTGTAGTTTTTATTTGAAGATATTATTTTTCCCAATAGAGGCCTCTTAGCGCTCAGAATGTCCAATTGCAGTTTCTACAGAAAGAGTGTTTCAGAAAGGCTCAATCAAAAGTAAGGTTCAACTCTGTTAGTTGAATGCACAGAACAAAAAGAAGTTTCATACAATGCTTCTGTGTAGTTTATATTTGAAAATATTCTTTTTTCCACTATTACCCACTTAGCGCTACGAATGTCCAGTTGCATTTTCTACAGACAGAGTGTTTCAAAACTGCTCAATCAAAAGTATGGTTTAACTCTGTTAGCTGAATGCTCAGATCAGAAAGAAGTTTCACAGAATGCTTCTGTGTAGTTTATATTTGAATATATTCCTTTTTCCACTACTACTCTCTTAGCGCTCCAAATGTCCAGTTGCATTTTCTACAGAAAGAGTGTTCAGATCTGCTCAATCAAAAGTATGGTTTAACTCTGTTAGCTGTATGCACAGATCAGAAAGAAGTTTCACAGAATGATTCTGTGTAGTTTATATTTGGAGACATTCCTTTTTCCACTATTACCCTCTTAGCGCTCCGAATATCCACTTGCATTTTCTACAGAAAGAGTGTTTCAGAATGGCTCAATCAAAACTAAGGTTCAACTCTTTTAGTTGAACAAACAGAACAGAAAGAAGTTTCACACAATTCTTCTGTATAGTTTTTATTTGTAGACATTCTTTTTCCCAATATAGGCCTCTTAGCGCTCAGAATGTCCAATTGCAGTTTCTACAGAAAGAGTGTTTCAGAACGGCTCAATCAAAAGTAAGGTTCAACTCTGTTAGCTGAATGCACAGAACAGAAAGAAGTTTCATACAATGCTTCTGTGTAGTTTATATTTGAACATATTCTTTTTTCCACTATTACCCACTTAGCGCTACGAATGTCCAGTTGCATTTTCTACAGACAGAGTGTTTCAAAACTGCTCAATCAAAAGTATGGTTTAACTCTGTTAGCTGAATGCTCAGATCAGAAAGAAGTTTCACAGAATGCTTCTGTGTAGTTTATATTTGAATATATTCCTTTTTCCACTACTACGCTCTTAGAGCTCCAAATGTCCAGTTGCATTTTCTACAGAAAGAGTGTTCAGATCTGCTCAATCAAAAGTATGGTTTAACTCTGTTAGCTGAATGCACAGATCAGAAAGAAGTTTCACCGAATGATTCTGTGTAGTTTATATTTGAAGACATTCCTTTTTCCACTATTATCCTCTTAGCGCTCCGAATCTCCACTTGCATTTTCTACAAAAAGAGTGTTTCATAACTGCTCAATCAAAAATATGTTTTATCTCGGTTAACTGAATTTACATATCAGAAATAAGTTTCACAGAATGCATCTGTGTAGTTTTTATTTGAAGATATTCTTTTTCCCAATGTAGGCCTCTTAGCGCTTAGCATGTCCAATTGCAGTTTCTACAGAAAGAGTGTTTCAGAACGGCTCAATCAAAAGTAAGGTTCAACTCTGTTAGTTGAATGCACAGAACAGAAAGTATTTTCACAGAATGCTACTGTGTAGTTTATATTTGAATATATTCCTTTTTCCACTATTACCCTCTTAGCGCTCCGAATGTCCACTTGCATTTTCTACAGAAAGAGTGTTCAGAACTGCACAATCAAAAGTATGGTTTAACTCTGTTAGCTTAATGAACATATCAGAAATAAGTTTCACACAATGCTTCTGTGTAGTTTTTATTTGAAGATATTATTTTTCCCAATATAGGCCTCTTAGGGCTCAGAATGTCCAATTGCAGTTTCTACAGAAAGAGTGTTTCAGAAAGGCTCAATCAAAAGTAAGGTTCAACTCTGTTAGTTGAATGCACAGAACAGAAAGAAGTTTCATACAATGCTTCTGTGTAGTTTATATTTGAACATATTCTTTTTTCCACTATTACCCACTTAGCGCTACGAATGTCCAGTTGCATTTTCTACAGAAAGAGTGTTCAGATCTGCTCAATCAAAAGTATGGTTTAACTCTGTTAGCTGAATGCACAGATCAGAAAGAAGTTTCACAGAATGATTCTATGTAGTTTATATTTGTAGACATTCCTTTTTCCACTATTAACCTCTTAGCGCTCCGAATCTCCACTTGCATTTTCTACAGAAAGAGTGTTTCAGAACGGCTCAATCAAAACTAAGGTTCAAATCTTTTAGTTGAACAAACAGAAGAGAAAGAAGTTTCACACAATTCTTCTGTGTAGTTTTTATTTGTAGACATTCTTTTTCCCAATATAGGCCTCTTAGAGCTCAGCATGTCCAATTGCAGTTTCTACAGAAAGAGTGTTTCAGAACGGCTCAATCAAAAGTAAGGTTCAACTCTGATAGTTGAATGCACAGAACAGAATGAAGTTTCATACAATGCTTCTGTGTAGTTTATATTTGAACATATTCTTTTTCCCACTATTACCCACTTAGCGCTACGAATGTCCAGTTGCATTTTCTACAGACAGAGTGTTTCAAAACTGCTCAATCAAAAGTATTGTTTAACTCTGTTAGCTGAATGCTCAGATCAGAAAGAAGTTTCACAGAATGCTTCTGTGTAGTTTATATTTGAATATATTCCTTTTTCCACTACTACTCTCTTAGCGCTCCAAATGTCCAGTTGCATTTTCTACAGAAAGAGTGTTCAGATCTGCTCAATGAAAAGTATGGTTTAACTCTGTTAGCTGAATGCACAGATCAGAAATAAGTTTCACAGAATAATTCTGTGTAGTTTATATTTGGAGACATTCCTTTTTCCACTATTAACCTCTTAGCGCTCCGAATCTCCACTTGCATTTTCTACAGAAAGAGTGTTTCAGAACGGCTCAATCAAAACTAAGGTTCAAATCTTTTAGTTGAACAAACAGAAGAGAAAAAGTTTCACACAATTCTTCTGTGTAGTTTTTATTTGTAGACATTCTTTTTCCCAATATAGGCCTCTTAGCGCTCAGAATGTCCAATTGCAGTTTCTACAGAAAGAGTGTTTCAGAACGGCTCAATCAAAAGTAAGGTTCAACTCTGATAGTTGAATGCACAGAACAGAAAGAAGTTTCATACAATGCTTCTGTGTAGTTTATATTTGAACGTATTCTTTTTTCCACTATTACCCACTTAGCGCTACGAATGTCCAGTTGCATTTTCTACAGACAGAGTGTTTCAAAACTGCTCAATCAAAAGTATGGTTTAACTCTGTTAGCTGAATGCTCAGATCAGAAAGAAGTTTCACAGAATGCTTCTGTGTAGTTTATATTTGAATATATTCCTTTTTCCACTACTACGCTCTTAGCGCTCCAAATGTCCAGTTGCATTTTCTACAGAAAGAGTGTTCAGATCTGCTCAATCAAAAGTATGGTTTAACTCGGTTAGCTGAATGCACAGATCAGAAAGAAGTTTCACCGAATGATTCTGTGTAGTTTATATTTGAAGACATTCCTTTTTCCACTATTACCATCTTAGCGCTCCGAATCTCCACTTGCATTTTCTTCAAAAAGAGTGTTTCATAACTGCTCAATCAAAAATATGTTTTATCTCTGTTAACTGAATTTACAGATCAGAAATAAGTTTCACAGAATGCATCTGTGTAGTTTTTATTTGAAGATATTCTTTTTCCCAATGTAGGCCTCTTAGCGCTTAGCATGTCCAATTGCAGTTTCTACAGAAAGAGTGTTTCAGAACGGCTCAATCAAAAGTAAGGTTCAACTCTGTTATTTGAATGCACAGAACAGAAAGAATTTTCACAGAATGCTACTGTGTAGTTTATATTTGAATATATTCCTTTTTCCACTATTACCCTCTTAGCGCTCCGAATGTCCACTTGCATTTTCTACAGAAAGAGTGTTCAGAACTGCGCAATCAAAAGTATGGTTTAACTCTGTTAGCTTAATGAACATATCAGAAATAAGTTTCACACAATGCTTCTGTGTAGTTTTTATTTGAAGATATTATTTTTCCCAATAGAGGCCTCTTAGCGCTCAGAATGTCCAATTGCAGTTTCTACAGAAAGAGTGTTTCAGAAAGGCTCAATCAAAAGTAAGGTTCAACTCTGTTAGTTGAATGCACAGAACAGAAAGAAGTTTCATACAATGCTTCTGTGTAGTTTATATTTGAACATATTCTTTTTTCCACTATTACCCACTTAGCGCTACGAATGTCCAGTTGCATTTTCTACAGACAGAGTGTTTCAAAACTGCTCAATCAAAAGTATGGTTTAACTCTGTTAGCTGAATGCTCAGATCAGAAAGAAATTTCACAGAATGCTTCTGTGTAGTTTATATTTGAATATATTCCTTTTTCCACTACTACTCTCTTAGCGCTCCAAATGTCCAGTTGCATTTTCAACAGAAAGAGTGTTCAGATCTGCTCAATCAAAAGTATGGTTTAACTCTGTTAGCTGAATGCACAGATCAGAAAGAAGTTTCACCGAATGATTCTGTGTAGTTTATATTTGAAGACATTCCTTTTTCCACTATTACCCTCTTAGCGCTCCGAATCTCCACTTGCATTTTCTACAAAAAGAGTGTTTCATAACTGCTCAATCAAAAATATGTTTTATCTCTGTTAACTGAATTTACAGATCAGAAATAAGTTTCACAGAATGCATCTGTGTAGTTTTTATTTGAAGATATTCTTTTTCCCAATGTAGGCCTCTTAGCGCTTAGCATGTCCAATTGCAGTTTCTACAGAAAGAGTGTTTCAGAATGGCTCAATCAAAAGTAAGGTTCAACTCTGTTAGTTGAATGCACAGAACAGAAAGAATTTTCACAGAATGCTACTGTGTAGTTTACATTTGAATATATTCCTTTTTCCACTATTACCCTCTTAGCGCTCCGAATGTCCACTTGCATTTTCTACAGAAAGAGTGTTCAGAACTGCGCAATCAAATGTATGGTTTAACTCTGTTAGCTTAATGAACATATCAGAAATAAGTTTCACACAATGCTTCTGTGTAGTTTTTATTTGAAGATAATATTTTTCCCAATATAGGCCTCTTAGCGCTCAGAATGTCCAATTGCAGTTTCTACAGAAAGAGTGTTTCAGAACGGCTCAATCAAAAGTAAGGTTCAACTCTGTTAGTTGAATGCACAGAACAGAAAGAAGTTTCATACAATGCTTCTGTGTAGTTTATATTTGAACATATTCTTTTTCCCACTATTACCCAAATGGCGCTACGAATGTCCAGTTGCATTTTCTACAGACAGAGTGTTTCAAAACTGCTCAATCAAAAGTATGGTTTAACTCTGTTAGCTGAATGCTCAGATCAGAAAGAAGTTTCACAGAATGCTTCTGTGTAGTTTATATTTGACTATATTCCTTTTTCCTCTACTACTCTCTTAGCGCTCCAAATGTCCATTTGCATTTTCTACAGAACGAGTGTTCAGATCTGCTCAATCAAAAGTATGGTTTAACTCTGTTAGCTGAATGCACAGTTCAGAAAGAAGTTTCACAGAATGATTCTGTGTAGTTTATATTTGGAGACATTCCTTTTTCCACTATTACCATCTTAGCGCTCCGAATGTCCACTTGCATTTTCTACAGAAAGAGTGTTCAGATCTGCTGAATCAAAAGTATGGTTTAACTCTGTTAGCTGAATGCACAGATCAGAAAGAAGTTTCACAGAATGATTCTGTGTAGTTTATATTTGGAGACATTCCTTTTTCCACTATTACCCTCTTAGCGCTCCGAATCTCCACTTGCATTTTCTACAGAAAGAGTGTTTCAGAACGGCTCAATCAAAACTAAGGTTCAACTCTTTTAGTTGAACAAACAGAACAGAAAGAAGTTTCACAGAATGCATCTGTGTAGTTTTTATTTGAAGATATTCTTTTTCCCAATGTAGGCCTCTTAGCGCTTAGCATGTCCAATTGCAGTTTCTACAGAAAGAGTGTTTCAGAACGGCTCAATCAAAAGTAAGGTTCAACTCTGTTAGTTGAATGCACAGAACAGAAAGAATTTTCACAGAATGCTACTGTGTAGTTTATATTTGAATATATTCCTTTTTCCACTATTACCCTCTTAGCGCTCCGAATGTCCACTTGCATTTTCTACAGAAAAAGTGTTCAGAACTGCGCAATCAAAAGTATGGTTTAAATCTGTTAGCTTAATGAACATATCAGAAATAAGTTTCACACAATGCTTCTGTGTAGTTTTTATTTGAAGATATTATTTTTCCCAATAGAGGCCTCTTAGCGCTCAGAATGTCCAATTGCAGTTTCTACAGAAAGAGTGTTTCAGAAAGGCTCAATCAAAAGTAAGGTTCAACTCTGTTAGTTGAATGCACAGAACAGAAAGATGTTTCATACAATGCTTCTGTGTAGTTTATATTTGAACATATTCTTTTTTCCACTATTACCCACTTAGCGCTACGAATGTCCAGTTGCATTTTCTACAGACAGAGTGTTTCAAAACTGATCAATCAAAAGTATGGTTTAACTCTGTTAGCTGAATGCTCAGATCAGAAGGATGTTTCACAGAATGCTTCTGTGTAGTTTATATTTGAATATATTCCTTTTTCCACTACTACTCTCTTAGCGCTCCAAATGTCCAGTTGCATTTTCTACAGAAAGAGTGTTCAGATCTGCTGAATCAAAAGTATGGTTTAACTCTGTTAGCTGAATGCACAGATCAGAAAGAAGTTTCACAGAATCATTCTGTGTAGTTTATATTTGGAGACATTCCTTTTTCCACTATTACCCTCTTAGCGCTCCGAATCTCCACTTGCATTTTCTACAAAAAGAGTGTTTCAGAACGGCTCAATCAAAACTTAGGTTCAAGTCTTTTAGTTGAACAAACAGAACAGAAAGAAGTTTCACACAATTCTTCTGTGTAGTTTTTATTTGTAGACATTCTTTTTCCCAATATAGGCCTCTTAGCACTCAGAATGTCCAATTGCAGTTTCTACAGAAAGAGTGTTTCAGAACGGCTCAATCAAAAGTAAGGTTCAACTCTGTTAGTTGAATGCACAGAACAGAAAGAAGTTTCATACAATGCTTCTGTGTAGTTTATATTGGAACATATTCTTTTTTCCACTATTACCCACTTAGCGCTACGAATGTCCAGTTGCATTTTCTACAGACAGAGTGTTTCAAAACTGCTCAATCAAAAGTATGGTTTAACTCTGTTAGCTGAATGCTCAGATCAGAAAGAAGTTTCACAGAATGCTTCTGTGTAGTTTATATTTGAATATATTCCTTTTTCCACTACTACGCTCTTAGCGCTCCAAATGTCCAGTTGCATTTTCTACAGAAAGAGTGTTCAGATCTGCTCAATCAAAAGTATGTTTTAACTCTGTTAGCTGAATGCACAGATCAGAAAGAAGTTTCACCGAATGATACTGTGTAGTTTATATTTGAAGACATTCCTTTTTCCACTATTACCCTCTTAGCGCTCCGAATCTCCACTTGCATTTTCTACAAAAAGAGTGTTTCATAACTGCCCAATCAAAAATATGTTTTATCTCTGTTAACTGAATTTACAGATCAGAAATAAGTTTCACAGAATGCATCTGTGTAGTTTTTATTTGAAGATATTCTTTTTCCCAATGTAGGCCTCTTAGCGCTTAGCATGTACAATTGCAGTTTCTACAGAAAGAGTGTTTCAGAACGGCTCAATCAAAAGTAAGGTTCAACTCTGTTAGCTGAATGCACAGAACAGAAAGGGTTTTCACAGAATGCTACTGTGTAGTTTATATTTGAATATATTCCTTTTTCCACTATTACCCTCTTAGCGCTCCGAATGTCCACCTGCATTTTCTACAGAAAGAGTGTTCAGAACTGCGCAATAAAAAGTATGGTTTAACTCTGTTAGCTTAATGAACATATCAGAAATAAGTTTCACACAATGCTTCTGTGTAGTTTTTATTTGAAGATATTATTTTTCCCAATAGAGACCTCTTAGCGCTCAGAATGTCCAATTGCAGTTTCTACAGAAAGAGTGTTTCAGAAAGGCTCAATCAAAAGTAAGGTTCAACTCTGTTAGTTGAATGCACAGAACAGAAAGAAGTTTCATACAATGCTTCTGTGTAGTTTATATTTGAACATATTCTTTTTTCCACTATTACCCACTTAGCGCTACGAATGTCCAGTTGCATTTTCTACAGACAGAGTGTTTCAAAACTGCTCAATCAAAAGTATGGTTTAACTCTGTTAGCTGAATGCTCAGATCAGAAAGAAGTTTCACAGAATGCTTCTGTGTAGTTTATATTTGAATATATTCCTTTTTCCACTACTACTCTCTTAGCGCTCCAAATGTCCAGTTGCATTTTCTACAGAAAGAGTGTTCAGATCTGCTCAATCAAAAGTATGGTTTAACTCTGTTAGCTGAATGCACAGATCAGAAAGAAGTTTCACAGAATCATTCTGTGTAGTTTATATTTGGAGACATTCCTTTTTCCACTATTACCCTCTTAGCGCTCCGAATCTCCACTTGCATTTTCTACAAAAAGAGTGTTTCAGAACGGCTCAATCAAAACTTAGGTTCAAGTCTTTTAGTTGAACAAACAGAACAGAAAGAAGTTTCACACAATTCTTCTGTGTAGTTTTTATTTGTAGACATTCTTTTTCCCAATATAGGCCTCTTAGCACTCAGAATGTCCAATTGCAGTTTCTACAGAAAGAGTGTTTCAGAACGGCTCAATCAAAAGTAAGGTTCAACTCTGTTAGTTGAATGCACAGAACAGAAAGAAGTTTCATACAATGCTTCTGTGTAGTTTATATTGGAACATATTCTTTTTTCCACTATTACCCACTTAGCGCTACGAATGTCCAGTTGCATTTTCTACAGACAGAGTGTTTCAAAACTGCTCAATCAAAAGTATGGTTTAACTCTGTTAGCTGAATGCTCAGATCAGAAAGAAGTTTCACAGAATGCTTCTGTGTAGTTTATATTTGAATATATTCCTTTTTCCACTACTACGCTCTTAGCGCTCCAAATGTCCAGTTGCATTTTCTACAGAAAGAGTGTTCAGATCTGCTCAATCAAAAGTATGTTTTAACTCTGTTAGCTGAATGCACAGATCAGAAAGAAGTTTCACCGAATGATACTGTGTAGTTTATATTTGAAGACATTCCTTTTTCCACTATTACCCTCTTAGCGCTCCGAATCTCCACTTGCATTTTCTACAAAAAGAGTGTTTCATAACTGCCCAATCAAAAATATGTTTTATCTCTGTTAACTGAATTTACAGATCAGAAATAAGTTTCACAGAATGCATCTGTGTAGTTTTTATTTGAAGATATTCTTTTTCCCAATGTAGGCCTCTTAGCGCTTAGCATGTACAATTGCAGTTTCTACAGAAAGAGTGTTTCAGAACGGCTCAATCAAAAGTAAGGTTCAACTCTGTTAGCTGAATGCACAGAACAGAAAGGGTTTTCACAGAATGCTACTGTGTAGTTTATATTTGAATATATTCCTTTTTCCACTATTACCCTCTTAGCGCTCCGAATGTCCACCTGCATTTTCTACAGAAAGAGTGTTCAGAACTGCGCAATAAAAAGTATGGTTTAACTCTGTTAGCTTAATGAACATATCAGAAATAAGTTTCACACAATGCTTCTGTGTAGTTTTTATTTGAAGATATTATTTTTCCCAATAGAGACCTCTTAGCGCTCAGAATGTCCAATTGCAGTTTCTACAGAAAGAGTGTTTCAGAAAGGCTCAATCAAAAGTAAGGTTCAACTCTGTTAGTTGAATGCACAGAACAGAAAGAAGTTTCATACAATGTTTCTGTGTAGTTTATATTTGAACATATTCTTTTTTCCACTATTACCCACTTAGCGCTACGAATGTCCAGTTGCATTTTCTACAGACAGAGTGTTTCAAAACTGCTCAATCAAAAGTATGGTTTAACTCTGTTAGCTGAATGCTCAGATCAGAAAGAAGTTTCACAGAATGCTTCTGTGTAGTTTATATTTGAATATATTCCTTTTTCCACTACTACTCTCTTAGCGCTCCAAATGTCCAGTTGCATTTTCTACAGAAAGAGTGTTCAGATCTGCTCAATCAAAAGTATGGTTTAACTCTGTTAGCTGAACGCACAGATCAGAAAGAAGTTTCACAGAATGATTCTGTGTAGTTTATATTTGGAGACATTCCTTTTTCCACTATTACCCTCTTCGCGCTCCGAATCTCCACTTGCATTTTCTACATAAAGAGTGTTTCAGAACGGCTCAGTCAAAACTAAGGTTCAACTCTTTTAGTTGAACAAACAGAACAGAAAGAAGTTTCACACAATTCTTCTGTGTAGTTTTTATTTGTAGATATTCTTTTTCCCAAAATAGGCCTCTTAGCGCTCAGAATGTCCAATTGCAGTTTCTACAGAAAGAGTGTTTCAGAACGGCTCAATCAAAAGTAAGGTTCAACTCTGTTAGTTGAATGCACAGAACAGAATGAAGTTTCATACAATGCTTCTGTGTAGTTTATATTTGAACATATTCTTTTTTCCACTATTACCCACTTAGCGCTACGAATGTCCAGTTGCATTTTCTACAGACAGAGTGTTTCAAATCTGCTCAATCAAAAGTATGGTTTAACTCTGTTAGCTGAATGCTCAGATCAGAAAGAAGTTTCACAGAATGCTTCTGTGTAGTTTATATTTGAATATATTCCTTTTTCCACTACTACGCTCTTAGCGCTCCAAATGTCCAGTTGCATTTTCTACAGAAAGAGTGTTCAGATCGGCTCAATCAAAAGTATGGTTTAACTCTGTTAGCTGAATGCACAGATCAGAAAGAAGTTTCACCGAATGATTCTGTGTAGTTTATATTTGAAGACATTCCTTTTTCCACTATTACCCTCTTAGCGCTCCGAATCTCCACTTGCATTTTCTACAAAAAGAGTGTTTCATAACTGCTCAATCAAAAATATGTTTTATCTCTGTTAACTGAATTTACAGATCAGAAATAAGTTTCACAGAATGCATCTGTGTAGTTTTTATTTGAAGATATTCTTTTTCCCAATGTAGGCCTCTTAGCGCTTAGCATGTCCAATTGCAGTTTCTACAGAAAGAGTGTTTCAGAATGGCTCAATCAAAAGTAAGGTTCAACTCTGTTAGTTGAATGCACAGAACAGAAAGAATTTTCACAGAATGCTACTGTGTAGTTTACATTTGAATATATTCCTTTTTCCACTATTACCCTCTTAGCGCTCCGAATGTCCACTTGCATTTTCTACAGAAAGAGTGTTCAGAACTGCGCAATCAAATGTATGGTTTAACTCTGTTAGCTTAATGAACATATCAGAAATAAGTTTCACACAATGCTTCTGTGTAGTTTTTATTTGAAGATAATATTTTTCCCAATATAGGCCTCTTAGCGCTCAGAATGTCCAATTGCAGTTTCTACAGAAAGAGTGTTTCAGAACGGCTCAATCAAAAGTAAGGTTCAACTCTGTTAGTTGAATGCACAGAACAGAAAGAAGTTTCATACAATGCTTCTGTGTAGTTTATATTTGAACATATTCTTTTTCCCACTATTACCCAAATGGCGCTACGAATGTCCAGTTGCATTTTCTACAGACAGAGTGTTTCAAAACTGCTCAATCAAAAGTATGGTTTAACTCTGTTAGCTGAATGCTCAGATCAGAAAGAAGTTTCACAGAATGCTTCTGTGTAGTTTATATTTGACTATATTCCTTTTTCCTCTACTACTCTCTTAGCGCTCCAAATGTCCATTTGCATTTTCTACAGAACGAGTGTTCAGATCTGCTCAATCAAAAGTATGGTTTAACTCTGTTAGCTGAATGCACAGTTCAGAAAGAAGTTTCACAGAATGATTCTGTGTAGTTTATATTTGGAGACATTCCTTTTTCCACTATTACCATCTTAGCGCTCCGAATGTCCACTTGCATTTTCTACAGAAAGAGTGTTCAGATCTGCTGAATCAAAAGTATGGTTTAACTCTGTTAGCTGAATGCACAGATCAGAAAGAAGTTTCACAGAATGATTCTGTGTAGTTTATATTTGGAGACATTCCTTTTTCCACTATTACCCTCTTAGCGCTCCGAATCTCCACTTGCATTTTCTACAGAAAGAGTGTTTCAGAACGGCTCAATCAAAACTAAGGTTCAACTCTTTTAGTTGAACAAACAGAACAGAAAGAAGTTTCACAGAATGCATCTGTGTAGTTTTTATTTGAAGATATTCTTTTTCCCAATGTAGGCCTCTTAGCGCTTAGCATGTACAATTGCAGTTTCTACAGAAAGAGTGTTTCAGAACGGCTCAATCAAAAGTAAGGTTCAACTCTGTTAGCTGAATGCACAGAACAGAAAGGGTTTTCACAGAATGCTACTGTGTAGTTTATATTTGAATATATTCCTTTTTCCACTATTACCCTCTTAGCGCTCCGAATGTCCACCTGCATTTTCTACAGAAAGAGTGTTCAGAACTGCGCAATAAAAAGTATGGTTTAACTCTGTTAGCTTAATGAACATATCAGAAATAAGTTTCACACAATGCTTCTGTGTAGTTTTTATTTGAAGATATTATTTTTCCCAATAGAGGCCTCTTAGCGCTCAGAATGTCCAATTGCAGTTTCTACAGAAAGAGTGTTTCAGAAAGGCTCAATCAAAAGTAAGGTTCAACTCTGTTAGTTGAATGCACAGAACAGAAAGAAGTTTCATACAATGCTTCTGTGTAGTTTATATTTGAACATATTCTTTTTTCCACTATTACCCACTTAGCGCTACGAATGTCCAGTTGCATTTTCTACAGACAGAGTGTTTCAAAACTGCTCAATCAAAAGTATGGTTTAACTCTGTTAGCTGAATGCTCAGATCAGAAAGAAGTTTCACAGAATGCTTCTGTGTAGTTTATATTTGAATATATTCCTTTTTCCACTACTACTCTCTTAGCGCTCCAAATGTCCAGTTGCATTTTCTACAGAAAGAGTGTTCAGATCTGCTCAATCAAAAGTATGGTTTAACTCTGTTAGCTGAATGCACAGATCAGAAAGAAGTTTCACAGAATGATTCTGTGTAGTTTATATTTGGAGACATTCCTTTTTCCACTATTACCCTCTTCGCGCTCCGAATCTCCACTTGCATTTTCTACATAAAGAGTGTTTCAGAACGGCTCAGTCAAAACTAAGGTTCAACTCTTTTAGTTGAACAAACAGAACAGAAAGAAGTTTCACACAATTCTTCTGTGTAGTTTTTATTTGTAGACATTCTTTTTCCCAAAATAGGCCTCTTAGCGCTCAGAATGTCCAATTGCAGTTTCTACAGAAAGAGTGTTTCAGAACGGCTCAATCAAAAGTAAGGTTCAACTCTGTTAGTTGAATGCACAGAACAGAATGAAGTTTCATACAATGCTTCTGTGTAGTTTATATTTGAACATATTCTTTTTTCCACTATTACCCACTTAGCGCTACGAATGTCCAGTTGCATTTTCTACAGACAGAGTGTTTCAAATCTGCTCAATCAAAAGTATGGTTTAACTCTGTTAGCTGAATGCTCAGATCAGAAAGAAGTTTCACAGAATGCTTCTGTGTAGTTTATATTTGAATATATTCCTTTTTCCACTACTACGCTCTTAGCGCTCCAAAAGTCCAGTTGCATTTTCTACAGAAAGAGTGTTCAGATCTGCTCAATCAAAAGTATGGTTTAACTCTGTTAGCTGAATGCACAGATCAGAAAGAAGTTTCACCGAATGATTCTGTGTAGTTTATATTTGAAGACATTCCTTTTTCCACTATTACCCTCTTAGCGCTCCGAATCTCCACTTGCATTTTCTACAAAAAGAGTGTTTCATAACTGCTCAATCAAAAATATGTTTTATCTCTGTTAACTGAATTTACAGATCAGAAATAAGTTTCAGAGAATGCATCTGTGTAGTTTTTATTTGAAGATATTCTTTTTCCCAATGTAGGCCTCTTAGCGCTTAGCATGTCCAATTGCAGTTTCTACAGAAAGAGTGTTTCAGAATGGCTCAATCAAAAGTAAGGTTCAACTCTGTTAGTTGAATGCACAGAACAGAAAGAATTTTCACAGAATGCTACTGTGTAGTTTATATTTGAATATATTCCTTTCTCCACTATTACCCTCTTAGCGCTACGAATGTCCACTTGCATTTTCTACAGAAAGAGTGTTCAGAACTGCGCAATCAAAAGTATGGTTTAACTCTGTTAGCTTAATGAACATATCAGAAATAAGTTTCACACAATGCTTCTGTGTAGTTTTTATTTGAAGATATTATTTTTCCCAATAGAGGCCTCTTAGCGCTCAGAATGTCCAATTGCAGTTTCTACAGAAAGAGTGTTTCAGAAAGGCTCAATCAAAAGTAAGGTTCAACTCCGTTAGTTGAATGCACAGAACAGAAAGAAATTTCATACAATGCTTCTGTGTAGTTTATATTTGAACATATTCTTTTTTCCACTATTACCCACTTAGCGCTACGAATGTCCAGTTGCATTTTCTACAGACAGAGTGTTTCAAAACTGCTCAATCAAAAGTATGGTTTAACTCTGTTAGCTGAATGCTCAGATCAGAAAGAAGTTTCACAGAATGCTTCTGTGTAGTTTATATTTGAATATATTCCTTTTTCCACTACTATGCTCTTAGCGCTCCAAATGTCCAGTTGCATTTTCTACAGAAAGAGTGTTCAGATCTGCTCAATCAAAAGTATGGTTTAACTCTGTTAGCTGAATGCACAGATCAGAAAGAAGTTTCACCGAATGATTCTGTGTAGTTTATATTTGAAGACATTCCTTTTTCCACTATTACCCTCTTAGCGCTCCGAATCTCCACTTGCATTTTCTACAAAAAGTGTGTTTCATAACTGCTCAATCAAAAATATGTTTTATCTCTGTTAACTGAATTTACAGATCAGAAATAAGTTTCACAGAATGCATCAGTGTAGTTTTTATTTGAAGATATTCTTTTTCCCAATGTAGGCCTCTTAGCGCTTAGCATGTCCAATTGCAGTTTCTACAGAAAGAGTGTTTCAGAACGGCTCAATCAAAAATAAGTTTCAACTCTGTTAGTTGAATGCACAGAACAGAAAGAATTTTCACCGAATGCTACTGTGTAGTTTATATTTGAATATATTCCTTTCTCCACTATTACCCCCTTAGCGCTCCGAATGTCCACTTGCATTTTCCACAGAAAGAGTGTTCAGAACTGCGCAATCAAAAGTATGGTTTAACTCTGTTAGCTTAATGAACATATCAGAAATAAGTTTCACACAATGCTTCTGTGTAGTTTTTATTTGAAGATATTATTTTTCCCAATATAGGCCTCTTAGCGCTCAGAATGTCCAATTGCAGTTTCTACAGAAAGAGTATTTCAGAAAGGCTCAATCAAAAGTAAGGTTCAACTCTGTTAGTTGAATGCACAGAACAGAAAGAAATTTCATACAATGCTTCTGTGTAGTTTATATTTGAAGATATTCTTTTTTCCACTATTACCCACTTGGCGCTACGAATGTCCAGTTGCATTTTCTACAGACAGAGTGTTTCAAAACTGCTCAATCAAAAGTATGGTTTAACTCTGTTAGCTGAATGCTCAGATCAGAAAGAAGTTTCACAGAATGCTTCTGTGTAGTTTATATTTGAATATATTCCTTTTTCCACTACTACTCTCTTAGCGCTCCAAATGTCCAGTTGCATTTTCTACAGAAAGAGTGTTCAGATCTGCTCAATCAAAAGTATGGTTTAACTCTGTTAGCTGAATGCACAGATCAGAAAGAAGTTTCACAGAATGATTCTGTGTAGTTTATATTTGGAGACATTCCTTTTTCCGCTATTACCCTTTTAGCGCTCCGAATCTCCACTTGCATTTTCTACAGAAAGAGTGTTTCAGAACGGCTCAATCAAAACTAAGGTTCAACTCTTTTAGTTGAACAAACAGAACAGAAAGAAGTTTCACACAATTCTTCTGTGTAGTTTTTATTTGTAGACATTCTTTTTCCCAATATAGGCCTCTTAGCGCTCAGAATGTCCAATTGCAGTTTCTACAGAAAGAGTGTTTCAGAACGGCTCAATCAAAAGTAAGGTTCAACTCTGTTAGTTGAATGCACAGAACAGAAAGAAGTTTCATACAATGCTTCTGTGTAGTTTATATTTGAACATATTCTTTTTTCCACTATTACCCACTTAGCGCTACGAATGTCCAGTTGCATTTTCTACAGACAGAGTGTTTCAAAACTGCTCAATCAAAAGTATGGTTTAACTCTGTTAGCTGAATGCTCAGATCAGAAAGAAGTTTCACAGAATGCTTCTGTGTAGTTTATATTTGAATATATTCCTTTTTCCACTACTACGCTCTTAGCGCTCCAAATGTCCAGTAGCATTTTCTACAGAAAGAGTGTTCAGATCTGCTCAATCAAAAGTATGGTTTAACTCTGTTAGCTGAATGCACAGATCAGAAAGAAGTTTCACCGAATCATTCTGTGTAGTTTATATTTGAAGACATTCCTTTTTCCACTATTACCCACTTAGCGCTCCGCATCTCCACTTGCATTTTCTACAAAAAGAGTGTTTCATTACTGCTCAATCAAAAATATGTTTTATCTCTGTTAACTGAATTTACAGATCAGAAATAAGTTTCACAGAATGCATCTGTGTAGTTTTTATTTGAAGATATTCTTTTTCCCAATGTAGGCCTCTTAGCGCTTAGCATGTCCAATTGCAGTTTCTACAGAAAGAGTGTTTCAGAACGGCTCAATCAAAAGTAAGGTTCAACTCTGTTAGTTGAATGCACAGAACAGAAAGAATTTTCACAGAATGCTACTGTGTAGTTTATATTTGAATATATTCCTTTCTCCACTATTACCCCCTTAGCGCTCCGAATGTCCACTTGCATTTTCTACAGAAAGAGTGTTCAGAACTGCGCAATCAAAAGTATGGTTTAACTCTGTTAGCTTAATGAACATATCAGAAATAAGTTTCACACAATGCTTCTGTGTAGTTTTTATTTGAAGATATTATTTTTCCCAATGTAGGCCTCTTAGCGCTTAGCATGTCCAATTGCAGTTTCTACAGAAAGAGTGTTTCAGAACGGCTCAATCAAAAGTAAGGTTCAACTCTGTTAGTTGAATGCACAGAACAGAAAGAAGTTTCATACAATGCTTCTGTGTAGTTTATATTTGAACATATTCTTTTTTCCACTATTACCCACTTAGCGCTACGAATGTCCAGTTGCATTTTCTACAGACAGAGTGTTTCAAAACTGCTCAATCAAAAGTATGGTTTAACTCTGTTAGCTGAATGCTCAGATCAGAAAGAAGTTTCACAGAATGCTTCTGTGTAGTTTATATTTGAATATATTCCTTTTTCCACTACTACGCTCTTAGCGCTCCAAATGTCCAGTTGCATTTTCTACAGAAAGAGTGTTCAGATCTGCTCAATCAAAAGTATGGTTTAACTCTGTTAGCTGAATGCACAGATCAGAAAGAAGTTTCACAGAATGATTCTGTGTAGTTTATATTTGGAGACATTCCTTTTTCCACTATTTCCCTCTTAGTGCTCCGAATCTCCACTTGCATTTTCTACAGAAAGAGTATTTCAGAACGGCTCAATCAAAATAAGGTTCAACTCTTTTAGTTGAACAAACAGAACAGAAAGAAGTTTCACAGAATGCATCTGTGTAGTTTTTATTTGAAGATATTCTTTTTCCCAATGTAGGCCTCTTAGCGCTTAGCATGTCCAATTGCAGTTTCTACAGAAAGAGTGTTTCAGAACGGCTCAATTAAAAGTAAGGTTCAACTCTGTTAGTTGAATGCACAGAACAGAAAGAATTTTCACAGAATGCTACTGTGTAGTTTATATTTGAATATATTCCTTTTTCCACTATTACCCTCTTAGCGCTCCGAATGTCCACTTGCATTTTCTACAGAAAGAGTGTTCAGAACTGCGCAATCAAAAGTATGGTTTAACTCTGTTAGCTTAATGAACATATCAGAAATAAGTTTCACACAATGCTTCTGTGTAGTTTTTATTTGAAGATATTATTTTTCCCAATAGAGGCCTCTTAGCGCTCAGAATGTCCAATTGCAGTTTCTACAGAAAGAGTGTTTCAGAAAGGCTCAATCAAAAGTAAGGTTCAACTCTGTTAGTTGAATGCACAGAACAGAAAGAAGTTTCATGCAATGCTTCTGTGTAGTTTATATTTGAACATATTCTTTTTTCCACTATTACCCACTTAGCGCTACGAATGTCCAGTTGCATTTTCTACAGACAGAGTGTTTCAAAACTGCTCAATCATAAGTATGGTTTAACTCTGTTAGCTGAATGCTCAGATCAGAAAGAAGTTTCACAGAATGCTTCTGTGTAGTTTATATTTGGATATATTCCTTTTTCCACTACTACGCTCTTAGCGCTCCAAATGTCCAGTTGCATTTTCTACAGAAAGAGTGTTCAGATCTGCTCAATCAAAAGTATGGTTTAACTCTGTTAGCTGAATGCACAGATCAGAAAGAAGTTTCACCGAATCATTCTGTGTAGTTTATATTTGAAGACATTCCTTTTTCCACTATTACCCTCTTAGCGCTCCGAATCTCCAATTGCATTTTCTACAAAAAGAGTGTTTCATTACTGCTCAATCAAAAATAGGTTTTATCTCTGTTAACTGAATTTACAGATCAGAAATAAGTTTCACAGAATGCATCTGTGTAGTTTTTATTTGAAGATATTCTTTTTCCCAATGTAGGCCTCTTAGCGCTTAGCATGTCCAATTGCAGTTTCTACAGAAAGAGTGTTTCAGAACGGCTCAATCAAAAGTAAGGTTCAACTCTGTTAGTTGAATGCACAGAACAGAAAGAATTTTCACAGAATGCTACTGTGTAGTTTATATTTGAATATATTCCTTTTTCCACTATTACCCTCTTAGCGCTCCGAATGTCCACTTGCATTTTCTACAGAAAGAGTGTTCAGAACTGCACAATCAAAAGTATGGTTTAACTCTGTTAGCTTAATGAACATATCAGAAATAAGTTTCACACAATGCTTCTGAGTAGTTTTTATTTGAAGATATAATTTTTCCCAATAGAGGCCTCTTAGCGCTCAGAATGTCCAATTGCAGTTTCTACAGAAAGAGTGTTTCAGAAAGGCTCAATCAAAAGTAAGGTTCAACTCTGTTAGTTGAATGCACAGAACAGAAAGAAGTTTCATACAATGCTTCTGCGTAGTTTATATTTTAACATATTCTTTTTTCCACTATTACCCACTTGGCGCTACGAATGTCCAGGTGCATTTTCTACAGACAGAGTGTTTCAAAACTGCTCAATCAAAAGTATGGTTTAACTCTGTTAGCTGAATGCTCAGATCAGAAAGAAGTTTCACAGAATGCTTCTGTGTAGTTTATATTTGAATATATTCCTTTTTCCACTACTACTCTCTTAGCGCTCCAATTGTCCAGTTGCATTTTCTACAGAAAGAGTGTTCAGATCTGCTCAATCAAAAGTATGGTTTAACTCTGTTAGCTGAATGCACAGATCAGAAACAAGTTTCACAGAATGATTCTGTGTAGTTTATATTTGGAGACATTCCTTTTTCCACTATTTCCCTCTTAGTGCTCCGAATCTCCACTTGCATTTTCTACAGAAAGAGTATTTCAGAACGGCTCAATCAAAATAAGGTTCAACTCTTTTAGTTGAACAAACAGAACAGAAAGAAGTTTCACAGAATGCATCTGTGTAGTTTTTATTTGAAGATATTCTTTTTCCCAATGTAGGCCTCTTAGCGCTTAGCATGTCCAACTGCAGTTTCTACAGAAAGAGTGTTTCAGAACGGCTCAATTAAAAGTAAGGTTCAACTCTGTTAGTTGAATGCACAGAACAGAAAGAATTTTCACAGAATGCTACTGTGTAGTTTATATTTGAATATATTCCTTTTTCCACTATTACCCTCTTAGCGCTCCGAATGTCCACTTGCATTTTCTACAGAAAGAGTGTTCAGAACTGCGCAATCAAAAGTATGGTTTAACTCTGTTAGCTTAATGAACATATCAGAAATAAGTTTCACACAATGCTTCTGTGTAGTTTTTATTTGAAGATAATATTTTTCCCAATAGAGGCCTCTTAGCGCTCAGAATGTCCAATTGCAGTTTCTACAGAAAGAGTGTTTCAGAAAGGCTCAATCAAAAGTAAGGTTCAACTCTGTTAGTTGAATGCACAGAACAGAAAGAAGTTTCATGCAATGCTTCTGTGTAGTTTATATTTGAACATATTCTTTTTTCCACTATTACCCACTTAGCGCTACGAATGTCCAGTTGCATTTTCTACAGACAGAGTGTTTCAAAACTGCTCAATCATAAGTATGGTTTAACTCTGTTAGCTGAATGCTCAGATCAGAAAGAAGTTTCACAGAATGCTTCTGTGTAGTTTATATTTGAATATATTCCTTTTTCCACTACTACGCTCTTAGCGCTCCAAATGTCCAGTTGCATTTTCTACAGAAAGAGTGTTCAGATCTGCTCAATCAAAAGTATGGTTTAACTCTGTTAGCTGAATGCACAGATCAGAAAGAAGTTTCACCGAATCATTCTGTGTAGTTTATATTTGAAGACATTCCTTTTTCCACTATTACCTTCTTAGCGCTCCGAATCTCCACTTGCATTTTCTACAAAAAGAGTGTTTCATTACTGCTCAATCAAAAATAGGTTTTATCTCTGTTAACTGAATTTACAGATCAGAAATAAGTTTCACAGAATGCATCTGTGTAGTTTTTATTTGAAGATATTCTTTTTCCCAATGTAGGCCTCTTAGCGCTTAGCATGTCCAATTGCAGTTTCTACAGAAAGAGTGTTTCAGAACGGCTCAATCAAAAGTAAGGTTCAACTCTGTTAGTTGAACAAACAGAACAGAAAGAAGTTTCACACAATTCTTCTGTGTAGTTTTTATTTGTAGACATTCTTTTTCCCAATATAGGCCTCTTAGCGCTCAGAATGTCCAATTGCAGTTTCTACATAAAGAGTGTTTCAGAACGGCTCAATCAAAAGTAAGGTTCAACTCTGTTAGTTGAATGCACAGAACAGAAAGAAGTTTCATACAATGCTTCTGTGTAGTTTATATTTGAACATATTCTTTTTTCCACTATTACCCACTTAGCGCTACGAATGTCCAGTTGCATTTTCTACAGACAGAGTGTTTCAAAACTGCTCAATCAAAAGTATGGTTTAACACTGCTAGCTGAATGCTCAGATCAGAAAGAAGTCTCACAGAATGCTTCTGTGTAGTTTATATTTGAATATATTCCTTTTTCCACTACTACGCTCTTAGCGCTCCAAATGTCCAGTTGCATTTTCTACAGAAAGAGTGTTCAGATCTGCTCAATCAAAAGTATGGTTTAACACTGTTAGCTGAATGCACAGATCAGAAAGAAGTTTCACCGAATGATTCTGTGTAGTTTATATTTGAAGACATTCCTTTTTCCACTATTACCCTCTTAGCGCTCCGAATCTCCACTTGTATTTTCTACAAAAAGAGTGTTTCATAACTGCTCAATCAAAAATATGTTTTATCTCTGTTAACTGAATTTACAGATCAGAAATATGTTTCACAGAATGCATCTGTGTAGTTTTTATTTGAAGATATCTTTTTCGCAATGTAGGCCTCTTAGCGCTTAGCATGTCCAATTGCAGTTTCTACAGAAAGAGTGTTTAAGAACGGCTCAATTAAAAGTAAGGTTCAACTCTGTTAGTTGAATGCACGGAACAGAAAGAATTTTCACAGAATGCTACTGTGTAGTTTATATTTGAATATATTCCTTTTTCCACTATTACCCTCTTAGCGCTCCGAATGTCCACTTGCATTTTCTACAGAAAGAGTGTTCAGAACTGCGCAATCAAAAGTATGGTTTAACTCTGTTAGCTTAATGAACATATCAGAAATAAGTTTCACACAATGCTTCTGTGTAGTTTTTATTTGAAGATATTATTTTTCCCAATAGAGGCCTCTTAGCGCTCAGAATGTCCAATTGCAGTTTCTACAGAAAGAGTGTTTCAGAAAGGCTCAATCAAAAGTAAGGTTCAACTCTGTTAGTTGAATGCACAGAACAGAAAGAAGTTTCATACAATGCTTCTGCGTAGTTTATATTTGAACATATTCTTTTTTCCACTATTACCCACTTGGCGCTACGAATGTCCAGCTGCATTTTCTACAGACAGAGTGTTTCAAAACTGCTCAATCAAAAGTATGGTTTAACTCTGTTAGCTGAATGCTCAGATCAGAAAGAAGTTTCACAGAATGCTTCTGTGTAGTTTATATTTGAATATATTCCTTTTTCCACTACTACGCTCTTAGCGCTCCAAATGTCCAGTTGCATTTTCTACAGAAAGAGTGTTCAGATCTGCTCAATCAAAAGTATGGTTTAACTCTGTTAGCTGAATGCACAGATCAGAAAGAAGTTTCACCGAATCATTCTGTGTAGTTTATATTTGAAGACATTCCTTTTTCCACTATTACCCTCTTAGCGCTCCGAATCTCCAATTGCATTTTCTACAAAAAGAGTGTTTCATTACTGCTCAATCAAAAATAGGTTTTATCTCTGTTAACTGAATTTACAGATCAGAAATAAGTTTCACAGAATGCATCTGTGTAGTTTTTATTTGAAGATATTCTTTTTCCCAATGTAGGCCTCTTAGCGCTTAGCATGTCCAATTGCAGTTTCTACAGAAAGAGTGTTTCAGAACGGCTCAATCAAAAGTAAGGTTCAACTCTGTTAGTTGAACAAACAGAACAGAAAGAAGTTTCACACAATTCTTCTGTGTAGTTTTTATTTGTAGACATTCTTTTTCCCAATATAGGCCTCTTAGCGCTCAGAATGTCCAATTGCAGTTTCTACATAAAGAGTGTTTCAGAACGGCTCAATCAAAAGTAAGGTTCAACTCTGTTAGTTGAATGCACAGAACAGAAAGAAGTTTCATACAATGCTTCTGTGTAGTTTATATTTGAACATATTCTTTTTTCCACTATTACCCACTTAGCGCTACGAATGTCCAGTTGCATTTTCTACAGACAGAGTGTTTCAAAACTGCTCAATCAAAAGTATGGTTTAACACTGCTAGCTGAATGCTCAGATCAGAAAGAAGTCTCACAGAATGCTTCTGTGTAGTTTATATTTGAATATATTCCTTTTTCCACTACTACGCTCTTAGCGCTCCAAATGTCCAGTTGCATTTTCTACAGAAAGAGTGTTCAGATCTGCTCAATCAAAAGTATGGTTTAACACTGTTAGCTGAATGCACAGATCAGAAAGAAGTTTCACCGAATGATTCTGTGTAGTTTATATTTGAAGACATTCCTTTTTCCACTATTACCCTCTTAGCGCTCCGAATCTCCACTTGTATTTTCTACAAAAAGAGTGTTTCATAACTGCTCAATCAAAAATATGTTTTATCTCTGTTAACTGAATTTACAGATCAGAAATATGTTTCACAGAATGCATCTGTGTAGTTTTTATTTGAAGATATCTTTTTCGCAATGTAGGCCTCTTAGCGCTTAGCATGTCCAATTGCAGTTTCTACAGAAAGAGTGTTTAAGAACGGCTCAATTAAAAGTAAGGTTCAACTCTGTTAGTTGAATGCACGGAACAGAAAGAATTTTCACAGAATGCTACTGTGTAGTTTATATTTGAATATATTCCTTTTTCCACTATTACCCTCTTAGCGCTCCGAATGTCCACTTGCATTTTCTACAGAAAGAGTGTTCAGAACTGCGCAATCAAAAGTATGGTTTAACTCTGTTAGCTTAATGAACATATCAGAAATAAGTTTCACACAATGCTTCTGTGTAGTTTTTATTTGAAGATATTATTTTTCCCAATAGAGGCCTCTTAGCGCTCAGAATGTCCAATTGCAGTTTCTACAGAAAGAGTGTTTCAGAAAGGCTCAATCAAAAGTAAGGTTCAACTCTGTTAGTTGAATGCACAGAACAGAAAGAAGTTTCATACAATGCTTCTGCGTAGTTTATATTTGAACATATTCTTTTTTCCACTATTACCCACTTGGCGCTACGAATGTCCAGCTGCATTTTCTACAGACAGAGTGTTTCAAAACTGCTCAATCAAAAGTATGGTTTAACTCTGTTAGCTGAATGCTCAGATCAGAAAGAAGTTTCACAGAATGCTTCTGTGTAGTTTATATTTGAATATATTCCTTTTTCCACTACTACTCTCTTAGCGCTCCAATTGTCCAGTTGCATTTTCTACAGAAAGAGTGTTCAGATGTGCTCAATCAAAAGTATGGTTTAACTCTGTTAGCTGAATGCACAGATCAGAAAGAAGTTTCACGGAATGATTCTGTGTAGTTTATATTTGAAGACATCCCTTTTTCCACTATTACCCTCTTAGTGCTCCGAATGTCCACTTGCATTTTCTACAGAAAGAGTGTTCAGAACTGCGCAATCAAAAGTATGGTTTAACTCTGTTATCTTAATGAACATATCAGAAATAAGTTTCACACAATGCTTCTGTGTAGTTTTTATTTGAAGATATTATTTTTCCCAATATAGGCCTCTTAGCGCTCAGAATGTCCAATTGCAGTTTCTACAGAAAGAGTGTTTCAGAAAGGCTCAATCAAAAGTAAGGTTCAACTCTGTTAGTTGAATGCACAGAACAGAAAGAAATTTCATACAATGCTTCTGTGTAGTTTATATTTGAACATATTCTTTTTTCCACTATTACCCACTTGGCGCTACGAATGTCCAGTTGCATTTTCTACAGACAGAGTGTTTCAAAACTACTCAATCAAAAGTATGGTTTAACTCTGTTAGCTGAATGCTCAGATCAGAAACAAGTTTCACAGAATGCTTCTGTGTAGTTTATATATGAATATATTCCTTTTTCCACTACTACTCTCTTAGCGCTCCAAATGTCCAGTTGCATTTTCTACAGAAAGAGTGTTCAGATCTGCTCACTCAAAAGTATGGTTTAACTCTGTTAGCTGAATGCACAGATCAGAAAGAAGTTTCGCAGAATGATTCTGTGTAGTTTATATTTGGAGACATTCCTTTTTCCACTATTACCCTCTTAGCGCTCCGAATCTCCACTTGCATTTTCTACAGAAAAAGTGTTTCAGAACGGCTCAATCAAAACTAAGGTTCAACTCTTTTAGTTGAACAAACAGAACAGAAAGAAGTTTCACACAATTCTTCTGTGTAGTTTTTATTTGTAGACATTTTTTTTCCCAATATAGGCCTCTTAGCGCTCAGAATGTCCAATTGCAGTTTCTACAGAAAGAGTGTTTCAGAACGGCTCAATCAAAAGTAAGGTTCAACTCTGTTAGTTGAATGCACAGAACAGAAAGAAGTTTCATACAATGCTTCTGTGTAGTTTATATTTGAACATATTCTTTTTTCCACTATTACCCACTTAGCGCTACGAATGTCCAGTTGCATTTTCTACAGACAGAGTGTTTCAAAACTGCTCAATCAAAAGTATGGTTTAACTCTGTTAGCTGAATGCTCAGATCAGAAAGAAGTTTCACAGAATGCTTCTGTGTAGTTTATATTTGAATATATTCCTTTTTCCACTATTACCCTCTTAGCGCTCCGAATGTCCACTTGCATTTTCTACAGAAAGAGTGTTCAGAACTGCGCAATGAAAAGTATGGTTTAACTCTGTTAGCTTAATGAACATATCAGAAATAAGTTTCACACAATGCTTCTGTGTAGTTTTTATTTGAAGATATTATTTTTCCCAATAGAGGCCTCTTAGTGCTCAGAATGTCCAATTGCAGTTTCTACAGAAAGAGTGTTTCAGAAAGGCTCAATCAAAAGTAAGGTTCAACTCTGTTAGTTGAATGCACAGAACAGAAAGAAGTTTCATACAATGCTTCTGTGTAGTTTATATTTGAACATATTCTTTTTTCCACTATTACACACTTGGCGCTACGAATGTCCAGTTGCATTTTCTACAGACAGAGTGTTTCAAAACTACTCAATCAAAAGTATGGTTTAACTCTGTTAGCTGAATGCTCAGATAAGAAACAAGTTTCACAGAATGCTTCTGTGTAGTTTATATATGAATATATTCCTTTATCCACTACTACTCTCTTAGCGCTCCAAATGTCCAGTTGCATTTTCTACAGAAAGATTGTTCAGATCTGCTCACTCAAATGTATGGTTTAACTCTGTTAGCTGAATGCACAGATCAGAAAGAAGTTTCACAGAATGATTCTGTGTAGTTTATATTTGGAGACATTCCTTTTTCCACTATTACCCTCTTAGCGCTCCGAATCTCCACTTGCATTTTCTACAGAAAGAGTGTTTCAGAACGGCTCAATCAAAACTAAGGTTCAACTCTTTTAGTTGAACAAACAGAACAGAAAGAAGTTTCACACAATTCTTCTGTGTAGTTTTTATTTGTAGACATTCTTTTTCCCAATATAGGCCTCTTAGCGCTCAGAATGTCCAATTGCAGTTTCTACAGAAAGAGTGTTTCAGAACGGCTCAATCAAAAGTAAGGTTCAACTCTGTTAGTTGAATGCACAGAACAGAAAGAAGTTTCATACAATGCTTCTGTGTAGTTTATATTTGAACATTTTTTTTTTCCACTATTACCCACTTAGCGCTACGAATGTCCAGTGGCATTTTCTACAGACAGAGTGTTTCAACACTGCTCAATCAAAAGTATGGTTTAACTCTGTTAGCTGAATGCTCAGATCAGAAAGAAGTTTCACAGAATGCTTCTGTGTAGTTTATATTTGAATATATTCCTTTTTCCACTACTACGCTCTTAGCGCTCCAAATGTCCAGTTGCATTTTCTACAGAAAGAGTGTTCAGATCTGCTCAATCAAAAGTATGGTTTAACTCTGTTAGCTGAATGCACAGATCAGAAAGAAGTTTCACCGAATGATTCTGTGTAGTTTATATTTGAAGACATTCCTTTTTCCACTATTACCCTCTTAGCGCTCCGAATCTCCACTTGCATTTTCTACAAAAAGAGTGTTTCATAACTGCTCTATCAAAAATATGTTTTATCTCTGTTAACTGAATTTACAGATCAGAAATAAGTTTCACAGGCCGGGCTCGGTGGCTCACGCTTGTAATCTCAGCACTTTGGGAGGCCGAGGCGGGCGGATCACGAGGTCAGGAGATCGAGACCACAGTGAAACCCCGTCTCTACTAAAAAAATACAAAAAATTAGCCGGGCGCGGAGGCGGGCGCCTGTAGTCCCAGCTACTCGGAGGCTGAGGCAGGAGAATGGCGTGAACCCGGGAGGCGGAGCTTGCAGTGAGCCGAGATTGCGCCACTGCACTCCAGCCCGGGCGACAGAGCGAGACTCTCTCTCAAAAAAAAAAAAAAAAAAAAAAAAAGAAATAAGTTTCACAGAATGCATCTGTGTAGTTTTTATTTGAAGATATTCTTTTTCCCAATGTAGGCCTCTTAGCGTTTAGCATGTCCAATTGCAGTTTCTACAGAAAGAGTGTTTCAGAACGGCTCAATCAAAAGTAAGGTTCAACTCTGTTAGTTGAATGCACAGAACAGAAAGAATTTTCACAGAATGCTACTGTGTAGTTTATATTTGAATATATTCCTTTTTCCACTATTACCCTCTTAGCGCTCCGAATGTCCACTTGCATTTTCTACAGAAAGAGTGTTCAGAACTGCGCAATCAAAAGTATGGTTTAACTCTGTTAGCTTAATGAACATATCAGAAATAAGTTTCACACAATGCTTCTGTGTAGTTTTTATTTGAAGTTATTATTTCTCCCAATAGAGGCCTCTTAGCGCTCAGAATGTCCAATTGCAGTTTCTACAGAAAGAGTGTTTCAGAAAGGCTCAATCAAAAGTAAGGTTCAACTCTGTTAGTTGAATGCACAGAACAGAAAGAAGTTTCATACAATGCTTCTGTGTAGTTTATATTTGAACATATTCTTTTTTCCACTATTACCCACTTAGCGCTACGAATGTCCAGTTGCATTTTCTACAGACAGAGTGTTTCAAAACTGCTCAATTAAAAGTATGGTTTAACTCTGTTAGCTGAATGCTCAGATCAGAAAGAAGTTTCACAGAATGCTTCTGTGTAGTTTATATTTGAATATATTCCTTTTTCCACTAGTACTCTCTTAGCGCTCCAAATGTCCAGTTGCATTTTTTACAGAAAGAGTGTTCAGATCTGCTCAATCAAAAGCATAGTTTAACTCTGTTAGCTGAATGCCCAGATCAGAAAGAAGTTTCACAGAATGATTCTGTGTAGTTTATATTTGGAGACATTCCTTTTTCCACTATTACCCTCTTAGCGCTCCGAATCTCCACTTGCATTTTCTACATAAAGAGTGTTTCAGAACGGCTCAATCAAAACTAAGGTTCAACTCTTTTAGTTGAACAAACAGAACAGAAAGAAGTTTCACACAATTCTTCTGTGTAGTTTTTATTTGTAGACATTCTTTTTCCCAATATAGGCCTCTTAGCTCTCAGAATGTCCAATTGCAGTTTCTACAGAAAGAGTGTTTCAGAACGGCTCAATCAAAAGTAAGGTTCAACTCTGTTAGTTGAATGCACAGAACAGAAAGTAGTTTCATACAATGCTTCTGTGTAGTTTATATTTGAACATATTCTTTTTTCCACTCTTACCCACTTAGCGCTACGAATGTCCAGTTGCATTTTCTACAGACAGAGTGTTTCAAAACTGCTCAATCAAAAATATGTTTTATCTCTGTTAACTGAAATTACAGATAAGAAATAAGTTTCACAGAATGCATCTGTGTAGTTTTTATTTGAAGATATTCTTTTTCCCAATGTAGGCCTCTTAGCGCTTAGCATGTCCAATTGCAGTTTCTACAGAAAGAGTGTTTCAGAACGGCTCAATCAAAAGTAAGTTTCAAATCTGTTATTTGAATGCACAGAAAAGAAAGAATTTTCACAGAATGCTACTGTGTAGTTTATATTTGAATATATTCCTTTTTCCACTATTACCCTCTTAGCGCTCCGAATGTCCACTTGCATTTTCTACAGAAAGAGTGTTCAGAACTGCGCAATCAAAAGTATGGTTTAGGCCGGGCGCGGTGGCTCACGCTTGTAATCCCAGCACTTTGGGGGGCCGAGGCGGGCGGATCACGAGGTCAAGAGATCGAGACCACGGTGAAACCCCATCTCTACTAAAAATACAAAAAATTAGCCGGGCACGGTGGCGGGCGTCTGTAGTCCCAGCTACTCGGAGAGGCTGAGACAGGAGAATGGCGTGAACCCGGGAGGCGGAGCTTGCAGTGAGCCGAGATTGCGCCACTGCACTCCAGCCTGGGCGACAGAGTGAGACTCCATCTCAGAAAAAAAAAAAAAAAAAAAAAAAAAAAAAGTATGGTTTAACTCTGTTAGCTTAATGAACATATCAGAAATAAGTTTCACACAATGCTTCTGTGTAGTTTTTATTTGAAGATATTATTTTTCCCAATAGAGGCCTCTTAGCGCTCAGAATGTCCAAATGCAGTTTCTACAAAAAGAGTGTTTCAGAAAGGCTCAATCAAAAGTAAGGTTCAACTCTGTTAGTTGAATGCACAGAACAGAAAGAAGTTTCATACAATGCTTCTGTGTAGTATATATTTGAACATATTCTTTTTTCCACTATTACCCACTTAGCGCTACGAATGTCCAGTTGCATTTTCTACAGACAGAGTGTTTCAAAACTGCTCAATCAAAAGTATGGTTTAACTCTGTTAGCTGAATGCTCAGATCAGAAAGAAATTTCACAGAATGCTTCTGTGTAGTTTATATTTGAATATATTCCTTTTTCCACTACTACTCTCTTAGCGCTCCAAATGTCCAGTTGCATTTTCTACAGAAAGAGTGTTCAGATCTGCTCAATCAAAAGTATGGTTTAACTCTGTTAGCTGAATGCACAGATCAGAAAGAAGTTTCACAGAATGATTCCGTGTAGTTTATATTTGGAGACATTCCTTTTTCCACTATTACCCTCTTAGCGCTCCGAATCTCCACTTGCATTTTCTACAGAAAGAGTGTTTCAGAACGGCTCAATCAAAACTAAGTTTCAACTCATTTAGTTGAACAAACAGAACAGAAAGAAGTTTCACACAATTCTTCTGTGTAGTTTTTTTTGTAGACATTCTTTTTCCCAATATAGGCTTCTTAGCGCTCAGAATGTCCAATTGCAGTTTCTACAGAAAGAGTGTTTCAGAACGGCTCAATCAAAAGTAAGGTTCAACTCTGTTACTTGAATGCACAGAACAGAAAGAAGTTTCATACAATGCTTCTGTGTAGTTTATATTTGAACATATTCTTTTTTCCACTATTACCCACTTAGCGCTACGAATGTCCAGTTGCATTTTCTACAGACAGAGTGTTTCAAATCTGCTCAATCAAAAGTATTTTTTAACTCTGTTAGCTGAATGCTCAGATCAGAAAGAAGTTTCACAGAATGCTTCTGTGTAGTTTATATTTGAATATATTCCTTTTTCCACTACTACCCTCTTAGCGCTCCGAATCTCCACTTGCATTTTCTACAGAAAGAGTGTTTCAGAACGGCTCAATCAAAACTAAGGTTCAACTCTTTTAGTTGAACAAACAGAACAGAAAGAAGTTTCACACAATTCTTCTGTGTAGTTTTTATTTGTAGACATTCTTTTTCCCAATATAGGCCTCTTAGCGCTCAGAATGTCCAATTGCAGTTTCTACAGAAAGAGTGTTTCAGAACGGCTCAATCAAAAGTAAGGTTCAACTCTGTTAGTTGAATGCACAGAACAGAAAGAAGTTTCATACAATGCTTCTGTGTAGTTTATATTTGAACATATTCTTTTTTCCACTATTACCCACTTAGCGCTACGAATGTCCAGTTGCATTTTCTACAGACAGAGTGTTTCAAAACTGCTCAATCAAAAGTATGGTTTAACACTGTTAGCTGAATGCTCAGATCAGAAAGAAGTTTCACAGAATGCTTCTGTTTAGTTTATATTTGAATATATTCCTTTTTCCACTACTACGCTCTTAGCGCTCCAAATGTCCAGTTGCATTTTCAACAGAAAGAGTGTTCAGATCTGCTCAATCAAAAGTATGGTTTAACTCTGTTAGCTGAATTCACAGATCAGAAAGAAGTTTCACCGAATGATTCTGTGTAGTTTATATTTGAAGACATTCCTTTTTCCGCTATTACCCTCTTAGCGCTCCGAATCTCCACTTGCATTTTCTACAAAAAGAGTGTTTCATAACTGCTCAATCAAAAATATGTTTTATCTCTGTTAACTGAATTTACAGATCAGAAATAAGTTTCACAGAATGCATCTGTGTTGTTTTTATTTGAAGATATTCTTTTTCCCAATGTAGGCCTCTTAGCGCTTAGCATGTCCAATTGCAGTTTCTACAGAAAGAGTGTTTCAGAACGGCTCAATCAAAAGTAAGGTTCAACACTGTTAGTTGAATGCACAGAACAGAAAGAATTTTCACAGAATGCTACTGTGTAGTTTATATTTGAATATATTCCTTTTTCCACTATTACCCTCTTAGCGCTCCGAATGTCCACTTGCATTTTCTACAGAAAGAGTGTTCAGAACTGCTCAATCAAAAGTATGGTTTAACTCTGTTAGCTTAATGAACATATCAGAAATAAGTTTCACACAATGCTTCTGTGTAGTTTTTATTTGAAGATATTATTTTTCCCAATAGAGGCCTCTTAGCGCTCAGAATGTCCAATTGCAGTTTCTACAGAAAGAGTGTTTCAGAAAGGCTCAATCAAAAGTAAGGTTCAACTCTCTTAGTTGAATGCACAGAACAGAAAGAAGTTTCATACAATGCTTCTGTGTAGTTTATATTTGAACATATTCTTTTTTCCACTATTACCCACTTAGCGCTACGAATGTCCAGTTGCATTTTCTACAGACAGAGTGTTTCAAAACTGCTCAATCAAAAGTATGGTCTAACTCTGTAAGCTGAATGCTCAGATCAGAAAGAAGTTTCACAGAATGCTTCTGTGTAGTTTATATTTGAATATATTCCTTTTTCCACTACTACGCTCTTAGCGCTCCAAATGTCCAGTTGCATTTTCAACAGAAAGAGTGTTCAGATCTGCTCAATCAAAAGTATGGTATAACTCTGTTAGCTGAATGCACAGATCAGAAAGAAGTTTCACCGAATGTTTCTGTGTAGTTTATATTTGAAGACATTCCTTTTTCCACTATTACACTCTTAGCGCTCCGAATCTCCACTTGCATTTTCTACAAAAAGAGTGTTTCATAACTGCTCAATCAAAAATATGTTTTATCTCTGTTAACTGAATTTACAGATCAGAAATAAGTTTCACAGAATGCATCTGTGTTGTTTTTATTTGAAGATATTCTTTTTCCCAATGTAGGCCTCTTAGCGCTTAGCATGTCCAATTGCAGTTTCTACAGAAAGAGTGTTTCAGAACGGCTCAATCAAAAGTAAGGTTCAACTCTGTTAGTTGAATGCACAGAACAGAAAGAATTTTCACAGAATGCTACTGTGTAGTTTATATTTGAATATATTACTTTTTCCACTATTACCCTCTTAGCGCTCCGAATGTCCACTTGCATTTTCTACAGAAAGAGTGTTCAGAACTGCGCAATCAAAAGTATGGTTTAACTCTGTTAGCTTAATGAACATATCAGAAATAAGTTTCACACAATGCTTCTGTGTAGTTTTTATTTGAAGATATTATTTTTCCCAATAGAGGCCTCTTAGCGCTCAGAATGTCCAATTGCAGTTTCTACAGAAAGAGTGTTTCAGAAAGGCTCAATCAAAAGTAAGGTTCAACACTGTTAGTTGAATGCACAGAACAGAAAGAAGTTTCATACAATGCTTCTGGGTAGTTTATATTTGAACATATTCTTTTTTCCACTATTACCCACTTAGCGCTACGAATGTCCAGTTGCATTTTCTACAGACAGAGTGTTTCAAAACTGATCAATCAAAAGTATGGTTTAACTCTGTTAGCTGAATGCTCAGATCAGAAGGAAGTTTCACAGAATGCTTCTGTGTAGTTTATATTTGAATATATTCCTTTTTCCACTACTACTCTCTTAGCGCTCCAAATGTCCAGTTGCATTTTCTACAGAAAGAGAGTTCAGATCTGCTGAATCAAAAGTATGGTTTAACTCTGTTAGCTGAATGCACAGATCAGAAAGAAGTTTCACAGAATCATTCTGTGTAGTTTATATTTGGAGACATTCGTTTTTCCACTATTACCCTCTTAGCGCTCCGAATCTCCACTTGCATTTTCTACAAAAAGAGTGTTTCAGAACGGCTCAATCAAAACTTAGGTTCAAGTCTTTTAGTTGAACAAACAGAACAGAAAGAAGTTTCACACAATTCTTCTGTGTAGTTTTTATTTGTAGACATTCTTTTTCCCAATATAGGCCTCTTAGCGCTCAGAATGTCCAATTGCAGTTTCTACAGAAAGAGTGTTTCAGAACGGCTCAATCAAAAGTAAGGTTCAACTCTGTTAGTTGGATGCACAGAACAGAAAGAGGTTTCATACAATGCTTCTGTGTAGTTTATATTGGAACATATTCTTTTTTCCACTATTACCAACTTAGCGCTACGAATGTCCAGTTGCATTTTCTACAGACAGAGTGTTTCAAAACTGCTCAATCAAATGTATGGTTTAACTCTGTTAGCTGAATGCTCAGATCAGAAAGAAGTTTCACAGAATGCTTCTGTGTAGTTTATATTTGAATATATTCCTTTTTCCACTACTACGCTCTTAGCGCTCCAAATGTCCAGTTGCATTTTCTACAGAAAGAGTGTTCAGATCTGCTCAATCAAAAGTATGGTTTAATTCTGTTAGCTGAATGCACAGATCAGAAAAAAGTTTCACCGAATGATACTGTGTAGTTTATATTTGAAGACATTCCTTTTTCCACTATTACCCTCTTAGCGCTCCGAATCTCCACTTGCATTTTCTACAAAAAGAGTGTTTCATAACTGCTCAATCAAAAATATGTTTTATATCTGTTAACTGAATTTACAGATCAGAAATAAGTTTCACAGAATGCATCTGTGTAGTTTTTATTTGAAGATATTCTTTTTCCCAATGTAGGCCTCTTAGTGCTTAGCATGTCCAATTGCAGTTACTACAGAAAGAGTGTTTCAGAACGGCTCAATCAAAAGTAAGGTTCAACTCTGTTAGTTGAATGCACAGAACAGAAAGAATTTTCACAGAATGCTACTGTGTACTTTATATTTGAATATATTCCTTTTTCCACTATTACCCTCTTAGCACTCCGAATGTCCACTTGCATTTTCTACAGAAAGAGTGTTCAGAACTGCGCAATCAAAAGTATGGTTTAACTCTGTTAGCTTAATGAACATATCAGAAATAAGTTTCACACAATGCTTCTGTGTAGTTTTTATTTGAAGATATTATTTTTCCCAATAGAGGCCTCTTAGCGCTCAGAATGTCCAATTGCAGTTTCTACAGAAAGAGTGTTTCAGAAAGGCTCAATCAAAAGTAAGGTTCAACTCTGTTAGTTGAATGCACAGAACAGAAAGTAGTTTCATACAATGCTTCTGTGTAGTTTATATTTGAACATATTCTTTTTTCCACTATTACCCACTTAGCGCTACGAATGTCCAGTTGCATTTTCTACAGACAGAGTGTTTCAAAACTGCTCAATCAAAAGTATGGTTTAACTCTGTTAGCTGAAATCTCAGATCAGAAAGAAGTTTCACAGAATGCTTCTGTGTAGTTTATATTTGAATATATTCCTTTTTCCACTACTACTCTCTTAGCGCTCCAAATGTCCAGTTGCATTTTCTACAGAAAGAGTGTTCTGATCTGCTCAATCAAAAGTATGGTTTAACTCTGTTAGCTGAATGCACAGATCAGAAAGAAGTTTCACAGAATGATTCTGTGTAGTTTATATTTGGAGACATTCCTTTTTCCACTATTACCCTCTTAGCGCTCCGAATCTCCACTTGCATTTTCTACAGAAAGACTGTTACAGAACGGCTCAATCAAAACTAAGGTTCAACTCTTTTAGTTGAACAAACAGAACAGAAAGAAGTTTCACACAATTCTTCTGTGTAGTTTTTATTTGTAGACATTCTTTTTCCCAATATAGGCCTCTTAGCGCTCAGAATGTCCAATTGCAGTTTCTACAGAAAGAGTGTTTCAGAACGGCTCAATCAAAAGTAAGGTTCAACTCTGTTAGTTGACTGCACAGAACAGAAAGTAGTTTCATACAATGCTTCTGTGTAGTTTATATTTGAACATATTCTTTTTTCCACTATTACCCACTTAGCGCTACGAATGTCCAGTTGCATTTTCTACAGACAGAGTGTTTCAAAACTGCTCAATCAAAAGTATGGTTTAACTCTGTTAGCTGAATGCTCAGATCAGAAAGAAGTTTCACAGAATGCTTCTGTGTAGTTTATATTTGAATATATTCCTTTTTCCACTACTACGCTCTTAGCGCTCCAAATGTCCAGTTGCATTTTCAACAGAAAGAGTGTTCAGATCTGCTCAATCAAAAGTATGGTTTAACTCTGTTATCTGAATGCACAGATCAGAAAGAAGTTTCACCGAATGATTCTGTGTAGTTTATATTTGAAGACATTCCTTTTTCCGCTATTACCCTCTTAGCGCTCCGAATCTCCACTTGCATTTTCTACAAAAAGAGTGTTTCATAACTGCTCAATCAAAAATATGTTTTATCTCTGTTAACTGAATTTACAGATCAGAAATAAGTTTCACAGAATGCATCTGTGTAGTTTTTATTTGAAGATATTCTTTTTCTCAATGTAGGCCTCTTAGCGCTTAGCATGTCCAATTGCAGTTTCTACAGAAAGAGTGTTTCAGAACGGCTCAATCAAAAGTAAGGTTCAACTCTGTTAGTTGAATGCACAGAACAGAAAGAATTTTCACAGAATGCTACTGTGTAGTTTATATTTGAATATATTCCTTTTTCCACTATTACCCTCTTAGCGCTCCGAATGTCCACTTGCATTTTCTACAGAAAGAGTGTTCAGAACTGCGCAATCAAAAGTATGGTTTAACTCTGTTAGCTTAATGAACATATCAGAAATAAGTTTCACACAATGCTTCTGTGTAGTTTTTATTTGAAGATATTATTTTTCCCAATAGAGACCTCTTAGCGCTCAGAATGTCCAATTGCAGTTTCTACAGAGAGAGTGTTTCAGAAAGGCTCAATCAAAAGTAAGGTTCAACTCTGTTAGTTGAATGCACAGAACAGAAAGAAGTTTCATACAATGCTTCTGTGTAGTTTATATTTGAACATATTCTTTTTTCCACTATTACCCACTTAGCGCTACGAATGTCCAGTTGCATTTTCTACAGACAGAGTGTTTCAAAACTGCTCAATCAAAAGTATGATTTAACTCTGTTAGCTGAGTGCTCAGATCAGAAAGAAGTTTCACAGAATGCTTCTGTGTAGTTTATATTTGAATATATTCCTTTTTCCACTACTACGCTCTTAGCGCTCCAAATGTACAGTTGCATTTTCAACAGAAAGAGTGTTCAGATCTGCTCAATCAAAAGTATGTTTTAACTCTGTTAGCTGAATGCAGAGATCAGAAAGAAGTTTCACCGAATGTTTCTGTGTAGTTTATATTTGAAGACATTCCTTTTTCCACTATTACCCTCTTAGCGCTCCGAATCTCTACTTGCATTTTCTACAGAAAGAGTGTTTCAGAACGGCTCAATCAAAACTAAGGTTCAACTCTTTTAGTTGAACAAACAGAACAGAAAGAAGTTTCACAGAATGCATCTGTGTAGTTTTTATTTGAAGATATTCTTTTTCCCAATGTAGGCCTCTTAGCGCTTAGCATGTCCAATTGCAGTTTCTACAGAAAGAGTGTTTCAGAACGGCTCAATCAAAAGTAAGGTTCAACTCTGTTAGTTGAATGCACAGAACAGAAAGAATTTTCACAGAATGCTACTGTGTAGTTTATATTTGAATATATTCCTTTTTCCACTATTACCCTCTTAGCGCTCCGAATGTCCACTTGCATTTTCTACAGAAAGAGTGTTCAGAACTGCGCAATCAAAAGTATGGTTTTACTCTGTTAGCTTAATGAACATATCAGAAATAAGTTTCACACAATGCTTCTGTGTAGTTTTTATTTGAAGATAATAATTTTCCCAATAGAGGCCTCTTAGCGCTCAGAATGTCCAATTGCAGTTTCTACAGAAAGAGTGTTTCAGAAAGGCTCAATCAAAAGTAAGGTTCAACTCTGTTAGTTGAATGCACAGAACAGAAAGAAGTTTCATAGAATGCTTCTGTGTAGTTTATATTTGAACATATTCTTTTTTCCACTATTACCCACTTAGCGCTACGAATGTCCAGTTGCATTTTCTACAGACAGAGTTTTTCAAAACTGCTCAATCAAAAGTATGGTTTAACTCTGTTAGCTGAATGCTCAGATCAGAAGGAAGTTTCACAGAATGCTTCTGTGTAGTTTATATTTGAATATATTCCTTTTTCCACTACTACTCTCTTAGCGCTCCAAATGTCCAGTTGCATTTTCTACAGAAAGAGTGTTCAGATCTGCTGAATCAAAAGTATGGTTAAACACTGTTAGCTGAATGCACAGATCAGAAAGAAGTTTCACAGAATCATTCTGTGTAGTTTATATTTGGAGACATTCCTTTTTCCACTATTACCCTCTTAGCGCTCCGAATCTCCACTTGCATTTTCTACAAAAAGAGTGTTTCAGAACGGCTCAATCAAAACTTAGGTTCAAGTCTTTTAGTTGAACAAACAGAACAGAAAGAAGTTTCACACAATTCTTCTGTGTAGTTTTTATTTGTAGACATTCTTTTTCCCAATATAGGCCTCTTAGCGCTCAGAATGTCCAATTGCAGTTTCTACAGAAAGAGTGTTTCAGAACGGCTCAATCAAAAGTAAGGTTCAACTCTGTTAGTTGAATGCACAGAACAGAAAGAAGTTTCATACAATGCTTCTGTGTAGTTTATATTGGAACATATTCTTTTTTCCACTATTACCCACTTAGCGCTACGAATGTCCAGTTGCATTTTCTACAGACAGAGTGTTTCAAAAGTGCTCAATCAAAAGTATGGTTTAACTCTGTTAGCTGAATGCTCAGATCAGAAAGAAGTTTCACAAAATGCTTCTGTGTAGTTTATATTTGAATATATTCCTTTTTCCACTACTACGCTCTTAGCGCTCCAAATGTCCAGTTGCATTTTCTACAGAAAGAGTGTTCAGATCTGCTCAATCAAAAGTATGGTTTAACTCTGTTAGCTGAATGCACAGATCAGAAAGAAGTTTCACAGAATCATTCTGTGTAGTTTATATTTGAAGACATTCCTTTTTCCACTATTACCCTCTTAGCGCTCCGAATCTCCACTTGCATTTTCTACAAAAAGAGTGTTTCATAACTGCTCAATCAAAAATATGTTTTATCTCTGTTAACTGAATTTACAGATCAGAAATAAGTTTCACAGAATGCATCTGTGTAGTTTTTATTTGAAGATATTCTTTTTCCCCATGTAGGCCTCTTAGCGCTTAGCATGTCCAATTGCAGTTTCTACAGAAAGAGTGTTTCAGAACGGCTCAATCAAAAGTAAGGTTCAACTCTTTTAGCTGAATGCACAGAACAGAAAGGGTTTTCACAGAATGCTACTGTGTAGTTTATATTTGAATATATTCCTTTTTCCACTATTACTCTCTTAGCGCTCCGAATGTCCACCTGCATTTTCTACAGAAAGAGTGTTCAGAACTGCGCAATCAAAAGTATGGTTTAACTCTGTTAGCTTAATGAACATATCAGAAATAAGTTTCACACAATGCTTCTGTGTAGTTTTTATTTGAAGATATTATTTTTCCCAATAGAGGCCTCTTAGCGCTCAGAATGTCCAATTGCAGTTTCTACAGAAAGAGTGTTTCAGAAAGGCTCAATCCAAAGTAAGGTTCAACTCTGTTAGTTGAATGCACAGAACAGAAAGAAGTTTCATACAATGCTTCTGTGTAGTTTATATTTGAACATATTCTTTTTTCCACTATTACCCACTTAGCGCTACGAATGTCCAGTTGCATTTTCTACAGACAGAGTGTTTCAAAACTGCTCAATCAAAAGTATGGTTTAACTCTGTTAGCTGAATGCTCAGATCAGAAAGAAGTTTCACAGAATGCTTCTGTGTAGTTTATATTTGAATATATTCCTTTTTCCACTACTACTCTCTTAGCGCTCCAAATGTCCAGTTGCATTTTCTACAGAAAGAGTGTTCAGATCTGCTCAATCAAAGGTATGGTTTAACTCTGTTAGCTGAATGCACAGATCAGAAATAAGTTTCACAGAATGATTCTGTGTAGTTTATATTTGGAGACATTCCTTTTTCCACTATTACCCTCTTCGCGCTCCGAATCTCCACTTGCATTTTCTACATAAAGAGTGTTTCACAACGGCTCAATCAAAACTAAGGTTCAACTCTTTTAGTTGAACAAACAGAACAGAAAGAAGTTTCACACAATTCTTCTGTGTAGTTTTTATTTGTAGACATTCTTTTTCCCAAAATAGGCCTCTTAGCGCTCAGAATGTCCAATTGCAGTTTCTACAGAAAGAGTGTTTCAGAACGGCTCAATCAAAAGTAAGGTTCAACTCTGTTAGTTGAATGCACAGAACAGAATGAAGTTTCATACAATGCTTCTGTGTAGTTTATATTTGAACATATTCTTTTTTCCACTATTACCCACTTAGCGCTACGAATGTCCAGTTGCATTTTCTACAGACAGAGTGTTTCAAAACTGCTCAATCAAAAGTATGGTTTAAATCTGTTAGCTGAATGCTCAGATCAGAAAGAAGTTTCACAGAATGCTTCTGTGTAGTTTATATTTGAATATATTCCTTTTTCCACTACTACGCTCTTAGCGCTCAAAATGTCCAGTTGCATTTTCTACAGAAAGAGTGTTCAGATCTGCTCAATCAAAAGTATGGTTTAACTCTGTTAGCTGAATGCACAGATCAGAAAGAAGTTTCACCGAATGATTCTGTGTAGTTTATATTTGAAGACATTCCTTTTTCCACTATTACCCTCTTAGCGCTCCGAATCTCCACTTGCATTTTCTACAAAAAGAGTGTTTCATAACTGCTCAATCAAAAATATGTTTTATCTCTGTTAACTGAATTTACAGATCAGAAATAAGTTTCACAGAATGCATCTGTGTAGTTTTTATTTGAAGATATTCTTTTTCAAAATGTAGGCCTCTTAGCGCTTAGCATGTCCAATTGCAGTTTCTACAGAAAGAGTGTTTCAGAACGGCTCAATCAAAAGTAAGGTTCAACTCTGTTAGTTGAATGCACAGAACAGAAAGAATTTTCACAGAATGGTACTGTGTAGTTTATATTTGAATATATTCCTTTTTCCACTATTACCCTCTTAGCGCTCCGAATGTCCACTTGCATTTTCTACAGAAAGAGTGTTCAGAACTGCGCAATCAAAAGTATGGTTTAACTCTGTTAGCTTAATGAACATATCAGAAATAAATTTCACACAATGCTTCTGTGTAGTTTTTATTTGAAGATATTATTTTTCCCAATAGAGGCCTCTTAGCGCTCAGAATGTCCAATTGCAGTTTCTACAGAAAGAGTGTTTCAGAAAGGCTCAATCAAAGTAAGGTTCAACTCTGTTAGTTGAATGCACAGAACAGAAAGAAGTTTCATACAATGCTTCTGTGTAGTTTATATTTGAACATATTCTTTTTTCCACTATTACCCACTGAGCGCTACGAATGTCCAGTTGCATTTTCTACAGACAGAGTGTTTCAAAACTGCTCAATCAAAAGTATGGTTTAACTCTGTTAGCTGAATGCTCAGATCAGAAAGAAGTTTCACAGAATGCTTCTGTGTAGTTTATATTTGAATATATTCCTTTTTCCACTACTAATCTCTTAGCGCTCCAAATGTCCAGTTGCATTTTCTACAGAAAGAGAGTTCAGATCTGCTCAATCAAAAGTATGGTTTAACACTGTTAGCTGAATGCACAGATCAGAAAGAAGTTTCACCGAATGATTCTGTGTAGTTTATATTTGGAGACATTCCTTTTTCCACTATTACCCTCTTAGCGCTCCGAAACTCCACTTGCATTTTCTACAGAAAGAGTGTTTCAGAACGGCTCAATCAAAACGAAGGTTCAACTCTTTTAGTTGAACAAACAGAACAGAAAGAAGTTTCACAGAATTCTTCTGTGTAGTTTTTATTTGTAGACATTCTTTTTCCCAAAATAGGCCTCTTAGCGCTCAGAATGTCCAATTGCAGTTTCTACAGAAAGAGTGTTTCAGAAAGGCTCAATCAAAAGTAAGGTTCAACTCTGTTAGTTGAATGCACAGAACAGAAAGTAGTTTCATACAATGCTTCTGTGTAGTTTATATTTGAACATATTCTTTTTTCCACTATTACCCACTTAGCGCTACGAATGTCCAGTTGCATTTTCTACAGACAGAGTGTTTCAAAACTGCTCAATCAAAAGTATGGTTTAACTCTGTTAGCTGAATGCTCAGATCAGAAAGAAGTTTCACAGAATGCTTCTGTGTAGTTTATATTTGAATATATTCCTTTTTCCACTACTACGCTCTTAGCGCTCCAAATGTCCAGTTGCATTTTCAACAGAAAGAGTGTTCAGATCTGCTCAATCAAAAGTATGGTTTAACTCTGTTAGCTGAATGCACAGATCAGAAAGAAGTTTCACAGAATCATTCTGTGTAGTTTATATTTGGAGACATTCCTTTTTCCACTATTACCCTCTTAGCGCTCCGAATCTCCACTTGCATTTTCTACAAAAAGAGTGTTTCATAACTGCTCAATCAAAAATATGTTTTATCTCTGTTAACTGAATTTACAGATCAGAAATAAGTTTCACAGAATGCATCTGTGTAGTTTTTATTTGAAGATATTCTTTTTCCCCATGTAGGCCTCTTAGCGCTTAGCATGTCCAATTGCAGTTTCTACAGAAAGAGTGTTTCAGAACGGCTCAATCAAAAGTAAGGTTCAACTCTGTTAGCTGAATGCACAGAACAGAAAGGGTTTTCACATAATGCTACTGTGTAGTTTATATTTGAATATATTCCTTTTTCCACTATTACCCTCTTAGCGCTCCGAATGTCCACCTGCATTTTCTACAGAAAGAGTGTTCAGAACTGCGCAATCAAAAGTATGGTTTAACTCTGTTAGCTTAATGAACATATCAGAAATAAGTTTCACACAATGCTTCTGTGTAGTTTTTATTTGAAGATATTATTTTTCCCAATAGAGGCCTCTTAGCGCTCAGAATGTCCAATTGCAGTTTCTACAGAAAGAGAGTTTCAGAAAGGCTCAATCAAAAGTAAGGTTCAACTCTGTTAGTTGAATGCACAGAACAGAAAGAAGTTTCATACAATGCTTCTGTGTAGTTTATATTTGAACATATTCTTTTTTCCACTATTACCCACTTAGCGCTACGAATGTCCAGTTGCATTTTCTACAGACAGAGTGTTTCAAAACTGCTCAATCAAAAGTATGGTTTAACTCTGTTAGCTGAATGCTCAGATCAGAAAGAAGTTTCACAGAATGTTTCTGTGTAGTTTATATTTGAATATATTCCTTTTTCCACTACTACTCTCTTAGCGCTACAAATGTCCAGTTGCATATTCTACAGAAAGAGTGTTCAGATCTGCTCAATCAAAAGTATGGTTTAACTCTGTTAGCTGAATGCACAGATCAGAAAGAAGTTTCACAGAATGATTCTGTGTAGTTTATATTTGGAGACATTCCTTTTTCCACTATTACCCTCTTCGTGCTCCGAATCTCCACTTGCATTTTCTACATAAAGAGTGTTTCACAACGGCTCAATCAAAACTAAGGTTCAACTCTTTTAGTTGAACAAACAGAACAGAAAGATGTTTCACACAATTCTTCTGTGTAGTTTTTATTTGTAGACATTCTTTTTCCCAAAATAGGCCTCTTAGCGCTCAGAATGTCCAATTGCAGTTTCTACAGAAAGAGTGTTTCAGAACGGCTCAATCAAAAGTAAGGTTCAACTCTGTTAGTTGAATGCACAGAACAGAATGAAGTTTCATACAATGCTTCTGTGTAGTTTATATTTGAACATATTCTTTTTTCCACTATTACCCACTTAGCGCTACGAATGTCCAGTTGCATTTTCTACAGACAGAGTGTTTCAAAACTGCTCAATCAAAAGTATGGTTTAAATCTGTTAGCTGAATGCTCAGATCAGAAAGAAGTTTCACAGAATGCTTCTGTGTAGTTTATATTTGAATATATTCCTTTTTCCACTACTACGCTCTTAGCGCTCCAAATGTCCAGTTGCATTTTCTACAGAAAGAGTGTTCAGATCTGCTCAATCAAAAGTATGGTTTAACTCTGTTAGCTGAATGCACAGATCAGAAAGAAGTTTCACCGAATGATTCTGTGTAGTTTTTATTTGAAGACATTCCCTTTTTCCACTATTACCCTCTTAGCGCTCCGAATCTCCACTTGCATTTTCTACAAAAAGAGTGTTTCATAACTGCTCAATCAAAAATATGTTTTATCTCTGTTAACTGAATTTACAGATCAGAAATAAGTTTCACAGAATGCATCTGTGTAGTTTTTATTTGAAGATATTCTTTTTCAAAATGTAGGCCTCTTAGCGCTTAGCATGTCCAATTGCAGTTTCTACAGAAAGAGTGTTTCAGAACGGCTCAATCAAAAGTAAGGTTCAACTCTGTTAGTTGAATGCACAGAACAGAAAGAATTTTCACAGAATGCTACTGTGTAGTTTATATTTGAATATATTCCTTTTTCCACTATTACCCTCTTAGCGCTCCGAATGTCCACTTGCATTTTCTACAGAAAGAGTGTTCAGAACTGCGCAATCAAAAGTATGTTTTAACTCTGTTAGCTTAATGAACATATCAGAAATAAGTTTCACACAATGCTTCTGTGTAGTTTTTATTTGAAGATATTATTTTTCCCAATATAGGCCTCTTAGCGCTCAGAATGTCCAATTGCAGTTTCTACAGAAAGAGTGTTTCAGAAAGGCTCAATCAAAAGTAAGGTTCAACTCTGTTAGTTGAATGCACAGAACAGAAAGAAGTTTCATACAATGCTTCTGTGTAGTTTATATTTGAACATATTTTTTTTCCACTATTACCCACTTAGCGCTACGAATGTCCAGTGGCATTTTCTACAGACAGAGTGTTTCAAAACTGCTCAATCAAAAGTATGGTTTAACTCTGTTAGCTGAATGCTCAGATCAGAAAGAAGTTTCACAGAATGCTTCTGTGTAGTTTATATTTGAATATATTCCTTTTTCCACTACTACGCTCTTAGCGTTCCAAATGTCCAGTTGCATTATCTACAGAAAGAGTGTTCAGATCTGCTCAATCAAAAGTATGGTTTAACTCTGTTAGCTGAATGCACAGATCAGAAAGAAGTTTCACAGAATGATTCTGTGTAGTTTATATTTGGAGACATTCCTTTTTCCACTATTACCCTCTTAGCGCTCCGAATCTCCACTTGCATTTTCTACAGAAAGAGTGTTTCAGAACGGCTCAATCAAAACTAAGGTTCAACTCTTTTAGTTGAACAAACAGAACAGAAAGAAGTTTCACAGAATGCATCTGTGTAGTTTTTATTTGAAGATATTATTTTTCCCAATGTAGGCCTATTAGCGCTTAGCATGTCCAATTGCAGTTTCTACAGAAAGAGTGTTTCAGAACGGCTCAATTAAAAGTAAGGTTCAACTCTGTTAGTTGAATGCACAGAACAGAAAGAATTTTCACAGAATGGTACTGTGTAGTTTATATTTGAATATATTCCTTTTTCCACTATTACCCTCTTAGCGCTCCGAATGTCCACTTGCATTTTCTACAGAAAGAGTGTTCAGAACTGCGCAATCAAAAGTATGGTTTAACTCTGTTAGCTTAATGAACATATCAGAAATAAGTTTCACACAATGCTTCTGTGTAGTTTTTATTTGAAGATAATATTTTTCCCAATAGAGGCCTCTTAGCGCTCAGAATGTCCAATTGCAGTTTCTACAGAAAGAGTGTTTCAGAAAGGCTCAATCAAAAGTAAGGTTCAACTCTGTTATTTGAATGCACAGAACAGAAAGAAGTTTCATAGAATGCTTCTGTGTAGTTTATATTTGAACATATTCTTTTTTCCACTATTACCCACTTAGCGCTACGAATGTCCAGTTGCATTTTCTACAGACAGAGTGTTTCAAAACTGATCAATCAAAAGTATGGTTTAACTCTGTTAGCTGAATGCTCAGATCAGAAGGAAGTTTCACAGAATGCTTCTGTGTAGTTTATATTTGAATATATTCCTTTTTCCACTACTACTCTCTTAGCGCTCCAAATGTCCAGTTGCATTTTCTACAGAAAGAGTGTTCAGATCTGCTGAATCAAAAGTATGGTTTAACTCTGTTAGCTGAATGCACAGATCAGAAAGAAGTTTCACAGAATCATTCTGTGTAGTTTATATTTGGAGACATTCCTTTTTCCACTATTACCCTCTTAGCGCTCCGAATCTCCACTTGCATTTTCTACAAAAAGAGTGTTTCAGAACGGCTCAATCAAAACTTAGGTTCAAGTCTTTTAGTTGAACAAACAGAACAGAAAGAAGTTTCACACAATTCTTCTGTGTAGTTTTTATTTGTAGACATTCTTTTTCCCAATATAGGCCTCTTAGCGCTCAGAATGTCCAATTGCAGTTTCTACAGAAAGAGTGCTTCAGAACGGCTCAATCAAAAGTAAGGTTCAACTCTGTTAGTTGGATGCACAGAACAGAAAGAAGTTTCATACAATGCTTCTGTGTAGTTTATATTGGAACATATTCTTTTTTCCACTATTACCCACTTAGCGCTACGAATGTCCAGTTGCATTTTCTACCGACAGAGGGTTTCAAAACTGCTCAATCAAAAGTATGGTTTAAATCTGTTAGCTGAATGCTCAGATCAGAAAGAAGTTTCACAGAATGCTTCTGTGTAGTTTATATTTGAATATATTCCTTTTTCCACTACTACGCTCTTAGCGCTCCAAATGTCCAGTTGCATTTTCTACAGAAAGAGTGTTCAGATCTGCTCAATCAAAAGTATGGTTTAACTCTGTTAGCTGAATGCACAGATCAGAAAAAAGTTTCACCGAATGATACTGTGTAGTTTATATTTGAAGACATTCCTTTTTCCACTATTACCCTCTTAGCGCTCCGAATCTCCACTTGCATTTTCTACAAAAAGAGTGTTTCATAACTGCTCAATCAAAAATATGTTTTATATCTGTTAACTGAATTTAAAGATCAGAAATAAGTTGCACAGAATGCATCTGTGTAGTTTTTATTTGAAGATATTCTTTTTCCCAATGTAGGCCTCTTAGCGCTTAGCATGTCCAATTGCAGTTACTACAGAAAGAGTGTTTCAGAACGGCTCAATCTAAAGTAAGGTTCAACTCTGTTAGTTGAATGCACACAACAGAAAGAATTTTCACAGAATGCTACTGTGTAGTTTATATTTGTATATATTCCTTTTTCCACTATTACCCTCTTAGCACTCCGAATGTCCACTTGCATTTTCTACAGAAAGAGTGTTCAGAACTGCGCAATCAAAAGTATGGTTTAACTCTGTTAGCTTAATGAACATATCAGAAATAAGTTTCACACAATGCTTCTGTGTAGTTTTTATTTGAAGATATTATTTTTCCCAATAGAGGCCTCTTAGCGCTCAGAATGTCCAATTGCAGTTTCTACAGAAAGAGTGTTTCAGAAAGGCTCAATCAAAAGTAAGGTTCAACTCTGTTAGTTGAATGCACAGAACAGAAAGAAGTTTCATACAATGCTTCTGTGTAGTTTATATTTGAACATATTCTTTTTTCCACTATTACCCACTTAGCGCTACGAATGTCCAGTTGCATTTTCTACAGACAGAGTGTTTCAAAACTGCTCAATCAAAAGTATGGTTTAACGCTGTTAGCTGAAATCTCAGATCAGAAAGAAGTTTCACAGAATGCTTCTGTGTAGTTTATATTTGAATATATTCCTTTTTCCACTACTACTCTCTTAGCGCTCCAAATGTCCAGTTGCATTTTCTACAGAAAGAGTGTTCAGATCTGCTCAATCAAAAGTATGGTTTAACACTGTTAGCTGAATGCACAGATCAGAAAGAAGTTTCACAGAATGATTCTGTGTAGTTTATATTTGGAGACATTCCTTTTTCCACTATTACCCTCTTAGCGCTCCGAATCTCCACTTGCATTTTCTACAGAAAGACTGTTACAGAACGGCTCAATCAAAACTAAGGTTCAACTCTTTTAGTTGAACAAACAGAACAGAAAGAAGTTTCACACAATTCTTCTTTGTAGTTTTTATTTGTAGACATTCTTTTTCCCAATATAGGCCTCTTAGCGCTCAGAATGTCCAATTGCAGTTTCTACAGAAAGAGTGTTTCAGAACGGCTCAATCAAAAGTAAGGTTCAACTCTGTTAGTTGAATGCACAGAACAGAAAGTAGTTTCATACAATGCTTCTGTGTAGTTTATATTTGAACATATTCTTTTTTCCACTATTACCCACTTAGCGCTACGAATGTCCAGTTGCATTTTCTACAGACAGAGTGTTTCAAAACTGCTCAATCAAAAGTATGGTTTAACTCTGTTAGCTGAATGCTCAGATCAGAAAGAAGTTTCACAGAATGCTTCTGTGTAGTTTATATTTGAATATATTCCTTTTTCCACTACTACGCTCTTAGCGTTCCAAATGTCCAGTTGCATTATCTACAGAAAGAGTGTTCAGATCTGCTCAATCAAAAGTATGGTTTAACTCTGTTAGCTGAATGCACAGATCAGAAAGAAGTTTCACAGAATGATTCTGTGTAGTTTATATTTGGAGACATTCCTTTTTCCACTATTACCCTCTTAGCGCTCCGAATCTCCACTTGCATTTTCTACAGAAAGAGTGTTTCAGAACGGCTCAATCAAAACTAAGGTTCAACTCTTTTAGTTGAACAAACAGAACAGAAAGAAGTTTCACAGAATGCATCTGTGTAGTTTTTATTTGAAGATATTATTTTTCCCAATGTAGGCCTATTAGCGCTTAGCATGTCCAATTGCAGTTTCTACAGAAAGAGTGTTTCAGAACGGCTCAATTAAAAGTAAGGTTCAACTCTGTTAGTTGAATGCACAGAACAGAAAGAATTTTCACAGAATGGTACTGTGTAGTTTATATTTGAATATATTCCTTTTTCCACTATTACCCTCTTAGCGCTCCGAATGTCCACTTGCATTTTCTACAGAAAGAGTGTTCAGAACTGCGCAATCAAAAGTATGGTTTAACTCTGTTAGCTTAATGAACATATCAGAAATAAGTTTCACACAATGCTTCTGTGTAGTTTTTATTTGAAGATAATATTTTTCCCAATAGAGGCCTCTTAGCGCTCAGAATGTCCAATTGCAGTTTCTACAGAAAGAGTGTTTCAGAAAGGCTCAATCAAAAGTAAGGTTCAACTCTGTTATTTGAATGCACAGAACAGAAAGAAGTTTCATAGAATGCTTCTGTGTAGTTTATATTTGAACATATTCTTTTTTCCACTATTACCCACTTAGCGCTACGAATGTCCAGTTGCATTTTCTACAGACAGAGTGTTTCAAAACTGATCAATCAAAAGTATGGTTTAACTCTGTTAGCTGAATGCTCAGATCAGAAGGAAGTTTCACAGAATGCTTCTGTGTAGTTTATATTTGAATATATTCCTTTTTCCACTACTACTCTCTTAGCGCTCCAAATGTCCAGTTGCATTTTCTACAGAAAGAGTGTTCAGATCTGCTGAATCAAAAGTATGGTTTAACTCTGTTAGCTGAATGCACAGATCAGAAAGAAGTTTCACAGAATCATTCTGTGTAGTTTATATTTGGAGACATTCCTTTTTCCACTATTACCCTCTTAGCGCTCCGAATCTCCACTTGCATTTTCTACAAAAAGAGTGTTTCAGAACGGCTCAATCAAAACTTAGGTTCAAGTCTTTTAGTTGAACAAACAGAACAGAAAGAAGTTTCACACAATTCTTCTGTGTAGTTTTTATTTGTAGACATTCTTTTTCCCAATATAGGCCTCTTAGCGCTCAGAATGTCCAATTGCAGTTTCTACAGAAAGAGTGCTTCAGAACGGCTCAATCAAAAGTAAGGTTCAACTCTGTTAGTTGGATGCACAGAACAGAAAGAAGTTTCATACAATGCTTCTGTGTAGTTTATATTGGAACATATTCTTTTTTCCACTATTACCCACTTAGCGCTACGAATGTCCAGTTGCATTTTCTACCGACAGAGGGTTTCAAAACTGCTCAATCAAAAGTATGGTTTAAATCTGTTAGCTGAATGCTCAGATCAGAAAGAAGTTTCACAGAATGCTTCTGTGTAGTTTATATTTGAATATATTCCTTTTTCCACTACTACGCTCTTAGCGCTCCAAATGTCCAGTTGCATTTTCTACAGAAAGAGTGTTCAGATCTGCTCAATCAAAAGTATGGTTTAACTCTGTTAGCTGAATGCACAGATCAGAAAAAAGTTTCACCGAATGATACTGTGTAGTTTATATTTGAAGACATTCCTTTTTCCACTATTACCCTCTTAGCGCTCCGAATCTCCACTTGCATTTTCTACAAAAAGAGTGTTTCATAACTGCTCAATCAAAAATATGTTTTATATCTGTTAACTGAATTTAAAGATCAGAAATAAGTTGCACAGAATGCATCTGTGTAGTTTTTATTTGAAGATATTCTTTTTCCCAATGTAGGCCTCTTAGCGCTTAGCATGTCCAATTGCAGTTACTACAGAAAGAGTGTTTCAGAACGGCTCAATCTAAAGTAAGGTTCAACTCTGTTAGTTGAATGCACACAACAGAAAGAATTTTCACAGAATGCTACTGTGTAGTTTATATTTGTATATATTCCTTTTTCCACTATTACCCTCTTAGCACTCCGAATGTCCACTTGCATTTTCTACAGAAAGAGTGTTCAGAACTGCGCAATCAAAAGTATGGTTTAACTCTGTTAGCTTAATGAACATATCAGAAATAAGTTTCACACAATGCTTCTGTGTAGTTTTTATTTGAAGATATTATTTTTCCCAATAGAGGCCTCTTAGCGCTCAGAATGTCCAATTGCAGTTTCTACAGAAAGAGTGTTTCAGAAAGGCTCAATCAAAAGTAAGGTTCAACTCTGTTAGTTGAATGCACAGAACAGAAAGAAGTTTCATACAATGCTTCTGTGTAGTTTATATTTGAACATATTCTTTTTTCCACTATTACCCACTTAGCGCTACGAATGTCCAGTTGCATTTTCTACAGACAGAGTGTTTCAAAACTGCTCAATCAAAAGTATGGTTTAACGCTGTTAGCTGAAATCTCAGATCAGAAAGAAGTTTCACAGAATGCTTCTGTGTAGTTTATATTTGAATATATTCCTTTTTCCACTACTACTCTCTTAGCGCTCCAAATGTCCAGTTGCATTTTCTACAGAAAGAGTGTTCAGATCTGCTCAATCAAAAGTATGGTTTAACACTGTTAGCTGAATGCACAGATCAGAAAGAAGTTTCACAGAATGATTCTGTGTAGTTTATATTTGGAGACATTCCTTTTTCCACTATTACCCTCTTAGCGCTCCGAATCTCCACTTGCATTTTCTACAGAAAGACTGTTACAGAACGGCTCAATCAAAACTAAGGTTCAACTCTTTTAGTTGAACAAACAGAACAGAAAGAAGTTTCACACAATTCTTCTTTGTAGTTTTTATTTGTAGACATTCTTTTTCCCAATATAGGCCTCTTAGCGCTCAGAATGTCCAATTGCAGTTTCTACAGAAAGAGTGTTTCAGAACGGCTCAATCAAAAGTAAGGTTCAACTCTGTTAGTTGAATGCACAGAACAGAAAGTAGTTTCATACAATGCTTCTGTGTAGTTTATATTTGAACATATTCTTTTTTCCACTATTACCCACTTAGCGCTACGAATGTCCAGTTGCATTTTCTACAGACAGAGTGTTTCAAAACTGCTCAATCAAAAGTATGGTTTAACTCTGTTAGCTGAATGCTCAGATCAGAAAGAAGTTTCACAGAATGCTTCTGTGTAGTTTATATTTGAATATATTCCTTTTTCCACTACTACGCTCTTAGCGCTCCAAATGTCCAGTTGCATTTTCAACAGAAAGAGTGTTCAGATCTGCTCAATCAAAAGTATGGTTTAACTCTGTTAGCTGAATGCACAGATCAGAAAGAAGTTTCACAGAATCATTCTGTGTAGTTTATATTTGGAGACATTCCTTTTTCCACTATTACCATCTTAGCGCTCCGAATCTCCACTTGCATTTTCTACAAAAAGTGTGTTTCATAACTGCTCAATCAAAAATATGTTTTATCTCTGTTAACTGAATTTACAGATCAGAAATAAGTTTCACAGAATGCATCTGTGTAGTTTTTATTTGAAGATATTCTTTTTCCCCATGTAGGCCTCTTAGCGCTTAGCATGTCCAATTGCAGTTTCTACAGAAAGAGTGTTTCAGAACGGCTCAATCAAAAGTAAGGTTCAACTCTGTTAGCTGAATGCACAGAACAGAAAGGGTTTTCACAGAATGCTACTGTGTAGTTTATATTTGAATATATTCCTTTTTCCACTATTACCCTCTTAGCGCTCCGAATGTCCACCTGCATTTTCTACAGAAAGAGTGTTCAGAACTGCGCAATCAAAAGTATGGTTTAACTCTGTTAGCTTAATGAACATATCAGAAATAAGTTTCACACAATGCTTCTGTGTAGTTTTTATTTGAAGATATTATTTTTCCCAATAGAGGCCTCTTAGCGCTCAGAATGTCCAATTGCAGTTTCTACAGAAAGAGTGTTTCAGAAAGGCTCAATCAAAGTAAGTTTCAACTCTGTTAGTTGAATGCACAGAACAGAAAGAAGTTTCATACAATGCTTCTGTGTAGTTTATATTTGAACATATTCTTTTTGCCACTATTACCCACTTAGCGCTACGAATGTCCAGTTGCATTTTCTACAGACAGAGTGTTTCAAAACTGCTCAATCAAAAGTATGGTTTAACTCTGTTAGCTGAATGCTCAGATCAGAAAGAAGTTTCACAGAATGCTTCTGTGTAGTTTATATTTGAATATATTCCTTTTTCCACTACTACTCTCTTAGCGCTCCAAATGTCCAGTTGCATTTTCTACAGAAAGAGTGTTCAGATCTGCTCAATCAAAAGTATGGTTTAACTCTGTTAGCTGAATGCACAGATCAGAAAGATGTTTCACAGAATGATTCTGTGTAGTTTATATTTGGAGACATTCCTTTTTCCACTATTACCCTCTTCGCGCTCCGAATCTCCACTTGCATTTTCTACATAAAGAGTGTTTCACAACGGCTCAATCAAAACTAAGGTTCAACTCTTTTAGTTGAACAAACAGAACAGAAAGAAGTTTCACACAATTCTTCTGTGTAGTTTTTATTTGTAGACATTCTTTTTCCCAAAATAGGCCTCTTAGCGCTCAGAATGTCCAATTGCAGTTTCTACAGAAAGAGTGTTTCAGAACGGCTCAATCAAAAGTAAGGTTCAACTCTGTTAGTTGAATGCACAGAACAGAATGAAGTTTCATACAATGCTTCTGTGTAGTTTATATTTGAACATATTCTTTTTTCCACTATTACCCACTTAGCGCTACGAATGTCCAGTTGCATTTTCTACAGACAGAGTGTTTCAAAACTGCTCAATCAAAAGTATGGTTTAAATCTGTTAGCTGAATGCTCAGATCAGAAAGAAGTTTCACAGAATGCTTCTGTGTAGTTTATATTTGAATATATTCCTTTTTCCACTACTACGCTCTTAGCGCTCCAAATGTCCAGTTGCATTTTCTACAGAAAGAGTGTTCAGATCTGCTCAATCAAAAGTATGGTTTAACTCTGTTAGCTGAATGCACAGATCAGAAAGAAGTTTCACCGAATGATTCTGTGTAGTTTATATTTGAAGACATTCCTTTTTCCACTATTACCCTCTTAGCGCTCCGAATCTCCACTTGCATTTTCTACAAAAAGAGTGTTTCATAACTGCTCAATCAAAAATATGTTTTATCTCTGTTAACTGAATTTACAGATCAGAAATATGTTTCACAGAATGCATCTGTGTAGTTTTTATTTGAAGATATTCTTTTTCAAAATGTAGGCCTCTTAGCGCTTAGCATGTGCAATTGCAGTTTCTACAGAAAGAGTGTTTCAGAACGGCTCAATCAAAAGTAAGGTTCAACTCTGTTAGTTGAATGCACAGAACAGAAAGAATTTTCACAGAATGCTACTGTGTAGTTTATATTTGAATATATTCCTTTTTCCACTATTACCCTCTTAGCGCTCCGAATGTCCACTTGCATTTTCTACAGAAAGAGTGTTCAGAACTGCGCAATCAAAAGTATGTTTTAACTCTGTTAGCTTAATGAACATATCAGAAATAAGTTTCACACAATGCTTCTGTGTAGTTTTTATTTGAAGATATTATTTTTCCCAATATAGGCCTCTTAGCGCTCAGAATGTCCAATTGCAGTTTCTACAGAAAGAGTGTTTCAGAAAGGCTCAATCAAAAGTAAGGTTCAACTCTGTTAGTTGAATGCACAGAACAGAAAGAAGTTTCATACAATGCTTCTGTGTAGTTTATATTTGAACATATTTTTTTTCCACTATTACCCACTTAGCGCTACGAATGTCCAGTGGCATTTTCTACAGACAGAGTGTTTCAAAACTGCTCAATCAAAAGTATGGTTTAACTCTGTTAGCTGAATGCTCAGATCAGAAAGAAGTTTCACAGAATGCTTCTGTGTAGTTTATATTTGAATATATTCCTTTTTCCACTACTACGCTCTTAGCGTTCCAAATGTCCAGTTGCATTATCTACAGAAAGAGTGTTCAGATCTGCTCAATCAAAAGTATGGTTTAACTCTGTTAGCTGAATGCACAGATCAGAAAGAAGTTTCACAGAATGATTCTGTGTAGTTTATATTTGGAGACATTCCTTTTTCCACTATTACCCTCTTAGCGCTCCGAATCTCCACTTGCATTTTCTACAGAAAGAGTGTTTCAGAACGGCTCAATCAAAACTAAGGTTCAACTCTTTTAGTTGAACAAACAGAACAGAAAGAAGTTTCACAGAATGCATCTGTGTAGTTTTTATTTGAAGATATTCTTTTTCCCAATGTAGGCCTATTAGCGCTTAGCATGTCCAATTGCAGTTTCTACAGAAAGAGTGTTTCAGAACGGCTCAATTAAAAGTAAGGTTCAACTCTGTTAGTTGAATGCACAGAACAGAAAGAATTTTCACAGAATGGTACTGTGTAGTTTATATTTGAATATATTCCTTTTTCCACTATTACCCTCTTAGCGCTCCGAATGTCCACTTGCATTTTCTACAGAAAGAGTGTTCAGAACTGCGCAATCAAAAGTATGGTTTAACTCTGTTAGCTTAATGAACATATCAGAAATAAGTTTCACACAATGCTTCTGTGTAGTTTTTATTTGAAGATATTATTTTTCCCAATATAGGCCTCTTAGCGCTCAGAATGTCCAATTGCAGTTTCTACAGAAAGAGTGTTTCAGAAAGGCTCAATCAAAAGTAAGGTTCAACTCTGTTAGTTGAATGCACAGAACAAAAAGAAGTTTCATACAATGCTTCTGTGTAGTTTATATTTGAACATATTCTTTTTTCCACTATTACCAACTTAGCGCTACGAATGTCCAGTTGCATTTTCTACAGACAGAGTGTTTCAAAACTGCTCAATCAATAGTATGGTTTAACTCTGTTAGCTGAATGCTCAGATCAGAAAGAAGTTTCACAGAATGCTTCTGTGTAGTTTATATTTGAATATATTCCTTTTTCCACTACTAATCTCTTAGCGCTCCAAATGTCCAGTTGCATTTTCTACAGAAAGAGAGTTCAGATCTGCTCAATCAAAAGTATGGTTTAACACTGTTAGCTGAATGCACAGATCAGAAAGAAGTTTCACCGAATGATTCTGTGTAGTTTATATTTGGAGACATTCCTTTTTCCACTATTACCCTCTTAGCGCTCCGAATCTCCACTTGCATTTTCTACAGAAAGAGTGTTTCAGAACGGCTCAATCAAAACGAAGGTTCAACTCTTTTAGTTGAACAAACAGAACAGAAAGAAGTTTCACACAATTCTTCTGTGTAGTTTTTATTTGTAGACATTCTTTTTCCCAATATAGGCCTCTTAGCGCTCAGAATGTCCAATTGCAGTTTCTACAGAAAGAGTGTTTCAGAATGGCTCAATCAAAAGTAAGGTTCAACTCTGTTAGTTGAATGCACAGAACAGAAAGAAGTTTCATACAATGCTTCTGTGTAGTTTATATTTGAACATATTCTTTTTTCCACTATTACCCACTTAGCGCTACGAATGTCCAGTGGCATTTTCTACAGACAGAGTGTTTCAAAACTGCTCAATCAAAAGTATGGTTTAACTCTGTTAGCTGAATGCTCAGATCAGAAAGAAGTTTCACAGAATGCTTCTGTGTAGTTTATATTTGAATATATTCCTTTTTCCACTACTACGCTCTTAGCGTTCCAAATGTCCAGTTGCATTATCTACAGAAAGAGTGTTCAGATCTGCTCAATCAAAAGTATGGTTTAACTCTGTTAGCTGAATGCACAGATCAGAAAGAAGTTTCACAGAATGATTCTGTGTAGTTTATATTTGGAGACATTCCTTTTTCCACTATTACCCTCTTAGCGCTCCGAATCTCCACTTGCATTTTCTACAAAAAGAGTGTTTCATAACTGCTCAATGAAAAATATGTTTTATCTCTGTTAACTGAATTTACAGATCAGAAATAAGTTGTACAGAATGCATCTGTGTAGTTTTTATTTGAAGATATTCTTTTTCCCAATGTAGGCCTCTTAGCGCTTAGCATGTCCAATTGCATTTTCTACAGATAGAGTGTTTCAGAACGGCTCAATCAAAAGTAAGGTTCAACTCTGTTAGTTGAATGCACAGAACAGAAAGAATTTTCACAGAATGCTACTGTGTAGTTTATATATGAATATATCCCTTTTTCCACTATTAACCTTTTAGCGCTCCGAATGTCCACTTGCATTTTCTACAGAAAGAGTGTTCAGAACTGCGCAATCAAAAGTATGGTTTAACTCTGTTAGCTTAATGAACATATCAGAAATAAGTTTCACACAATGCTTCTGTGTAGTTTTTATTTGAAGATATTATTTTTCCCAATATAGGCCTCTTAGCGCTCAGAATGTCCAATTGCAGATTCTACAGAAAGAGTGTTTCAGAAAGGCTCAATCAAAAGTAAGGTTCAACTCTGTTAGTTGAATGCACAGAACAGAAAGAAGTTTCATACAATGCTTCTGTGTAGTTTATATTTGAACATATTCTTTTTTCCACTATTACCCACTTAGCGCTACGAATGTCCAGTTGCATTTTCTACAGACAGAGTGTTTCAAAACTGCTCAATCAAAAGTATGGTTTAACTCTGTTAGCTGAATGCTCAGATCAGAAAGAAGTTTCACAGAATGCTTCTGTGTAGTTTATATTTGAATATATTCCTCTTTCCACTACTACTCTCTTAGCGCTCCAAATGTCCAGTTGCATTTTCTACAGAAAGAGTGTTCAGATCTGCTGAATCAAAAGTATGGTTTAACTCTGTTAGCTGAATGCACAGATCAGAAAGAAGTTTCACAGAATCATTCTGTGTAGTTTATATTTGGAGACATTCCTTTTTCCACTATTACCCTCTTAGCGCTCCGAATCTCCACTTGCATTTTCTACAAAAAGAGTGTTTCATAACTGCTCAATCAAAAATATGTTTTATCTCCGTTAACTGAATTTACAGATCAGAAATAAGTTTCACAGAATGCATCTGTGTAGTTTTTATTTGAAGATATTCTTTTTCCCAATGTAGGCCTCTTAGCGCTTAGCATGTCCAATTGCAGTTTCTACAGAAAGAGTGTTTCAGAACGGCTCAATCAAAAGTAAGGTTCAACTCTGTTAGCTGAATGCACAGGACAGAAAGGGTTTTCACAGAATGCTACTGTGTAGTTTATATTTGAATATATTCCTTTTTCCACTATTACCCTCTTAGCGCTCCGAATGTCCACCTGCATTTTCTACAGAAAGAGTGTTCAGAACTGCGCAATCAAAAGTATGGTTTAACTCTGTTAGCTTAATGAACATATCAGAAATAAGTTTCACACAATGCTTCTGTGTAGTTTTTATTTGAAGATATTATTTTTCCCAATAGAGGCCTCTTAGCGCTCAGAATGTCCAATTGCAGTTTCTACAGAAAGAGTGTTTCAGAAAGGCTCAATCAAAAGTAAGGTTCAACTCTGTTAGTTGAATGCACAGAACAGAAAGAAGTTTCATACAATGCTTCTGTGTAGTTTATATTTGAACATATTCTTTTTTCCACTATTACCCACTTAGCGCTACGAATGTCCAGTTGCATTTTCTACAGACAGAGTGTTTCAAAACTGCTCAATCAAAAGTATGGTTTAACTCTGTTAGCTGAATGCTCAGATCAGAAAGAAGTTTCACAGAATGCTTCTGTGTAGTTTATATTTGAATATATTCCTTTTTCCACTACTACTCTCTTAGCGCTCCAAATGTCCAGTTGCATTTTCTACAGAAAGAGTGTTCAGATCTGCTCAATCAAAAGTATGGTTTAACTCTGTTAGCTGAATGCACAGATCAGAAAGAAGTTTCACAGAATGATTCTGTGTAGTTTATATTTGGAGACATTCCTTTTTCCACTATTACCCACTTCGCGCTCCGAACCTCCACTTGCATTTTCTACATAAAGAGTGTTTCAGAACGGCTCAATCAAAACTAAGGTTCAACTCTTTTAGTTGAACAAACAGAACAGAAAGAAGTTTCACACAATTCTTCTGTGTAGTTTTTATTTGTAGACATTCTTTTTCCCAAAATAGGCCTCTTAGCGCTCAGAATGTCCAATTGCAGTTTCTACAGAAAGAGTGTTTCAGAACGGCTCAATCAAAAGTAAGGTTCAACTCTGTTAGTTGAATGCACAGAACAGAATGAAGTTTCATACAATGCTTCTGTGTAGTTTATATTTGAACATATTCTTTTTTCCACTATTACCTACTTAGCGCTACGAATGTCCAGTTGCATTTTCTACAGACAGAGTGTTTCAAAACTGCTCAATCAAAAGTATGGTTTAACTCTGTTAGCTGAATGCTCAGATCAGAAAGAAGTTTCACAGAATGCTTCTGTGTAGTTTATATTTGAATATATTCCTTTTTCCACTACTACGCTCTTAGCGCTCCAAATGTCCAGTTGCATTTTCAACAGAAAGAGTGTTCAGATCTGCTCAATCAAAAGTATGGTTTAACTCTGTTAGCTGAATGCACAGATCAGAAAGAAGTTTCACAGAATCATTCTGTGTAGTTTATATTTGGAGACATTCCTTTTTCCACTATTACCCTCTTAGCGCTCCAAATCTCCACTTGCATTTTCTACAAAAAGAGTGTTTCAGAACGGCTCAATCAAAACTTAGGTTCAAGTCTTTTAGTTGAACAAACAGAACAGAAAGAAGTTTCACACAATTCTTCTGTGTAGTTTTTATTTGTAGACATTCTTTTTCCCAATATAGGCCTCTTAGCGCTCAGAATGTCCAATTGCAGTTTCTACAGAAAGAGTGTTTCAGAACGGCTCAATCAAAAGTAAGGTTCAACTCTGTTAGTTGGATGCACAGAACAGAAAGAAGTTTCATACAATGCTTCTGTGTAGTTTATATTGGAACATATTCTTTTTTCCACTATTACCCACTTAGCGCTACGAATGTCCAGTTGCATTTTCTACAGACAGAGGGTTTCAAAACTGCTCAATCAAAAGTATGGTTTAACTCTGTTAGCTGAATGCTCAGATCAGAAAGAAGTTTCACAGAATGCTTCTGTGTAGTTTATATTTGAATATATTCCTTTTTCCACTACTACGCTCTTAGCGCTCCAAATGTCCAGTTGCATTTTCTACAGAAAGAGTGTTCAGATCTGCTCAATCAAAAGTATGGTTTAACTCTGTTAGCTGAATGCACAGATCAGAAAAAAGTTTCACCGAATGATACTGTGTAGTTTATATTTGAAGACATTCCTTTTTCCACTATTACCCTCTTAGCGCTCCGAATCTCCACTTGCATTTTCTACAAAAAGAGTGTTTCATAACTGCTCAATCAAAAATATGTTTTATATCTGTTAACTGAATTTAAAGATCATAAATAAGTTTCACAGAATGCATCTGTGTAGTTTTTATTTGAAGATATTCTTTTTCCCAATGTAGGCCTCTTAGCGCTTAGCATGTCCAATTGCAGTTACTACAGAAAGAGTGTTTCAGAACGGCTCAATCAAAAGTAAGGTTCAACTCTGTTAGTTGAATGCACAGAACAGAAAGAATTTTCACAGAATGCTACTGTGTAGTTTATATATGAATATATCCCTTTTTCCACTATTACCTTTTTAGCGCTCCGGATGTCCACTTGCATTTTCTACAGAAAGAGTGTTCAGAACTGCGCAATCAAAAGTATGGTTTAACTCTGTTAGCTTAATGAACATATCAGAAATAAGTTTCACACAATGCTTCTGTGTAGTTTTTATTTGAAGATATTATTTTTCCCAATATAGGCCTCTTAGCGCTCAGAATGTCCAATTGCAGATTCTACAGAAAGAGTGGTTCAGAAAGGCTCAATCAAAAGTAAGGTTCAACTCTGTTAGTTGAATGCACAGAACAGAAAGAAGTTTCATACAATGCTTCTGTGTAGTTTATATTTGAACATATTCTTTTTTCCACTATTACCCACTTAGCGCTACGAATGTCCAGTTGCATTTCCTACAGACAGAGTGTTTCAAAACTGCTCAATCAAAAGTATGGTTTAACTCTGTTAGCTGAATGCTCAGATCAGAAAGAAGTTTCACAGAATGCTTCTGTGTAGTTTATATTTGAATATATTCCTTTTTCCACTACTACTCTCTTAGCGCTCCAAATGTCCAGTTGCATTTTCTACAGAAAGAGTGTTCAGATCTGCTCAATCAAAAGTGTGGTTTAACTCTGTTAGCTGAATGCACAGATCAGAAAGAAGTTTCACAGAATGATTCTGTGTAGTTTATATTTGGAGACATTCCTTTTTCCACTATTACCCTCTTAGCGCTCCGAATCTCCACTTGCATTTTCTACATAAAGAGTGTTTCAGAACGGCTCAATCAAAACTACGGTTCAACTCTTTTAGTTGAACAAACAGAACAGAAAGAAGTTTCACACAATTCTTCTGTGTAGTTTTTATTTGTAGACATTCTTTTTCCCAATATAGGCCTCTTAGCTCTCAGAATGTCCAATTGCAGTTTCTACAGAAAGAGTGTTTCAGAACGGCTCAATCAAAAGTAAGGTTCAACTCTGTTAGTTGAATGCACAGAACAGAAAGAAGTTTCATACAATGCTTCTGTGTAGTTTATATTTGAACATATTCTTTTTTCCACTATTACCCACTTAGCGCTACGGATGTCCACTTGCATTTTCTACAGACAGAGTGTTTGAAAACTGCTCAATCAAAAGTATGGTTTAACTCTGTTAGGTGAATGCTCAGATCAGAAAGAAGTTTCACAGAATGCTTCTGTGTAGTTTATATTTCAATATATTCCTTTTTCCACTAATACGCTCTTAGCGCTCCAAATGTCCAGTTGCATTTTCAACAGAAAGAGTGTTCAGATCTGCTCAATCAAAAGTATGGTTTAACTCTGTTAGCTGAATGCACAGATCAGAAAGAAGTTTCACCGAATGATTCTGTGTAGTTTATATTTGAAGACATTCCTTTTTCCACTATTACCCTCTTAGCGCTCCGAATCTCCACTTGCATTTTCTACAAAAAGAGTGTTTCATAACTGCTCAATGAAAAATATGTTTTATCTCTGTTAACTGAATTTACAGATCAGAAATAAGTTGCACAGAATGCATCTGTGTAGTTTTTATTTGAAGAGATTCTTTTTCCCAATGTAGGCCTCTTAGCGCTTAGCATGTCCAATTGCAGTTTCTACAGAAAAAGTGTTTCAGAACGGCTCAATCAAAAGTAAGGTTCAACTCTGTTCGTTGAATGCACAGAACAGAAAGAATTTTCACAGAATGCTACTGTGTAGTTTATATTTGAATATATCGCTTTTTCCACTATTACCCTCTTAGCGCTCCGAATGTCCACTTGCATTTTCTACAGAAAGAGTGTTCAGAACTGCGCAATCAAAAGTATGGTTTAACTCTGTTAGCTTAATGAACATATCAGAAATAAGTTTCACACAATGCTTCTGTGTAGTTTTTATTTGAAGATATTATTTTTCCCAATATAGGCCTCTTAGCGCTCAGAATGTCCAATTGCAGATTCTACAGAAAGAGTGTTTCAGAAAGGCTCAATCAAAAGTAAGGTTCAACTCTGTTAGTTGAATGCACAGAACAGAAAGAAGTTTCATACAATGCTTCTGTGTAGTTTATATTTGAACATATTCTTTTTTCCACTATTACCCACTTAGCGCTACGAATGTCCAGTTGCATTTTCTACAGACAGAGTGTTTCAAAACTGCTCAATCAAAAGTATGGTTTAACTCTGTTAGCTGAATGCTCACATCAGAAAGAAGTTTCACAGAATGCTTCTGTGTAGTTTATATTTGAATATATTCCTTTTTCCACTACTACTCTCTTAGCGCTCCAAATGTCCAGTTGCATTTTCTACAGAAAGAGTGTTCAGATCTGCTCAATCAAAAATATGGTTTAACTCTGTTAGCTGAATGCACAGATCAGAAAGAAGTTTCACAGAATGATTCTGTGTAGTTTATATTTGGAGACATTCCTTTTTCCACTATTACCCACTTAGCGCTCCGAATCTCCACTTGCATTTTCTACATAAAGAGTGTTTCAGAACGGCTCAATCAAAACTACGGTTCAACTCTTTTAGTTGAACAAACAGAACAGAAAGAAGTTTCACACAATTCTTCTGTGTAGTTTTTATTTGTAGACATTCTTTTTCCCAATATAGGCCTCTTAGCTCTCAGAATGTCCAATTGCAGTTTCTACAGAAAGAGTGTTTCAGAACGGCTCAATCAAAAGTAAGGTTCAACTCTGTTAGTTGAATGCACAGAACAGAAAGAAGTTTCATACAATGCTTCTGTGTACTTTATATTTGAACATATTCTTTTTTCCACTATTACCCACTTAGCGCTACGAATGTCCAGTTGCATTTTCTACAGACAGAGTGTTTCAAAACTGCTCAATCAAAAGTATGGTTTAACTCTGTTAGCTGAATGCTCAGATCAGAAAGAAGTTTCACAGAATGCTTCTGTGTAGTTTATATTTGAATATATTCTTTTTTCCACTACTACGCTCTTAGCGCTCCAAATGTTCAGTTGCATTTTCTACAGAAAGAGTGTTCAGATCTGCTCAATCAAAAGTATGGTTTAACTCTGTTAGCTGAATGCACAGATCAGAAAGAAGTTTCACCGAATGATTCTGTGTAGTTTATATTTGCAGACATTCCTTTTTCCACTATTACCCTCTTAGCGCTCCGAATCTCCACTTGCATTTTCTACAAAAAGAGTGTTTCATAACTGCTCAATGAAAAATATGTTTTATCTCTGTTAACTGAATTTACAGATCAGAAATAAGTTGTACAGAATGCATCTGTGTAGTTTTTATTTGAATATATTCTTTTTCCCAATGTAGGCCTCTTAGCGCTTAGCATGTCCAATTGCATTTTCTACAGATAGAGTGTTTCAGAACGGCTCAATCAAAAGTAAGGTTCAACTCTGTTAGTTGAATGCACAGAACAGAAAGAATTTTCACAGAATGCTACTGTGTAGTTTATATACGAATATATCCCTTTTTCCACTATTACCCTTTTAGCGCTCCGGATGTCCACTTGCATTTTCTACAGAAAGAGTGTTCAGAACTGCGCAATCAAAAGTATGGTTTAACTCTGTTAGCTTAATGAACATATCAGAAATAAGTTTCACACAATGCTTCTGTGTAGTTTTTATTTGAAGATATTATTTTTCCCAATATAGGCCTCTTAGCGCTCAGAATGTCCAATTGCAGATTCTACAGAAAGAGTGTTTCAGAAAGGCTCAATCAAAAGTAAGGTTCAACTCTGTTAGTTGAATGCACAGAACAGAAAGAAGTTTCATACAATGCTTCTGTGTAGTTTATATTTGAACATATTCTTTTTTCCACTATTACCCACTTAGCGCTACGAATGTCCAGTTGCATTTTCTACAGACAGAGTGTTTCAAAACTGCTCAATCAAAAGTATGGTTTAACTCTGTTAGCTGAATGCTCAGATCAGAAAGAAGTTTCACAGAATGCTTCTGTGTAGTTTATATTTGAATATATTCCTTTTTCCACTACTACTCTCTTAGCGCTCCAAATGTCCAGTTGCATTTTCTACAGAAAGAGTGTTCAGATCTGCTCAATCAAAAGTGTGGTTTAACTCTGTTAGCTGAATGCACAGATCAGAAAGAAGTTTCACAGAATGATTCTGTGTAGTTTATATTTGGAGACATTCCTTTTTCCACTATTACCCTCTTAGCGCTCCGAATCTCCACTTGCATTTTCTACATAAAGAGTGTTTCAGAACGGCTCAATCAAAACTACGGTTCAACTCTTTTAGTTGAACAAACAGAACAGAAAGAAGTTTCACACAATTCTTCTGTGTAGTTTTTATTTGTAGACATTCTTTTTCCCAATATAGGCCTCTTAGCTCTCAGAATGTCCAATTGCAGTTTCTACAGAAAGAGTGTTTCAGAATGGCTCAATCAAAAGTAAGGTTCAACTCTGTTAGTTGAATGCACAGAACAGAAAGAAGTTTCATACAATGCTTCTGTGTAGTTTATATTTGAACATATTCTTTTTTCCACTATTACCCACTTAGCGCTACGGATGTCCACTTGCATTTTCTACAGACAGAGTGTTTGAAAACTGCTCAATCAAAAGTATGGTTTAACTCTGTTAGGTGAATGCTCAGATCAGAAAGAAGTTTCACAGAATGCTTCTGTGTAGTTTATATTTCAATATATTCCTTTTTCCACTAATACGCTCTTAGCGCTCCAAATGTCCAGTTGCATTTTCAACAGAAAGAGTGTTCAGATCTGCTCAATCAAAAGTATGGTTTAACTCTGTTAGCTGAATGCACAGATCAGAAAGAAGTTTCACCGAATGATTCTGTGTAGTTTATATTTGAAGACATTCCTTTTTCCACTATTACCCTCTTAGCGCTCCGAATCTCCACTTGCATTTTCTACAAAAAGAGTGTTTCATAACTGCTCAATGAAAAATATGTTTTATCTCTGTTAACTGAATTTACAGATCAGAAATAAGTTGCACAGAATGCATCTGTGTAGTTTTTATTTGAAGAGATTCTTTTTCCCAATGTAGGCCTCTTAGCGCTTAGCATGTCCAATTGCAGTTTCTACAGAAAAAGTGTTTCAGAACGGCTCAATCAAAAGTAAGGTTCAACTCTGTTAGTTGAATGCACAGAACAGAAAGAATTTTCACAGAATGCTACTGTGTAGTTTATATTTGAATATATCGCTTTTTCCACTATTACCCTCTTAGCGCTCCGAATGTCCACTTGCATTTTCTACAGAAAGAGTGTTCAGAACTGCGCAATCAAAAGTATGGTTTAACTCTGTTAGCTTAATGAACATATCAGAAATAAGTTTCACACAATGCTTCTGTGTAGTTTTTATTTGAAGATATTATTTTTCCCAATATAGGCCTCTTAGCGCTCAGAATGTCCAATTGCAGATTCTACAGAAAGAGTGTTTCAGAAAGGCTCAATCAAAAGTAAGGTTCAACTCTGTTAGTTGAATGCACAGAACAGAAAGAAGTTTCATACAATGCTTCTGTGTAGTTTATATTTGAACATATTCTTTTTTCAACTATTACCCACTTAGCGCTACGAATGTCCAGTTGCATTTTCTACAGACAGAGTGTTTCAAAACTGCTCAATCAAAAGTATGGTTTAACTCTGTTAGCTGAATGCTCAGATCAGAAAGAAGTTTCACAGAATGCTTCTGTGTAGTTTATATTTGAATATATTCCTTTTTCCACTACTACTCTCTTAGCGCTCCAAATGTCCAGTTGCATTTTCTACAGAAAGAGTGTTCAGATCTGCTCAATCAAAAATATGGTTTAACTCTGTTAGCTGAATGCACAGATCAGAAAGAAGTTTCACAGAATGATTCTGTGTAGTTTATATTTGGAGACATTCCTTTTTCCACTATTACCCACTTAGCGCTCCGAATCTCCACTTGCATTTTCTACATAAAGAGTGTTTCAGAACGGCTCAATCAAAACTACGGTTCAACTCTTTTAGTTGAACAAACAGAACAGAAAGAAGTTTCACACAATTCTTCTGTGTAGTTTTTATTTGTAGACATTCTTTTTCCCAATATAGGCCTCTTAGCTCTCAGAATGTCCAATTGCAGTTTCTACAGAAAGAGTGTTTCAGAACGGCTCAATCAAAAGTAAGGTTCAACTCTGTTAGTTGAATGCACAGAACAGAAAGAAGTTTCATACAATGCTTCTGTGTACTTTATATTTGAACATATTCTTTTTTCCACTATTACCCACTTAGCGCTACGAATGTCCAGTTGCATTTTCTACAGACAGAGTGTTTCAAAACTGCTCAATCAAAAGTATGGTTTAACTCTGTTAGCTGAATGCTCAGATCAGAAAGAAGTTTCACAGAATGCTTCTGTGTAGTTTATATTTGAATATATTCTTTTTTCCACTACTACGCTCTTAGCGCTCCAAATGTTCAGTTGCATTTTCTACAGAAAGAGTGTTCAGATCTGCTCAATCAAAAGTATGGTTTAACTCTGTTAGCTGAATGCACAGATCAGAAAGAAGTTTCACCGAATGATTCTGTGTAGTTTATATTTGAAGACATTCCTTTTTCCACTATTACCCCCTTAGCGCTCCGAATCTCCACTTGCATTTTCTACAAAAAGAGTGTTTCATAACTGCTCAATCAAAAATATGTTTTATCTCTGTTAACTGAAATTACAGATCAGAAATAAGTTTCACAGAATGCATCTGTGTAGTTTTTATTTGAAGTTATTCTTTTTCCCAATGTAGGCCTCTTGGCGCTTAGCATGTCCAATTGCAGTTTCTACAGAAAGAGTGTTTCAGAACGGCTCAATCAAAAGTAAGGTTCAACTCTGTTAGTTGAATGCACAGAACAGAAAGAATTTTCACAGAATGCTACTGTGTAGTTTATATTTGAATATATTCCTTTTTCCACTATTACCCTCTTAGCGCTCCGAATGTCCACTTGAATTTTCTACAGAAAGAGTGTTCAGAACTGCGCAATCAAAAGTATGGTTTAACTCTGTTAGCTTAATGAACATATCAGAAATAAGTTTCACACAATGCTTCTGTGTAGTTTTTATTTGAAGATATTATTTTTCCCAATATAGGCCTCTTAGCGCTCAGAATGTCCAATTGCAGTTTCTACAGAAAGAGTGTTTCAGAAAGGCTCAATCAAAAGTAAGGTTCAACTCTGTTAGTTGAATGCACAGAACAGAAAGAAGTTTCATACAATGCTTCTGTGTAGTTTATATTTGAAGATATTCTTTTTTCCACTATTACCCACTTAGCGCTACGAATGTCCAGTTGCATTTTCTACAGACAGAGTGTTTCAAAACTGCTCAATCAAAAGTATGGTTTAACTCTGTTAGCTGAATGCTCAGATCAGAAAGAAATTTCACAGAATGCTTCTGTGTAGTTTATATTTGAATATATTCCTTTTTCCACTACTACTCTCTTAGCGCTCCAAATGTCCATTTGCATTTTCTACAGAAAGAGTGTTCAGATCTGCTCAATCAAAAGTGTGGTTTAACTCTGTTAGCTGAATGCACAGATCAGAAAGAAGTTTCACAGAATGATTCTGTGTAGTTTATATTTGGAGACATTCCTTTTTCCACTATTACCCTCTTAGCGCTCCGAATCTCCACTTGCATTTTCTACATAAAGAGTGTTTCAGAACGGCTCAATCAAAACTACGGTTCAACTCTTTTAGTTGAACAAACAGAACAGAAAGAAGTTTCACACAATTCTTCTGTGTAGTTTTTATTTGTAGACATTCTTTTTCCCAATATAGGCCTCTTAGCTCTCAGAATGTCCAATTGCAGTTTCTACAGAAAGAGTGTTTCAGAATGGCTCAATCAAAAGTAAGGTTCAACTCTGTTAGTTGAATGCACAGAACAGAAAGAAGTTTCATACAATGCTTCTGTGTAGTTTATATTTGAACATATTCTTTTTTCCACTATTACCCACTTAGCGCTACGGATGTCCACTTGCATTTTCTACAGACAGAGTGTTTGAAAACTGCTCAATCAAAAGTATGGTTTAACTCTGTTAGCTGAATGCACAGATAAGAAAGAAGTTTCACAGAATGATTCTGTGTAGTTTATATTTGGAGACATTCCTTTTTCCACTATTACCCTCTTAGCGCTCCGAATCTCCACTTGCATTTTCTACAGAAAGAGTGTTTCAGAACGGCTCAATCAAAACTAAGGTTCAACTCTTTTAGTTGAACAAACAGAACAGAAAGAAGTTTCACACAATTCTTCTGTGTAGTTTTTATTTGTAGACATTCTTTTTCCCAATAGAGGCCTCTTAGCGCTCAGAATGTCCAATTGCAGTTTCTACAGAAAGAGTGTTTCAGAACGGCTCAATCAAAAGTAAGGTTCAACTCTGTTAGTTGAATGCACAGAACAGAAAGAAGTTTCATACAATGCTTCTGTGTAGTTTATATTTGAACATATTCTCTTTTCCACTATTACCCACTTAGCGCTACGAATGTCCAGTTGCATTTTCTACAGACAGAGTGTTTCAAAACTGCTCAATCAAAAGTATGGTTTAACTCTGTTAGCTGTATGCTCAGATCAGAAAGAAGTTTCACAGAATGCTTCTGTGTAGTTTATATTTGAATATATTCCTTTTTCCTCTACTACGCTCTTAGCGCTCCAAATGTCCAGTTGCATTTTCAACAGAAAGAGTGTTCAGATCTGCTCAATCAAAATATGGTTTAACTCTGTTAGCTGAATGCACAGATCAGAAAGAAGTTTCACCGAATGATTCTGTGTAGTTTATATTTGAAGACATTCCTTTTTCCACTATTACCCTGTTAGCGCTCCGAATCTCCACTTGCATTTTCTACAAAAAGTGTGTTTCATAACTGCTCAATCAAAAATATGTTTTATCTATGTTAACTGAATTTACAGATCAGAAATAAGTTTCACAGAATGCATCTGTGTAGTTTTTATTTGAAGATATTTTTTTCACAATGTAGGCCTCTTAGCCCTTAGCATGTCCAATTGCAGTTCCTACAGAAAGAGTGTTTCAGAACGGCTCAATCAAAAGTAAAGTTCAACTCTGTTAGTTGAATGCACAGAACAGAAAGAATTTTCACAGAATGCTACTGTGTAGTTTATATTTGAATATATCCCTTTTTCCACTATTACCCTCTTAGCGCTCCGAATGTCCACTTGCATTTTCTACAGAAAGAGTGTTCAGAACTGCGCAATCAAAAGTATGGTTTAACTCTGTTAGCTTAATGAACATATCAGAAATAAGTTTCACACAATGCTTCTGTGTAATTTTTATTTGAAGATATTATTTTTCCCAATAGAGGCCTCTTAGCGCTCAGAATGTCCAATTGCAGTTTCTACAGAAAGAGTGTTTCAGAAAGGCTCAATCAAAAGTAAGGTTCAACCCTGTTATTTGAATGCACAGAACAGAAAGAAGTTTCACACAATGCTTCTGCGTAGTTTATATTTGAACATATTCTTTTTTCCACTATTACCCACTTAGAGCTACGAATGTCCAGTTGCATTTTCTACAGACAGAGCGTTTCAAAACTGCTCAATCAAAAGTATGGTTTAACTCTGTTAGCTGAATGCTCAGATCAGAAAGAAGTTTCACAGAATGCTTCTGTGTAGTTTATATTTGAATATATTCCTTTTTCCACTACTACTCTCTTAGCGCTCCAAATGTCCAGTTGCATTTTCTACAGAAAGAGTGTTCAGATCTGCTCAATCAAAAGTATGGTTTAACTCTGTTAGCTGAATGCACAGATCAGAAAGAAGTTTCACCGAATGATTCTGTGTAGTTTATATTTGAAGACATTCCTTTTTCCACTATTACCCTCTTAGCGCTCCGAATCTCCACTTGCATTTTCTACATAAAGAGTGTTTCAGAACGACTCAATCAAAACTAAGGTTCAACTCCTTTAGTTGAACAAACAGAACAGAAAGATGTTTCACACAATTCTTCTGTGTAGTTTTTATTTGTAGACATTCTTTTTCCCAATATAGGCCTCTTAGCGCTCAGAATGTCCAATTGCAGTTTCTACAGAAAGAGAGTTTCAGAACGGCTCAATCAAAAGTAAGGTTCAACTCTGTTAGTTGAATGCACAGAACAGAAAGAAGTTTCATACAATGCTTCTGTGTAGTTTATATTTGAACATATTCTTTTTTCCACTATTACCCACTTAGCGCTACGAATGTCCAGTTGCATTTTCTACAGACAGAGTGTTTCAAAACTGCTCAATCAAAAGTATGGTTTAACTCTGTTAGCTGAATGCTCAGATCAGAAAGAAGTTTCACAGAATGCTTCTGTGTAGTTTATATTTGAATATATTCCTTTTTCCACTAATACGCTCTTAGCGCTCCAAATGTCCAGTTGCATTTTCAACAGAAAGAGTGTTCAGATCTGCTCAATCAAAAGTATGGTTTAACTCTGTTACCTGAATGCACAGATCAGAAAGAAGTTTCACCGAATGATTCTGTGTAGTTTATATTTGAAGACATTCCTTTTTCCACTATTACCCTCTTAGCGCTCCGAATCTCCACTTGCATTTTCTACAAAAAGAGTGTTTCATAACTGCTCAATCAAAAATATGTTTTATCTCTGTTAACTGAATTTACAGATCAGAAATAAGTTGCACAGAATGCATCTGTGTAGTTTTTATTTGAAGATATTCTTTTTCCCAATGTAGGCCTCTTAGCGCTTAGCATGTCCAATTGCAGTTTCTACAGATAGAGTGTTTCAGAACGGCTCAATCAAAAGTAAGGTTCAACTCTGTTAGTTGAATGCACAGAACAGAAAGAATTTTCACAGAATGCTACTGTGTAGTTTATATTTGAATATATCCCTTTTTCCACTATTACCCTCTTAGCGCTCCGAATGTCCACTTGCATTTTCTACAGAAAGAGTGTTCAGAACTGCGCAATCAAAAGTATGGTTTAACTCTGTTAGCTTAATGAACATATCAGAAATAAGTTTCACACAATGCTTCTGTGTAGTTTTTATTTGAAGATATTATTTTTCCCAATATAGGCCTCTTAGCGCTCAGAATGTCCAATTGCAGTTTCTACAGAAAGAGTGTTTCAGAAAGGCTCAATCAAAAGTAAGGTTCAACTCTGTTAGTTGAATGCACAGAACAGAAAGAAGTTTCATACAATGCTTCTGTGTAGTTTATATTTGAACATATTCTTTCTTCCACTATTACCCACTTAGCCCTACGAATGTCCAGTTGCATTTTCTACAGACAGAGTGTTTCAAAACTGCTCAATCAAAAGTATGGTTTAACTCTGTTAGCTGAATGCTCAGATCAGAAAGAAGTTTCACAGAATGCTTCTGTGTAGTTTATATTTGAATATATTCCTTTTTCCACTACTACTCTCTTAGCGCTCCAAATGTCCAGTTGCATTTTCTACAGAAAGAGTGTTCAGATCTGCTCAATCAAAAGTATGGTTTAACTCTGTTAGCTGAATGCACAGATCAGAAAAAAGTTTCACAGAATGATTCTGTGTAGTTTATATTTGGAGACATTCCTTTTTCCACTATTACCCTCTTAGCGCTCCGAATCTCCACTTGCATTTTCTACATAAAGAGTGTTTCAGAACGGCTCAATCAAAACTACGGTTCAACTCTTTTAGTTGAACAAACAGAACAGAAAGAAGTTTCACACAATTCTTCTGTGTAGTTTTTATTTGTAGACATTCTTTTTCCCAATATAGGCCTCTTAGCTCTCAGAATGTCCAATTGCAGTTTCTACAGAAAGAGTGTTTCAGAACGGCTCAATCAAAAGTAAGGTTCAACTCTGTTAGTTGAATGCACAGAACAGAAAGAAGTTTCACACAATGCTTCTGTGTAGTTTATATTTGAACATATTCTTTTTTCCACTATTACCCACTTAGCGCTACGAATGTCCAGTTGCATTTTCTACAGACAGAGCGTTTCAAAACTGCTCAATCAAAAGTATGGTTTAACTCTGTTTGCTGAATGCTCAGATCAGAAAGAAGTTTCACAGAATGCTTCTGTGTAGTTTATATTTGAATATATTACTTTTTCCACTACTACGCTCTTAGCGCTCCAAATGTCCAGTTGCATTTTCTACAGAAAGAGTGTTCAGATCTGCTCAATCAAAAGTATGGTTTAAGTCTGTTAGCTGAATGCACAGATCAGAAAGAAGTTTCACCGAATGATTCTGTGTAGTTTATATTTGAAGACATTCCTTTTTCCACTATTACCCTCTTAGCGCTCCGAATCTCCACTTGCATTTTCTACAAAAAGAGTGTTTCAGAACGACTCAATCAAAACTAAGGTTCAACTCCTTTAGTTGAACAAACAGAACAGAAAGATGTTTCACACAATTCTTCTGTGTAGTTTTTATTTGTAGACATTCTTTTTCCCAATATAGGCCTCTTAGCGCTCAGAATGTCCAATTGCAGTTTCTACAGAAAGAGAGTTTCAGAACGGCTCAATCAAAAGTAAGGTTCAACTCTGTTAGTTGAATGCACAGAACAGAAAGAAGTTTCATACAATGCTTCTGTGTAGTTTATATTTGAACATATTCTTTTTTCCACTATTACCCACTTAGCGCTACGAATGTCCAGTTGCATTTTCTACAGACAGAGTGTTTCAAAACTGCTCAATCAAAAGTATGGTTTAACTCTGTTAGCTGAATGCTCAGATCAGAAAGAAGTTTCACAGAATGCTTCTGTGTAGTTTATATTTGAATATATTCCTTTTTCCACTAATACGCTCTTAGCGCTCCAAATGTCCAGTTGCATTTTCAACAGAAAGAGTGTTCAGATCTGCTCAATCAAAAGTATGGTTTAACTCTGTTACCTGAATGCACAGATCAGAAAGAAGTTTCACCGAATGATTCTGTGTAGTTTATATTTGAAGACATTCCTTTTTCCACTATTACCCTCTTAGCGCTCCGAATCTCCACTTGCATTTTCTACAAAAAGAGTGTTTCATAACTGCTCAATCAAAAATATGTTTTATCTCTGTTAACTGAATTTACAGATCAGAAATAAGTTGCACAGAATGCATCTGTGTAGTTTTTATTTGAAGATATTCTTTTTCCCAATGTAGGCCTCTTAGCGCTTAGCATGTCCAATTGCAGTTTCTACAGATAGAGTGTTTCAGAACGGCTCAATCAAAAGTAAGGTTCAACTCTGTTAGTTGAATGCACAGAACAGAAAGAATTTTCACAGAATGCTACTGTGTAGTTTATATTTGAATATATCCCTTTTTCCACTATTACCCTCTTAGCGCTCCGAATGTCCACTTGCATTTTCTACAGAAAGAGTGTTCAGAACTGCGCAATCAAAAGTATGGTTTAACTCTGTTAGCTTAATGAACATATCAGAAATAAGTTTCACACAATGCTTCTGTGTAGTTTTTATTTGAAGATATTATTTTTCCCAATATAGGCCTCTTAGCGCTCAGAATGTCCAATTGCAGTTTCTACAGAAAGAGTGTTTCAGAAAGGCTCAATCAAAAGTAAGGTTCAACTCTGTTAGTTGAATGCACAGAACAGAAAGAAGTTTCATACAATGCTTCTGTGTAGTTTATATTTGAACATATTCTTTCTTCCACTATTACCCACTTAGCCCTACGAATGTCCAGTTGCATTTTCTACAGACAGAGTGTTTCAAAACTGCTCAATCAAAAGTATGGTTTAACTCTGTTAGCTGAATGCTCAGATCAGAAAGAAGTTTCACAGAATGCTTCTGTGTAGTTTATATTTGAATATATTCCTTTTTCCACTACTACTCTCTTAGCGCTCCAAATGTCCAGTTGCATTTTCTACAGAAAGAGTGTTCAGATCTGCTCAATCAAAAGTATGGTTTAACTCTGTTAGCTGAATGCACAGATCAGAAAAAAGTTTCACAGAATGATTCTGTGTAGTTTATATTTGGAGACATTCCTTTTTCCACTATTACCCTCTTAGCGCTCCGAATCTCCACTTGCATTTTCTACATAAAGAGTGTTTCAGAACGGCTCAATCAAAACTACGGTTCAACTCTTTTAGTTGAACAAACAGAACAGAAAGAAGTTTCACACAATTCTTCTGTGTAGTTTTTATTTGTAGACATTCTTTTTCCCAATATAGGCCTCTTAGCTCTCAGAATGTCCAATTGCAGTTTCTACAGAAAGAGTGTTTCAGAACGGCTCAATCAAAAGTAAGGTTCAACTCTGTTAGTTGAATGCACAGAACAGAAAGAAGTTTCACACAATGCTTCTGTGTAGTTTATATTTGAACATATTCTTTTTTCCACTATTACCCACTTAGCGCTACGAATGTCCAGTTGCATTTTCTACAGACAGAGCGTTTCAAAACTGCTCAATCAAAAGTATGGTTTAACTCTGTTTGCTGAATGCTCAGATCAGAAAGAAGTTTCACAGAATGCTTCTGTGTAGTTTATATTTGAATATATTACTTTTTCCACTACTACGCTCTTAGCGCTCCAAATGTCCAGTTGCATTTTCTACAGAAAGAGTGTTCAGATCTGCTCAATCAAAAGTATGGTTTAAGTCTGTTAGCTGAATGCACAGATCAGAAAGAAGTTTCACCGAATGATTCTGTGTAGTTTATATTTGAAGACATTCCTTTTTCCACTATTACCCTCTTAGCGCTCCGAATCTCCACTTGCATTTTCTACAAAAAGAGTGTTTCATAACTGCTCAATGAAAAATATGTTTTATCTCTGTTAACTGAATTTACAGATCAGAAATAAGTTGCACAGAATGCATCTGTGTAGTTTTTATTTGAAGATATTCTTTTTCCCAATGTAGGCCTCTTAGCGCTTAGCATGTCCAATTGCAGTTTCTACAGAAAGAGTGTTTCAGAACGGCTCAATCAAAAGTAAGGTTCAACTCTGTTAGTTGAATGCACAGAACAGAAAGAATTTTCACAGAATGCTACTGTGTAGTTTATATTTGAATATATTCCTTTTTCCACTATTACCCTCTTAGCGCTCCGAATGTCCACTTGCATTTTCTACAGAAAGAGTGTTCAGAACTGCGCAATCAAAAGTATGGTTTAACTCTGTTAGCTTAATGAACATATCAGAAATAAGTTTCACACAATGCTTCTGTGTAGTTTTTATTTGAAGATATTATTTTTCCCAATAGAGGCCTCTTAGCGCTCAGAATGTCCAATTGCAGTTTCTACAGAAAGAGTGTTTCAGAAAGGCTCAATCAAAAGTAAGGTTCAACTCTGTTAGTTGAATGCACAGAAGAGAAAGAAGTTTCATACAATGCTTCTGTGTAGTTTATATTTGAACATATTCTTTTTTCCACTATTACCCACTTAGCGCTACGAATGTCCAGTTGCATTTTCTACAGACAGAGTGTTTCCAAACTGCTCAATCAAAAGTATGGTTTAACTCTGTTAGCTGAATGCTCAGATCAGAAAGAAGTTTCACAGAATGCTTCTGTATAGTTTATATTTGAATATATTCCTTTTTCCACTACTCTTCTCTTAGCGCTCCAAATGTCCAGTTGCATTTTCTACAGAAAGAGTGTTCAGATCTGCTCAATCAAAAGTATAGTTTAACTCTGTTAGCTGAATGCACAGATCAGAAAGAAGTTTCACAGAATGATTCTGTGTAGTTTATATTTGGAGACATTCCTTTTTCCACTATTACCCTCTTAGCGCTCCGAATCTCCACTTGCATTTTCTACAGAAAGTGTGTTTCAGAACGGCTCAATCAAAACTAAGGTTCAACTCTTTTAGTTGAGCAAACAGAACAGAAAGATGTTTCACACAATTCTTCTGTGTAGTTTTTATTTGTAGACATTCTTTTTCCCAAAATAGGCCTCTTAGCGCTCAGAATGTCCAATTGCAGTTTCTACAGAAAGAGTGTTCAGATCTGCTCAATCAAAAGTATGGTTTAACTCTGTTAGCTTAATGAACATATCAGAAATAAGTTTCAGACAATGCTTCTGTGTAGTTTTTATTTGAAGATATTATTTTTCCCAATAGAGGCCTCTTAGCGCTCAGAATGTCCAATTGCAGTTTCTACAGAAAGAGTGTTTCAGAAAGGCTCAATCAAAAGTAAGGTTCAACTCTGTTAGTTGAATGCACAGAACAGAAAGAAGTTTCATACAATGCTTCTGTGTAGTTTATATTTGAACATATTCTTTTTTCCACTATTACCCACTTAGCGCTACGAATGTCCAGTTGCATTTTCTACAGACAGAGTGTTTCCAAACTGCTCAATAAAAAGTATGGTTTAACTCTGTTAGCTGAATGCTCAGATCAGAAAGAAGTTTCACAGAATGCTTCTGTGTAGTTTATATTTGAATATATTCCTTTTTCCACTACTACTCTCTTAGCGCTCCAAATGTCCAGTTGCATTGTCTACAGAAAGAGAGTTCAGATCTGCTCAATCAAAAGTATTGTTTAAATCTGTTAGCTGAATGCACAGATCAGAAAGAAGTTTCACAGAATGATTCTGTGTAGTTTATATTTGGAGACATTCCTTTTTCCACTATTACCCCTTTAGCGCTCCGAATCTCCACTTGCATTCTCTACAGAAAGAGTGTTTCAGAACGGCTCAATCAAAACTAAGGTTCAACTCTTTTAGTTGAACAAACAGAACAGAAAGAAGTTTCACACAATTCTTCTGTGTAGTTTTTATTTGTAGACATTCTTTTTCCCAATATAGGCCTCTTAGCGCTCAGAATGTCCAATTGCAGTTTCTACAGAAAGAGTGTTTCAGAACGGCTCAATCAAAAGTAAGGTTCAACTCTGTTAGTTGAATGCACAGAACAGAAAGAAGTTTCATACAATGCTTCTGTGTAGTTTATATTTGAACATATTCTTTTTTCCACTATTACCCACTTAGCGCTACGAATGTCCAGTTGCATTTTCTACAGACAGAGTGTTTCAAAACTGCTCAATCAAAAGTATGGTTTAACTCTGTTAGCTGAATGCTCAGATGAGAAAGAAGTTTCACAGAATGCTTCTGTGTAGTTTATATTTGAATATATTCCTTTTTCCACTACTACGCTCTTAGCGCTCCAAATGTCCACTTGCATTTTCTACAGAAAGAGTGTTCAGATCTGCTCAATGAAAAGTATGGTTTAACTCTGTTAGCTGAATGCACAGATCAGAAAGAAGTTTCACCGAATGATTCTGTGTAGTTTATATTTGAAGACATTCCTTTTTCCACTATTACCCTCTTAGCGCTCCGAATCTCCACTTGCATTTTCTACAAAAAGAGTGTTTCATAACTGCTCAATCAAAAATATGTTTTATCTCTGTTAACTGAATTTACAGATCAGAAATAAGTTTCACAGAATGCATCTGTGTAGTTTTTATTTGAAGATATTCTTTTTCCCAATGTAGGCCTCTTAGCGCTTAGCATGTCCAATTGCAGTTTCTACAGAAAGAGTGTTTCAGAACGGCTCAATCAAAAGTAAGGTTCAACTCTGTTAGTTGAATGCACAGAACAGAAAGAATTTTCACAGAATGCTACTGTGTAGTTTATATTTGAATATATTCCTTTTTCCACTATTACCCTCTTAGCGCTCCGAATGTCCATTTGCATTTTCTACAGAAAGAGTGTTCAGAACTGCGCAATCAAAAGTATGGTTTAACTCTGTTAGCTTAATGAACATATCAGAAATAAGTTTCACACAATGCTTCTGTGTAGTTTTTATTTGAAGATATTATCTTTCCCATTACAGGCCTCTTAGCGCTCAGAATGTCCAATTGCAGTTTCTACAGAAAGAGTGTTTCAGAAAGGCTCAATCAAAAGTAAGGTTCAACTCTGTTAGTTGAATGCACAGAACAGAAAGAAGTTTCATACAATGCTTCTGTGTAGTTTATATTTGAACATACTCTTTTTTCCACAAATACCCACTTAGCGCTACGAATGTCCAGTTGCATTTTCTACAGACAGAGTGTTTCAAAACTGCTCAATCAAAAGTATGGTTTAACTCTGTTAGCTGAATGAACAGATCAGAAAGAAGTTTCACAGAATAATTCTGTGTAGTTTATATTTGGCGACCTTCCTTTTTCCACTATTATCCTCTTAGCGCTCCGAATCTCCACTTGCATTTTCTACAGAAAGAGTGTTTAAGAACGGCTCAATCAAAACTAAGGTTCAACTCTTTTAGTTGAACAAACAGAACAGAAAGAAGTTTCACACAATTTTTCTGTGTAGTTTTTATTTGTAGACATTCTTTTTCCCAATATAAGCCTCTTAGCGCTCAGAATGTCCAATTGCAGTTTCTACAGAAAGAGTGTTTCAGAACGGCTCAATCAAAAGTAAGGTTCAACTCTGTTAGTTGAATGCACAGAACAGAAAGAAGTTTCATACAATGCTTCTGTGTAGTTTATATTTGAACATATTCTTTTTTCCACTATTACCCACTTAGCGCTACGAATGTCCAGTTGCATTTTCTACAGAGAGAGGGTTTCAAAACTGCTCAATCAAAAGTATGGTTTAACTCTGTTAGCTGAATGCTCAGATCAGAAAGAAGTTTCACAGAATGCTTCTGTGTAGTTTATATTTGAATATATTCCTTTTTCCACTACTACGCTCTTAGCGCTCCAAATGTTCAGTTGCATTTTCAACAGAAAGAGTGTTCAGATCTGCTCAATCAAAAGTATGGTTTAACTCTGTTAGCTGAATGCACAGATCAGAAAGAAGTTTCACAGAATGATTCTGTGTAGTTTATATTTGGAGACATTCCTTTTTCCACTATTAACCTCTTAGCGCTCCGAATCTCCACTTGCATTTTCTACAAAAAGAGTGTTTCATAACTGCTCAATCAAAAATATGTTTTATCTCTGTTAACTGAATTTACAGATCAGAAATAAGTTTCACAGAATGCATCTGTGTAGTTTTTATTTGAAGATATTCTTTTTCCCAATGTAGGCCTCTTAGCGCTTAGCATGTCCAAATGCAGTTTCTACAGAAAGAGTGTTTCAGAACGGCTCAATCAAAAGTAAGGTTCAACTCTGTTAGTTGAATGCACAGAACAGAAAGAATTTTCACAGAATTCTACTGTGTAGTTTATATTTGAATATATTCCTTTTTACACTATTACCCTCTTAGCACTCCGAATGTCCACTTGCATTTTCTACAGAAAGAGTGTTCAGAACTGCGCAATCAAAAGTATGGTTTAATTCTGTTAGCTTAATGAACATATCAGAAATAAGTTTCACACAATGCTTCTGTGTAGTTTTTATTTGAAGATATTATTTTTCCCAATAGAGGCCTCTTAGCGCTCAGAATGTCCAATTGCAGTTTCTACAGAAAGAGTGTTTCAGAAAGGCTCAATCAAAAGTAAGGTTCAACTCTGTTAGTTGAATGCACAGAACAGAAAGAAGTTTCATACAATGCTTCTGTGTAGTTTATATTTGAACATACACTTTTTTCCACTATTACCCACTTAGCGCTACGAATGTCCAGTTGCATTTTCTACAGACAGAGTGTTTCAAAACTGCTCAATCAAAAGTATGGTTTAACTCTGTTAGCTGAATGCTCAGATCAGAAAGAAGTTTCACAGCATGCTTCTGTGTAGTTTATATTTGAATATATTCCTATTTCCACTACTACTCTCTTAGCGCTCCAAATGTCCAGTTGCATTTTCTACAGAAAGAGTGTTCAGATCTGCTCAATCAGAAGTATGGTTTAACTCTGTTAGCTGAATGCACAGATCAGAAAGAAGTTTCACGGAATGATTCTGTGTAGTTTATATTTGGAGACATTCCTTTTTCCACTATTACCCTCTTAGCGCTCCAAATCTCCACTTGCATTTTCTACAGAAAGAGTGTTTAAGAACGGCTCAATCAAAACTAAGGTTCAAATCTTTTAGTTGAACAAACAGAACAGAAAGAAGTTTCACACAATTCTTCTGTGTAGTTTTTATTTGTAGACATTCTTTTTCCCAATAAAAGCCTCTTAGCGCTCAGAATGTCCAATTGCAGTTTCTACAGAAAGAGTGTTTCAGAACGGCTCAATCAAAAGTAAGGTTCAACTCTGTTAGTTGAATGCACAGAACAGAAAGAAGTTTCATACAATGCTTCTGTGTAGTTTATATTTGAACATATTCTTTTTTCTACTATTTCCCACTTAGCGCTACGAATGTCCAGTTGCATTTTCTACAGACAGAGTGTTTCAAAACTGCTCAATCAAAATTATGGTTTAAATCTGTTAGCTGAATGCTCAGATCAGAAAGAAGTTTCACAGAATGCTTCTGTGTAGTTTATATTTGAATATATTCCTTTTTCCACTACTACGCTCTTAGCGCTCCAAATGTCCAGTTGCATTTTCAACAGAAAGAGTGTTCAGATCTGCTCAATCAAAAGTACGGTTTAACTCTGTTAGCTGAATGCACAGATCAGAAAGAAGTTTCACAGAATGATTCTGTGTAGTTTATATTTGGAGACATTCCTTTTTCCACTATTACCCTCTTAGCACTCCGAATCTCCACTTGCATTTTCTACAGAAAGAGTGTTTAAGAACAGCTCAATCAAAACTAAGTTTCAACTCTTTTAGTTGAACAAACAGAACAGAAAGAAGTTTCACACAATTCTTCTGTATAGTTTTTATTTGTAGACATTCTTTTTCCCAATATAGGCCTCTTAGCGCTCAGAATGTCCAATTGCAGTTTCTACAGAAAGAGTGTTTCAGAACGGCTCAATCAAAAGTAAGGTTCAACTCTGTTAGTTGAATGCACAGAACAGAAAGAAGTTTCATACAATGCTTCTGTGTAGTTTATATTTGAACATATTCTTTTTTCCACTATTACCCACTTAGCGCTACGAATGTCCAGTTGCATTTTCTACAGACAGAGTGTTTCCAAACTGCTCAATCAAAAGTATGGTTTAACTCTGTTAGCTGAATGCTCAGATCAGAAAGAAGTTTCACAGAATGCTTCTGTATAGTTTATATTTGAATATATTCCTTTTTCCACTACTCTTCTCTTAGCGCTCCAAATGTCCAGTTGCATTTTCTACAGAAAGAGTGTTCAGATCTGCTCAATCAAAAGTATAGTTTAACTCTGTTAGCTGAATGCACAGATCAGAAAGAAGTTTCACAGAATGATTCTGTGTAGTTTATATTTGTAGACATTCCTTTTTCCACTATTACCCTCTTAGCGCTCCGAATCTCCACTTGCATTTTCTACAGAAAGTGTGTTTCAGAACGGCTCAATCAAAACTAAGGTTCAACTCTTTTAGTTGAGCAAACAGAACAGAAAGATGTTTCACACAATTCTTCTGTGTAGTTTTTATTTGTAGACATTCTTTTTCCCAATATAGGCCTCTTAGCGCTCAGAATGTCCAATTGCAGTTTCTACAGAAAGAGTGTTCAGATCTGCTCAATCAAAAGTATGGTTTAACTCTGTTAGCTTAATGAACATATCAGAAATAAGTTTCAGACAATGCTTCTCTGTAGTTTTTATTTGAAGATATTATTTTTCCCAATAGAGGCCTCTTAGCGCTCAGAATGTCCAATTGCAGTTTCTACAGAAAGAGTGTTTCAGAAAGGCTCAATCAAAAGTAAGGTTCAACTCTGTTAGTTGAATGCACAGAACAGAAAGAAGTTTCATACAATGCTTCTGTGTAGTTTATATTTGAACATATTCTTTTTTCCACTATTACCCACTTAGCGCTACGAATGTCCAGTTGCATTTTCTACAGACAGAGTGTTTCCAAACTGCTCAATAAAAAGTATGGTTTAACTCTGTTAGCTGAATGCTCAGATCAGAAAGAAGTTTCACAGAATGCTTCTGTGTAGTTTATATTTGAATATATTCCTTTTTCCACTACTACTCTCTTAGCGCTCCAAATGTCCAGTTGCATTGTCTACAGAAAGAGAGTTCAGATCTGCTCAATCAAAAGTATTGTTTAAATCTGTTAGCTGAATGCACAGATCAGAAAGAAGTTTCACAGAATGATTCTGTGTAGTTTATATTTGGAGACATTCCTTTTTCCACTATTACCCCTTTAGCGCTCCGAATCTCCACTTGCATTCTCTACAGAAAGAGTGTTTCAGAACGGCTCAATCAAAACTAAGGTTCAACTCTTTTAGTTGAACAAACAGAACAGAAAGAAGTTTCACACAATTCTTCTGTGTAGTTTTTATTTGTAGACATTCTTTTTCCCAATATAGGCCTCTTAGCGCTCAGAATGTCCAATTGCAGTTTCTACAGAAAGAGTGTTTCAGAACGGCTCAATCAAAAGTAAGGTTCAACTCTGTTAGTTGAATGCACAGAACAGAAAGAAGTTTCATACAATGCTTCTGTGTAGTTTATATTTGAACATATTCTTTTTTCCACTATTACCCACTTAGCGCTACGAATGTCCAGTTGCATTTTCTACAGACAGAGTGTTTCAAAACTGCTCAATCAAAAGTATGGTTTAACTCTGTTAGCTGAATGCTCAGATGAGAAAGAAGTTTCACAGAATGCTTCTGTGTAGTTTATATTTGAATATATTCCTTTTTCCACTACTACGCTCTTAGCGCTCCAAATGTCCACTTGCATTTTCTACAGAAAGAGTGTTCAGATCTGCTCAATGAAAAGTATGGTTTAACTCTGTTAGCTGAATGCACAGATCAGAAAGAAGTTTCACCGAATGATTCTGTGTAGTTTATATTTGAAGACATTCCTTTTTCCACTATTACCCTCTTAGCGCTCCGAATCTCCACTTGCATTTTCTACAAAAAGAGTGTTTCATAACTGCTCAATCAAAAATATGTTTTATCTCTGTTAACTGAATTTACAGATCAGAAATAAGTTTCACAGAATGCATCTGTGTAGTTTTTATTTGAAGATATTCTTTTTCCCAATGTAGGCCTCTTAGCGCTTAGCATGTCCAATTGCAGTTTCTACAGAAAGAGTGTTTCAGAACGGCTCAATCAAAAGTAAGGTTCAACTCTGTTAGTTGAATGCACAGAACAGAAAGAATTTTCACAGAATGCTACTGTGTAGTTTATATTTGAATATATTCCTTTTTCCACTATTACCCTCTTAGCGCTCCGAATGTCCATTTGCATTTTCTACAGAAAGAGTGTTCAGAACTGCGCAATCAAAAGTATGGTTTAACTCTGTTAGCTTAATGAACATATCAGAAATAAGTTTCACACAATGCTTCTGTGTAGTTTTTATTTGAAGATATTATCTTTCCCATTACAGGCCTCTTAGCGCTCAGAATGTCCAATTGCAGTTTCTACAGAAAGAGTGTTTCAGAAAGGCTCAATCAAATGTAAGGTTCAACTCTGTTAGTTGAATGCACAGAACAGAAAGAAGTTTCATACAATGCTTCTGTGTAGTTTATATTTGAACATACTCTTTTTTCCACAAATACCCACTTAGCGCTACGAATGTCCAGTTGCATTTTCTACAGACAGAGTGTTTCAAAACTGCTCAATCAAAAGTATGGTTTAACTCTGTTAGCTGAATGAACAGATCAGAAAGAAGTTTCACAGAATGATTCTGTGTAGTTTATATTTGGAGACCTTCCTTTTTCCACTATTATCCTCTTAGCGCTCGGAATCTCCACTTGCATTTTCTACAGAAAGAGTGTTTAAGAACGGCTCAATCAAAACTAAGGTTCAACTCTTTTAGTTGAACAAACAGAACAGAAAGAAGTTTCACACAATTTTTCTGTGTAGTTTTTATTTGTAGACATTCTTTTTCCCAATATAAGCCTCTTAGCGCTCAGAATGTCCAATTGCAGTTTCTACAGAAAGAGTGTTTCAGAACGGCTCAATCAAAAGTAAGGTTCAACTCTGTTAGTTGAATGCACAGAACAGAAAGAAGTTTCATACAATGCTTCTGTGTAGTTTATATTTGAACATATTCTTTTTTCCACTATTACCCACTTAGCGCTACGAATGTCCAGTTGCATTTTCTACAGAGAGAGTGTTTCAAAACTGCTCAATCAAAAGTATGGTTTAACTCTGTTAGCTGAATGCTCAGATCAGAAAGAAGTTTCACAGAATGCTTCTGTGTAGTTTATATTTGAATATATTCCTATTTCCACTACTACGCTCTTAGCGCTCCAAATGTTCAGTTGCATTTTCAACAGAAAGAGTGTTCAGATCTGCTCAATCAAAAGTATGGTTTAACTCTGTTAGCTGAATGCACAGATCAGAAAGAAGTTTCACAGAATGATTCTGTGTAGTTTATATTTGGAGACATTCCTTTTTCCACTATTAACCTCTTAGCGCTCCGAATCTCCACTTGCATTTTCTACAAAAAGAGTGTTTCATAACTGCTCAATCAAAAATATGTTTTATCTCTGTTAACTGAATTTACAGATCAGAAATAAGTTTCACAGAATGCATCTGTGTAGTTTTTATTTGAAGATATTCTTTTTCCCAATGTAGGCCTCTTAGCGCTTAGCATGTCCAAATGCAGTTTCTACAGAAAGAGTGTTTCAGAACGGCTCAATCAAAAGTAAGGTTCAACTCTGTTAGTTGAATGCACAGAACAGAAAGAATTTTCACAGAATTCTACTGTGTAGTTTATATTTGAATATATTCCTTTTTACACTATTACCCTCTTAGCACTCCGAATGTCCACTTGCATTTTCTACAGAAAGAGTGTTCAGAACTGCGCAATCAAAAGTATGGTTTAATTCTGTTAGCTTAATGAACATATCAGAAATAAGTTTCACACAATGCTTCTGTGTAGTTTTTATTTGAAGATATTATTTTTCCCAATAGAGGCCTCTTAGCGCTCAGAATGTCCAATTGCAGTTTCTACAGAAAGAGTGTTTCAGAAAGGCTCAATCAAAAGTAAGGTTCAACTCTGTTAGTTGAATGCACAGAACAGAAAGAAGTTTCATACAATGCTTCTGTGTAGTTTATATTTGAACATACACTTTTTTCCACTATTACCCACTTAGCGCTACGAATGTCCAGTTGCATTTTCTACAGACAGTGTGTTTCAAAACTGCTCAATCAAAAGTATGGTTTAACTCTGTTAGCTGAATGCTCAGATCAGAAAGAAGTTTCACAGCATGCTTCTGTGTAGTTTATATTTGAATATATTCCTTTTTCCACTACTACTCTCTTAGCGCTCCAAATGTCCAGTTGCATTGTCTACAGAAAGAGAGTTCAGATCTGCTCAATCAAAAGTATTGTTTAAATCTGTTAGCTGAATGCACAGATCAGAAAGAAGTTTCACAGAATGATTCTGTGTAGTTTATATTTGGAGACATTCCTTTTTCCACTATTACCCCTTTAGCGCTCCGAATCTCCACTTGCATTCTCTACAGAAAGAGTGTTTCAGAACGGCTCAATCAAAACTAAGGTTCAACTCTTTTAGTTGAACAAACAGAACAGAAAGAAGTTTCACACAATTCTTCTGTGTAGTTTTTATTTGTAGACATTCTTTTTCCCAATATAGGCCTCTTAGCGCTCAGAATGTCCAATTGCAGTTTCTACAGAAAGAGTGTTTCAGAACGGCTCAATCAAAAGTAAGGTTCAACTCTGTTAGTTGAATGCACAGAACAGAAAGAAGTTTCATACAATGCTTCTGTGTAGTTTATATTTGAACATATTCTTTTTTCCACTATTACCCACTTAGCGCTACGAATGTCCAGTTGCATTTTCTACAGACAGAGTGTTTCAAAACTGCTCAATCAAAAGTATGGTTTAACTCTGTTAGCTGAATGCTCAGATGAGAAAGAAGTTTCACAGAATGCTTCTGTGTAGTTTATATTTGAATATATTCCTTTTTCCACTACTACGCTCTTAGCGCTCCAAATGTCCACTTGCATTTTCTACAGAAAGAGTGTTCAGATCTGCTCAATGAAAAGTATGGTTTAACTCTGTTAGCTGAATGCACAGATCAGAAAGAAGTTTCACCGAATGATTCTGTGTAGTTTATATTTGAAGACATTCCTTTTTCCACTATTACCCTCTTAGCGCTCCGAATCTCCACTTGCATTTTCTACAAAAAGAGTGTTTCATAACTGCTCAATCAAAAATATGTTTTATCTCTGTTAACTGAATTTACAGATCAGAAATAAGTTTCACAGAATGCATCTGTGTAGTTTTTATTTGAAGATATTCTTTTTCCCAATGTAGGCCTCTTAGCGCTTAGCATGTCCAATTGCAGTTTCTACAGAAAGAGTGTTTCAGAACGGCTCAATCAAAAGTAAGGTTCAACTCTGTTAGTTGAATGCACAGAACAGAAAGAATTTTCACAGAATGCTACTGTGTAGTTTATATTTGAATATATTCCTTTTTCCACTATTACCCTCTTAGCGCTCCGAATGTCCATTTGCATTTTCTACAGAAAGAGTGTTCAGAACTGCGCAATCAAAAGTATGGTTTAACTCTGTTAGCTTAATGAACATATCAGAAATAAGTTTCACACAATGCTTCTGTGTAGTTTTTATTTGAAGATATTATCTTTCCCATTACAGGCCTCTTAGCGCTCAGAATGTCCAATTGCAGTTTCTACAGAAAGAGTGTTTCAGAAAGGCTCAATCAAAAGTAAGGTTCAACTCTGTTAGTTGAATGCACAGAACAGAAAGAAGTTTCATACAATGCTTCTGTGTAGTTTATATTTGAACATACTCTTTTTTCCACAAATACCCACTTAGCGCTACGAATGTCCAGTTGCATTTTCTACAGACAGAGTGTTTCAAAACTGCTCAATCAAAAGTATGGTTTAACTCTGTTAGCTGAATGAACAGATCAGAAAGAAGTTTCACAGAATGATTCTGTGTAGTTTATATTTGGAGACCTTCCTTTTTCCACTATTATCCTCTTAGCGCTCGGAATCTCCACTTGCATTTTCTACAGAAAGAGTGTTTAAGAACGGCTCAATCAAAACTAAGGTTCAACTCTTTTAGTTGAACAAACAGAACAGAAAGAAGTTTCACACAATTTTTCTGTGTAGTTTTTATTTGTAGACATTCTTTTTCCCAATATAAGCCTCTTAGCGCTCAGAATGTCCAATTGCAGTTTCTACAGAAAGAGTGTTTCAGAACGGCTCAATCAAAAGTAAGGTTCAACTCTGTTAGTTGAATGCACAGAACAGAAAGAAGTTTCATACAATGCTTCTGTGTAGTTTATATTTGAACATATTCTTTTTTCCACTATTACCCACTTAGCGCTACGAATGTCCAGTTGCATTTTCTACAGAGAGAGTGTTTCAAAACTGCTCAATCAAAAGTATGGTTTAACTCTGTTAGCTGAATGCTCAGATCAGAAAGAAGTTTCACAGAATGCTTCTGTGTAGTTTATATTTGAATATATTCCTATTTCCACTACTACGCTCTTAGCGCTCCAAATGTTCAGTTGCATTTTCAACAGAAAGAGTGTTCAGATCTGCTCAATCAAAAGTATGGTTTAACTCTGTTAGCTGAATGCACAGATCAGAAAGAAGTTTCACAGAATGATTCTGTGTAGTTTATATTTGGAGACATTACTTTTTCCACTATTAACCTCTTAGCGCTCCGAATCTCCACTTGCATTTTCTACAAAAAGAGTGTTTCATAACTGCTCAATCAAAAATATGTTTTATCTCTGTTAACTGAATTTACAGATCAGAAATAAGTTTCACAGAATGCATCTGTGTAGTTTTTATTTGAAGATATTCTTTTTCCCAATGTAGGCCTCTTAGCGCTTAGCATGTCCAAATGCAGTTTCTACAGAAAGAGTGTTTCAGAACGGCTCAATCAAAAGTAAGGTTCAACTCTGTTAGTTGAATGCACAGAACAGAAAGAATTTTCACAGAATTCTACTGTGTAGTTTATATTTGAATATATTCCTTTTTACACTATTACCCTCTTAGCACTCCGAATGTCCACTTGCATTTTCTACAGAAAGAGTGTTCAGAACTGCGCAATCAAAAGTATGGTTTAATTCTGTTAGCTTAATGAACATATCAGAAATAAGTTTCACACAATGCTTCTGTGTAGTTTTTATTTGAAGATATTATTTTTCCCAATAGAGGCCTCTTAGCGCTCAGAATGTCCAATTGCAGTTTCTACAGAAAGAGTGTTTCAGAAAGGCTCAATCAAAAGTAAGGTTCAACTCTGTTAGTTGAATGCACAGAACAGAAAGAAGTTTCATACAATGCTTCTGTGTAGTTTATATTTGAACATACACTTTTTTCCACTATTACCCACTTAGCGCTACGAATGTCCAGTTGCATTTTCTACAGACAGTGTGTTTCAAAACTGCTCAATCAAAAGTATGGTTTAACTCTGTTAGCTGAATGCTCAGATCAGAAAGAAGTTTCACAGCATGCTTCTGTGTAGTTTATATTTGAATATATTCCTTTTTCCACTACTACTCTCTTAGCGCTCCAAATGTCCAGTTGCATTTTCTACAGAAAGAGTGTTCAGATCTGCTCAATCAGAAGTATGGTTTAACTCTGTTAGCTGAATGCACAGATCAGAAAGAAGTTTCACGGAATGATTCTGTGTAGTTTATATTTGGAGACATTCCTTTTTCCACTATTACCCTCTTAGCGCTCCAAATCTCCACTTGCATTTTCTACAGAAAGAGTGTTTAAGAACGGCTCAATCAAAACTAAGGTTCAAATCTTTTAGTTGAACAAACAGAACAGAAAGAAGTTTCACACAATTCTTCTGTGTAGTTTTTATTTGTAGACATTCTTTTTCCCAATAAAAGCCTCTTAGCGCTCAGAATGTCCAATTGCAGTTTCTACAGAAAGAGTGTTTCAGAACGGCTCAATCAAAAGTAAGGTTCAACTCTGTTAGTTGAATGCACAGAACAGAAAGAAGTTTCATACAATGCTTCTGTGTAGTTTATATTTGAACATATTCTTTTTTCTACTATTACCCACTTAGCGCTACGAATGTCCAGTTGCATTTTCTACAGACAGAGTGTTTCAAAACTGCTCAATCAAAATTATGGTTTAAATCTGTTAGCTGAATGCTCAGATCAGAAAGAAGTTTCACAGAATGCTTCTGTGTAGTTTATATTTGAATATATTCCTTTTTCCACTACTACGCTCTTAGCGCTCCAAATGTCCAGTTGCATTTTCAACAGAAAGAGTGTTCAGATCTGCTCAATCAAAAGTACGGTTTAACTCTGTTAGCTGAATGCACAGATCAGAAAGAAGTTTCACAGAATGATTCTGTGTAGTTTATATTTGGAGACATTCCTTTTTCCACTATTACCCTCTTAGCACTCCGAATCTCCACTTGCATTTTCTACAGAAAGAGTGTTTAAGAACAGCTCAATCAAAACTAAGTTTCAACTCTTTTAGTTGAACAAACAGAACAGAAAGAAGTTTCACACAATTCTTCTGTATAGTTTTTATTTGTAGACATTCTTTTTCCCAATATAGGCCTCTTAGCGCTCAGAATGTCCAATTGCAGTTTCTACAGAAAGAGTGTTTCAGAACGGCTCAATCAAAAGTAAGGTTCAACTCTGTTAGTTGAATGCACAGAACAGAAAGAAGTTTCATACAATGCTTCTGTGTAGTTTATATTTGAACATATTCTTTTTTCCACTATTACCCACTTAGCGCTACGAATGTCCAGTTGCATTTTCTACAGACAGAGTGTTTCAAAACTGCTCAATCAAAAGTATGGTTTAACTCTGTTAGCTGAATGCTCAGATCAGAAAGAAGTTTCACAGAAGGCTTCTGTGTAGTTTATATTTGAATATATTCCTTTTTCCACTACTACGCTCTTAGCGCTCCAAATGTCCAGTTGCATTTTCTACAGAAAGAGTGTTCAGATCTGCTCAATCAAAAGTATGGTTTAACTCTGTTAGCTGAATGCACAGATCAGAAAGAAGTTTCACCGAATGATTCTGTGTAGTTTATATTTGAAGACATTCCTTTTTCCACTATTACCCTCTTAGCGCTCCGAATCTCCACTTGCATTTTCTACAAAAAGAGTGTTTCATAAATGCTCAATCAAAAATATGTTTTATCTCTGTTAACTGAATTTACAGATCAGAAATAAGTTTCACAGAATGCAACTGTGTAGTTTTTATTTGAAGATATTCTTTTTCCCAATGTATTCCTCTTAGCGCTTAGCATGTCCAATTGCAGTTTCTACAGAAAGAGTGTTTCAGAACGGCTCAATCAAAAGTAAGGTTCAACTCTGTTAGTTGAATGCACAGAACAGAAAGAATTTTCACAGAATGCTACTGTGTAGTTTATATTTGAATATATTCCTTTTTCCACTATTACCCTCTTAGCGCTCCGAATGTCCACTTGCATTTTCTACAGAAAGAGTGTTCAGAACTGCGCAATCAAAAGTATGGTTTAACTCTGTTAGCTTAATGAACATATCAGAAATAAGTTTCACACAATGCTTCTGTGTAGTTTTTATTTGAAGATATTATTTTTCCCAATAGAGGCCTCTTAGCGCTCAGAATGTCCAATTGCAGTTTCTACAGAAAGAGTGTTTCAGAAAGGCTCAATCAAAAGTAAGGTTCAACTCTGTTAGTTGAATGCACAGAACAGAAAGAAGTTTCATACAATGCTTCTGTGTAGTTTATATTTGAACATAATCTTTTTTCCACTATTACCCACTTAGCGCTACGAATGTCCAGTTGCATTTTCTACAGACAGAGTGTTTCAAAACTGCTCAATCAAAAGTATGGTTTAACTCTGTTAGCTGAATGAACAGATCAGAAAGAAGTTTCACAGAATGATTCTGTGTAGTTTATATTTGGAGACATTCCTTTTTCCACTATTACCCTCTTAGCGCTCCGAATCTCCACTTGCATTTTCTACAGAAAGAGTGTTTAAGAACGGCTCAATCAAAACTAAGGTTCAAATCTTTTAGTTGAACAAACAGAACAGAAAGAAGTTTCACACAATTCTTCTGTGTAGTTTTTATTTGTAGACATTCTTTTTCCCAATATAAGCCTCTTAGCGCTCAGAATGTCCAATTGCAGTTTTTACAGAAAGAGTGTTTCAGAACGGCTCAATCAAAAGTAAGGTTCAACTCTGTTAGTTGAATGCACAGAACAGAAAGAAGTTTCATACAATGCTTCTGTGTAGTTTATATTTGAACATATTCTTTTTTCCACTATTACCCACTTAGCGCTACGAATGTCCAGTTGCAATTTCTACAGACAGAGTGTTTCAAAACTGCTCAATCAAAAGTATGGTTTAACTCTGTTAGCTGAATGCTCAGATCAGAAAGAAGTTTCACAGAATGCTTCTGTGTAGTTTATATTTGAATATATTCCTTTTTCCACTACTACGCTCTTAGCGCTCCAAATGTCCCGTTGCATTTTCAACAGAAAGAGTGTTCAGATCTGCTCAATCAAAAGTATGGTTTAACTCTGTTAGCTGAATGCACAGATCAGAAAGAAGTTTCACAGAATGATTCTGTGTAGTTTATATTTGGAGACATTCCTTTTTCCACTATTACCCTCTTAGCACTCCGAATCTCCACTTGCATTTTCTACAGAAAGAGTGTTTAAGAACGGCTCAATCAAAACTAAGTTTCAACTCTTTTAGTTGAACAAACAGAACAGAAAGAAGTTTCACACAGTTCTTCTGTGTAGTTTTTATTTGTAGACATTCTTTTTCCCAATATAGGCCTCTTAGCGCTCAGAATGTCCAATTGCAGTTTCTACAGAAAGAGTGTTTCAGAACGGCTCAATCAAAAGTAAGGTTCAACTCTGTTAGTTGAATGCACAGAACAGAAAGAAGTTTCATACAATGCTTCTGTGTAGTTTATATTTGAACATATTCTTTTTTCCACTATTACCCACTTAGCGCTACGAATGTCCAGTTGCATTTTCTACAGACAGAGTGTTTCAAAACTGCTCAATCAAAAGTATGGTTTAACTCTGTTAGCTGAATGCTCAGATCAGAAAGAAGTTTCACAGAAGGCTTCTGTGTAGTTTATATTTGAATATATTCCTTTTTCCACTACTACGCTCTTAGCGCTCCAAATGTCCAGTTGCATTTTCTACAGAAAGAGTGTTCAGATCTGCTCAATCAAAAGTATGGTTTAACTCTGTTAGCTGAATGCAGAGATCAGAAAGAAGTTTCACCGAATGATTCTGTGTAGTTTATATTTGAAGACATTCCTTTTTCCACTATTACCCTCTTAGCGCTCCGAATCTCCACTTGCATTTTCTACAAAAAGAGTGTTTCATAACTGCTCAATCAAAAATATGTTTTATCTCTGTTAACTGAATTTACAGATCAGAAATAAGTTTCACAGAATGCAACTGTGTAGTTTTTATTTGAAGATATTCTTTTTCCCAATGTAGGCCTCTTAGCGCTTAGCATGTCCAATTGCAGTTTCTACAGAAAGAGTGTTTCAGAACGGCTCAATCAAAAGTAAGGTTCAACTCTGTTAGTTGAATGCACAGAACAGAAAGAATTTTCACAGAATACTACTGTGTAGTTTATATTTGAATATATTCCTTTTTCCACTATTACCCTCTTAGCGCTCCGAATGTCCACTTGCATTTTCTACAGAAAGAGTGTTCAGAACTGCGCAATCAAAAGTATGGTTTAACTCTGTTAGCTTAATGAACATATCAGAAATAAGTTTCACACAATGCTTCTGTGTAGTTTTTATTTGAAGATATTATTTTTCCCAATAGAGGCCTCTTAGCGCTCAGAATGTCCAATTGCAGTTTCTACAGAAAGAGTGTTTCAGAAAGGCTCAATCAAAAGTAAGGTTCAACTCTGTTAGTTGAATGCACAGAACAGAAAGAAATTTCATACAATGCTTCTGTGTAGTTTATATTTGAACATACTCTTTTTTCCACTATTACCCACTTAGCGCTACGAATGTCCAGTTGCATTTTCTACAGACAGAGTGTTTCAAAACTGCTCAATCAAAAGTATGGTTTAACTCTGTTAGCTGAATGCTCAGATCAGAAAGAAGTTTCACAGAATGCTTCTGTGTAGTTTATATTTGAATATATTCCTTTTTCCACTACTACTCTCTTAGCGCTCCAAATGTCCAGTTGCATTTTCTACAGAAAGAGTGTTCAGATCTGCTCAATCAAAAGTATGGTTTAACTCTGTTAGCTGAATGCACAGATCAGAAAGAAGTTTCACAGAATGATTCTGTGTAGTTTATATTTGGAGACATTCCTTTTTCCACTAATACCCTATTAGCGCTCCGAATCTCCACTTGCATTTTCTACAGAAAGAGTGTTTCAGAACGGCTCAATCAAAACTAAGTTTCAACTCTTTTAGTTGAACAAACAGAACAGAAAGAAGTTTCACACAATTCTTCTGTGTAGTTTTTATTGTAGACATTCTTTTTCCCAATATAGGCCTCTTAGCGCTCAGAATGTCCAATTGCAGTTTCTACAGAAAGAATGTTTCAGAACGGCTCAATCAAAAGTAAGGTTCAACTCTGTTAATTGAATGCACAGAACAGAAAGAATTTTCACAGAATGCTACTGTGTAGTTTATATTTGAATATATTCCTTTTTCCACTATTACCCTCTTAGCGCTCCGAATGTCCACTTGCATTTTCTACAGAAAGAGTGTTCAGAACTGCGCAATCAAAAGTATGGTTTAACTCTGTTAGCTTAATGAACATATCAGAAATAAGTTTCACACAATGCTTCTGTGTAGTTTTTATTTGAAGATATTATTTTTCCCAATAGAGGCCTCTTAGCGCTCAGAATGTCCAATTGCAGATTCTACAGAAAGAGTGTTTCAGAAAGGCTCAATCAAAAGTAAGGTTCAACTCTGTTAGTTGAATGCACGGAACAGAAAGTAGTTTCATACAATGCTTCTGTGTAGTTTATATTTGAACATATTCTTTTTTCCACTATTACCCACTTAGCGCTACGAATGTCCAGTTGCATTTTCTACAGACAGAGTGTTTCAAAACTGCTCAATCAAAAGTATGCTTTAACTCTGTTAGCTGAATGCTCAGATCAGAAAGAAGTTTCACAGAAGGCTTCTGTGTAGTTTATATTTGAATATATTCCTTTTTCCACTACTACGCTCTTAGCGCTCCAAATGTCCAGTTGCATTTTCTACAGAAAGTGTGTTCAGATCTGCTCAATCAAAAGTATGGTTTAACTCTGTTGGCTGAATGCACAGATCAGAAAGAAGTTTCACCGAATGATTCTGTGTAGTTTATATTTGAAGACATTCCTTTTTCCACTATTACCCTCTTAGCGCTCCGAATCTCCACTTGCATTTTCTACAAAAAGTGTGTTTCATAACTGCTCAATCAAAAATATGTTTTATCTCTGTTAACTGAATTTACAGATCAGAAATAAGTTTCACAGAATGCATCTGTGTAGTTTTTATTTGAAGATATTCTTTTTCCCAATGTAGGCCTCTTTGCGCTTAGCATGTCCAATTGCATTTTCTACAGAAAGAGTGTTTCAGAACGGCTCAATCAAAAGTAAGGTTCAACTCTGTTATTTGAATGCACAGAACAGAAAGAATTTTCACAGAATGCTACTGTGTAGTTTATATTTGAATATATTCCTTTTTCCACTATTACCCTCTTAGCGCTCCGAATGTCCACTTGCATTTTCTACAGAAAGAGTGTTCAGAACTGCGCAATCAAAAGTATGGTTTAACTCTGTTAGCTTAATGAATATATCAGAAATAAGTTTCACACAATGCTTCTGTGTAGTTTTTATTTGAAGATATTATTTTTCCCAATAGAGGCCTCTTAGCGCTCAGAATGTCCAATTGCAGTTTCTACAGAAAGAGTGTTTCAGAAAGGCTCAATCAAAAGTAAGGTTCAACTCTGTTAGTTGAATGCACAGAAGAGAAAGAAGTTTCATACAATGCTTCTGTGTAGTTTATATTTGAACGTATTCTTTTTTCCACTATTACCCACTTAGCGCTACGAATGTCCAGTTGCATTTTCTACAGACAGAGTGTTTCCAAACTGCTCAATCAAAAGTATGGTTTAACTCTGTTAGCTGAATGCTCAGATCAGAAAGAAGTTTCACAGAATGCTTCTGTGTAGTTTATATTTGAATATATTCCTTTTTCCACTACTACTCTCTTAGCGCTCCAAATGTCCAGTTGCATTTTCTACAGAAAGAGTGTTCAGATCTGCTGAATCAAAAGTATGGTTTAACTCTGTTAGCTGAATGCACAGATCAGAAAGAAGTTTCACAGAATGATTCTGTGTAGTTTATATATGGAGACATTCCTTTTTCCACTATTACCCTCTTAGCGCTCCGAATCTCCACTTGCATTTTCTACAGAAAGAGTGTTTCAGAACGGCTCAATCAAAACTAAGGTTCAACTCTTTTAGTTGAACAAACAGAACAGAAAGAAGTTTCACACAATTCTTCTGTGTAGTTTTTATTTGTAGACATTCTTTTTCCCAATATAGGCCTCTTAGCGCTCAGAATGTCCAATTGCAGTTTCTACAGAAAGAGTGTTTCAGAACGGCTCAATCAAAAGTAAGGTTCAACTCTGTTAGTTGAATGCACAGAACAGAAAGAAGTTTCATACAATGCTTCTGTGTAGTTTATATTTGAACATATTCTTTTTTCCACTATTACCCACTTAGCGCTACGAATGTACAGTTGCATTTTCTACAGACAGAGTGTTTCAAAACTGCTCAATCAAAAGTGTGGTTTAACTCTGTTAGCTGAATGCTCAGATCAGAAAGAAGTTTCACAGAATGCTTCTGTATAGTTTATATTTGAATATATTCCTTTTTCCACTACTATGCTCTTAGCGCTCCAAATGTCCAGTTGCATTTTCTACAGAAAGAGTGTTCAGATCTGCTCAATCAAAAGTATGGTTTAACTCTGTTAGCTGAATGCACAGATCAGAAAGAAGTTTCACCGCATGATTCTGTGTAGTTTATATTTGAAGACATTCCTTTTTCCACTACTACCCTCTTAGCGCTCCGAATCTCCACTTGCATTTTCTACAAAAAGAGTGTTTCATAACTGCTCAATCAAAAATATGTTTTATCTCTGTTAACTGAATTTACAGATCAGAAATAAGTTTCACAGAATGCATCTGTGTAGTTTTTATTTGAAGATATTCTTTTTCCCAATGTAGGCCTCTTAGCGCTTAGCATGTCCAATTGCAGTTTCTACAGAAAGAGTGTTTCAGAACGGCTCAATCAAAAGTAAGGTTCAACTCTGTTAGTTGAATGCACAGAACAGAAAGAATTTTCACAGAATGCTACTGTGTAGTTTATATTTGAATATATTCCTTTTTCCACTATTACCCTCTTAGCGCTCCGAATGTCCACTTGCATTTTCTACAGAAAGAGTGTTCAGAACTGCGCAATCAAAAGTATGGTTTAACTCTGTTAGCTTAATGAACATATCAGAAATAAGTTTCACACAATGCTTCTGTGTAGTTTTTATTTGAAGATATTATTTTTCCCATTACAGGCCTCTTAGCGCTCAGAATGTCCAATTGCAGTTTCTACAGAAAGAGTGTTTCAGAAAGGCTCAATCAAAAGTAAGGTTCAACTCTGTTAGTTGAATGCGCAGAACAGAAAGAAGTTTCATACAATGCTTCTGTGTAGTTTATATTTGAACATATTCTTTTTTCCACTATTACCCACTTAGCGCTACGAATGTCCAGTTGCATTTCCTACAGACAGAGTCTTTCAAATCTGCTCAATCAATAGTATGGTTTAACTCTGTTAGCTGAATGCTCAGATCAGAAAGAAGTTTCACAGAATGCTTCTGTGTAGTTTATATTTGAATATATTCCTTTTTCCACTATTACGCTCTTAGCGCTCCAAATGTCCAGTTGCATTTTCTACAGAAAGAGTGTTCAGATCTGCTCAATCAAAAGTATGGTTTAACACTGTTAGCTGAATGCACAGATCAGAAAGAAGTTACACCGAATGATTCTGTGTAGTTTATATTTGAAGACATTCCTTTTTCCACTACTACCCTCTTAGCGCTCCGAATCTCCACTTGCATTTTCTACAAAAAGAGTGTTTCATAACTGCTCAATCAAAAATATATTTTATCTCTGTTAACTGAATTTACAGATCAGAAATAAGTTTCACAGAATGCATCTGTAGTTTTTATTTGAAGATATTCTTTTTCCCAATGTAGGCCTCTTAGCGCTTAGCATGTCCAATTGCAGTTTCTACAGAAAGAGTGTTTCAGAACGGCCCAATCAAAAGTAAGGTTCAACTCAGTTAGTTGAATGCACAGAACAGAAAGAATTTTCACAGAATGCTACTGTGTAGTTTATATTTGAATATATTCCTTTTTCCACTATTACCCTCTTAGCGCTCCGAATGTCCACTTGCATTTTCTACAGAAAGAGTGTTCAGAACTGCGCAATCAAAAGTATGGTTTAACTCTGTTTGCTTAATGAACATATCAGAAATAAGTTTCACACAATGCTTCTGTGTAGTTTTTATTTGAAGACATTATTTTTCCCATTACAGGCCTCTTAGCGCTCAGAATGTCCAATTGCAGTTTCTACAGATATAGTGTTTCAGAAAGGCTCAATCAAAAGTAAGGTTCAACTCTGTTAGTTGAATGCACAGAACAGAAAGAAGTTTCATACAATGCTTCTGTGTAGTTTATATTTGAACATACTCTTTTTTCCACTATTACCCACTTAGCGCTACGAATGTCCAGTTGCATTTTCTACAGACAGAGTGTTTCAAAACTGCTCAATCAAAAGTATGGTTTAACTCTGTTAGCTGAATGCACAGATCAGAAAGAAGTTTCACAGAATGATTCTGTGTAGTTTATATTTGGAGACATTACTTTTTCCACTATTACAATCTTAGCGCTCCGAATCTCCACTTGCATTTTCTACAGAAAGAGTGTTTAAGAACGGCTCAATCAAAACTAAGGTTCAAATCTTTTAGTTGAACAAACAGAACAGAAAGAAGTTTCACACAATTCTTCTGTGTAGTTTTTATTTGTAGACATTCTTTTTCCCAATATAGGCCTCTTAGCGCTCAGAATGTCCAATTGCAGTTTCTACAGAAAGAGTGTTTCAGAACGGCTCAATCAAAAGTAAGGTTCAACTCTGTTAGTTGAATGCACAGAACAGAAAGAAGTTTCATACAATGCTTCTGTGTAGTTTATATTTGAACATATTCTTTTTTCCGCTATTACCCACTTAGCGCTACGAATGTCCAGTTGCATTTTCTACAGACAGAGTGTTTCAAAACTGCTCAATCAAAAGTATGGTTTAACTCTGTTAGCTGAATGCTCAGATCAGAAAGATGTTTCACAGAATGCTTCTGTGTAGTTTATATTTGAATATATTCCTTTTTCCACTACTACGCTCTTAGCGCTCCAAATGTCCAGTTGCATTTTCTACAGAAAGAGTGTTCAGATCTGCTCAATCAAAAGTATGGTTTAACTCTGTTAGCTGAATGCACAGATCAGAAAGAAGTTTCACCGAATGATTCTGTGTAGTTTATATTTGAAGACATTCCTTTTTCCACTATTACCCTCTTAGCGCTCCGAATCTCCCCTTGCATTTTCTACAAAAAGAGTGTTTCATAACTGCTCAATCAAAAATATGTTTTATCTCTGTTAACTGAATTTACAGATCAGAGATAAGTTTCACAGTATGCATCTGTGTAGTTTTTATTTGAAGATATTCTTTTTCCCAATGTAGGCCTCTTAGCGTTTAGCATGTCCAATTGCAGTTTCTACAGAAAGAGTGTTTCAGAACGGCTCAATCAAAAGTAAGGTTCAACTCTGTTAGTTGAATGCACAGAACAGAAAGAATTTTCACAGAATGCTACTGTGTAGTTTATATTTGAATATATTCCTTTTTCCACTATTACCCTCTTAGCGCTCCGAATGTCCACTTGCATTTTCTACAGAAAGAGTGTTCAGAACTGCGCAATCAAAAGTATGGTTTAACTCTGTTAGCTTAATGAACATATCAGAAATAAGTTTCACACAATGCTTCTGTGTAGTTTTTATTTGAAGATATTATTTTTCCCAATAGAGGCCTCTTAGCGCTCAGAATGCCCAATTGCAGTTTCTACAGAAAGAGTGTTTCAGAAAGGCTCAATCAAAAGTAAGGTTCAACTCTGTTAGTTGAATGCACAGAACAGAAAGAAGTTTCATACAATGCTTCTGTGTAGTTTATATCTGAACATACTCTTTTTTCCACTATTATCCACTTAGCGCTACGAATGTCCAGTTGCATTTTCTACAGACAGAGTGTTTCAAAACTGCTCTATCAAAAGTATGGTTTAACTCAGTTAGCTGAATGCTCAGATCAGAAAGAAGTTTCTCAGAATGCTTCTGTGTAGTTTATATTTGAATATATTACTTTTTCCACTACTACGCTCTTAGCGCTCCAAATGTCCAGTTGCATTTTCTACAGAAAGAGTGTTCAGATCTGCTCAATCAAAAGTATGGTTTAACACTGTTAGCTGAATGCACAGATCAGAAAGAAGTTTCACAGAATGATTCTGTGTAGTTTATATTTGGAGACATTCCTTTTTCCACTATTACCCTCTTAGCACTCCGAATCTCCACTTGCATTTTCTACAGAAAGGGTGTTGAAGAACGGCTCAATCAAAACTAAGTTTCAACTCTTTTAGTTGAACAAACAGAACAGAAAGAAGTTTCACACAATTCTTCTGTGTAGTTTTTATTTGTAGACATTCTTTTTCCCAATATAGGCCTCTTAGCGCTCAGAATGTCCAATTGCAGTTTCTACAGAAAGAGTGTTTCAGGACGGCTCAATCAAAAGTAAGGTTCAACTCTGTTAGTTGAATGCACAGAACAGAAAGAAGTTTCATACAATGCTTCTGTGTAGTTTATATTTGAACATATTCTTTTTTCCACTATTACCCACTTAGCGCTACGAATGTCCAGTTGCATTTTCTACAGACAGAGTGTTTCAAAACTGCTCAATCAAAAGTATGGTTTAACTCTGTTAGCTGAATGCTCAGATCAGAAAGAAGTTTCACAGAATGCTTCTGTGTAGTTTATATTTGAATATATTCCTTTTTCCACTACTACGCTCTTAGCGCTCCAAATGTCCAGTTGCATTTTCTACAGAAAGAGTGTTCAGATCTGCTCAATCAAAAGTATGGTTTAACACTGTTAGCTGAATGCACAGATCAGAAAGAAGTTACACCGAATGATTCTGTGTAGTTTATATTTGAAGACATTCCTTTTTCCACTACTACCCTCTTAGCGCTCCGAATCTCCACTTGCATTTTCTACAAAAAGAGTGTTTCATAACTGCTCAATCAAAAATATATTTTATCTCTGTTAACTGAATTTACAGATCAGAAATAAGTTTCACAGAATGCATCTGTAGTTTTTATTTGAAGATATTCTTTTTCCCAATGTAGGCCTCTTAGCGCTTAGCATGTCCAATTGCAGTTTCTACAGAAAGAGTGTTTCAGAACGGCCCAATCAAAAGTAAGGTTCAACTCAGTTAGTTGAATGCACAGAACAGAAAGAATTTTCACAGAATGCTACTGTGTAGTTTATATTTGAATATATTCCTTTTTCCACTATTACCCTCTTAGCGCTCCGAATGTCCACTTGCATTTTCTACAGAAAGAGTGTTCAGAACTGCGCAATCAAAAGTATGGTTTAACTCTGTTTGCTTAATGAACATATCAGAAATAAGTTTCACACAATGCTTCTGTGTAGTTTTTATTTGAAGACATTATTTTTCCCATTACAGGCCTCTTAGCGCTCAGAATGTCCAATTGCAGTTTCTACAGAAATAGTGTTTCAGAAAGGCTCAATCAAAAGTAAGGTTCAACTCTGTTAGTTGAATGCACAGAACAGAAAGAAGTTTCATACAATGCTTCTGTGTAGTTTATATTTGAACATACTCTTTTTTCCACTATTACCCACTTAGCGCTACGAATGTCCAGTTGCATTTTCTACAGACAGAGTGTTTCAAAACTGCTCAATCAAAAGTATGGTTTAACTCTGTTAGCTGAATGCACAGATCAGAAAGAAGTTTCACAGAATGATTCTGTGTAGTTTATATTTGGAGACATTACTTTTTCCACTATTACAATCTTAGTGCTCCGAATCTCCACTTGCATTTTCTACAGAAAGAGTGTTTAAGAACGGCTCAATCAAAACTAAGGTTCAAATCTTTTAGTTGAACAAACAGAACAGAAAGAAGTTTCACACAATTCTTCTGTGTAGTTTTTATTTGTAGACATTCTTTTTCCCAATATAGGCCTCTTAGCGCTCAGAATGTCCAATTGCAGTTTCTACAGAAAGAGTGTTTCAGAACGGCTCAATCAAAAGTAAGGTTCAACTCTGTTAGTTGAATGCACAGAACAGAAAGAAGTTTCATACAATGCTTCTGTGTAGTTTATATTTGAACATATTCTTTTTTCCGCTATTACCCACTTAGCGCTACGAATGTCCAGTTGCATTTTCTACAGACAGAGTGTTTCAAAACTGCTCAATCAAATGTATGGTTTAACTCTGTTAGCTGAATGCTCAGATCAGAAAGAAGTTTCACAGAATGCTTCTGTGTAGTTTATATTTGAATATATTCCTTTTTCCACTACTACGCTCTTAGCGCTCCAAATGTCCAGTTGCATTTTCTACAGAAAGAGTGTTCAGATCTGCTCAATCAAAAGTATGGTTTAACTCTGTTAGCTGAATGCACAGATCAGAAAGAAGTTTCACCGAATGATTCTGTGTAGTTTATATTTGAAGACATTCCTTTTTCCACTATTACCCTCTTAGCGCTCCGAATCTCCCCTTGCATTTTCTACAAAAAGAGTGTTTCATAACTGCTCAATCAAAAATATGTTTTATCTCTGTTAACTGAATTTACAGATCAGAGATAAGTTTCACAGTATGCATCTGTGTAGTTTTTATTTGAAGATATTCTTTTTCCCAATGTAGGCCTCTTAGCGTTTAGCATGTCCAATTGCAGTTTCTACAGAAAGAGTGTTTCAGAACGGCTCAATCAAAAGTAAGGTTCAACTCTGTTTGTTGAATGCACAGAACAGAAAGAATTTTCACAGAATGCTACTGTGTAGTTTATATTTGAATATATTCCTTTTTCCACTATTACCCTCTTAGCGCTCCGAATGTCCACTTGCATTTTCTACAGAAAGAGTGTTCAGAACTGCGCAATCAAAAGTATGGTTTAAATCTGTTAGCTTAATGAACATATCAGAAATAAGTTTCACACAATGCTTCTGTGTAGTTTTTATTTGAAGATATTATTTTTCCCAATAGAGGCCTCTTAGCGCTCAGAATGTCCAATTGCAGTTTCTACAGAAAGAGTGTTTCAGAAAGGCTCAATCAAAAGTAAGGTTCAACTCTGTTAGTTGAATGCACAGAACAGAAAGAAGTTTCATACAATGCTTCTGTGTAGTTTATATCTGAACATACTCGTTTTTCCACTATTATCCACTTAGCGCTACGAATGTCCAGTTGCATTTTCTACAGACAGAGTGTTTCAAAACTGCTCTATCAAAAGTATGGTTTAACTCAGTTAGCTGAATGCTCAGATCAGAAAGAAGTTTCTCAGAATGCTTCTGTGTAGTTTATATTTGAATATATTACTTTTTCCACTACTACGCTCTTAGCGCTCCAAATGTCCAGTTGCATTTTCTACAGAAAGAGTGTTCAGATCTGCTCAATCAAAAGTATGGTTTAACACTGTTAGCTGAATGCACAGATCAGAAAGAAGTTTCACAGAATGATTCTGTGTAGTTTATATTTGGAGACATTCCTTTTTCCACTATTACCCTCTTAGCACTCCGAATCTCCACTTGCATTTTCTACAGAAAGTGTGTTGAAGAACGGCTCAATCAAAACTAAGTTTCAACTCTTTTAGTTGAACAAACAGAACAGAAAGAAGTTTCACACAATTCTTCTGTGTAGTTTTTATTTGTAGACATTCTTTTTCCCAATATAGGCCTCTTAGCGCTCAGAATGTCCAATTGCAGTTTCTACAGAAAGAGTGTTTCAGGACGGCTCAATCAAAAGTAAGGTTCAACTCTGTTAGTTGAATGCACAGAACAGAAAGAAGTTTCATACAATGCTTCTGTGTAGTTTATATTTGAACATATTCTTTTTTCCACTATTACCCACTTAGCGCTACGAATGTCCAGTTGCATTTTCTACAGACAGAGTGTTTCAAAACTGCTCAATCAAAAGTATGGTTTAACTCTGTTAGCTGAATGCTCAGATCAGAAAGAAGTTTCACAGAATGCTTCTGTGTAGTTTATATTTGAATATATTCCTTTTTCCACTACTACGCTCTTAGCGCTCCAAATGTCCAGTTGCATTTTCTACAGAAAGAGTGTTCAGATCTGCTCAATCAAAAGTATGGTTTAACTCTGTTAGCTGAATGCACAGATCAGAAAGAAGTTTCACCGAATGATTCTGTGTAGTTTATATTTGAAGACAATCCTTTTTCCACTATTACCCTCTTAGCGCTCCGAATCTCCACTTGCATTTTCTACAAAAAGAGTGTTTCATAACTGCTCAATCAAAAATACGTTTTATCTCTGTTAACTGAATTTACAGATCAGAAATAAGTTTCACAGAATGCATCTGTGTAGTTTTTATTTGAAGATATTCTTTTTCCCAATATAGGCCTCTTAGCGCTCAGAATGTCCAATTGCAGTTTCTACAGAAAGAGTGTTTCAGAACGGCTCAATCAAAAGTAAGGTTCAACTCTGTTAGTTGAATGCACAGAACAGAAAGAAGTTTCATAGAATGCTTCTGTGTAGTTTATATTTGAACATATTCTTTTTTCCACTATTACCCACTTAGCGCTACGAATGTCCAGTTGCATTTTCTACAGACAGAGTGTTTCAAAACTGCTGAATCAAAAGTATGGTTTAACTCTGTTAGCTGAATGCTCAGATCAGACAGAAGTTTCACAGAATGCTTCTGTGTAGTTTATATTTGAATATATTCCTTTTTCCACTACTACGCTCTTAGCGCTCCAAATGTCCAGTTGCATTTTCTAGAGAAAGAGTGTTCAGATCTGCTCAATGAAAAGTATGGTTTAACTCTGTTAGCTGAATGCACAGATCAGAAAGAAGTTTCACAGAATGATTCTGTGTAGTTTATATTTGAAGACACTCCTTTTTCCACTATTACCCTCTTAGCGCTCCGAGTCTCCACTTGCATTTTCTACAAAAAGAGTGTTTCATAACTGCTCAATCAAAAATATGTTTTATCTCTGTTAACTGAATTTACAGATCAGAAATAAGTTTCACAGAATGCATCTGTGTAGTTTTTATTTGAAGATATTCTTTTTCCCAGTGTAGGCCTCTTAGCGCATAGCATGTCCAATTGCAGTTTCTACAGAAAGAGTGTATCAGAACGGCTCAATCAAAAGTAAGGTTCAACTCTGTTAGTTGAATGCACAGAACAGAAAGAATTTTCACAGAATGCTACTGTGTAGTTTATATTTGAATATATTCCTTTTTCCACTATTACCCTCTTAGCGCTCCGAATGTCCACTTGCATTTTCTTCAGAAAGAGTGTTCAGAACTGCAGAATCAAAAGTATGGTTTAACTCTGTTAGCTTAATGAACATATCAGAAATAAGTTTCACACAATGCTTCTGTGTAGTTTTTATTTGAAGATATTATTTTTCCCATTACAGGCCTCTTAGCGCTCAGAATGTCCAATTGCAGTTTCTACAGAAAGAGTGTTTCAGAAAGGCTCAATCAAAAGTAAGGTTCAACTCTGTTAGTTGAATGCACAGAAGAGAAAGAAGTTTCATACAATGCTTCTGTGTAGTTTATATTTGAACATACTCTTTTTTCCACTATTACCCACTTAGCGCTACGAATGTCCAGTTGCATTTTCTACAGACAGAGTGTTTCAAAACTGCTCAATCAAAAGTATGGTTTAACTCTGTTAGCTGAATGCTCAGATCAGAAAGAAGTTTCACAGCATGCTTCTGTGTAGTTTATATTTGAATATATTCCTTTTTCCAGTACTACTCTCTTAGCGCTCCAAATGTCCAGTTGCATTTTCTACAGAAAGAGTGTTCAGATCTGCTCAATCAAAAGTATGGTTTAACTCTGTTAGCTGAATGCACAGATCAGAAAGAAGATTCACGGAATGATTCTGTGTAGTTTATATATGGAGACATTCCTTTTTCCACTATTACCCTCTTAGCGCTCCGAATCTCCACTTGCATTTTCTACAGAAAGAGTGTTTCAGAACGGCTCAATCAAAACTAAGGTTCAACTCTTTTAGTTGAACAAACAGAACAGAAAGAAGTTTCACACAATTCTTCTGTGTAGTTTTTATTTGTAGACATTCTTTTTCCCAATATAGGCCTCTTAGCGCTCAGAATGTCCAATTGCAGTTTCTACAGAAAGAGTGTTTCAGAACGGCTCAATCAAAAGTAAGGTTCAACTCTGTTAGTTGAATGCACAGAACAGAAAGAAGTTTCATACAATTCTTCTGTGTAGTTTATATTTGAACATATTCTTTTTTCCACTATTACCCACTTAGCGCTACGAATGTCCAGTTGCATTTTCTACAGACAGAGTGTTTCAAAACTGCTCAATCAAAAGTATGGTTTAACTCTGTTAGCTGAATGCTCAGATCAGAAAGAAGTTTCACAGAATGCTTCTGTGTAGTTTATATTTGAATATATTCCTTTTTCCACTACTACGCTCTTAGCGCTCCAAATGTCCAGTTGCATTTTCTACAGAAAGAGTGTTCAGATCTGCTCAATCAAAAGTATGGTTTAACTCTGTTAGCTGAATGCACAGATCAGAAAGAAGTTTCACCGAATGATTCTGTGTAGTTTATATTTGAAGACATTCCTTTTTCCACTATTACCCTCTTAGCGCTCCGAATCTCCACTTGCATTTTCTACAAAAAGAGTGTTTCATAACTGCTCAATCAAAAATATGTTTTATCTCTGTTAACTGAATTTACAGATCAGAAATAAGTTTCACAGAATGCATCTGTGTAGTTTTTATTTGAAGATATTCTATTTCCCAATGTAGGCCTCTTAGTGCTTAGCATGTCCAATTGCAGTTTGTACAGAAAGAGTGTTTCAGAACGGCTCAATCAAAAGTAAGGTTCAACTCTGTTAGTTGAATGCACAGAACAGAAAGAATTTTCACAGAATGCTACTGTGTAGTTTATATTTGAATATATTCCTTTTTCCACTATTACCCTCTTAGCGCTCCGAAAGTCCACTTGCATTTTCTACAGAAAGAGTGTTCAGAACTGCGCAATCAAAAGTATGGTTTAACTCTGTTAGCTTAATGAACATATCAGAAATAAGTTTCACACAATGCTTCTGTGTAGTTTTTATTTGAAGATATTATTTTTCCCATTACAGGCCTCTTAGCGCTCAGAATGTCCAATTGCAGTTTCTACAGAAAGAGTGTTTCAGAAAGGCTCAATCAAAAGTAAGGTTCAACTCTGTTAGTTGAATGCACAGAACAGAAAGAAGTTTCATACAATGCTTCTGTGTAGTTTATATTTGAACATACTCTTTTTTCCACTATTACCCACTTAGCGCTACGAATGTCCAGTTGCATTTTCTACAGACAGAGTGTTTCAAAACTGCTCAATCAAAAGTATGGTTTAACTCTGTTAGCTGAATGCACAGATCAGAAAGAAGTTTCACAGAATGATTCTGTGTAGTTTATATTTTTAGACATTCCTTTTTCCACTATTACCCTCTTAGCGCTCCGAATCTCCACTTGCATTTTCTACAGAAAGAGTGTTTAAGAACGGCTCAATCAAAACTAAGGTTCAAATCTTTTAGTTGAACAAACAGAACAGAAAGAAGTTTCACACAATTCTTCTGTGTAGTTTTTATTTGTAGACATTCATTTTCCCAATATAAGCCTCTTAGCGCTCAGAATGTCCAATTGCAGTTTCTACAGAAAGAGTGATTCAGAACGGCTCAATCAAAAGTAAGGTTCAACTCTGTTAGTTGAATGCACAGAACAGAAAGAAGTTTCCTACAATGCTTCTGTGTAGTTTATATTTGAACATATTCTTTTTTCCACTATTACCCACTTAGCGCTACGAATGTCCAGTTGCATTTTCTACAGACAGAGTGTTTCAAAACTGCTCAATCAAAAGTATGGTTTAACTCTGTTAGCTGAATGCTCAGATCAGAAAGAAGTTTCACAGAATGCTTCTGTGTAGTTTATATTTGAATATATTCCTTTTTCCACTACTACGCTCTTAGCGCTCCAAATGTCCAGTTGCATTTTCTACAGAAAGAGTGTTCAGATCTGCTCAATCAAAAGTATGGTTTAACTCTGTTAGCTGAATGCACAGATCAGAAAGAAGTTTCACAGAATGATTCTGTGTAGTTTATATTTGGAGACATTCCTTTTTCCACTATTACCCTCTTAGCACTCCGAATCTCCACTTGCATTTTCTACAGAAAGAGTGTTTAAGAACTGCTCAATCAAAACTAAGTTTCAACTCTTTTAGTTGAACAAACAGAACAGAAAGAAGTTTCACACAATTCTTCCGTGTAGTTTTTATTTGTAGACATTCTTTTTCCCAATATAGGCCTCTTAGCGCTCAGAATGTCCAATTGCAGTTTCTACAGAAAGAGTGTTTCAGAACAGCTCAATCAAAAGTAAGGTTCAACTCTGTTAGTTGAATGCACAGAACAGAAAGAAGTTTCATACAATGCTTCTGTGTAGTTTATATTTGAACATATTCTTTTTTCCACTATTACCCACTTAGCGCTACGAATGTCCAGTTGCATTTTCTACAGACAGAGTGTTTCAAAACTGCTCAATCAAAAGTATGGTTTAACTCTGTTAGCTGAATGCTCAGATCAGAAAGAAGTTTCACAGAAGGCTTCTGTGTAGTTTATATTTGAATATATTCCTTTTTCCACTACTACGCTCTTAGCGCTCCAAATGTCCAGTTGCATTTTCTACAGAAAGAGTGTTCAGATCTGCTCAATCAAAAGTATGGTTTAACTCTGTTAGCTGAATGCACAGATCAGAAAGAAGTTTCACCGAATGATTCTGTGTAGTTTATATTTGAAGACATTCCTTTTTCCACTATTACCCCCTTAGCGCTCCGAATCTCCACTTGCATTTTCTACAAAAAGAGTGTTTCATAACTGCTCAATCAAAAATATGTTTTATCTCTGTTAACTGAATTTACAGATCAGAAATAAGTTTCACAGAATGCAACTCTGTAGTTTTTATTTTAAGATATACTTTTTCCCAATGTAGGCCTCTTAGCGCTTAGCATGTCCAATTGCAGTTTCTACAGAAAGAGTGTTTCAGAACGGCTCAATCAAAAGTAAGGTTCAATTCTGTTAGTTGAATGCACAGAACAGAAAGTATTTTCACAGAATGCTACTGTGTAGTTTATATTTGAATATATTCCTTTTTCAACTATTACCCTCTTAGCGCTCCGAATGTCCACTTGCATTTTCTACAGAAAGAGTGTTCAGAACTGCGCAATCAGAAGTATGGTTTAACTCTGTTAGCTTAATGAACATATCAGAAATAAGTTTCACACAATGCTTCTGTGTAGTTTTTATTTGAAGATATTATTTTTCCCAATAGAGGCCTCTTAGCACTCAGAATGTCCAATTGCAGTTTCTACAGAAAGAGTGTTTCAGAAAGGCTCAATCAAAAGTAAGGTTCAACTCTGTTAGTTGAATGCACAGAACAGAAAGAAATTTCATACAATGCTTCTGTGTAGTTTATATTTGAACATACTCTTTTTTCCACTATTACCCACTTAGCGCTACGAATGTCCAGTTGCATTTTCTACAGACAGAGTGTTTCAAAACTGCTCAATCAAAAGTATGGTTTAACTCTGTTAGCTGAATGCTCAGATCAGAAAGAAGTTTCACAGAATGCTTCTGTGTAGTTTATATTTGAATATATTCCTTTTTCCACTACTACTCTCTTAGCGCTCCAAATGTCCAGTTGCATTTTCTACAGAAAGAGTGTTCAGATCTGCTCAATCAAAAGTGTGGTTTAACTCTGTTAGCTGAATGCACAGATCAGAAAGAAGTTTCACAGAATGATTCTGTGTAGTTTATATTTGGAGACATTCCTTTTTCCACTATTACCCTATTAGCGCTCCGAATCTCCACTTGCATTTTCTACAGAAAGAGTGTTTCAGAACGGCTCAATCAAAACTAAGGTTCAACTCTTTTAGTTGAACAAACAGAACAGAAAGAAGTTTCACACAATTCTTCTGTGTAGATTTTATTTGTAGACATTCTTTTTCCCAATATAGGCCTCTTAGCGCTCAGAATGTCCAATTGCAGTTTCTACAGAAAGAGTGTTTCAGAACGGCTCAATCAAAAGTAAGGTTCAATTCTGTTAGTTGAATGCACAGAACAGAAAGAATTTTCACAGAATGCTACTGTGTAGTTTATATTTGAATATATTCCTTTTTCCACTATTACCCTCTTAGCGCTCCGAATGTCCACTTGCATTTTCTACAGAAAGAGTGTTCAGAACTGCGCAATCAAAAGTATGGTTTAACTCTGTTAGCTTAATGAACATATCAGAAATAAGTTTCACACAATGCTTCTGTGTAGTTTTTATTTGAAGATATTATTTTTCCCAATAGAGGCCTCTTAGCGCTCAGAATGTCCAATTGCAGTTTCTACAGAAAGAGTGTTTCAGAAAGGCTCAATCAAAAGTAAGGTTCAACTCTGTTAGTTGAATGCACGGAACAGAAAGAAGTTTCATACAATGCTTCTGTGTAGTTTATATTTGAACATATTCTTTTTTCCACTATTACCCACTTAGCGCTACGAATGTCCAGTTGCATTTTCTACAGACAGAGTGTTTCAAAACTGCTCAATCAAAAGTATGGTTTAACTCTGTTAGCTGAATGCTCAGATCAGAAAGAAGTTTCACAGAATGCTTCTGTGTAGTTTATATTTGAATATATTCCTTTTTCCACTACTACTCTCTTAGCGCTCCAAATGTACAGTTGCATTTTCTACAGAAAGAGTGTTCAGATCTGCTCAATCAAAAGTATGGTTTAACTCTGTTAGCTGAATGCGCAGATCAGAAAGAAGTTTCACAGAATGATTCTGTGTAGTTTATATTTGGAGACATTCCTTTTTCCACTATTACCCTATTAGCGCTCCGAATCTCCACTTGCATTTTCTACAGAAAGAGTGTTTCAGAACGGCTCAATCAAAACTAAGGTTCAAATGTTTTAGTTGAACAAACAGAACAGAAAGTAGTTTCACACAATTCTTCTGTGTAGTTTTTATATGTAGACATTCTTTTTCCCAATATAGGTCTCTTAGCGCTCAGAATGTCCAATTGCAGTTTCTACAGAAGGAGAGTTTCAGAACGGCTCAATCAAAAGTAAGGTTCAACTCTGTTATTTGAATGCACAGAACAGAAAGAAGTTTCATACAATGCTTCTCTGTAGTTTATATTTGAACATATTCTTTTTTCCACTATTACCCACTTAGCGCTACGAATGTCCAGTTGCATTTTCTACAGACAGAGTGTTTCAAAACTGCTCAATCAAAAGTATGGTTTAACTCTGTTAGCTGAATGCTCAGATCAGAAAGAAGTTTCACAGAAGGCTTCTGTGTAGTTTATATTTGAATATATTCCTTTTTCCACTACTACGCTCTTAGCGCTCCAAATGTCCAGTTGCATTTTCTACAGAAAGAGTGTTCAGATCTGCTCAATCAAAAGTATGGTTTAACTCTGTTAGCTGAATGCACAGATCAGAAAGAAGTTTCACCGAATGATTCTGTGTAGTTTATATTTGAAGACATTCCTTTTTCCACTATTACCCTCTTAGCGCTCCGAATCTCCACTTGCATTTTCTACAAAAAGAGTGTTTCATAACTGCTCAATCAAAAATATGTTTTATCTCTGTTAACTGAATTTACAGATCAGAAATAAGTTTCACAGAATGCATCTGTGTAGTTTTTATTTGAAGATATTCTTTTTCCCAATGTAAGCCTCTTAGCGCTTTGCATGTCCAATTGCAGTTTCTACAGAAAGAGAGTTTCAGAACGGCTCAATCAAAAGTAAGGTTCAACTCTGTTAGTTGAATGCACAGAACAGAAAGAATTTTCACAGAATGCTACTGTGCAGTTTATATTTGAATATATTCCTTTTTCCACTATTACCCTCTTAGCGCTCCGAATGTCCACTTGCATTTTCTACAGAAAGAGTGTTCAGAACTGCGCAATCAAAAGTATGGTTTAACACTGTTAGCTTAATGAACATGTCAGAAATATGTTTCAGACAATGCTTCTGTGTAGTTTTTATTTGAAGATATTATTTTTCCCAATAGAGGCCTCTTAGCGCTCAGAATGTCCAATTGCAGTTTCTACAGAAAGAGTGTTTCAGAAAGGCTCAATCAAAAGTAAGGTTCAACTCTGTTAGTTGAATGCACAGAACAGAAAGAAGTTTCATACGATGCTTCTGTGTAGTTTATATTTGAACATACTCTTTTTTCCACTATTACCCACTTAGCGCAACGAATGTCCAGTTGTATTTTCTACAGACAGAGTGTTTCAAAACTGCTCAATCAAAAGTATGGTTTAACTCTGTTAGCTGAATGCTCAGATCAGAAAGAAGTTTCACAGAATAATTCTGTGTAGTTTATATTTGAATATATTCCTTTTTCCACTACTACTCTCTTAGCGCTCCAAATGTCCAGTTGCATTTTCTACAGAAAGAGTGTTCAGATCTGCTCAATCAAAAGTATGGTTTAACTCTGTTAGCTGAATGCTCAGATCAGAAAGAAGTTTCACAGAATGCTTCTGTGTAGTTTATATTTGAATATATTCCTTTTTCCACTACTACTCTCTTAGCGCTCCAAATGTCCAGTTGCATTTTCTACAGAAAGAGTGTTAAGATCTGCTGAATCAAAAGTATGGTTTAACTCTGTTAGCTGAATGCACATATCAGAAAGAATTTTCACAGAATGATTCTGTGTAGTTTATATATGGAGACATTCCTTTTTCCACTATTACCCTCTTAGCGCTCCGAATCTCCACTTGCATTTTCTACAGAAAGAGTGTTTCAGAACGGCTCAATCAAAACTAAGGTTCAACTCTTTTAGTTGAACAAACAGAACAGAAAGAAGTTTCACACAATTCTTCTGTGTAGTTTTTATTTGTAGACATTCTTTTTCCCAATATAGGCCTCTTAGCGCTCAGAATGTCCAATTGCAGTTTCTACAGAAAGAGTGTTTCAGAACGGCTCAATCAAAAGTAAGGTTCAACTCTGTTAGTTGAATGCACAGAACAGAAAGAATTTTCACAGAATGCTACTGTGTAGTTTATATTTGAATATATTCCTTTTTCCACTATTACCCACTTAGCGCAACGAATGTCCAGTTGTATTTTCTACAGACAGAGTGTTTCAAAACTGCTCAATCAAAAGTATGGTTTAACTCTGTTAGCTGAATGCTCAGATCAGAAAGAAGTTTCACAGAATGCTTCTGTGTAGTTTATATTTGAATATATTCCTTTTTCCACTACTACTCTCTTAGCGCTCCAAATGTCCAGTTGCATTTTCTACAGAAAGAGTGTTCAGATCTGCTCAATCAAAAGTATGGTTTAACTCTGTTAGCTGAATGCTCAGATCAGAAAGAAGTTTCACCGAATGATTCTGTGTAGTTTATATTTGAAGACATTCCTTTTTCCACTATTACCCTCTTAGCGCTCCGAATCTCCACTTGCATTTTCTACAAAAAGAGTGTTTCATAACTGCTCAATCAAAAATATGTTTTATCTCTGTTAACTGAATTTACAGATCAGAAATAAGTTTCACAGAATGCATCTGTGTAGTTTTTATTTGAAGATATTCTTTTTCCCAATGTAAGCCTCTTAGCGCTTTGCATGTCCAATTGCAGTTTCTACAGAAAGAGAGTTTCAGAACGGCTCAATCAAAAGTAAGGTTCAACTCTGTTAGTTGAATGCACAGAACAGAAAGAATTTTCACAGAATGCTACTGTGCAGTTTATATTTGAATATATTCCTTTTTCCACTATTACCCTCTTAGCGCTCCGAATGTCCACTTGCATTTTCTACAGAAAGAGTGTTCAGAACTGCGCAATCAAAAGTATGGTTTAACACTGTTAGCTTAATGAACATGTCAGAAATATGTTTCAGACAATGCTTCTGTGTAGTTTTTATTTGAAGATATTATTTTTCCCAATAGAGGCCTCTTAGCGCTCAGAATGTCCAATTGCAGTTTCTACAGAAAGAGTGTTTCAGAAAGGCTCAATCAAAAGTAAGGTTCAACTCTGTTAGTTGAATGCACAGAACAGAAAGAAGTTTCATACGATGCTTCTGTGTAGTTTATATTTGAACATACTCTTTTTTCCACTATTACCCACTTAGCGCAACGAATGTCCAGTTGTATTTTCTACAGACAGAGTGTTTCAAAACTGCTCAATCAAAAGTATGGTTTAACTCTGTTAGCTGAATGCTCAGATCAGAAAGAAGTTTCACAGAATAATTCTGTGTAGTTTATATTTGAATATATTCCTTTTTCCACTACTACTCTCTTAGCGCTCCAAATGTCCAGTTGCATTTTCTACAGAAAGAGTGTTCAGATCTGCTCAATCAAAAGTATGGTTTAACTCTGTTAGCTGAATGCTCAGATCAGAAAGAAGTTTCACAGAATGCTTCTGTGTAGTTTATATTTGAATATATTCCTTTTTCCACTACTACTCTCTTAGCGCTCCAAATGTCCAGTTGCATTTTCTACAGAAAGAGTGTTAAGATCTGCTGAATCAAAAGTATGGTTTAACTCTGTTAGCTGAATGCACATATCAGAAAGAATTTTCACAGAATGATTCTGTGTAGTTTATATATGGAGACATTCCTTTTTCCACTATTACCCTCTTAGCGCTCCGAATCTCCACTTGCATTTTCTACAGAAAGAGTGTTTCAGAACGGCTCAATCAAAACTAAGGTTCAACTCTTTTAGTTGAACAAACAGAACAGAAAGAAGTTTCACACAATTCTTCTGTGTAGTTTTTATTTGTAGACATTCTTTTTCCCAATATAGGCCTCTTAGCGCTCAGAATGTCCAATTGCAGTTTCTACAGAAAGAGTGTTTCAGAACGGCTCAATCAAAAGTAAGGTTCAACTCTGTTAGTTGAATGCACAGAACAGAAAGAATTTTCACAGAATGCTACTGTGTAGTTTATATTTGAATATATTCCTTTTTCCACTATTACCCACTTAGCGCAACGAATGTCCAGTTGTATTTTCTACAGACAGAGTGTTTCAAAACTGCTCAATCAAAAGTATGGTTTAACTCTGTTAGCTGAATGCTCAGATCAGAAAGAAGTTTCACAGAATGCTTCTGTGTAGTTTATATTTGAATATATTCCTTTTTCCACTACTACTCTCTTAGCGCTCCAAATGTCCAGTTGCATTTTCTACAGAAAGAGTGTTCAGATCTGCTCAATCAAAAGTATGGTTTAACTCTGTTAGCTGAATGCTCAGATCAGAAAGAAGTTTCACAGAATGCTTCTGTGTAGTTTATATTTGAATATATTCCTTTTTCCACTACTACTCTCTTAGCGCTCCAAATGTCCAGTTGCATTTTCTACAGAAAGAGTGTTCAGATCTGCTGAATCAAAAGTATGGTTTAACTCTGTTAGCTGAATGCACAGATCAGAAAGAAGTTTCACAGAATGATTCTGTGTAGTTTATATATGGAGACATTCCTTTTTCCACTATTAACCTATTAGCGCTCCGAATCTCCACTTGCATTTTCTACAGAAAGAGTGTTTCAGCACGGCTCAATCAAAACTAAGGTTCAACTCTTTTAGTTGAACAAACAGAACAGAAAGTAGTTTCACACAATTCTTCTGTGTAGTTTTTATATGTAGACATTCTTTTTCCCAATATAGGCCTCTTAGCGCTCAGAATGTCCAATTGCAGTTTCTACAGAAAGAGTGTTTCAGAACGGCTCAATCAAAAGTAAGGTTCAACTCTGTTAGTTGAATGCACAGAACAGAAAGCAGTTTCATACAATGCTTCTGTGTAGTTTATATTTGAACATATTCTTTTTTCCACTATTACCCACTTAGCGCTACGAATGTCCAGTTGCATTTTCTACAGACAGAGTGTTTCAAAACTGCTCAATCAAAAGTATGGTTTAACTCTGTTAGCTGAATGCTCAGATAAGAAAGAAGTTTCACAGAATGCTTCTGTGTAGTTTATATTTGAATATATTCCTTTTTCCACTAATACGCTCTTAGCGCTCCAAATGTCCAGTTGCATTTTCTACAGAAAGAGTGTTCAGATCTGCTCAATCAAAAGTATGGTTTAACTCTGTTAGCTGAATGCACAGATCAGAAAGAAGTTTCACCGAATGATTCTGTGTAGTTTATATTTGAAGACATTCCTTTTTCCACTATTACCCTCTTAGCGCTCCGAATCTCCACTTGCATTTTCTACAAAAAGAGTGTTTCATAACTGCTCAATCAAAAATATGTTTTATCTCTGTTAACTGAATTTACAGATCAGAAATAAGTTTCACAGAATGCATCTGTGTAGTTTTTATTTGAAGATATTCTTTTTCCCAATGTAGGCCTCTTAGCGCTTAGCATGTCCAATTGCATTTTCTACAGAAAGAGTGTTTCAGAACGGCTCAATCAAAAGTAAGGTTCAACTCTGTTAGTTGAATGCACAGAACAGAAAGAATTTTCACAGAATGCTACTGTGTAGTTTATATTTGAATATATTCCTTTTTCCACTATTACCCTCTTAGCACTCCGAATGTCCACTTGCATTTTCTACAGAAAGAGTGTTCAGAACTGCGCAATCAAAAGTATGGTTTAACTCTGTTAGCTTAATGAATATATCAGAAATAAGTTTCACACAATGCTTCTTTGTAGTTTTTATTTGAAGATATTATTTTTCCCAATAGAGGCCTCTTAGCGCTCAGAATGTCCAATTGCAGTTTCTACAGAAAGAGTGTTTCAGAAAGGCTCAATCAAAAGTAAGGTTCAACTCTGTTAGTTGAATGCACAGAACAGAAAGAAGTTTCATACAATGCTTCTGTGTAGTTTATATTTGAACGTATTCTTTTTTCCACTATTTCCCACTTAGCGCTACGAATGTCCAGTTGCATTTTCTACAGACAGAGTGTTTCAAAACTGCTCAATCAAAAGTATGGTTTAACTCTGTTAGCTGAATGCTCAGATCAGAAAGAAGTTTCACAGAATGCTTCTGTGTAGTTTATATTTGAATATATTCCTTTTTCCACTACTACTCTCTTAGCGCTCCAAATGTCCAGTTGCATTTTCTACAGAAAGAGTGTTCAGATCTGCTGAATCAAAAGTATGGTTTAACTCTGTTAGCTGAATGCACAGATCAGAAAGAAGTTTCACAGAATGATTCTGTGTAGTTTATATATGGAGACATTCCTTTTTCCACTATTACCCTCTTAGCGCTCCGAATCTCCACTTGCATTTTCTACAGAAAGAGTGTTTCAGAACGGCTCAATCAAAACTAAGGTTCAACTCTTTTAGTTGAACAAACAGAACAGAAAGAAGTTTCACACAATTCTTCTGTGTAGTTTTTATTTGTAGACATTCTTTTTCCCAATATAGGCCTCTTAGCGCTCAGAATGTCCAATTGCAGTTTCTACAGAAAGAGTGTTTCAGAACGGCTCAATCAAAAGTAAGGTTCAACTCTTTTAGTTGAATGCACAGAACAGAAAGAATTTTCACAGAATGCTACTGTGTAGTTTATATTTGAATATATTCCTTTTTCCACTATTACCCTCTTAGCGCTCCGAATGTCCCCTTGCATTTTCTACAGAAAGAGTGTTCAGAACTGCGCAATCAAAAGTATGGTTTAACTCTGTTAGCTTAATGAACATATCAGAAATAAGTTTCACACAATGCTTCTGTGTAGTTTTTATTTGAAGATATTATTTTTCCCAATAGAGGCCTCTTAGCGCTCAGAATGTCCAATTGCAGTTTCTACAGAAAGAGTGTTTCAGAAAGGCTCAATCAAAAGTAAGGTTCAACTCTGTTAGTTGAATGCACGGAACAGAAAGAATTTTCATACAATGCTTCTGTGTAGTTTATATTTGAACATATTCTTTTTTCCACTATTACCCACATAGCGCTACGAATGTCCAGTTGCATTTTCTACAGACAGAGTGTTTCAAAACTGCTCAATCAAAAGTATGGTTTAACTCTGTTAGCTGAATGCTCAGATCAGAAAGAAGTTTCACAGAATGATTCTGTGTAGTTTATATTTGGAGACATTCCTTTTTCCACTATTACCCTATTAGCGCTCCGAATCTCCACTTGCATTTTCTACAGAAAGAGTGTTTCAGAACGGCTCAATCAAAACTAAGGTTCAACTCTTTTAGTTGAACAAACAGAACAGAAAGTAGTTGCACACAATTCTTCTGTGTAGTTTTTATATTTAGACATTCTTTTTCCCAATATATGCCTCTTAGCGCTCAGAATGTCCAATTGCAGTTTCTACAGAAAGAGTGTTTCAGAACGGCTCAATCAAAAGTAAGGTTCAACTCTGTTAGTTGAATGCACAGAACAGAAAGAATTTTCACAGAATGCTACTGTGTAGTTTATATTTGAATATATTCCTTTTTCCACTATTACCCTCTTAGCACTCCGAATGTCCACTTGCATTTTCTACAGAAAGAGTGTTCAGAACTGCGCAATCAAAAGTATGGTTTAACTCTGTTAGCTTAATGAATATATCAGAAATAAGTTTCACACAATGCTTCTTTGTAGTTTTTATTTGAAGATATTATTTTTCCCAATAGAGGCCTCTTAGCGCTCAGAATGTCCAATTGCAGTTTCTACAGAAAGAGTGTTTCAGAAAGGCTCAATCAAAAGTAAGGTTCAACTCTGTTAGTTGAATGCACAGAACAGAAAGAAGTTTCATACAATGCTTCTGTGTAGTTTATATTTGAACGTATTCTTTTTTCCACTATTTCACACTCAGCGCTACGAATGTCCAGTTGCATTTTCTACAGACAGAGTGTTTCAAAACTGCTCAATCAAAAGTATGGTTTAACTCTGTTAGCTGAATGCTCAGATCAGAAAGAAGTTTCACAGAATGCTTCTGTGTAGTTTATATTTGAATATATTCCTTTTTCCACTACTACTCTCTTAGCGCTCCAAATGTCCAGTTGCATTTTCTACAGAAAGAGTGTTCAGATCTGCTGAATCAAAAGTATGGTTTAACTCTGTTAGCTGAATGCACAGATCAGAAAGAAGTTTCACAGAATGATTCTGTGTAGTTTATATATGGAGACATTCCTTTTTCCACTATTACCCTCTTAGCGCTCCGAATCTCCACTTGCATTTTCTACAGAAAGAGTGTTTCAGAACGGCTCAATCAAAACTAAGGTTCAACTCTTTTAGTTGAACAAACAGAACAGAAAGAAGTTTCACACAATTCTTCTGTGTAGTTTTTATTTGTAGACATTCTTTTTCCCAATATAGGCCTCTTAGCGCTCAGAATGTCCAATTGCAGTTTCTACAGAAAGAGTGTTTCAGAACGGCTCAATCAAAAGTAAGGTTCAACTCTGTTAGTTGAATGCACAGAACAGAAAGAATTTTCACAGAATGCTACTGTGTAGTTTATATTTGAATATATTCCTTTTTCCACTATTACCCTCTTAGCGCTCCGAATGTCCCCTTGCATTTTCTACAGAAAGAGTGTTCAGAACTGCGCAATCAAAAGTATGGTTTAACTCTGTTAGCTTAATGAACATATCAGAAATAAGTTTCACACAATGCTTCTGTGTAGTTTTTATTTGAAGATATTATTTTTCCCAATAGAGGCCTCTTAGCGCTCAGAATGTCCAATTGCAGTTTCTACAGAAAGAGTGTTTCAGAAAGGCTCAATCAAAAGTAAAGTTCAACTCTGTTAGTTGAATGCACGGAACAGAAAGTAGTTTCATACAATGCTTCTGTGTAGTTTATATTTGAACATATTCTTTTTTCCACTATTACCCACATAGCGCTACGAATGTCCAGTTGCATTTTCAACAGACAGAGTGTTTCAAAACTGCTCAATCAAAAGTATGGTTTAACTCTGTTAGCTGAATGCTCAGATCAGAAAGAAGTTTCACAGAATGATTCTGTGTAGTTTATATTTGGAGACATTCCTTTTTCCACTATTACCCTATTAGCGCTCCGAATCTCCACTTGCATTTTCTACAGAAAGAGTGTTTCAGAACGGCTCAATCAAAACTAAGGTTCAACTCTTTTAGTTGAACAAACAGAACAGAAAGTAGTTGCACACAATTCTTCTGTGTAGTTTTTATATTTAGACATTCTTTTTCCCAATATAGGCCTCTTAGCGCTCAGAATGTCCAATTGCAGTTTCTACAGAAAGAGTGTTTCAGAACGGCTCAATCAAAAGTAAGGTTCAACTCTGTTAGTTGAATGCACAGAACAGAAAGAAGTTTCATACAATGCTTCTGTGTAGTTTATATTTGAACATATTCTTTTTTCCACTATTACCCACTTAGCGCTACGAATGTCCAGTTGCATTTTCTACAGACAGAGTGTTTCAAAACTGCTCAATCAAAAGTATGGTTTAACTCTGTTAGCTGAATGCTCAGATCAGAAAGAAGTTTCACAGAATGCTTCTGTGTAGTTTATATTTGAATATATTCCTTTTTCCACTACTACTCTCTTAGCGCTCCAAATGTCCAGTTGCATTTTCTACAGAAAGAGTGTTCAGATCTGCTCAATCAAAAGTATGGTTTAAATCTGTTAGCTGAATGCACAGATCAGAAAGAAGTTTCACAGAATGATTCTGTGTAGTTTATATTTGGAGACATTCCTTTTTCCACTATTACCCTCTTAGCGCTCCGAATCTCCACTTGCATTTTCTACAGAAAGAGTGTTTCAGAACGGCTCAATCAAAACTAAGGTTCAACTCTTTTAGTTGAACAAACAGAACAGAAAGAAGTTTCACACAATTCTTCTGTGTAGTTTTTATTTGTAGACATTCTTTTTCCCAATATAGGCCTCTTAGCGCTCAGAATGTCCAATTGCATTTTCTACAGAAAGAGTGTTTCAGAACGGCTCAATCAAAAGTAAGGTTCAACTCTGTTAGTTGAATGCACAGAACAGAAAGAATTTTCACAGAATGCTACTGTGTAGTTTATATTTGAATATATTCCTTTTTCCACTATTACCCTCTTAGCGCTCCGAATGTCCACTTGCATTTTCTACAGAAAGAGTGTTCAGAACTGCGCAATCAAAAGTATGGTTTAACTCTGTTAGCTTAATGAATATATCAGAAATAAGTTTCACCCAATGCTTCTGTGTAGTTTTTATTTGAAGATATTATTTTTCCCAATAGAGGCCTCTTAGCGCTCAGAATGTCCAATTGCAGTTTCTACAGAAAGAGTGTTTCAGAAAGGCTCAATCAAAAGTAAGGTTCAACTCTGTTAGTTGAATGCACAGAACAGAAAGAAGTTTCATACAATGCTTCTGTGTAGTTTATATTTGAACGTATTCTTTTTTCCACTATTACCCACTTAGCGCTACGAATATCCAGTTGCATTTTCTACAGACAGAGTGTTTCAAAACTGCTCAATCAAAAGTATGGTTTAACTCTGTTAGCTGAATGCTCAGATCAGAAAGAAGTTTCACAGAATGCTTCTGTGTAGTTTATATTTGAATATATTCCTTTTTCCACTACTACTCTCTTAGCGTTCCAAATGTCCAGTTGCATTTTCTACAGAAGGAGTGTTCAGATCTGCTGAATCAAAAGTATGGTTTAACTCTGTTAGCTGAATGCACAGATCAGAAAGAAGTTTCACAGAATGATTCTGTGTAGTTTATATATGGAGACATTCCTTTTTCCACTATTACCCTCTTAGCGCTCCGAATCTCCACTTGCATTTTCTACAGAAAGAGTGTTTCAGAACGGCTCAATCAAAACTAAGGTTCAACTCTTTTAGTTGAACAAACAGAACAGAAAGAAGTTTCACACAATTCTTCTGTGTAGTTTTTATTTGTAGACATTCTTTTTCCCAATATAGGCCTCTTAGCGCTCAGAATGTCCAATTGCAGTTTCTACAGAAAGAGTGTTTCAGAACGGCTCAATCAAAAGTAAGGTTCAACTCTGTTAGTTGAATGCACAGAACAGAAAGAATTTTCACAGAATGCTACTGTGTAGTTTATATTTGAATATATTCCTTTTTCCACTATTACCCTCTTAGCGCTCCGAATGTCCACTTGCATTTTCTACAGAAAGAGTGTTCAGAACTGCGCAATCAAAAGTATGGTTTAACTCTGTTAGCTTAATGAACATATCAGAAATAAGTTTCACACAATGCTTCTGTGTAGTTTTTATTTGAAGATATTATTTTTCCCAATAGAGGCCTCTTAGCGCTCAGAATGTCCAATTGCAGTTTCTACAGAAAGAGTGTTTCAGAAAGGCTCAATCAAAAGTAAGGTTCAACTCTGTTAGTTGAATGCACGGAACAGAAAGAAGTTTCATACAATGCTTCTGTGTAGTTTATATTTGAACATATTCTTTTTTCCACTATTACCCACTTAGCGCTACGAATGTCCAGTTGCATTTTCTACAGACAGAGTGTTTCAAAACTGCTCAATCAAAACTATGGTTTAACTCTGTTAGCTGAATGCTCAGATCAGAAAGAAGTTTCACAGAATGCTTCTGTGTAGTTTATATTTGAATATATTCCTTTTTCCACTACTACTCTCTTAGCGCTCCAAATGTCCAGTTGCATTTTCTACAGAAAGAGTGTTCAGATCTGCTCAATCAAAAGTATGGTTTAACTCTGTTAGCTGAATGCACAGATCAGAAAGAAGTTTCACAGAATGATTCTGTGTAGTTTATATTTGGAGACATTCATTTTTCCACTATCACCCTATTAGCGCTCCGAATCTCCACTTGCATTTTCTACAAAAAGAGTGTTTCATAACTGCTCAATCAAAAATATGTTTTATCTCTGTTAACTGAATTTACAGATCAGAAATAAGTTTCACAGAATGCATCTGTGTAGTTTTTATTTGAAGATATTCTTTTTCCCAATGTAGGCCTCTTAGCGCTTATCATGTCCAATTGCATTTTCTACAGAATGTGTGTTTCAGAACGGCTCAATCAAAAGTAAGGTTCAACTCTGTTAGTTGAATGCACAGAACAGAAAGAATTTTCACAGAATGCTACTGTGTAGTTTATAATTGAATATATTCCTTTTTCCACTATTACCCTCTTAGCGCTCCGAATGTCCACTTGCATTTTCTACAGAAAGAGTGTTCAGAACTGCGCAATCAAAAGTATGGTTTAACTCTGTTAGCTTAATGAACATATCAGAAATAAGTTTCACACAATGCTTCTGTGTAGTTTTTATTTGAAGATATTATTTTTCCCAATAGAGGCCTCTTAGCGCTCAGAATGTCCAATTGCAGTTTCTACAGAAAGAGTGTTTCAGAAAGGCTCAATCAAAAGTAAGGTTCAACTCTGTTAGTTGAATGCACAGAACAGAAAGAAGTTTCATACAATGCTTCTGTGTAGTTTATATTTGAACGTATTCTATTTCCACTATTACCCACTTAGGGCTACGAATGTCCAGTTGCATTTTCTACAGACAGAGTGTTTCAAAACTGCTCAATCAAAAGTATGGTTTAACTCTGTTAGCTGAATGCTCAGATCAGAAAGAAGTTTCACAGAATGCTTCTGTGTAGTTTATATTTGAATATATTCCTTTTTCCACTACTACTCTCTTAGCGCTCAAATGTCCAGTTGCATTTTCTACAGAAAGAGTGTTCAGATCTGCTGAATCAAAAGTATGGTTTAACTCTGTTAGCTGAATGCACAGATCAGAAAGAAGTTTCACAGAATGATTCTGTGTAGTTTATATATGGAGACATTCCTTTTTCCACTATTACCCTCTTAGCGCTCCGAATCTCCACTTGCATTTTCTACAGAAAGAGTGTTTCAGAACGGCTCAATCAAAACTAAGTTTCAACTCTTTTAGTTGAACAAACAGAACAGAAAGAAGTTTCACACAATTCTTCTGTGTAGTTTTTATTTGTAGACATTCTTTTTCCAAATATAGGCCTCTTAGCGCTCAGAATGTCCAATTGCAGTTTCTACAGAAAGAGTGTTTCAGAACGGCTCAATCAAAAGTAAGGTTCAACTCTGTTAGTTGAATGCACAGAACAGAAAGAAGTTTCATACAATGCTTCTGTGTAGTTTATATTTGAACATATTCTCTTTTCCACTATTACCCACTTAGCGCTACGAATGTCCAGTTGCATTTTCTACAGAAAGAGTGTTCAGATCTGCTCAATCAAAAGTATGGTTTAACTCTGTTAGCTGAATGCACAGATCAGAAAGAAGTTTCACCGAATGATTCTGTGTAGTTTATATTTGAAGACATTCCTTTTTCCACTATTACCCTCTTAGCGCTCCGAATCTCCACTTGCATTTTCTACAAAAAGAGTGTTTCATAACTGCTCAATCAAAAATATATTTTATCTCTGTTAACTGAATTTACAGATCAGAAATAAGTTTCACAGAATGCATCTGTGTAGTTTTAATTTGAAGATATTCTTTTTCCCAATGTAGGCCTCTTAGCGCTTAGCATGTCCAATTGCAGTTTCTACAGAAAGAGTGTTTCAGAACGGCTCAATCAAAAGTAAGGTTCAACTCTGTTAGTTGAATGCACAGAACAGAAAGAATTTTCACAGAATGCTACTGTGTAGTTTATATTTGAATATATTCCTTTTTCCACTATTACCCTCTTACCGCTCCGAATGTCCACTTGCATTTTCTACAGAAAGAGTGTTCAGAACTGCGCAATCAAAAGTATGGTTTAACACTGTTAGCTTAATGAACATGTCAGAAATAAGTTTCACACAATGCTTCTGTGTAGTTTTTATTTGAAGATATTATTTTTCCCAATAGAGGCCTCTTAGCGCTCAGAATGTCCAATTGCAGTTTCTACAGAAAGAGTGTTTCAGAAAGGCTCAATCAAAAGTAAGGTTCAACTCTGTTAGTTGAATGCACAGAACAGAAAGAAGTTTCATACGATGCTTCTGTGTAGTTTATATTTGAACATACACTTTTTTCCACTATTATCCAATTAGCGCTACGAATGTCCAGTTGTATTTTCTACAGACAGAGTGTTTCAAAACTGCTCAATCAAAAGTATGGTTTAACTCTGTTAGCTGAATGCTCAGATCAGAAAGAAGTTTCACAGTATGCTTCTGTGTAGTTTATATTTGAATATATTCCTTTTTCCACTACTACTCTCTTAGCGCTCCAAATGTCCAGTTGCATTTTCTACAGAAAGAGTGTTCAGATCTGCTCAATCAAAAGTATGGTTTAACTCTGTTAGCTGAATGCACAGATCAGAAAGAAGTTTCACCGAATGATTCTGTGTAGTTTATATTTGAAGACATTCCTTTTTCCACTATTACCCTCTTAGCGCTCCGAATCTCCACTTGCATTTTCTACAAAAAGAGTGTTTCATAACTGCTCAATGAAAAATATGTTTTATCTCTGTTAACCTAATTTACAGATCAGAAATAAGTTTCACAGAATGCATCTGTGTAGTTTTTATTTGAAGATATTCTTTTTCCCAATGTAGGCCTCTTAGCGCTTAGCATGTCCAATTGCATTTTCTACAGAAAGAGTGTTTCAGAACGGCTCAATCAAAAGTAAGATTCAACTCTGTTAGTTCAATGCACGGAACAGAAAGAAGTTTCATACAATGCTTCTGTGTAGTTTATATTTGAACATACTCTTTTTTCCACTGTTACCCACTTACCGCTACGAATGTCCAGTTGCATTTTCTACAGACAGAGTGTTTCAAAACTGCTCAATCAAATGTATGGTTTAACTCTGTTAGCTGAATGCTCAGATCAGAAAGAAGTTTCACAGAATGCTTCTGTGTAGTTTATATTTGAATATATTCCTTTTTCCACTACTACTCTCTTAGCGCTCCAAATGTCCAGTTGCATTTTCTACAGAAAGAGTGTTCAGATCTGCTCAATCAAAAGTATGGTTTAACACTGTTAGCTGAATGCACAGATCAGAAAGAAGTTTCACCGAATGATTCTGTGTAGTTTATATTTGAAGACATTCCTTTTTCCACTATTAACCTCTTAGCGCTCCGAATCTCCACTTGCATTTTCTACAAAAAGAGTGTTTCATAACTGCTCAATCAAAAATATGTTTTATCTCTGTTAACTGAATTTACAGATCAGAAATAAGTTTCACAGAATGCATCTGTGTAGTTTTAATTTGAAGATATTATTTTTCCCAATGTAGGCCTCTTAGCGCTTAGCATGTCCACTTGCATTTTCTACAGAAAGAGTGTTTCAGAACGGCGAAATCAAAACTAAGGTTCAACTCTTTTAGTTGAACAAACAGAACAGAAAGAAGTTTCACACAATTCTTCTGTGTAGTTTTTATTTGTAGACATTCTTTTTCCCAATATAGGCCTCTTAGCGCTCAGAATGTCCAATTGCAGTTTCTACAGAAAGAGTGTTTCAGAACGGCTCAATCAAAAGTAAGGTTCAACTCTGTTAGTTGAATGCACAGAACAGAAAGAAGTTTCATTCAATGCTTCTGTGTAGTTTATATTTGAACATATTCTTTTTCCACTATTACCCACTTAGCGCTACGAATGTCCAGTTGCATTTTCTACAGACAGAGTGTTTCAAAACTGCTCAATCAAAAGTATGGTTTAACTCTGTTAGCTGAATGCTCAGATCAGAAAGAAGTTTCACAGAATGCTTCTGTGTAGTTTATATTTGAATATATTCCTTTTTCCACTACTACGCTCTTAGCGCTCCAAATGTCCAGTTGCATTTTCAACAGAAAGAGTGTTCAGATCTGCTCAATCAAAAGTATGGTTTAACTCTGTTAGCTGAATGCACAGATCAGAAATAAGTTTCACCGAATGATTCTGTGTAGTTTATATTTGAAGACATTCCTTTTCCACTATTACCCTCTTAGCGCTCCGAATCTCCACTTGCATTTTCTACAAAAAGAGTGTTTCATAACTGCTCAATCAAAAATATGTTTTATCTCTGTTAACCTAATTTACAGATCAGAAATAAGTTTCACAGAATGCATCTGTGTAGTTTTTATTTGAAGATATTCTTTTTCCCAATGTAGGCCTCTTAGCGCTTAGCATGTCCAATTGCATTTTCTACAGAAAGAGTGTTTCAGAACGGCTCAATCAAAAGTAAGGTTCAACTCTGTTAGTTGAATGCACAGAACAGAAAGAATTTTCACAGAATGCTACTGTGTAGTTTATATTTGAATATATTCCTTTTTCCACTATTACCCTCTTAGCGCTCCGAATGTCCACTTGCATTTTCTACAGAAAGAGTGTTCAGAACTGCGCAATCAAAAGTATGGTTTAACTCTGTTAGCTTAATGAACATATCAGAAATAAGTTTCACACAATGCTTCTGTGTAGTTTTTATTTGAAGATATTATTTTTCCCAATAGAGGCCTCTTAGCGCTCAGAATGTCCAATTGCAGTTTCTACAGAAAGAGTGTTTCAGAAAGGCTCAATCAAAAGTAAGGTTCAACTCTGTTAGTTGAATGCACAGAACAGAAAGAAGTTTCATACAATGCTTCTGTGTAGTTTATATTTGAACGTATTCTTTTTTCCACTATTACCCACTTAGCGCTACGAATGTCCAGTTGCATTTTCCACAGACAGAGTGTTTCAAAACTGCTCAATCAAAAGTATGGTTTAACTCTGTTAGCTGAATGCTCAGATCAGAAAGAAGTTTCACAGAATGCTTCTGTGTAGTTTATATTTGAATATATTCCTTTTTCCACTACTACTCTCTTAGCACTCCAAATGTCCAGTTGCATTTTCTACAGAAAGAGTGTTCAGATCTGCTCAATCAAAAGTATGGTTTAACTCTGTTAGCTGAATGCACAGATTAGAAAGAAGTTTCACAGAATGATTCTGTGTAGTTTATATATGGAGACATTCCTTTTTCCACTATTACCCTCTTAGCGCTCCGAATCTCCACTTGCATTTTCTACAGAAAGAGTGTTTCAGAACGGCTCAATCAAAACTAAGGTTCAACTCTTTTAGTTGAACAAACAGAACAGAAAGAAGTTTCACACAATTCTTCTGTGTAGTTTTTATTTGTAGACATTCTTTTTCCCAATATAGGCCTCTTAGCGCTCAGAATGTCCAATTGCAGTTTCTACAGAAAGAGTGTTTCAGAACGGCTCAATCAAAAGTAAGGTTCAACTCTGTTAGTTGAATGCACAGAACAGAAAGAAGTTTCATACAATGCTTCTGTGTAGTTTATATTGGACATATTCTTTTTTCCACTATTACCCACTTAGCGCTACGAATGTCCAGTTGCATTTTCTACAGACAGAGTGTTTCAAAACTGCTCAATCAAAAGTATGGTTTAAATCTGTTAGCTGAATGCTCAGATCAGAAAGAAGTTTCACAGAATGCTTCTGTGTAGTTTTTATTTGAATATATTCCTTTTTCCACTACTACGCTCTTAGCGCTCCAAATGTCCAGTTGCATTTTCTACAGAAAGAGTGTTCAGATCTGCTCAATCAAAACTATGGTTTAACTCTGTTAGCTGAATGCACAGATCAGAAATAAGTTTCACCGAATGATTCTGTGTAGTTTATATTTGAAGACATTCCTTTTTCCACTGTTACCCACTTAGCGCTCCGAATCTCCACTTGCATTTTCTACAAAAAGAGTGTTTCATAACTGCTCAATCAAAAATATGTTTTATCTCTGTTAAATGAATTTACAGATCAGAAATAAGTTCCACAGAATGCATCTGTGTAGTTTTTATTTGAAGATATACTTTTTCCCAATGTAAGCCTCTTAGCGCTTAGCATGTCCAATTGCAGTTTCTACAGAAAGAGTGTTTCAGAAAGGCTCAATCAAAAGTAAGGTTCAACTCTGTTAGTTGAATGCACAGAACAGAAAGAATTTTCACAGAATGCTACTGTGTAGTTTATATTTGAATATATTCCTTTTTCCACTATTACCCTCTTAGCGCTCCGAATGTCCACTTGCATTTTCTACAGAAAGAGTGTTCAGAACTGCGCAATCAAAAGTATGGTTTAACTCTGTTAGCTTAATGAACATATCAGAAATAAGTTTCACACAATGCTTCTGTGTAGTTTTTATGTGAAGATATTATTTTTCCCAATAGAGGCCTCTTAGCGCTCAGAATGTCCAATTGCAGTTTCTACAGAAAGAGTGTTTCAGAAAGGCTCAATCAAAAGTAAGGTTCAACTCTGTTAGTTGAATGCACAGAAAGGAAAGAAGTTTCATACGATGCTTCTGTGTAGTTTATATTTGAACATATTCTTTTTTCCACTATTACCCACTTAGCGCTACGAATGTCCAGTTGCATTTTCTACAGACAGAGTGTTTCAAAACTGCTCAATCAAAAGTATGGTTTAACTCTGTTAGCTGAATGCTCAGATCAGAAAGAAGTTTCACAGAATGCTTCTGTGTAGTTTATATTTGAATATATTTCTTTTTCCACTACTACTCTCTTAGCGCTCCAAATGTCCAGTTGCATTTTCTACAGAAAGAGTGTTCAGATCTGCTCAATCAAAAGTATGGTTTAACTCTGTTAGCTGAATGCACAGATCAGAAAGAAGTTTCACAGAATGATTCTGTGTAGTTTATATTTGGAGACATTCCTTTTTCCACTATTACCCTTTTAGCGCTCCGAATCTCCACTTGCATTTTCTACAGAAAGAGTGTTTCAGAACGGCTCAATCAAAACTAAGGTTCAACTCTTTTAGTTGAACAAACAGAACAGAAAGAAGTTTCACACAATTCTTCTGTGTAGTTTTTATTTGTAGACATTCTTTTTCCCAATATAGGCCTCTTAGCGCTCAGAATGTCCAATTGCAGTTTCTACAGAAAGAGTGTTTCAGAACGGCTCAATCAAAAGTAAGGTTCAACTCTGTTAGTTGAATGCACAGAACAGAAAGAAGTTTCATACAATGCTTCTGTGTGGTTTATATTTGAACATACTCTTTTTTCCACTATTACCCACTTAGCGCTACGAATGTCCAGTTGCATTTTCTACAGACAGAGTGTTTCAAAACTGCTCAATCAAAAGTATGGTTTAACTCTGTTAGCTGAATGCTCAGATCAGAAAGAAGTTTCACAGAATGCTTCTGTGTAGTTTATATTTGAATATATTCCTTTTTCCACTACTACTCTCTTAGCGCTCCAAATGTCCAGTTGCATTTTCTACAGAAAGAGTGTTCAGATCTGCTCAATCAAAAGTATGGTTTAACTCTGTTAGCTGAATGCACAGATCAGAAATAAGTTTCACAGAATGATTCTGTGTAGTTTATATTTGGAGACATTCCTTTTTCCACTATTACCCTGTTTGCACTCCGAATCTCCACTTGCATTTTCTACAGAAAGAGTGTTTCAGAACGGCTCAATCAAAACTAAGGTTCAACTCTTTTAGTTGAACAAACAGAACAGAAAGAATTTTCACACAATTCTTCTGTGTAGTTTTTATTTGTAGACATTCTTTTTCCCAATATAGGCCTCTTAGCGCTCAGAATGTCCAATTGCAGTTTCTACAGAAAGAGTGTTTCAGAACGGCTCAATCAAAAGTAAGGTTCAACTCTGTTAGTTGAATGCACAGAACAGAAAGAAGTTTCATACAATGCTTCTGTGTAGTTTATATTTGAACATATTCTTTTTTCCACTATTACCCACTTAGCGCTACGAATGTCCAGTTGCATTTTCTACAGACAGAGTGTTTCAAAACTGCTCAATCAAAAGTATGGTTTAACTCTGTTAGCTGAATGCTCAGATCAGAAAGAAGTTTCACAGAATGCTTCTGTGTAGTTTATATTTGAATATATTCCTTTTTCTACTACTACGCTCTTAGCGCTCCAAATGTCCAGTTGCATTTTCTACAGAAAGAGTGTTCAGATCTGCTCAATCAAAAGTATGGTTTAACTCTGTTAGCTGAATGCACGGATCAGAAAGAAGTTTCACCGAATGATTCTGTGTAGTTTATATTTGAATACACTCCTTTTTCCACTATTACCCCCTTAGCGCTCCGAATCTCCACATGCATTTTCTACAAAAAGAGTGTTTCATAACTGCTCAATCAAAAATATGTTTTATCTCTGTTAACCTAATTTACAGATCAGAAATAAGTTTCACAGAATGCATCTGTGTAGTTTTTATTTGAAGATATTCTTTTTCCCAATGTAGGCCTCTTAGCGCTTAGCATGTCCAATTGCATTTTCTACAGAAAGAGTGTTTCAGAACGGCTCAATCAAAAGTAAGGTTCAACTCTGTTAGTTGAATGCACAGAACAGAAAGAATTTTCACAGAATGCTACTGTGTAGTTTATATTTGAATATATTCCTTTTTCCACTATTACCCTCTTAGCGCTCCGAATGTCCACTTGCATTTTCTACAGAAAGAGTGTTCAGGACTGCGCAATCAAAAGTATGGTTTAACTCTGTTAGCTTAATGAACATATCAGAAATAAGTTTCACACAATGCTTCTGTGTAGTTTTTATTTGAAGATATTATTTTTCCCAATAGAGGCCTCTTAGCGCTCAGAATGTCCAATTGCAGTTTCTACAGAAAGAGTGTTTCAGAAAGGCTCAATCAAAAGTAAGGTTCAACTCTGTTAGTTGAATGCACAGAACAGAAAGAAGTTTCATACAATGCTTCTGTGTAGTTTATATTTGAACATACTCTTTTTTCCACTATTACCCACTTAGCGCTACGAATGTCCAGTTGCATTTTCTACAGACAGAGTGTTTCAAAACTGCTCAATCAAAAGTATGGTTTAACTCTGTTAGCTGAATGCTCAGATCAGAAAGAAGTTTCACAGAATGCTTCTGTGTAGTTTATATTTGAATATATTCCTTTTTCCACTACTACACTCTTAGCGCTCCAAATGTCCAGTTGCATTTTCTACAGAAAGAGTGTTCAGATCTGCTCAATCAAAAGTATGGTTTAACTCTGTTAGCTGAATGCACAGATCAGAAAGAAGTTTCACAGAATGATTCTGTGTAGTTTATATTTGGAGACATTCCTTTTTCCACTATTACCCTCTTAGCACTCCGAATCTCCAGTTGCATCTTCTACAGAAAGAGTGTTTCAGAACGGCTCAATCAAAACTAAGGTTCAACTCTTTTAGTTGAACAAACAGAACAGAAAGAAGTTTCACACAATTCTTCTGTGTAGTTTTTATTTGTAGACATTCTTTTTCCCAATATAGGCCTCTTAGCGCTCAGAATGTCCAATTGCAGTTTCTACAGAAAGAGTGTTTCAGAACGGCTCAATCAAAAGTAAGGTTCAACTCTGTTAGTTGAATGCACAGAACAGAAAGAAGTTTCATACAATGCTTCTGTGTAGTTTATATTTGAACATATTCTCTTTTCCACTATTCCCCCTTAGCGCTACGAATGTCCAGTTGCATTTTCTACAGAAAGAGTGTTCAGATCTGCTCAATCAAAAGTATGGTTTAACTCTGTTAGCTGAATGCACAGATCAGAAAGAAGTTTCACCGAATGATTCTGTGTAGTTTATATTTGAAGACATTCCTTTTTCCACTATTACCCTCTTAGCGCTCCGAATCTCCACTTGCATTTTCTACAAAAAGAGTGTTTCATAACTGCTCAATCAAAAATATGTTTTATCTCTGTTAACTGAATTTACAGATCAGAAATAAGTTTCACAGAATGCATCTGTGTAGTTTTAATTTGAAGATATTCTTTTTCCCAATGTAGGCCTCTTAGCGCTTAGCATGTCCAATTGCAGTTTCTACAGAAAGAGTGTTTCAGAACGGCTCAATCAAAAGTAAGGTTCAACTCTGTTAGTTGAATGCACAGAACAGAAAGAATTTTCACAGAATGCTACTGTGTAGTTTATATTTGAATATATTCCTTTTTCCACTATTACCCTCTTACCGCTCCGAATGTCCACTTGCATTTTCTACAGAAAGAGTGTTCAGAACTGCGCAATCAAAGTATGGTTTAACACTGTTAGCTTAATGAACATGTCAGAAATAAATTTCACACAATGCTTCTGTGTAGTTTTTATTTGAAGATATTATTTTTCCCAATAGAGGCCTCTTAGCGCTCAGAATGTCCAATTGCAGTTTCTACAGAAAGAGTGTTTCAGAAAGGCTCAATCAAAAGTAAGGTTCAACTCTGTTAGTTGAATGCACAGAACAGAAAGAATTTTCATACGATGCTTCTGTGTAGTTTATATTTGAACATACTCTTTTTTCCACTATTACCCAATTAGCGCTACGAATGTCCAGTTGTATTTTCTACAGACAGAGTGTTTCAAAACTGCTCAATCAAAAGTATGGTTTAACTCTGTTAGCTGAATGCTCAGATCAGAAAGAAATTTCACAGTATGCTTCTGTGTAGTTTATATTTGAATATATTCCTTTTTCCACTACTACTCTCTTAGCGCTCCAAATGTCCAGTTGCATTTTCTACAGAAAGAGTGTTCAGATCTGCTCAATCAAAAGTATGTTTTAACTCTGTTAGCTGAATGCACAGATCAGAAAGAAGTTTCACCGAATGATTCTGTGTGGTTTATATTTGAAGACATTCCTTTTTCCACTATTACCCTCTTAGCGCTCCGAATCTCCACTTGCATTTTCTACAAAAAGAGTGTTTCATAACTGCTCAATCAAAAATATGTTTTATCTCTGTTAAATGAATTTACAGATCAGAAATAAGTTTCACAGAATGCATCTGTGTAGTTTTAATTTGAAGATATTATTTTTCCCAATGTAGGCCTCTTAGCGCTTAGCATGTCCACTTGCATTTTCTACAGAAAGAGTGTTTCAGAACGGCTCAATCAAAACTAAGGTTCAACTCTTTTAGTTGAACAAACAGAACAGAAAGAAGTTTCACACAATTCTTCTGTGTAGTTTTTATTTGTAGACATTCTTTTTCCCAATATAGGCCTCTTAGCGCTCAGAATGTCCAATTGCAGTTTCTACAGAAAGAGTGTTTCAGAACGGCTCAATCAAAAGTAAGGTTCAACTCTGTTAGTTGAATGCACAGAACAGAAAGAAGTTTCATTCAATGCTTCTGTGTAGTTTATATTTGAACATATTCTTTTTCCACTATTACCCACTTAGCGCTACGAATGTCCAGTTGCATTTTCTACAGACAGAGTGTTTCAAAACTGCTCAATCAAAAGTATGGTTTAACTCTGTTAGCTGAATGCTCAGATCAGAAAGAAGTTTCACAGAATGCTTCTGTGTAGTTTATATTTGAATATATTCCTTTTTCCACTACTACGCTCTTAGCGCTCCAAATGTCCAGTTGCATTTTCAACAGAAAGAGTGTTCAGATCTGCTCAATCAAAAGTATGGTTTAACTCTGTTAGCTGAATGCACAGATCAGAAAGAAGTTTCACCGAATGATTCTGTGTAGTTTATATTTGAAGACATTCCTTTTCCACTATTACCCTCTTAGCGCTCCGAATCTCCACTTGCATTTTCTACAGAAAGAGTGTTTCAGAACGGCTCAATCAAAACTAAGGTTCAACTCTTTTAGTTGAACAAACAGAACAGAAAGAAGTTTCACACAATTCTTCTGTGTAGTTTTTATTTGTAGACATTCTTTTTCCCAATATAGGCCTCTTAGCGCTCAGAATGTCCAATTGCAGTTTCTACAGAAAGAGTGTTTCAGAACGGCTCAATCAAAAGTAAGGTTCAACTCTGTTAGTTGAATGCACAGAACAGAAAGAAGTTTCATACAATGCTTCTGTGTAGTTTATATTTGAACATATTCTTTTTTCCACTATTACCCACTTAGCGCTACGAATGTCCAGTTGCATTTTCTACAGACAGACTGTTTCAAAACTGCTCAATCAAAAGTATGGTTTAAATCTGTTAGCTGAATGCTCAGATCAGAAAGAAGTTTCACAGAATGCTTCTGTGTAGTTTTTATTTGAATATATTCCTTTTTCCACTACTACGCTCTTAGCGCTCCAAATGTCCAGTTGCATTTTCTACAGAAAGAGTGTTCAGATCTGCTCAATCAAAAGTATGGTTTAACTCTGTTAGCTGAATGCACAGATCAGAAAGAAGTTTCACCGAATGATTCTGTGTAGTTTATATTTGAAGACATTCCTTTTTCCACTGTTACCCTCTTAGCGCTCCGAATCTCCACTTGCATTTTCTACAAAAAGAGTGTTTCATAACTGCTCAATCAAAAATATGTTTTATCTCTGTTAAATGAATTTACAGATCAGAAATAAGTTCCACAGAATGCATCTCTGTAGTTTTTATTTGAAGATATACTTTTTCCCAATGTAAGCCTCTTAGCGCTTAGCATGTCCAATTGCAGTTTCTACAGAAAGAGTGTTTCAGAAAGGCTCAATCAAAAGTAAGGTTCAACTCTGTTAGTTGAATGCACAGAACAGAAAGAATTTTCACAGAATGCTACTGTGTAGTTTATATTTGAATATATTCCTTTTTCCACTATTACCCTCTTAGCGCTCCGAATGTCCACTTGCATTTTCTACAGAAAGAGTGTTCAGAACTGCGCAATCAAAAGTATGTTTTAACTCTGTTAGCTTAATGAACATATCAGAAATAAGTTTCACACAATGCTTCTGTGTAGTTTTTATGTGAAGATATTATTTTTCCCAATAGAGGCCTCTTAGCGCTCAGAATGTCCAATTGCAGTTTCTACAGAAAGAGTGTTTCAGAAAGGCTCAATCAAAAGTAAGGTTCAACTCTGTTAGTTGAATGCACAGAAAAGAAAGAAGTTTCATACGATGCTTCTGTGTAGTTTATATTTGAACATATTCTTTTTTCCACTATTACCCACTTAGCGCTACGAATGTCCAGTTGCATTTTCTACAGACAGAGTGTTTCAAAACTGCTCAATCAAAAGTATGGTTTAACTCTGTTAGCTGAATGCTCAGATCAGAAAGAAGTTTCACAGAATGCTTCTGTGTAGTTTATATTTGAATATATTCCTTTTTCCACTACTACTCTCTTAGCGCTCCAAATGTCCAGTTGCATTTTCTACAGAAAGAGTGTTCAGATCTGCTCAATCAAAAGTATGGTTTAACTCTGTTAGCTGAATGCACAGATCAGAAAGAAGTTTCACAGAATGATTCTGTGTAGTTCATATTTGGAGACATTCCTTTTTCCACTATTACCCCCTTAGCGCTCCGAATCTCCACTTGCATTTTCTACAGAAAGAGTGTTTCAGAACGGCTCAATCAAAACTACGGTTCAACTCTTTTAGTTGAACAAACAGAACAGAAAGAAGTTTCACACAATTCTTCTGTGTAGTTTTTATTTGTAGACATTCTTTTTCCCAATATAGGCCTCTTAGCGCTCAGAATGTCCAATTGCAGTTTCTACAGAAAGAGTGTTTCAGAACGGCTCAATCAAAAGTAAGGTTCAACTCTGTTAGTTGAATGCACAGAACAGAAAGAAGTTTCATACAATGCTTCTGTGTGGTTTATATTTGAACATATTCTTTTTTCCACTATTACCCACTTAGCGCTACGAATGTCCAGTTGCATTTTCTACAGACAGAGTGTTTCAAAACTGCTCAATCAAAAGTATGGTTTAACTCTGTTAGCTGAATGCTCAGATCAGAAAGAAGTTTCACAGAATGCTTCCGTGTAGTTTATATTTGAATATATTCCTTTTTCCACTACTACTCTCTTAGCGCTCCAAATGTCCAGTTGCATTTTCTACAGAAAGAGTGTTCAGATCTGCTCAATCAAAAGTATGGTTTAACTCTGTTAGCTGAATGCACAGATCAGAAAGAAGTTTCACAGAATGATTCTGTGTAGTTTATATTTGGAGACATTCCTTTTTCCACTATTACCCTCTTAGCGCTCCGAATCTCCACTTGCATTTTCTACAGAAAGAGTGTTTCAGAACGGCTCAATCAAAACTAAGGTTCAACTCTTTTAGTTGAACAAACAGAACAGAAAGAAGTTTCACACAATTCTTCTGTGTAGTTTTTATTTGTAGACATTCTTTTTCCCAATATAGGCCTCTCAGCGCTCAGAATGTCCAATTGCAGTTTCTACAGAAAGAGTGTTTCAGAACGGCTCAATCAAAAGTAAGGTTCAACTCTGTTAGTTGAATGCACAGAACAGAAAGAAGTTTCATACAATGCTTCTGTGTAGTTTATATTTGAACATATTCTTTTTTCCACTATTACCCACTTAGCGCTACGAATGTCCAGTTGCATTTTCTACAGACAGAGTGTTTCAAAACTGCTCAATCAAAAGTACGGTTTAACTCTCTTAGCTGAATGCTCAGATCAGAAAAAAGTTTCACAGAACGCTTCTGTGTAGTTTATATTTGAATATATTCGTTTTTCCACTACTACGCTCTTAGCGCTCCAAATGTCCAGTTGCATTTTCTACAGAAAGAGTGTTCAGTTCTGCTCAATCAAAAGTATGTTTTAACTCTGTTAGCTGAATGCACAGATCAGAAAGAAGTTTCACCGAATGATTCTGTGTGGTTTATATTTGAAGACATTCCTTTTTCCACTATTACCCTCTTAGCGCTCCGAATCTCCACTTGCATTTTCTACAAAAAGAGTGTTTCATAACTGCTCAGTCAAAAATATGTTTTATCTCTGTTAACTGAATTTACAGATCAGAAATAAGTTTCACAGAATGCATCTGTGTAGTTTTTATTTGAAGATATTCTTTTTCCCAATGTAGGCCTCTTTGGGCTTAGCATTTCCAATTGCAGTTTCTACAGAAAGAGTGTTTCAGAACGGCTCAATCAAAAGTAAGGTTCAACTCTGTTAGTTGAATGCACAGAACAGAAAGAATTTTCACAGAATGCTACTGTGTAGTTTATATTTGAATATATTCCTTTTTCCACTATTACCCTCTTAGCGCTCCGAATGTCCACTTGCATTTTCTACAGAAAGAGTGTTCAGAACTGCGCAATCAAAAGTATGGTTAAACTCTGTTAGCTTAATGAACATATCAGAAATAAGTTTCACACAATGCTTCTGTGTAGTTTTTATTTGAAGATATTATTTTTCCCAATAGAGGCCTCTTAGCGCTCAGAATGTCCAATTGCAGTTTCTACAGAAAGAGTGTTTCAGAAAGGCTCAATCAAAAGTAAGGTTCAACTCTGTTAGTTGAATGCACGGAACAGAAAGAAGTTTCATACAATGCTTCTGTGTAGTTTATATTTGAACATACTCTTTTTTCCACTGTTACCCTCTTACCGCTACGAATGTCCAGTTGCATTTTCTACAGACAGAGTGTTTCAAAACTGCTCAATCAAAAGTATGGTTTAACTCTGTTAGCTGAATGCTCAGATCAGAAAGAAGTTTCACAGAATGCTTCTGTGTAGTTTATATTTGAATATATTCCTTTTTCCACTACTACTCTCTTAGCGCTCCAAATGTCCAGTTGCATTTTCTACAGAAAGAGTGTTCAGATCTGCTCAATCAAAAGTATGGTTTAACTCTGTTAGCTGAATGCACAGATCAGAAATAAGTTTCACAGAATGATTCTGTGTAGTTTATATTTGGAGACATTCCTTTTTCCACTATTACCCTCTTTGCACTCCGAATCTCCACTTGCATTTTCTACAGAAAGAGTGTTTCAGAACGGCTCAATCAAAACTAAGGTTCAACTCTTTTAGTTGAACAAACAGAACAGAAATAAGTTTCACACAATTCTTCTGTGTAGTTTTTATTTGTAGACATTCTTTTTCCCAATATAGGCCTCTTAGCGCTCAGAATGTCCAATTGCAGTTTCTACAGAAAGAGTGTTTCAGAACGGCTCAATCAAAAGTAAGGTTCAACTCTGTTAGTTGAATGCACAGAACAGAAAGAAGTTTCATACAATGCTTCTGTGTAGTTTATATTTGAACATATTCTCTTTTCCACTATTACCCACTTAGCGCTACGAATGTCCAGTTGCATTTTCTACAGAAAGAGTGTTCAGATCTGCTCAATCAAAAGTATGGTTTAACTCTGTTAGCTGAATGCACAGATCAGATAGAAGTTTCACCGAATGATTCTGTGTAGTTTATATTTGAAGACATTCCTTTTTCCACTATTAACCTCTTAGCGCTCCGAATCTCCACTTGCATTTTCTACAAAAAGAGTGTTTCATAACTGCTCAATCAAAAATATGTTTTATCTCTGTTAACTGAATTTACAGATCAGAAATAAGTTTCACAGAATGCATCTGTGTAGTTTTAATTTGAAGATATTATTTTTCCCAATGTAGGCCTCTTAGCGCTTAGCATGTCCACTTGCATTTTCTACAGAAAGAGTGTTTCAGAACGGCTCAATCAAAACTAAGGTTCAACTCTTTTAGTTGAACAAACAGAACAGAAAGAAGTTTCACACAATTCTTCTGTGTAGTTTTTATTTGTAGACATTCTTTTTCCCAATATAGGCCTCTTAGCGCTCAGAATGTCCAATTGCAGTTTCTACAGAAAGAGTGTTTCAGAACGGCTCAATCAAAAGTAAGGTTCAACTCTGTTAGTTGAATGCACAGAACAGAAAGAAGTTTCATTCAATGCTTCTGTGTAGTTTATATTTGAACATATTCTTTTTCCACTATTACCCACTTAGCGCTACGAATGTCCAGTTGCATTTTCTACAGACAGAGTGTTTCAAAACTGCTCAATCAAAAGTATGGTTTAACTCTGTTAGCTGAATGCTCAGATCAGAAAGAAGTTTCACAGAATGCTTCTGTGTAGTTTATATTTGAATATATTCCTTTTTCCACTACTACGCTCTTAGCGCTCCAAATGTCCAGTTGCATTTTCAACAGAAAGAGTGTTCAGATCTGCTCAATCAAAAGTATGGTTTAACTCTGTTAGCTGAATGCACAGATCAGAAAGAAGTTTCACCGAATGATTCTGTGTAGTTTATATTTGAAGACCTTCCTTTTCCACTATTACCCTCTTAGCGCTCCGAATCTCCACTTGCATTTTCTACAAAAAGAGTGTTTCATAACTGCTCAATCAAAAATATGTTTTATCTCTGTTAACCTAATTTACAGATCAGAAATAAGTTTCACAGAATGCATCTGTGTAGTTTTTATTTGAAGATATTCTTTTTCCCAATGTAGGCCTCTTAGCGCTTAGCATGTCCAATTGCAGTTTCTACAGAAAGAGTGTTTCAGAACGGCTCAATCAAAAGTAAGGTTCAACTCTGTTAGTTGAATGCACAGAACAGAAAGAATTTTCACAGAATGCTACTGTGTAGTTTATATTTGAATATATTCCTTTTTCCACTACTACCCTCTTAGCGCTCCGAATGTCCACTTGCATTTTCTACAGAAAGAGTGTTCAGAACTGCGCAATCAAAAGTATGGTTTAACTCTGTTAGCTTAATGAACATATCAGAAATAGGTTTCACACAATGCTTCTGTGTAGTTTTTATTTGAAGATATTATTTTTCCCAATAGAGGCCTCTTAGCGCTCAGAATGTCCAATTGCAGTTTCTACAGAAAGAGTGTTTCAGAAAGGCTCAATCAAAAGTAAGGTTCAACTCTGTTAGTTGAATGCACAGAACAGAAAGAAGTTTCATACAATGCTTCTGTGTAGTTTATATTTGAACGTATTCTTTTTTCCACTATTACCCACTTAGCGCTACGAATGTCCAGTTGCATTTTCCACAGACAGAGTGTTTCAAAACTGCTCAATCAAAAGTATGGTTTAACTCTGTTAGCTGAATGCTCAGATCAGAAAGAAGTTTCACAGAATGCTTCTGTGTAGTTTATATTTGAATATATTCCTTTTTCCACTACTACTCTCTTAGCGCTCCAAATGTCCAGTTGCATTTTCTACAGAAAGAGTGTTCAGATCTGCTGAATCAAAAGTATGGTTTAACTCTGTTAGCTGAATGCACAGATTAGAAAGAAGTTTCACAGAATGATTCTGTGTAGTTTATATATGGAGACATTCCTTTTTCCACTATTACCCTCTTAGCGCTCCGAATCTCCACTTGCATTTTCTACAGAAAGAGTGTTTCAGAACGGCTCAATCAAAACTAAGGTTCAACTCTTTTAGTTGAACAAACAGAACAGAAAGAAATTTCACACAATTCTTCTGTGTAGTTTTTATTTGTAGACATTCTTTTTCCCAATATAGGCCTCTTAGCGCTCAGAATGTCCAATTGCAGTTTCTACAGAAAGAGTGTTTCAGAACGGCTCAATCAAAAGTAAGGTTCAACTCTGTTAGTTGAATGCACAGAACAGAAAGAAGTTTCATACAATGCTTCTGTGTAGTTTATATTTGAACATATTCTTTTTTCCACTATTACCCACTTAGCGCTACGAATGTCCAGTTGCATTTTCTACAGACAGACTGTTTCAAAACTGCTCAATCAAAAGTATGGTTTAAATCTGTTAGCTGAATGCTCAGATCAGAAAGAAGTTTCACAGAATGCTTCTGTGTAGTTTTTATTTGAATATATTCCTTTTTCCACTACTACGCTCTTAGCGCTCCAAATGTCCAGTTGCATTTTCTACAGAAAGAGTGTTCAGATCTGCTCAATCAAAACTATGGTTTAACTCTGTTATCTGAATGCACAGATCAGAAAGAAGTTTCACCGAATGATTCTGTGTAGTTTATATTTGAAGACATTCCTTTTTCCACTGTTACCCTCTTAGCGCTCCGAATCTCCACTTGCATTTTCTACAAAAAGAGTGTTTCATAACTGCTCAATCAAAAATATGTTTTATCTCTGTTAAATGAATTTACAGATCAGAAATAAGTTCCACAGAATGCATCTCTGTAGTTTTTATTTGAAGATATACTTTTTCCCAATGTAAGCCTCTTAGCGCTTAGCATGTCCAATTGCAGTTTCTACAGAAAGAGTGTTTCAGAAAGGCTCAATCAAAAGTAAGGTTCAACTCTGTTAGTTGAATGCACAGAACAGAAAGAATTTTCACAGAATGCTACTGTGTAGTTTATATTTGAATATATTCCTTTTTCCACTATTACCCTCTTAGCGCTCCGAATGTCCACTTGCATTTTCTACAGAAAGAGTGTTCAGAACTGCGCAATCAAAAGTATGGTTTAACTCTGTTAGCTTAATGAACATATCAGAAATAAGTTTCACACAATGCTTCTGTGTAGTTTTTATGTGAAGATATTATTTTTCCCAATAGAGGCCTCTTAGCGCTCAGAATGTCCAATTGCAGTTTCTACAGAAAGAGTGTTTCAGAAAGGCTCAATCAAAAGTAAGGTTCAACTCTGTTAGTTGAATGCACAGAAAAGAAAGAAGTTTCATACGATGCTTCTGTGTAGTTTATATTTGAACATATTCTTTTTTCCACTATTACCCACTTAGCGCTACGAATGTCCAGTTGCATTTTCTACAGACAGTGTTTCAAAACTGCTCAATCAAAAGTATGGTTTAACTCTGTTAGCTGAATGCTCAGATCAGAAAGAAGTTTCACAGAATGCTTCTGTGTAGTTTATATTTGAATATATTCCTTTTTCCACTACTACTCTCTTAGCGCTCCAAATGTCCAGTTGCATTTTCTACAGAAAGAGTGTTCAGATCTGCTCAATCAAAAGTATGGTTTAACTCTGTTAGCTGAATGCACAGATCAGAAAGAAGTTTCACAGAATGATTCTGTGTAGTTCATATTTGGAGACATTCCTTTTTCCACTATTACCCCCTTAGCGCTCCGAATCTCCACTTGCATTTTCTACAGAAAGAGTGTTTCAGAACGGCTCAATCAAAACTAAGGTTCAACTCTTTTAGTTGAACAAAAAGAACAGAAAGAAGTTTCACACAATTCTTCTGTGTAGTTTTTATTTGTAGACATTCTTTTTCCCAATATAGGCCTCTTAGCGCTCAGAATGTCCAATTGCAGTTTCTACAGAAAGAGTGTTTCAGAACGGCTCAATCAAAAGTAAGGTTCAACTCTGTTAGTTGAATGCACAGAACAGAAAGAAGTTTCATACAATGCTTCTGTGTGGTTTATATTTGAACATATTCTTTTTTCCACTATTACCCACTTAGCGCTACGAATGTCCAGTTGCATTTTCTACAGACAGAGTGTTTCAAAACTGCTCAATCAAAAGTATGGTTTAACTCTGTTAGCTGAATGCTCAGATCAGAAAGAAGTTTCACAGAATGCTTCCGTGTAGTTTATATCTGAATATATTCCTTTTTCCACTACTACTCTCTTAGCGCTCCAAATGTCCAGTTGCATTTTCTACAGAAAGAGTGTTCAGATCTGCTCAATCAAAAGTATGGTTTAACTCTGTTAGCTGAATGCACAGATCAGAAAGAAGTTTCACAGAATGATTCTGTGTAGTTTATATTTGGAGACATTCCTTTTTCCACTATTACCCTCTTAGCGCTCCGAATCTCCACTTGCATTTTCTACAGAAAGAGTGTTTCAGAACGGCTCAATCAAAACTAAGGTTCAACTCTTTTAGTTGAACAAACAGAACAGAAAGAAGTTTCACACAATTCTTCTGTGTAGTTTTTATTTGTAGACATTCTTTTTCCCAATATAGGCCTCTCAGCGCTCAGAATGTCCAATTGCAGTTTCTACAGAAAGAGTGTTTCAGAACGGCTCAATCAAAAGTAAGGTTCAACTCTGTTAGTTGAATGCACAGAACAGAAAGAAGTTTCATACAATGCTTCTGTGTAGTTTATATTTGAACATATTCTTTTTTCCACTATTACCCACTTAGCGCTACGAATGTCCAGTTGCATTTTCTACAGACAGAGTGTTTCAAAACTGCTCAATCAAAAGTACGGTTTAACTCTCTTAGCTGAATGCTCAGATCAGAAAAAAGTTTCACAGAACGCTTCTGTGTAGTTTATATTTGAATATATTCGTTTTTCCACTACTACGCTCTTAGCGCTCCAAATGTCCAGTTGCATTTTCTACAGAAAGAGTGTTCAGTTCTGCTCAATCAAAAGTATGTTTTAACTCTGTTAGCTGAATGCACAGATCAGAAAGAAGTTTCACCGAATGATTCTGTGTGGTTTATATTTGAAGACATTCCTTTTTCCACTATTACCCTCTTAGCGCTCCGAATCTCCACTTGCATTTTCTACAAAAAGAGTGTTTCATAACTGCTCAGTCAAAAATATGTTTTATCTCTGTTAACTGAATTTACAGATCAGAAATAAGTTTCACAGAATGCATCTGTGTAGTTTTTATTTGAAGATATTCTTTTTCCCAATGTAGGCCTCTTTGGGCTTAGCATTTCCAATTGCAGTTTCTACAGAAAGAGTGTTTCAGAACGGCTCAATCAAAAGTAAGGTTCAACTCCGTTAGTTGAATGCACAGAACAGAAAGAATTTTCACAGAATGCTACTGTGTAGTTTATATTTGAATATATTCCTTTTTCCACTATTACCCTCTTAGCGCTCCGAATGTCCACTTGCATTTTCTACAGAAAGAGTGTTCAGAACTGCGCAATCAAAAGTATGGTTTAACTCTGTTAGCTTAATGAACATATCAGAAATAAGTTTCACACAATGCTTCTGTGTAGTTTTTATTTGAAGATATTATTTTTCCCAATAGAGGCCTCTTAGCGCTCAGAATGTCCAATTGCAGTTTCTACAGAAAGAGTGTTTCAGAAAGGCTCAATCAAAAGTAAGGTTCAACTCTGTTAGTTGAATGCACAGAACAGAAAGAAGTTTCATACGATGCTTCTGTGTAGTTTATATTTGAACATATTCTTTTTTCCACTATTACCCACTTAGCGCTACGAATGTCCAGTTGCATTTTCTACAGACAGAGTGTTTCAAAACTGCTCAATCAAAAGTATGGTTTAACTCTGTTAGCTAAATGCTCAGATCAGAAAGAAGTTTCACAGAATGCTTCTGTGTAGTTTATATTTGAATATATTCCTTTTTCCACTACTACTCTCTTAGCGCTCCAAATGTCCAGTTGCATTTTCTACAGAAAGAGAGTTCAGATCTGCTCAATCAAAAGTATGGTTTAACACTGTTAGCTGAATGCACAGATCAGAAAGAAGTTTCACAGAATGATTCTGTGTAGTTCATATTTGGAGACATTCCTTTTTCCATTATTACCCCCTTAGCGCTCCGAATCTCCACTTGCATTTTCTACAGAAAGAGTGTTTCAGAACGGCTCAATCAAAACTAAGGTTCAACTCTTTTAGTTGAACAAACAGAAAAGAAAGAAGTTTCACACAATTCTTCTGTGTAGTTTTTATTTGTAGACATTCTTTTTCCCAATATAGGCCTCTTAGCGCTCAGAATGTCCAATTGCAGTTTCTACAGAAAGAGTGTTTCAGAACGGCTCAATCAAAAGTAAGGTTCAACTCTGTTAGTTGAATGCACAGAACAGAAAGAAGTTTCATACAATGCTTCTGTGTGGTTTATATTTGAACATATTCTTTTTTCCACTATTACCCACTTAGCGCTACGAATGTCCAGTTGCATTTTCTACAGACAGAGTGTTTCAAAACTGCTCAATCAAAAGTATGGTTTAACTCTGTTAGCTGAATGCTCAGATCAGAAAGAAGTTTCACAGAATGCTTCCGTGTAGTTTATATCTGAATATATTCCTTTTTCCACTACTACTCTCTTAGCGCTCCAAATGTCCAGTTGCATTTTCTACAGAAAGAGTGTTCAGATCTGCTCAATCAAAAGTATGGTTTAACTCTGTTAGCTGAATGCACAGATCAGAAAGAAGTTTCACAGAATGATTCTGTGTAGTTTATATTTGGAGACATTCCTTTTTCCACTATTACCCTCTTAGCGCTCCGAATCTCCACTTGCATTTTCTACAGAAAGAGTGTTTCAGAACGGCTCAATCAAAACTAAGGTTCAACTCTTTTAGTTGAACAAACAGAACAGAAAGAAGTTTCACACAATTCTTCTGTGTAGTTTTTATTTGTAGACATTCTTTTTCCCAATATAGGCCTCTCAGCGCTCAGAATGTCCAATTGCAGTTTCTACAGAAAGAGTGTTTCAGAACGGCTCAATCAAAAGTAAGGTTCAACTCTGTTAGTTGAATGCACAGAACAGAAAGAAGTTTCATACAATGCTTCTGTGTAGTTTATATTTGAACATATTCTTTTTTCCACTATTACCCACTTAGCGCTACGAATGTCCAGTTGCATTTTCTACAGACAGAGTGTTTCAAAACTGCTCAATCAAAAGTACGGTTTAACTCTCTTAGCTGAATGCTCAGATCAGAAAAAAGTTTCACAGAACGCTTCTGTGTAGTTTATATTTGAATATATTCGTTTTTCCACTACTACGCTCTTAGCGCTCCAAATGTCCAGTTGCATTTTCTACAGAAAGAGTGTTCAGTTCTGCTCAATCAAAAGTATGTTTTAACTCTGTTAGCTGAATGCACAGATCAGAAAGAAGTTTCACCGAATGATTCTGTGTGGTTTATATTTGAAGACATTCCTTTTTCCACTATTACCCTCTTAGCGCTCCGAATCTCCACTTGCATTTTCTACAAAAAGAGTGTTTCATAACTGCTCAGTCAAAAATATGTTTTATCTCTGTTAACTGAATTTACAGATCAGAAATAAGTTTCACAGAATGCATCTGTGTAGTTTTTATTTGAAGATATTCTTTTTCCCAATGTAGGCCTCTTTGGGCTTAGCATTTCCAATTGCAGTTTCTACAGAAAGAGTGTTTCAGAACGGCTCAATCAAAAGTAAGGTTCAACTCCGTTAGTTGAATGCACAGAACAGAAAGAATTTTCACAGAATGCTACTGTGTAGTTTATATTTGAATATATTCCTTTTTCCACTATTACCCTCTTAGCGCTCCGAATGTCCACTTGCATTTTCTACAGAAAGAGTGTTCAGAACTGCGCAATCAAAAGTATGGTTTAACTCTGTTAGCTTAATGAACATATCAGAAATAAGTTTCACACAATGCTTCTGTGTAGTTTTTATTTGAAGATATTATTTTTCCCAATAGAGGCCTCTTAGCGCTCAGAATGTCCAATTGCAGTTTCTACAGAAAGAGTGTTTCAGAAAGGCTCAATCAAAAGTAAGGTTCAACTCTGTTAGTTGAATGCACAGAACAGAAAGAAGTTTCATACGATGCTTCTGTGTAGTTTATATTTGAACATATTCTTTTTTCCACTATTACCCACTTAGCGCTACGAATGTCCAGTTGCATTTTCTACAGACAGAGTGTTTCAAAACTGCTCAATCAAAAGTATGGTTTAACTCTGTTAGCTAAATGCTCAGATCAGAAAGAAGTTTCACAGAATGCTTCTGTGTAGTTTATATTTGAATATATTCCTTTTTCCACTACTACTCTCTTAGCGCTCCAAATGTCCAGTTGCATTTTCTACAGAAAGAGAGTTCAGATCTGCTCAATCAAAAGTATGGTTTAACACTGTTAGCTGAATGCACAGATCAGAAAGAAGTTTCACAGAATGATTCTGTGTAGTTCATATTTGGAGACATTCCTTTTTCCATTATTACCCCCTTAGCGCTCCGAATCTCCACTTGCATTTTCTACAGAAAGAGTGTTTCAGAACGGCTCAATCAAAACTAAGGTTCAACTCTTTTAGTTGAACAAACAGAAAAGAAAGAAGTTTCACACAATTCTTCTGTGTAGTTTTTATTTGTAGACATTCTTTTTCCCAATATAGGCCTCTTAGCGCTCAGAATGTCCAATTGCAGTTTCTACAGAAAGAGTGTTTCAGAACGGCTCAATCAAAAGTAAGGTTCAACTCTGTTAGTTGAATGCACAGAACAGAAAGAAGTTTCATACAATGCTTCTGTGTGGTTTATATTTGAACATATTCTTTTTTCCACTATTACCCACTTAGCGCTACGAATGTCCAGTTGCATTTTCTACAGACAGAGTGTTACAAAACTGCTCAATCAAAAGTATGGTTTAACTCTGTTAGCTGAATGCTCAGATCAGAAAGAAGTTTCACAGAATGCTTCCGTGTAGTTTATATTTGAATATATTCCTTTTTCCACTACTACTCTCTTAGCGCTCCAAATGTCCAGTTGCATTTTCTACAGAAAGAGTGTTCAGATCTGCTCAATCAAAAGTATGGTTTAACTCTGTTAGCTGAATGCACAGATCAGAAAGAAGTTTCACAGAATGATTCTGTGTAGTTTATATTTGGAGACATTCCTTTTTCCACTATTACCCTCTTAGCGCTCCGAATCTCCACTTGCATTTTCTACAGAAAGAGTGTTTCAGAACGGCTCAATCAAAACTAAGGTTCAACTCTTTTAGTTGAACAAACAGAACAGAAAGAAGTTTCACACAATTCTTCTGTGTAGTTTTTATTTGTAGACATTCTTTTTCCCAATATAGGCCTCTTAGCGCTCAGAATGTCCAATTGCAGTTTCTACAGAAAGAGTGTTTCAGAACGGCTCAATCAAAAGTAAGGTTCAACTCTGTTAGTTGAATGCACAGAACAGAAAGAAGTTTCATACAATGCTTCTGTGTAGTTTATATTTGAACATATTATTTTTTTTACTATTACCCACTTAGCGCTACGAATGTCCAGTTGCATTTTCTACAGACAGAGTGTTTCAAAACTGCTCAATCAAAAGTACGGTTTAACTCTCTTAGCTGAATGCTCAGATCAGAAAAAAGTTTCACAGAACGCTTCTGTGTAGTTTATATTTGAATATATTCGTTTTTCCACTACTACGCTCTTAGCGCTCCAAATGTCCAGTTGCATTTTCTACAGAAAGAGTGTTCAGTTCTGCTCAATCAAAAGTATGTTTTAACTCTGTTAGCTGAATGCACAGATCAGAAAGAAGTTTCACCGAATGATTCTGTGTAGTTTATATTTGAAGACATTCCTTTTTCCACTATTACCCTCTTAGCGCTCCGAATCTCCACTTGCATTTTCTACAAAAAGAGTGTTTCATAACTGCTCAGTCAAAAATATGTTTTATCTCTGTTAACTGAATTTACAGATCAGAAATAAGTTTCACAGAATGCATCTGTGTAGTTTTTATTTGAAGATATTCTTTTTCCCAATGTAGGCCTCTTAGCGCTTAGCATGTCCAATTGCAGTTTCTACAGAAAGAGTGTTTCAGAACGGCTCAATCAAAAGTAAGGTTCAACTCTGTTAGTTGAATGCACAGAACAGAAAGAATTTTCACAGAATGCTACTGTGTAGTTTATATTTGAATATATTCCTTTTTCCACTATTACCCTCTTAGCGCTCCGAATGTCCACTTGAATTTTCTACAGAAAGAGTGTTCAGAACTGCGCAATCAAAAGTATGGTTTCACTCTGTTAGCTTAATGAACATATCAGAAATAAGTTTCACACAATGCTTCTGTGTAGTTTTTATTTGAAGATATTATTTTTCCCAATAGAGTCCTCTTAGCGCTCAGAATGTCCAATTGCAGTTTCTACAGAAAGAGTGTTTCAGAAAGGCTCAATCAAAAGTAAGGTTCAACTCTGTTAGTTGAATGCACAGAACAGAAAGAAGTTTCATACAATGCTTCTGTGTAGTTTATATTTGAACATATTCTTTTTTCCACTATTACCCACTTAGCGCTACGAATGTCCAGTTGCATTTTCTACAGACAGAGTGTTTCAAAACTGCTCAATCAAAAGTATGGTTTAACTCTGTTAGCTGAATGCTCAGATCAGAAAGAAGTTTCACAGAATGCTTCTGTGTAGTTTATATTTGAATATATTCCTTTTTCCACTAATACTCTCATAGCACTCCAAATGTCCAGTTGCATTTTCTACAGAAAGAGTGTTCAGATCTGCTCAATCAAAAGTATGGTTTAACTCTGTTAGCTGAATGCACAGATCAGAAAGAAGTTTCACAGAATGATTCTGTGTAGTTTATATTTGGAGACATTCCTTTTTCCACTATTACCCTCTTAGCGCTCCGAATCTCCACTTGCATTTTCTACAGAAAGAGTGTTTCAGAACGGCTCAATCAAAACTAAGGTTCAACTCTTTTAGTTGAACAAACAGAACAGAAAGAAGTTTCACACAATTCTTCTGTGTAGTTTTTATTTGGAGACATTCTTTTTCCCAATATAGGCCTCTTAGCGCTCAGAATGTCCAATTGCAGTTTCTACAGAAAGAGTGTTTCAGAACGGCTCAATCAAAAGTAAGGTTCAACTCTGTTAGTTGAATGCACAGAACAGAAAGAAGTTTCATACAATGCTTCTGTGTAGTTTATATTTGAACATATTCTTTTTTCCACTATTACCCACTTAGCGCTACGAATGTCCAGTTGCATTTTCTACAGACAGAGTGTTTCAAAACTGCTCAATCAAAAGTCCGGTTTAACTCTCTTAGCTGAATGCTCAGATCAGAAAAAAGTTTCACAGAACGCTTCTGTGTAGTTTATATTTGAATATATTCCTTTTTCCACTACTACGCTCTTAGCGCTCCAAATGTCCAGTTGCATTTTCTACAGAAAGAGTGTTCAGATCTGCTCAATCAAAAGTATGGTTTAACTCTGTTAGCTGAATGCACAGATCAGAAAGAAGTTTCACCGAATGATTCTGTGTAGTTTATATTTGAAGACATTCCTTTTTCCACTATTACCCTCTTAGCGCTCCGAATCTCCAATTGCATTTTCTACAAAAAGAGTGTTTCATAACTGGTCAATCAAAAATATGTTTTATCTCTGTTAACTGAATTTACAGATCAGAAATAACTTTCACAGAATGCATCTGTGTAGTTTAAATTTGAAGATATTCTTTTTCCCAATGTAGGCCTCTTAGCGCTTAGCATGTCCAATTGCAGATTCTACAGAAAGAGTGTTTCAGAACGGCTCAATCAAAAGTAAGGTTCAACTCTGTTAGTTGAATGCACAGAACAGAAAGAATTTTCACAGAATGCTACTGTGTAGTTTATATTTGAATATATTCCTTTTTCCACTATTACCCTCTTAGCGCTCCGAATGTCCACTTGAATTTTCTACAGAAAGAGTGTTCAGAACTGCGCAATCAAAAGTATGGTTTCACTCTGTTAGCTTAATGAACATATCAGAAATAAGTTTCACACAATGCTTCTGTGTAGTTTTTATTTGAAGATATTATTTTTCCCAATAGAGTCCTCTTAGCGCTCAGAATGTCCAATTGCAGTTTCTACAGAAAGAGTGTTTCAGAAAGGCTCAATCAAAAGTAAGGTTCAACTCTGTTAGTTGAATGCACAGAACAGAAAGAAGTTTCATACAATGCTTCTGTGTAGTTTATATTTGAACATATTCTTTTTTCCACTATTACCCACTTAGCGCTACGAATGTCCAGTTGCATTTTCTACAGACAGAGTGTTTCAAAACTGCTCAATCAAAAGTATGGTTTAACTCTGTTAGCTGAATGCTCAGATCAGAAAGAAGTTTCACAGAATGCTTCTGTGTAGTTTATATTTGAATATATTCCTTTTTCCACTAATACTCTCATAGCACTCCAAATGTCCAGTTGCATTTTCTACAGAAAGAGTGTTCAGATCTGCTTAATCAAAAGTATGGTTTAACTCTGTTAGCTGAATGCACAGATCAGAAAGAAGTTTCATGGAATGATTCTGTGTAGTTTATATTTGGAGACATTCCTTTTTCCACTATTACCCTCTTAGCGCTCCGAATCTCCACTTGCATTCTCTACAGAAAGAGTGTTTCAGAACGGCTCAATCAAAACTAAGGTTCAACTCTTTTAGTTGAACAAACAGAACAGAAAGAAGTTTCACACAATTCTTCTGTGTAGTTTTTATTTGTAGACATTCTTTTTCCCAATATAGGCCTCTTAGCGCTCAGAATGTCCAATTGCAGTTTCTACAGAAAGAGTGTTTCAGAACGGCTCAATCAAAAGTAAGGTTCAACTCTGTTAGTTGAATGCACAGAACAGAAAGAAGTTTCATACAATGCTTCTGTGTAGTTTATATTTGAACATATTCTTTTTTCCACTATTACCCACTTAGCGCTACGAATGTCCAGTTGCATTTTCTACAGACAGAGTGTTTCAAAACTGCTCAATCAAAAGTATGGTTTAACTCTGTTAGCTGAATGCTCAGATCAGAAAGAAGTTTCACAGAATGCTTCTGTGTAGTTTATATTTGAATATATTCCTTTTTCCACTACTACGCTCTTAGCGCTCCAAATGTCCAGTTGCATTTTCTACAGAAAGAGTGTTCAGATCTGCTCAATCAAAAGTATGGTTTAACTCTGTTAGCTGAATGCACAGATCAGAAAGAAGTTTCACCGAATGATTCTGTGTAGTTTATATTTGAAGACATTCCTTTTTCCACTATTACCCTCTTAGCGCTCCGAATCTCCACTTGCATTTTCTACAAAAAGAGTGTTTCAGAACGGCTCAATCAAAACTAAGGTTCAACTCTTTTAGTTGAACAAACAGAACAGAAAGAAGTTTCACACAATTCTTCTGTGTAGTTTTTATTTGGAGACATTCTTTTTCCCAATATAGGCCTCTTAGCGCTCAGAATGTCCAATTGCAGTTTCTACAGAAAGAGTGTTTCAGAACGGCTCAATCAAAAGTAAGGTTCAACTCTGTTAGTTGAATGCACAGAACAGAAAGAAGTTTCATACAATGCTTCTGTGTAGTTTATATTTGAACATATTCTTTTTTCCACTATTACCCACTTAGCGCTACGAATGTCCAGTTGCATTTTCTACAGACAGAGTGTTTCAAAACTGCTCAATCAAAAGTCCGGTTTAACTCTCTTAGCTGAATGCTCAGATCAGAAAAAAGTTTCACAGAACGCTTCTGTGTAGTTTATATTTGAATATATTCGTTTTTCCACTACTACGCTCTTAGCGCTCCAAATGTCCAGTTGCATTTTCTACAGAAAGAGTGTTCAGTTCTGCTCAATCAAAAGTATGTTTTAACTCTGTTAGGTGAATGCACAGATCAGAAAGAAGTTTCACCGAATGATTCTGTGTAGTTTATATTTGAAGACATTCCTTTTTCCACTATTACCCTCTTAGCGCTCCGAATCTCCACTTGCATTTTCTACAAAAAGAGTGTTTCATAACTGCTCAGTCAAAAATATGTTTTATCTCTGTTAACTGAATTTACAGATCAGAAATAAGTTTCACAGAATGCATCTGTGTAGTTTTTATTTGAAGATATTTTTTTCCCAATGTAGGCCTCTTTGGGCTTAGCATTTCCAATTGCAGTTTCTACAGAAAGAGTGTTTCAGAACGGCTCAATCAAAAGTAAGGTTCAACTCTGTTAGTTGAATGCACAGAACAGAAAGAATTTTCACAGAATGCTACTGTGTAGTTTATATTTGAATATATTCCTTTTTCCACTATTACCCTCTTAGCGCTCCGAATGTCCACTTGCATTTTCTACAGAAAGAGTGTTCAGAACTGCGCAATCAAAAGTATGGTTTAACTCTGTTAGCTTAATGAACATATCAGAAATAAGTTTCACACAATGCTTCTGTGTAGTTTTTATTTGAAGATATTATTTTTCCCAATAGAGGCCTCTTAGCGCTCAGAATGTCCAATTGCAGTTTCTACAGAAAGAGTGTTTCAGAAAGGCTCAATCAAAAGTAAGGTTCAACTCTGTTAGTTGAATGCACAGAACAGAAAGAATTTTCATACGATGCTTCTGTGTAGTTTATATTTGAACATATTCTTTTTTCCACTATTACCCACTTAGCGCTACGAATGTCCAGTTGCATTTTCTACAGACAGAGTGTTTCAAAACTGCTCAATCAAAAGTATGGTTTAACTCTGTTAGCTAAATGCTCAGATCAGAAAGAAGTTTCACAGAATGCTTCTGTGTAGTTTATATTTGAATATATTCCTTTTTCCACTAATACTCTCATAGCACTCCAAATGTCCAGTTCCATTTTCTACAGAAAGAGTGTTCAGATCTGCTTAATCAAAAGTATGGTTTAACTCTGTTAGCTGAATGCACAGATCAGAAAGAAGTTTCATGGAATGATTCTGTGTAGTTTATATTTGGAGACATTCCTTTTTCCACTATTACCCTCTTAGCGCTCCGAATCTCCACTTGCATTCTCTACAGAAAGAGTGTTTCAGAACGGCTCAATCAAAACTAAGGTTCAACTCTTTTAGTTGAACAAACAGAACAGAAAGAAGTTTCACACAATTCTTCTGTGTAGTTTTTATTTGTAGACATTCTTTTTCCCAATATAGGCCTCTTAGCGCTCAGAATGTCCAATTGCAGTTTCTACAGAAAGAGTGTTTCAGAACGGCTCAATCAAAAGTAAGGTTCAACTCTGTTAGTTGAATGCACAGAACAGAAAGAAGTTTCATACAATGCTTCTGTGTAGTTTATATTTGAACATATTCTTTTTTCCACTATTACCCACTTAGCGCTACGAATGTCCAGTTGCATTTTCTACAGACAGAGTGTTTCAAAACTGCTCAATCAAAAGTATGGTTTAACTCTGTTAGCTGAATGCTCAGATCAGAAAGAAGTTTCACAGAATGCTTCTGTGTAGTTTATATTTGAATATATTCCTTTTTCCACTACTACGCTCTTAGCGCTCCAAATGTCCAGTTGCATTTTCTACAGAAAGAGTGTTCAGATCTGCTCAATCAAAAGTATGGTTTAACTCTGTTAGCTGAATGCACAGATCAGAAAGAAGTTTCACCGAATGATTCTGTGTAGTTTATATTTGAAGACATTCCTTTTTCCACTATTACCCTCTTAGCGCTCCGAATCTCCACTTGCATTTTCTACAAAAAGAGTGTTTCATAACTGCTCAATCAAAAATATGTTTTATCTCTGTTAACTGAATATACAGATCAGAAATAATTTCCACAGAATGCATCTGTGTAGTTTTTATTTGAAGATATTGTTTTTCCCAATGTAGGCCTCTTAGCGCTTAACATGTTCAATTGCAGTTTCTACAGAAAGAGTGTTTCAGAACGGCTCAATCAAAAGTAAGGTTCAACTCTGTTAGTTGAATGCACAGAACAGAAAGAATTTTCACAGAATGCTACTGTGTAGTTTATATTTGAATATATTCCTTTTTCCACTATTACCCTCTTAGCGCTCCGAATGTCCACTTGCATTTTCTACAGAAAGAGTGTTCAGAACTGCGCAATCAAAAGTATGGTTTAACTCTGTTAGCTTAATGAACATATCAGAAATAAGTTTCACACAATGCTTCTGTGTAGTTTTTATTTGAAGATATTATTTTTCCCAATATAGGCCTCTTAGCGCTCAGAATGTCCAATTGCAGTTTCTACAGAAAGAGTGTTTCAGAAAGGCTCAATCAAAAGTAAGGTTCAACTCTGTTAGTTGAATGCACAGAACAGAAAGAAGTTTCATACAATGCTTCTGTGTAGTTTATATTTGAACATATTCTTTTTTCCACTATTACCCACTTTGCGCTACGAATGTCCAGTTGCATTTTCTACAGACAGAGTGTTTCAAAACTGCGCAATCAAAAGTATGGTTTAACTCTGTTAGCTGAATGCTCAGATCAGAAAGAAGTTTCACAGAATGCTTCTGTGTAGTTTATATTTGAATATATTCCTTTTTCCACTACTACTCTCTTAGCGCTCCAAATGTCCAATTGCATTTTCTACAGAAAGAGAGTTCAGATCTGCTGAATCAAAAGTATGGTTTAACTCTGTTAGCTGAATGCACAGATCAGAAAGAAGTTTCACAGAATGATTCTGTGTACTTTATATTTGGAGACATTCCTTTTTCCACTATTACCCTCTTAGCGCTCCGAATCTCCACTTGCATTTTCTACAGAAAGAGTGTTTCAGAACGGCTCAATCAAAACTAAGGTTCAACTCTTTTAGTTGAACAAACAGAACAGAAAGAAGTTTCACACAATTCTTCTGTGTAGTTTTTATTTGTAGACATTCTTTTTCCCAATATAGGCCTCTTAGCGCTCAGAATGTCCAATTGCAGTTTCTACAGAAAGAGTGTTTCAGAACGGCTCAATCAAAAGTAAGGTTCAACTCTGTTAGTTGAATGCACAGAACAGAAAGAAGTTTCATACAATGTTTCTGTGTAGTTTATATTTGAACATATTCTTTTTTCCACTATTACCCACTTAGCGCTACGAATGTCCAGTTGCATTTTCTACAGACAGAGTGTTTCAAAACTGCTCAATCAAAAGTATGGTTTAACTCTGTTAGCTGAATGCTCAGATCAGAAAGAAGTTTCACAGAATGCTTCTGTGTAGTTTATATTTGAATATATTCCTTTTTCCACTACTACGCTCTTAGCGCTCCAAATGTCCAGTTGCATTTTCTACAGAAAGAGTGTTCAGATCTGCTCAATCAAAAGTATGGTTTAACTCTGTTAGCTGAATGCACAGATCAGAAAGAAGTTTCACCGAATGATTCTGTGTAGTTTATATTTGAAGACATTCCTTTTTCCACTATTACCCTCTTAGCGCTCCGAATCTCCACTTGCATTTTCTACAAAAAGAGTGTTTCATAACTGCTCAATCAAAAATATGTTTTATCTCTGTTAACTGAATTTACAGATCAGAAATAATTTTCACAGAATGCATCTGTGTAGTTTTTATTTGAAGATATTCTTTTTCCCAATGTAGGCCTCTTAGCGCTTAGCATGTCCAATTGCAGTTTCTACAGAAAGAGTGTTTCAGAACGGCTCAATCAAAAGTAAGGTTCAACTCTGTTAGTTGAATGCACAGAACAGAAAGAATTTTCACAGAATGCTACTGTGTAGTTTATATTTGAATATATTCCTTTTTCCACTATTACCCTCTTAGCGCTCCGAATGTCCACTTGCATTTTCTACAGAAAGAGTGTTCAGAACTGCGCAATCAAAAGTATGGTTTAACTCTGTTAGCTTAATGAACATATCAGAAATAAGTTTCACACAATGCTTCTGTGTAGTTTTTATTTGAAGATATTATTTTTCCCAATATAGGCCTCTTAGCGCTCAGAATGTCCAATTGCAGTTTCTACAGAAAGAGTGTTTCAGAAAGGCTCAATCAAAAGTAAGGTTCAACTCTGTTAGTTGAATGCACAGAACAGAAAGAAGTTTCATACACTGATTCTGTGTAGTTTATATTTGAACATATTCTTTTTTCCACTATTACCCACTTAGCGCTACGAATGTCCAGTTGCATTTTCTACAGACAGAGTGTTTCAAAACTGCTCAATCAAAAGTATGGTTTAACTCTGTTAGCTGAATGCTCAGATCAGAAAGAAGTTTCACAGAATTCTTCTGTGTAGTTTATATTTGAATATATTCCTTTTTCCACTACTACTCTCTTAGCGCTCCAAATGTCCAGTTGCATTTTCTACAGAAAGAGAGTTCAGATCTGCTCAATCAAAAGTATGGTTTAACTCTGTTAGCTGAATGCACAGATCAGAAAGAAGTTTCACAGAATGATTCTGTGTAGTTTATATTTGGAGACATTCCTTTCTCCACTATTACCCTCTTAGCGCTCCGAATCTCCACTTGCATTTTCTACAGAAAGAGTGTTTCAGAACGGCTCAATCAAAACTAAGGTTCAACTCTTTTTGTTGAACAGAAAGAACAGAAATAAGTTTCACACAATTCTTCTGTTTAGTTTTTATTTGTAGACATTCTTTTTCCCAATATAGGCCTCTTAGCGCTTAGCATGTCCAATTGCAGTTTCTACAGAAAGAGTGTTTCAGAACGGCTCAATCAAAAGTAAGGTTCAACTCTGTTAGTTGAATGCACAGAACAGAAAGAAGTTTCATACAATGCTTCTGTGTAGTTTATATTTGAACATATTCTTTTTTCCACTATTACCCACTTAGCGCTACGAATGTCCAGTTGCATTTTCTACAGACAGAGTGTTTCAAAACTGCTCAATCAAAAGTATGGTTTAACTCTGTTAGCTGAATGCTCAGATCAGAAAAAAGTTTCACAGAATGCTTCTGTGTAGTTTATATTTGAATATATTCCTTTTTCCACTACTACGCTCTTAGCGCTCCAAATGTCCAGTTGAATTTTCTACAGAAAGAGTGTTCAGAACTGCGCAATCAAAAGTATGGTTTAACTCTGTTAGCTTAATGAACATATCAGAAATAAGTTTCACACAATGCTTCTGTGTAGTTTTTATTTGAAGATATTATTTTTCCCATTACAGGCCTCTTAGCGCTCAGAATGTCCAATTGCAGTTTCTACAGAAAGAGTGTTTCAGAACGGCTCAATCAAAACTAAAGTTCAACTCTTTTAATTGAACAAACAGAACAGAAAGAAGTTTCACACAATTCTTCTGTGTAGTTTTTATTTGTAGACATTCTTTTTCCCAATATAGGCCTCTTAGCGCTCAGAATGTCCAATTGCAGTTTCTACAGAAAGAGTGTTTCAGAACGGCTCAATCAAAAGTAAGGTTCAACTCTGTTAGTTGAATGCACAGAACAGAAAGAAGTTTCATACAATGCTTCTGTGTAGTTTATATTTGAACATATTCTTTTTTCCACTATTACCCACTTAGCGCTACGAATGTCCAGTTGCATTTTCTACAGACAGAGTGTTTCAAAACTGCTCAATCAAAAGTATGGTTTAACTCTGTTAGCTGAATGCACAGATCAGAAAGAAGTTTCACAGAAGGCTTCTGTGTAGTTTATAATTAAATATATTCCTTTTTCCACTACTACGCTCTTAGCGCTCCAAATGTCCAGTTGCATTTTCTACAGAAAGAGTGTTCAGATCTGCTCAATCAAAAGTATGGTTTAACTCTGTTAGCTGAATGCACAGATCAGAAAGAAGTTTCACCGAATGATTCTGTGTAGTTTATATTTGAAGACATTCCTTTTTCCACTATTACCCTCTTAGCGCTCCGAATCTCCACTTGCATTTTCTACAAAAAGAGTGTTTCATAACTGCTCAATCAAAAATATGTTTTATCTCTGTTAACTGAATTTACAGATCAGAAATAAGTTTCACAGAATGCATCTGTGTAGTTTTTATTTGAAGATATACTTTTTCCCAATGTAAGCGTCTTAGCGCTTAGCATGTCCAATTGCAGTTTCTACAGAAAGAGTGTTTCAGAACGGCTCAATCAAAAGTAAGGTTCAACTCTGTTAGTTGAATGCACAGAACAGAAAGAATTTTCACAGAATGCTACTGTGTAGTTTATATTTGAATATATTCCTTTTTCCACTACTACTCTCTTAGCGCTCCAAATGTCCAATTGCATTTTCTACAGAAAGAGAGTTCAGATCTGCTGAATCAAAAGTATGGTTTAACTCTGTTAGCTGAATGCACAGATCAGAAAGAAGTTTCACAGAATGATTCTGTGTACTTTATATTTGGAGACATTCCTTTTTCCACTATTACCCTCTTAGCGCTCCGAATCTCCACTTGCATTTTCTACAGAAAGAGTGTTTCAGAACGGCTCAATCAAAACTAAGGTTCAACTCTTTTAGTTGAACAAACAGAACAGAAAGAAGTTTCACACAATTCTTCTGTGTAGTTTTTATTTGTAGACATTCTTTTTCCCAATATAGGCCTCTTAGCGCTCAGAATGTCCAATTGCAGTTTCTACAGAAAGAGTGTTTCAGAACGGCTCAATCAAAAGTAAGGTTCAACTCTGTTAGTTGAATGCACAGAACAGAAAGAAGTTTCATACAATGCTTCTGTGTAGTTTATATTTGAACATATTCTTTTTTCCACTATTACCCACTTAGCGCTACGAATGTCCAGTTGCATTTTCTACAGACAGAGTGTTTCAAAACTGCTCAATCAAAAGTATGGTTTAACTCTGTTAGCTGAATGCTCAGATCAGAAAGAAGTTTCACAGAATGCTTCTGTGTAGTTTATATTTGAATATATTCCTTTTTCCACTACTACGCTCTTAGCGCTCCAAATGTCCAGTTGCATTTTCTACAGAAAGAGTGTTCAGATCTGCTCAATCAAAAGTATGGTTTAACTCTGTTAGCTGAATGCACAGATCAGAAAGAAGTTTCACCGAATGATTCTGTGTAGTTTATATTTGAAGACATTCCTTTTTCCACTATTACCCTCTTAGCGCTCCGAATCTCCACTTGCATTTTCTACAAAAAGAGTGTTTCATAACTGCTCAATCAAAAATATGTTTTATCTCTGTTAACTGAATTTACAGATCAGAAATAATTTTCACAGAATGCATCTGTGTAGTTTTTATTTGAAGATATTCTTTTTCCCAATGTAGGCCTCTTAGCGCTTAGCATGTCCAATTGCAGTTTCTACAGAAAGAGTGTTTCAGAACGGCTCAATCAAAAGTAAGGTTCAACTCTGTTAGTTGAATGCACAGAACAGAAAGAATTTTCACAGAATGCTACTGTGTAGTTTATATTTGAATATATTCCTTTTTCCACTATTACCCTCTTAGCGCTCCGAATGTCCACTTGCATTTTCTACAGAAAGAGTGTTCAGAACTGCGCAATCAAAAGTATGGTTTAACTCTGTTAGCTTAATGAACATATCAGAAATAAGTTTCACACAATGCTTCTGTGTAGTTTTTATTTGAAGATATTATTTTTCCCAATATAGGCCTCTTAGCGCTCAGAATGTCCAATTGCAGTTTCTACAGAAAGAGTGTTTCAGAAAGGCTCAATCAAAAGTAAGGTTCAACTCTGTTAGTTGAATGCACAGAACAGAAAGAAGTTTCATACACTGATTCTGTGTAGTTTATATTTGAACATATTCTTTTTTCCACTATTACCCACTTAGCGCTACGAATGTCCAGTTGCATTTTCTACAGACAGAGTGTTTCAAAACTGCTCAATCAAAAGTATGGTTTAACTCTGTTAGCTGAATGCTCAGATCAGAAAGAAGTTTCACAGAATTCTTCTGTGTAGTTTATATTTGAATATATTCCTTTTTCCACTACTACTCTCTTAGCGCTCCAAATGTCCAGTTGCATTTTCTACAGAAAGAGAGTTCAGATCTGCTCAATCAAAAGTATGGTTTAACTCTGTTAGCTGAATGCACAGATCAGAAAGAAGTTTCACAGAATGATTCTGTGTAGTTTATATTTGGAGACATTCCTTTCTCCACTATTACCCTCTTAGCGCTCCGAATCTCCACTTGCATTTTCTACAGAAAGAGTGTTTCAGAACGGCTCAATCAAAACTAAGGTTCAACTCTTTTTGTTGAACAGAAAGAACAGAAATAAGTTTCACACAATTCTTCTGTGTAGTTTTTATTTGTAGACATTCTTTTTCCCAATATAGGCCTCTTAGCGCTCAGAATGTCCAATTGCAGTTTCTACAGAAAGAGTGTTTCAGAACGGCTCAATCAAAAGTAAGGTTCAACTCTGTTAGTTGAATGCACAGAACAGAAAGTAGTTTCATACAATGCTTCTGTGTAGTTTATATTTGAACATATTCTTCTTTCCACTATTACCCACTTAGCGCTACGAATGTCCAGTTGCATTTTCTACAGACAGAGTGTTTCAAAACTGCTCAATCAAAAGTATGGTTTAAATCTGTTAGCTGAATGCTCAGATCAGAAATAAGTTTCACAGAATGCTTCTGTGTAGTTTATATTTGAATATATTCCTTTTTCCACTACTACGCTCTTAGCGCTCCAAATGTCCAGTTGCATTTTCTACAGAAAGAGTGTTCAGATCTGCTCAATCAAAACTATGGTTTAACTCTGTTAGCTGAATGCACAGATCAGAAAGAAGTTTCACCGAATGATTCTGTGTAGTTTATATTTGAAGACATTCCTTTTTCCACTATTACCCTCTTAGCGCTCCGAATCTCCACTTGCATTTTCTACAAAAAGAGTGTTTCATAACTGCTCAATCAAAAATATGTTTTATCTCTGTTAAATGAATTTACAGATCAGAAATAAGTTCCACAGAATGCATCTGTGTAGTTTTTATTTGAAGATATTCTTTTTCCCAATGTAGGCCTCTTAGCGCTTAGCATGTCCAATTGCAGTTTCTACAGAAAGAGTGTTTCAGAAAGGCTCAATCAAAAGTAAGGTTCAACTCTGTTAGTTAAATGCACAGAACAGAAAGTATTTTCACAGAATGCTACTGTGTAGTTTATATTTGAATATATTCCTTTTTCCACTATTACCCTCTTAGCGCTCCGAATGTCCACTTGCATTTTCTACAGAAAGAGTGTTCAGAACTGCGCAATCAAAAGTATGGTTTAACTCTGTTAGCTTAATGAACATATCAGAAATAAGTTTCACACAATGCTTCTGTGTAGTTTTTATGTGAAGATATTATTTTTCCCAATAGAGGCCTCTTAGCGCTCAGAATGTCCAATTGCAGTTTCTACAGAAAGAGTGTTTCAGAAAGGCTCAATCAAAAGTAAGGTTCAACTCTGTTAGTTGAATGCACAGAACAGAAAGATGTTTCATACGATGCTTCTGTGTAGTTTATATTTGAACATATTATTTTCCACTATTACCCACTTAGCGCTACGAATGTCCAGTTGCATTTTCTACAGACAGAGTGTTTCAAAACTGCTCAATCAAAAGTATGGTTTAATTCTGTTAGCTGAATACTCAGATCAGAAAGAAGTTTCACAGAATGCTTCTGTGTAGTTTATATTTGAATATATTCCTTTTTCCACTACTACTCTCTTAGCGCTCCAAATGTCCAGTTAAATTTTCTACAGAAAGAGTGTTCAGATCTGCTCAATCAAAAGTATGGTTTAACTCTGTTAGCTGAATGCACAGATCAGAAAGAAGTTTCACAGAATGATTCTGTGTAGTTCATATTTGGAGACATTCCTTTTTCCACTATTACCCCCTTAGCGCTCCGAATCTCCACTTGCATTTTCTACAGAAAGAGTGTTTCAGAACGGCTCAATCAAAACTAAGGTTCAACTCTTTTAGTTGAACAAACAGAACAGAAAGAAGTTTCACACAATTCTTCTGTGTAGTTTTTATTTGGAGACATTCTTTTTCCCAATGTAGGCCTCTTAGCGCTCAGAATGTCCAATTGCAGTTTCTACAGAAAGAGTGTTTCAGAACGGCTCAATCAAAAGTAAGGTTCAACTCTGTTAGTTGAATGCACAGAACAGAAAGAAGTTTCATAAAATGCTTCTGTGTAGTTTATATTTGAACATATTCTTTTTTCCACTATTACCCACTTAGCGCTACGAATGTCCAGTTGCATTTTCTACAGACAGAGTGTTTCAAAACTGCTCAATCAAAAGTATGGTTTAACTCTGTTAGCTGAATGCTCAGATCAGAAAGAAGTTTCACAGAAGGCTTCTGTGTAGTTTATATTTGAATATATTCCTTTTTCCACTACTACGCTCTTAGCGCTCCAAATGTCCAGTTGCATTTTCTACAGAAAGAGTGTTCAGATCTGCTCAATCAAAAGTATGGTTTAACTCTGTTAGCTGAATGCACAGATCAGAAAGAAGTTTCACCGAATGATTCTGTGTAGTTTATATTTGAAGACATTCCTTTTTCCACTATTACCCTCTTAGCGCTCCGAATCTCCACTTGCATTTTCTACAAAAAGAGTGTTTCATAACTGCTCAATCAAAAATATGTTTTATCTCTGTTAACTGATTTTACAGATCAGAAATAAGTTTCACAGAATGCATCTGTGTAGTTTTTATTTGAAGATATTATTTTTCCCAATGTAGGCCTCTTAGCGCTTAGCATGTCCAATTGCAGTTTCTACAGAAAGAGTGTTTCAGAACGGCTCAATCAAAAGTAAGGTTCAACTCTGTTAGTTGAATGCACAGAACAGAAAGAATTTTCACAGAATGCTACTGTGTAGTTTATATTTGAATATATTCCTTTTTCCACTATTACCCTCTTAGCGCTCCGAATGTCCACTTGCATTTTCTACAGAAAGAGTGTTCAGAACTGCGCAATCAAAAGTATGGTTTAACTCTGTTAGCTTAATGAACATATCAGAAATAAGTTTCACACAATGCTTCTGTGTAGTTTTTATTTGAAGATATTATTTTTCCCAATAGAGGCCTCTTAGCGCTCAGAATGTCCAATTGCAGTTTCTACAGAAAGAGTGTTTCAGAAAGGCTCAATCAAATGTAAGGTTCAACTCTGTTAGTTGAATGCACAGAACAGAAAGAAGTTTCATACGATGCTTCTGTGTAGTTTATATTTGAACATATTCTTTTTTCCACTATTACCCACTTAGCGCTACGAATGTCCAGTTGCATTTTCTACAGACAGAGTGTTTCAAAACTGCTCAATCAAAAGTATGGTTTAACTCTGTTAGCTGAATGCTCAGATCAGAAAGAAGTTTCACAGAATGCTTCTGTGTAGTTTATATTTGAATATATTCCTTTTTCCACTACTACTCTCTTAGCGCTCCAAATGTCCAGTTGCATTTTCTACAGAAAGAGTGTTCAGATCTGCTCAATCAAAAGTATGGTTTAACTCTGTTAGCTGAATGCACAGATCAGAAAGAAGTTTCACAGAATGATTCTGTGTAGTTCATATTTGGAGACATTCCTTTTTCCACTATTACCCCCTTAGCGCTCCGAATCTCCACTTGCATTTTCTACAGAAAGAGTGTTTCAGAACGGCTCAATCAAAACTATGGTTCAACTCTTTAGTTGAACAAACAGAACAGAAAGAAGTTTCACACAATTCTTCTGTGTAGTTTTTATTTGTAGACATTCTTTTTCCCAATATAGGCCTCTTAGCGCTCAGAATGTCCAATTGCATTTTCTACAGAAAGAGTGTTTCAGAACGGCTCAATCAAAAGTAAGGTTCAACTCTGTTAGTTCAATGCACAGAACAGAAAGAAGTTTCATACAATGCTTCTGTGTAGTTTATATTTGAACATATTCTTTTTTCCACTATTACCCACTTAGCGCTACGAATGTCCAGTTGCATTTTCTACAGACAGAGTGTTTCAAACCTGCTCAATCAAAAGTATGGTTTAACACTGTTAGCTGAATGCTCAGATCAGAAAGAAGTTTCACAGAATGCTTCTGTGTAGTTTATATTTGAATATATTCCTTTTTCCACTACTACCCTCTTAGCGCTCCAAATGTCCAGTTGCATTTTCTACAGAAAGAGTGTTCAGATCTGCTCAATCAAAAGTATGTTTTAACTCTGTTAGCTGAATGCACAGATCAGAAAGAAGTTTCACACAATGATTCTGTGTAGTTTATATTTGGAGACATTCCTTTTTCCACTATTACCCTCTTAGCGCTCCGAATCTCCACTTGCATTTTCTACAGAAAGAGTGTTTCAGAACGGCTCAATCAAAACTAAGGTTCAACTCTTTTAGTTGAACAAACAGAACAGAAAGAAGTTTCACACAATACTTCTGTGTAGTTTTTATTTGTAGACATTCTTTTTCCCAATATAGGCCTCTTAGCGCTCAGAATGTCCAATTGCAGTTTCTACAGAAAGAGTGTTTCAGAACGGCTCAATCAAAAGTAAGGTTCAACTCTGTTAGTTGAATGCACAGAACAGAAAGAAGTTTCATACAATGCTTCTGTGTAGTTTATATTTGAACATATTCTTTTTTCCAATATTACCCACTTAGCGCTACGAATGTCCAGTTGCATTTTCTACAGACAGAGTGTTTCAAAACTGCTCAATCAAAAGTATGGTTTAAGTCTGGTAGCTGAATGCTCAGATCAGAAAGAAGTTTCACAGAATGCTTCTGTGTAGTTTATATTTGAATATATTCCTTTTTCCACTACTACGCTCTTAGCGCTCCAAATGTCCAGTTGCATTTTCTACAGAAAGAGTGTTCAGATCTGCTCAATCAAAACTATGGTTTAACTCTGTTAGCTGAATGCACAGATCAGAAAGAAGTTTCACCGAATGATTCTGTGTAGTTTATATTTGAAGACATTCCTTTTTCCACTATTACTCTCTTAGCGCTCCGAATCTCCACTTGCATTTTCTACAAAAAGAGTGTTTCATAACTGCTCAATCAAAAATATGTTTTATCTCTGTTAAATGAATTTACAGATCAGACATAAGTTCCACAGAATGCATCTGTGTAGCTTTTATTTGAAGATATTCTTTTTCCCAATGTAGGCCTCTTAGCGCTTAGCATGTCCAATTGCAGTCTCTACAGAAAGAGTGTTTCAGAACGGCTCAATCAAAAGTAAGGTTCAACTCTGTTAGTTGAATGCACAGAACAGAAAGAATTTTCACAGAATGCTACTGTGTAGTTTATATTTGAATATATTCCTTTTTCCACTATTACCCTCTTAGCGCTCCGAATGTCCACTTGCATTTTCTACAGAAAGAGTGTTCAGAACTGCGCAATCAAAAGTATGGTTTAACTCTGTTAGCTTAATGAACATATCAGAAATAAGTTTCACACAATGCTTCTGTGTAGTTTTTATTTGAAGATATTATTTTTCCCAATAGAGGCCTCTTAGCGCTCAGAATGTCCAATTGCAGTTTCTACAGAAAGAGTGTTTCAGAAAGGCTCAATCAAAAGTAAGGTTCAACTCTGTTAGTTGAATGCACAGAACAGAAAGAAGTTTCATACGATGCTTCTGTGTAGTTTATATTTGAACATATTCTTTTTTCCACTATTACCCACTTAGCGCTACGAATGTCCAGTTGCATTTTCTACAGACAGAGTGTTTCAAAACTGCTCAATCAAAAGTATGGTTTAACTCTGTTAGCTGAATGCTCAGATCAGAAAGAAGTTTCACAGAATCCTTCTGTGTAGTTTATATTTGAATATATTCCTTTTTCCACTACTACTCTCTTAGCGCTCCAAATGTCCAGTTGCATTTTCTACAGAAAGAGAGTTCAGATCTGCTCAATCAAAAGTATGGTTTAACTCTGTTAGCTGAATGCACAGATCAGAAAGAAGTTTCACAGAATGATTCTGTGTAGTTTATATTTGGAGACATTCCTTTCTCCACTATTACCCTCTTAGCGCTCCGAATCTCCACTTGCATTTTCTACAGAAAGAGTGTTTCAGAACGGCTCAATCAAAACTAAGGTTCAACTCTTTTTGTTGAACAAACAGAACAGAAAGAAGTTTCACACAATTCTTCTGTGTAGTTTTTATTTGTAGACATTCTTTTTCCCAATATAGGCCTCTTAGCGCTTAGCATGTCCAATTGCAGTTTCTACAGAAAGAGTGTTTCAGAACGGCTCAATCAAAAGTAAGGTTCAACTCTGTTAGTTGAATGCACAGAACAGAAAGAAGTTTCATACAATGCTTCTGTGTAGTTTATATTTGAACATATTTTTTTTTCCACTATTACCCACTTAGCGCTACGAATGTCCAGTTGCATTTTCTACAGACAGAGTGTTTCAAAACTGCTCAATCAAAAGTATGGTTTAACTCTGTTAGCTGAATGCTCAGATCAGAAAAAAGTTTCACAGAATGCTTCTGTGTAGTTTATATTTGAATATATTCCTTTTTCCACTACTACGCTCTTAGCGCTCCAAATGTCCAGTTGCATTTTCTACAGAAAGAGTGTTCAGAACTGCGCAACCAAAAGTATGGTTTAACTCTGTTAGCTTAATGAACATATCAGAAATAAGTTTCACACAATGCTTCTGTGTAGTTTTTATTTGAAGATATTATTTTTCCCATTACAGGCCTCTTAGCGCTCAGAATGTCCAATTGCAGTTTCTACAGAAAGAGTGTTTCAGAACGGCTCAATCAAAACTAAAGTTCAACTCTTTTAATTGAACAAACAGAACAGAAAGAAGTTTCACACAATTCTTCTGTGTAGTTTTTATTTGTAGACATTCTTTTTCCCAATATAGGCCTCTTAGCGCTCAGAATGTCCAATTGCAGTTTCTACAGAAAGAGTGTTCAGATCTGCTCAATCAAAAGTATGGTTTAACTGTGTTAGCTGAATGCACAGATCAGAAAGAAGTTTCACCGAATGATTCTGTGTAGTTTATATTTGAAGACATTCCTTTTTCCACTATTACCCTCTTAGCGCTCCGAATCTCTACTTGCATTTTCTACAGAAAGAGTGTTTCAGAACGGCTCAATCAAAACTAAGGTTCATCTCTTTTAGTTGAACAAACAGAACAGAAAGAAGTTTCACAAAATTCTTCTGTTTAGTTTTTATTTGTAGACATTCTTTTTCCCAATATAGGCCTCTTAGCGCTCAGAATGTCCAATTGCAGTTTCTACAGAAAGAGTGTTTCAGAAGGGCTCAATCAAAAGTAAGGTTCAACTCTGTTAGTTGAATGCACAGAACAGAAAGAAGTTTCATACAATGCTTCTGGGTAGTTTATATATGAACATATTCTCTTTTCCACTATTACCGACTTAGCGCTACGAATGTCCAGTTGCATTTTCTACAGACAGAGTGTTTCAAAACTGCTCAATCAAAAGTATGGTTTAACTCTTTTAGCTGAATGCTCAGATCAGAAAGAAGTTTCACAGAATGCTTCTGTGTAGTTTATATTTGAATATATTCCTTTTTCCACTACTACGCTCTTAGCGCTCCAAATGTCCAGTTGCGTTTTCTACAGAAAGAGTGTTCAGATCTGCTCAATCAAAAGTATGGTTTAACTCTGTTACCTGAATGCACAGATCAGAAAGAAGTTACACCGAATGATTCTGTGTAGTTTATATTTGAAGACATTCCTTTTTCCACTATTACCCTCTTAGCGCTCCGAATCTCCACTTGCATTTTCTACAAAAAGAGTGTTTCATAACTGCTCAATCAAAAATATGTTTTATCTCTGTTAACTGAATTTACAGATCAGAAATAAGTTTCACAGAATGCATCTGTGTAGTTTTTATTTGAAGATATTCTTTTTCCCAATGTAGGCTTCTTAGCGCTTAGCATGTCCAATTGCAGTTTCTACAGAAAGAGTGTTTCAGAACGGCTCAATCAAAAGTAAGGTTCAACTCTGTTAGTTGAATGCACAGAACAGAAAGAATTTTCACAGAATGCTACTGTGTAGTTTATATTTGAATTTATTCCTTTTTCCACTATTACCCTCTTAGCGCTCCGAATGTCCACTTGCATTTTCTACAGAAAGAGTGTTCAGAACTGCGCAATCAAAAGTATGGTTTAACTCTGTTAGCTTAATGAACATATCAGAAATAAGTTTCACACAATGCTTCTGTGTAGTTTTAATTTGAAGATATTATTTTTCCCAATATAGGCCTCTTAGCGCTCAGAATGTCCAATTGCAGTTTCTACAGAAAGAGTGTTTCAGAAAGGCTCAATCAAAAGTAAGGTTCAACTCTGTTAGTTGAATGCACAGAAAAGAAAGAAGTTTCATACAATGTTTCTGTGTAGTTTATATTTGAACATATTCTTTTTTCCACTATTACCCACTTAGCGCTACGAATGTCCAGTTGCATTTTCTACAGACAGAGTGTTTCAAAACTGCTCAATCAAAAGTATGGTTTAATTCTGTTAGCTGAATACTCAGATCAGAAAGAAGTTTCACAGAATGCTTCTGTGTAGTTTATATTTGAATATATTCCTTTTTCCACTACTACTCTCTTAGCGCTCCAAATGTCCAGTTAAATTTTCTACAGAAAGAGTGTTCAGATCTGCTCAATCAAAAGTATGGTTTAACTCTGTTAGCTGAATGCACAGATCAGAAAGAAGTTTCACAGAATGATTCTGTGTAGTTCATATTTGGAGACATTCCTTTTTCCACTATTACCCCCTTAGCGCTCAGAATCTCCACTTGCATTTTCTACAGAAAGAGTGTTTCAGAACGGCTCAATCAAAACTAAGGTTCAACTCTTTTAGTTGAACAAACAGAACAGAAAGAAGTTTCACACAATTCTTCTGTGTAGTTTTTATTTGGAGACATTCTTTTTCCCAATGTAGGCCTCTTAGCGCTCAGAATGTCCAATTGCAGTTTCTACAGAAAGAGTGTTTCAGAACGGCTCAATCAAAAGTAAGGTTCAACTCTGTTAGTTGAATGCACAGAACAGAAAGAAGTTTCATAAAATGCTTCTGTGTAGTTTATATTTGAACATATTCTTTTTTCCACTATTACCCACTTAGCGCTACGAATGTCCAGTTGCATTTTCTACAGACAGAGTGTTTCAAAACTGCTCAATCAAAAGTATGGTTTAACTCTGTTAGCTGAATGCTCAGATCAGAAAGAAGTTTCACAGAATGCTTCTGTGTAGTTTATATTTGAATATATTCCTTTTTCCACTACTACGCTCTTAGCGCTCCAAATGTCCAGTTGCATTTTCTACAGAAAGAGTGTTCAGATCTGCTCAATCAAAAGTATGGTTTAACTCTGTTAGCTGAATGCACAGATCAGAAAGAAGTTTCACCGAATGATTCTGTGTAGTTTATATTTGAAGACATTCCTTTTTCCACTATTACCCTCTTAGCGCTCCGAATCTCCACTTGCATTTTCTACAAAAAGAGTGTTTCATAACTGCTCAATCAAAAATATGTTTTATCTCTGTTAACTGATTTTACAGATCAGAAATAAGTTTCACAGAATGCATCTGTGTAGTTTTTATTTGAAGATATTATTTTTCCCAATGTAGGCCTCTTAGCGCTTAGCATGTCCAATTGCAGTTTCTACAGAAAGAGTGTTTCAGAACGGCTCAATCAAAAGTAAGGTTCAACTCTGTTAGTTGAATGCACAGAACAGAAAGAATTTTCACAGAATGCTACTGTGTAGTTTATATTTGAATATATTCCTTTTTCCACTATTACCCTCTTAGCGCTCCGAATGTCCACTTGCATTTTCTACAGAAAGAGTGTTCAGAACTGCGCAATCAAAAGTATGGTTTAACTCTGTTAGCTTAATGAACATATCAGAAATAAGTTTCACACAATGCTTCTGTGTAGTTTTTATTTGAAGATATTATTTTTCCCAATAGAGGCCTCTTAGCGCTCAGAATGTCCAATTGCAGTTTCTACAGAAAGAGTGTTTCAGAAAGGCTCAATCAAATGTAAGGTTCAACTCTGTTAGTTGAATGCACAGAACAGAAAGAAGTTTCATACGATGCTTCTGTGTAGTTTATATTTGAACATATTCTTTTTTCCACTATTACCCACTTAGCGCTACGAATGTCCAGTTGCATTTTCTACAGACAGAGTGTTTCAAAACTGCTCAATCAAAAGTATGGTTTAACTCTGTTAGCTGAATGCTCAGATCAGAAAGAAGTTTCACAGAATGCTTCTGTGTAGTTTATATTTGAATATATTCCTTTTTCCACTACTACTCTCTTAGCGCTCCAAATGTCCAGTTGCATTTTCTACAGAAAGAGTGTTCAGATCTGCTCAATCAAAAGTATGGTTTAACTCTGTTAGCTGAATGCACAGATCAGAAAGAAGTTTCACAGAATGATTCTGTGTAGTTCATATTTGGAGACATTCCTTTTTCCACTATTACCCCCTTAGCGCTCCGAATCTCCACTTGCATTTTCTACAGAAAGAGTGTTTCAGAACGGCTCAATCAAAACTATGGTTCAACTCATTTAGTTGAACAAACAGAACAGAAAGAAGTTTCACACAATTCTTCTGTGTAGTTTTTATTTGTAGACATTCTTTTTCCCAATATAGGCCTCTTAGCGCTCAGAATGTCCAATTGCATTTTCTACAGAAAGAGTGTTTCAGAACGGCTCAATCAAAAGTAAGGTTCAACTCTGTTAGTTCAATGCACAGAACAGAAAGAAGTTTCATACAATGCTTCTGTGTAGTTTATATTTGAACATATTCTTTTTTCCACTATTACCCACTTAGCGCTACGAATGTCCAGTTGCATTTTCTACAGACAGAGTGTTTCAAACCTGCTCAATCAAAAGTATGGTTTAACACTGTTAGCTGAATGCTCAGATCAGAAAGAAGTTTCACAGAATGCTTCTGTGTAGTTTATATTTGAATATATTCCTTTTTCCACTACTACCCTCTTAGCGCTCCAAATGTCCAGTTGCATTTTCTACAGAAAGAGTGTTCAGATCTGCTCAATCAAAAGTATGTTTTAACTCTGTTAGCTGAATGCACAGATCAGAAAGAAGTTTCACACAATGATTCTGTGTAGTTTATATTTGGAGACATTCCTTTTTCCACTATTACCCTCTTAGCGCTCCGAATCTCCACTTGCATTTTCTACAGAAAGAGTGTTTCAGAACGGCTCAATCAAAACTAAGGTTCAACTCTTTTAGTTGAACAAACAGAACAGAAAGAAGTTTCACACAATACTTCTGTGTAGTTTTTATTTGTAGACATTCTTTTTCCCAATATAGGCCTCTTAGCGCTCAGAATGTCCAATTGCAGTTTCTACAGAAAGAGTGTTTCAGAACGGCTCAATCAAAAGTAAGGTTCAACTCTGTTAGTTGAATGCACAGAACAGAAAGAAGTTTCATACAATGCTTCTGTGTAGTTTATATTTGAACATATTCTTTTTTCCAATATTACCCACTTAGCGCTACGAATGTCCAGTTGCATTTTCTACAGACAGAGTGTTTCAAAACTGCTCAATCAAAAGTATGGTTTAAGTCTGGTAGCTGAATGCTCAGATCAGAAAGAAGTTTCACAGAATGCTTCTGTGTAGTTTATATTTGAATATATTCCTTTTTCCACTACTACGCTCTTAGCGCTCCAAATGTCCAGTTGCATTTTCTACAGAAAGAGTGTTCAGATCTGCTCAATCAAAACTATGGTTTAACTCTGTTAGCTGAATGCACAGATCAGAAAGAAGTTTCACCGAATGATTCTGTGTAGTTTATATTTGAAGACATTCCTTTTTCCACTATTACTCTCTTAGCGCTCCGAATCTCCACTTGCATTTTCTACAAAAAGAGTGTTTCATAACTGCTCAATCAAAAATATGTTTTATCTCTGTTAAATGAATTTACAGATCAGACATAAGTTCCACAGAATGCATCTGTGTAGCTTTTATTTGAAGATATTCTTTTTCCCAATGTAGGCCTCTTAGCGCTTAGCATGTCCAATTGCAGTCTCTACAGAAAGAGTGTTTCAGAACGGCTCAATCAAAAGTAAGGTTCAACTCTGTTAGTTGAATGCACAGAACAGAAAGAATTTTCACAGAATGCTACTGTGTAGTTTATATTTGAACATATTCCTTTTTCCACTATTACCCTCTTAGCGCTCCGAATGTCCACTTGCATTTTCTACAGAAAGAGTGTTCAGAACTGCGCAATCAAAAGTATGGTTTAACTCTGTTAGCTTAATGAACATATCAGAAATAAGTTTCACACAATGCTTCTGTGTAGTTTTTATTTGAAGATATTATTTTTCCCAATAGAGGCCTCTTAGCGCTCAGAATGTCCAATTGCAGTTTCTACAGAAAGAGTGTTTCAGAAAGGCTCAATCAAAAGTAAGGTTCAACTCTGTTAGTTGAATGCACAGAACAGAAAGAAGTTTCATACGATGCTTCTGTGTAGTTTATATTTGAACATATTCTTTTTTCCACTATTACCCACTTAGCGCTACGAATGTCCAGTTGCATTTTCTACAGACAGAGTGTTTCAAAACTGCTCAATCAAAAGTATGGTTTAACTCTGTTAGCTGAATGCTCAGATCAGAAAGAAGTTTCACAGAATCCTTCTGTGTAGTTTATATTTGAATATATTCCTTTTTCCACTACTACTCTCTTAGCGCTCCAAATGTCCAGTTGCATTTTCTACAGAAAGAGAGTTCAGATCTGCTCAATCAAAAGTATGGTTTAACTCTGTTAGCTGAATGCACAGATCAGAAAGAAGTTTCACAGAATGATTCTGTGTAGTTTATATTTGGAGACATTCCTTTCTCCACTATTACCCTCTTAGCGCTCCGAATCTCCACTTGCATTTTCTACAGAAAGAGTGTTTCAGAACGGCTCAATCAAAACTAAGGTTCAACTCTTTTTGTTGAACAAACAGAACAGAAAGAAATTTCACACAATTCTTCTGTGTAGTTTTTATTTGTAGACATTCTTTTTCCCAATATAGGCCTCTTAGCGCTTAGCATGTCCAATTGCAGTTTCTACAGAAAGAGTGTTTCAGAACGGCTCAATCAAAAGTAAGGTTCAACTCTGTTAGTTGAATGCACAGAACAGAAAGAAGTTTCATACAATGCTTCTGTGTAGTTTATATTTGAACATATTTTTTTTTCCACTATTACCCACTTAGCGCTACGAATGTCCAGTTGCATTTTCTACAGACAGAGTGTTTCAAAACTGCTCAATCAAAAGTATGGTTTAACTCTGTTAGCTGAATGCTCAGATCAGAAAAAAGTTTCACAGAATGCTTCTGTGTAGTTTATATTTGAATATATTCCTTTTTCCACTACTACGCTCTTAGCGCTCCAAATGTCCAGTTGCATTTTCTACAGAAAGAGTGTTCAGAACTGCGCAACCAAAAGTATGGTTTAACTCTGTTAGCTTAATGAACATATCAGAAATAAGTTTCACACAATGCTTCTGTGTAGTTTTTATTTGAAGATATTATTTTTCCCATTACAGGCCTCTTAGCGCTCAGAATGTCCAATTGCAGTTTCTACAGAAAGAGTGTTTCAGAACGGCTCAATCAAAACTAAAGTTCAACTCTTTTAATTGAACAAACAGAACAGAAAGAAGTTTCACAAAATTCTTCTGTGTAGTTTTTATTTGTAGACATTCTTTTTCCCAATATAGGCCTCTTAGCGCTCAGAATGTCCAATTGCAGTTTCTACAGAAAGAGTGTTCAGATCTGCTCAATCAAAAGTATGGTTTAACTGTGTTAGCTGAATGCACAGATCAGAAAGAAGTTTCACCGAATGATTCTGTGTAGTTTATATTTGAAGACATTCCTTTTTCCACTATTACCCTCTTAGCGCTCCGAATCTCCACTTGCATTTTCTACAAAAAGAGTGTTTCATAACTGCTCAATCAAAAATATGTTTTATCTCTGTTAACTGAATTTACAGATCAGAAATAAGTTTCACAGAATGCATCTGTGTAGTTTTTATTTGAAGATATTCTTTTTCCCAATGTAGGCCTCTTAGCGCTTAGCATGTCCAATTGCATTTTCTACAGAAAGAGTGTTTCAGAACGGCTCAATCAAAAGTAAGGTTCAACTCTTTTAGTTGAATGCACAGAACAGAAAGAATTTTCACAGAATGCTACTGTGTAGTTTATATTGGAATATATTCCTTTTTCCACTATTACCCTCTTAGCGCTCCGAATGTCCACTTGCATTTTCTACAGAAAGAGTGTTCAGAACTGCGCAATCAAAAGTATGGTTTAACTCTGTAGCTTAATGAACATATCAGAAATAAGTTTCACACAATGCTTCTGTGTAGTTTTTATTTGAAGATATTATTTTTCCCAATAGAGGCCTCTTAGCGCTCAGAATGTCCAATTGCAGTTTCTACAGAAAGAGTGTTTCAGAACGGCTCAATCAAAAGTAAGGTTCAACTCTGTTAGTTGAATGCACAGAACAGAAAGAAGTTTCATACAATGCTTCTGTGTAGTTTATATTTGAACATATTCTTTTTTCCACTATTACCCACTTAGCGCTACGAATGTCCAGTTGCATTTTCTACAGACAGAGTGTTTCAAAACTGCTCAATCAAAAGTGTGGTTTAACCCTGTTAGCTGAATGTTCAGATCAGAAAGAAGTTTCACAGAATGCTTCTGTGTAATTTATATTTGAATATATTCCTTTTTCCACTACTACGCTCTTAGCGCTCCAAATGTCCAGTTGCATTTTCAACAGAAAGAGTGTTCAGATCTGCTCAATCAAAAGTATGGTTTAACTCTATTAGCTGAATGCACTGATCAGAAAGAAGTTTCACCGAATGATTCTGTGTAGTTTATATTTGAAGACATTCCTTTTTCCACTATTACCCTCTTAGCGCTCCGAATCTCCACTTGCATTTTCTACAAAAAGAGTGTTTCATAACTGCTCAATCAAAAATATGTTTTATCTCTGTTAACTGAATTTACAGATCAGAAATAAGTTTCACAGAATGCATCTGTGTAGTTTTTATTTGAAGATATTCTTTTTCCCAATGTAGGCCTCTTAGCGCTTAGCATGTCCAATTGCAGTTTCTACAGAAAGTGTTTCAGAACGGCTCAATCAAAAGTAAGGTTCAACTCTGTTAGTTGAATGCACAGAACAGAAAGAATTTTCACAGAATGCTACTGTGTAGTTTATATTTGAATATATTCCTTTTTCCACTATTACCCTCTTAGCGCTCCGAATGTCCACTTGCATTTTCTACAGAAAGAGTGTTCAGAACTGCGCAATCAAAAGTATGGTTTAACTCTGTTAGCTGAATGCACAGATCAGAAAGAAGTTTCACAGAATGATTCTGTGTAGTTTATATTTGGAGACATTCCTTTTTCCACTATTACCCTCTTAGCGCTCCGAATCTCTACTTGCATTTTCTACAGAAAGAGTGTTTCAGAACGGCTCAATCAAAACTAAGGTTCATCTCTTTTAGTTGAACAAACAGAACAGAAAGAAGTTTCACAAAATTCTTCTGTTTAGTTTTTATTTGTAGACATTCTTTTTCCCAATATAGGCCTCTTAGCGCTCAGAATGTCCAATTGCAGTTTCTACAGAAAGAGTGTTTCAGAAGGGCTCAATCAAAAGTAAGGTTCAACTCTGTTAGTTGAATGCACAGAACAGAAAGAAGTTTCATACAATGCTTCTGGGTAGTTTATATATGAACATATTCTCTTTTCCACTATTACCGACTTAGCGCTACGAATGTCCAGTTGCATTTTCTACAGACAGAGTGTTTCAAAACTGCTCAATCAAAAGTATGGTTTAACTCTTTTAGCTGAATGCTCAGATCAGAAAGAAGTTTCACAGAATGCTTCTGTGTAGTTTATATTTGAATATATTCCTTTTTCCACTACTACGCTCTTAGCGCTCCAAATGTCCAGTTGCGTTTTCTACAGAAAGAGTGTTCAGATCTGCTCAATCAAAAGTATGGTTTAACTCTGTTACCTGAATGCACAGATCAGAAAGAAGTTACACCGAATGATTCTGTGTAGTTTATATTTGAAGACATTCCTTTTTCCACTATTACCCTCTTAGCGCTCCGAATCTCCACTTGCATTTTCTACAAAAAGAGTGTTTCATAACTGCTCAATCAAAAATATGTTTTATCTCTGTTAACTGAATTTACAGATCAGAAATAAGTTTCACAGAATGCATCTGTGTAGTTTTTATTTGAAGATATTCTTTTTCCCAATGTAGGCTTCTTAGCGCTTAGCATGTCCAATTGCAGTTTCTACAGAAAGAGTGTTTCAGAACGGCTCAATCAAAAGTAAGGTTCAACTCTGTTAGTTGAATGCACAGAACAGAAAGAATTTTCACAGAATGCTACTGTGTAGTTTATATTTGAATTTATTCCTTTTTCCACTATTACCCTCTTAGCGCTCCGAATGTCCACTTGCATTTTCTACAGAAAGAGTGTTCAGAACTGCGCAATCAAAAGTATGGTTTAACTCTGTTAGCTTAATGAACATATCAGAAATAAGTTTCACACAATGCTTCTGTGTAGTTTTTATTTGAAGATATTATTTTTCCCAATATAGGCCTCTTAGCGCTCAGAATGTCCAATTGCAGTTTCTACAGAAAGAGTGTTTCAGAAAGGCTCAATCAAAAGTAAGGTTCAACTCTGTTAGTTGAATGCACAGAACAGAAAGAAGTTTCATACAATGTTTCTGTGTAGTTTATATTTGAACATATTCTTTTTTCCACTATTACCCACTTAGCGCTACGAATGTCCAGTTGCATTTTCTACAGACAGAGTGTTTCAAAACTGCTCAATCAAAAGTATGGTTTAACTCTGTTAGCTGAATGCTCTGATCAGAAAGAAGTTTCACAGAATGTTTCTGTGTAGTTTATATTTGAATATATTCCTTTTTCCACTACTACGCTCTTAGCGCTCCAAATGTCCAGTTGCATTTTCAATAGAAAGAGTGTTCAGATCTGCTCAATCAAAAGTATGGTTTAACTCTATTAGCTGAATGCACTGATCAGAAAGAAGTTTCACCGAATGATTCTGTGTAGTTTATATTTGAAGACATTCCTTTTTCCACTATTAGCCTCTTAGCGCTCCGAATCTCCACTTGCATTTTCTACAAAAAGTGTTTCATAACTGCTCAATCAAAAATATGTTTTATCTCTGTTAACTGAATTTGCAGATCAGAAATAAGTTTCACAGAATGCATCTGTGTAGTTTTTATTTGAAGATATTCTTTTTCCCAATGTAGGCCTCTTAGCGCTTAGCATGTCCAATTGCAGTTTCTACAGAAAGTGTTTCAGAACGGCTCAATCAAAAGTAAGGTTCAACTCTGTTAGTTGAATGCACAGAACAGGAAGAATTTTCACAGAATGCTACTGTGTATTTTATATTTGAATATATTCCTTTTTCCACTATTACCCTCTTAGCGCTCCGAATGTCCACTTGCATTTTCTACAGAAAGAGTGTTCAGAACTGCGCAATCAAAAGTATGGTTTAACTCTGTTAGCTTAATGAACATATCAGAAATAAGTTTCACACAATGCTTCTGTGTAGTTTTTATTTGAAGATATTATTTTTACCAATAGAGGCCTCTTAGCGCTCAGAATGTCCAATTGCAGTTTCTACAGAAAGAGTGTTTCAGAACGGCTCAATCAAAAGTAAGGTTCAACTCTGTTAGTTGAATGCACAGAACAGAAAGAAGTTTCATACAATGCTTCTGTGTAGTTTATATTTGAACATATTCTTTTTTCCACTATTACCCACTTAGCCCTACGAATGTCCAGTTGCATTTTCTACAGACAGAGTGTTTCAAAACTGCTCAATCAAAAGTATGGTTTAACTCTGTTAGCTGAATGCTCAGATCAGAAAGAAGTTTCACAGAATGCTTCTGTGTAGTTTATATTTGAATATATTCCTTTTTCCACTACTACTCTCTTAGCGCTCCAAATGTCCAGTTGCATTTTCTACAGAAAGAGTGTTCAGATCTGCTCAATCAAAAGTATGGTTTAACTCTGTTAGCTGAATGCACAGATCAGAAAGAAGTTTCACAGAATGATTCTGTGTAGTTTATATTTGGAGACATTCCTTTTTCCACTATTACCCTCTTAGCGCTCCGAATCTCCACTTGCATTTTCTACAGAAAGAGTGTTTCAGAACGGCTCAATCAAAACTAAGGTTCAACTCTTTTATTTGAACAAACAGAACAGAAAGAAGTTTCACACAATTCTTCTGTGTAGTTTTTATTTGTAGACATTCTTTTTCCCAATATAGGCCTCTTAGCGCTCAGAATGTCCAATTGCAGTTTCTACAGAAAGAGTGTTTCAGAACGGCTCAATCAAAAGTAAGGTTCAACTCTGTTAGTTGAATGCACAGAACAGAAAGAAGTTTCATACAATGCTTCTGTGTAGTTTATATTTGAACATATTCTTTTTTCCACTATTACCCACTCAGCGCTACGAATGTCCAGTTGCATTTTCTACAGACAGAGTGTTTCAAAACTGCTCAATCAAAAGTATGGTTTAACTCTGTTAGCTGAATGCTCAGATCAGAAAGAAGTTTCACAGAATGCTTCTGTGTAGTTTATATTTGAATATATTCCTTTTTCCACTACTACTCTCTTAGCGCTCCAAATGTCCAGTTGCATTTTCTACAGAAAGAGTGTTCAGATCTGCTCAATCAAAAGTATGGTTTAACTCTGTTAGCTGAATGCACAGATCAGAAAGAAGTTTCACAGAATGATTCTGTGTAGTTTATATTTGGAGACATTCCTTTTTCCACTATTACCCTCTTAGCGCTCCAAATCTCCACTTGCATTTTCTACAGAAAGAGTGTTTCAGAACGGCTCAATCAAAACTAAGGTTCAACTCTTTTAGTTGAACAAACAGAACAGAAAGAAGTTTCACACAATTCTTCTGTGTAGTTTTTATTTGTAGACATTCTTTTTCCCAATATAGGCCTCTTAGCGCTCAGAATGTCCAATTGCAGTTTCTACAGAAAGAGTGTTTCAGAACGGCTCAATCAAAAGTAAGGTTCAACTCTGTTAGTTGAATGCACAGAACAGAAAGAAGTTTCATACAATGCTTCTGTGTAGTTTATATTTGAACATATTCTCTTTTCCACTATTACCCACTTAGCGCTACGAATGTCCAGTTGCATTTTCTACAGACAGAGTGTTTCAAAACTGCTCAATCAAAAGTATGGTTTAACTCTGTTAGCTGTATGCTCAGATCAGAAAGAAGTTTCACAGAATGCTTCTGTGTAGTTTATATTTGAATATATTCCTTTTTCCACTACTACGCTCTTAGCGCTCCAAATGTCCAGTTGCATTTTCAACAGAAAGAGTGTTCAGATCTGCTCAATCAAAAGTATGGTTTAACTCTGTTAGCTGAATGCACAGATCAGAAAGAAGTTTCACCGAATGATTCTGTGTAGTTTATATTTGAAGACATTCCTTTTTCCACTATTACCCTCTTAGCGCTCCGAATCTCCACTTGCATTTTCTACAAAAAGAGTGTTTCATAACTGCTCAATCAAAAATATGTTTTATCTCTGTTAACTGAATTTACAGATCAGAAATAAGTTTCACAGAATGCATCTGTGTAGTTTTTATGTGAAGATATTCTTTTTCCCAATGTAGGCCTCTTAGCGCTTAGCATGTCCAATTGCAGTTTCTACAGAAAGAGTGTTTCAGAACGGCTCAATCAAAAGTAAGGTTCAACTCTGTTAGTTGAATGCACAGAACAGGAAGAATTTTCACAGAATGCTACTGTGTAGTTTATATTTGAATATATTCCTTTTTCCACTATTACCCTCTTAGCGCTCCGAATGTCCACTTGCATTTTCTACAGAAAGACTGTTCAGAACTGCGCAATCAAAAGTATGGTTTAACTCTGTTAGCTTAATGAACATATCAGAAATAAGTTTCACACAATGCTTCTGTGTAGTTTTTATTTGAAGATATTCTTTTTCCCAATAGAGGCCTCTTAGCGCTCAGAATGTCCAATTGCAGTTTCTACAGAAAGAGTGTTTCAGAACGGCTCAATCAAAAGTAAGGTTCAACTCTGTTAGTTGAATGCACAGAACAGAAAGAAGTTTCATACGATGCTTCTGTGTAGTTTATATTTGAACATATTCTTTTTTCCACTATTACCCACTTAGCGCTACGAATGTCCAGTTGCATTTTCTACAGACAGAGTGTTTCAAAACTGCTCAATCAAAAGTATGGTTTAACTCTGTTAGCTGAATGCTCAGATCAGAAAGAAGTTTCACAGAATCCTTCTGTGTAGTTTATATTTGAATATATTCCTTTTTCCACTACTACTCTCTTAGCGCTCCAAATGTCCAGTTGCATTTTCTACAGAAAGAGAGTTCAGATCTGCTCAATCAAAAGTATGGTTTAACTCTGTTAGCTGAATGCACAGATCAGAAAGAAGTTTCACAGAATGATTCTGTGTAGTTTATATTTGGAGACATTCCTTTCTCCACTATTACCCTCTTAGCGCTCCGAATCTCCACTTGCATTTTCTACAGAAAGAGTGTTTCAGAACGGCTCAATCAAAACTAAGGTTCAACTCTTTTTGTTGAACAAACAGAACAGAAAGAAGTTTCACACAATTCTTCTGTGTAGTTTTTATTTGTAGACATTCTTTTTCCCAATATAGGCCTCTTAGCGCTTAGCATGTCCAATTGCAGTTTCTACAGAAAGAGTGTTTCAGAACGGCTCAATCAAAAGTAAGGTTCAACTCTGTTAGTTGAATGCACAGAACAGAAAGAAGTTTCATACAATGCTTCTGTGTAGTTTATATTTGAACATATTTTTTTTTCCACTATTACCCACTTAGCGCTACGAATGTCCAGTTGCATTTTCTACAGACAGAGTGTTTCAAAACTGCTCAATCAAAAGTATGGTTTAACTCTGTTAGCTGAATGCTCAGATCAGAAAAAAGTTTCACAGAATGCTTCTGTGTAGTTTATATTTGAATATATTCCTTTTTCCACTACTACGCTCTTAGCGCTCCAAATGTCCAGTTGCATTTTCTACAGAAAGAGTGTTCAGAACTGCGCAACCAAAAGTATGGTTTAACTCTGTTAGCTTAATGAACATATCAGAAATAAGTTTCACACAATGCTTCTGTGTAGTTTTTATTTGAAGATATTATTTTTCCCATTACAGGCCTCTTAGCGCTCAGAATGTCCAATTGCAGTTTCTACAGAAAGAGTGTTTCAGAACGGCTCAATCAAAACTAAAGTTCAACTCTTTTAATTGAACAAACAGAACAGAAAGAAGTTTCACACAATTCTTCTGTGTAGTTTTTATTTGTAGACATTCTTTTTCCCAATATAGGCCTCTTAGCGCTCAGAATGTCCAATTGCAGTTTCTACAGAAAGAGTGTTCAGATCTGCTCAATCAAAAGTATGGTTTAACTGTGTTAGCTGAATGCACAGATCAGAAAGAAGTTTCACCGAATGATTCTGTGTAGTTTATATTTGAAGACATTCCTTTTTCCACTATTACCCTCTTAGCGCTCCGAATCTCCACTTGCATTTTCTACAAAAAGAGTGTTTCATAACTGCTCAATCAAAAATATGTTTTATCTCTGTTAACTGAATTTACAGATCAGAAATAAGTTTCACAGAATGCATCTGTGTAGTTTTTATTTGATGATATTCTTTTTCCCAATGTAGGCCTCTTAGCGCTTAGCATGTCCAATTGCATTTTCTACAGAAAGAGTGTTTCAGAACGGCTCAATCAAAAGTAAGGTTCAACTCTGTTAGTTGAATGCACAGAACAGAAAGAATTTTCACAGAATGCTACTGTGTAGTTTATATTGGAATATATTCCTTTTTCCACTATTACCCTCTTAGCGCTCCAAATGTCCACTTGCATTTTCTACAGAAAGAGTGTTCAGAACTGCGCAATCAAAAGTATGGTTTAACTCTGTAGCTTAATGAACATATCAGAAATAAGTTTCACACAATGCTTCTGTGTAGTTTTTATTTGAAGATATTATTTTTCCCAATAGAGGCCTCTTAGCGCTCAGAATGTCCAATTGCAGTTTCTACAGAAAGAGTGTTTCAGAACGGCTCAATCAAAAGTAAGGTTCAACTCTGTTAGTTGAATGCACAGAACAGAAAGAAGTTTCATACAATGCTTCTGTGTAGTTTATATTTGAACATATTCTTTTTTCCACTATTACCCACTTAGCGCTACGAATGTCCAGTTGCATTTTCTACAGACAGAGTGTTTCAAAACTGCTCAATCAAAAGTGTGGTTTAACCCTGTTAGCTGAATGTTCAGATCAGAAAGAAGTTTCACAGAATGCTTCTGTGTAATTTATATTTGAATATATTCCTTTTTCCACTACTACGCTCTTAGCGCGCCAAATGTCCAGTTGCATTTTCAACAGAAAGAGTGTTCAGATCTGCTCAATCAAAAGTATGGTTTAACTCTATTAGCTGAATGCACTGATCAGAAAGAAGTTTCACCGAATGATTCTGTGTAGTTTATATTTGAAGACATTCCTTTTTCCACTATTACCCTCTTAGCGCTCCGAATCTCCACTTGCATTTTCTACAAAAAGAGTGTTTCATAACTGCTCAATCAAAAATATGTTTTATCTCTGTTAACTGAATTTACAGATCAGAAATAAGTTTCACAGAATGCATCTGTGTAGTTTTTATTTGAAGATATTCTTTTTCCCAATGTAGGCCTCTTAGCGCTTAGCATGTCCAATTGCAGTTTCTACAGAAAGTGTTTCAGAACGGCTCAATCAAAAGTAAGGTTCAACTCTGTTAGTTGAATGCACAGAACAGAAAGAATTTTCACAGAATGCTACTGTGTAGTTTATATTTGAATATATTCCTTTTTCCACTATTACCCTCTTAGCGCTCCGAATGTCCACTTGCATTTTCTACAGAAAGAGTGTTCAGAACTGCGCAATCAAAAGTATGGTTTAACTCTGTTAGCTGAATGCACAGATCAGAAAGAAGTTTCACAGAATGATTCTGTGTAGTTTATATTTGGAGACATTCCTTTTTCCACTATTACCCTCTTAGCGCTCCGAATCTCTACTTGCATTTTCTACAGAAAGAGTGTTTCAGAACGGCTCAATCAAAACTAAGGTTCATCTCTTTTAGTTGAACAAACAGAACAGAAAGAAGTTTCACAAAATTCTTCTGTTTAGTTTTTATTTGTAGACATTCTTTTTCCCAATATAGGCCTCTTAGCGCTCAGAATGTCCAATTGCAGTTTCTACAGAAAGAGTGTTTCAGAAGGGCTCAATCAAAAGTAAGGTTCAACTCTGTTAGTTGAATGCACAGAACAGAAAGAAGTTTCATACAATGCTTCTGGGTAGTTTATATATGAACATATTCTCTTTTCCACTATTACCGACTTAGCGCTACGAATGTCCAGTTGCATTTTCTACAGACAGAGTGTTTCAAAACTGCTCAATCAAAAGTATGGTTTAACTCTTTTACCTGAATGCTCAGATCAGAAAGAAGTTTCACAGAATGCTTCTGTGTAGTTTATATTTGAATATATTCCTTTTTCCACTACTACGCTCTTAGCGCTCCAAATGTCCAGTTGCGTTTTCTACAGAAAGAGTGTTCAGATCTGCTCAATCAAAAGTATGGTTTAACTCTGTTACCTGAATGCACAGATCAGAAAGAAGTTACACCGAATGATTCTGTGTAGTTTATATTTGAAGACATTCCTTTTTCCACTATTACCCTCTTAGCGCTCCGAATCTCCACTTGCATTTTCTACAAAAAGAGTGTTTCATAACTGCTCAATCAAAAATATGTTTTATCTCTGTTAACTGAATTTACAGATCAGAAATAAGTTTCACAGAATGCATCTGTGTAGTTTTTATTTGAAGATATTCTTTTTCCCAATGTAGGCTTCTTAGCGCTTAGCATGTCCAATTGCAGTTTCTACAGAAAGAGTGTTTCAGAACGGCTCAATCAAAAGTAAGGTTCAACTCTGTTAGTTGAATGCACAGAACAGAAAGAATTTTCACAGAATGCTACTGTGTAGTTTATATTTGAATTTATTCCTTTTTCCACTATTACCCTCTTAGCGCTCCGAATGTCCACTTGCATTTTCTACAGAAAGAGTGTTCAGAACTGCGCAATCAAAAGTATGGTTTAACTCTGTTAGCTTAATGAACATATCAGAAATAAGTTTCACACAATGCTTCTGTGTAGTTTTTATTTGAAGATATTATTTTTCCCAATATAGGCCTCTTAGCGCTCAGAATGTCCAATTGCAGTTTCTACAGAAAGAGTGTTTCAGAAAGGCTCAATCAAAAGTAAGGTTCAACTCTGTTAGTTGAATGCACAGAAAAGAAAGAAGTTTCATACAATGTTTCTGTGTAGTTTATATTTGAACATATTCTTTTTTCCACTATTACCCACTTAGCGCTACGAATGTCCAGTTGCATTTTCTACAGACAGAGTGTTTCAAAACTGCTCAATCAAAAGTATGGTTTAACTCTGTTAGCTGAATGCTCTGATCAGATAGAAGTTTCACAGAATGTTTCTGTGTAGTTTATATTTGAATATATTCCTTTTTCCACTACTACGCTCTTAGCGCTCCAAATGTCCAGTTGCATTTTCAACAGAAAGAGTGTTCAGATCTGCTCAATCAAAAGTATGGTTTAACTCTATTAGCTGAATGCACTGATCAGAAAGAAGTTTCACCGAATGATTCTGTGTAGTTTATATTTGAAGACATTCCTTTTTCCACTATTAGCCTCTTAGCGCTCCGAATCTCCACTTGCATTTTCTACAAAAAGTGTTTCATAACTGCTCAATCAAAAATATGTTTTATCTCTGTTAACTGAATTTGCAGATCAGAAATAAGTTTCACAGAATGCATCTGTGTAGTTTTTATTTGAAGATATTCTTTTTCCCAATGTAGGCCTCTTAGCGCTTAGCATGTCCAATTGCAGTTTCTACAGAAAGTGTTTCAGAACGGCTCAATCAAAAGTAAGGTTCAACTCTGTTAGTTGAATGCACAGAACAGGAAGAATTTTCACAGAATGCTACTGTGTAGTTTATATTTGAATATATTCCTTTTTCCACTATTACCCTCTTAGCGCTCCGAATGTCCACTTGCATTTTCTACAGAAAGAGTGTTCAGAACTGTGCAATCAAAAGTATGGTTTAACTCTGTTAGCTTAATGAACATATCAGAAATAAGTTTCACACAATGCTTCTGTGTAGTTTTTATTTGAAGATATTATTTTTACCAATAGAGGCCTCTTAGCGCTCAGAATGTCCAATTGCAGTTTCTACAGAAAGAGTGTTTCAGAACGGCTCAATCAAAAGTAAGGTTCAACTCTGTTAGTTGAATGCACAGAACAGAAAGAAGTTTCATACAATGCTTCTGTGTAGTTTATATTTGAACATATTCTTTTTTCCACTATTACCCACTTAGCCCTACGAATGTCCAGTTGCATTTTCTACAGACAGAGTGTTTCAAAACTGCTCAATCAAAAGTATGGTTTAACTCTGTTAGCTGAATGCTCAGATCAGAAAGAAGTTTCACAGAATGCTTCTGTGTAGTTTATATTTGAATATATTCCTTTTTCCACTACTACTCTCTTAGCGCTCCAAATGTCCAGTTGCATTTTCTACAGAAAGAGTGTTCAGATCTGCTCAATCAAAAGTATGGTTTAACTCTGTTAGCTGAATGCACAGATCAGAAAGAAGTTTCACAGAATGATTCTGTGTAGTTTATATTTGGAGACATTCCTTTTTCCACTATTACCCTCTTAGCGCTCCGAATCTCCACTTGCATTTTCTACAGAAAGAGTGTTTCAGAACGGCTCAATCAAAACTAAGGTTCAACTCTTTTATTTGAACAAACAGAACAGAAAGAAGTTTCACACAATTCTTCTGTGTAGTTTTTATTTGTAGACATTCTTTTTCCCAATATAGGCCTCTTAGCGCTCAGAATGTCCAATTGCAGTTTCTACAGAAAGAGTGTTTCAGAACGGCTCAATCAAAAGTAAGGTTCAACTCTGTTAGTTGAATGCACAGAACAGAAAGAAGTTTCATACAATGCTTCTGTGTAGTTTATATTTGAACATATTCTTTTTTCCACTATTACCCACTCAGCGCTACGAATGTCCAGTTGCATTTTCTACAGACAGAGTGTTTCAAAACTGCTCAATCAAAAGTATGGTTTAACTCTGTTAGCTGAATGCTCAGATCAGAAAGAAGTTTCACAGAATGCTTCTGTGTAGTTTATATTTGAATATATTCCTTTTTCCACTACTACTCTCTTAGCGCTCCAAATGTCCAGTTGCATTTTCTACAGAAAGAGTGTTCAGATCTGCTCAATCAAAAGTATGGTTTAACTCTGTTAGCTGAATGCACAGATCAGAAAGAAGTTTCACAGAATGATTCTGTGTAGTTTATATTTGGAGACGTTCCTTTTTCCACTATTACCCTCTTAGCGCTCCAAATCTCCACTTGCATTTTCTACAGAAAGAGTGTTTCAGAACGGCTCAATCAAAACTAAGGTTCAACTCTTTTAGTTGAACAAACAGAACAGAAAGAAGTTTCACACAATTCTTCTGTGTAGTTTTTATTTGTAGACATTCTTTTTCCCAATATAGGCCTCTTAGCGCTCAGAATGTCCAATTGCAGTTTCTACAGAAAGAGTGTTTCAGAACGGCTCAATCAAAAGTAAGGTTCAACTCTGTTAGTTGAATGCACAGAACAGAAAGAAGTTTCATACAATGCTTCTGTGTAGTTTATATTTGAACATATTCTCTTTTCCACTATTACCCACTTAGCGCTACGAATGTCCAGTTGCATTTTCTACAGACAGAGTGTTTCAAAACTGCTCAATCAAAAGTATGGTTTAACTCTGTTAGCTGTATGCTCAGATCAGAAAGAAGTTTCACAGAATGCTTCTGTGTAGTTTGTATTTGAATATATTCCTTTTTCCACTACTACGCTCTTAGCGCTCCAAATGTCCAGTTGCATTTTCAACAGAAAGAGTGTTCAGATCTGCTCAATCAAAAGTATGGTTTAACTCTGTTAGCTGAATGCACAGATCAGAAAGAAGTTTCACCGAATGATTCTGTGTAGTTTATATTTGAAGACATTCCTTTTTCCACTATTACCCTCTTAGCGCTCCGAATCTCCACTTGCATTTTCTACAAAAAGAGTGTTTCATAACTGCTCAATCAAAAATATGTTTTATCTCTGTTAACTGAATTTACAGATCAGAAATAAGTTTCACAGAATGCATCTGTGTAGTTTTTATGTGAAGATATTCTTTTTCCCAATGTAGGCCTCTTAGCGCTTAGCATGTCCAATTGCAGTTTCTACAGAAAGAGTGTTTCAGAACGGCTCAATCAAAAGTAAGGTTCAACTCTGTTAGTTGAATGCACAGAACAGGAAGAATTTTCACAGAATGCTACTGTGTAGTTTATATTTGAATATATTCCTTTTTCCACTATTACCCTCTTAGCGCTCCGAATGTCCACTTGCATTTTCTACAGAAAGAGTGTTCAGAACTGCGCAATCAAAAGTATGGTTTAACTCTGTTAGCTTAATGAACATATCAGAAATAAGTTTCACACAATGCTTCTGTGTAGTTTTTATTTGAAGATATTCTTTTTCCCAATAGAGGCCTCTTAGCGCTCAGAATGTCCAATTGCAGTTTCTACAGAAAGAGTGTTTCAGAACGGCTCAATCAAAAGTAAGGTTCAACTCTGTTAGTTGAATGCACAGAACAGAAAGAAGTTTCATACAATGTTTCTGTGTAGTTTATATTTGAACATATTCTTTTTTCCACTATTACCCCCTTAGCGATACGAATGTCCAGTTGCATTTTCTACAGACAGAGTGTTTCAAAACTGCTCAATCAAAAGTATGGTTTAACTCTGTTAGCTGAATGCTCAGATCAGAAAGAAGTTTCACAGAAGGCTTCTGTGTAGTTTATATTTGAATATATTCCTTTTTCCACTACTACGCTCTTAGCGCTCCAAATGTCCAGTTGCATTTTCTACAGAAAGAGTGTTCAGATCTGCTCAATCAAAAGTATGGTTTAACTCTGTTAGCTGAATGCACAGATCAGAAAGAAGTTTCACCGAATGATTCTGTGTAGTTTATATTTGAAGACATTCCTTTTTCCACTATTACCCACTTAGCGCTCCGAATCTCCACTTGCATTTTCTACAAAAAGAGTGTTTCATAACTGCTCAATCAAAAATATGTTTTATCTCTGTTAACTGAATTTACAGATCAGAAATAAGTTTCACAGAATGCATCTGTGTAGCTTTTATTTGAAGATATTATTTTTCCCAATGTAGGCCTCTTAGCGCTTAGCATGTCCAATTGCAGTTTCTACAGAAAGAGTGTTTCAGAACGGCTCAATCAAAAGTAAGGTTCAACTCTGTTAGTTGAATGCACAGAACAGAAAGAATTTTCACAGAATGCTACTGTGTAGTTTATATTGGAATATATTCCTTTTTCCACTATTACCCTCTTAGCGCTCCGAATGTCCACTTGCATTTTCTACAGAAAGAGTGTTCAGAACTGCGCAATCAAAAGTATGGTTTAACTCTGTAGCTTAATGAACATATCAGAAATAAGTTTCACACAATGCTTCTGTGTAGTTTTTATTTGAAGATATTATTTTTCCCAATAGAGGCCTCTTAGCGCTCAGAATGTCCAATTGCAGTTTCTACAGAAAGAGTGTTTCAGAACGGCTCAATCAAAAGTAAGGTTCAACTCTGTTAGTTGAATGCACAGAACAGAAAGAAGTTTCATACAATGCTTCTGTGTAGTTTATATTTGAACATATTCTTTTTTCCACTATTACCCACTTAGCGCTACGAATGTCCAGTTGCATTTTCTACAGACAGAGTGTTTCAAAACTGCTCAATCAAAAGTGTGGTTTAACCCTGTTAGCTGAATGTTCAGATCAGAAAGAAGTTTCACAGAATGCTTCTGTGTAATTTATATTTGAATATATTCCTTTTTCCACTACTACGCTCTTAGCGCTCCAAATGTCCAGTTGCATTTTCAACAGAAAGAGTGTTCAGATCTGCTCAATCAAAAGTATGGTTTAACTCTATTAGCTGAATGCACTGATCAGAAAGAAGTTTCACCGAATGATTCTGTGTAGTTTATATTTGAAGACATTCCTTTTTCCACTATTACCCTCTTAGCGCTCCGAATCTCCACTTGCATTTTCTACAAAAAGAGTGTTTCATAACTGCTCAATCAAAAATATGTTTTATCTCTGTTAACTGAATTTACAGATCAGCAATAAGTTTCACAGAATGCATCTGTGTAGTTTTTATTTGAAGATATTATTTTTCCCAATGTAGGCCTCTTAGCGCTTAGCATGTCCAATTGCAGTTTCTACAGAAAGTGTTTCAGAACGGCTCAATCAAAAGTAAGGTTCAACTCTGTTAGTTGAATGCACAGAACAGAAAGAATTTTCACAGAATGCTACTGTGTAGTTTATATTTGAATATATTCCTTTTTCCACTATTACCCTCTTAGCGCTCCGAATGTCCACTTGCATTTTCTACAGAAAGAGTGTTCAGAACTGCGCAATCAAAAGTATGGTTTAACTCTGTTAGCTGAATGCACAGATCAGAAAGAAGTTTCACAGAATGATTCTGTGTAGTTTATATTTGGAGACATTCCTTTTTCCACTATTACCCTCTTAGCGCTCCGAATCTCTACTTGCATTTTCTACAGAAAGAGTGTTTCAGAACGGCTCAATCAAAACTAAGGTTCAACTCTTTTAGTTGAACAAACAGAACAGAAAGAAGTTTCACACAATTCTTCTGTGTAGTTTTTATTTGTAGACATTCTTTTTCCCAATATAGGCCTCTTAGCGCTCAGAATGTCCAATTGCAGTTTCTACAGAAAGAGTGTTTCAGAAGGGCTCAATCAAAAGTAAGGTTCAACTCTGTTAGTTGAATGCACAGAACAGAAAGAAGTTTCATACAATGCTTCTGGGTAGTTTATATATGAACCTATTCTCTTTTCCACTATTACCGACTTAGCGCTACGAATGTCCAGTTGCATTTTCTACAGACAGAGTGTTTCAAAACTGCTCAATCAAAAGTATGGTTTAACTCTGTTAGCTGAATGCTCAGATCAGAAAGAAGTTTCACAGAATGCTTCTGTGTAGTTTATATTTGAATATATTCCTTTTTCCACTACTACGCTCTTAGCGCTCCAAATGTCCAGTTGCGTTTTCTACAGAAAGAGTGTTCAGATCTGCTCAATCAAAAGTATGGTTTAACTCTGTTACCTGAATGCACAGATCAGAAAGAAGTTACACCGAATGATTCTGTGTAGTTTATATTTGAAGACATTCCTTTTTCCACTATTACCCTCTTAGCGCTCCGAATCTCCACTTGCATTTTCTACAAAAAGAGTGTTTCATAACTGCTCAATCAAAAATATGTTTTATCTCTGTTAACTGAATTTACAGATCAGAAATAAGTTTCACAGAATGCATCTGTGTAGTTTTTATTTGAAGATATTCTTTTTCCCAATGTAGGCTTCTTAGCGCTTAGCATGTCCAATTGCAGTTTCTACAGAAAGAGTGTTTCAGAACGGCTCAATCAAAAGTAAGGTTCAACTCTGTTAGTTGAATGCACAGAACAGAAAGAATTTTCACAGAATGCTACTGTGTAGTTTATATTTGAATTTATTCCTTTTTCCACTATTACCCTCTTAGCGCTCCGAATGTCCACTTGCATTTTCTACAGAAAGAGTGTTCAGAACTGCGCAATCAAAAGTATGGTTTAACTCTGTTAGCTTAATGAACATATCAGAAATAAGTTTCACACAATGCTTCTGTGTAGTTTTTATTTGAAGATATTATTTTTCCCAATATAGGCCTCTTAGCGCTCAGAATGTCCAATTGCAGTTTCTACAGAAAGAGTGTTTCAGAAAGGCTCAATCAAAAGTAAGGTTCAACTCTGTTAGTTGAATGCACAGAACAGAAAGAAGTTTCATACAATGTTTCTGTGTAGTTTATATTTGAACATATTCTTTTTTCCACTATTACCCACTTAGCGCTACGAATGTCCAGTTGAATTTTCTACAGACAGAGTGTTTCAAAACTGCTCAATTAAAAGTATGGTTTAACTCTGTTAGCTGAATGCTCTGATCAGAAAGAAGTTTCACAGAATGTTTCTGTGTAGTTTATATTTGAATATATTCCTTTTTCCACTACTACGCTCTTAGCGCTCCAAATGTCCAGTTGCATTTTCAACAGAAAGAGTGTTCAGATCTGCTCAATCAAAAGTATGGTTTAACTCTATTAGCTGAATGCACTGATCAGAAAGAAGTTTCACCGAATGATTCTGTGTAGTTTATATTTGAAGACATTCCTTTTTCCACTATTACCCTCTTAGCGCTCCGAATCTCCACTTGCATTTTCTACAAAAAGTGTTTCATAACTGCTCAATCAAAAATATGTTTTATCTCTGTTAACTGAATTTACAGATCAGAAATAAGTTTCACAGAATGCATCTGTGTAGTTTTTATTTGAAGATATTCTTTTTCCCAATGTAGGCCTCTTAGCGCTTAGCATGTCCAATTGCAGTTTCTACAGAAAGTGTTTCAGAACGGCTCAATCAAAAGTAAGGTTCAACTCTGTTAGTTGAATGCACAGAACAGGAAGAATTTTCACAGAATGCTACTGTGTAGTTTATATTTGAATATATTCCTTTTTCCACTATTACCCTCTTAGCGCTCCGAATGTCCACTTGCATTTTCTACAGAAAGAGTGTTCAGAACTGCGCAATCAAAAGTATGGTTTAACTCTGTTAGCTTAATGAACATATCAGAAATAAGTTTCACACAATGCTTCTGTGTAGTTTTTATTTGAAGATATTATTTTTACCAATAGAGGCCTCTTAGCGCTCAGAATGTCCAATTGCAGTTTCTACAGAAAGAGTGTTTCAGAACGGCTCAATCAAAAGTAAGGTTCAACTCTGTTAGTTGAATGCACAGAACAGAAAGAAGTTTCATACAATGCTTCTGTGTAGTTTATATTTGAACATATTCTTTTTTCCACTATTACCCACTTAGCCCTACGAATGTCCAGTTGCATTTTCTACAGACAGAGTGTTTCAAAACTGCTCAATCAAAAGTATGGTTTAACTCTGTTAGCTGAATGCTCAGATCAGAAAGAAGTTTCACAGAATGCTTCTGTGTAGTTTATATTTGAATATATTCCTTTTTCCACTACTACTCTCTTAGCGCTCCAAATGTCCAGTTGCATTTTCTACAGAAAGAGTGTTCAGATCTGCTCAATCAAAAGTATGGTTTAACTCTGTTAGCTGAATGCACAGATCAGAAAGAAGTTTCACAGAATGATTCTGTGTAGTTTATATTTGGAGACATTCCTTTTTCCACTATTACCCTCTTAGCGCTCCGAATCTCCACTTGCATTTTCTACAGAAAGAGTGTTTCAGAACGGCTCAATCAAAACTAAGGTTCAACTCTTTTATTTGAACAAACAGAACAGAAAGAAGTTTCACACAATTCTTCTGTGTAGTTTTTATTTGTAGACATTCTTTTTCCCAATATAGGCCTCTTAGCGCTCAGAATGTCCAATTGCAGTTTCTACAGAAAGAGTGTTTCAGAACGGCTCAATCAAAAGTAAGGTTCAACTCTGTTAGTTGAATGCACAGAACAGAAAGAAGTTTCATACAATGCTTCTGTGTAGTTTATATTTGAACATATTCTTTTTTCCACTATTACCCACTCAGCGCTACGAATGTCCAGTTGCATTTTCTACAGACAGAGTGTTTCAAAACTGCTCAATCAAAAGTATGGTTTAACTCTGTTAGCTGAATGCTCAGATCAGAAAGAAGTTTCACAGAATGCTTCTGTGTAGTTTATATTTGAATATATTCCTTTTTCCACTACTACTCTCTTAGCGCTCCAAATGTCCAGTTGCATTTTCTACAGAAAGAGTGTTCAGATCTGCTCAATCAAAAGTATGGTTTAACTCTGTTAGCTGAATGCACAGATCAGAAAGAAGTTTCACAGAATGATTCTGTGTAGTTCATATTTGGAGACATTCCTTTTTCCACTATTACCCCCTTAGCGCTCCGAATCTCCACTTGCATTTTCTACAGAAAGAGTGTTTCAGAACGGCTCAATCAAAACTAAGGTTCAACTCTTTTAGTTGAACAAACAGAACAGAAAGAAGTTTCACACAATTCTTCTGTGTAGTTTTTATTTGTAGACATTCTTTTTCCCAATATAGGCCTCTTAGCGCTCAGAATGTCCAATTGCATTTTCTACAGAAAGAGTGTTTCAGAACGGCTCAATCAAAAGTAAGGTTCAACTCTGTTAGTTCAATGCACAGAACAGAAAGAAGTTTCATACAATGCTTCTGTGTAGTTTATATTTGAACATATTCTTTTTTCCACTATTACCCACTTAGCGCTACGAATGTCCAGTTGCATTTTCTACAGACAGAGTGTTTCAAACCTGCTCAATCAAAAGTATGGTTTAACTCTGTTAGCTGAATGCTCAGATCAGAAAGAAGTTTCACAGAATGCTTCTGTGTAGTTTATATTTGAATATATTCCTTTTTCCACTACTACTCTCTTAGCGCTCCAAATGTCCAGTTGCATTTTCTACAGAAAGAGTGTTCAGATCTGCTCAATCAAAAGTATGTTTTAACTCTGTTAGCTGAATGCACAGATCAGAAAGAAGTTTCACCGAATGATTCTGTGTAGTTTATATTTGAAGACATTCCTTTTTCCACTATTACTCTCTTAGCGCTCCGAATCTCCACTTGCATTTTCTACAAAAAGAGTGTTTCATAACTGCTCAATCAAAAATATGTTTTATCTCTGTTAAATGAATTTACAGATCAGACATAAGTTCCACAGAATGCATCTGTGTAGTTTTTATTTGAAGATATTCTTTTTCCCAATGTAGGCCTCTTAGCGCTTAGCATGTCCAATTGCAGTTTCTACAGAAAGAGTGTTTCAGAACGGCTCAATCAAAAGTAAGGTTCAACTCTGTTAGTTGAATGCACAGAACAGAAAGAATTTTCACAGAATGCTACTGTGTAGTTTATATTTGAATATATTCCTTTTTCCACTATTACCCTCTTAGCGCTCCGAATGTCCACTTGCATTTTCTACAGAAAGAGTGTTCAGAACTGCGCAATCAAAAGTATGGTTTAACTCTGTTAGCTTAATGAACATATCAGAAATAAGTTTCACACAATGCTTCTGTGTAGTTTTTATTTGAAGATATTATTTTTCCCAATAGAGGCCTATTAGCGCTCAGAATGTCCAATTGCAGTTTCTACAGAAAGAGTGTTTCAGAAAGGCTCAATCAAAAGTAAGGTTCAACTCTGTTAGTTGAATGCACAGAACAGAAAGAAGTTTCATACGATGCTTCTGTGTAGTTTATATTTGAACATATTCTTTTTTCCACTATTACCCACTTAGCGCTACGAATGTCCAGTTGCATTTTCTACAGACAGAGTGTTTCAAAACTGCTCAATCAAAAGTATGGTTTAACTCTGTTAGCTGAATGCTCAGATCAGAAAGAAGTTTCACAGAATCCTTCTGTGTAGTTTATATTTGAATATATTCCTTTTTCCACTAATACTCTCTTAGCGCTCCAAATGTCCAGTTGCATTTTCTACAGAAAGAGAGTTCAGATCTGCTCAATCAAAAGTATGGTTTAACTCTGTTAGCTGAATGCACAGATCAGAAAGAAGTTTCACAGAATGATTCTGTGTAGTTTATATTTGGAGACATTCCTTTCTCCACTATTACCCTCTTAGCGCTCCGAATCTCCACTTGCATTTTCTACAGAAAGAGTGTTTCAGAACGGCTCAATCAAAACTAAGGTTCAACTCTTTTTGTTGAACAAACAGAACAGAAAGAAGTTTCACACAATTCTTCTGTGTAGTTTTTATTTGTAGACATTCTTTTTCCCAATAGAGGCCTCTTAGCGCTTAGCATGTCCAATTGCAGTTTCTACAGAAAGAGTGTTTCAGAACGGCTCAATCAAAAGTAAGGTTCAACTCTGTTAGTTGAATGCACAGAACAGAAAGAAGTTTCATACAATGCTTCTGTGTAGTTTATATTTGAACATATTTTTTTTTCCACTATTACCCACTTAGCGCTACGAATGTCCAGTTGCATTTTCTACAGACAGAGTGTTTCAAAACTGCTCAATCAAAAGTATGGTTTAACTCTGTTAGCTGAATGCTCAGATCAGAAAAAAGTTTCACAGAATGCTTCTGTGTAGTTTATATTTGAATATATTCCTTTTTCCACTACTACGCTCTTAGCGCTCCAAATGTCCAGTTGCATTTTCTACAGAAAGAGTGTTCAGAACTGCGCAACCAAAAGTATGGTTTAACTCTGTTAGCTTAATGAACATATCAGAAATAAGTTTCACACAATGCTTCTGTGTAGTTTTTATTTGAAGATATTATTTTTCCCATTACAGGCCTCTTAGCGCTCAGAATGTCCAATTGCAGTTTCTACAGAAAGAGTGTTTCAGAACGGCTCAATCAAAACTAAAGTTCAACTCTTTTAATTGAATAAACAGAACAGAAAGAAGTTTCACACAATTCTTCTGTGTAGTTTTTATTTGTAGACATTCTTTTTCCCAATATAGGCCTCTTAGCGCTCAGAATGTCCAATTGCAGTTTCTACAGAAAGAGTGTTCAGATCTGCTCAATCAAAAGTATGGTTTAACTGTGTTAGCTGAATGCACAGATCAGAAAGAAGTTTCACCGAATGATTCTGTGTAGTTTATATTTGAAGACATTCCTTTTTCCACTATTACCCTCTTAGCGCTCCGAATCTCCACTTGCATTTTCTACAAAAAGAGTGTTTCATAACTGCTCAATCAAAAATATGTTTTATCTCTGTTAACTGAATTTACAGATCAGAAATAAGTTTCACAGAATGCATCTGTGTAGTTTATATTTGAAGATATTCTTTTTCCCAATGTAGGCCTCTTAGCGCTTAGCATGTCCAATTGCATTTTCTACAGAAAGAGTGTTTCAGAACGGCTCAATCAAAAGTAAGGTTCAACTCTGTTAGTTGAATGCACAGAACAGAAAGAATTTTCACAGAATGCTACTGTGTAGTTTATATTGGAATATATTCCTTTTTCCACTATTACCCTCTTAGCGCTCCGAATGTCCACTTGCATTTTCTACAGAAAGAGTGTTCAGAACTGCGCAATCAAAAGTATGGTTTAACTCTGTAGCTTAATGAACATATCAGAAATAAGTTTCACACAATGCTTCTGTGTAGTTTTTATTTGAAGATATTATTTTTCCCAATAGAGGCCTCTTAGCGCTCAGAATGTCCAATTGCAGTTTCTACAGAAAGAGTGTTTCAGAACGGCTCAATCAAAAGTAAGGTTCAACTCTGTTAGTTGAATGCACAGAACAGAAAGAAGTTTCATACAATGCTTCTGTGTAGTTTATATTTGAACATATTCTTTTTTCCACTATTACCCACTTAGCGCTACGAATGTCCAGTTGCATTTTCTACAGACAGAGTGTTTCAAAACTGCTCAATCAAAAGTGTGGTTTAACCCTGTTAGCTGAATGTTCAGATCAGAAAGAAGTTTCACAGAATGCTTCTGTGTAATTTATATTTGAATATATTCCTTTTTCCACTACTACGCTCTTAGCGCTCCAAATGTCCAGTTGCATTTTCAACAGAAAGAGTGTTCAGATCTGCTCAATCAAAAGTATGGTTTAACTCTATTAGCTGAATGCACTGATCAGAAAGAAGTTTCACCGAATGATTCTGTGTAGTTTATATTTGAAGACATTCCTTTTTCCACTATTACCCTCTTAGCGCTCCGAATCTCCACTTGCATTTTCTACAAAAAGAGTGTTTCATAACTGCTCAATCAAAAATATGTTTTATCTCTGTTAACTGAATTTACAGATCAGAAATAAGTTTCACAGAATGCATCTGTGTAGTTTTTATTTGAAGATATTCTTTTTCCCAATGTAGGCCTCTTAGCGCTTAGCATGTCCAATTGCAGTTTCTACAGAAAGTGTTTCAGAACGGCTCAATCAAAAGTAAGGTTCAACTCTGTTAGTTGAATGCACAGAACAGAAAGAATTTTCACAGAATGCTACTGTGTAGTTTATATTGGAATATATTCCTTTTTCCACTATTACCCTCTTAGCGCTCCGAATGTCCACTTGCATTTTCTACAGAAAGAGTGTTCAGAACTGCGCAATCAAAAGTATGGTTTAACTCTGTAGCTTAATGAACATATCAGAAATAAGTTTCACACAATGCTTCTGTGTAGTTTTTATTTGAAGATATTATTTTTCCCAATAGAGGCCTCTTAGCGCTCAGAATGTCCAATTGCAGTTTCTACAGAAAGAGTGTTTCAGAACGGCTCAATCAAAAGTAAGGTTCAACTCTGTTAGTTGAATGCACAGAACAGAAAGAAGTTTCATACAATGCTTCTGTGTAGTTTATATTTGAACATATTCTTTTTTCCACTATTACCCACTTAGCGCTACGAATGTCCAGTTGCATTTTCTACAGACAGAGTGTTTCAAAACTGCTCAATCAAAAGTGTGGTTTAACCCTGTTAGCTGAATGTTCAGATCAGAAAGAAGTTTCACAGAATGCTTCTGTGTAATTTATATTTGAATATATTCCTTTTTCCACTACTACGCTCTTAGCGCTCCAAATGTCCAGTTGCATTTTCAACAGAAAGAGTGTTCAGATCTGCTCAATCAAAAGTATGGTTTAACTCTATAAGCTGAATGCACTGATCAGAAAGAAGTTTCACCGAATGATTCTGTGTAGTTTATATTTGAAGACATTCCTTTTTCCACTATTACCCTCTTAGCGCTCCGAATCTCCACTTGCATTTTCTACAAAAAGAGTGTTTCATAACTGCTCAATCAAAAATATGTTTTATCTCTGTTAACTGAATTTACAGATCAGAAATAAGTTTCACAGAATGCATCTGTGTAGTTTTTATTTGAAGATATTCTTTTTCCCAATGTAGGCCTCTTAGCGCTTAGCATGTCCAATTGCAGTTTCTACAGAAAGTGTTTCAGAACGGCTCAATCAAAAGTAAGGTTCAACTCTGTTAGTTGAATGCACAGAACAGAAAGAATTTTCACAGAATGCTACTGTGTAGTTTATATTGGAATATATTCCTTTTTCCACTATTACCCTCTTAGCGCTCCGAATGTCCACTTGCATTTTCTACAGAAAGAGTGTTCAGAACTGCGCAATCAAAAGTATGGTTTAACTCTGTAGCTTAATGAACATATCAGAAATAAGTTTCACACAATGCTTCTGTGTAGTTTTTATTTGAAGATATTATTTTTCCCAATAGAGGCCTCTTAGCGCTCAGAATGTCCAATTGCAGTTTCTACAGAAAGAGTGTTTCAGAACGGCTCAATCAAAAGTAAGGTTCAACTCTGTTAGTTGAATGCACAGAACAGAAAGAAGTTTCATACAATGCTTCTGTGTAGTTTATATTTGAACATATTCTTTTTTCCACTATTACCCACTTAGCGCTACGAATGTCCAGTTGCATTTTCTACAGACAGAGTGTTTCAAAACTGCTCAATCAAAAGTGTGGTTTAACCCTGTTAGCTGAATGTTCAGATCAGAAAGAAGTTTCACAGAATGCTTCTGTGTAATTTATATTTGAATATATTCCTTTTTCCACTACTACGCTCTTAGCGCTCCAAATGTCCAGTTGCATTTTCAACAGAAAGAGTGTTCAGATCTGCTCAATCAAAAGTATGGTTTAACTCTATTAGCTGAATGCACTGATCAGAAAGAAGTTTCACCGAATGATTCTGTGTAGTTTATATTTGAAGACATTCCTTTTTCCACTATTACCCTCTTAGCGCTTCGAATCTCCACTTGCATTTTCTACAAAAAGAGTGTTTCATAACTGCTCAATCAAAAATATGTTTTATCTCTGTTAACTGAATTTACAGATCAGAAATAAGTTTCACAGAATGCATCTGTGTAGTTTTTATTTGAAGATATTCTTTTTCCCAATGTAGGCCTCTTAGCGCTTAGCATGTCCAATTGCAGTTTCTACAGAAAGTGTTTCAGAACGGCTCAATCAAAAGTAAGGTTCAACTCTGTTAGTTGAATGCACAGAACAGAAAGAATTTTCACAGAATGCTACTGTGTAGTTTATATTTGAATATATTCCTTTTTCCACTATTACCCTCTTAGCGCTCCGAATGTCCACTTGCATTTTCTACAGAAAGAGTGTTCAGAACTGCGCAATCAAAAGTATGGTTTAACTCTGTTAGCTGAATGCACAGATCAGAAAGAAGTTTCACAGAATGATTCTGTGTAGTTTATATTTGGAGACATTCCTTTTTCCACTATTACCCTCTTAGCGCTCCGAATCTCTACTTGCATTTTCTACAGAAAGAGTGTTTCAGAACGACTCAATCAAAACTAAGGTTCAACTCTTTTAGTTGAACAAACAGAACAGAAAGAAGTTTCACAAAATTCTTCTGTTTAGTTTTTATTTGTAGACATTCTTTTTCCCAATATAGGCCTCTTAGCGCTCAGAATGTCCAATTGCAGTTTCTACAGAAAGAGTGTTTCAGAAGGGCTCAATCAAAAGTAAGGTTCAACTCTGTTAGTTGAATGCACAGAACAGAAAGAAGTTTCATACAATGCTTCTGGGTAGTTTATATATGAACATATTCTCTTTTCCACTATTACCGACTTAGCGCTACGAATGTCCAGTTGCATTTTCTACAGACAGAGTGTTTCAAAACTGCTCAATCAAAAGTATGGTTTAACTCTGTTAGCTGAATGCTCAGATCAGAAAGAAGTTTCACAGAATGCTTCTGTGTAGTTTATATTTGAATATATTCCTTTTTCCACTACTACGCTCTTAGCGCTCCAAATGTCCAGTTGCGTTTTCTACAGAAAGAGTGTTCAGATCTGCTCAATCAAAAGTATGGTTTAACTCTGTTACCTGAATGCACAGATCAGAAAGAAGTTTCACCGAATGATTCTGTGTAGTTTATATTTGAAGACATTCCTTTTTCCACTATTACCCTCTTAGCGCTCCGAATCTCCACTTGCATTTTCTACAAAAAGAGTGTTTCATAACTGCTCAATCAAAAATATGTTTTATCTCTGTTAACTGAATTTACAGATCAGAAATAAGTTTCACAGAATGCATCTGTGTAGTTTTTATTTGAAGATATTCTTTTTCCCAATGTAGGCTTCTTAGCGCTTAGCATGTCCAATTGCAGTTTCTACAGAAAGAGTGTTTCAGAACGGCTCAATCAAAAGTAAGGTTCAACTCTGTTAGTTGAATGCACAGAACAGAAAGAATTTTCACAGAATGCTACTGTGTAGTTTATATTTGAATTTATTCCTTTTTCCACTATTACCCTCTTAGCGCTCCGAATGTCCACTTGCATTTTCTACAGAAAGAGTGTTCAGAACTGCGCAATCAAAAGTATGGTTTAACTCTGTTAGCTTAATGAACATATCAGAAATAAGTTTCACACAATGCTTCTGTGTAGTTTTTATTTGAAGATATTATTTTTCCCAATATAGGCCTCTTAGCGCTCAGAATGTCCAATTGCAGTTTCTACAGAAAGAGTGTTTCAGAAAGGCTCAATCAAAAGTAAGGTTCAACTCTGTTAGTTGAATGCACAGAACAGAAAGAAGTTTCATACAATGTTTCTGTGTAGTTTATATTTGAACATATTCTTTTTTCCACTATTACCCACTTAGCGCTACGAATGTCCAGTTGCATTTTCTACAGACAGAGTGTTTCAAAACTGCTCAATCAAAAGTATGGTTTAACTCTGTTAGCTGAATGCTCTGATCAGAAAGAAGTTTCACAGAATGCTTCTGTGTAGTTTATATTTGAATATATTCCTTTTTCCACTACTACGCTCTTAGCGCTCCAAATGTCAAGTTGCATTTTCAACAGAAAGAGTGTTCAGATCTGCTCAATCAAAAGTATGGTTTAACTCTATTAGCTGAATGCACTGATCAGAAAGAAGTTTCACCGAATGATTCTGTGTAGTTTATATTTGAAGACATTCCTTTTTCCACTATTACCCTCTTAGCGCTCCGAATCTCCACTTGCATTTTCTACAAAAAGTGTTTCATAACTGCTCAATCAAAAATATGTTTTATCTCTGTTAACTGAATTTACAGATCAGAAATAAGTTTCACAGAATGCATCTGTGTAGTTTTTATTTGAAGATATTCTTTTTCCCAATGTAGGCCTCTTAGCGCTTAGCATGTCCAATTGCAGTTTCTACAGAAAGTGTTTCAGAACGGCTCAATCAAAAGTAAGGTTCAACTCTGTTAGTTGAATGCACAGAACAGGAAGAATTTTCACAGAATGCTACTGTGTAGTTTATATTTGAATATATTCCTTTTTCCACTATTACCCTCTTAGCGCTCCGAATGTCCACTTGCATTTTCTACAGAAAGAGTGTTCAGAACTGCGCAATCAAAAGTATGATTTAACTCTGTTAGCTTAATGAACATATCAGAAATAAGTTTCACACAATGCTTCTGTGTAGTTTTTATTTGAAGATATTATTTTTACCAATAGAGGCCTCTTAGCGCTCAGAATGTCCAATTGCAGTTTCTACAGAAAGAGTGTTTCAGAACGGCTCAATCAAAAGTAAGGTTCAACTCTGTTAGTTGAATGCACAGAACAGAAAGAAGTTTCATACAATGCTTCTGTGTAGTTTATATTTGAATATATTCTTTTTTCCACTATTACCCACTTAGCCCTACGAATGTCCAGTTGCATTTTCTACAGACAGAGTGTTTCAAAACTGCTCAATCAAAAGTATGGTTTAACTCTGTTAGCTGAATGCTCAGATCAGAAAGAAGTTTCACAGAATGCTTCTGTGTAGTTTATATTTGAATATATTCCTTTTTCCACTACTACTCTCTTAGCGCTCCAAATGTCCAGTTGCATTTTCTACAGAAAGAGTGTTCAGATCTGCTCAATCAAAAGTATGGTTTAACTCTGTTAGCTGAATGCACAGATCAGAAAGAAGTTTCACAGAATGATTCTGTGTAGTTTATATTTGGAGACATTCCTTTTTCCACTATTACCCTCTTAGCGCTCCGAATCTCCACTTGCATTTTCTACAGAAAGAGTGTTTCAGAACGGCTCAATCAAAACTAAGGTTCAACTCTTTTATTTGAACAAACAGAACAGAAAGAAGTTTCACACAATTCTTCTGTGTAGTTTTTATTTGAAGATATTATTTTTCCCAATAGAGGCCTCTTAGCGCTCAGAATGTCCAATTGCAGTTTCTACAGAAAGAGTGTTTCAGAACGGCTCAATCAAAAGTAAGGTTCAACTCTGTTAGTTGAATGCACAGAACAGAAAGAAGTTTCATACAATGCTTCTGTGTAGTTTATATTTGAAAATATACTTTTTTCCACTATTACCCACTTAGCGCTACGAATGTCCAGTTGCATTTTCTACAGACAGAGTGTTTCAAAACTGCTCAATCAAAAGTATGGTTTAACTCTGTTAGCTGAATGCTCAGATCAGAAAGAAGTTTCACAGAATGCTTCTGTGTAGTTTATATTTGAATATATTCCTTTTTCCACTACTACTCTCTTAGCGCTCCAAATGTCCAGTTGCATTTTCTACAGAAAGAGTGTTCAGATCTGCTCAATCAAAAGTATGGTTTAACTCTGTTAGCTGAATGCACAGATCAGAAAGAAGTTTCACAGAATGATTCTGTGTAGTTTATATTTGGAGACATTCCTTTTTCCACTATTACCCTCTTAGCGCTCCAAATCTCCACTTGCATTTTCTACAGAAAGAGTGTTTCAGAACGGCTCAATCAAAACTAAGGTTCAACTCTTTTAGTTGAACAAACAGAACAGAAAGAAGTTTCACACAATTCTTCTGTGTAGTTTTTATTTGTAGACATTCTTTTTCCCAATATAGGCCTCTTAGCGCTCAGAATGTCCAATTGCAGTTTCTACAGAAAGAGTGTTTCAGAACGGCTCAATCAAAAGTAAGGTTCAACTCTGTTAGTTGAATGCACAGAACAGAAAGAAGTTTCATACAATGCTTCTGTGTAGTTTATATTTGAACATATTCTCCTTTCCACTATTACCCACTTAGCGCTACGAATGTCCAGTTGCATTTTCTACAGACAGAGTGTTTCAAAACTGCTCAATCAAAAGTATGGTTTAACTCTGTTAGCTGTATGCTCAGATCAGAAAGAAGTTTCACAGAATGCTTCTGTGTAGTTTATATTTGAATATATTCCTTTTTCCACTACTACGCTCTTAGCGCTCCAAATGTCCAGTTGCATTTTCAACAGAAAGAGTGTTCAGATCTGCTCAATCAAAAGTATGGTTTAACTCTGTTAGCTGAATGCACAGATCAGAAAGAAGTTTCACCGAATGATTCTGTGTAGTTTATATTTGAAGACATTCCTTTTTCCACTATTACCCTCTTAGCGCTCCGAATCTCCACTTGCATTTTCTACAAAAAGAGTGTTTCATAACTGCTCAATCAAAAATATGTTTTATCTCTGTTAACTGAATTTACAGATCAGAAATAAGTTTCACAGAATGCATCTGTGTAGTTTTTATGTGAAGATATTCTTTTTCCCAATGTAGGCCTCTTAGCGCTTAGCATGTCCAATTGCAGTTTCTACAGAAAGAGTGTTTCAGAACGGCTCAATCAAAAGTAAGGTTCAACTCTGTTAGTTGAATGCACAGAACAGGAAGAATTTTCACAGAATGCTACTGTGTAGTTTATATTTGAATATATTCCTTTTTCCACTATTACCCTCTTAGCGCTCCGAATGTCCACTTGCATTTTCTACAGAAAGAGTGTTCAGAACTGCGCAATCAAAAGTATGGTTTAACTCTGTTAGCTTAATGAACATATCAGAAATAAGTTTCACACAATGCTTCTGTGTAGTTTTTATTTGAAGATATTCTTTTTCCCAATAGAGGCCTCTTAGCGCTCAGAATGTCCAATTGCAGTTTCTACAGAAAGAGTGTTTCAGAACGGCTCAATCAAAAGTAAGGTTCAACTCTGTTAGTTGAATGCACAGAACAGAAAGAAGTTTCATACAATGTTTCTGTGTAGTTTATATTTGAACATATTCTTTTTTCCACTATTACCCCCTTAGCGCTACGAATGTCCAGTTGCATTTTCTACAGACAGTTTCAAAACTGCTCAATCAAAAGTATGGTTTAACTCTGTTAGCTGAATGCTCAGATCAGAAAGAAGTTTCACAGAATGCTTCTGTGTAGTTTATATTTGAATATATTCCTTTTTCCACTACTACTCTCTTAGCGCTCCAAATGTCCAGTTGCATTTTCTACAGAAAGAGTGTTCAGATCTGCTCAATCAAAAGTATGGTTTAACTCTGTTAGCTGAATGCACAGATCAGAAAGAAGTTTCACAGAATGATTCTGTGTAGTTTATATTTGGAGACATTCCTTTTTCCACTATTACCCTCTTAGCTCTCCGAATCTCCACTTGCATTTTCTACAGAAAGAGTGTTTCAGAACGGCTCAATCAAAACTAAGGTTCAACTCTTTTAGTTGAACAAACAGAACAGAAAGAAGTTTCACACAATTCTTCTGTATAGTTTTTATTTGTAGACATTCTTTTTCCCAATATAGGCCTCTTAGCGCTCAGAATGTCCAATTGCAGTTTCTACAGAAAGAGTGTTTCAGAACGGCTCAATCAAAAGTAAGGTTCAACTCTGTTAGTTGAATGCACAGAACAGAAAGAAGTTTCATACAATGCTTCTGTGTAGTTTATATTTGAACATATTCTTTTTTCCACTATTACCCACTTAGCGCTACGAATGTCCAGTTGCATTTTCTACAGACAGAGTGTTTCAAAACTGCTCAATCAAAAGTATGGTTTAACTCTGTTAGCTGTATGCTCAGATCAGAAAGAAGTTTCACAGAATGCTTCTGTGTAGTTTATATTTGAATATATTCCTTTTTCCACTACTACGCTCTTAGCGCTCCAAATGTCCAGTTGCATTTTCAACAGAAAGAGTGTTCAGATCTGCTCAATCAAAAGTATGGTTTAACTGTGTTAGCTGAATGCACAGATCAGAAAGAAGTTTCACCGAATGATTCTGTGTAGTTTATATTTGAAGACATTCCTTTTTCCACTATTACCCTCTTAGCGCTCCGAATCTCCACTTGCATTTTCTACAAAAAGAGTGTTTCATAACTGCTCAATCAAAAATATGTTTTATCTCTGTTAACTGAATTTACAGATCAGAAATAAGTTTCACAGAATGCATCTGTGTAGTTTTTATTTGAAGATATTCTTTTTCCCAATGTATGCCTCTTAGCGCTTAGCATGTCCAATTGCAGTTTCTACAGAAAGAGTGTTTCAGAACGGCTCAATCAAAAGTAAGGTTCAACTCTGTTAGTTGAATGCACAGAACAGGAAGAATTTTCACAGAATGCTACTGTGTAGTTTATATTTGAATATATTCCTTTTTCCACTATTACCCTCTTAGTGCTCCGAATGTCCACTTGCATTTTCTACAGAAAGAGTGTTCAGAACTGCGCAATCAAAAGTGTGGTTTAACTCTGTTAGCTTAAAGAACATATCAGAAATAAGTTTCACACAATGCTTCTGTGTAGTTTTTATTTGAAGATATTATTTTTCCCAATAGAGGCCTCTTAGCGCTCAGAATGTCCAATTGCAGTTTCTACAGAAAGAGTGTTTCAGAACGGCTCAATCAAAAGTAAGGTTCAACTCTGTTAGTTGAATGCACAGAACAGAAAGAAGTTTCATACAATGCTTCTGTGTAGTTTATATTTGAAAATATACTTTTTTCCACTATTACCCACTTAGCGCTACGAATGTCCAGTTGCATTTTCTACAGACAGAGTGTTTCAAAACTGCTCAATCAAAAGTATGGTTTAACTCTGTTAGCTGAATGCTCAGATCAGAAAGAAGTTTCACAGAATGCTTCTGTGTAGTTTATATTTGAATATATTCCTTTTTCCACTACTACTCTCTTAGCGCTCCAAATGTCCAGTTGCATTTTCTACAGAAAGAGTGTTCAGATCTGCTCAATCAAAAGTATGGTTTAACTCTGTTAGCTGAATGCACAGATCAGAAAGAAGTTTCACAGAATGATTCTGTGTAGTTTATATTTGGAGACATTCCTTTTTCCACTATTACCCTCTTAGCTCTCCGAATCTCCACTTGCATTTTCTACAGAAAGAGTGTTTCAGAACGGCTCAATCAAAACTAAGGTTCAACTCTTTTAGTTGAACAAACAGAACAGAAAGAAGTTTCACACAATTCTTCTGTGTAGTTTTTATTTGTAGACATTCTTTTTCCCAATATAGGCCTCTTAGCGCTCAGAATGTCCAATTGCAGTTTCTACAGAAAGAGTGTTTCAGAACGGCTCAATCAAAAGTAAGGTTCAACTCTGTTAGTTGAATGCACAGAACAGAAAGAAGTTTCATACAATGCTTCTGTGTAGTTTATATTTGAACATATTCTCTTTTCCACTATTACCCAGTTAGCGCTACGAATGTCCAGTTGCATTTTCTACAGACAGAGTGTTTCAAAACTGCTCAATCAAAAGTATGGTTTAACTCTGTTAGCTGAATGCTCAGATCAGAAAGAAGTTTCACAGAATACTTCTGTGTAGCTTATATTTGAATATATTCCTTTTTCCACTACTACGCTCTTAGCGCTCCAAATGTCCAGTTGCATTTTCTACAGAAATTGTGTTCAGATCTGCTCAATCAAAAGTATGGTTTAACTCTGTTAGCTGAATGAACAGATCAGAAAGAAGTTTCACCGAATGATTCTGTGTAGTTTATATTTGAAGACATTCCTTTTTCCACTATTACCCTCTTAGCGCTCCGAATCTCCACTTGCATTTTCTACAAAAAGAGTGTTTCATAACTGCTCAATCAAAAATATGTTTTATCTCTGTTAACTGAATTTACAGATCAGAAATAAGTTTCACAGAATGCATCTGTGTAGTTTTTATTTGAAGATATTCTTTTTCCCTATGTAGGCCTCTTTGCGCTTAGCATGTCCAATTGCAGTTTCTACAGAAAGAGTGTTTCAGAACGGCTCAATCAAAAGTAAGGTTCAACTCTGTTAGTTGAATGCCCAGAACAGAAAGAATTTTCACAGAATGCTACTGTGTAGTTTATATTTGAATATATTCCTTTTTCCACTATTACCCTCTTAGCGCTCCGAATGTCCACTTGCATTTTCTACAGAAAGAGTGTTCAGAACTGCGCAATCAAAAGTATGGTTTAACTCTGTTAGCTTAATGAACATATCAGAAATAAGTTTCACACAATGCTTCTGTGTAGTTTTTATTTGAAGATATTATTTTTCCCAATAGAGGCCTCTTAGCGCTCAGAATGTCCAATTGCAGTTTCTACAGAAAGAGTGTTTCAGAAAGGCTCAATCAAAAGTAAGGTTCAACTCTGTTAGTTGAATGCACAGAACAGAAAGAAGTTTCATACAATGCTTCTGTGTAGTTTATATTTGAACATATTCTTTTTTCCACTATTACCCACTTAGCGCTACGAATATCCAGTTGCATTTTCTACAGACAGAGTGTTTCAAAACTGCTCAATCAAAAGTATGGTTTAACTCTGTTAGCTGAATGCTCAGATCAGAAAGAAGTTTCACAGAATGCTTCTGTGTAGTTTATATTTGAATATATTCCTTATTCCACTACTACTCTCTTAGCGCTCCAAATGTCCAGTTGCATTTTCTACAGAAAGAGTGTTCAGATCTGCTCAATCAAAAGTATGGTTTAACTCTGTTAGCTGAATGCACAGATCAGAAAGAAGTTTCACAGAATGATTCTGTGTAGTTTATATTTGGAGACATTCCTTTTTCCACTATTACCCTCTTAGCGCTCCAAATCTCCACTTGCATTTTCTACAGAAAGAGTGTTTCAGAACGGCTCAATCAAAACTAAGGTTCAACTCTTTTAGTTGAACAAACAGAACAGAAAGAAGTTTCACACAATTCTTCTGTGTAGTTTTTATTTGTAGACATTCTTTTTCCCAATATAGGCCTCTTAGCGCTCAGAATGTCCAATTGCAGTTTCTACAGAAAGAGTGTTTCTGAACGGCTCAATCAAAAGTAAGGTTCAACTCTGTTAGTTGAATGCACAGAACAGAAAGAAGTTTCATACAATGCTTCTGTGTAGTTTATATTTGAACATATTCTCTTTTCCACTATTACCCACTTAGCGCTACGAATGTCCAGTTGCATTTTCTACAGACAGAGGGTTTCTAAACTGCTCAATCAAAAGTATGGTTTAACTCTGTTAGCTGTATGCTCAGATCAGAAAGAAGTTTCACAGAATGCTTCTGTGTAGTTTATATTTGAATATATTCCTTTTTCCACTACTACGCTCTTAGCGCTCCAAATGTCCAGTTGCATTTTCAACAGAAAGAGTGTTCAGATCTGCTCAATCAAAAGTATGGTTTAACTCTGTTAGCTGAATGCACAGATCAGAAAGAAGTTTCACCGAATGATTCTGTGTAGTTTATATTTGAAGACATTCCTTTTTCCACTATTACCCTCATAGCGCTCCGAATCTCCACTTGCATTTTCTACAAAAAGAGTGTTTCATAACTGCTCAATCAAAAATATGTTTTATCTCTGTTAACTGAATTTACAGAACAGAAATAAGTTTCACAGAATGCATCTGTGTAGTTTTTATTTGAAGATATTCTTTTTCCCAATGTAGGCCTCTTAGCGCTTAGCATGTCCAATTGCAGTTTCTACAGAAAGAGTGTTTCAGAACGGCTCAATCAAAAGTAAGTTTCAACTCTGTTAGTTGAATGCACAGAACAGGAAGAATTTTCACAGAATGCTATTGTGTAGTTTATATTTGAATATATTCCTTTTTCCACTATTACCCTCTTAGCGCTCCGAATGTCCACTTGCATTTTCTACAGAAAGAGTGTTCAGAACTGCGCAATCAAAAGTATGGTTTAACTCTGTTAGCTTAATGAACATATCAGAAATAAGTTTCACACAATTCTTCTGTGTAGTTTTTATTTGAAGATATTATTTTTCCCAATAGAGGCCTCTTAGCGCTCAGAATGTCCAATTGCAGTTTCTACAGAAAGAGTGTTTCAGAACGGCTCAATCAAAAGTAAGGTTCAACTCTGTTAGTTGAATGCACAGAACAGAAAGAAGTTTCATACAATGCTTCTGTGTAGTTTATATTTGAACATATTCTTTTTTCCACTATTACCCACTTAGCGCTACGAATGTCCAGTTGCATTTTCTACAGACAGAGTGTTTCAAAACTGCTCAATCAAAAGTATGGTTTAAATCTGTTAGCTGAATGCTCAGATCAGAAAGAAGTTTCACAGAATGCTTCTGTGTAGTTTATATTTGAATATATTCCTTTTTCCACTACTACTCTCTTAGCGCTCCAAATGTCCAGTTGCATTTTCTACAGAAAGAGTGTTCAGATCTGCTCAATCAAAAGTATGGTTTAACTCTGTTAACTGAATGCACAGATCAGAAAGAAGTTTCACAGAATGATTCTGTGTAGTTTATATTTGGAGACATTCCTTTTTCCACTATTACCCTCTTAGCTCTCCGAATCTCCACTTGTATTTTCTACAGAAAGAGTGTTTCAGAACGGCTCAATCAAAACTAAGGTTCAACTCTTTTAGTTGAACAAACAGAACAGAAAGAAGTTTCACACAATTCTTCTGTGTAGTTTTTATTTGTAGACATTCTTTTTCCCAATATAGGCCTCTTAGCGCTCAGAATGTCCAATTGCAGTTTCTACAGAAAGAGTGTTTCAGAACGGCTCAATCAAAAGTAAGGTTCAACTCTGTTAGTTGAATGCACAGAACAGAAAGAAGTTTCATACAATGCTTCTGTGTAGTTTATATTTGAACATATTCTCTTTTCCACTATTACCCACTTAGCGCTACGAATGTCCAGTTGCATTTTCTACAGACAGAGTGTTTCAAAACTGCTCAATCAAAAGTATGGTTTAACTCCGTTAGCTGAATGCTCAGATCAGAAAGAAGTTTCACAGAATGCTTCTGTGTAGTTTATATTTGAATATATTCCTTTTTCCACTACTACGCTCTTAGCGCTCCAAATGTCCAGTTGCATTTTCTACAGAAATTGTGTTCAGATCTGCTCAATCAAAAGTATGGTTTAACTCTGTTAGCTGAATGCACAGATCAGAAAGAAGTTTCACCGAATGATTCTGTGTAGTTTATATTTGAAGACATTCCTTTTTCCACTATTACCCTCTTAGCGCTCCGAATCTCCACTTGCATTTTCTACAAAAAGAGTGTTTCATAACTGCTCAATCAAAAATATGTTTTATCTCTGTTAACTGAATTTACAGATCAGAAATAAGTTTCACAGAATGCATCTGTGTAGTTTTTATTTGAAGATATTCTTTTTCCCAATGTAGGCCTCTTAGCGCTTAGCATGTCCAATTGCAGTTTCTACAGAAAGAGTGTTTCAGAACGGCTCAATCAAAAGTAAGGTTCAACTCTGTTAGTTGAATGCCCAGAACAGAAAGAATTTTCACAGAATGCTACTGTGTAGTTTATATTTGAATATATTCCTTTTTCCACTATTACCCTCTTAGCGCTCCGAATGTCCACTTGCATTTTCTACAGAAAGAGTGTTCAGAACTGCGCAATCAAAAGTATGGTTTAACTCTGTTAGCTTAATGAACATATCAGAAATAAGTTTCACACAATGCTTCTGTGTAGTTTTTATTTGAAGATATTATTTTTCCCAATAGAGGCCTCTTAGCGCTCAGAATGTCCAATTGCAGTTTCTACAGAAAGAGTGTTTCAGAAAGGCTCAATCAAAAGTAAGGTTCAACTCTGTTAGTTGAATGCACAGAACAGAAAGAAGTTTCATACAATGCTTCTGTGTAGTTTATATTTGAACATATTCTTTTTTCCACTATTACCCACTTAGCGCTACGAATATCAAGTTGCATTTTCTACAGACAGAGTGTTTCAAAACTGCTCAATCAAAAGTATGGTTTAACTCTGTTAGCTGAATGCTCAGATCAGAAAGAAGTTTCTCAGAATGCTTCTGTGTAGTTTATATTTGAATATATTCCTTTTTCCACTACTACCCTCTTAGCGCTCCAAGTGTCCAGTTGCATTTTCTACAGAAAGAGTGTTCAGATCTGCTCAATCAAAAGTATGGTTTAACTCTGTTAGCTGAATGCACAGGTCAGAAAGAAGTTTCACAGAATGATTCTGTGTAGTTTATATTTGGAGACATTCCTTTTTCCACTATTACCCTCTTAGCGCTCCAAATCTCCACTTGCATTTTCTACAGAAAGAGTGTTTCAGAACAGCTCAATCAAAACTAAGGTTCAACTCTTTTAGTTGAACAAACAGAACAGAAAGAAGTTTCACACAATTCTTCTGTGTAGTTTTTATTTGTAGACATTCTTTTTCCCAATATAGGCCTCTTAGCGCTCAGAATGTCCAATTGCAGTTTCTACAGAAAGAGTGTTTCAGAACGGCTCAATCAAAAGTAAGGTTCAACTCTGTTAGTTGAATGCACAGAACAGAAAGAAGTTTCATACAATGCTTCTGTGTAGTTTATATTTGAACATATTCTCTTTTCCACTATTACCCACTTAGCGCTACGAATGTCCAGTTGCATTTTCTACAGACAGAGTGTTTCTAAACTGCTCAATCAAAAGTATGGTTTAACTCTGTTAGCTGTATGCTCAGATCAGAGAGAAGTTTCACAGAATGCTTCTGTGTAGTTTATATTTGAATATATTCCTTTTTCCACTACTACGCTCTTAGCGCTCCAAATGTCCAGTTGCATTTTCAACAGAAAGAGTGTTCAGATCTGCTCAATCAAAAGTATGGTTTAACTCTGTTAGCTGAATGCACAGATCAGAAAGAAGTTTCACCGAATGATTCTGTGTAGTTTATATTTGAAGACATTCCTTTTTCCACTATTACCCTCATAGCGCTCCGAATCTCCACTTGCATTTTCTACAAAAAGAGTGTTTCATAACTGCTCAATCAAAAATATGTTTTATCTCTGTTAACTGAATTTACAGATCAGAAATAAGTTTCACAGAATGCATCTGTGTAGTTTTTATTTGAAGATATTCTTTTTCCCAATGTAGGCCTCTTAGCGCTTAGCATGTCCAATTGCAGTTTCTACAGAAAGAGTGTTTCAGAACGGCTCAATCAAAAGTAAGGTTCAACTCTGTTAGTTGAATGCACAGAACAGGAAGAATTTTCACAGAATGCTATTGTGTAGTTTATATTTGAATATATTCCTTTTTCCACTATTACCCTCTTAGCGCTCCGAATGTCCACTTGCATTTTCTACAGAAAGAGTGTTCAGAACTGCGCAATCAAAAGTATGGTTTAACTCTGTTAGCTTAATGAACATATCAGAAATAAGTTTCACACAATTCTTCTGTGTAGTTTTTATTTGAAGATATTATTTTTCCCAATAGAGGCCTCTTAGCGCTCAGAATGTCCAATTGCAGTTTCTACAGAAAGAGTGTTTCAGAACGGCTCAATCAAAAGTAAGGTTCAACTCTGTTAGTTGAATGCACAGAACAGAAAGAAGTTTCATACAATGCTTCTGTGTAGTTTATATTTGAACATATTCTTTTTTCCACTATTACCCACTTAGCGCTACGAATGTCCAGTTGCATTTTCTACAGACAGAGTGTTTCAAAACTGCTCAATCAAAAGTATGGTTTAAATCTGTTAGCTGAATGCTCATATCAGAAAGAAGTTTCACAGAATGCTTCTGTGTAGTTTATATTTGAATATATTCCTTTTTCCACTACTACTCTCTTAGCGCTCCAAATGTCCAGTTGCATTTTCTACAGAAAGAGTGTTCAGATCTGCTCAATCAAAAGTATGGTTTAACTCTGTTAACTGAATGCACAGATCAGAAAGAAGTTTCACAGAATGATTCTGTGTAGTTTATATTTGGAGACATTCCTTTTTCCACTATTACCCTCTTAGCTCTCCGAATCTCCACTTGTATTTTCTACAGAAAGAGTGTTTCAGAACGGCTCAATCAAAACTAAGGTTCAACTCTTTTAGTTGAACAAACAGAACAGAAAGAAGTTTCACACAATTCTTCTGTGTAGTTTTTATTTGTAGACATTCTTTTTCCCAATATAGGCCTCTTAGCGCTCAGAATGTCCAATTGCAGTTTCTACAGAAAGAGTGTTTCAGAACGGCTCAATCAAAAGTAAGGTTCAACTCTGTTAGTTGAATGCACAGAACAGAAAGAAGTTTCATACAATGCTTCTGTGTAGTTTATATTTGAACATATTCTCTTTTCCACTATTACCCACTTAGCGCTACGAATGTCCAGTTGCATTTTCTACAGACAGAGTGTTTCAAAACTGCTCAATCAAAAGTATGGTTTAACTCCGTTAGCTGAATGCTCAGATCAGAAAGAAGTTTCACAGAATGCTTCTGTGTAGTTTATGTTTGAATATATTCCTTTTTCCACTACTACGCTCTTAGCGCTCCAAATGTCCAGTTGCATTTTCTACAGAAATTGTGTTCAGATCTGCTCAATCAAAAGTATGGTTTAACTCTGTTAGCTGAATGCACAGATCAGAAAGAAGTTTCACCGAATGATTCTGTGTAGTTTATATTTGAAGACATTCCTTTTTCCACTATTACCCTCTTAGCGCTCCGAATCTCCACTTGCATTTTCTACAAAAAGAGTGTTTCATAACTGCTCAATCAAAAATATGTTTTATCTCTGTTAACTGAATTTACAGATCAGAAATAAGTTTCACAGAATGCATCTGTGTAGTTTTTATTTGAAGATATTCTTTTTCCCAATGTAGGCCTCTTAGCGCTTAGCATGTCCAATTGCAGTTTCTACAGAAAGAGTGTTTCAGAACGGCTCAATCAAAAGTAAGGTTCAACTCTGTTAGTTGAATGCACAGAACAGAAAGAATTTTCACAGAATGCTACTGTGTAGTTTATATTTGAATATATTCCTTTTTCCACTATTACCCTCTTAGCGCTCCGAATGTCCACTTGCATTTTCTACAGAAAGAGTGTTCAGAACTGCGCAATCAAAAGTATGGTTTAACTCTGTTAGCTTAATGAACATATCAGAAATAAGTTTCACACAATGCTTCTGTGTAGTTTTTATTTGAAGATATTATTTTTCCCAATAGAGGCCTCTTAGCGCTCAGAATGTCCAATTGCAGTTTCTACAGAAAGAGTGTTTCAGAAAGGCTCAATCAAAAGTAAGGTTCAACTCTGTTAGTTGAATGCACAGAACAGAAAGAAGTTTCATACAATGCTTCTGTGTAGTTTATATTTGAACATATTCTTTTTTCCACTATTACCCACTTAGCGCTACGAATATCCAGTTGCATTTTCTACAGACAGAGTGTTTCAAAACTGCTCAATCAAAAGTATGGTTTAACTCTGTTAGCTGAATGCTCAGATCAGAAAGAAGTTTCTCAGAATGCTTCTGTGTAGTTTATATTTGAATATATTCCTTTTTCCACTACTACCCTCTTAGCGCTCCAAGTGTCCAGTTGCATTTTCTACAGAAAGAGTGTTCAGATCTGCTCAATCAAAAGTATGGTTTAACTCTGTTAGCTGAATGCACAGGTCAGAAAGAAGTTTCACAGAATGATTCTGTGTAGTTTATATTTGGAGACATTCCTTTTTCCACTATTACCCTCTTAGCGCTCCGAATCTCCACTTGCATTTTCTAAAGAAAGAGTGTTTCAGAACGGCTCAATCAAAACTAAGGTTCAACTCTTTTAGTTGAACAAACAGAACAGAAAGAAGTTTCACACAATTCTTCTGTGTAGTTTTTATTTGTAGACATTCTTTTTCCCAATATAGGCCTCTTAGCGCTCAGAATGTCCAATTGCAGTTTCTACAGAAAGAGTGTTTCAGAACGGCTCAATCAAAAGTAAGGTTCAACTCTGTTAGTTGAATGCACAGAACAGAAAGAAGTTTCATACAATGCTTCTGTGTAGTTTATATTTGAACATATTCTTTTTTCCACTATTACCCACGTAGCGCTACGAATGTCCAGTTGCATTTTCTACAGACAGAGTGTTTCAAAACTGCTCAATCAAAAGTATGGTTTAACTCTGTTAGCTGAATGCTCAGATCAGAAAGAAGTTTCACAGAATGCTTCTGTGTAGTTTATATTTGAATATATTCCTTTTTCCACTACTACTCTCTTAGCGCTCCAAATGTCCAGTTGCATTTTCTACAGAAAGAGTGTTCAGATCTGCTCAATCAAAAGTATGGTTTAACTCTGTTAGCTGAATGCACAGATCAGAAAGAAGTTTCACAAAATGATTCTGTGTAGTTTATATTTGGAGACATTCCTTTTTCCACTATTACCCTCTTAGCGCTCCGAATCTCCACTTGCATTTTCTACAGAAAGACTGTTACAGAACGGCTCAATCAAAACTAAGGTTCAACTCTTTTAGTTGAACAAACAGAACAGAAAGAAGTTTCACACAATTCTTTTGTGTAGTTTTTATTTGTAGACATTCTTTTTCCCAATATAGGCCCCTTAGCGCTCAGAATGTCCAATTGCAGTTTTACAGAAAGAGTGTTTCAGAACGGCTCAATCAAAAGTAAGGTTCAACTCTGTTAGTTGAATGCACAGAACAGAAAGAAATTTCATACAATGCTTCTGTGTAGTTTATATTTGAACATATTCTCTTTTCCACTATTACCCACTTAGCGCTACGAATGTCCAGTTGCATTTTCTACAGACAGAGTGTTTCAAAACTGCTCAATCAAAAGTATGGTTTAACTCTGTTAGCTGTATACTCAGATCAGAAAGAAGTTTCACAGAATGCTTCTGTGTAGTTTATATTTGAATATATTCCTTTTTCCACTACTACGCTCTTAGCGCTCCAAATGTCCAGTTGCTTTTTCTACAGAAAGAGTGTTCAGATCTGCTCAATCAAAAGTATGGTTTAACTCTGTTAGCTGAATGCACAGATCAGAAAGAAGTTTCACCGAATGATTCTGTGTAGTTTATATTTGAAGACATTCCTTTTTCCACTATTACCCTCTTAGCGCTCCGAATCTACACTTGCATTTTCTACAAAAAGAGTGTTTCATAACTGCTCAATCAAAAATATGTTTTATCTCTGTTAACTGAATTTACAGATCAGAAATAAGTTTCACAGAATGCATCTGTGTAGTTTTTATTTGAAGATATTCTTTTTCCCAATGTAGGCCTCTTAGCGCTTAGCATGTCCAATTGCAGTTTCTACAGAAAGAGTGTTTCAGAACGGCTCAATCAAAAGTAAGGTTCAACTCTGTTAGTTGAATGCACAGAACAGAAAGAATTTTCACAGAATGCTACTGTGTAGTTTATATTTGAATATATTCCTTTTTCCACTATTACCCTCTTAGCGCTCCGAATGTCCACTTGCATTTTCTACAGAAAGAGTGTTCAGAACTGCGCAATCAAAAGTATGGTTTAACTCTGTTAGCTTAATGAACATATCAGAAATAAGTTTCACACAATGCTTCTGTGTAGTTTTTATTTGAAGATATTATTTTTCCCAATAGAGGCCTCTTAGCGCTCAGAATGTCCAATTGCAGTTTCTACAGAAAGAGTGTTTCAGAAAGGCTCAATCAAAAGTAAGGTTCAACTCTGTTAGTTGAATGCACAGAACAGAAAGAAGTTTCATACAATGCTTCTGTGTAGTTTATATTTGAACATATTCTTTTTTCCACTATTACCCACTTAGCGCTACGAATATCCAGTTGCATTTTCTACAGACAGAGTGTTTCAAAACAGCTCAATCAAAAGTATGGTTTAACTCTGTTAGCTGAATGCTCAGATCAGAAAGAAGTTTCACAGAATGCTTCTGTGTAGTTTATATTTGAATATATTCCTTTTTCCACTACTACTCTCTTAGCGCTCCAAATGTCCAGTTGCATTTTCTACAGAAAGAGTGTTCAGATCTGCTCAATCAAAAGTATGGTTTAATTCTGTTAGCTGAATGCACAGATCAGAAAGAAGTTTCACAGAATGATTCTGTGTAGTTTATATTTGGAGACATTCCTTTTTCCACTATTACCCTCTTAGCGCTCCGAATCTCCACTTGCATTTTCTACAGAAAGAGTGTTTCAGAACGGCTCAATCAAAACTAAGGTTCAACTCTTTTAGTTGAACAAACAGAACAGAAAGAAGTTTCACACAATTCTTCTGTGTAGTTTTTATTTGTAGACATTCTTTTTCCTAATATATTCCTCTTAGCGCTCAGAATGTCCAATTGCAGTTTCTACAGAAAGAGTGTTTCAGAACGGCTCAATCAAAAGTAAGGTTCAACTCTGTTAGTTGAATGCACAGAACAGAAAGAAGTTTCATACAATGCTTCTGTGTAGTTTATATTTGAACATATTCTTTTTTCCACTATTACCCACTTAGCGCTACGAATGTCCAGTTGCATTTTCTACAGACAGAGTGTTTCAAAACTGCTCAATCAAAAATATGGTTTAACTCTGTTAGCTGAATGCTCAGATCAGAAAGAAGTTTCACAGAATGCTTCTGTGTAGTTTATATTTGAATATATTCCTTTTTCCACTACTACTCTCTTAGCGCTCCAAATGTCCAGTTGCATTGTCTACAGAAAGAGTGTTCAGATCTGCTCAATCAAAAGTATGGTTTAACTCTGTTAGCTGAATGCACAGATCAGAAAGAAGTTTCACAAAATGATTCTGTGTAGTTTATATTTGGAGACATTCCTTTTTCCACTATTACCCTCTTAGCGCTCCGAATCTCCACTTGCATTTTCTACAGAAAGACTGTTACAGAACGGCTCAATCAAAACTAAGGTTCAACTCTTTTAGTTGAACAAACAGAACAGAAAGAAGTTTCACACAATTCTTCTGTGTAGTTTTTATTTGTAGACATTCTTTTTCCCAATATAGGCCCCTTAGCGCTCAGAATGTCCAATTGCAGTTTTACAGAAAGAGTGTTTCAGAACGGCTCAATCAAAAGTAAGGTTCAACTCTGTTAGTTGAATGCACAGAACAGAAAGAAGTTTCATACAATGCTTCTGTGTAGTTTATATTTGAACATATTCTCTTTTCCACTATTACCCACTTAGCGCTACGAATGTCCAGTTGCATTTTCTACAGACAGAGTGTTTCAAAACTGCTCAATCAAAAGTATGGTTTAACTCTGTTAGCTGTATACTCAGATCAGAAAGAAGTTTCACAGAATGCTTCTGTGTAGTTTATATTTCAATATATTCCTTTTTCCACTACTACGCTCTTAGCGCTCCAAATGTCCAGTTGCATTTTCAACAGAAAGAGTGTTCAGATCTGCTCAATCAAAAGTATGTTTTAACTCTGTTAGCTGAATGCACAGATCAGAAAGAAGTTTCACCGAATGATTCTGTGTAGTTTATATTTGAAGACATTCCTTTTTCCACTATTACCCTCTTAGCGCTCCGAATCTCCTCTTGCATTTTCTACAAAAAGATTGTTTCATAACTGCTCAATCAAAAATATGTTTTATCTCTGTTAACTGAAATTACAGATCAGAAATAAGTTTCACAGAATGCATCTGTGTAGTTTTTATTTGAAGATATTCTTTTTCCCAATGTAGGCCTCTTATCGCTTAGCATGTCCAATTGCAGTTTCTACAGAAAGAGTGTTTCAGAACGGCTCAATCAAAAGTAAGGTTCAACTCTGTTAGTTGAATGCACAGAACAGAAAGAATTTTCACAGAATGCTACTGTGTAGTTTATATTTGAATATAGTCCTTTTTCCACTATTACCCTCTTAGCGCTGCGAATGTCCACTTGCATTTTCTACAGAAAGAGTGTTCAGAACTGCGCAATCAAAAGTATGGTTTAACTCTGTTAGCTTAATGAACATATCAGAAATAAGTTTCACACAATGCTTCTGTGTAGTTTTTATTTGAAGATATTATTTTTCCCAATATAGGCCTCTTAGCGCTCAGAATGTCCAATTGCAGTTTCTACAGAAAGAGTGTTTCAGAAAGGCTCAATCAAAAGTAAGGTTCAACTCTGTTAGTTGAATGCACAGAACAGAAAGAAGTTTCATACAATGCTTCTGTGTAGTTTATATTTGAACATATTCTTTTTTCCACTATTACCCACTTAGCGCTACGAATGTCCAGTTGCATTTTCTACAGACAGAGTGTTTCAAAACTGCTCAATCATAAGTATGGTTTAACTCTGTTAGCTGAATGCTCAGATCAGAAAGAAGTATCACAGAATGCTTCTGTGTAGTTTATATTTGAATATATTCCTTTTTCCACTACTACTCTCTTAGCGCTCCAAATGTCCAGTTGCATTTTCTACAGAAAGAGTGTTCAGATCTGCTGAATCAAAAGTATGGTTTAACTCTGTTAGCTGAATGCACAGATCAGAAAGAAGTTTCACAGAATGATTCTGTGTAGTTTATATTTGGAGACATTCCTTTTTCCACTATTACCCTCTTAGCGCTCCGAATCTCCACTTGCATTTTCTACAGAAAGAGTGTTTCAGAACGGCTCAATCAAAACTAAGTTTCAACTCTCTTAGTTGAACAAACAGAACAGAAAGAAGTTTCACACAATTCTTCTGTGTAGTTTTTATTTGTAGATATTCTTTTTCCCAATATAGTCCTCTTAACGCTCAGAATGACCAATTGCAGTTTCTACAGAAAGAGTGTTTCAGAAAGGCTCAATCAAAAGTAAGGTTCAACTCTGTTAGTTGAATGCACAGAACAGAAAGAAGTTTCATACAATGCTTCTGTGTAGATTATATTTGAACATATTCTTTTTTCCACTATTACCCACTTAGCGCTACGAATGTCCAGTTGCATTTTCTACAGACAGAGTGTTTCAAATCTGCTCAATCAAAAGTATGGTTTAAATCTGTTAGCTGAATGGTCAGATCAGAAAGAAGTTTCACAGAATGCTTCTGTGTAGTTTATATTTGAATATATTCCTTTTTCCACTACTACGCTCTTAGCGCTCCAAATGTCCAGTTGCATTTTCAACAGAAAGAGTGTTCAGATCTGCTCAATCAAAAGTATGGTTTAACTCTGTTAGCTGAATGCACAGATCAGAAAGAAGTTTCACCGAATGATTCTGTGTAGTTTATATTTGAAGACATTCCTTTTTCCACTATTTCCCTCTTAGCGCTCCGAATCTCCACTTGCATTTTCTACAAAAAGAGTGTTTCATAACTGCTCAATCAAAAATATGTTTTATCTCTGTTAACTGAATTTACAGATCAGAAATAAGTTTCACAGAATGCATCTGTGTAGTTTTTATTTGAAGATATTCTTTTTCCCAATGAAGGCCTCTTAGCGCTTAGCATGTCCAATTGCAGTTTCTACAGAAAGAGTGTTTCAGAACGGCTCAATCAAAAGTAAGGTTCAACTCTGTTAGTTGAATGCACAGAACAGAAAGAATTTTCACAGAATGCTACTGTGTAGTTTATATTTAAATATATTCCTTTTTCCACTATTACCCTCTTAGCGCTCCGAATGTCCACTTACATTTTCTACAGAAAGAGTGTTCAGAACTGCGCAATCAAAAGTATGGTTTAACTCTGTTAGCTTAATGAACATATCAGAAATAAGTTTCACACAATGCTTCTGTGTAGTTTTTATTTGAAGATATTATTTTTCCCAATATAGGCCTCTTAGCGCTCAGAATGTCCAACTGCAGTTTCTACAGAAAGAGTGTTTCAGAAAGGCTCAATCAAAAGTAAGGTTCAACTCTGTTAGTTGAATGCACAGAACAGAAAGAAGTTTCATACAATGCTTCTGTGTAGTTTATATTTGAACATATTCTTTTTTCCACTATTACCCACTTAGCGCTACGAATGTCCAGTTGCATTTTCTACAGACAGAGTGTTTCAAAACTGCTCAATCAAAAGTATGGTTTACCTCTGTTACCTGAATGCTCAGATCAGAAAGAAGTTTCACAGAATGCTTCTGTGTAGTTTATATTTGAATATATTCCTTTTTCCACTACTACTCTCTTAGCGCTCCAAATGTCCAGTTGCATTTTCTACAGAAAGAGTGTTCAGATCTGCTCAATCAAAAGTATGGTTTAACTCTGTTAGCTGAATGCACAGATCAGAAAGAAGTTTCACAGAATGATTCTGTGTAGTTTATATTTGGAGACATTCCTTTTTCCACTATTACCCTCTTAGCGCTCCGAATCTCCACTTGCATTTTCTACAGAAAGAGTGTCTCAGAACGGCTCAATCAAAACTAAGGTTCAACTCTTTTAGTTGAACAAACAGAACAGAAAGAAGTTTCACACAATTCTTTTGTGTAGTTTTTATTTGTAGACATTCTTTTTCCCAATATAGGCCTCTTAGCGCTCAGAATGTCCAATTGCAGTTTCTACAGAAAGAGTGTTTCAGAACGGCTCAATCAAAAGTAAGGTTCAAATCTGTTAGTTGAATGCACAGAACAGAAAGAAGTTTCATACAATGCTTCTGTGTAGTTTATATTTGAACATATTCTTTTTTCCACTATTACCCACTTAGCGCTACGAATGTCCAGTTGCATTTTCTACAGACAGAGTGTTTCAAAACTGCTCAATCAAAAGTATGGTTTAACTCTGCTAGCTGAATGCTCAGATCAGAAAGAAGTTTCACAGAATGCTTCTGTGTAGTTTATATTTGAATATATTCCTTTTTCCACTACTACGCTCTTACCGCTCCAAATGTCCAGTTGCATTTTCAACAGAAAGAGTGTTCAGATCTGCTCAATCAAAAGTATGGTTTAACTCTGTTAGCTGAATGCACAGATCAGAAAGAAGTTTCACCGAATGATTCTGTGTAGTTTATATTTGAAGACATTCCTTTTTCCACTATTACCCTCTTAGCGCTCCGAATCTCCACTTGCATTTTCTACAAAAAGAGTGTTTCATAACTGCTCAATCAAAAATATGTTTTATCTCTGTTAACTGAATTTACAGATCAGAAATAAGTTTCACAGACTGCATCTGTGTAGTTTTTATTTGAAGATATTCTTTTTCCCAATGTAGGCCTCTTAGCGCTCAGCATGTCCAATTGCAGTTTCTACAGAAAGAGTGTTTCAGAACGGCTCAATCAAAAGTAAGGTTCAACTCTGTTAGTTGAATGCACAGAACAGAAAGAATTTTCACAGAATGCTACTGTGTAGTTTATATTTGAATATATTCCTTTTTCCACTATTACCCTCTTAGCGCTCCGAATGTCCACTTGCATTTTCTACAGAAAGAGTGTTCAGAACTGCGCAATCAAAAGTATGGTTTAACTCTGTTAGCTTAATGAACATATCAGAAATAAGTTTCACACAATGCTTCTGTGTAGTTTTTATTTGAAGATATTATTTTTCCCAATAGAGGCCTGTTAGCGCTCAGAATGTCCAATTGCAGTTTCTACAGAAAGAGTGTTTCAGAAAGGCTCAATCAAAAGTAAGGTTCAACTCTGTTAGTTGAATGCACAGAACAGAAAGAAGTTTCATACAATGCTTCTGTGTAGTTTATATTTGAATATATTCTTTTTTCCACTATTACCCACTTAGCGCTACGAATGTCCAGTTGCATTTTCTACAGACAGAGTGTTTCAAAACAGCTCAATCAAAAGTATGGTTTAACTCTGTTAGCTGAATGCTCAGATCAGAAAGAAGTTTCACAGAATGCTTCTGTGTAGTTTATATTTGAATATATTCCTTTTTCCACTACTACTCTCTTAGCGCTCCAAATGTCCAGTTGCATTTTCTACAAAAAGAGTGTACAGATCTGCTCAATCAAAAGTATGGTTTAACTCTGTTAGCTGAATGCACAGATCAGAAAGAAGTTTCACAGAATGATTCTGTGTAGTTTATATTTGGAGACATTCCTTTTTCCACTATTACCCTCTTAGCGCTCCGAATCTCCACTTGCATTTTCTACAGAAAGAGTGTTTCAGAACGGCTCAATCAAAACGAAGGTTCAACTCTTTTAGTTGAACAAAAAGAACAGAAAGAAGTTTCACACAATTCTTCTGTGTAGTTTTTATTTGCAGACATTCTTTTTCCCAATATAGGCCTCTTAGCGCTCAGAATGTCCAATTGCAGTTTCTACAGAAAGAGTGTTTCAGAACGGCTCAATCAAAAGTAAGGTTCAACTCTGTTAGTTGAATGCACAGAACAGAAAGAAGTTTCATACAATGCTTCTGTGTAGTTTATATTTGAACATATACTTTTTTCCACTATTACCCACTTAGCGCTACGAATGTCCAGTTGCATTTTCTACAGACAGAGTGTTTCAAAACTGCTCAATCAAAAGTATGGTTTAACTCTGTTAGCTGAATGCTCAGATCAGAAAGAAGTTTCACAGAATGCTTCTGTGTAGTTTATATTTGAATATATTCCTTTTTCCACTACTACGCTCTTAGCGCTCCAAATGTCCAGTTGCATTTTCAACAGAAAGAGTGTTCAGATCTGCTCAATCAAAAGTATGGTTTAACTCTGTTAGCTGAATGCACAGATCAGAAAGAAGTTTCACCGAATGATTCTGTGTAGTTTATATTTGAAGACATTCCTTTTTCCACTATTACCCTCTTAGCGCTCCGAATCTCCACTTGCATTTTCTACAAAAAGAGTGTTTCATAACTGCTCAATGAAAAATATGTTTTATCTCTGTTAACTGAATTTACAGATCAGAAATAAGTTTCACAGAATGCATCTGTGTAGTTTTTATTTGAAGATATTCTTTTTCCCAATGTAGGCCTCTTAGCGCTTAGCATGTCCAATTGCAGTTTCTACAGAAAGAGTGTTTCAGAACGGCTCAATCAAAAGTAAGGTTCAACTCTGTTAGTTGAATGCACAGAACAGAAAGAATTTTCACAGAATTCTACTGTGTAGTTTATATTTGAATATATTCCTTTTTCCACTATTACCCTCTTAGCGCTCCGAATGTCCACTTGCATTTTCTACAGAAAGAGTGTTCAGAACTGCGCAATCAAAAGTATGGTTTAACTCTGTTAGCTTAATGAACATAACAGAAATAAGTTTCACACAATGCTTCTGTGTAGTTTTTATTTGAAGATATTATTTTTCCCAATAGAGGCCTCTTAGCGCTCAGAATGTCCAATTGCAGTTTCTACAGAAAGAGTGTTTCAGAAAGGCTCAATCAAAAGTAAGGTTCAACTCTGTTAGTTGAATGCACAGAACAGAAAGAAGTTTCATACAATGCTTCTGTGTAGTTTATATTTGAACATATTCTTTTTTCCACTATTACCCACTTAGCGCTACGAATGTCCAGTTGCATTTTCTACAGACAGAGTGTTTCAAAACAGCTCAATCAAAAGTATGGTTTAACTCTGTTAGCTGAATGCTCAGATCAGAAAGAAGTTTCACAGAATGCTTCTGTGTAGTTTATATTTGAATATATTCCTTTTTCCACTACTACTCTCTTAGCGCTCCAAATGTCCAGTTGCATTTTCTACAGAAAGAGTGTACAGATCTGCTCAATCAAAAGTATGGTTTAACTCTGTTAGCTGAATGCACAGATCAGAAAGAAGTTTCACAGAATGATTCTGTGTAGTTTATATTTGGAGACATTCCTTTTTCCACTATTACCCTCTTAGCGCTCCGAATCTCCACTTGCATTTTCTACAGAAAGAGTGTTTCAGAACGGCTCAATCAAAACGAAGGTTCAACTCTTTTAGTTGAACAAAAAGAACAGAAAGAAGTTTCACACAATTCTTCTGTGTAGTTTTTATTTGTAGACATTCTTTGTCCCAATATAGGCCTCTTAGCGCTCAGAATGTCCAATTGCAGTTTCTACAGAAAGAGTGTTTCAGAACGGCTCAATCAAAAGTAAGGTTCAACTCTGTTAGTTGAATGCACAGAACAGAAAGAAGTTTCATACAATGCTTCTGTGTAGTTTATATTTGAACATATACTTTTTTCCACTATTACCCACTTAGCGCTACGAATGTCCAGTTGCATTTTCTACAGACAGAGTGTTTCAAAACTGCTCAATCAAAAGTATGGTTTAACTCTGTTAGCTGAATGCTCAGATCAGAAAGAAGTTTCACAGAATGCTTCTGTGTAGTTTATATTTGAATATATTCCTTTTTCCACTACTACGCTCTTAGCGCTCCAAATGTCCAGTTGCATTTTCAACAGAAAGAGTGTTCAGATCTGCTCAATCAAAAGTATGGTTTAACTCTGTTAGCTGAATGCACAGATCAGAAAGAAGTTTCACCGAATGATTCTGTGTAGTTTATATTTGAAGACATTCCTTTTTCCACTATTACCCTCTTAGCGCTCCGAATCTCCACTTGCATTTTCTACAAAAAGAGTGTTTCATAACTGCTCAATGAAAAATATGTTTTATCTCTGTTAACTGAATTTACAGATCAGAAATAAGTTTCACAGAATGCATCTGTGTAGTTTTTATTTGAAGATATTCTTTTTCCCAATGTAGGCCTCTTAGCGCTTAGCATGTCCAATTGCAGTTTCTACAGAAAGAGTGTTTCAGAACGGCTCAATCAAAAGTAAGGTTCAACTCTGTTAGTTGAATGCACAGAAAAGAAAGAATTTTCACAGAATGCTACTGTGTAGTTTATATTTGAATATATTCCTTTTTCCACTATTACCCTCTTAGCGCTCCGAATGTCCACTTGCATTTTCTACAGAAAGAGTGTTCAGAACTGCGCAATCAAAAGTATGGTTTAACTCTGTTAGCTTAATGAACATATCAGAAATAAGTTTCACACAATGCTTCTGTGTAGTTTTTATTTGAAGATATTATTTTTCCCAATATAGGCCTCTTAGCACTCAGAATGTCCAATTGCAGTTTCTACAGAAAGAGTGTTTCAGAAAGGCTCAATCAAAAGTAAGGTTCAACTCTGTTAGTTGAATGCACAGAACAGAAAGAAGTTTCATACAATGCTTCTGTGTAGTTTATATTTGAACATATTCTTTTTTCCACTATTACCCACTTAGCGCTACGAATGTCCAGTTGCATTTTCTACAGACAGAGTGTTTCAAAACTGCTCAATCAAAAGTATGGTTTAACTCTGTTAGCTTAATGCTCAGATCAGAAAGAAGTTTCACAGAATGCTTCTGTGTAGTTTATATTTGAATATATTCCTTTTTCCACTACTACTCTCTTAGCGCTCCAAATGTCCAGTTGCATTTTCTACAGAAAGAGTGTTCAGATCTGCTGAATCAAAAGAATGGTTTAACTCTGTTAGCTGAATGCACAGATCAGAAAGAAGTTTCACAGAATGATTCTGTGTAGTTTATATTTGGAGACATTCCTTTTTCCACTATTACCCTCTTAGCGCTCCGAATCTCCACTTGCATTTTTTACAGAAAGAGTGTTTCAGAACGGCTCAATCAAAACTTAGGTTCAAGTCTTTTAGTTGAACAAACAGAACAGAAAGAAGTTTCACACAATTCTTCTGTGTAGTTTTTATTTGTAGACATTCTTTTTCCCAATATAGGCCTCTTAGCGCTCAGAATGTCCAATTGCAGTTTCTACAGAAAGAGTGTTTCAGAACGGCTCAATCAAAAGTAAGGTTCGACTCTGTTAGTTGAATGCACAGAACAGAAAGAAGTTTCATACAATGCTTCTCTGTAGTTTATATTTGAACATATTCTGTTTTCCACTATTACCCACTTAGCGCTACGAATGTCCAGTTGCATTTTCTACAGACAGAGTGTTTCAAAACTGCTCAATCAAAAGTATGGTTTAACTCTGTTAGCTGAATGCTCAGATCAGAAAGAAGTTTCACAGAATGCTTCTGTGTAGTTTATATTTGAATATATTCCTTTTTCCACTACTACGCTCTTAGCGCTCCAAATGTCCAGTTGCATTTTCAACAGAAAGAGTGTTCAGATCTGCTCAATCAAAAGTATGGTTTAACTCTGTTAGCTGAATGCACAGATCAGAAAGAAGTTTCACCGAATGATTCTGTGTAGTTTATATTTGAAGACATTCCTTTTTCCACTATTACCCTCTTAGCGCTCCGAATCTCCACTTGCATTTTCTACAAAAAGAGTGTTTCATAACTGCTCAATCAAAAATATGTTTTATCTCTGTTAACTGAATTTACAGATCAGAAATAAGTTTCACAGAATGCATCTGTGTAGTTTTTATTTGAAGATATTCTTTTTCCAAATGTAGGCCTCTTAGCGCTTAGCATGTCCGATTGCAGTTTCTACAGAAAGAGTGTTTCAGAACGGCTCAATCAAAAGTAAGGTTCAACTCTGTTAGTTGAATGCACAGAACAGAAAGAATTTTCACAGAATGCTACTGTGTAGTTTATATTTGAATATATTCCTTTTTCCACTATTACCCTCTTAGCGCTCCGAATGTCCACTTGCATTTTCTACAGAAAGAGTGTTCAGAACTGCGCAATCAAAAGTATGGTTTAACTCTGTTAGCTTAATGAACATATCAGAAATAAGTTTTCACACAATGTTTCTGTGTAGTTTTTATTTGAAGATATTATTTTTCCCAATATAGGCCTCTTAGCGCTCAGAATGTCCAATTGCAGTTTCTACAGAAAGAGTGTTTCAGAAAGGCTCAATCAAAAGTAAGGTTCAACTCTGTTAGTTGAATGCACAGAACAGAAAGAAGTTTCATACAATGCTTCTGTGTAGTTTATATTTGAACATATTCTTTTTTCCACTATTACCCACTTAGCGCTACGAATGTCCAGTTGCATTTTCTACAGACAGAGTGTTTCAAAACTGCTCAATCAAAAGTATGGTTTACCTCTGTTAGCTGAATGTTCAGATCAGAAAGAAGTTTCACAGAATGCTTCTGTGTAGTTTATATTTGAATATATTCCTTTTTCCACTACTACGCTCTTAGCGCTCCAATTGTCCAGTTGCATTTTCAACAGAAAGAGTGTTCAGATCTGCTCAATCAAAAGTATGGTTTAACTCTGTTAGCTGAATGCACAGATCAGAAAGAAGTTTCACCGAATGATTCTGTGTAGTTTATATTTGAAGACATTCCTTTTTCCACTATTACCCGCTTAGCGCTCCGAATCTCCACTTGCATTTTCTACAAAAAGAGTGTTTCATAACTGCTCAATGAAAAATATGTTTTATCTCTGTTAACTGAATTTACAGATCAGAAATAAGTTTCACAGAATGCATCTGTGTAGTTTTTATTTGAAGATATTCTTTTTCCCAATGTAGGCCTCTTAGCGCTTAGCATGTCCAATTGCAGTTTCTACAGAAAGAGTGTTTCAGAACGGCTCAATCAAAAGTAAGGTTCAACTCTGTTAGTTGAATGCACAGAACAGAAAGAATTTTCACAGAATGCTACTGTGTAGTTTATATTTGAATATATTCCTTTTTCCACTATTACCCTCTTAGCGCTCCGAATGTCCAGTTGCATTTTCTACAGACAGAGTGTTTCAAAACTGCTCAATCAAAAGTATGGTTTAACTCTGTTAGCTGAATGCTCAGATCAGAAAGAAGTTTCACAGAATGCTTCTGTGTAGTTTATATTTGAATATATTCCTTTTTCCACTACTACGCTCTTAGCGCTCCAAATGTCCAGTTGCATTTTCTACAGAAAGAGTGTTCAGATCTGCGCAATCAAAAGTATGGTTTAACTCTGTTAGCTTAATGAACATATCAGAAATAAGTTTCACACAATGCTTCTGTGTAGTTTTTATTTGAAGATATTATTTTTCCCAATATAGGCCTCTTAGCACTCAGAATGTCCAATTGCAGTTTCTACAGAAAGAGTGTTTCAGAAAGGCTCAATCAAAAGTAAGGTTCAACTCTGTTAGTTGAATGCACAGAACAGAAAGAAGTTTCATACAATGCTTCTGTGTAGTTTATATTTGAACATATTCTTTTTTCCACTATTACACACTTAGCGCTACGAATGTCCAGTTGCATTTTCTACAGACAGAGTGTTTCAAAACTGCTCAATCAAAAGTATGGTTTAACTCTGTTAGCTGAATGCTCAGATCAGAAAGAAGTTTCACAGAATGCTTCTGTGTAGTTTATATTTGAATATATTCCTTTTTCCACTACTACTCTCTTAGCGCTCCAAATGTCCAGTTGCATTTTCTACAGAAAGAGTGTTCAGATCTGCTGAATCAAAAGAATGGTTTAACTCTGTTAGCTGAATGCACAGATCAGAAAGAAGTTTCACAGAATGATTCTGTGTAGTTTATATTTGGAGACATTCCTTTTTCCACTATTACCCTCTTAGCGCTCCGAATCTCCACTTGCATTTTTTACAGAAAGAGTGTTTCAGAACGGCTCAATCAAAACTTAGGTTCAAGTCTTTTAGTTGAACAAACAGAACAGAAAGAAGTTTCACACAATTCTTCTGTGTAGTTTTTATTTGTAGACATTCTTTTTCCCAATATAGGCCTCTTAGCGCTCAGAATGTCCAATTGCAGTTTCTACAGAAAGAGTGTTTCAGAACGGCTCAATCAAAAGTAAGGTTCAACTCTGTTAGTTGAATGCACAGAACAGAAAGAAGTTTCATACAATGCTTCTCTGTAGTTTATATTTGAACATATTCTGTTTTCCACTATTACCCACTTAGCGCTACGAATGTCCAGTTGCATTTTCTACAGACAGAGTGTTTCAAAACTGCTCAATCAAAAGTATGGTTTAACTCTGTTAGCTGAATGCTCAGATCAGAAAGAAGTTTCACAGAATGCTTCTGTGTAGTTTATATTTGAATATATTCCTTTTTCCACTACTACGCTCTTAGCGCTCCAAATGTCCAGTTGCATTTTCAACAGAAAGAGTGTTCAGATCTGCTCAATCAAAAGTATGGTTTAACTCTGTTAGCTGAATGCACAGATCAGAAAGAAGTTTCACCGAATGATTCTGTGTAGTTTATATTTGAAGACATTCCTTTTTCCACTATTACCCTCTTAGCGCTCCGAATCTCCACTTGCATTTTCTACAAAAAGAGTGTTTCATAACTGCTCAATCAAAAATATGTTTTATCTCTGTTAACTGAATTTACAGATCAGAAATAAGTTTCACAGAATGCATCTGTGTAGTTTTTATTTGAAGATATTCTTTTTCCAAATGTAGGCCTCTTAGCGCTTAGCATGTCCGATTGCAGTTTCTACAGAAAGAGTGTTTCAGAACGGCTCAATCAAAAGTAAGGTTCAACTCTGTTAGTTGAATGCACAGAACAGAAAGAATTTTCACAGAATGCTACTGTGTAGTTTATATTTGAATATATTCCTTTTTCCACTATTACCCTCTTAGCGCTCCGAATGTCCACTTGCATTTTCTACAGAAAGAGTGTTCAGAACTGCGCAATCAAAAGTATGGTTTAACTCTGTTAGCTTAATGAACATATCAGAAATAAGTTTCACACAATGTTTCTGTGTAGTTTTTATTTGAAGATATTATTTTTCCCAATATAGGCCTCTTAGCGCTCAGAATGTCCAATTGCAGTTTCTACAGAAAGAGTGTTTCAGAAAGGCTCAATCAAAAGTAAGGTTCAACTCTGTTAGTTGAATGCACAGAACAGAAAGAAGTTTCATACAATGCTTCTGTGTAGTTTATATTTGAACATATTCTTTTTTCCACTATTACCCACTTAGCGCTACGAATGTCCAGTTGCATTTTCTACAGACAGAGTGTTTCAAAACTGCTCAATCAAAAGTATGGTTTACCTCTGTTAGCTGAATGTTCAGATCAGAAAGAAGTTTCACAGAATGCTTCTGTGTAGTTTATATTTGAATATATTCCTTTTTCCACTACTACGCTCTTAGCGCTCCAATTGTCCAGTTGCATTTTCAACAGAAAGAGTGTTCAGATCTGCTCAATCAAAAGTATGGTTTAACTCTGTTAGCTGAATGCACAGATCAGAAAGAAGTTTCACCGAATGATTCTGTGTAGTTTATATTTGAAGACATTCCTTTTTCCACTATTACCCGCTTAGCGCTCCGAATCTCCACTTGCATTTTCTACAAAAAGAGTGTTTCATAACTGCTCAATGAAAAATATGTTTTATCTCTGTTAACTGAATTTACAGATCAGAAATAAGTTTCACAGAATGCATCTGTGTAGTTTTTATTTGAAGATATTCTTTTTCCCAATGTAGGCCTCTTAGCGCTTAGCATGTCCAATTGCAGTTTCTACAGAAAGAGTGTTTCAGAACGGCTCAATCAAAGTAAGGTTCAACTCTGTTAGTTGAATGCACAGAACAGAAAGAATTTTCACAGAATGCTACTGTGTAGTTTATATTTGAATATATTCCTTTTTCCACTATTACCCTCTTAGCGCTCCGAATGTCCACTTGCATTTTCTACAGAAAGAGTGTTCAGAACTGCGCAATCCAAAGTATGGTTTAACTCTGTTAGCTTAATGAACATATCAGAAATAAGTTTCACACAATGCTTCTGTGTAGTTTTTATTTGAAGATATTATTTTTCCCAATATAGGCCTCTTAGCACTCAGAATGTCCAATTGCAGTTTCTACAGAAAGAGTGTTTCAGAAAGGCTCAATCAAAAGTAAGGTTCAACTCTGTTAGTTGAATGCACAGAACAGAAAGAAGTTTCATACAATGCTTCTGTGTAGTTTATATTTGAACATATTCTTTTTTCCACTATTACCCACTTAGCGCTACGAATGTCCATTTGCATTTTCTACAGACAGAGTGTTTCAAAACTGCTCAATCAAAAGTATGGTTTAACTCTGTTAGCTGAATGCTCAGATCAGAAAGAAGTTTCACAGAATGCTTCTGTGTAGTTTATATTTGAATATATTCCTTTTTCCACTACTACTCTCTTAGCGCTCCAAATGTCCAGTTGCATTTTCTACAGAAAGAGTGTTCAGATCTGCTGAATCAAAAGAATGGTTTAACTCTGTTAGCTGAATGCACAGATCAGAAAGAAGTTTCACAGAATGATTCTGTGTAGTTTATATTTGGAGACATTCCTTTTTCCACTATTACCCTCTTAGCGCTCCGAATCTCCACTTGCATTTTCTACAAAAAGAGTGTTTCATAACTGCTCAATCAAAAATATATTTTATCTCTGTTAACTGAATTTACAGATCAGAAATAAGTTTCACACAATTCTTCTGTGTAGTTTTTATTTGTAGACATTCTATTTCCCAATATAGGCCTCTTAGCGCTCAGAATGTCCAATTGCACTTTCTACAAAAGAGTGTTTCAGAACGGCTCAATCAAAAGTAAGGTTCAACTGTGTTTGTTGAATGCACAGAACAGAAAGAAGTTTCATACAATGCTTCTGTGTAGTTTATATTTGAACATATTCTTTTTTCCACTATTACCCACTTAGCGCTACGAATGTCCAGTTGCATTTTCTACAGACAGAGTGTTTCAAAACTGCTCAATCAAAAGTATGGTTTAACTCTGTTAGCTGAATGCTCAGATCAGAAAGAAGTTTCACAGAATGCTTCTGTGTAGTTTATATTTGAATATATTCCTTTTTCCACTACTACGCTCTTAGCGCTCCAAATGTCCAGTTGCATTTTCTACAGAAAGAGTGTTCAGATCTGCTCAATCAAAAGTATGGTTTAACTCTGTTAGCTTAATGAACATATCAGAAATAAGTTTCACACAATGCTTCTGTGTAGTTTTTATTTGAAGATATTATTTTTCCCAATAGAGGACTCTTAGCGCTCAGAATGTCCAATTGCAGTTTCTACAGAAAGAGTGTTTCAGAAAGGCTCAATCAAAAGTAAGGTTCAACTCTGTTATTTGAATGCACAGAACAGAAAGAAGTTTCATACAATGCTTCTGTGTAGTTTATATTTGAACATATTCTTTTTTCCACTATTACCCACTTAGCGCTACGAATGTCCAGTTGCATTTTCTACAGACAGAGTGTTTCAAAACTGCTCAATCAAAAGTATGGTTTAACTCTGTTAGCTGAATGCTCAGATCAGAAAGAAGTTTCACAGAATGCTTCTGTGTAGTTTATATTTGAATATATTCCTTTTTCCACTACTACTCTCTTAGCGCTCCAAATGTCCAGTTGCATTTTCTACAGAAAGAGTGTTCAGATCTGCTCAATCAAAAGTATGGTTTAACTCTGTTAGCTGAATGCACAGATCAGAAAGAAGTTTCACAGAATGATTCTGTGTAGTTTATATTTGGAGACATTCCTTTTTCCACTATTACCCACTTAGCGCTCCGAATCTCCACTTGCATTTTCTACAAAAAGAGTGTTTCATAACTGCTCAATCAAAAATATGTTTCATCTCTGTTAACTGAATTTACATATCAGAAATAATTTTCACACAATTCTTCTGTGTAGTTTTTATTTGTAGACCTTCTTTTTCCCAATATAGGCCTCTTAGCGCTCAGAATGTCCAATTGCAGTTTCTACAAAAGAGTGTTTCAGAACGGCTCAATCAAAAGTAAGGTTCAACTGTGTTAGTTGAATGCACAGAACAGAAAGAAGTTTCATACAATGCTTCTGTGTAGTTTATATTTCAACATATTCTTTTTTCCACTATTACCCACTTAGCGCTACGAATGTCCAGTTGCATTTTCTACAGACAGAGTGTTTCAAAACTGCTCATTCAAAAGTATGGTTTAACTCTGTTAGCTGAATGCTCAGATCAGAAAGAAGTTTCACAGAATGCTTCTGTGTAGTTTATATTTGAGTATATTCCTTTTTCCACTACTACGCTCTTAGCGCTCCAAATGTCCAGTTGCATTTTCTACAGAAAGAGTGTTCAGATCGGCTCAATCAAAAGTATGGTTTAACTCTGTTAGCTGAATGCACAGATCAGAAAGAAGTTTCACCGAATGATTCTGTGTAGTTTATATTTGAAGTCGTTCCTTTTTCCACTATTACCCTCTTAGCGCTCCGAATCTCCACTTGCATTTTCAACAAAAAGAGTGTTTCATAACTGCTCAATCAAAAATATGTTTTATCTCTGTTAACTGAATTTACAGATCAGAAATAAGTTTCACAGAATGCATCTGTGTAGTTTTTATTTGAAGATATTCTTTTTCCCAATGTAGGCCTCTTAGCGCTTAGCATGTCCAATTGCAGTTTCTACAGAAACAGTGTTTCAGAACGGCTCAATCAAAAGTAAGGTTCAACTCTGTTAGTTGAATGCACAGAACAGAAAGAATTTTCACAGAATGCTACTGTGGAGTTTATATTTGAATATATTCCTTTTTCCACTATTACCCTCTTAGCGCTCCGAATCTCCACTTGCATTTTCTACAGAAAGAGTGTTTCAGAACGGCTCAATCAAAACTAAGGTTCAACTCTTTTAGTTGAACAAACAGAACAGAAAGAAGTTTCACACAATTATTCTGTGTAGCTTTTATTTGTAGACATTCTTTTTCCCAATATAGGCCTCTTAGCGCTCAGAATGTCCAATTGCAGTTTCTACAGAAAGAGTGTTTTAGAACGGCTCAATCAAAAGTAAGGTTCAACTCTCTTAGTTGAATGCACAGAACAGAAAGAAGTTTCATACAATGCTTCTGTGTAGTTTATATTTGAACATATTCTCTTTTCAACTATTACCCACTTAGCGCTACGAATGTCCAGTTGCATTTTCTACAGACAGAGTGTTTCAAAACTGCTCAATCAAAAGTATGGTTTAACTCTGTTAGCTGTATGCTCAGATCAGAAAGAAGTTTCACAGAATGCTTCTGTGTAGTTTATATTTGAATATATTCCTTTTTCCACTACTACGCTCTTAGCGCTCAAAATGTCCAGTTGCATTTTCAACAGAAAGAGTGTTCAGATCTGCTCAATCAAAAGTATGGTTTAACTCTGTTAGCTGAATGCACAGATCAGAAAGAAGTTTCACTGAATGATTCTGTGTAGTTTATATTTGAAGACGTTCCTTTTTCCACTATTACCCTCTTAGCGATCCGAATCTCCACTTGCATTTTCTACAAAAAGAGTGTTTCATAACTGCTCAATCAAAAATATGTTTTATCTCTGTTAACTGAATTTACAGATCAGAAATAAGTTTCACAGAATGCATCTGTGTAGTTTTTATTTGAAGATATTCTTTTTCCCAATGTAGGCCTCTTAGCGCTTAGCATGTCCAATTGCAGTTTCTACAGAAACAGTGTTTCAGAACGGCTCAATCAAAAGTAAGGTTCAACTATGTTAGTTGAATGCACAGAACAGAAAGAATTTTCACAGAATGCTACTGTGTAGTTTATATTTGAATATATTCCTTTTTCCACTATTACCCTCTTAGCGCTCCGAATGTCCACTTGCATTTTCTACAGAAAGAGTGTTCAGAACTGCGCAATCAAAAGTATGGTTTAACTCTGTTAGCTTAATGAACATATCAGAAATAAGTTTCACACAATGCTTCTGTGTAGTTTTTATTTGAAGATATTATTTTTCCCAATAGAGGCCTCTTAGCGCTCAGAATGTCCAATTGCAGTTTCTACAGAAAGAGTGTTTCAGAAAGGCTCAATCAAAAGTAAGGTTCAACTCTGTTAGTTGAATGCACAGAACAGAAAGTAGTTTCATACAATGCTTCTGTGTAGTTTATATTTGAACATATTCTTTTTTCCACTATTACCCACTTAGCGCTACGAATGTCCAGTTGCATTTTCTACAGACAGAGTGTTTCAAAACTGCTCAATCAAAAGTATGGTTTAACTCTGTTAGCTGAATGCTCAGATCAGAAAGAAGTTTCACAGAATGCTTCTGTGTAGTTTATATTTGAATATATTCCTTTTTCCACTACTACTCTCTTAGCGCTCCAAATGTCCAGTTGCATTATCTACAGAAAGAGTGTTCAGATCTGCTCAATCAAAAGTATGGTTTAACTCTATTAGCTGAATGCACAGATCAGAAAGAAGTTTCACAGAATGATTCTGTGTAGTTTATATTTGGAGACATTCCTTTTTCCACTATTACCCTCTTAGCTCTCCGAATCTCCACTTGCATTTTCTACAGAAAGAGTGTTTCAGAACGGCTCAATCAAAACTAAGGTTCAACTCTTTTAGTTGAACAAACAGAACAGAAAGAAGTTTCACACAATTCTTCTGTGTAGTTTTTATTTGTAGACATTCTTTTTCCCAATATAGGCCTCTTAGCGCTCAGAATGTCCAATTGCAGTTTCTACAGAAAGAGTGTTTCAGAACGGCTCAATCAAAAGTAAGGTTCAACTCTGTTAGTTGAATGCACAGAACAGAAAGAAGTTTCATACAATGCTTCTGTGTAGTTTATATTTGAACATATTCTTTTTTCCACTATTACCCACTTAGCGCTACGAATGTCCAGTTGCATTTTCTACAGACAGAGTGTTTCAAAACTGCTCAATCAAAAGTATGGTTTAACTCTGTTAGCTGAATGCTCAGATCAGAAAGAAGTTTCACAGAATGCTTCTGTGTAGTTTATATTTGAATATATTCCTTTTTCCACTAATACGCTCTTAGCGCTCCAAATGTCCAGTTGCATTTTCTACAGAAAGAGTGTTCAGATCTGCTCAATCAAAAGTATGGTTTAACTCTGTTAGCTGAATGCACAGATCAGAAAAAAGTTTCACCGAATGATTCTGTGTAGTTTATATTTGAAGACATTCCTTTTTCCACTATTACCCTCTTAGCGCTCCGAATCTCCACTTGCATTTTCTACAAAAAGAGTGTTTCATAACTGCTCAATCAAAAATATGTTTTATCTCTGTTAACTGAATTTATAGATCAGAAATAAGTTTCACAGAATGTATCTGTGTAGTTTTTATTTGAAGATATTCTTTTTCCCAATGTAGGCCTCTTAGCGCTTAGCATGTCCAATTGCAGTTTCTACAGAAAGAGTGTTTCAGAACGGCTCAATCAAAATTAAGGTTCAACTCTGTTAGTTGAATGCACAGAACAGAAAGAATTTTCACAGAATGCTACTGTGTAGTTTATATTTGAATATATTCCTTTTTCCACTATTACCCTCTTAGCGCTCCGAATGTCCACTTGCATTTTCTACAGAGTGTTCAGAACTGCGCAATCAAAAGTATGGTTTAACTCTGTTAGCTTAATGAACATATCAGAAATAAGTTTCACACAGTGCTTCTGTGTAGTTTTTATTTGAAGATATTATTTTTCCCAATAGAGGCCTCTTAGCGCTCAGAATGTCCAATTGCAGTTTCTACAGAAAGAGTGTTTCAGAAAGGCTCAATCAAAAGTAAGGTTCAACTCTGTTAGTTGAATGCACAGAACAGAAAGAAGTTTCATACAATGCTTCTGTGTAGTTTATATTTGAACATATTCTTTTTTCCACTATTACCCACTTAGCGCTATGAATGTCCAGTTGCATTTTCTACAGACAGAGTGTTTCAAAAGTGCTCAATCAAAAGTATGGTTTAACTCTGTTAGCTGAATGCTCAGATGAGAAAGAAGTTTCACAGAATGCTTCTGTGTAGTTTATATTTGAATATATTCCTTTTTCCACTACTACTCTCTTAGCGCTCCAAATGTCCAGTTGCATTTTCTACAGAAAGAGTGTTCAGATCTGCTCAATCAAAAGTATGGTTTAACTCTGTTAGCTGAATGCACAGATCAGAAAGAAGTTTCACAGAATGATTCTGTGTAGTTTATATTTGGAGACATTCCTTTTTCCACTATTACCCTCTTAGCGCTCCGAATCTCCACTTGCATTTTCTACATAAAGAGTGTTTCAGAACGGCTCAATCAAAACTAAGGTTCAACTCTTTTAGTTGAACAAACAGAACAGAAAGAAGTTTCACACAATTCTTCTGTGTAGTTTTTATTTGTAGACATTCTTTTTCCCAATATAGGCCTCTTAGCTCTCGGAATGTCCAATTGCAGTTTCTACAGAAAGAGTGTTTCAGAACGGCTCAATCAAAAGTAAGGTTCAACTCTGTTAGTTGAATGCACAGAACAGAAAAGAGTTTCATACAATGCTTCTGTGTGGTTTATATTTGAACATATTCTTTTTTCCACTATTACCCACTTAGCGCTACGAATGTCCAGTTGCATTTTCTACAGACAGAGTGTTTCAAAACTGCTCAATCAAAAGTATGGTTTAACTCTGTTAGCTGAATGCTCAGATCAGAAAGAAGTTTCACAGAATGTTTCTGTGTAGTTTATATTTGAATATATTCCTTTTTCCACTACTACGCTCTTGGCGCTCCAAATGTCCAGTTGCATTTTCTACAGAAAGAGTGTTCAGATCTGCTCAATCAAAAGTATGGTTTAACTCTATTAGCTGAATGCACAGATCAGAAAGAAGTTTCACCGAATGATTCTGTGTAGTTTATATTTGAAGACATTCCTTTTTCCACTATTACCCTCTTAGCGCTCCGAATCTCCACTTGCATTTTCTACAAAAAGAGTGTTTCATAACTGCTCAATCAAAAATATGTTTTATCTCTGTTAACTGAAATTACAGATCAGATATAAGTTTCACAGAATGCATCTGTGTAGTTTTTATTTGAAGATATTCTTTTTCCCAATGTAGGCCTCTTATCGCTTAGCATGTCCAATTGCAGTTTCTACAGAAAGAGTGTTTCAGAACGGCTCAATCAAAAGTAAGGTTCAACTCTGTTAGTTGAATGCACAGAACAGAAAGAATTTTCACAGAATGCTACTGTGTAGTTTATATTTGAATATATTCCTTTTTCCACTATTACCCTCTTAGCGCTCCGAATGTATACTTGCATTTTCTACAGAAAGAGTGTTCAGAACTGCGCAATCAAAAGTATGGTTTAACTCTGTTAGCTTAATGAACATATCAGAAATAAGTTTCACACAATGCTTCTGTGTAGTTTTTATTTGAAGATATTATTTTTCCCAATATAGGCCTCATAGAGCTCAGAATGTCCAATTGCAGTTTCTACAGAAAGAGTGTTTCAGAACGGCTCAATCAAAAGTAAGGTTCAACTCTTTTAGTTGAATGCACAGAACAGAAAGTAGTTTCACACAATGCTTCTGTGTAGTTTATATTTGGACATATTCTTTTTTCCACTATTACCCACTTAGCGCTACGAATGTCCAGTTGCATTTTCTACAGACAGAGTGTTTCAAAACTGCTCAATCAAAAGTATGGTTTAACTCTGTTAGCTGAATGCTCAGATCAGAAAGAAGTTTCACAGAATGCTTCTGTGTAGTTTATATTTGAATATATTCCTTTTTCCACTACTACTCTCTTAGCGCTCCAAATGTCCAGTTGCATTTTCTACAGAAAGAGTGTTCAGATCTGCTCAATCAAAAGTATGGTTTAACTCTGTTAGCTGAATGCACAGATCAGAAAGAAGTTTCACAGAATGATTCTGTGTAGTTTATATTTGGAGACATTCCTTTTTCCACTATTACCCTCTTAGCGCTCCGAATCTCCACTTGCATTTTCTACAGAAAGAGTGTTTCAGAACAGCTCAATCAAAACTAAGGTTCAACTCTTTTAGTTGAACAAACAGAACAGAAAGAAGTTTCACACAATTATTCTGTGTAGCTTTTATTTGTAGACATTCTTTTTCCCAATATAGGCCTCTTAGCGCTCAGAATGTCCAATTGCAGTTTCTACAGAAAGAGTGTTTCAGAACGGCTCAATCAAAAGTAAGGTTCAACTCTGTTAGTTGAAGGCACAGAAGAGAAAGAAGTTTCATACAATGCTTCTGTGTAGTTTATATTTGAACATATTCTCTTTTCCACTATTACCCACTTAGCGCTACGAATGTCCAGTTGCATTTTCTACAGACAGAGTGTTTCAAAACTGCTCAATCAAAAGTATGGTTTAACTCTGTTAGTTGTATGCTCAGATCAGAAAGAAGTTTCACAGAATGCTTCTGTGTAGTTTATATTTGAATATATTCCTTTTTCCGCTACTACGCTCTTAGCGCTCCAAATGTCCAGTTGCATTTTCTACAGAAAGAGTGTTCAGATCTGCTCAATCAAAAGTATGTTTTAACTCTGTTATCTGAATGCACAGATCAGAAAGAAGTTTCACAGAATGATTCTGTGTAGTTTATATTTGAAGACGTTCCTTTTTCCACTATTACCCTCTTAGCGCTCCGAATCTCCACTTGCATTTTCTACAAAAAGAGTGTTTCATAACTGCTCAATCAAAAATATGTTTTATCTCTGTTAACTGAATTTACAGTTCAGAAATAAGTTTCACAGAATGCATCTGTGTAGTTTTTATTTGAAGATATTCTTTTTCCCAATGTAGGCCTCTTAGCGCTTAGCATGTCCAATTGCAGTTTCTACAGAAACAGTGTTTCAGAACGGCTCAATCAAAAGTAAGGTTCAACTCTGTTAGTTGAATGCACAGAACAGAAAGAATTTTCACAGAATGCTACTGTGTAGTTTATATTTGAATATATTCCTTTTTCCACTATTACCCTCTTAGCGCTCCGAATGTCCACTTGCATTTTCTACAGAAAGAGTGTTCAGAACTGCGCAATCAAAAGTATGGTTTAACTCTGTTAGCTTAATGAACATATTAGAAATAAGTTTCACACAATGCTTCTGTGTAGTTTTTATTTGAAGATATTATTTTTCCCAATAGAGGCCTCTAAGCGCTCAGAATGTCCAATTGCAGTTTCTACAGAAAGAGTGTTTCAGAAAGGCTCAATCAAAAGTAAGGTTCAACTCTGTTAGTTGAATGCACAGAACAGAAAGAAGTTTCATACAATGCTTCTGTGTAGTTTATATTTGAAAATATTCTTTTTTCCACTATTACCCACTTAGCGCTACGAATGTCCAGTTGCATTTTCTACAGACAGAGTGTTTCAAAACTGCTCAATCAAAAGTATGGTTTAACTCTGTTAGCTGAATGCTCAGTTCAGAAAGAAGTTTCACAGAATGCTTCTGTGTAGTTTATATTTGAATATATTCCTTTTTCCACTACTACTCTCTTAGCGCTCCAAATGTCCAGTTGCATTTTCTACAGAAAGAGTGTTCAGATCTGCTCAATCAAAAGTATGGTTTAACTCTGTTAGCTGAATGCACAGATCAGAAAGAAGTTTCACAGAATGATTCTGTGTAGTTTATATTTGGAGACATTCCTTTTTCCACTATTACCCTCTTAGCTCTCCGAATCTCCACTTGCATTTTCTACAGAAAGAGTGTTTCAGAACTGCTCAATCAAAACTAAGGTTCAACTCTTTTTGTTGAACAAACAGAACAGAAAGAAGTTTCACACAATTCTTCTGTGTAGTTTTTATTTGTAGACATTCTTTTTCCCAATATAGGCCTCTTAGCGCTCAGAATGTCCAATTGCAGTTTCTACAGAAAGAGTGTTTCAGAACGGCTCAATCAAAAGTAAGGTTCAACTCTGTTAGTTGAATGCACCGAACAGAAAGAAGTTTCATACAATGCTTCTGTGTAGTTTATATTTGAACATATTCTTTTTTCCACTATTACCCACTTAGCGCTACGAATGTCCAGTTGCATTTTCTACAGACAGAGTGTTTCAAAACTGCTCAATCAAAAGTATGGTTTAACTCTGTTAGCTGAATGCTCAGATCAGAAAGAAGTTTCACAGAATGTTTCTGTGTAGTTTATATTTGAATATATTCCTTTTTCCACTACTACGCTCTTGGCGCTCCAAATGTCCAGTTGCATTTTCTACAGAAAGAGTGTTCAGATCTGCTCAATCAAAAGTATGGTTTAACTCTATTAGCTGAATGCACAGATCAGAAAGAAGTTTCACCGAATGATTCTGTGTAGTTTATATTTGAAGACATTCCTTTTTCCACTATTACCCTCTTAGCGCTCCGAATCTCCACTTGCATTTTCTACAAAAAGAGTGTTTCATAACTGCTCAATCAAAAATATGTTTTATCTCTGTTAACTGAAATTACAGATCAGATATAAGTTTCACAGAATGCATCTGTGTAGTTTTTATTTGAAGATATTCTTTTTCCCAATGTAGGCCTCTTATCGCTTAGCATGTCCAATTGCAGTTTCTACAGAAAGAGTGTTTCAGAACGGCTCAATCAAAAGTAAGGTTCAACTCTGTTAGTTGAATGCACAGAACAGAAAGAATTTTCACAGAATGCTACTGTGTAGTTTATATTTGAATATATTCCTTTTTCCACTATTACCCTCTTAGCGCTCCGAATGTATACTTGCATTTTCTACAGAAAGAGTGTTCAGAACTGCGCAATCAAAAGTATGGTTTAACTCTGTTAGCTTAATGAACATATCAGAAATAAGTTTCACACAATGCTTCTGTGTAGTTTTTATTTGAAGATATTATTTTTCCCAATATAGGCCTCATAGAGCTCAGAATGTCCAATTGCAGTTTCTACAGAAAGAGTGTTTCAGAACGGCTCAATCAAAAGTAAGGTTCAACTCTTTTAGTTGAATGCACAGAACAGAAAGTAGTTTCACACAATGCTTCTGTGTAGTTTATATTTGGACATATTCTTTTTTCCACTATTACCCACTTAGCGCTACGAATGTCCAGTTGCATTTTCTACAGACAGAGTGTTTCAAAACTGCTCAATCAAAAGTATGGTTTAACTCTGTTAGCTGAATGCTCAGATCAGAAAGAAGTTTCACAGAATGCTTCTGTGTAGTTTATATTTGAATATATTCCTTTTTCCACTACTACTCTCTTAGCGCTCCAAATGTCCAGTTGCATTTTCTACAGAAAGAGTGTTCAGATCTGCTCAATCAAAAGTATGGTTTAACTCTGTTAGCTGAATGCACAGATCAGAAAGAAGTTTCACAGAATGATTCTGTGTAGTTTATATTTGGAGACATTCCTTTTTCCACTATTACCCTCTTAGCGCTCCGAATCTCCACTTGCATTTTCTACAGAAAGAGTGTTTCAGAACAGCTCAATCAAAACTAAGGTTCAACTCTTTTAGTTGAACAAACAGAACAGAAAGAAGTTTCACACAATTATTCTGTGTAGCTTTTATTTGTAGACATTCTTTTTCCCAATATAGGCCTCTTAGCGCTCAGAATGTCCAATTGCAGTTTCTACAGAAAGAGTGTTTCAGAACGGCTCAATCAAAAGTAAGGTTCAACTCTGTTAGTTGAAGGCACAGAAGAGAAAGAAGTTTCATACAATGCTTCTGTGTAGTTTATATTTGAACATATTCTCTTTTCCACTATTACCCACTTAGCGCTACGAATGTCCAGTTGCATTTTCTACAGACAGAGTGTTTCAAAACTGCTCAATCAAAAGTATGGTTTAACTCTGTTAGTTGTATGCTCAGATCAGAAAGAAGTTTCACAGAATGCTTCTGTGTAGTTTATATTTGAATATATTCCTTTTTCCGCTACTACGCTCTTAGCGCTCCAAATGTCCAGTTGCATTTTCTACAGAAAGAGTGTTCAGATCTGCTCAATCAAAAGTATGTTTTAACTCTGTTATCTGAATGCACAGATCAGAAAGAAGTTTCACAGAATGATTCTGTGTAGTTTATATTTGAAGACGTTCCTTTTTCCACTATTACCCTCTTAGCGCTCCGAATCTCCACTTGCATTTTCTACAAAAAGAGTGTTTCATAACTGCTCAATCAAAAATATGTTTTATCTCTGTTAACTGAATTTACAGTTCAGAAATAAGTTTCACAGAATGCATCTGTGTAGTTTTTATTTGAAGATATTCTTTTTCCCAATGTAGGCCTCTTAGCGCTTAGCATGTCCAATTGCAGTTTCTACAGAAACAGTGTTTCAGAACGGCTCAATCAAAAGTAAGGTTCAACTCTGTTAGTTGAATGCACAGAACAGAAAGAATTTTCACAGAATGCTACTGTGTAGTTTATATTTGAATATATTCCTTTTTCCACTATTACCCTCTTAGCGCTCCGAATGTCCACTTGCATTTTCTACAGAAAGAGTGTTCAGAACTGCGCAATCAAAAGTATGGTTTAACTCTGTTAGCTTAATGAACATATTAGAAATAAGTTTCACACAATGCTTCTGTGTAGTTTTTATTTGAAGATATTATTTTTCCCAATAGAGGCCTCTAAGCGCTCAGAATGTCCAATTGCAGTTTCTACAGAAAGAGTGTTTCAGAAAGGCTCAATCAAAAGTAAGGTTCAACTCTGTTAGTTGAATGCACAGAACAGAAAGAAGTTTCATACAATGCTTCTGTGTAGTTTATATTTGAAAATATTCTTTTTTCCACTATTACCCACTTAGCGCTACGAATGTCCAGTTGCATTTTCTACAGACAGAGTGTTTCAAAACTGCTCAATCAAAAGTATGGTTTAACTCTGTTAGCTGAATGCTCAGTTCAGAAAGAAGTTTCACAGAATGCTTCTGTGTAGTTTATATTTGAATATATTCCTTTTTCCACTACTACTCTCTTAGCGCTCCAAATGTCCAGTTGCATTTTCTACAGAAAGAGTGTTCAGATCTGCTCAATCAAAAGTATGGTTTAACTCTGTTAGCTGAATGCACAGATCAGAAAGAAGTTTCACAGAATGATTCTGTGTAGTTTATATTTGGAGACATTCCTTTTTCCACTATTACCCTCTTAGCTCTCCGAATCTCCACTTGCATTTTCTACAGAAAGAGTGTTTCAGAACTGCTCAATCAAAACTAAGGTTCAACTCTTTTTGTTGAACAAACAGAACAGAAAGAAGTTTCACACAATTCTTCTGTGTAGTTTTTATTTGTAGACATTCTTTTTCCCAATATAGGCCTCTTAGCGCTCAGAATGTCCAATTGCAGTTTCTACAGAAAGAGTGTTTCAGAACGGCTCAATCAAAAGTAAGGTTCAACTCTGTTAGTTGAATGCACCGAACAGAAAGAAGTTTCATACAATGCTTCTGTGTAGTTTATATTTGAACATATTCTTTTTTCCACTATTACCCACTTAGCGCTACGAATGTCCAGTTGCATTTTCTACAGACAGAGTGTTTCAAAACTGCTCAATCAAAAGTATGTTTTAACACTGTTAGCTGAATGCTCAGATCAGAAAGAAGTTTCACAGAATGCTTCTGTGTAGTTTATATTTGAATATATTCCTTTTTCCACTAATACGCTCTTAGCGCTCCAAATGTCCAGTTGCATTTTCTACAGAAAGAGTGTTCAGATCTGCTCAATAAAAAGTATGGTTTAACTCTTTTAGCTGAATGCACAGATCAGAAAGAAGTTTCACCGAATGATTCTGTGTAGTTTATATTTGAAGACATACCTTTTTCCACTATTACCCTCTTAGCGCTCCGAATCTCCACTTGCATTTTCTACAAAAAGAGTGTTTCATAACTGCTCAATCAAAAATATGTTTTATCTCTGTTAACTGAATTTATAGATCAGAAATAAGTTTCACAGAATGCATCTGTGTAGTTTTTATTTGAAGATATTCTTTTTCCCAATGTAGGCCTCTTAGCGCTTAGCATGTCCAATTGCAGTTTCTACAGAAAGAGTGTTTCAGAACGGCTCAATCAAATGTAAGGTTCAACTCTGTTAGTTGAATGCACAGAGCAGAAAGAATTTTCACAGAATGCTACTGTGTAGTTTATATTTGAATATATTCCTTTTTCCACTATTACACTCTTAGCGCTCCAAATGTCCACTTGCATTTTCTACAGAAAGAGTGTTCAGAACTGCGCAATCAAAAGTATGGTTTAACTCTGTTAGCTTAATGAACATATCAGAAATAAGTTTCACACAATGCTTCTGTGTAGTTTTTATTTGAAGATATTATTTTTCCCAATATAGGCCTCTTAGCGCTCAGAATGTCCAATTGCAGATTCTACAGAAAGAGTGTTTCAGAAAGGCTCAATCAAAAGTAAGGTTCAACTCTGTTACTTGAATTCACAGAACAGAAAGAAGTTTCATACAATGCTTCTGTGTAGTTTATATTTGAACATATTCTTTTTTCCACTATTACCCACTTAGCGCTACGAATGTCCAGTTGCATTTTCTACAGACAGAGTGTTTCAAAACTGCTCAATCAAAAGTATGGTTTAACTCTGTTAGCTGTATGCTCAGATCAGAAAGATGTTTCACAGAATGCTTCAGTGTAGTTTATATTTGAATATATTCCTTTTTCCACTACTACGCTCTTAGCGCTCCAAATGTCCAGTTGCATTTTCAACAGAAAGAGTGTTCAGATCTGCTCAATCAAAAGTATGGTTTAACTCTGTTAGCTGAATGCACAGATCAGAAAGAAGTTTCACCGAATGATTCTGTGTAGTTTATATTTGAAGACATTCCTTTTTCCACTATTACCCTCTTAGCGCTCCGAATCTCCACTTGCATTTTCTACAAAAAGAGTGTTTCATAACTGCTCAATCAAAAATATGTTTTATCTCTGTTAACTGAATTTATAGATCAGAAATAAGTTTCACAGAATGCATCTGTGTAGTTTTTATTTGAAGATATTCTTTTTCCCAATGTAGGCCTCTTAGCACTTAGCATGTCCAATTGCAGTTTCTACAGAAAGAGTGTTTCAGAACGGCTCAATCAAAATTAAGGTTCAACTCTGTTAGTTGAATGCACAGAACAGAAAGTATTTTCACAGAATGCTACTGTGTAGTTTATATTTGAATATATTCCTTTTTCCACTATTACCCTCTTAGCGCTCCGAATGTCCGCTTGCATTTTCTACAGAAAGAGTGTTCAGAGCTGCGCAATCAAAAGTATGGTTTAACTCTGTTAGCTTAATGAACATATCAGAAATAAGTTTCACACAATGCTTCTGTGTAGTTTTTATTTGAAGATATTCTTTTTCCCAATATAGGCCTCTTAGCGCTTAGCATGTCCAATTGCAGTTTCTACAGAAAGAGTGTTTCAGAACGGCTCAATCAAAAGTAAGTTTCAACTCTGTTAGTTGAATGCACAGAGCAGAAAGTATTTTCACAGAATGCTACTGTGTAGTTTATATTTGAATATATTCCTTTTTCCACTATTACCCTCTTAGCGCTCCGAATGTCCACTTGCATTTTCTACAGAAAGAGTGTTCAGAGCTGCGCAATCAAAAGTATGGTTTAACTCTGTTAGCTTAATGAACATATCAGAAATAAGTTTCACACAATGCTTCTGTGTAGTTTTTATTTGAAGATATTCTTTTTCCCAATGTAGACCTCTTAGCGCTTAGCATGTCCAATTGCAGTTTCTACAGAAAGAGTGTTTCAGAACGGCTCAATCAAAAGTAAGGTTCAACTCTGTTAGTTGAATGCACAGAACAGAAAGAATTTTCACAGAATGCTACTGTGTAGTTTATATTTGAATATATTCCTTTTTCCACTATTACCCTCTTAGCGCTCCGAATGTCCACTTGCATTTTCTACAGAAAGAGTGTTCAGAACTGCGCAATCAAAAGTATGGTTTAACTCTGTTAGCTTAATGAACATATCAGAAATAAGTTTCACACAATGCTTCTGTGTAGTTTTTATTTGAAGATATTATTTTTCCCAATAGAGGCCTCTTAGCGCTCAGAATGTCCAATTGCAGTTTCTACAGAAAGAGTGTTTCAGAAAGGCTCAATCAAAAGTAAGGTTCAACTCTGTTAGTTGAATGCACAGAACAGAAAGAAGTTTCATACAATGCTTCTGTGTAGTTTATATTTGAATATATTCCTTTTTCCACTACTACTCTCTTAGCGCTACGAATGTCCAGTTGCATTTTCTACAGACAGAGTGTTTCAAAACTGCTCAATCAAAAGTATGGTTTAACTCTGTTAGCTGAATGCTCAGATCAGAAAGAAGTTTCACAGAATGCTTCTGTGTAGTTTATATTTGAATATATTCCTTTTTCCACTACTACTCTATTAGCGCTCCAAATGTCCAGTTGCATTTTCTACAGAAAGAGTGTTCAGATCTGCTCAATCAAAAGTATGGTTTAACTCTGTTAGCTGAATGCACAGATCAGAAAGTAGTTTCACAGAATGATTCTGTGTAGTTTATATTTGGAGACATTCCTTTTTCCACTATTACCCTCTTAGCGCTCCGAATCTCCACTTGCATTTTCTACATAAAGAGTGTTTCAGAACGGCTCAATCAAAACTAAGGTTCAACTCTATTAGTTGAACAAACAGAACCGAAAGAAGTTTCACACAATTCTTCTGTGTAGTTTTTATTTGTAGACATTCTTTTTCCCAATATAGGCCTCTTAGCTCTCAGAATGTCCAATTGCAGTTTCTACAGAAAGAGTGTTTCAGAACGGCTCAATCAAAACTAAGGTTCAAATCTTTTAGTTGAACAAACAGAACAGAAAGAAGTTTCACACAATTCTTCTGTGTAGTTTTTATTTGTAGACATTCTTTTTCCCAATATAGGCCTCTTAGCGCTCAGAATGTCCACTAGCATTTTCTACAGAAAGAGTGTTCAGAACTGCGCAATCAAAAGTATGGTTTAACTCTGTTAACTGAATGCTCAGATCAGAAAGAAGTTTCACAGAATGCTTCTGTGTAGTTTATATTTGAATATATTCCTTTTTCCACTACTACTCTCTTAGCGCTCCAAATGTCCAGTTGCATTTTCTACAGAAAGAGTGTTCAGATCTGCTCAATCAAAAGTATGGTTTAACTCTGTTAGCTGAATGCACAGATCAGAATGAAGTTTCACAGAATGATTCTGTGTAGTTTATATTTGGAGACATTACTTTTTCCACTATTACCCTCTTAGCGCTCCGAATCTCCACTTGCATTTTCTACAGAAAGAGTGTTTCAGAACCCCTCAATCAAAACTAAGGTTCAACTCTTTTAGTTGAACAAACAGAACAGAAAGAAGTTTCACACAATTCTTCTGTGTAGTTTTTATTTGTAGACATTCTTTTTCCCAATATAGGCCTCTTAGCGCTCAGAATGTCCAATTGCAGTTTCTACAGAAAGAGTGTTTCAGAACGGCTCAATCAAAAGTAAGGTTCAACCCTTTTAGTTGAATGCACAGAACAGAAAGAAGTTTCATACAATGCTTCTGTGTAGTTTATATTTGAACATATTCTTTTTTCCACTATTACCCACTTAGCGCTACGAATGTCCAGTTGCATTTTCTACAGACAGAGTGTTCCAAAACTGCTCAATCAAAAGCATGGTTTAACTCTGTTAGCTGAATGCTCAGATCAGAAAGAAGTTTCACAGAATGCTTCTGTGTAGTTTATATTTGAATATATTCCTTTTTCCACTACTACGCTCTTAGCGCTCCAAATGTCCAGTTGCATTTTCTACAGAAAGAGTGTTCAGATCTGCTCAATCAAAAGTATGGTTTAACTCTGTTAGCTGAATGCACAGATCAGAAAGAAGTTTCACCGAATGATTCTGTGTAGTTTATATTTGAAAACATTCCTTTTTCCACTATTACCATCTTAGCGCTCCGAATCTCCACTTGCATTTTCTACAAAAAGAGTGTTTCATAACTGCTCAATCAAAAATATGTTTTATCTCTGTTAACTGAATTTACAGATCAGAAATAGGTTTCACAGAATGCATCTGTGTAGTTTTTATTTGAAGATATTCTTTTTCCCAATGTAGGCCTCTTAGCGCTTAGCATGTCCAATTGCAGTTTCTACAGAAAGAGTGTTTCAGAACGGCTCAATCAAAAGTAAGGTTCAACTCTGTTAGTTGAATGCACAGAACAGAAAGAATTTTCACAGAATGCTACTGTGTAGTTTATATTTGAATATATTCCTTTTTCCACTATTACACTCTTAGCGCTCCGAATGTCCACTTGCATTTTCTACAGAAAGAGTGTTCAGAACTGCGCAATCAAAAGTATGGTTTAACTCTGTTAGCTTAATGAACATATCAGAAATAAGTTTCACACAATGCTTCTGTGTAGTTTTTATTTGAAGTTATTATTTTTCCCAATAGAGGCCTCTTAGCGCTCAGAATGTCCAATTGCAGTTTCTACAGAAAGAGTGTTTCAGAAAGGCTCAATCAAAAGTAAGGTTCAACTCTGTTAGTTGAATGCACAGAACAGAAAGAAGTTTCATACAATGCTTCTGTGTAGTTTATATTTGAATATATTCCTTTTTCCACTACTACTCTCTTAGCGCTCCAAATGTCCAGTTGCATTTTCTACAGAAAGAGTGTTCAGATCTGCTCAATCAAAAGTATGGTTTAATTCTGTTAGCTGAATGCACAGATCAGAAAGAAGTTTCACAGAGTGATTCTGTGTAGTTTATATTTGGAGACATTCCTTTTTCCACTATTACCCTCTTAGCGCTCCGAATCTCCACTTGCATTTTCTACAGAAAGAGTGTTTCAGAAAGGCTCAATCAAAACTAAGGTTCAACTCTTTTAGTTGAACAAACAGAACAGAAAGAAGTTTCACACAATTCTTCTGTGTAGTTTTTATTTGTAGACATTCTTTTTCCCAATATAGGCCTCTTAGCGCTCAGAATGTCCAATTGCAGTTTCTACAGAAAGAGTGTTTCAGAACGGCTCAATCAAAAGTAAGGTTCAACTCTGTTAGTTGAATGCACAGAACAGAAAGAAGTTTCATACAATGCTTCTGTGTAGTTTATATTTGAACATATTCTTTTTTCCACTATTACCCACTTAGCGCTACGAATGTCCAGTTGCATTTTCTACAGACAGAGTGTTTCAAAACTGCTCAATCAAAAGTATGGTTTAACTCTGTTAGCTGAATGCTCAGATCAGAAAGAAGTTTCACAGAATGCTTCTGTGTAGTTTATATTTGAATATATTACTTTTTCCACTATTACGCTCTTAGCGCTCCAAATGTCCAGTTGCATTTTCTACAGAAAGAGTGTTCAGATCTGCTCAATCAAAAGTATGGTTTAACTCTGTTAGCTGAATGCACAGATCAGAAAGAAGTTTCACCGAATGATTCTGTGTAGTTTATATTTGAAGACATTCCTTTTTCCACTATTAACCACTTAGCGCTCCGAATCTCCACTTGCATTTTCTACAAAAAGAGTGTTTCATAACTGCTCAATCAAAAATATGTTTTATCTCTGTTAACTGAATTTACAGATCAGAAATAATTTTCACAGAATGCATCTGTGTAGTTTTTATTTGAAGATATACTTTTTCCCAATGTAGGCCTCTTAGCGCTTAGCATGTCCAATTGCAGTTTCTACAGAAAGAGTGTTTCAGAACGGCTCAATCAAAAGTAAGGTTCAACTCTGTTAGATGAATGCACAGAACAGAAAGAATTTTCACAGAATGCTACTGTGTAGTTTATATTTGAATACATTCCTTTTTCCACTATTACCCTCTTAGCGCTCCGAATGTCCACTTGCATTTTCTACAGAAAGAGTGTTCAGAACTGCGCAATCAAAAGTATGGTTTAACTCTGTTAGCTTAATGAACATATCAGAAATAAGTTTCACACAATGCTTCTGTGTAGTTTTTATTTGAAGATATTATTTTTCCCAATAGAGGCCTCTTAGCGCTCAGAATGTCCAATTGCAGTTTCTACAGAAAGAGTGTTTCAGAAAGGCTCAATCAAAAGTAAGGTTCAACTCTGTTAGTTGAATGCACAGAACAGAAAGATGTTTCATACAATGCTTCTGTGTAGTTTATATTTGAAAATATTCTTTTTTCCACTATTACCCACTTGGCGTTACGAATGTCCAGTTGCATTTTCTACAGACAGAGTGTTTCAAAACTGCTCAATCAAAAGTATGGTTTAACTCTGTTAGCTGAATGCTCAGATCAGAAAGAAGTTTCACAGAATGCTTCTGTGTAGTTTATATTTGAATATATTCCTTTTTCCACTACTACTCTCTTAGCGCTCCAAATGTCCAGTTGCATTTTCTACAGAAAGAGTGTTCAGATCTGCTCAATCAAAAGTATGGTTTAACTCTGTTAGCTGAATGCACAGATCAGAATGAAGTTTCACAGAATGATTCTGTGTAGTTTATATTTGGAGACATTCCTTTTTCCACTATTACCCTCTTAGCGCTCCGAATCTCCACTTGCATTTTCTACAGAAAGAGTGTTTCAGAACCCCTCAATCAAAATTAAGGTTCAACTCTTTTAGTTGAACAAACAGAACAGAAAGAATTTTCACACAATTCTTCTGTGTAGTTTTTATTTGTAGACATTCTTTTTCCCAATATAGGCCTCTTAGCGCTCAGAATGTCCAATTGCAGTTTCTACAGAAAGAGTGTTTCAGAACGGCTCAATCAAAAGTAAGGTTCAACCCTTTTAGTTGAATGCACAGAACAGAAAGAAGTTTCATACAATGCTTCTGTGTAGTTTATATTTGAACATATTCTTTTTTCCACTATTACCCACTTAGCGCTACGAATGTCCAGTTGCATTTTCTACAGACAGAGTGTTTCAAAACTGCTCAATCAAATGTATGGTTTAACTCTGTTAGCTGAATGCTCAGATCAGAAAGAAGTTTTACAGAATGCTTCTGCGTAGTTTATATTTGAATATATTCCTTTTTCCACTACTACGCTCTTAGCGCTCAAAATGTCCAGTTGCATTTTCTACAGAAAGAGTGTTCAGATCTGCACAATCAGAAGTATGGTTTAACTCTGTTAGCTGAATGCACAGATCAGAAAGAAGTTTCACCGAATGATTCTGTGTAGTTTATATTTGAAGACATTCCTTTTTGCACTATTAACCTCTTAGCGCTCCGAATCTCCACTTGCATTTTCTACAAAAAGAGTGTTTCATAACTGCTCAATCAAAAATATGTTTTATCTCTGTTAACTGAATTTACAGATCAGAAATAAGTATCACAGAATGCATCTGTGTAGTTTTTATTTGAAGATATTCTTTTTCCCAATGTAGGCCTCTTAGCGCTTAGCATGTCCAATTGCAGTTTCTACAGAAAGAGTGTTTCAGAACGGCTCAATCAAAAGTAAGGTTCAACTCTGTTAGTTGAATGCACAGAACAGAAAGAATTTTCACAGAATGCTACTGTGTAGTTTATATTTGAATATATTCCTTTTTCCACTATTACCCTCTTAGCGCTCCGAATGTCCACTTGCATTTTCTACAGAAAGAGTGTTCAGAACTGCGCAATCAAAAGTATGGTTTAACTCTGTTAGCTTAATGAACATATCAGAAATAAGTTTCACACAATGCTTCTGTGTAGTTTTTATTTGAAGGTATTATTTTTCCCAATAGAGGCCTCTTAGCGCTCAGAATGTCCAATTGCAGTTTCTACATAAAGAGTGTTTCAGAAAGGCTCAATCAAAAGTAAGGTTCAACTCTGTTAGTTGAATGCACAGAACAGAAAGAAGTTTCATACAATGCTTCTGTGTAGTTTATATTTGAACATATTCTTTTTTCCACTATTACCCACTTGGCGCTACGAATGTCCAGTTGCATTTTCTACAGACAGAGTGTTTCAAAGCTGCTAAATCAAAAGTATGGTTTAACTCTGTTAGCTGAATGCTCAGATCAGAAAGAAGTTTCACAGAATGCTTCTGTGTAGTTTATATTTGAATATATTCCTTTTTCCACTACTTCTCTCTTAGCGCTCCAAATGTCCAGTTGCATTTTCTACAGAAAGAGTGTTCAGATCTGCTCAATCAAAAGTATGGTTAAACTCTGTTAGCTGAATGCACAGATCAGAAAGAAGTTTCACAGAATGATTCTGTGTAGTTTATATTTGGAGACATTCCGTTTTCCACTATTACCCTCTTAGCGCTCCGAATCTCCACTTGCATTTTCTACAGAAAGGGTGTTTCAGAACGGCTCAATCAAAACTAAGGTTCAACTCTTTTAGTTGAACAAACAGAACAGAAAGTAGTTTCACACAATTCTTCTGTGTAGTTTTTATTTGTAGACATTCTTTTTCCCAATATAGGCCTCTTAGCGCTCAGAATGTCCAATTGCAGTTTCTACAGAAAGAGTGTTTCAGAACGGCTCAATCAAAAGTAAGGTTCAACTCTGTTAGTTGAATGCACAGAACAGAAAGAAGTTTCATACAATGCTTCTGTGTAGTTTATATTTGAACATATTCTTTTTTCCACTATTACCCACTTAGCGCTACGAATGTCCAGTTGCATTTTCTACAGACAGAGTGTTTCAAAACTGCTCAATCAAAAGTATGGTTTAACTCTGTTAGCTGAATTCTCAGATCAGAAAAAAGTTTCACAGAATGCTTCTGTGTAGTTTATATTTGAATATATTCCTTTTTCCACTACTACGCTCTTAGCGCTCCAAATGTCCAGTTGCATTTTCTACAGAAAGAGTGTTCAGATCTGCTCAATCAAAAGTATGGTTTAACTCTGTTAGCTGAATTCACAGATCAGAAAGAAGTTTCACCGAATGATTCTGTGTAGTTTATATTTGAAGACATTCCTTTTTCCACTATTACCCTCTTAGCGCTCCGAATCTCCACTTGCATTTTCTACAAAAAGAGTGTTTCATCACTGCTCAATCAAATATATGTTTTATCTCTGTTAACTGAATTTACAGATCAGAGATAAGTTTCACAGAATGCATCTGTGTAGTTTTTATTTGAAGATATCCTTTTTCCCAATGTAGGCCTCTTAGCGCTTAGCATGTCCAATTGCAGTTTCTACAGAAAGAGTGTTTCAGAACGGCTCAATCAAAAGTAAGGTTCAACTCTGTTAGTTGAATGCACAGAACAGAAAGAATTTTCACAGAATGCTACTGTGTAGTTTATATTTGAATATATTCCTTTCTCCACTATTACCATCTTAGCGCCACGAATGTCCACTTGCATTTTCTACAGAAAGAGTGTTCAGAACTGCGCAATCAAAAGTATGGTTTAACTCTGTTAGCTTAATGAACATATCAGAAATAAGTTTCACACAATGCTTCTGTGTAGTTTTTATTTGAAGATATTATTTTTCCCAATATAGGCCTCTTAGCGCTCAGAATGTCCAATTGCAGTTTCTACAGAAAGAGTGTTTCAGAGAGGCTCAATGAAAACTAAGGTTCAACTCTGTTAGTTGAATGCAAGAACAGAAAGTGATTTCAAACAATGCTTCTGTGTAGTTTATATTAGAACATATTCTTTTTTCCACTATTACCCACTTGGCGCTACGAATGTCCAGTTGCATTTTCTACAGACAGAGTGTTTCAAAACTCCTCAATCAAAAGTATGGTTTAACTCTGTTAGCTGAATGCTCAGATCAGAAAGAAGTTTCACAGAATGCTTCTGTGTAGTTTATATTTGAATATATTCCTTTTTCCACTACTACTCTCTTAGCGCTCCAAATGTCCAGTTGCATTTTCTACAGAAAGAGTGTTCAGATCTGCTCAATCAAAAGTATGGTTTAACTCTGTTAGCTGAATGCACAGATCAGAAAGAAGTTTCACAGAATGATTCTGTGTAGTTTATATTTGGAGACATTCCTTTTTCCACTATTACCCTCTTAGCGCTCCGAATCTCCACTTGCATTTTCTACAGAAAGAGTGTTTCAGAACGGCTCAATCAAAACTAAGGTTCAACTCTTTTAGTTGAACAAACAGAACAGAAAGAAGTTTCACACAATTCTTCTGTGTAGTTTTTATTTGTAGACATTCTTTTTCCCAATATAGGCCTCTTAGCGCTCAGAATGTCCAATTGCAGTTTCTACAGAAAGAGTGTTTCAGAACGGCTCAATCAAAAATAAGGTTCAACTCTGTTAGTTGAATGCACAGAACAGAAAGAAGTTTCATACAATGCTTCTGTGTAGTTTATATTTGAACATATTCTTTTTTCCACTATTACCCACTTAGCGCTACGAATGTCCAGTTGCATTTTCTACAGACCGAGTGTTTCAAAACTGCTCAATCAAAAGTATGGTTTAACTCTGTTAGCTGAATGCTCAGATCAGAAAGAAGTTTCACAGAATACTTTTGTGTAGTTTATATTTGAATATATTCCTTTTTCCACTACTATGCTCTTAGCGCTCCAAATGTCCAGTTGCATTTTCTACAGAAAGAGTGTTCAGATCTGCTCAATCAAAAGTATGGTTTAACTCTGTTAGCTGAATGCACAGATCAGAAAGAAGTTTCACCGAATGATTCTGTGTAGTTTATATTTGAAGACATTCCTTTTTCCACTATTACCCTCTTAGCGCTCCGAATCTCCACTTGCATTTTCTACAAAAAGAGTGTTTCATAACTGCTCAATCAAAAATATGTTTTATCTCTGTTAAGTGAAATTACAGATCAGAAATAAGTTTCACAGAATGCATCTGTGTAGTTTTTATTTGAAGATATTCTTTTTCCAAATGTAGGCCTCTTAGCGCTTAGCATGTCCAATTGCAGTTTCTACAGAAAGAGTGTTTCAGAACGGCTCAATCAAAAGTAAGGTTCAACTCTGTTAGTTGAATTCACAGAACAGAAAGAATTTTCACAGAATGCTACTGTGTAGTTTATATTTGAATATATTCCTTTTTCCACTATTACCCTCTTAGCGCTCCGAATGTCCACTTGCATTTTCTACAGAAAGAGTGTTCAGAACTGCGCAATCAAAAGTATGGTTTAACTCTGTTAGCTTAATGAACATATCAGAAATAAGTTTCACACAATGCTTCTGTGTAGTTTTTATTTGAAGATATTATTTTTCCCAATATAGGCCTCTTAGCGCTCAGAATGTCCAATTGCAGTTTCTACAGAAAGAGTGTTTCAGAAAGGCCAATCAAAAGTAAGGTTCAACTCTGTTAGTTGAATGCACAGAACAGAAAGAAGTTTCATACAATGCTTCTGTGTAGTTTATATTTGAACATATTCTTTTTTCCACTATTACCCACTTAGCGCTAAGAATGTCCAGTTGCATTTTCTACAGACAGAGTGTTTCAAAACTGCTCAATCAAAAGTATGGTTTAACTCTGTTAGCTGAATGCTCAGACAGAAAGAAGTTTCACAGAATGCTTCTGTGTAGTTTATATTTGAATATATTCCTTTTTCCACTACTACTCTCTTAGCGCTCCAAATGTCCAGTTGCATTTTCTACACAAAGAGTGTTCAGATCTGCTCAATCAAAATATGGTTTAACTCTGTTAGCTGAATGCACAGATCAGAAAGAAGTTTCACAGAATGATTCTGTGTAGTTTATATTTGGAGACATTCCATTTTCCACTATTACCCTCTTAGCGCTCCGAATCTCCACTTGCATTTTCTACAGAAAGAGTGTTTCAGAACCGCTCAATCAAAACTAAGGTTCAAATCTTTTAGTTGAACAAACAGAACAGAAAAAAGTTTCACACAATTCTTCTGTGTAGTTTTTATTTGTAGACATTCTTTTTCCCAATATAGGCCTCTTAGCGCTCAGAATGTCCAATTGCAGTTTCTACAGAAACAGTGTTTCAGAACGGCTCAATCAAAAGTAAGGTTCAACTCTGTTAGCTGAATGCACAGAACAGAAAGAAGTTTCATACAATGCTTCTGTGTAGTTTATATTTGAACATATTCTTTTTTCCACTATTACCCACTTAGCGCTACGAATGTCCAGTTGCATTTTCTACAGAGTGTTTCAAAACTGCTCAATCAAAAGTATGGCTTAACTCTGTTAGCTGAATGCTCAGATCAGAAAGAAGTTTCACAGAATGCTTCTGTGTAGTTTATATTTGAAGACATTCCTTTTTCCACTATTACCCTCTTAGCGCTCCGAATCTCCACTTGCATTTTCTACAGAAAGAGTGTTTCAGAACGGCTCAATCAAAACTAAGGTTCAACTCTTTTAGTTGAACAAACAGAACAGAAAGAAATTTCACCCAATTCTTATGTGTAGTTTTTATTTGTAGACATTCTTTTTCCCAATATAGGCCTCTTAGCGCTCAGAATGTCCAATTGCAGTTTCTACAGAAAGAGTGTTTCAGAACGGCTCAATCGAAAGTAAGGTTCAACTCTGTTAGTTGAATGCACAGAACAGAAAGAAGTTTCATACAATGCTTCTGTGTAGTTTATATTTGAACATATTCTTTTTTCCACTATTACCCACTTAGCGCTACGAATGTCCAGTTGCATTTTCTACAAACAGAGTGTTTCAAAACTGCTCAATCAAAAGTATGGTTTAACTCTGTTAGCTGAATGCTCAGATCAGAAAGAAGTTTCACAGAATGCTTCTGTGTAGTTTATATTTGAATATATTCCCTTTTCCACTACTACGCTCTTAGCGCTCCAAATGTCCAGTTGCATTTTCTATAGAAAGAGTGTTCAGATCTGCTCAATCTAAAGTATGGTTTTACTCTGTTAGCTGAATGCACAGATCAGAAAGAAGTTTCACCGAAAGATTCTGTGTAGTTTATATTTGAAGACATTCCTTTTTCCACTCTTACCCTCTTAGCGCTCCGAATCTCCACTTGCATTTTCTACAAAAAGAGTGTTTCATAACTGCTCAATGAAAAATATGTTTTATCTCTGTTAACTGAATTTACAGATCAGAAATAAGTTTCACAGAATGCATCTGTGTAGTTTTTATTTGAAGATATTCTTTTTCCCAATGTAGGCCTCTTAGCGCTTAGCATGTCCAATTGCAGTTTCTACAGAAACAGTGTTTCAGAACGGCTCAATCAAAAGTAGGGTTCAACTCTGTTAGTTGAATGCACAGAACAGAAAGAATTTTCACAGAATGCTACTGTGTAGTTTATATTTGAATATATTCCTTTTTCCACTATTACCCTCTTAGCGCTCCGAATGTCCACTTGTATTTTCTACAGAAAGAGTGTTCAGAACTGCGCAATCAAAAGTATGGTTTAACTCTGTTAGCTTAATGAACATATCAGAAATAAGTTTCACACAATGCTTCTGTGTAGTTTTTATTTGAAGATATTATTTTTCCCAATATAGGCCTCTTAGGGCTCAGAATGTCCAATTGCAGTTTCTACAGAAAGAGTGTTTCAGAAAGGCTCAATCAAAAGTAAGTTTCAACTCTGTTAGTTGAATGCACAGAACAGAAAGTTGTTTCATACAATGCTTCTGTGTAGTTTATATTTGAACATATTCTTTTTTCCACTATTACCCACTTAGCGCTACGAATGTCCAGTTGCATTTTCTACAGACAGAGTGTTTCAAAACTGCTCAATCAAAAGTATGGTTTAACTCTGTTAGCTGAATGCTCAGATCAGAAAGAAGTTTCACAGAATGCTTCTGTGTAGTTTATATTTGAATATATTCCTTTTTCCACTACTACTCTCTTAGCGCTCCAAATGTCCAGTTGCATTTTCTACAGAAAGAGAGTTCAGATCTGCTCAATCAAAAGTATGTTTTAACTCTGTTAGCTGAATGCACAGATCAGAAAGAAGTTTCACAGAATGATTCTGTGTAGTGTATATTTGGAGACATTCCTTTTTCCACTATTACCCTCTTAGCGCTCCGAATCTCCACTTGCATTTTCTACAGAAAGAGTGTTTCAGAACGGCTCAATCAAAACTAAGGTTCAACTCTTTTAGTTGAACAAACAGAACAGAAAGAAGTTTCACACAATTCTTCTGTGTAGTTTTTATTTGTAGATATTCTTTTTCCCAATATAGGCCTCTTAGCGCTCAGAATGTCCAATTGCAGTTTCTACAGAAAGAGAGTTTCAGAAAGGCTCAATCAAAAGTAAGGTTCAACTCTGTTAGTTGAATGCACAGAACAGAAAGAAGTTTCATACAATGCTTCTGTGTAGTTTATATTTGAACATATTCTTTTTTCCACTATTACCCACTTAGCGCTACGAATGTCCAGTTGCATTTTCTACAGACAGAGTGTTTCAAAACTGCTCAATCAAAAGTATGCTTTAACTCTGTTAGCTGAATGCTCAGATCAGAAAGAAGTTTCACAGAATGCTTCTGTGTAGTTTATATTTGAATATATTCCTTTTTCCACTACTACGCTCTTAGCGCTCCAAATGTCCAGTTGCATTTTCTACAGAAAGAGTGTTCAGATCTGCTCAATCAAAAGTATGGTTTAACTCTGTTAGCTGAATGCACAGATCAGAAAGAAGTTTCACCGAATGATTCTGTGTAGTTTATATTTGAAGACATTCCTTTTTCCACTATTACCCACTTAGCGCTCCGAATCTCCACTTGCATTTTCTACAAAAAGAGTGTTTCATAACTGCTCAATCAAAAATATGTTTTATCTCTGTTAACTGAATTTACAGATCAGAAATAAGTTTCACAGAATGCATCTGTGTAGTTTTTATTTGAAGATATTCTTTTTCCCAATGTAGGCCTCTTAGCGCTTAGCATGTCCAATTGCAGTTTCTACAGAAAGAGTGTTTCAGAACGGCTCAATCAAAAGTAAGGTTCAACTCTGTTAGTTGAATGCACAGAACAGAAAGAATTTTCACAGAATGCTACTGTGTAGTTTATATTTAAATATATTCCTTTTTCCACTATTACCCTCTTAGCGCTCCGAATGTCCACTTGCATTTTCTACAGAAAGAGTGTTCAGAACTGCGCAATCAAAAGTATGGTTTAACTCTGTTAGCTTAATGAACATATCAGAAATAAGTTTCACACAATGCTTCTGTGTAGTTTTTATTTGAAGATATTTTTTTTCCCAATATAGGCCTCTTAGCGCTCAGAATGTCCAATTGCAGTTTCTACAGAAAGAGGGTTTCAGAAAGGCTCAATCAAAAGTAAGGTTCAACTCTGTTAGTTGAATTCACAGAACAGAAAGATGTTTCATACACTTCTTCTCTGTAGTTTATATTTGAACATATTCTTTTTTCCACTATTACCCACTTAGCGCTACGAATGTCCAGTTGCATTTTCTACAGACAGAGTGTTTCAAAACTGCTCAATCAAAAATATGGTTTAACTCTGTTAGCTGAATGCTCAGATCAGAAAGAAGTTTCACAGAATGCTTCTGTGTAGTTTATATTTGAATATATTCCTTTTTACACTACTACTCTCTTAGCGCTCCAAATGTCCAGTTGCATTTTCTACAGAAAGAGAGTTCAGATCTGCTCAATCAAAAGTATGGTTTAACTCTGTTAGCTGAATGCACAGATCAGAAAGAAGTTTCACAGAATGATTCTGTGTAGTTTATATTTGGAGACATTCCTTTTTCCACTATTACCCTCTTAGCGCTCCGAATCTCCACTTGCATTTTCTACAGAAAGAGTGTTTCAGAACGGCTCAATCAAAACTAAGGTTCAACTCTTTTAGTTGAACAAACAGAACAGAAAGAAGTTTCACACAATTCTTCTGTGTAGTTTTTATTTGTAGACATTCTTTTTCCCAATATAGGCCTCTTAGCGCTCAGAATGTCCAATTGCAGTTTCTTCAGAAAGAGTGTTTCAGAACGGCTCAATCAAAAGTAAGGTTCAACTCTGTTAGTTGAATGCACAGAACAGAAAGTAGTTTCATACAATGCTTCTGTGTAGTTTATATTTGAACATATTCTTTTTTCCACTATTACCCACTTAGCGCTACGAATGTCCAGTTGCATTTTCTACAGACAGAGTGTTTCAAAACTGCTCAATCAAAAGTATGGTTTAACTCTGTTAGCTGAATGCTCAGATCAGAAAGAAGTTTCACAGAATGCTTCTGTGTAGTTTATATTTGAATATATTCCTTTTTCCACTACTACGCTCTTAGCGCTCCAAATGTCCAGTTGCATTTTCTACAGAAAGAGTGTTCAGATCTGCTCAATCAAAAGTATGGTTTAACTCTGTTAGCTGAATGCACAGATCAGAAAGAAGTTTCACCGAATGATTCTGTGTAGTTTATATTTGAAGACATTCCTTTTTCCACTATTACCCTCTTAGCGCTCCGAATCTCCACTTGCATTTTCTACAAAAAGAGTGTTTCATAACTGTTCAATCAAAAATATGTTTTATCTCTGTTAAGTGAATTTACAGATCAGAAATAAGTTTCACAGAATGCATCTGTGTAGTTTTTATTTGAAGATATTCTTTTTCCAAATGTAGGCCTCTTAGCGCTTAGCATGTCCAATTGCAGTTTCTACAGAAAGAGTGTTTCAGAACGGCTCAATCAAAAGTAAGGTTCAACTCTGTTAGTTGAATGCACAGAACAGAAAGAATTTTCACAGAATGCTACTGTGTAGTTTATATTTGAATATATTCCTTTTTCCACTATTACCCTCTTAGCGCTCCGAATGTCCACTTGCATTTTCTACAGAAAGAGTGTTCAGAACTGCGCAATCAAAAGTATGGTTTAAGTCTGTTAGCTTAATGAACATATCAGAAATAAGTTTCACACAATGCTTCTGTGTAGTTTTTATTTGAAGATATTATTTTTCCCAATATAGGCCTCTTAGCACTCAGAATGTCCAATTGCAGTTTCTACAGAAAGAGTGTTTCAGAAAGGCTCAATCAAAAGTAAGGTTCAACTCTGTTAGTTGAATGCACAGAACAGAAAGAAGTTTCATACAATGCTTCTGTGTAGTTTATATTTGAACATATTCTTTTTTCCACTATTACCCACTTAGCGCTACGAATGTCCAGTTGCATTTTCTACAGACAGAGTGTTTCAAAACTGCTCAATCAAAAGTATGGTTTAACTCTGTTAGCTGAATGCTCAGATCAGAAAGAAGTTTCACAGAATGCTTCTGTGTAGTTTATATTTGAATATATTCCTTTTTCCACTACTACTCTCTTAGCGCTCCAAATGTCCAGTTGCATTTTCTACAGAAAGAGTGTTCAGATCTGCTCAATCAAAAGTATGGTTTAACTCTGTTAGCTGAATGCACAGATCAGAAAGAAGTTTCACCGAATGATTCTGTGTAGTTTATATTTGGAGACATTCCTTTTTCCACTATTACCCTCTTAGCGCTCCGAATCTCCACTTGCATTTTCTACAGAGAGAGTGTTTCAGAATGGCTCAATCAAAACTAAGGTTCAACTCTTTTAGTTGAACAAACAGAACAGAAAGAAGTTTCACACAATTCTTCTGTGTAGTTTTTATTTGTAGACATTCTTTTTCCCAATATAGGCCTCTTAGCGCTCAGAATGTCCAATTGCAGTTTCTACAGAAACAGTGTTTCAGAACGGCTCAATCAAAAGTAAGGTTCAACTCTGTTAGCTGAATGCACAGAACAGAAAGAAGTTTCATACAATGCTTCTGTGTAGTTTATATTTGAACATATTCTTTTTTCCACTATTACCCACTTAGCGCTACGAATGTCCAGTTGCATTTTCTACAGAGTGTTTCAAAACTGCTCAATCAAAAGTATGGCTTAACTCTGTTAGCTGAATGCTCAGATCAGAAAGAAGTTTCACAGAATGCTTCTGTGTAGTTTATATTTGAAGACATTCCTTTTTCCACTATTACCCTCTTAGCGCTCCGAATCTCCACTTGCATTTTCTACAGAAAGAGTGTTTCAGAACGGCTCAATCAAAACTAAGGTTCAACTCTTTTAGTTGAACAAACAGAACAGAAAGAAATTTCACCCAATTCTTATGTGTAGTTTTTATTTGTAGACATTCTTTTTCCCAATATAGGCCTCTTAGCGCTCAGAATGTCCAATTGCAGTTTCTACAGAAAGAGTGTTTCAGAACGGCTCAATCGAAAGTAAGGTTCAACTCTGTTAGTTGAATGCACAGAACAGAAAGAAGTTTCATACAATGCTTCTGTGTAGTTTATATTTGAACATATTCTTTTTTCCACTATTACCCACTTAGCGCTACGAATGTCCAGTTGCATTTTCTACAAACAGAGTGTTTCAAAACTGCTCAATCAAAAGTATGGTTTAACTCTGTTAGCTGAATGCTCAGATCAGAAAGAAGTTTCACAGAATGCTTCTGTGTAGTTTATATTTGCATATATTCCCTTTTCCACTACTACGCTCTTAGCGCTCCAAATGTCCAGTTGCATTTTCTATAGAAAGAGTGTTCAGATCTGCTCAATCTAAAGTATGGTTTTACTCTGTTAGCTGAATGCACAGATCAGAAAGAAGTTTCACCGAAAGATTCTGTGTAGTTTATATTTGAAGACATTCCTTTTTCCACTCTTACCCTCTTAGCGCTCCGAATCTCCACTTGCATTTTCTACAAAAAGAGTGTTTCATAACTGCTCAATGAAAAATATGTTTTATCTCTGTTAACTGAATTTACAGATCAGAAATAAGTTTCACAGAATGCATCTGTGTAGTTTTTATTTGAAGATATTCTTTTTCCCAATGTAGGCCTCTTAGCGCTTAGCATGTCCAATTGCAGTTTCTACAGAAACAGTGTTTCAGAACGGCTCAATCAAAAGTAGGGTTCAACTCTGTTAGTTGAATGCACAGAACAGAAAGAATTTTCACAGAATGCTACTGTGTAGTTTATATTTGAATATATTCCTTTTTCCACTATTACCCTCTTAGCGCTCCGAATGTCCACTTGTATTTTCTACAGAAAGAGTGTTCAGAACTGCGCAATCAAAAGTATGGTTTAACTCTGTTAGCTTAATGAACATATCAGAAATAAGTTTCACACAATGCTTCTGTGTAGTTTTTATTTGAAGATATTATTTTTCCCAATATAGGCCTCTTAGGGCTCAGAATGTCCAATTGCAGTTTCTACAGAAAGAGTGTTTCAGAAAGGCTCAATCAAAAGTAAGGTTCAACTCTGTTAGTTGAATGCACAGAACAGAAAGTTGTTTCATACAATGCTTCTGTGTAGTTTATATTTGAACATATTCTTTTTTCCACTATTACCCACTTAGCGCTACGAATGTCCAGTTGCATTTTCTACAGACAGAGTGTTTCAAAACTGCTCAATCAAAAGTATGGTTTAACTCTGTTAGCTGAATGCTCAGATCAGAAAGAAGTTTCACAGAATGCTTCTGTGTAGTTTATATTTGAATATATTCCTTTTTCCACTACTACTCTCTTAGAGCTCCAAATGTCCAGTTGCATTTTCTACAGAAAGAGAGTTCAGATCTGCTTAATCAAAAGTATGTTTTAACTCTGTTAGCTGAATGCACAGATCAGAAAGAAGTTTCACAGAATGATTCTGTGTAGTTTATATTTGGAGACATTCCTTTTTCCACTATTACCCTCTTAGCGCTCCGAATCTCCACTTGCATTTTCTACAGAAAGAGTGTTTAAGAACGGCTCAATCAAAACTAAGGTTCAACTCTTTTAGTTGAACAAACAGAACAGAAAGAAGTTTCACACAATTCTTCTGTGTAGTTTTTATTTGTAGATATTCTTTTTCCCAATATAGGCCTCTTAGCGCTCAGAATGTCCAATTGCAGTTTCTACAGAAAGAGAGTTTCAGAAAGGCTCAATCAAAAGTAAGGTTCAACTCTGTTAGTTGAATGCACAGAACAGAGAGAAGTTTCATACAATGCTTCTGTGTAGTTTATATTTGAACATATTCTTTTTTCCACTATTACCCACTTAGCGCTACGAATGTCCAGTTGCATTTTCTACAGACAGAGTGTTTCAAAACTGCTCAATCAAAAGTATGCTTTAACTCTGTTAGCTGAATGCTCAGATCAGAAAGAAGTTTCACAGAATGCTTCTGTGTAGTTTATATTTGAATATATTCCTTTTTCCACTACTACGCTCTTAGCGCTCCAAATGTCCAGTTGCATTTTCTACAGAAAGAGTGTTCAGATCTGCTCAATCAAAAGTATGGTTTAACTCTGTTAGCTGAATGCACAGATCAGAAAGAAGTTTCACCGAATGATTCTGTGTAGTTTATATTTGAAGACATTCCTTTTTCCACTATTACCCTCTTAGCGCTCCGAATCTCCACTTGCATTTTCTACAAAAAGAGTGTTTCATAACTGCTCAATCAAAAATATGTTTTATCTCTGTTAACTGAATTTACAGATCAGAAATAAGTTTCACAGAATGCATCTGTGTAGTTTTTATTTGAAGATATTCTTTTTCCCAATGTAGGCCTCTTAGCGCTTAGCATGTCCAATTGCAGTTTCTACAGAAAGAGTGTTTCAGAACGGCTCAATCAAAAGTAAGGTTCAACTCTGTTAGTTGAATGCACAGAACAGAAAGAATTTTCACAGAATGCTACTGTGTAGTTTATATTTAAATATATTCCTTTTTCCACTATTACCCTCTTAGCGCTCCGAATGTCCACTTGCATTTTCTACAGAAAGAGTGTTCAGAACTGCGCAATCAAAAGTATGGTTTAACTCTGTTAGCTTAATGAACATATCAGAAATAAGTTTCACACAATGCTTCTGTGTAGTTTTTATTTGAAGATATTTTTTTTCCCAATATAGGCCTCTTAGCGCTCAGAATGTCCAATTGCAGTTTCTACAGAAAGAGGGTTTCAGAAAGGCTCAATCAAAAGTAAGGTTCAACTCTGTTAGTTGAATTCACAGAACAGAAAGATGTTTCATACACTTCTTCTCTGTAGTTTATATTTGAACATATTCTTTTTTCCACTATTACCCACTTAGCGCTACGAATGTCCAGTTGCATTTTCTACAGACAGAGTGTTTCAAAACTGCTCAATCAAAAATATGGTTTAACTCTGTTAGCTGAATGCTCAGATCAGAAAGAAGTTTCACAGAATGCTTCTGTGTAGTTTATATTTGAATATATTCCTTTTTACACTACTACTCTCTTAGCGCTCCAAATGTCCAGTTGCATTTTCTACAGAAAGAGAGTTCAGATCTGCTCAATCAAAAGTATGGTTTAACTCTGTTAGCTGAATGCACAGATCAGAAAGAAGTTTCACCGAATGATTCTGTGTAGTTTATATTTGAAGACATTCCTTTTTCCACTATTACCCTCTTAGCGCTCCGAATCTCCACTTGCATTTTCTACAAAAAGAGTGTTTCATAACTGCTCAATCAAAAATATGTTTTATCTCTGTTAACTGAATTTACAGATCAGAAATAAGTTTCACAGAATGCATCTGTGTAGTTTTTATTTGAAGATATTCTTTTTCCCAATGTAGGCCTCTTAGCGCTTAGCATGTCCAATTGCAGTTTCTACAGAAAGAGTGTTTCAGAACGGCTCAATCAAAAGTAAGGTTCAACTCTGTTAGTTGAATGCACAGAACAGAAAGAATTTTCACAGAATGCTACTGTGTAGTTTATATTTAAATATATTCCTTTTTCCACTATTACCCTCTTAGCGCTCCGAATGTCCACTTGCATTTTCTACAGAAAGAGTGTTCAGAACTGCGCAATCAAAAGTATGGTTTAACTCTGTTAGCTTAATGAACATATCAGAAATAAGTTTCACACAATGCTTCTGTGTAGTTTTTATTTGAAGATATTTTTTTTCCCAATATAGGCCTCTTAGCGCTCAGAATGTCCAATTGCAGTTTCTACAGAAAGAGGGTTTCAGAAAGGCTCAATCAAAAGTAAGGTTCAACTCTGTTAGTTGAATTCACAGAACAGAAAGATGTTTCATACACTTCTTCTCTGTAGTTTATATTTGAACATATTCTTTTTTCCACTATTACCCACTTAGCGCTACGAATGTCCAGTTGCATTTTCTACAGACAGAGTGTTTCAAAACTGCTCAATCAAAAATATGGTTTAACTCTGTTAGCTGAATGCTCAGATCAGAAAGAAGTTTCACAGAATGCTTCTGTGTAGTTTATATTTGAATATATTCCTTTTTACACTACTACTCTCTTAGCGCTCCAAATGTCCAGTTGCATTTTCTACAGAAAGAGAGTTCAGATCTGCTCAATCAAAAGTATGGTTTAACTCTGTTAGCTGAATGCACAGATCAGAAAGAAGTTTCACAGAATGATTCTGTGTAGTTTATATTTGGAGACATTCCTTTTTCCACTATTACCCTCTTAGCGCTCCGAATCTCCACTTGCATTTTCTACAGAAAGAGTGTTTCAGAACGGCTCAATCAAAACTAAGGTTCAACTCTTTTAGTTGAACAAACAGAACAGAAAGAAGTTTCACACAATTCTTCTGTGTAGTTTTTATTTGTAGACATTCTTTTTCCCAATATAGGCCTCTTAGCGCTCAGAATGTCCAATTGCAGTTTCTTCAGAAAGAGTGTTTCAGAACGGCTCAATCAAAAGTAAGGTTCAACTCTGTTAGTTGAATGCACAGAACAGAAAGTAGTTTCATACAATGCTTCTGTGTAGTTTATATTTGAACATATTCTTTTTTCCACTATTACCCACTTAGCGCTACGAATGTCCAGTTGCATTTTCTACAGACAGAGTGTTTCAAAACTGCTCAATCAAAAGTATGGTTTAACTCTGTTAGCTGAATGCTCAGATCAGAAAGAAGTTTCACAGAATGCTTCTGTGTAGTTTATATTTGAATATATTCCTTTTTCCACTACTACGCTCTTAGCGCTCCAAATGTCCAGTTGCATTTTCTACAGAAAGAGTGTTCAGATCTGCTCAATCAAAAGTATGGTTTAACTCTGTTAGCTGAATGCACAGATCAGAAAGAAGTTTCACCGAATGATTCTGTGTAGTTTATATTTGAAGACATTCCTTTTTCCACTATTACCCTCTTAGCGCTCCGAATCTCCACTTGCATTTTCTACAAAAAGAGTGTTTCATAACTGCTCAATCAAAAATATGTTTTATCTCTGTTAAGTGAATTTACAGATCAGAAATAAGTTTCACAGAATGCATCTGTGTAGTTTTTATTTGAAGATATTCTTTTTCCAAATGTAGGCCTCTTAGCGCTTAGCATGTCCAATTGCAGTTTCTACAGAAAGAGTGTTTCAGAACGGCTCAATCAAAAGTAAGGTTCAACTCTGTTAGTTGAATGCACAGAACAGAAAGAATTTTCACAGAATGCTACTGTGTAGTTTATATTTGAATATATTCCTTTTTCCACTATTACCCTCTTAGCGCTCCGAATGTCCACTTGCATTTTCTACAGAAAGAGTGTTCAGAACTGCGCAATCAAAAGTATGGTTTAAGTCTGTTAGCTTAATGAACATATCAGAAATAAGTTTCACACAATGCTTCTGTGTAGTTTTTATTTGAAGATATTATTTTTCCCAATATAGGCCTCTTAGCACTCAGAATGTCCAATTGCAGTTTCTACAGAAAGAGTGTTTCAGAAAGGCTCAATCAAAAGTAAGGTTCAACTCTGTTAGTTGAATGCACAGAACAGAAAGAAGTTTCATACAATGCTTCTGTGTAGTTTATATTTGAACATATTCTTTTTTCCACTATTACCCACTTAGCGCTACGAATGTCCAGTTGCATTTTCTACAGACAGAGTGTTTCAAAACTGCTCAATCAAAAGTATGGTTTAACTCTGTTAGCTGAATGCTCAGATCAGAAAGAAGTTTCACAGAATGCTTCTGTGTAGTTTATATTTGAATATATTCCTTTTTCCACTACTACTCTCTTAGCGCTCCAAATGTCCAGTTGCATTTTCTACAGAAAGAGTGTTCAGATCTGCTCAATCAAAAGTATGGTTTAACTCTGTTAGCTGAATGCACAGATCAGAAAGAAGTTTCACCGAATGATTCTGTGTAGTTTATATTTGGAGACATTCCTTTTTCCACTATTACCCTCTTAGCGCTCCGAATCTCCACTTGCATTTTCTACAGAGAGAGTGTTTCAGAATGGCTCAATCAAAACTAAGGTTCAACTCTTTTAGTTGAACAAACAGAACAGAAAGAAGTTTCACACAATTCTTCTGTGTAGTTTTTATTTGTAGACATTCTTTTTCCCAATATAGGCCTCTTAGCGCTCAGAATGTCCAATTGCAGTTTCTACAAAAAGAGTGTTTCAGAACGGCTCAATCAAAAGTAAGGTTCAACTCTGTTAGTTGAATGCACAGAACAGAAAGAAGTTTCATACAATGCTTCAGTGTAGTTTATATTTGAACATATTCTTTTTTCCACCATTACCCACTTAGCGCTACGAATGTCCAGTTGCATTTTCTACAGAGTGTTTCAAAACTGCTCAATCAAAAGTATGGTTTAACTCTGTTAGCTGAATGCTCAGATCAGAAAGAAGTTTCACAGAATGCTTCTGTGTAGTTTATATTTGAATATATTCCTTTTTCCACTACTACTCTCTTAGCGCTCCAAATGTCCAGTTACATTTTCTACAGAAAGAGTGTTCAGATCTGCTCAATCAATAGTATGGTTTAACTCTGTTAGCTGAATGCACAGATCAGAAAGAAGTTTCACAGAATGATTCTGTGTAGTTTATATTTGGAGACATTCCTTTTTCCACTATTACCCTCTTAGCGCTCCGAATCTCCACTTGCATTTTCTACAGAAAGAGTGTTTCAGAACCGCTCAATCAAAACTAAAGTTCAACTCTTTTAGTTGAACAAACAGAACAGAAAGTAGTTTCACACAATTCTTCTGTGTAGTTTTTATTTGTAGACATTCTTTTTCCCAATATAGGCCTCTTAGCGCTCAGAATGTCCAATTGCAGTTTCTACAGAAAGAGTGTTTCAGAACGGCTCAATCAAAAGTAAGGTTCAACTCTGTTAGTTGAATGCACAGAACAGAAAGAAGTTTCATACAATGCTTCAGTGTAGTTTATATTTGAACATATTCTTTTTTCCACTATTACCCACTTAGCGCTACGAATGTCCAGTTGCATTTTCTACAGAGTGTTTCAAAACTGCTCAATCAAAAGTATGGCTTAACTCTGTTAGCTGAATGCTCAGATCAGAAAGAAGTTTCACAGAATGCTTCTGTGTAGTTTATATTTGAAGACATTCCTTTTTCCACTATTACCCTCTTAGCGCTCCGAATCTCCACTTGCATTTTCTACAGAAAGAGTGTTTCAGAACGGCTCAATCAAAACTAAGGTTCAACTCTTTTAGTTGAACAAACAGAACAGAAAGAAGTTTCACACAATTCTTCTGTGTAGTTTTTATTTGTAGACATTCTTTTTCCCAATATAGGCCTCTTAGCGCTCAGAATGTCCAATTGCAGTTTCTTCAGAAAGAGTGTTTCAGAACGGCTCAATCAAAAGTAAGGTTCAACTCTGTTAGTTGAATGCACAGAACAGAAAGAAGTTTCATACAATGCTTCTGTGTAGTTTATATTTGAACATATTCTTTTTTCCACTATTACCCACTTAGCGCTACGAATGTCCAGTTGCATTTTCTACAGACAGAGTGTTTCAAAACTGCTCAATCAAAAGTATGGTTTAACTCTGTTAGCTGAATGCTCAGATCAGAAAGAAGTTTCACAGAATGCTTCTGTGTAGTTTATATTTGAATATATTCCTTTTTCCACTACTACGCTCTTAGCGCTCCAAATGTCCAGTTGCATTTTCTACAGAAAGAGTGTTCAGATCTGCTCAATCAAAAGTATGGTTTAACTCTGTTAGCTGAATGCACAGATCAGAAAGAAGTTTCACCGAATGATTCTGTGTAGTTTATATTTGAAGACATTCCTTTTTCCACTATTACCCTCTTAGCGCTCCGAATCTCCACTTGCATTTTCTACAAAAAGAGTGTTTCATAACTGCTCAATCAAAAATATGTTTTATCTCTGTTAAGTGAATTTACAGATCAGAAATAAGTTTCACAGAATGCATCTGTGTAGTTTTTATTTGAAGATATTCTTTTTCCAAATGTAGGCCTCTTAGCGCTTAGCATGTCCAATTGCAGTTTCTACAGAAAGAGTGTTTCAGAACGGCTCAATCAAAAGTAAGGTTCAACTCTGTTAGTTGAATGCAAAGAACAGAAAGAATTTTCACAGAATGCTACTGTGTAGTTTATATTTGAATATATTCCTTTTTCCTCTATTACCCTCTGAGCGCTCCGAAGGTCCACTTGCATTTTCTACAGAAAGAGTGTTCAGAACTGCGCAATCAAAAGTATGGTTTAACTCTGTTAGCTTAATGAACATATCAGAAATAAGTTTCACACAATGCTTCTGTGTAGTTTTTATTTGAAGATATTATTTTTCCCAATAGAGGCCTCTTAGCGCTCAGAATGTCCAATTGCAGTTTCTACAGAAAGAGTGTTTCAGAAAGGCTCAATCAAAAGTAAGGTTCAACTCTGTTAGTTGAATGCACAGAACAGAAAGAAGTTTCATACAATGCTTCTGTGTAGTTTATATTTGAACATATTCTTTTTTCCACTATTACCCACTTAGCGCTACGAATGTCCAGTTGCATTTTCTACAGACAGAGTGTTTCAAAACTGCTCAATCAAAAGTATGGTTTAACTCTGTTAGCTGAATGCTCAGATCAGAAAGAAGTTTCACAGAATGCTTCTGTGTAATTTATATTTGAATATATTCCTTTTTCCACTACTACTCTCTAAGCGCTCCAAATGTCCAGTTGCATTTTCTACAGAAAGAGTGTTCAGATCTGCTCAATCAAAAGTATGGTTTAACTCTGTTAGCTGAATGCACAGATCAGAAAGAAGTTTCACAGAATGATTCTGTGTAGTTTATATTTGGAGACATTCCTTTTTCCACTATTACCCTCTTAGCGCTCCGAATCTCCACTTGCATTTTCTACAGAAAGAGTGTTTCAGAACCGCTCAATCAAAACTAAGGTTCAACTCTTTTAGTTGAACAAACAGAACAGAAAGAAGTTTCACACAATTCTTCTGTGTAGTTTTTATTTTTAGACATTCTTTTTCCCAATATAGGCCTCTTAGCGCTCAGAATGTCCAATTGCAGTTTCTACAGAAAGAGTGTTTCAGAACAGCTCAATCAAAAGTAAGGTTCAACTCTGTTAGTTGAATGCACAGAACAGAAAGAAGTTTCATACAATGCTTCAGTGTAGTTTATATTTGAACATATTCTTTTTCCACTATTACCCACTTAGCGCTACGAATGTCCAGTTGCATTTTCTACAGACAGAGTGTTTCAAAACTGCTCAATCAAAAGTATGGTTTAACTCTGTTAGCTGAATGCTCAGATCAGAAAGAAGTTTCACAGAATGCTTCTGTGTAGTTTATATTTGAATATATTCCTTTTTCCACTACTACGCTCTTAGCGCTCCAAATGTCCAGTTGCATTTTCTACAGAAAGAGTGTTCAGATCTGCTCAATCAAAAGTATGGTTTAACTCTGTTAGCTGAATGCACAGATCAGAAAGAAGTTTCACCGAATTATTCCGTGTAGTTTATACTTGAAGACATTCCTTTTTCCACTATTACCCTCTTAGCGCTCCGAATCTTCACTTGCATTTTCTACAGAAAGAGTGTTTCAGAACGGCTCAATCAAAACTAAGGTTCAACTCTTTTAGTTGAACAAACAGAACAGAAAGAAGTTTCACACAATTCTTCTGTGTAGTTATTATTTGTAGACATTCTTTTTCCCAATATAGGCCTCTTAGCGCTCAAAATGTCCAATTGCAGTTTCTACAGAAAGAGTGTTTCAGAACGGCTCAATCAAAAGTAAGGTTCAACTCTGTTAGTTGAATGCACAGAACAGAAAGAAGTTTCAAACAATGCTTCTGTGTAGTTTATATTTGAACATATTCTTTTTTCAACTATTACCCACTTAGCGCTACGAATGTCCAGTTGCATTTTCTACAGACAGAGTGTTTCAAAACTGCTCAATCAAAAGTATGGTTTAACTCTGTTAGCTGAATGCTCAGATCAGAAAGAAGTTTCACAGAATGCTTCTGTGTAGTTTATATTTGAAGACATTCCTTTTTCCACTATTACCCTCTTAGCGCTCCGAATCTCCACTTGCATTTTCTACAGAAAGAGTGTTTCAGAACGGCTCAATCAAAACTAAGGTTCAACTCTTTTAGTTGAACAAACAGAACAGAAAGAAGTTTCACACAATTCTTCTGTGTAGTTTTTATTTGTAGACATTCTTTTTCCCAATATAGGCCTCTTAGCGCTCAGAATGTCCAATTGCAGTTTCTTCAGAAAGAGTGTTTCAGAACGGCTCAATCAAAAGTAAGGTTCAACTCTGTTAGTTGAATGCACAGAACAGAAAGAAGTTTCATACAATGCTTCTGTGTAGTTTATATTTGAACATATTCTTTTTTCCACTATTACCCACTTAGCGCTACGAATGTCCAGTTGCATTTTCTACAGACAGAGTGTTTCAAAACTGCTCAATCAAAAGTATGGTTTAACTCTGTTAGCTGAATGCTCAGATCAGAAAGAAGTTTCACAGAATGCTTCTGTGTAGTTTATATTTGAATATATTCCTTTTTCCACTACTACGCTCTTAGCGCTCCAAATGTCCAGTTGCATTTTCTACAGAAAGAGTGTTCAGATCTGCTCAATCAAAAGTATGGTTTAACTCTGTTAGCTGAATGCACAGATCAGAAAGAAGTTTCACCGAATGATTCTGTGTAGTTTATATTTGAAGACATTCCTTTTTCCACTATTACCCTCTTAGCGCTCCGAATCTCCACTTGCATTTTCTACAAAAAGAGTGTTTCATAACTGCTCAATCAAAAATATGTTTTATCTCTGTTAAGTGAATTTACAGATCAGAAATAAGTTTCACAGAATGCATCTGTGTAGTTTTTATTTGAAGATATTCTTTTTCCAAATGTAGGCCTCTTAGCGCTTAGCATGTCCAATTGCAGTTTCTACAGAAAGAGTGTTTCAGAACGGCTCAATCAAAAGTAAGGTTCAACTCTGTTAGTTGAATGCAAAGAACAGAAAGAATTTTCACAGAATGCTACTGTGTAGTTTATATTTGAATATATTCCTTTTTCCTCTATTACCCTCTTAGCGCTCCGAAGGTCCACTTGCATTTTCTACAGAAAGAGTGTTCAGAACTGCGCAATCAAAAGTATGGTTTAACTCTGTTAGCTTAATGAACATATCAGAAATAAGTTTCACACAATGCTTCTGTGTAGTTTTTATTTGAAGATATTATTTTTCCCAATAGAGGCCTCTTAGCGCTCAGAATGTCCAATTGCAGTTTCTACAGAAAGAGTGTTTCAGAAAGGCTCAATCAAAAGTAAGGTTCAACTCTGTTAGTTGAATGCACAGAACAGAAAGAAGTTTCATACAATGCTTCTGTGTAGTTTATATTTGAACATATTCTTTTTTCCACTATTACCCACTTAGCGCTACGAATGTCCAGTTGCATTTTCTACAGACAGAGTGTTTCAAAACTGCTCAATCAAAAGTATGGTTTAACTCTGTTAGCTGAATGCTCAGATCAGAAAGAAGTTTCACAGAATGCTTCTGTGTAGTTTATATTTGAATATATTCCTTTTTCCACTACTACTCTCTAAGCGCTCCAAATGTCCAGTTGCATTTTCTACAGAAAGAGTGTTCAGATCTGCTCAATCAAAAGTATGGTTTAACTCTGTTAGCTGAATGCACAGATCAGAAAGAAGTTTCACAGAATGATTCTGTGTAGTTTATATTTGGAGACATTCCTTTTTCCACTATTACCCTCTTAGCGCTCCGAATCTCCACTTGCATTTTCTACAGAAAGAGTGTTTCAGAACCGCTCAATCAAAACTAAGGTTCAACTCTTTTAGTTGAACAAACAGAACAGAAAGAAGTTTCACACAATTCTTCTGTGTAGTTTTTATTTTTAGACATTCTTTTTCCCAATATAGGCCTCTTAGCGCTCAGAATGTCCAATTGCAGTTTCTACAGAAAGAGTGTTTCAGAACAGCTCAATCAAAAGTAAGGTTCAACTCTGTTAGTTGAATGCACAGAACAGAAAGAAGTTTCATACAATGCTTCAGTGTAGTTTATATTTGAACATATTCTTTTTCCACTATTACCCACTTAGCGCTACGAATGTCCAGTTGCATTTTCTACAGACAGAGTGTTTCAAAACTGCTCAATCAAAAGTATGGTTTAACTCTGTTAGCTGAATGCACAGATCAGAAAGAAGTTTCACCGAATTATTCCGTGTAGTTTATACTTGAAGACATTCCTTTTTCCACTATTACCCTCTTAGCGCTCCGAATCTTCACTTGCATTTTCTACAGAAAGAGTGTTTCAGAACGGCTCAATCAAAACTAAGGTTCAACTCTTTTAGTTGAACAAACAGAACAGAAAGAAGTTTCACACAATTCTTCTGTGTAGTTATTATTTGTAGACATTCTTTTTCCCAATATAGGCCTCTTAGCGCTCAAAATGTCCAATTGCAGTTTCTACAGAAAGAGTGTTTCAGAACGGCTCAATCAAAAGTAAGGTTCAACTCTGTTAGTTGAATGCACAGAACAGAAAGAAGTTTCAAACAATGCTTCTGTGTAGTTTATATTTGAACATATTCTTTTTTCAACTATTACCCACTTAGCGCTACGAATGTCCAGTTGCATTTTCTACAGACAGAGTGTTTCAAAACTGCTCAATCAAAAGTATGGTTTAACTCTGTTAGCTGAATGCTCAGATCAGAAAGAAGTTTCACAGAATGCTTCTGTGTAGTTTATATTTGAATATATTCCTTTTTCCACTACTACGCTCTTAGCGCTCCAAATGTCCAGTTGCATTTTCTACAGAAAGAGTGTTCAGATCTGCTCAATCAAAAGTATGGTTTAAATCTGTTAGCTGAATGCACAGATCAGAAAGAAGTTTCACCGAATGATTCCGTGTAGTTTATACTTGAAGACATACCTTTATCCACTATTACCCTCTAAGCGCTCCGAATCTCCACTTGCATTTTCTACAAAAAGAGTGTTTCATAACTGCTCAATCAAAAATATGTTTTATCTCTGTTAACTGAATTTACAGATCAGAAATAAGTTTCACAGAATGCATCTGTGTAGTTTTTATTTGAAGATATTATTTTTACCAATGTAGGCCTCTTAGCGCTTAGCATGTCCAATTGCAGTTCCTACAGAAAGAGTGTTTCAGAAAGGCTCAATCAAAAGTAAGGTTCAACTCTGTTAGTTGAATGCACAGAACAGAAGGAAGTTTCATACAATGTTTCTGTGTAGTTTATATTTGAACATATTCTTTTTTCCACTATTACCCACTTAGCGCTACGAATGTCCAGTTGCATTTTCTACAGACAGAGTGTTTCAAAACTGCTCAATCAAAAGTATGGTTTCACTGTTAGCTGAATGCTCATATCAGAAAGAAGTTTCACAGAATGCTTCTGTGTACTTTATATTTGAATATATTCCTTTTTCCACTACTACTCTCTTAGCGCTCCAAATGTCCAGTTGCATTTTCTACAGAAAGAGTGTTCAGATCTGCTCAATCAAAAGTATGGTTTAACACTGTTAGCTGAATGCACAGATCAGAAAGAAGTTTCACAGAATGATTCTGTGTAGTTTATATTTGAAGACATTCCTTTTTCCACTATTACCCTCTTAGCGCTCCGAATCTCCACTTGCATTTTCTACAGAAAGAGTGTTTCAGAACGGCTCAATCAAAACTAAGGTTCAACTCTTTTAGTTGAACAAACAGAACAGAAAGAAGTTTCACACAATTCTTCTGTGTAGTTTTTATTTGAAGACATTCTTTTTCCCAATATAGGCCTCTTAGCGCTCAGAATGTCCAATTGCAGTTTCTACAGAAAGAGTGTTTCAGAACGGCTCAATCAAAAGTAAGGTTCAACTCTGTTAGTTGAATGCACAGAACAGAAAGAAGTTTCATACAATGCTTTTGTGTAGTTTATATTTGAACATATTCTTTTTTCCACTATTACCCACTTAGCGCTACGAATGTCCAGTTGCATTTTCTACAGACACAGTGTTTCAAAACTGCTCAATCAAAAGTATGGTTTAACTCTGTTACCTGAATGCTCAGATCAGAAAGTAGTTTCACAGAATGCTTCTGTGTAGTTTATATTTGAATATATTCCTTTTTCCACTACTACGCTATTAGCGCTCCAAATGTCCAGTTGCATTATCTACAGAAAGAGTGTTCAGATCTGCTCAATCAAAAGTATGGTTTAACTCTGTTAGCTGAATGCACAGATCAGAAAGAAGTTTCACCGAATGATTCCGTGTAGTTTATACTTGAAGACATTCCTTTTTCCACTATTACCCTCTTAGCGCTCCGAATCTCCACTTGCATTTTCTACAAAAAGAGTGTTTCATAACTGCTCAATCAAAAATATGTTTTATCTCTGTTAACTGAATTTACAGATCAGAAATAAGTTTCACAGAATGCATCTGTGTAGTTTTTATTTGAAGATATTCTTTTTCCCATTGTAGGCCTCTTAGCGCTTAGCATGTCCAATTGCAGTTTCTACAGAAAGAGTGTTTCAGAACGGCTCAGTCAAAAGTAAGGTTCAACACTGTTAGTTGAATGCACAGAACAGAAAGAATTTTCACAGAATGCTACTGTGTAGTTTATATTTGAATATATTCCTTTTTCCACTATTACCCTCTTAGCGCTCCGAATGTCCACTTGCATTTTCTACAGAAAGAGTGTTCAGAACTGCGCAATCAAAAGTATGGTTTAACTCTGTTAGCTTAATGAACATATCAGAAATAAGTTTCACACAATGTTTCTGTGTAGATTTTATTTGAAGATATTATTTTTCCCAATATAGGCCTCTTAGCGCTCAGAATGTCCAGTTGCAGTTTCTACAGAAAGAGAGTTTCAGAAAGGCTCAATCAAAAGTAAGGTTCAACTCTGTTAGTTGAATGCACAGAACAGAAAGAAGTTTCATACAATGCTTCTGTGTAGTTTATATTTGAACATATTCTTTTTTCCACTATTACCCACTTTGCGCTACGAATGTCCAGTTGCATTTTCTACAGACAGAGTGTTTCAAAACTGCTCAATCAAAAGTATGGTTTAACTCTGTTAGCTGAATGTTCAGATCAGAAAGAAGTTTCACACAATGCTTCTGTGTAGTTTATATTTGAATATATTCCTTTTTCCACTACTACGCTCTTAGCGCTCCAAATGTCCAGTTGCATTTTCAACAGAAAGAGTGTTCAGATCTGCTCAATCAAAAGTATGGTTTAACTCTGTTAGCTGAATGCACAGATCAGAAAGAAGTTTCACCGAATGATTCTGTGTAGTTTATATTTGAAGACATTCCTTTTTCCACTATTACCCTCTTAGCGCTCCGAATCTCCACTTGCATTTTCTACAAAAAGAGTGTTTCATAACTGCTCAATGAAAAATATGTTTTATCTCTGTTAACTGAATTTACAGATCAGAAATAAGTTTCACAGAATGCATCTGTGTAGTTTTTATTTGAAGATATTCTTTTTCCCAATGTAGGCCTCTTAGCGCTTATCATGTCCAATTGCAGTTTCTACAGAAAGAGTGTTTCAGAACGGCTCAATCAAAAGTAAGGTTCAACTCTGTTAGTTGAATGCACAGAACAGAAAGAATTTTCACAGAATGCTACTGTGTAGTTTATATTTGAATATATTCCTTTTTCCACTATTACCCTCTTAGCGCTCCGAATGTCCACTTGCATTTTCTACAGAAAGAGTGTTCAGAACTGCGCAATCAAAAGTATGGTTTAACTCTGTTAGCTTAATGAACATATCAGAAATAAGTTTCACACAATGCTTCTGTGTAGTTTTTATTTGAAGATATTATTTTTCCCAATATAGGCCTCTTAGCACTCAGAATGTCCAATTGCAGTTTCTACAGAAAGAGTGTTTCAGAAAGGCTCAATCAAAGTAAGGATCAACTCTGTTAGTTGAATGCACAGAACAGAAAGAAGTTTCATACAATGCTTCTGTGTAGTTTATATTTGAACATATTCTTTTTTCCACTATTACCCACTTAGCGCTACGAATGTCCAGTTGCATTTTCTACAGACAGAGTGTTTCAAAACTGCTCAATCAAAAGTATGGTTTAACTCTGTTAGCTGAATGCTCAGATCAGAAAGAAGTTTCACAGAATGCTTCTGTGTAGTTATATTTGAATATATTCCTTTTTCCACTACTACTCTCTTAGCGCTCCAAATGTCCAGTTGCATTTTCTACAGAAAGAGTGTTCAGATCTGCTGAATCAAAAGTATGGTTTAACTCTGTTAGCTGAATGCACAGATCAGAAAGAAGTTTCACAGAATGATTCTGTGTAGTTTATATTTGGAGACATTCCTTTTTCCACTATTACCCTCTTAGCGCTCCGAATCTCCACTTGCATTTTCTACAGAAAGAGAGTTTCAGAACGGCTCAATCAAAATTAAGGTTCAACTCATTTAGTTGAACAAACAGAACAGAAAGAAGTTTCACACAATTATTCTGTGTAGCTTTTATTTGTAGACATTCTTTTTCCCAATATAGGCCTCTTAGCGCTCAGAATGTCCAATTGCAGTTTCTACAGAAAGAGTGTTTCAGAACGGCTCAATCAAAAGTAAGGTCCAACTCTGTTAGTTGAATGCACAGAACAGAAAGAAGTTTCATACAATGCTTCTGTGTAGTTTATATTTGAACATATTCTTTTTTCCACTACTACCCACTTAGCGCTACGAATGTCCAGTTGCATTTTCTACAGACAGAGTGTTTCAAAACTGCTCAATCAAAAGTATGGTTTAACTCTGTTAGCTGAATGCTCAGATCAGAAAGAAGTTTCACAGAATGCTTCTGTGTAGTTTATATTTGAATATATTCCTTTTTCCACTAATACGCTCTTAGCGCTCCAAATGTCCAGTTGCATTTTCTACAGAAAGAGTGTTCAGATCTGCTCAATCAAAAGTATGGCTTAACTGTGTTAGCTGAATGCACAGATCAGAAAGAAGTTTCACCGAATGATTCTGTGTAGTTTATATTTGAAGACATTCCTTTTTCCACTATTACCCTATTAGCGCTCCGAATCTCAACTTGCATTTTCTACAAAAAGAGTGTTTCATAACTGCTCAATCAAAAATATGTTTTATCTCTGTTAACTGAATTTACAGATCAGAAATAAGTTTCACAGAATGCATCTGTGTAGTTTTTATTTGAAGATATTCTTTTTCCCAATGTAGGCCTCTTAGCGCTTAGCATGTCCAATTGCAGTTTCTACAGAAAGAGTGTTTCAGAACGGCTCAATCAAAAGTAAGGTTCAACTCTCTTAGTTGAATGCACAGAACAGAAAGAATTTTCACAGAATGCTACTGTGTAGTTTATATTTGAATATATTCCTTTTTCCACTATTACCCTCTTAGCGCTCCGAATGTACACTTGCATTTTCTACAGAAAGAGTGTTCAGAACTGGGCAATCAAAAGTATGGTTTAACTCTGTTAGCTTAATGAACATATCAGAAATAAGTTTCACACAATGCTTCTGTGTAGTTTTTATTTGAAGATATTATTTTTCCCAATATAGGCCTCTTAGCGCTCAGAATGTCCAATTGCAGATTCTACAGAAAGAGGGTTTCAGAAAGGCTCCATCAAAAGTAAGGTTCAACTCTGTTAGTTGAATGCACAGAACAGAAAGAAGTTTCATACAATGCTTCTGTGTAGTTTATATTTGAACATATTCTTTTTTCCACTATTACCCACTTAGCGCTACGAATGTCCAGTTGCATTTTCTACAGACAGAGTGTTTCAAAACTGCTCAATCAAAAGTATGGTTTAACTCTGTTAGCTGAATGCTCAGATCAGAAAGAAGTTTCACAGAATGCTTCTGTGTAGTTTATATTTGAATATATTCCTTTTTCCACTACTACTCTCTTAGCGCTCCAAATGTCCAGTTGCATTTTCTACAGAAAGAGTGTTCAGATCTGCTGAATCAAACGTATGGTTTAACTCTGTTAGCTGAATGCACAGATCAGAAAGAAGTTTCACAAAATGATTCTGTGTAGTTTATATTTGGAGACATTCCTTTTTCCACTATTACCCTCTTAGCGCTCCGAATCTCCACTTGCATTTTCTACAGAAAGAGTGTTTCAGAACGGCTCAATCAAAACTTAGGTTCAAGTCTTTTAGTTGAACAAACAGAACAGAAAGAAGTTTCACACAATTCTTCTGTGTAGTTTTTATTTGTAGACATTCTTTTTCCCAATATAGGCCTCTTAGCGCTCAGAATGTCCAATTGCAGTTTCTACAGAAAGAGTGTTTCAGAACGGCTCAATCAAAAGTAAGGTTCAACTCTGTTAGTTGAATGCACAGAACAGAAAGAAGTTTCATACAATGCTTCTGTGTAGTTTATATTGGAACATATTCTTTTTTCCACTATTACCCACTTAGCGCTACGAATGTCCAGTTGCATTTTCTACAGACAGAGTGTTTCAAAACTGCTCAATCAAAAGTATGGTTTAACTCTGTTAGCTGAATGCTCAGATCAGAAAGAAGTTTCACAGAATGCTTCTGTGTAGTTTATATTTGAATATATTCCTTTTTCCACTACTACGCTCTTAGCGCTCCAAATGTCCAGTTGCATTTTCTACAGAAAGAGTGTTCAGATCTGCTCAATCAAAAGTATGGTTTAACTCTGTTAGCTGAATGCACAGATCAGAAAGAAGTTTCACCGAATGATTCTGTGTAGTTTATATTTGAAGAAATTCCTTTTTCCACTATTACCCTCTTAGCGCTCCGAATCTCCACTTGCATTTTCTACAAAAAGAGTGTTTCATAACTGCTCAATCAAAAATATGTTTTATCTCTGTTAACTGAATTTACAGATCAGAAATAAGTTTCACAGAATGCATCTGTGTAGTTTTTATTTGAAGATATTCTTTTTCCCAATGTAGGCCTCTTAGCGCTTAGCATGTCCAATTGCAGTTTCTACAGAAAGAGTGTTTCAGAACGGCTCAATCAAAAGTAAGGTTCAACTCTGTTAGCTGAATGCACAGAACAGAAAGAGTTTTCACAGAATGCTACTGTGTAGTTTATATTTGAATATATTCCTTTTTCCACTATTACCCTCTTAGCGCTCCGAATGTCCACTTGCATTTTCTACAGAAAGAGTGTTCAGAACTGCGCAATCAAAAGTATGGTTTAACTCTGTTAGCTTAATGAACATATCAGAAATAAGTTTCACACAATGCTTCTGTGTAGTTTTTATTTGAAGATATTATTTTTCCCAATATAGGCCTCTTAGTGCTCAGAATGTCCAATTGCAGTTTCTACAGAAAGAGTGTTTCAGAAAGGCTCAATCAAAAGTAAGGTTCAACTCTGTTAGTTGAATGCACAGAACAGAAAGAAGTTTCATATAATGCTTCTGTGTAGTTTATATTTGAACATATTCTTTTTTCCACTACTACCCACTTAGCGCTACGAATATCCAGTTGCATTTTCTACAGACAGAGTGTTTCAAAACTGCTCAATCAAAAGTATGGTTTAACTCTGTTAGCTGAATGCTCAGATCAGAAAGAAGTTTCACAGAATGCTTCTGTCTAGTTTATATTTGAATATATTCCTTTTTCCACTACTACTCTCTTAGCGCTCCAAATGTCCAGTTGCATTTTCTACAGAAAGAGTGTTCAGATCTGCTCAATCAAAAGTATGGTTTAACTCTGTTAGCTGAATGCACAGATCAGAAAGAAGTTTCACAGAATGATTCTGTGTAGTTTATATTTGGAGACATTCCTTTTTCCACTATTACCCTCTTAGCGCTCCGAATCTCCACTTGCATTTTCTACAGAAAGAGTGTTTCAGAACGGCTCAATCAAAACTAAGGTTCAACTCTTTTAGTTGAACAAACAGAACAGAAAGAAGTTTCACACAATTATTCTGTGTAGCTTTTATTTGTAGACATCCTTTTTCCCAATATAGGCCTCTTAGCGCTCAGAATGTCCAATTGCAGTTTCTACAGAAAGAGTGTTTCAGAACGGCTCAATCAAAAGTAAGGTTCAACTCTGTTAGTTGAATGCACAGAACAGAAAGAAGTTTCATACAATGATTCTGGGTAGTTTATATTTGAACATATTCTCTTTTCCACTATTACCCACTTAGCGCTACGAATGTCTAGTTGCATTTTCTACAGACAGAGTGTTTCAAAACTGCTCAATCAAAAGTATGGTTTAACTCTGTTAGCTGTATGCTCAGATCAGAAAGAAGTTTCACAGAATGCTTCTGTGTAGTTTATATTTGAATATATTCCTTTTTCCACTACTACGCTCTTAGCGCTCCAAATGTCCAGTTGCATTTTCAACAGAAAGAGTGTTCAGATCTGCTCAATCAAAAGTATGGTTTAACTCTGTTAGCTGAATGCACAGATCAGAAAGACGTTTCACCGAATGATTCTGTGTAGTTTATATTTGAAGACGTTCCTTTTTCCACTATTACCCTCTTAGCGCTCCGAATCTCAACTTGCATTTTCTACAAAAAGAGTGTTTCATAACTGCTAAATCAAAAATATGTTTTATTTCTGTTAACTGAATTTACAGATCAGAAATAAGTTTCACAGAATGCATCTGTGTAGTTTTTATTTGAAGATATTCTTTTTCCCAATGTAGGCCTCTTAGCGCTTACCATGTCCAATTGCAGTTTCTACAGAAAGAGTGTTTCAGAACGGCTCAATCAAAAGTAAGGTTCAACTCTGTTAGTTGAATGCACAGAACAGAAATAATTTTCACAGAATGCTACTGTGTAGTTTATAATTGAATATATTCCTTTTTCCACTATTACCCTCTTAGCGCTCTGAATGTCCACTTGCATTTTCTACAGTAAGGGTGTTCAGAACTGCGCAATCAAAAGTATGGTTTAACTCTGTTTGCTTAATGAACATATCAGAAATAAGTTTCACACAATGCTTCTGTGTAGTTTTTATTTGAAGATATTATTTTTCCCAATAGAGTCCTCTTAGCGCTCAGAATGTCCAATTGCAGTTTCTACAGAAAGAGTGTTTCAGAAAGGCTCAATCAAAAGTAAGGTTCAACTCTGTTAGTTGAATGCACAGAACAGAAAGAAGTTTCATACAATGCTTCTGTGTAGTTTATATTTGAACATATTCTTTTTTCCACTATTACCCACTTAGCGCTACGAATGTCCAGTTGCATTTTCTACAGACAGAGTGTTTCAAAACTGCTCAATCAAAAGTATGGTTTAACTCAGTTAGCTGAATGCTCAGTTCAGAAAGAAGTTTCACAGAATGCTTCTGTGTAGTTTATATTTCAATATATTCCTTTTTCCACTACTACTCTCTTAGCGCTCCAAATGTCCAGTTGCATTTTCTACAGAAAGAGTGTTCAGATCTGCTCAATCAAAAGTATGGTTTAACTCTGTTAGCTGAATGCACAGATCAGAAAGAAGTTTCACAGAATGATTCTTTGTAGTTTATATTTGGAGACATTCCTTTTTCCACTATTACCCTCTTAGCTCTCCGAATCTCCACTTGCATTTTCTACAGAAAGAGTGTTTCAGAACGGCTCAATCAAAACTAAGGTTCAACTCTTTTAGTTGAACAAACAGAACAGAAAGAAGTTTCACACAATACTTCTGTGTAGTTTTTATTTGTAGACATTCTTTTTCCCAATATAGGCCTCTTAGCGCTCAGAATGTCCAATTGCAGTTTCTACAGAAAGAGTGTTTCAGAACGGCTCAATCAAAAGTAAGGTTCAACTCTGTTTGTTGAATGCACAGAACAGAAAGAAGTTTCATACAATGCTTCTGTGTAGTTTATATTTGAACATATTCTTTTTTCCACTATTACCCACTTAGCGCTACGAATGTCCAGTTGCATTTTCTACAGACAGAGTGTTTCAAAACTGCTCAATCAAAAGTATGGTTTAACTCTGTTAGCTGAATGCTCAGATCAGAAAGAAGTTTCACAGAATGCTTCTGTGTAATTTATATTTGAATATATTCCTTTTACCACTAATACGCTCTTAGCGCTCCAAATGTACAGTTGCATTTTCTACAGAAAGAGTGTTCAGATCTGCTCAATCAAAAGTATGGTTTAACTCTGCTAGCTGAATGCACAGATCAGAAAGAAGTTTCACCGAATGATTCTGTGTAGTTTATATTTGAAGACATTCCTTTTTCCACTATTACCCTCTTAGCGCTCCGAATCTCCACTTGCATTTTCTACAAAAAGAGTGTTTCATAACTGCTCAATCAAAAATATGCTTTATCTCTGTTATCTGAATTTACAGATCAGAAATAAGTTTCACAGAATGCATCTGTGTAGTTTTTATTTGAAGATATTCTTTTTCCCAATGTAGGCCTCTTAGCGCTTAGCATGTCCAATTGCAGTTTCTACAGAAAGAGTGTTTCAGAACGGCTCAATCAAAAGTAAGGTTCAACTCTGTTAGTTGAATGCACAGAACAGGAAGAATTTTCACAGAATGCTACTGTGTAGTTTATATTTGAATATATTCCTTTTTCCACTATTACCCTCTTAGCGCTCCGAATGTACACATGCATTTTCTACAGAAAGAGTGTTCAGAACTGCGCAATCAAAAGTATGGTTTAACTCTGTTAGCTTAATGAACATATCAGAAATAAGTTTCACACAATGCTTCTGTGTAGTTTTTATTTGAAGATATTATTTTTCCCAATATAGGCCTCTTAGCGCTCAGAATGTCCAATTGCAGATTCTACAGAAAGAGTGTTTCAGAAAGGCTCAATCAAAAGTAAGGTTCAACTCTGTTAGTTGAATGCACAGAACAGAAAGAAGTTTCATACAATGCTTCTGTGTAGTTTATATTTGAACATATTCTTTTTTCCACTATTACCCACTTAGCGCTACGAATGTCCAGTTGCATTTTCTACAGACAGAGTGTTTCAAAACTGCTCAATCAAAAGTATGGTTTAACTCTGTTAGCTGAATGCTCAGATCAGAAAGAAGTTTCACAGAATGCTTCTGTGTAGTTTATATTTGAATATATTCCTTTTTCCACTACTACTCTCTTAGCCCTCCAAATGTCCAGTTGCATTTTCAACAGAAAGCGTGTTCAGATCTGCTCAATCAAATGTATGGTTTAACTCTGTTAGATGAATGCACAGATCAGAAAGAAGTTTCACCGAATGATTCTGTGTAGTTTATATTTGAAGACATTCCTTTTTCCACTATTACCCTCTTAGCGCTCCGAATCTCCACTTGCATATTCTACAAAAAGAGGGTTTCATAACTGCTCAATGAAAAATATGTTTTATCTCTGTTAACTGAATTTACAGATCAGAAATAAGTTTCACAGAATGCAGCTGTGTAGTTTTTATTTGAAGATATTCTTTTTCCCAATGAAGGCCTCTTAGCGCTTAGCATGTCCAATTGCAGTTTCTACAGAAAGAGTGTTTCAGAACGGCTCAATCAAAAGTAAGGTTCAACTCTGTTAGTTGAATGCACAGAACAGAAAGAATTTTCACAGAATGCTACTGTGTAGTTTATATTTGAATATATCCCTTTTTCCACTATTACCTTCTTAGCGCTCCGAATGTCCACTTGCATTTTCTACAGAAAGAGTGTTCAGAACTGCGCAATCAAAAGTATGGTTTAACTCTGTTAGCTTAATGAACATATCAGAAATAAGTTTCACACAATGCTTCTGTGTAGTTTTTATTTGAAGATATTATTTTTCCCAATATAGGCCTCTTAGCGCTCAGAATGTCGAATTGCAGATTCTACAGAAAGAGTGTTTCAGAAAGGCTCAATCAAAAGTAAGGTTCAACTCTGTTAGTTGAATGCACAGAACAGAAAGAAGTTTCATACAATGCTTCTGTGTAGTTTATATTTGAACATATTCTTTTTTCCACTATTACCCACTTAGCGCTACGAATGTCCAGTTGCATTTTCTACAGACAGAGTGTTTCAAAACTGCTCAATCAAAAGTATGGCTTAACTCTGTTAGCTGAATGCTCAGATCAGAAAGAAGTTTCACAGAATGCTTCTGTGTAGTTTATATTTGAATATATACCTTTTTCCACTACTACTCTCTTAGCGCTCCAAATGTCCAGTTGCATTTTCTACAGAAAGAGTGTTCAGATCTGCTCAATCAAAAGTATGCTTTAACTCTGTTAGCTGAATGCACAGATCAGAAAGAAGTTTCACAGAATGATTCTGTGTAGTTTATATTTGGAGACATTCCTTTTTCCACTATTACCCTCTTAGCGCTCCGAATATCCACTTGCATTTTCTACATAAACAGTGTTTCAGAACGGCTCAATCAAAACTAAGGTTCAACTCTTTTAGTTGAACAAACAGAACAGAAAGAAGTTTCACACAATTCTTCTGTGTAGTTTTTATTTGTAGACATTCTTTTTCCCAATATAGGCCTCTTAGCTCTCAGAATGTCCAATTGCAGTTTCTACAGAAAGAGTGTTTCAGAACGGCTCAATCAAAAGTATGGTTTAAATCTGTTAGCTGAATGCTCAGATCAGAAAGAAGTTTCACAGAATGCTTCTGTATAGTTTATATTTGAATATATTCCTTTTTCCACTACTACTCTCTTAGCGCTCCAAATGTCCAGTTGCATTTTCTACAGAAAGAGTGTTCAGATCTGCTCAATCAAAAGTATGGTTTAACTCTGTTAGCTGAATGCACAGATCAGAAAGAAATTTCACAGAATGATTCTGTGTAGTTTATATTTGGAGTCATTCCTTTTTCCACTATTACCCTCTTAGCGCTCCGAATCTCCACTTGCATTTTCTACAGAAAGAGTGTTTCAGAACGGCTCAATCAAAACTAAGGTTCAACTCTTTTAGTTGAACAGACAGAACAGAAAGAAGTTTCACACAATTCTTCTGTGTAGTTTTTATTTGTAGACATTCTTTTTCCCAATATAGGCCTCTTAGCGCTCAGAATGTCCAATTGCAGTTTCTACAGAAAGAGTGTTTCAGAACGGCTCAATCAAAAGTAAGGTTCAACTCTGTTAGTTGAATGCACAGAACAGCAAGAAGTTTCACAGAATGCTTCTGTGTAGTTTATATTTGAACATATTCTTTTTTCCACTATTACCCACTTAGCGCTACGAATGTCCAGTTGCATTTTCTACAGACAGAGTGTTTCAAAACTGCTCAATCAAAAGTATGGTTTAACTCTGTTAGCTGAATGCTCAGATCAGAAAGAAGTTTCACAGAATGATTCTGTGTAGTTTATATTTGAATATATTCCTTTTTCCACTACTACGCTCTTAGCGCTCCAAATGTCCAGTTGCATTTTCTACAGAAAGAGTGTTCAGATCTGCTCAATCAAAAGTATGGTTTAACTCTGTTAGCTGAATGCACAGATCAGAAAGAAGTTTCACGGAATGATTCTGTGTAGTTTATATTTGAAGACATTCCTTTTTTCCACTATTACCCTCATAGCGCTCCGAATCTCCACTTGCATTTTCTACAAAAAGAGTGTTTCATAACTGCTCAATCAAAAATATGTTTTATCTCTGTTAACTGAATTTACAGATCAGAAATAAGTTTCACAGAATGCATCTGTGTAGTTTTTATTTGAAGATATTCTTTTTCCCAATGTAGGCCTCTTAGCGCTTAGCATGTCCAATTGCAGTTTCTACAGAAAGAGAGTTTCAGAACGGCTCAATTAAAAGTAAGGTTCAACTCTGTTAGTTGAATGCACTGAACAGAAAGAATTTTCACAGAATGCTACTGTGTAGTTTATATTTGTATATATTCCTTTTTCCACTATTACCCTCTTAGCGCTCCGAATGTCCACTTGCATTTTCTACAGAAAGAGTGTTGAGAACTGCGCAATCAAAAGTATGGTTTAACTCTGTTAGCTTAATGAACATATCAGAAATAAGTTTCACACAATGCTTCTGTGTAGTTTTTATTTGAAGATATTATTTTTCCCAATAGAGGCCTCTTAGCGCTCAGAATGTCCAATTGCAGTTTCTACAGAAAGAGTGTTTCAGAAAGGCTCAATCAAAAGTAAGGTTCAACTCTGTTAGTTGAATGCACAGAACGGAAAGAAGTTTCATGCAATGCTTCTGTGTAGTTTATATTTGAACATATTCTTTTTTCCACTATTACCCACTTGGCGCTACGAATGTCCAGTTGCATTTTCTACAGAAAGAGTGTTCAGATCTGCTCAATCAAAAGTATGGTTTAACTCTGTTAGCTGAATGCACAGATCAGAAAGAAGTTTCACAGAATGATTCTGTGTAGTTTATATTTGGAGTCATTCCTTTTTCCACTATTACCCTCTTAGCGCTCCGAATCTCCACTTGCATTTTCTACAGAAAGAGTGTTTCACAACGGCTCAATCAAAACTAAGGTTCAACTCTTTTAGTTGAACAGACAGAACAGAAAGAAGTTTCACACAATTCTTCTGTGTAGTTTTTATTTGTAGACATTCTTTTTCCCAATATAGGCCTCTTAGCGCTCAGAATGTCCAATTGCAGTTTCTACAGAAAGAGTGTTTCAGAACGGCTCAATCAAAAGTAAGGTTCAACTCTGTTAGTTGAATGCACAGAACAGAAAGAAGTTTCATACAATGCTTCTGTGTAGTTTATATTTGAACATATTCTTTTTTCCACTATTACCCACTTAGCGCTACGAATGTCCAGTTGCATTTTGTACAGACAGAGTGTTTCAAAACTGCTCAATCAAAAGTATGGTTTAACTCTGTTAGCTGAATGCTCAGATCAGAAAGAAGTTTCACAGAATGCTTCTGTGTAGTTTATATTTGAATATATTCCTTTTTCCACTACTACTCTCTTAGCGCTCCAAATGTCCAGTTGCATTTTCTACAGAAAGTGTGTTCAGATCTGCTCAATCAAATGTATGGTTTTACTCTGTTAGCTGAATGCACCGATCAGAAAGAAGTTTCACAGAATGATTCTGTGTAGTTTATATTTGGAGACATTACTTTTTCCACTATTACCCTCTTAGCGCTCCGAATCTCCACTTGCATTTTCTACAGAAAGAGTGTTTCAGAACGGCTCAATCAAAACTAAGGTTCAACTGTTTTAGTTGAACAAACAGAACAGAAAGAACTTTCACACAATTCTTCTGTGTAGTTTTTATTTGTAGACATTCTTTTTCCCAATATAGGCCTCTTAGCGCTCAGAATGCCCAATTGCAGTTTCTACAGAAACAGTGTTTCAGAACGGCTCATTCAAAAGTAAGGTTCAACTCTGTTAATTGAATGCACAGAACAGAAAGAAGTTTCATACAATGCTTCTGTGTAGTTTATATTTGAACATATTCTTTTTTCCACTATTACCCACTTAGCGCTACGAATGTCCAGTGGCATTTTCTACAGACAGAGTGTTTCAAAACTGCTCAATCAAAAGTATGGTTTAACTCTGTTAGCTGAATGCTCAGATCAGAAAGAAGTTTCACAGAATGCTTCTGTGTAGTTTATATTTGAATATATTCCTTTTTCCACTACTACGCTCTTAGCGCTCCAAATGTCCAGTTGCATTTTCTACAGAAAGAGTGTTCAGATCTGCTCAATCAAAAGTATGTTTTAACTCTGTTAGCTGAATGCACAGATCAGAAAGAAGTTTCACAGAATGATTCTGTGTAGTTTATATTTGGAGACATTCCTTTTTCCAGTATTACCCTCTTAGCGCTCCGAATCTCCACTTGCATTTTCTACGGAAAGAGTGTTTCAGAACGGCTCAATCAAAACTAAGGTTCAACTCTTTTAGTTGAACAAACAGAACGGAAAGAAGTTTCACAGAATGCATCTGTGTAGTTTTTATTTGAAGATATTCTTTTTCCCAATGTAGGCCTCTTAGCGCTTAGCATGTCCAATTGCAGTTTCTACAGAAAGAGTGTTTCAGAACGGCTCAATTAAAAGTAAGGTTCAACTCTGTTAGTTGAATGCACTGAACAGAAAGAATTTTCACAGAATGCTACTGTGTAGTTTATATTTGAATATATTCCTTTTTCCACTATTACCCTCTTAGCGCTCCGAATGTCCACTTGCATTTTCTACAGAAAGAGTGTTGAGAACTGCGCAATCAAAAGTATGGTTTAACTCTGTTAGCTTAATGAACATATCAGAAATAAGTTTCACACAATGCTTCTGTTTACTTTTTATTTGAAGATATTATATTTCCCAATAGAGGCCTCTTAGCGCTCAGAATGTCCAATTGCAGTTTCTACAGAAAGAGTGTTTCAGAAAGGCTCAATCAAAAGTAAGGTTCAACTCTGTTAGTTGAATGCACAGAACGGAAAGAAGTTTCATGCAATGCTTCTGTGTAGTTTATATTTGAACATATTCTTTTTTCCACTATTACCCACTTGGCGCTACGAATGTCCAGTTGCATTTTCTACAGAAAGAGTGTTCAGATCTGCTCAATCAAAAGTATGGTTTAACTCTGTTAGCTGAATGCACAGATCAGAAAGAAGTTTCACAGAATGATTCTGTGTAGTTTATATTTGAAGACATTCCTTTTTCCACTATTACCCTCTTAGCGCTCCGAATCTCCACTTGCATTTTCTACAAAAAGAGTGTTTCATAAATGCTCAATCAAAAATATGTTTTATCTCTGTTAACTGAATTTACAGATCAGAAATAAGTTTCACAGAATGCATCTGTGTAGTTTTTATTTGAAGATATTCTTTTTCCCAATGTAGGCCTCTTAGCGCTTAGCATGTCCAATTGCAGTTTCTACAGAAAGAGTGTTTCAGAACGGCTCAATCAAAAGTAAGGTTCAACTCTGTTAGTTGAATGCACAGAACAGAAAGAATTTTCACAGAATGCTACTGTGTGGTTTATATTTGAATATATTCCTTTCTCCACTATTACCCTCTTAGCGCTCCGAATGTCCACTTGATTTTCTACAGAAAGAGTGTTCAGAACTGCGCAATCAAAAGTATGGTTTAACTCTGTTAGCTTAATGAACATATCAGAAATAAGTTTCACACAATGCTTCTGTGTAGTTTTTATTTGAAGATATTATTTTTCCCAATAGAGGCCTCTTAGCGCTCAGAATGACCAATTGCAGTTTCCACAGAAAGAGTGTTTCAGAAAGGCTCAATCAAAAGTAAGGTTCAACTCTGTTAGTTGAATGCACAGAACGGAAAGAAGTTTCATACAATGCTTCTGTGTAGTTTATATTTGAACATATTCTTTTTTCCACTATTACCCACTTACCGCTACGAATGTCCAGTTGCATTTTCTACAGACAGAGTGTTTCAAAACTGCTCAATCAAAAGTATAGTTTAACTCTGTTAGCTGAATGCTCAGATCAGAAAGAAGTTTCACAGAATGCTTCTGTGTAGTTTATATTTGAATATATTCCTTTTTCCACTACTACTCTATTAGCGCTCCAAATGTCCAGTTGCATTTTCTACAGAAAGAGTGTTCAGATCTGCCCAATCAAAAGTATGTTTTAACTCTGTTAGCTGAATGCACAGATCAGAAAGAAGTTTCACAGAATGATTCTGTGTATTTTATATTTGGAGACATTCCTTTTTCCACTATTACCCTCTTAGCGCTCCGAATCTCCACTTGCATTTTCTACAGAAAGAGTGTTTCAGAACGGCTCAATCAAAACTAAGGTTCAACTCTTTTAGTTGAACAAACAGAACAGAAAGAAGTTTCACACAATACTTCTGTGTAGTTTTTATTTGTAGACATTCTTTTTCCCAATATAGGCCTCTTAGCGCTCAGAAGGTCCAATTGCAGTTTCTACAGAAAGAGTGTTTCAGAACGGCTCAATCAAAAGTAAGGTTCAACTCTGTTAGTTGAATGCACAGAACAGCAAGAAGTTTCACAGAATGCTTCTGTGTAGTTTATATTTGAACATATTCTTTTTTCCACTATTACCCACTTAGCGCTACGAATGTCCAGTTGCATTTTCTACAGACAGAGTGTTTCAAAACTGCTCAATCAAAAGTATGGTTTAACTCTGTTAGCTGAATGCTCAGATCAGAAAGAAGTTTCACAGAATGATTCTGTGTAGTTTATATTTGAATATATTCCTTTTTCCACTACTACGCTCTTAGCGCTCCAAATGTCCAGTTGCATTTTCTACAGAAAGAGTGTTCAGATCTGCTCAATCAAAAGTATGGTTTAACTCTGTTAGCTGAATGCACAGATCAGAAAGAAGTTTCACGGAATGATTCTGTGTAGTTTATATTTGAAGACATTCCTTTTTTCCACTATTACCCTCATAGCGCTCCGAATCTCCACTTGCATTTTCTACAAAAAGAGTGTTTCATAACTGCTCAATCAAAAATATGTTTTATCTCTGTTAACTGAATTTACAGATCAGAAATAAGTTTCACAGAATGCATCTGTGTAGTTTTTATTTGAAGATATTCTTTTTCCCAATGTAGGCCTCTTAGCGCTTAGCATGTCCAATTGCAGTTTCTACAGAAAGAGTGTTTCAGAACGGCTCAATCAAAAGTAAGGTTCAACTCTGTTAGTTGAATGCAGAGAACAGAAAGAATTTTCACAGAATGCTACTGTGTAGTTTATATTTGAATATATTCCTTTCTCTACTATTACCCTCTTAGCGCTCCGAATGTCCACTTGCATTTTCTACAGAAAGAGTGTTCAGAACTGCGCAATCAAAATTATGGTTTAACTCTGTTAGCTTAATGAACATATCAGAAATAAGTTTCACACAATGCTTCTGTGTAGTTTTTATTTGAAGATATTATTTTTCCCAATATAGGCCTCTTAGCGCTCAGAATGTCCAATTGCAGTTTCTACAGAAAGAGTGTTTCAGAAAGGCTCAATCAAAAGTAAGGTTCAACTCTGTTAGTTGAATGCACAGAACAGAAAGTAATTTCATACAATGCTTCTGTGTAGTTTATATTTGAACATATTCTTTTTTCCACTATTACCCACTTGGCGCTACGAATGTCCAGTTGCATTTTCTACAGACAGAGTGTTTCAAAACTGCTCAATCAAAAGTATGGTTTAACTCTGTTAGCTGAATGCTCAGATCAGAAAGAAGTTTCACAGAATGCTTCTGTGTAGTTTATATTTGAATATATTCCTTTTTCCACTACTACTCTCTTAGCGCTCCAAATGTCCAGTTGCATTTTCTACAGAAAGTGTGTTCAGATCTGCTCAATCAAATGTATGGTTTTACTCTGTTAGCTGAATGCACCGATCAGAAAGAAGTTTCACAGAATGATTCTGTGTAGTTTATATTTGGAGACATTCCTTTTTCCACTATTACCCTCTTAGCGCTCCGAATCTCCACTTGCAATTTCTACAGAAAGAGTGTTTCAGAACGGCTCAATCAAAACTAAGGTTCAACTGTTTTAGTTGAACAAACAGAACAGAAAGAACTTTCACACAATTCTTCTGTGTAGTTTTTATTTGTAGACATTCTTTTTCCCAATATAGGCCTCTTAGCGCTCAGAATGCCCAATTGCAGTTTCTACAGAAACAGTGTTTCAGAACGGCTCATTCAAAAGTAAGGTTCAACTCTGTTAATTGAATGCACAGAACAGAAAGAAGTTTCATACAATGCTTCTGTGTAGTTTATATTTGAACATATTCTTTTTTCCACTATTTCCCACTTAGCGCTACGAATGTCCAGTTGCATTTTCTACAGACAGAGTGTTTCAAAACTGCTCAATCAAAAGTATGGTTTAACTCTGCTAGCTGAATGCTCAGATCAGAAAGAAGTTTCACAGAATACTTCTGTGTAGTTTATATTTGAATATATTCCTTTTTCCACTACTACGCTCTTAGCGCTCCAAATGTCCAGTTGCATTTTCTACAGAAAGAGTGTTCAGATCTGCTCAATCAAAAGTATGGTTTAACTCTGTTAGCTGAATGCACAGATCAGAAAGAAGTTTCACCGAATGATTCTGTGTAGTTTACATTTGAAGACATTCCTTTTTCCACTATTACCCTCTTAGCGCTCCGAATCTCCACTTGCATTTTCTACAAAAAGAGTGTTTCATAACTGCTCAATCAAAAATATGTTTTATCTCTGTTAACTGAATTTACAGATCAGAAATAAGTTTCACAGAATGCATCTGTGTAGTTTTTATTTGAAGATATTCTTTTTCCCAATGTAGGCCTCTTAGCGCTTAGCATGTCCAATTGCAGTTTCTACAGAAAGAGTGTTTCAGAACGGCTCAATCAAAAGTAAGGTTCAACTCTGTTAGTTGAATGCACAGAACAGAAAGAATTTTCACAGAATGCTACTGTGTAGTTTATATTTGAATATATTCCTTTCTCCACTATTACCCTCTTAGCGCTCCGAATGTCCACTTGCATTTTCTACAGAAAGAGTGTTCAGAACTGCGCAATCAAAAGTATGGTTTAACTCTGTTAGCTTAATGAACATATCAGAAATAAGTTTCACACAATGCTTCTGTGTAGTTTTTATTTGAAGATATTATTTTTCCCAATATAGGCCCCTTAGCGCTCAGAATGTCCAATTGCAGTTTCTACAGAAAGAGTGTTTCAGAAAGGCTCAATCAAAAGTAAGGTTCAACTCAGTTAGTTGAATGCACAAAACAGAAAGAAGTTTCATACAATGCTTCTGTGTAGTTTATATTTGAACATATTCTTTTTTCCACTATTACCCACTTAGCGCTACGAATGTCCAGTTGCATTTTCTACAGACAGAGTGTTTCAAAACTGCTCAATCAAAAGTATGGTTTAACTCTGTTAGCTGAATGCTCAGATCAGAAGGAAGTTTCACAGAATGCTTCTGTGTAGTTTATATTTGAATATATTCCTTTTTTCACTACTACTCTCTTAGCGCTCCAAATGTCCAGTTGCATTTTCTACAGAAAGAGTGTTCAGATCTGCTCAATCAAAAGTATGGTTTAACTCTGTTAGCTGAATGCACAGATCAGAAAGATGTTTCACAGAATGATTCTGTGTAGTTTATATTTGGAGACATTCCTTTTTCCACTATTACCCTCTTAGCGCTCCGAATCTCCACTTGCATTTTCTACAGAAAGAGTGTTTCAGAACGGCTCAATCAAAACTAAGGTTCAACTCTTTTAGTTGAACAAACAGAACAGAAAGAAGTTTCACACAATTCTTCTGTGTAGTTTTTATTTGTAGACATTCTTTTTCCCAATATAGGCCTCTTTGCGCTCAGAATGTCCAATTGCAGTTTCTACAGAAAGAGTGTTTCAGAACGGCTCAATCAAAAGTAAGGTTCAACTCTGTTAGTTGAATGCACAGAACAGAAAGGAGTTTCATACAATGCTTCTGTGTAGTTTATATTTGAACATATTCTTTTTTCTACTATTACCCACTTAGCGCTACGAATGTCCAGTTGCATTTTCTACAGACAGAGTGTTTCAAAACTGCTCAATCAAAAGTATGGTTTAACTCTGTTAGCTGAATGCTCAGATCAGAAAGAAGTTTCACAGAATGCTTCTGTGTAGTTTATATTTGAATATATTCCTTTTTCCACTACTACGCTCTTAGCGCTCCAAATGTCCAGTTGCATTTTCTACAGAAAGAGTGTTCAGATCTGCTCAATCAAAAGTATGATTTAACTCTGTTAGCTGAATGCACAGATCAGAAAGAAGTTTCACCGAATAATTCTGTGTAGTTTATATTTGAAGACATTTCTTTTTCCACTATTACCCTCTTAGCGCTCAGAATCTCCACTTGCATTTTCTACAAAAAGAGTGCTTCATAACTGCTCAATCAAAAATATGTTTTATCTCTGTTAACTGAATTTACAGATCAGAAATAAGTTTCACAGAATGCATCTGTGTAGTTTTTATTTGAAGATATTCTTTTTCCCAATGTAGGCCTCTTAGCGCTTAGCATGTCCAATTGCAGTTTCTACAGAAAGAGTGTTTCAGAACGGCTCAATCAAAAGTAAGGTTCAACTCTGTTAGTTGAATGCACAGAACAGAAAGAATTTTCACAGAATGCTACTGTGTAGTTTATATTTGAATATATTCCTTTTTCCACTATTACCCTCTTAGCCCTCCGAATGTCCACTTGCATTTTCTACAGAAAGAGTGTTCAGAACTGCGCAATCAAAAGTATGGTTTAATTCTGTTAGATTAATGAACATATCAGAAATAAGTTTCACACAATGCTTCTGTGTAGTTTTTATTTGAAGATATTATTTTTCCCAATATATGCCTCTTAGCGCTCAGAATGTCCAATTGCAGTTTCAACAGAAAGAGTGTTTCAGAAAGGCTCAATCAAAAGTAAGGTTCAACTCTGTTAGTTGAATGCACAGAACAGAAAGAAGTTTCATACAATGCTTCTGTGTAGTTTATATTTGAACATATTCTTTTTTCCACTATTACCCACTTAGCGCTACGAATGTCCAGCTGCATTTTCTACAGACAGAGTGTTTCAAAACTGCTCAATCAAAAGTATGGTTCAACTCTGTTAGCTGAATGCTCAGATCAGAAAGAAGCTTCACAGAATGCTTCTGTGTAGTTTATATTTGAATATATTCCTTTTTCCACTACTACTCTCTTAGCGCTCCAAATGTCCAGTTGCATTTTCTACAGAAAGAGTGTTCAGATCTACTCAATCAAAAGTATGGTTTAACTCTGTTAGCTGAATGCACAGATCAGAAAGAAGTTTCACAGAATGATTCTGTGTAGTTTATATTTGGAGACATTCCTTTTTCCACTATTACCCTCTTAGCGCTCCGAATGTCCACTTGCATTTTCTACAGAAAGTGTGTTCAGAACTGCGCAATCAAAAGTATGGTTTAACTCTGTTAGCTTAATGAACATATCAGAAATAAGTTTCACACAATGCTTCTGTGTAGTTTTTATTTGAAGATATTATTTTTCCCAATAGAGGCCTCTTAGCGCTCAGAATGTCCAATTGCAGTTTCTACAGAAAGAGTGTTTCAGAAAGGCTCAATCAAAAGTGAGGTTCAACTCTGTTAGTTGAATGCACAGAACAGAAAGAAGTTTCATACAATGCTTCTGTGTAGTTTATATTTGAACATATTCTTTTTTCCACTATTACCCACTTAGCGCTACGAATGTCCAGTTGCATTTTCTACAGACAGAGTGTTTCAAAACTGCTCAATCAAAAGTATGGTTTAACTCTGTTAGCTGAATGCTCAGATCAGAAAGAAGTTTCACAGAATGCTTCTGTGTAGTTTATATTTGAATATATTCCTTCTTCCACTACTACGCTCTTAGCGCTCCAAATGTCCAGTTGCATTTTCTACAGAAAGAGTGTTCAGATCTGCTCAATCAAAAGTATGGTTTAAATCTGTTAGCTGAATGCACAGATCAGAAAGAAGTTTCACAGAATGATTCTGTGTAGTTTATATTTGGAGACATTCCTTTTTCCACTATTACCCTCTTAGCGCTCCGAATCTCCACTTGCATTTTCTACAGAAAGAGTGTTTCAGAACGGCTCAATCAAAACTAAGGTTCAACTCTTTTAGTTGAACAAACAGAACAGAAAGAAGTTCCACACAATTCTTCTGTGTAGTTTTTATTTGTAGACATTCTTTTTCCCAATATAGGCCTCTTAGCGCTCAGAATGTCCAATTGCAGTTTCTACAGAAAGAGTGTTTCAGAACGGCTCAATCAAAAGTAAGGTTCAACTCTGTTAGTTGAATGCACAGAACAGAAAGGAGTTTCATACAATGCTTCTGTGTAGTTTATATTTGAACATATTCTTTTTTCCACTATTACCCACTTAGCGCTACGAATGTCCAGTTGCATTTTCTACAGACAGAGTGTTTCAAAACTGCTCAATCAAAAGTATGGTTTAACTCTGTTAGCTGAATGCTCAGATCAGAAAGAAGTTTCACAGAATGCTTCTGTGTAGTTTATATATGAATATATTCCTTTTTCCACTACTACGCTCTTAGCGCTCCAAATGTCCAGTTGCATTTTCTACAGAAAGAGTGTTCAGATCTGCTCAATCAAAAGTATGGTTTAACTCTGTTAGCTGAATGCACAGATCAGAAAGAAGTTTCACCGAATGATTCTGTGTAGTTTATATTTGAAGACATTTCTTTTTCCACTATTACCCTCTTAGCGCTCCGAATCTCCACTTGCATTTTCTACAAAAAGAGTGCTTCATAACTGCTCAATCAAAAATATGTTTTATCTCTGTTAACTGAATTTACAGATCAGAAATAAGTTTCACAGAATGCATCTGTGTAGTTTTTATTTGAAGATATTCTTTTTCCCAATGTAGGCCTCTTAGCGCTTAGCATGTCCAATTGCAGTTTCTACAGAAAGAGTGTTTCAGAACGGCTCAATCAAAAGTAAAGTTCAACTCTGTTGGTTGAATGCACAGAACAGAAAGAATTTTCACAGAATGCTACTGTGTAGTTTATATTTGAATATATTCCTTTTTCCACTATTACCCTCTTAGCGCTCCGAATGTCCACTTGCATTTTCTACAGAAAGAGTGTTCAGAACTGCGCAATCAAAAGTATGGTTTAACTCTGTTAGCTTAATGAACATATCAGAAATAAGTTTCACACAATGCTTCTGTGTAGTTTTTATTTGAAGATATTATTTTTCCCAATATAGGCCTCTTAGCGCTCAGAAAGTCCAATTGCAGTTTCTACAGAAAGAGTGTTTCAGAAAGGCTCAATCAAAAGTAAGGTTCAATTCTGTTAGTTGAATGCACAGAACAGAAAGAAGTTTCATACAATGCTTCTGTGTAGTTTATATTTGAACATATACTTTTTTCCACTATTACCCACATAGCGCTACGAATGTCCAGTTGCATTTTCTACAGACAGAGTGTTTCAAAACTGCTCAATCAAAAGTATGGTTTAACTCTGTTAGCTGAATGCTCAGATCAGAAAGAAGTTTCACAGAATGCTTCTGTGTAGTTTATATTTGAATATATTCCTTTTTCCACTACTACTCTCTTAGCGCTCCAAATGTCCAGTTGCATTTTCTACAGAAAGAGTGTTCAGATCTGCCCAATCAAAAGTATGTTTTAACTCTGTTAGCTGAATGCACAGATCAGAAAGAAGTTTCACAGAATGATTCTGTGTAGTTTATATTTGGAGACATTCCTTTTTCCACTATTACCCTCTTAGCGCTCCGAATCTCCACTTGCATTTTCTACAGAAAGAGTGTTTCAGAACGGCTCAATCAAAACTAAGGTTCAACTCTTTTAGTTGAACAAACAGAACAGAAAGAAGTTTCACACAATACTTCTGTGTAGTTTTTATTTGTAGACATTCTTTTTCCCAATATAGGCCTCTTAGCGCTCAGAATGTCCAATTGCAGTTTCTACAGAAAGAGTGTTTCAGAACGGCTCAATCAAAAGTAAGGTTCAACTCTGTTAGTTGAATGCACAGAACAGCAAGAAGTTTCACAGAATGCTTCTGTGTAGTTTATATTTGAACATATTCTTTTTTCCACTATTACCCACTTAGCGCTACGAATGTCCAGTTGCATTTTCTACAGACAGAGTGTTTCAAAACTGCTCAATCAAAAGTATGGTTTAACTCTGTTAGCTGAATGCTCAGATCAGAAAGAAGTTTCACAGAATGATTCTGTGTAGTTTATATTTGAATATATTCCTTTTTCCACTACTACGCTCTTAGCGCTCCAAATGTCCAGTTGCATTTTCTACAGAAAGAGTGTTCAGATCTGCTCAATCAAAAGTATGGTTTAACTCTGTTAGCTGAATGCACAGATCAGAAAGAAGTTTCACGGAATGATTCTGTGTAGTTTATATTTAAAGACATTCCTTTTTTCCACTATTACCCTCATAGCGCTCCGAATCTCCACTTGCATTTTCTACAAAAAGAGTGTTTCATAACTGCTCAATCAAAAATATGTTTTATCTCTGTTAACTGAATTTACAGATCAGAAATAAGTTTCACAGAATGCATCTGTGTAGTTTTTATTTGAAGATATTCTTTTTCCCAATGTAGGCCTCTTAGCGCTTAGCATGTCCAATTGCAGTTTCTACAGAAAGAGTGTTTCACAACGGCTCAATCAAAAGTAAGGTTCAACTCTGTTAGTTGAATGCACAGAACAGAAAGAATTTTCACAGAATGCTACTGTGTAGTTTATATTTGAATATATTCCTTTCTCTACTATTACCCTCTTAGCGCTCCGAATGTCCACTTGCATTTTCTACAGAAAGAGTGTTCAGAACTGCGCAATCAAAAGTATGGTTTAACTCTGTTAGCTTAATGAACATATCAGAAATAAGTTTCACACAATGCTTCTGTGTAGTTTTTATTTGAAGATATTATTTTTCCCAATATAGGCCTCTTAGCGCTCAGAATGTCCAATTGCAGTTTCTACAGAAAGAGTGTTTCAGAAAGGCTCAATCAAAAGTAAGGTTCAACTCTGTTAGTTGAATGCACAGAACAGAAAGTAATTTCATACAATGCTTCTGTGTAGTTTATATTTGAACATATTCCTTTTTCCACTATTACCCACTTGGCGCTACGAATGTCCAGTTGCATTTTCTACAGACAGAGTGTTTCAAAACTGCTCAATCAAAAGTATGGTTTAACTCTGTTAGCTGAATGCTCAGATCAGAAAGAAGTTTCACAGAATGCTTCTGTGTAGTTTATATTTGAATATATTCCTTTTTCCACTACTACTCTCTTAGCGCTCCAAATGTCCAGTTGCATTTTCTACAGAAAGAGTGTTCAGATCTGCTCAATCAAATGTATGGTTTTACTCTGTTAGCTGAATGCACCGATCAGAAAGAAGTTTCACAGAATGATTCTGTGTAGTTTATATTTGGAGACATTCCTTTTTCCACTATTACCCTCTTAGCGCTCCGAATCTCCACTTGCATTTTCTACAGAAAGAGTGTTTCAGAACGGCTCAATCAAAACTAAGGTTCAACTGTTTTAGTTGAACAAACAAAACAGAAAGAACTTTCACACAATTCTTCTGTGTAGTTTTTATTTGTAGACATTCTTTTTCCCAATATAGGCCTCTTAGCGCTCAGAATGCCCAATTGCAGTTTCTACAGAAACAGTGTTTCAGAACGGCTCATTCAAAAGTAAGGTTCAACTCTGTTAATTGAATGCACAGAACAGAAAGAAGTTTCATACAATGCTTCTGTGTAGTTTATATTTGAACATATTCTTTTTTCCACTATTACCCACTTAGCGCTACGAATGTCCAGTGGCATTTTCTACAGACAGAGTGTTTCAAAACTGCTCAATCAAAAGTATGGTTTAACTCCGTTAGCTGAATGCTCAGATCAGAAAGAAGTTTCACAGAATGCTTCTGTGTAGTTTATATTTGAATATATTCCTTTTTCCACTACTACGCTCTTAGCGCTCCAAATGTCCAGTTGCATTTTCTACAGAAAGAGTGTTCAGATCTGCTCAATCAAAAGTATGTTTTAACTCTGTTAGCTGAATGCACAGATCAGAAAGAAGTTTCACAGAATGATTCTGTGTAGTTTATATTTGGAGACATTCCTTTTTCCAGTATTACCCTCTTAGCGCTCCGAATCTCCACTTGCATTTTCTACGGAAAGAGTGTTTCAGAATGGCTCAATCAAAACTAAGGTTCAACTCTTTTAGTTGAACAAACAGAACAGAAAGAAGTTTCACAGAATGCATCTGTGTAGTTTTTATTTGAAGATATTCTTTTTCCCAATGTAGGCCTCTTAGCGCTTAGCATGTCCAATTGCAGTTTCTACAGAAAGAGTGTTTCAGAACGGCTCAATTAAAAGTAAGGTTCAACTCTGTTAGTTGAATGCACTGAACAGAAAGAATTTTCACAGAATGCTACTGTGTAGTTTATATTTGAATATATTCCTTTTTCCACTATTACCCTCTTAGCGCTCCGAATGTCCACTTGCATTTTCTACAGAAAGAGTGTTGAGAACTGCGCAATCAAAAGTATGGTTTAACTCTGTTAGCTTAATGAACATATCAGAAATAAGTTTCACACAATGCTTCTGTGTAGTTTTTATTTGAAGATATTATATTTCCCAATAGAGGCCTCTTAGCGCTCAGAATGTCCAATTGCAGTTTCTACAGAAAGAGTGTTTCAGAAAGGCTCAATCAAAAGTAAGGTTCAACTCTGTTAGTTGAATGCACAGAACGGAAAGAAGTTTCATGCAATGCTTCTGTGTAGTTTATATTTGAACATATTCTATTTTCCACTATTACCCACTTGGCGCTACGAATGTCCAGTTGCATTTTCTACAGAAAGAGTGTTCAGATCTGCTCAATCAAAAGTATGGTTTAACTCTGTTAGCTGAATGCACAGATCAGAAAGAAGTTTCACAGAATGATTCTGTGTAGTTTATATTTGGAGACATTCCTTTTTCCACTATTACCCTCTTAGCGCTCCGAATCTCCAATTGCATTTTCTACAGAAAGAGTGTTTCAGAACGGCTCAATCAAAACTAATGTTCAACTCTTTTAGTTGAACAAACAGAACAGAAAGAAGTTTCACACAATTCTTCTGTGTAGTTTTTATTTGTAGATATTCTTTTTCCCAATATAGGCCTCTTAGCGCTCAGAATGTCCAATTGCAGTTTCTACAGAAAGAGTGTTTCAGAACGGCTCAATCAAAAGTAAGGTTCAACTCTGTTAGTTGAATGCACAGAACAGAAAGAAGTTTCATACAATGCTTCTGTGTAGTTTATATTTGAACATATTCTTTTTTCCACTATTACCCACTTAGCGCTACGAATGTCCAGTTGCATTTTCTACAGACAGAGTGTTTCAAAACTGCTCAATCAAAAGTATGGTTTAACTCTGCTAGCTGAATGCTCAGATCAGAAAGAAGTTTCACAGAATACTTCTGTGTAGTTTATATTTGAATATATTCCTTTTTCCACTACTACGCTCTTAGCGCTCCAAATGTCCAGTTGCATTTTCTACAGAAAGAGTGTTCAGATCTGCTCAATCAAAAGTATGGTTTAACTCTGTTAGCTGAATGCACAGATCAGAAAGAAGTTTCACCGAATGATTCTGTGTAGTTTATATTTGAAGACATTCCTTTTTCCACTATTACCCTCTTAGCGCTCCGAATCTCCACTTGCATTTTCTACAAAAAGAGTGTTTCATAACTGCTCAATCAAAAATATGTTTTATCTCTGTTAACTGAATTTACAGATCAAAAATAAGTTTCACAGAATGCATCTGTGTAGTTTTTATTTGAAGATATTCTTTTTCCCAATGTAGGCCTCTTAGCGCTTAGCATGTCCAATTGCAGTTTCTACAGAAAGAGTGTTTCAGAACGGCTCAATCAAAAGTAAGGTTCAACTCTGTTATTTGAATGCACAGAACAGAAAGAATTTTCACAGAATGCTACTGTGTAGTTTATATTTGAATATATTCCTTTCTCCACTATTACCCTCTTAGCGCTCCGAATGTACACTTGCATTTTCTACAGGAAGAGTGTTCAGAACTGCGCAATCAAAAGTATGGTTTAACTCTGTTAGCTTAATGAACATATCAGAAATAAGTTTCACACAATGCTTCTGTGTACTTTTATTTGAAGATATTATTTTTCCCAATATAGGCCCCTTAGCGCTCAGAATGTCCAATTGCAGTTTCTACAGAAAGAGTGTTTCAGAAAGGCTCAATCAAAAGTAAGGTTCAACTCAGTTAGTTGAATGCACAAAACAGAAAGAAGTTTCATACAATGCTTCTGTGTAGTTTATATTTGAACATATTCTTTTTTCCACTATTACCCACTTAGCGCTATGAATGTCCAGTTGCATTTTCTACAGACAGAGTGTTTCAAAACTGCTCAATCAAAAGTATGGTTTAACTCTGTTAGCTGAATGCTCAGATCAGAAGGAAGTTTCACAGAATGCTTCTGTGTAGTTTATATTTGAATATATTCCTTTTTCCACTACTACTCTCTTAGCGCTCCAAATGTCCAGTTGCATTTTCTACAGAAAGAGTGTTCAGATCTGCTCAATCAAAAGTATGGTTTAACTCTGTTAGCTGAATGCACAGATCAGAAAGATGTTTCACAGAATGATTCTGTGTAGTTTATATTTGGAGACATTCCTTTTTCCACTATTACCCTCTTAGCGCTCCGAATCTCCACTTGCATTTTCTACAGAAAGAGTGTTTCAGAACGGCTCAATCAAAACTAAGGTTCAACTCTTTTAGTTGAACAAACAGAACGGAAAGAAGTTTCACACAATTCTTCTGTGTAGTTTTTATTTGTAGACATTCTTTTTCCCAATATAGGCCTCTTTGCGCTCAGAATGTCCAATTGCAGTTTCTACAGAAAGAGTGTTTCAGAACGGCTCAATCAAAAGTAAGGTTCAACTCTGTTAGTTGAATGCACAGAACAGAAAGGAGTTTCATACAATGCTTCTGTGTAGTTTATATTTGAACATATTCTTTTTTCCACTATTACCCACTTAGCGCTACGAATGTCCAGTTGCATTTTCTACAGACAGAGTGTTTCAAAACTGCTCAATCAAAAGTATGGTTTAACTCTGTTAGCTGAATGCTCAGATCAGAAAGAAGTTTCACAGAATGCTTCTGTGTAGTTTATATTTGAATATATTCCTTTTTCCACTACTACGCTCTTAGCGCTCCAAATGTCCAGTTGCATTTTCTACAGAAAGAGTGTTCAGATCTGCTCAATCAAAAGTATGATTTAACTCTGTTAGCTGAATGCACAGATCAGAAAGAAGTTTCACCGAATAATTCTGTGTAGTTTATATTTGAAGACATTTCTTTTTCCACTATTACCCTCTTAGCGCTCAGAATCTCCACTTGCATTTTCTACAAAAAGAGTGCTTCATAACTGCTCAATCAAAAATATGTTTTATCTCTGTTAACTGAATTTACAGATAAGAAATAAGTTTCACAGAATGCATCTGTGTAGTTTTTATTTGAAGATATTCTTTTTCCCAATGTAGGCCTCTTAGCGCTTAGCATGTCCAATTGCAGTTTCCACAGAAAGAGTGTTTCAGAACGGCTCAATCAAAAGTAACGTTCAACTCTGTTAGTTGAATGCACAGAACAGAAAGAATTTTCACAGAATGCTACTGTGTAGTTTATATTTGAATATATTCCTTTTTCCACTATTACCCTCTTAGCGCTCCGAATATCCACTTGCATTTTCTACAGAAAGAGTGTTCAGAACTGCGCAATCAAAAGTATGGTTTAATTCTGTTAGATTAATGAACATATCAGAAATAAGTTTCACACAATGCTTCTGTGTAGTTTTTATTTGAAGATATTATTTTTCCCAATATATGCCTCTTAGCGCTCAGAATGTCCAATTGCAGTTTCAACAGAAAGAGTGTTTCAGAAAGGCTCAATCAAAAGTAAGGTTCAACTCTGTTAGTTGAATGCACAGAACAGAAAGAAGTTTCATACAATGCTTCTGTGTAGTTTATATTTGAACATATTCTTTTTTCCACTATTACCCACTTAGCGCTACGAATGTCCAGCTGCATTTTCTACAGACAGAGTGTTTCAAAACTGCTCAATCAAAAGTATGGTTTAACTCTGTTAGCTGAATGCTCAGATCAGAAAGAAGTTTCACAGAATGCTTCTGTGTATTTTATATTTGAATATATTCCTTTTTCCACTACTACTCTCTTAGCGCTCCAAATGTCCAGTTGCATTTTCTACAGAAAGAGTGTTCAGATCTGCTCAATCAAAAGTATGGTTTAACTCTGTTAGCTGAATGCACAGATCAGAAAGAAGTTTCACAGAATGATTCTGTGTAGTTTATATTTGGAGACATTCCTTTTTCCACTATTACCCTCTTAGCACTCCGAATGTCCACTTGCATTTTCTACAGAAAGAGTGTTCAGAACTGCGCAATCAAAAGTATGGTTTAACTCTGTTAGCTTAATGAACATATCAGAAATAAGTTTCACACAATGCTTCTGTGTAGTTTTTATTTGAAGATATTATTTTTCCCAATAGAGGCCTCTTAGCGCTCAGAATGTCCAATTGCAGTTTCTACAGAAAGAGTGTTTCAGAAAGGCTCAATCAAAAGTGAGGTTCAACTCTGTTAGTTGAATGCACAGAACAGAAAGAAGTTTCATACAATGCTTCTGTGTAGTTTATATTTGAACATATTCTTTTTTCCACTATTACCCACTTAGCGCTACGAATGTCCAGTTGCATTTTCTACAGACAGAGTGTTTCAAAACTGCTCAATCAAAAGTATGGTTTAACTCTGTTAGCTGAATGCTCAGATCAGAAAGAAGTTTCACAGAATGCTTCTGTGTAGTTTATATTTGAATATATTCCTTCTTCCACTACTACGCTCTTAGCGCTCCAAATGTCCAGTTGCATTTTCTACAGAAAGAGTGTTCAGATCTGCTCAATCAAAAGTATGGTTTAAATCTGTTAGCTGAATGCACAGATCAGAAAGAAGTTTCACCGAATGATTCTGTGTAGTTTATATTTGAAGACATTTCTTTTTCCACTATTACCCTCTTAGCGCTCCGAATCTCCACTTGCATTTTCTACAAAAAGAGTGCTTCATAACTGCTCAATCAAAAATATGTTTTATCTCTGTTAACTGAATTTACAGATCAGAAATAAGTTTCACAGAATGCATCTGTGTAGTTTTTATTTGAAGATATTCTTTTTCCCAATGTAGGCCTCTTAGCGCTTAGCATGTCCAATTGCAGTTTCTACAGAAAGAGTGTTTCAGAACGGCTCAATCAAAAGTAAGGTTCAACTCTGTTAGTTGAATGCAGAGAACAGAAAGAATTTTCACAGAATGCTACTGTGTAGTTTATATTTGAATATATTCCTTTCTCTACTATTACCCTCTTAGCGCTCCGAATGTCCACTTGCATTTTCTACAGAAAGAGTGTTCAGAACTGCGCAATCAAAAGTATGGTTTAACTCTGTTAGCTTAATGAACATATCAGAAATAAGTTTCACACAATGCTTCTGTGTAGTTTTTATTTGAAGATATTATTTTTCCCAATATAGGCCTCTTAGCGCTCATAATGTCCAATTGCAGTTTCTACAGAAAGAGTGTTTCAGAAAGGCTCAATCAAAAGTAAGGTTCAACTCTGTTAGTTGAATGCCCAGAACAGAAAGTAATTTCATACAATGCTTCTGTGTAGTTTATATTTGAACATATTCTTTTTTCCACTATTACCCACTTGGCGCTACGAATGTCCAGTTGCATTTTCTACAGACAGAGTGTTTCAAAACTGCTCAATCAAAAGTATGGTTTAACTCTGTTAGCTGAATGCTCAGATCAGAAAGAAGTTTCACAGAATGCTTCTGTGTAGTTTATATTTGAATATATTCCTTTTTCCACTACTACTCTCTTAGCGCTCCAAATGTCCAGTTGCATTTTCTACAGAAAGAGTGTTCAGATCTGCTAAATCAAATGTATGGTTTTACTCTGTTAGCTGAATGCACCGATCAGAAAGAAGTTTCACAGAATGATTCTGTGTAGTTTATATTTGGAGACATTCCTTTTTCCACTATTACCCTCTTAGCGCTCCGAATCTCCACTTGCATTTTCTACAGAAAGAGTGTTTCAGAACGGCTCAATCAAAACTAAGGTTCAACTGTTTTAGTTGAACAAACAGAACAGAAAGAACTTTCACACAATTCTTCTGTGTAGTTTTTATTTGTAGACATTCTTTTTCCCAATATAGGACTCTTAGCGCTCAGAATGCCCAATTGCAGTTTCTACAGAAACAGTGTTTCAGAACGGCTCATTCAAAAGTAAGGTTCAACTCTGTTAATTGAATGCACAGAACAGAAAGAAGTTTCATACAATGCTTCTGTGTAGTTTATATTTGAACATATTCTTTTTTCCACTATTACCCACTTAGCGCTACGAATGTCCAGTGGCATTTTCTACAGACAGAGTGTTTCAAAACTGCTCAATCAAAAGTATGGTTTAACTCTGTTAGCTGAATGCTCAGATCAGAAAGAAGTTTCACAGAATGCTTCTGTGTAGTTTATATTTGAATATATTCCTTTTTCCACTACTACGCTCTTAGCGCTCCAAATGTCCAGTTGCATTTTCTACAGAAAGAGTGTTCAGATCTGCTCAATCAAAAGTATGTTTTAACTCTGTTAGCTGAATGCACAGATCAGAAAGAAGTTTCACAGAATGATTCTGTGTAGTTTATATTTGGAGACATTCCTTTTTCCAGTATTACCCTCTTAGCGCTCCGAATCTCCACTTGCATTTTCTACGGAAAGAGTGTTTCAGAACGGCTCAATCAAAACTAAGGTTCAACTCTTTTAGTTGAACAAACAGAACAGAAAGAAGTTTCACAGAATGCATCTGTGTAGTTTTTATTTGAAGATATTCTTTTTCCCAATGTAGGCCTCTTAGCGCTTAGCATGTCCAATTGCAGTTTCTACAGAAAGAGTGTTTCAGAACGGCTCAATTAAAAGTAAGGTTCAACTCTGTTAGTTGAATGCACTGAACAGAAAGAATTTTCACAGAATGCTACTGTGTAGTTTATATTTGTATATATTCCTTTTTCCACTATTACCCTCTTAGCGCTCCGAATGTCCACTTGCATTTTCTACAGAAAGAGTGTTGAGAACTGCGCAATCAAAAGTATGGTTTAACTCTGTTAGCTTAATGAACATATCAGAAATAAGTTTCACACAATGCTTCTGTGTAGTTTTTATTTGAAGATATTATTTTTCCCAATAGAGGCCTCTTAGCGCTCAGAATGTCCAATTGCAGTTTCTACAGAAAGAGTGTTTCAGAAAGGCTCAATCAAAAGTAAGGTTCAACTCTGTTAGTTGAATGCACAGAACGGAAAGAAGTTTCATGCAATGCTTCTGTGTAGTTTATATTTGAACATATTCTTTTTTCCACTATTACCCACTTGGCGCTACGAATGTCCAGTTGCATTTTCTACAGAAAGAGTGTTCAGATCTGCTCAATCAAAAGTATGGTTTAACTCTGTTAGCTGAATGCACAGATCAGAAAGAAGTTTCACAGAATGATTCTGTGTAGTTTATATTTGGAGTCATTCCTTTTTCCACTATTACCCTCTTAGCGCTCCGAATCTCCACTTGCATTTTCTACAGAAAGAGTGTTTCAGAACGGCTCAATCAAAACTAAGGTTCAACTCTTTTAGTTGAACAGACAGAACAGAAAGAAGTTTCACACAATTCTTCTGTGTAGTTTTTATTTGTAGACATTCTATTTCCCAATATAGGCCTCTTAGCGCTCAGAATGTCCAATTGCAGTTTCTACAGAAAGAGTGTTTCAGAACGGCTCAATCAAAAGTAAGGTTCAACTCTGTTAGTTGAATGCACAGAACAGAAAGAAGTTTCATACAATGCTTCTGTGTAGTTTATATTTGAACATATTCTTTTTTCCACTATTACCCACTTAGCGCTACGAATGTCCAGTTGCATTTTCTACAGACAGAGTGTTTCAAAACTGCTCAATCAAAAGTATGGTTTAACTCTGTTAGCTGAATGCTCAGATCAGAAAGAAGTTTCACAGAATGCTTCTGTGTAGTTTATATTTGAATATATTCCTTTTTCCACTACTACTCTCTTAGCGCTCCAAATGTCCAGTTGCATTTTCTACAGAAAGAGTGTTCAGATCTGCTCAATCAAATGTATGGTTTTACTCTGTTAGCTGAATGCACCGATCAGAAAGAAGTTTCACAGAATGATTCTGTGTAGTTTATATTTGGAGACATTCCTTTTTCCACTATTACCCTCTTAGCGCTCCGAATCTCCACTTGCATTTTCTACAGAAAGAGTGTTTCAGAACGGCTCAATCAAAACTAAGGTTCAACTGTTTTAGTTGAACAAACAGAACAGAAAGAACTTTCACACAATTCTTCTGTGTAGTTTTTATTTGTAGACATTCTTTTTCCCAATATAGGCCTCTTAGCACTCAGAATGCCCAATTGCAGTTTCTACAGAAACAGTGTTTCAGAACGGCTCATTCAAAAGTAAGGTTCAACTCTGTTAATTGAATGCACAGAACAGAAAGAAGTTTCATACAATGCTTCTGTGTAGTTTATATTTGAACATATTCTTTTTTCCACTATTTCCCACTTAGCGCTACGAATGTCCAGTTGCATTTTCTACAGACAGAGTGTTTCAAAACTGCTCAATCAAAAGTATGGTTTAACTCTGTTAGCTGAATGCTCAGATCAGAAAGAAGTTTCACAGAATGCTTCTGTGTAGTTTATATTTGAATATATTCCTTTTTCCACTACTACGCTCTTAGCGCTCCAAATGTCCAGTTGCATTTTCTACAGACAGAGTGTTCAGATCTGCTCAATCAAAAGTATGTTTTAACTCTGTTAGCTGAATGCACAGATCAGAAAGAAGTTTCACAGAATGATTCTGTGTAGTTTATATTTGGAGACATTCCTTTTTCCAGTATTACCCTCTTAGCGCTCCGAATCTCCACTTGCATTTTCTACGGAAAGAGTGTTTCAGAACGGCTCAATCAAAACTAAGGTTCAACTCTTTTAGTTGAACAAACAGAACGGAAAGAAGTTTCACAGAATGCATCTGTGTAGTTTTTATTTGAAGATATTCTTTTTCCCAATGTAGGCCTCTTAGCGCTTAGCATGTCCAATTGCAGTTTCTACAGAAAGAGTGTTTCAGAACGGCTCAATTAAAAGTAAGGTTCAACTCTGTTAGTTGAATGCACTGAACAGAAAGAATTTTCACAGAATGCTACTGTGTAGTTTATATTTGAATATATTCCTTTTTCCACTATTACCCTCTTAGCGCTCCGAATGTCCACTTGCATTTTCTACAGAAAGAGTGTTGAGAACTGCGCAATCAAAAGTATGGTTTAACTCTGTTAGCTTAATGAACATATCAGGAATAAGTTTCACACAATGCTTCTGTGTAGTTTTTATTTGAAGATATTATATTTCCCAATAGAGGCCTCTTAGCGCTCAGAATGTCCAATTGCAGTTTCTACAGAAAGAGTGTTTCAGAAAGGCTCAATCAAAAGTAAGGTTCAACTCTGTTAGTTGAATGCACAGAACGGAAAGAAGTTTCATGCAATGCTTCTGTGTAGTTTATATTTGAACATATTCTTTTTTCCACTATTACCCACTTGGCGCTACGAATGTCCAGTTGCATTTTCTACAGAAAGAGTGTTCAGATCTGCTCAATCAAAAGTATGGTTTAACTCTGTTAGCTGAATGCACAGATCAGAAAGAAGTTTCACAGAATGATTCTGTGTAGTTTATATTTGGAGACATTCCTTTTTCCACTATTACCCTCTTAGCGCTCCGAATCTCCACTTGCATTTTCTACAGAAAGAGTGTTTCAGAACGGCTCAAGCAAAACTAATGTTCAACTCTTTTAGTTGAACAAACAGAACAGAAAGAAGTTTCACACAATTCTTCTGTGTAGTTTTTATTTGTAGACATTCTTTTTCCCAATATAGGCCTCTTAGCGCTCAGAATGTCCAATTGCAGTTTCTACAGAAAGAGTGTTTCAGAACGGCTCAATCAAAAGTAAGGTTCAACTTTGTTAGTTGAATGCACAGAACAGAAAGAAGTTTCATACAATGCTTCTGTGTAGTTTATATTTGAACATATTCTTTTTTCCACTATTACCCACTTAGCGCTACGAATGTCCAGTTGCATTTTCTACAGACAGAGTGTTTCAAAACTGCTCAATCAAAAGTATGGTTTAACTCTGCTAGCTGAATGCTCAGATCAGTAAGAAGTTTCACAGAATACTTCTGTGTAGTTTATATTTGAATATATTCCTTTTTCCACTACTACGCTCTTAGCGCTCCAAATGTCCAGTTGCATTTTCTACAGAAAGAGTGTTCAGATCTGCTCAATCAAAAGTATGGTTTAACTCTGTTAGCTGAATGCACAGATCATAAAGAAGTTTCACCGAATGATTCTGTGTAGTTTACATTTGAAGACATTCCTTTTTCCACTATTACCCTCTTAGCGCTCCGAATCTCCACTTGCATTTTCTACAAAAAGAGAGTTTCATAACTGCTCAATCAAAAATATGTTTTATCTCTGTTAACTGAATTTACAGATCAGAAATAAGTTTCACAGAATGCATCTGTGTAGTTTTTATTTGAAGATATTCTTTTTCCCAATGTAGGCCTCTTAGCGCTTAGCATGTCCAATTGCAGTTTCTACAGAAAGAGTGTTTCAGAACGGCTCAATCAAAAGTAAGGTTCAACTATGTTAGTTGAATGCACAGAACAGAAAGAATTTTCACAGAATGCTACTGTGTAGTTTATATTTGAATATATTCCTTTCTCCACTATTACCCTCTTAGCGCTCCGAATGTCCACTTGCATTTTCTACAGAAAGAGTGTTCAGAACTGCGCAATCAAAAGTATGGTTTAACTCTGTTAGCTTAATGAACATATCAGAAATAAGTTTCACACAATGCTTCTGTGTAGTTTTTATTTGAAGATATTATTTTTCCCAATATAGGCCCCTTAGCGCTCAGAATGTCCAATTGCAGTTTCTACAGAAAGAGTGTTTCAGAAAGGCTCAATCAAAAGTAAGGTTCAACTCAGTTAGTTGAATGCACAAAACAGAAAGAAGTTTCATACAATGCTTCTGTGTAGTTTATATTTGAACATATTCTTTTTTCCACTATTACCCACTTAGCGCTACGAATGTCCAGTTGCATTTTCTACAGACAGAGTGTTTCAAAACTGCTCAATCAAAAGTATGGTTTAACTCTGTTAGCTGAATGCTCAGATCAGAAGGAAGTTTCACAGAATGCTTCTGTGTAGTTTATATTTGAATATATTCCTTTTTCCACTACTACTCTCTTAGCGCTCCAAATGTCCAGTTGCATTTTCTACAGAAAGAGTGTTCAGATCTGCTCAATCAAAAGTATGGTTTAACTCTGTTAGCTGAATGCACAGATCAGAAAGATGTTTCACAGAATGATTCTGTGTAGTTTATATTTGGAGACATTCCTTTTTCCACTATTACCCTCTTAGCGCTCCGAATCTCCACTTGCATTTTCTACAGAAAGAGTGTTTCAGAACGGCTCAATCAAAACTAAGGTTCAACTCTTTTAGTTGAACAAACAGAACAGAAAGAAGTTTCACACAATTCTTCTGTGTAGTTTTTATTTGTAGACATTCTTTTTCCCAATATAGGCCTCTTTGCGCTCAGAATGTCCAATTGCAGTTTCTACAGAAAGAGTGTTTCAGAACCGCTCAATCAAAAGTAAGGTTCAACTCTGTTAGTTGAATGCACAGAACAGAAAGGAGTTTCATACAATGCTTCTGTGTAGTTTATATTTGAACATATTCTTTTTTCCACTATTACCCACTTAGCGCTACGAATGTCCAGTTGCATTTTCTACAGACAGAGTGTTTCAAAACTGCTCAATCAAAAGTATGGTTTAACTCTGTTAGCTGAATGCTCAGATCAGAAAGAAGTTTCACAGAATGCTTCTGTGTAGTTTATATTTGAATATATTCTTTTTTCCACTACTACGCTCTTAGCGCTCCAAATGTCCAGTTGCATTTTCTACAGAAAGAGTGTTCAGATCTGCTCAATCAAAAGTATGATTTAACTCTGTTAGCTGAATGCACAGATCAGAAAGAAGTTTCACCGAATAATTCTGTGTAGTTTATATTTGAAGACATTTCTTTTTCCACTATTACCCTCTTAGCGCTCAGAATCTCCACTTGCATTTTCTACAAAAAGAGTGCTTCATAACTGCTCAATCAAAAATATGTTTTATCTCTGTTAACTGAATTTACAGATCAGAAATAAGTTTCACAGAATGCATCTGTGTAGTTTTTATTTGAAGATATTCTTTTTCCCAATGTAGGCCTCTTAGCGCTTAGCATGTCCAATTGCAGTTTCTACAGAAAGAGTGTTTCAGAACGGCTCAATCAAAAGTAAGGTTCAACTCTGTTAGTTGAATGCACAGAACAGAAAGAATTTTCACAGAATGCTACTGTGTAGTTTATATTTGAATATATTCCTTTTTCCACTATTACCCTCTTAGCCCTCCGAATGTCCACTTGCATTTTCTACAGAAAGAGTGTTCAGAACTGCGCAATCAAAAGTATGGTTTAATTCTGTTAGATTAATGAACATATCAGAAATAAGTTTCACACAATGCTTCTGTGTAGTTTTTATTTGAAGATATTATTTTTCCCAATATATGCCTCTTAGCGCTCAGAATGTCCAATTGCAGTTTCAACAGAAAGAGTGTTTCAGAAAGGCTCAATCAAAAGTAAGGTTCAACTCTGTTAGTTGAATGCACAGAACAGAAAGAAGTTTCATACAATGCTTCTGTGTAGTTTATATTTGAACATATTCTTTTTTCCACTATTACCCACTTAGCGCTACGAATGTCCAGCTGCATTTTCTACAGACAGAGTGTTTCAAAACTGCTCAATCAAAAGTATGGTTCAACTCTGTTAGCTGAATGCTCAGATCAGAAAGAAGTTTCACAGAATGCTTCTGTGTAGTTTATATTTGAATATATTCCTTTTTCCACTACTACTCTCTTAGCGCTCCAAATGTCCAGTTGCATTTTCTACAGAAAGAGTGTTCATATCTGCTCAATCAAAAGTATGGTTTAACTCTGTTAGCTGAATGCACAGATCAGAAAGAAGTTTCACAGAATGATTCTGTGTAGTTTATATTTGGAGACATTCCTTTTTCCACTATTACCCTCTTAGCGCTCCGAATGTCCACTTGCATTTTCTACAGAAAGAGTGTTCAGAACTGCGCAATCAAAAGTATGGTTTAACTCTGTTAGCTTAATGAACATATCAGAAATAAGTTTCACACAATGCTTCTGTGTAGTTTTTATTTGAAGATATTATTTTTCCCAATAGAGGCCTCTTAGCGCTCAGAATGTCCAATTGCAGTTTCTACAGAAAGAGTGTTTCAGAAAGGCTCATTCAAAAGTGAGGTTCAACTCTGTTAGTTGAATGCACAGAACAGAAAGAAGTTTCATACAATACTTCTGTGTAGTTTATATTTGAACATATTCTTTTTTCCACTATTACCCACTTAGCGCTACGAATGTCCAGTTGCATTTTCTACAGACAGAGTGTTTCAAAACTGCTCAATCAAAAGTATGGTTTAACTCTGTTAGCTGAATGCTCAGATCAGAAAGAAGTTTCACAGAATGCTTCTGTGTAGTTTATATTTGAATATATTCCTTCTTCCACCACTACGCTCTTAGCGCTCCAAATGTCCAGTTGCATTTTCTACAGAAAGAGTGTTCAGATCTGCTCAATCAAAAGTATGGTTTAAATCTGTTAGCTGAATGCACAGATCAGAAAGAAGTTTCACAGAATGATTCTGTGTAGTTTATATTTGGAGACATTCCTTTTTCCACTATTACCCTCTTAGCGCTCCGAATCTCCACTTGCATTTTCTACAGAAAGAGTGTTTCAGAACGGCTCAATCAAAACTAAGGTTCAACACTTTTAGTTGAACAAACAGAACAGAAAGAAGTTCCACACAATTCTTCTGTGTAGTTTTTATTTGTAGACATTCTTTTTCCCAATATAGGCCTCTTAGCGCTCAGAATGTCCAATTGCAGTTTCTACAGAAAGAGTGTTTCAGAACGGCTCAATCAAAAGTAAGGTTCAACTCTGTTAGTTGAATGCACAGAACAGAAAGGAGTTTCAGACAATGCTTCTGTGTAGTTTATATTTGAACATATTCTTTTTTCCACTATTACCCACTTAGCGCTACGAATGTCCAGTTGCATTTTCTACAGACAGAGTGTTTCAAAACTTCTCAATCAAAAGTATGGTTTAACTCTGTTAGCTGAATGCTCAGATCAGAAAGTAGTTTCACAGAATGCTTCTGTGTAGTTTATATTTGAATATATTCCTTTTTCCACTACTACGCTCTTAGCGCTCCAAATGTCCAGTTGCATTTTCTACAGAAAGAGTGTTCAGATCTGCTCAATCAAAAGTATGGTTTAACTCTGTTAGATGAATGCACAGATCAGAAAGAAGTTTCACCGAATGATTCTGTGTAGTTTATATTTGAAGACATTTCTTTTTCCACTATTACCCTCTTAGCGCTCCGAATCTCCACTTGCATTTTCTACAAAAAGAGTGCTTCATAACTGCTCAATCAAAAATATGTTTTATCTCTGTTAACTGAATTTACAGATCAGAAATAAGTTTCACAGAATGCATCTGTGTAGTTTTTATTTGAAGATATTCTTTTTCCCAATGTAGGCCTCTTAGCGCTTAGCATGTCCAATTGCAGTTTCTACAGAAAGAGGGTTTCAGAACGGCTCAATCAAAAGTAAAGTTCAACTCTGTTGGTTGAATGCACAGAACAGAAAGTATTTTCACAGAATGCTACTGTGTAGTTTATATTTGAATATATTACTTTTTCCACTATTACCCTCTTAGCGCTCCGAATGTCCACTTGCATTTTCTACAGAAAGAGTGTTCAGAACTGCGCAATCAAAAGTATGGTTTAACTCTGTTAGCTTAATGAACATATCAGAAATAAGTTTCACACAATGCTTCTGTGTAGTTTTTATTTGAAGATATTATTTTTCCCAATATAGGCCTCTTAGCGCTCAGAATGTCCAATTGCAGTTTCTACAGAAAGAGTGTTTCAGAAAGGCTCAATCAAAAGTAAGGTTCAATTCTGTTAGTTGAATGCACAGAACAGAAAGAAGTTTCATACAATGCTTCTGTGTAGTTTATATTTGAACATATACATTTTTCCACTATTACCCACATAGCGCTACGAATGTCCAGTTGCATTTTCTACAGACAGAGTGTTTCAAAACTGCTCAATCAAAAGTATGGTTTAACTCTGTTAGCTGAATGCTCAGATCAGAAAGAAGTTTCACAGAATGCTTCTGTGTAGTTTATATTTGAATATATTCCTTTTTCCACTACTACTCTCTTAGCGCTCCAAATGTCCAGTTGCATTTTCTACAGAAAGAGTGTTCAGATCTGCCCAATCAAAAGTATGTTTTAACTCTGTTAGCTGAATGCACAGATCAGAAAGATGTTTCACAGAATGATTCTGTGTAGTTTATATTTGGAGACATTCCTTTTTCCACTATTACCCTCTTAGCGCTCCGAATCTCCACTTGCATTTTCTACAGAAAGAGTGTTTCAGAACGGCTCAATCAAAACTAAGGTTCAACTCTTTTAGTTGAACAAACAGAACAGAAAGAAGTTTCACACAATACTTCTGTGTAGTTTTTATTTGTAGACATTCTTTTTCCCAATATAGGCCTCTTAGCGCTCAGAATGTCCAATTGCAGTTTCTACAGAAAGAGTGTTTCAGAACGGCTCAATCAAAAGTAAGGTTCAACTCTGTTATTTGAATGCACAGAACAGCAAGAAGTTTCACAGAATGCTTCTGTGTAGTTTATATTTGAACATATTCCTTTTTCCACTATTACCCACTTAGCGCTACGAATGTCCAGTTGCATTTTCTACAGACAGAGTGTTTCAAAACTGCTCAATCAAAAGTATGGTTTAACTCTGTTAGCTGAATGCTCAGATCAGAAAGAAGTTTCACAGAATGATTCTGTGTAGTTTATATTTGAATATATTCCTTTTTCCACTACTACGCTCTTAGCGCTCCAAATGTCCAGTTGCATTTTCTACAGAAAGAGTGTTCAGATCTGCTCAATCAAAAGTATGGTTTAACTCTGTTAGCTGAATGCACAGATCAGAAAGAAGTTTCACGGAATGATTCTGTGTAGTTTATATTTAAAGACATTCCTTTTTTCCACTATTACCCTCATAGCGCTCCGAATCTCCACTTGCATTTTCTACAAAAAGAGTGTTTCATAACTGCTCAATCAAAAATATGTTTTATCTCTGTTAACTGAATTTACAGATCAGAAATAAGTTTCACAGAATGCATCTGTGTAGTTTTTATTTGAAGATATTCTTTTTCCCAATGTAGGCCTCTTAGCGCTTAGCATGTCCAATTGCAGTTTCTACAGAAAGAGTGTTTCAGAACGGCTCAATCAAAAGTAAGGTTCAACTCTGTTAGTTGAATGCACAGAACAGAAAGAATTTTCACAGAATGCTACTGTGTAGTTTATATTTGAATATATTCCTTTCTCTACTATTACCCTCTTAGCGCTCCGAATGTCCACTTGCATTTTCTACAGAAAGAGTGTTCAGAACTGCGCAATCAAAAGTATGGTTTAACTCTGTTAGCTTAATGAACATATCAGAAATAAGTTTCACACAATGCTTCTGTGTAGTTTTTATTTGAAGATATTATTTTTCCCAATATAGGCCTCTTAGCGCTCAGAATGTCCAATTGCAGTTTCTACAGAAAGAGTGTTTCAGAAAGGCTCAATCAAAAGTAAGGTTCAACTCTGTTAGTTGAATGCACAGAACAGAAAGTAATTTCATACAATGCTTCTGTGTAGTTTATATTTGAACATATTCTTTTTTCCACTATTACCCACTTGGCGCTACGAATGTCCAGTTGCATTTTCTACAGACAGAGTGTTTCAAAACTGCTCAATCAAAAGTATGGTTTAACTCTGTTAGCTGAATGCTCAGATCAGAAAGAAGTTTCACAGAATGCTTCTGTGTAGTTTATATTTGAATATATTCCTTTTTCCACTACTACTCTCTTAGCGCTCCAAATGTCCAGTTGCATTTTCTACAGAAAGAGTGTTCAGATCTGCTCAATCAAATGTATGGTTTTACTCTGTTAGCTGAATGCACCGATCAGAAAGAAGTTTCACAGAATGATTCTGTGTAGTTTATATTTGGAGACATTCCTTTTTCCACTATTACCCTCTTAGCGCTCCGAATCTCCACTTGCATTTTCTACAGAAAGAGTGTTTCAGAACGGCTCAATCAAAACTAAGGTTCAACTGTTTTAGTTGAACAAACAAAACAGAAAGAACTTTCACACAATTCTTCTGTGTAGTTTTTATTTGTAGACATTCTTTTTCCCAATATAGGCCTCTTAGCGCTCAGAATGCCCAATTGCAGTTTCTACAGAAACAGTGTTTCAGAACGGCTCATTCAAAAGTAAGGTTCAACTCTGTTAATTGAATGCACAGAACAGAAAGAAGTTTCATACAATGCTTCTGTGTAGTTTATATTTGAACATATTCTTTTTTCCACTATTACCCACTTAGCGCTACGAATGTCCAGTGGCATTTTCTACAGACAGAGTGTTTCAAAACTGCTCAATCAAAAGTATGGTTTAACTCTGTTAGCTGAATGCTCAGATCAGAAAGAAGTTTCACAGAATGCTTCTGTGTAGTTTATATTTGAATATATTCCTTTTTCCACTACTACGCTCTTAGCGCTCCAAATGTCCAGTTGCATTTTCTACAGAAAGAGTGTTCAGATCTGCTCAATCAAAAGTAAGTTTTAACTCTGTTAGCTGAATGCACAGATCAGAAAGAAGTTTCACAGAATGATTCTGTGTAGTTTATATTTGGAGACATTCCTTTTTCCAGTATTACCCTCTTAGCGCTCCGAATCTCCACTTGCATTTTCTACGGAAAGAGTGTTTCAGAACGGCTCAATCAAAACTAAGGTTCAACTCTTTTAGTTGAACAAACAGAACAGAAAGAAGTTTCACAGAATGCATCTGTGTAGTTTTTATTTGAAGATATTCTTTTTCCCAATGTAGGCCTCTTAGCGCTTAGCATGTCCAATTGCAGTTTCTACAGAAAGAGTGTTTCAGAACGGCTCAATTAAAAGTAAGGTTCAACTCTGTTAGTTGAATGCACTGAACAGAAAGAATTTTCACAGAATGCTACTGTGTAGTTTATATTTGAATATATTCCTTTTTCCACTATTACCCTCTTAGCGCTCCGAATGTCCACTTGCATTTTCTACAGAAAGAGTGTTGAGAACTGCGCAATCAAAAGTATGGTTTAACTCTGTTAGCTTAATGAACATATCAGAAATAAGTTTCACACAATGCTTCTGTGTAGTTTTTATTTGAAGATATTATATTTCCCAATAGAGGCCTCTTAGCGCTCAGAATGTCCAATTGCAGTTTCTACAGAAAGAGTGTTTCAGAAAGGCTCAATCAAAAGTAAGGTTCAACTCTGTTAGTTGAATGCACAGAACAGAAAGAAGTTTCATACAATGCTTCTGTGTAGTTTATATTTGAATATATTCTTTTTTCCACTATTACCCACTTAGCTCTACGAATGTCCAGTTGCATTTTCTACAGACAGTGTTTCAAAACTGCTCAATCAAAAGTATGGTTTAACTCTGTTAGCTGAATGCTCAGATCAGAAAGAAGTTTCACAGAATGATTCTGTGTAGTTTATATTTGAATATATTCCTTTTTCCACTACTACTCTCTTAGCGCTCCAAATGTCCAGTTGCATTTTCTACAGAAAGAGTGTTCAGATCTGCCCAATCAAAAGTATGTTTTAACTCTGTTAGCTGAATGCACAGATCAGAAAGATGTTTCACAGAATGATTCTGTGTAGTTTATATTTGGAGACATTCCTTTTTCCACTATTACCCTCTTAGCGCTCCGAATCTCCACTTGCATTTTCTACAGAAAGAGTGTTTCAGAACGGCTCAATCAAAACTAAGGTTCAACTCTTTTAGTTGAACAAACAGAACAGAAAGAAGTTTCACACAATACTTCTGTGTAGTTTTTATTTGTAGACATTCTTTTTCCCAATATAGGCCTCTTAGCGCTCAGAATGTCCAATTGCAGTTTCTACAGAAAGAGTGTTTCAGAACGGCTCAATCAAAAGTAAGGTTCAACTCTGTTAGTTGAATGCACAGAACAGCAAGAAGTTTCACAGAATGCTTCTGTGTAGTTTATATTTGAACATATTCTTTTTTCCACTATTACCCACTTAGCGCTACGAATGTCCAGTTGCATTTTCTACAGACAGAGTGTTTCAAAACTGCTCAATCAAAAGTATGGTTTAACTCTGTTAGCTGAATGCTCAGATCAGAAAGAAGTTTCACAGAATGATTCTGTGTAGTTTATATTTGAATATATTCCTTTTTCCACTACTACGCTCTTAGCGCTCCAAATGTCCAGTTGCATTTTCTACAGAAAGAGTGTTCAGATCTGCTCAATCAAAAGTATGGTTTAACTCTGTTAGCTGAATGCACAGATCAGAAAGAAGTTTCACGGAATGATTCTGTGTAGTTTATATTTAAAGACATTCCTTTTTTCCACTATTACCCTCATAGCGCTCCGAATCTCCACTTGCATTTTCTACAAAAAGAGTGTTTCATAACTGCTCAATCAAAAATATGTTTTATCTCTGTTAACTGAATTTACAGATCAGAAATAAGTTTCACAGAATGCATCTGTGTAGTTTTTATTTGAAGATATTCTTTTTCCCAATGTAGGCCTCTTAGCGCTTAGCATGTCCAATTGCAGTTTCTACAGAAAGAGTGTTTCAGAACGGCTCAATTAAAAGTAAGGTTCAACTCTGTTAGTTGAATGCACTGAACAGAAAGAATTTTCACAGAATGCTACTGTGTAGTTTATATTTGTATATATTCCTTTTTCCACTATTACCCTCTTAGCGCTCCGAATGTCCACTTGCATTTTCTACAGAAAGAGTGTTGAGAACTGCGCAATCAAAAGTATGGTTTAACTCTGTTAGCTTAATGAACATATCAGAAATAAGTTTCACACAATGCTTCTGTGTAGTTTTTATTTGAAGATATTATTTTTCCCAATAGAGGCCTCTTAGCGCTCAGAATGTCCAATTGCAGTTTCTACAGAAAGAGTGTTTCAGAAAGGCTCAATCAAAAGTAAGGTTCAACTCTGTTAGTTGAATGCACAGAACGGAAAGAAGTTTCATGCAATGCTTCTGTGTAGTTTATATTTGAACATATTCTTTTTTCCACTATTACCCACTTGGCGCTACGAATGTCCAGTTGCATTTTCTACAGAAAGAGTGTTCAGATCTGCTCAATCAAAAGTATGGTTTAACTCTGTTAGCTGAATGCACAGATCAGAAAGAAGTTTCACAGAATGATTCTGTGTAGTTTATATTTGGAGTCATTCCTTTTTCCACTATTACCCTCTTAGCGCTCCGAATCTCCACTTGCATTTTCTACAGAAAGAGTGTTTCAGAACGGCTCAATCAAAACTAAGGTTCAACTCTTTTAGTTGAACAGACAGAACAGAAAGAAGTTTCACACAATTCTTCTGTGTAGTTTTTATTTGTAGACATTCTATTTCCCAATATAGGCCTCTTAGCGCTCAGAATGTCCAATTGCAGTTTCTACAGAAAGAGTGTTTCAGAACGGCTCAATCAAAAGTAAGGTTCAACTCTGTTAGTTGAATGCACAGAACAGAAAGAAGTTTCATACAATGCTTCTGTGTAGTTTATATTTGAACATATTCTTTTTTCCACTATTACCCACTTAGCGCTACGAATGTCCAGTTGCATTTTCTACAGACAGAGTGTTTCAAAACTGCTCAATCAAAAGTATGGTTTAACTCTGTTAGCTGAATGCTCAGATCAGAAAGAAGTTTCACAGAATGCTTCTGTGTAGTTTATATTTGAATATATTCCTTTTTCCACTACTACTCTCTTAGCGCTCCAAATGTCCAGTTGCATTTTCTACAGAAAGAGTGTTCAGATCTGCTCAATCAAATGTATGGTTTTACTCTGTTAGCTGAATGCACCGATCAGAAAGAAGTTTCACAGAATGATTCTGTGTAGTTTATATTTGGAGACATTCCTTTTTCCACTATTACCCTCTTAGCGCTCCGAATCTCCACTTGCATTTTCTACAGAAAGAGTGTTTCAGAACGGCTCAATCAAAACTAAGGTTCAACTGTTTTAGTTGAACAAACAGAACAGAAAGAACTTTCACACAATTCTTCTGTGTAGTTTTTATTTGTAGACATTCTTTTTCCCAATATAGGCCTCTTAGCACTCAGAATGCCCAATTGCAGTTTCTACAGAAACAGTGTTTCAGAACGGCTCATTCAAAAGTAAGGTTCAACTCTGTTAATTGAATGCACAGAACAGAAAGAAGTTTCATACAATGCTTCTGTGTAGTTTATATTTGAACATATTCTTTTTTCCACTATTTCCCACTTAGCGCTACGAATGTCCAGTTGCATTTTCTACAGACAGAGTGTTTCAAAACTGCTCAATCAAAAGTATGGTTTAACTCTGTTAGCTGAATGCTCAGATCAGAAAGAAGTTTCACAGAATGCTTCTGTGTAGTTTATATTTGAATATATTCCTTTTTCCACTACTACGCTCTTAGCGCTCCAAATGTCCAGTTGCATTTTCTACAGAAAGAGTGTTCAGATCTGCTCAATCAAAAGTATGTTTTAACTCTGTTAGCTGAATGCACAGATCAGAAAGAAGTTTCACAGAATGATTCTGTGTAGTTTATATTTGGAGACATTCCTTTTTCCAGTATTACCCTCTTAGCGCTCCGAATCTCCACTTGCATTTTCTACGGAAAGAGTGTTTCAGAACGGCTCAATCAAAACTAAGGTTCAACTCTTTTAGTTGAACAAACAGAACGGAAAGAAGTTTCACAGAATGCATCTGTGTAGTTTTTATTTGAAGATATTCTTTTTCCCAATGTAGGCCTCTTAGCGCTTAGCATGTCCAATTGCAGTTTCTACAGAAAGAGTGTTTCAGAACGGCTCAATTAAAAGTAAGGTTCAACTCTGTTAGTTGAATGCACTGAACAGAAAGAATTTTCACAGAATGCTACTGTGTAGTTTATATTTGAAAATATTCCTTTTTCCACTATTACCCTCTTAGCGCTCCGAATGTCCACTTGCATTTTCTACAGAAAGAGTGTTGAGAACTGCGCAATCAAAAGTATGGTTTAACTCTGTTAGCTTAATGAACATATCAGGAATAAGTTTCACACAATGCTTCTGTGTAGTTTTTATTTGAAGATATTATATTTCCCAATAGAGGCCTCTTAGCGCTCAGAATGTCCAATTGCAGTTTCTACAGAAAGAGTGTTTCAGAAAGGCTCAATCAAAAGTAAGGTTCAACTCTGTTAGTTGAATGCACAGAACGGAAAGAAGTTTCATGCAATGCTTTTGTGTAGTTTATATTTGAACATATTCTTTTTTCCACTATTACCCACTTGGCGCTACGAATGTCCAGTTGCATTTTCTACAGAAAGAGTGTTCAGATCTGCTCAATCAAAAGTATGGTTTAACTCTGTTAGCTGAATGCACAGATCAGAAAGAAGTTTCACAGAATGATTCTGTGTAGTTTATATTTGGAGACATTCCTTTTTCCACTATTACCCTCTTAGCGCTCCGAATCTCCACTTGCATTTTCTACAGAAAGAGTGTTTCAGAACGGCTCAAGCAAAACTAATGTTCAACTCTTTTAGTTGAACAAACAGAACAGAAAGAAGTTTCACACAATTCTTCTGTGTAGTTTTTATTTGTAGACATTCTTTTTCCCAATATAGGCCTCTTAGCGCTCAGAATGTCCAATTGCAGTTTCTACAGAAAGAGTGTTTCAGAACGGCTCAATCAAAAGTAAGGTTCAACTCTGTTAGTTGAATGCACAGAACAGAAAGAAGTTTCATACAATGCTTCTGTGTAGTTTATATTTGAACATATTCTTTTTTCCACTATTACCCACTTAGCGCTACGAATGTCCAGTTGCATTTTCTACAGACAGAGTGTTTCAAAACTGCTCAATCAAAAGTATGGTTTAACTCTGCTAGCTGAATGCTCAGATCAGAAAGAAGTTTCACAGAATACTTCTGTGTAGTTTATATTTGAATATATTCCTTTTTCCACTACTACGCTCTTAGCGCTCCAAATGTCCAGTTGCATTTTCTACAGAAAGAGTGTTCAGATCTGCTCAATCAAAAGTATGGTTTAACTCTGTTAGCTGAATGCACAGATCAGAAAGAAGTTTCACCGAATGATTCTGTGTAGTTTATATTTGAAGACATTCCTTTTTCCACTATTACCCTCTTAGCGCTCCGAATCTCCACTTGCATTTTCTACAAAAAGAGAGTTTCATAACTGCTCAATCAAAAATATGTTTTATCTCTGTTAACTGAATTTACAGATCAGAAATAAGTTTCACAGAATGCATCTGTGTAGTTTTTATTTGAAGATATTCTTTTTCCCAATGTAGGCCTCTTAGCGCTTAGCATGTCCAATTGCAGTTTCTACAGAAAGAGTGTTTCAGAACGGCTCAATCAAAAGTAAGGTTCAACTCTGTTAGTTGAATGCACAGAACAGAAAGAATTTTCACAGAATGCTACTGTGTAGTTTATATTTGAATATATTCCTTTCTCCACTATTACCCTCTTAGCGCTCCGAATGTCCACTTGCATTTTCTACAGAAAGAGTGTTCAGATCTGCGCAATCAAAAGTATGGTTTAACTCTGTTAGCTTAATGAACATATCAGAAATAAGTTTCACACAATGCTTCTGTGTAGTTTTTATTTGAAGATATTATTTTTCCCAATATAGGCCCCTTAGCGCTCAGAATGTCCAATTGCAGTTTCTACAGAAAGAGTGTTTCAGAAAGGCTCAATCAAAAGTAAGGTTCAACTCAGTTAGTTGAATGCACAAAACAGAAAGAAGTTTCATACAATGCTTCTGTGTAGTTTATATTTGAACATATTCTTTTTTCCACTATTACCCACTTAGCGCTACGAATGTCCAGTTGCATTTTCTACAGACAGAGTGTTTCAAAACTGCTCAATCAAAAGTATGGTTTAACTCTGTTAGCTGAATGCTCAGATCAGAAGGAAGTTTCACAGAATGCTTCTGTGTAGTTTATATTTGAATATATTCCTTTTTCCACTACTACTCTCTTAGCGCTCCAAATGTCCAGTTGCATTTTCTACAGAAAGAGTGTTCAGATCTGCTCAATCAAAAGTATGGTTTAACTCTGTTAGCTGAATGCACAGATCAGAAAGATGTTTCACAGAATGATTCTGTGTAGTTTATATTTGGAGACATTCCTTTTTCCACTATTACCCTCTTAGCGCTCCGAATCTCCACTTGCATTTTCTACAGAAAGAGTGTTTCAGAACGGCTCAATCAAAACTAAGGTTCAACTCTTTTAGTTGAACAAACAGAACAGAAAGAAGTTTCACACAATTCTTCTGTGTAGTTTTTATTTGTAGACATTCTTTTTCCCAATATAGGCCTCTTTGCGCTCAGAATGTCCAATTGCAGTTTCTACAGAAAGAGTGTTTCAGAACCGCTCAATCAAAAGTAAGGTTCAACTCTGTTAGTTGAATGCACAGAACAGAAAGGAGTTTCATACAATGCTTCTGTGTAGTTTATATTTGAACATATTCTTTTTTCCACTATTACCCACTTAGCGCTACGAATGTCCAGTTGCATTTTCTACAGACAGAGTGTTTCAAAACTGCTCAATCAAAAGTATGGTTTAACTCTGTTAGCTGAATGCTCAGATCAGAAAGAAGTTTCACAGAATGCTTCTGTGTAGTTTATATTTGAATATATTCTTTTTTCCACTACTACGCTCTTAGCGCTCCAAATGTCCAGTTGCATTTTCTACAGAAAGAGTGTTCAGATCTGCTCAATCAAAAGTATGATTTAACTCTGTTAGCTGAATGCACAGATCAGAAAGAAGTTTCACCGAATAATTCTGTGTAGTTTATATTTGAAGACATTTCTTTTTCCACTATTACCCTCTTAGCGCTCAGAATCTCCACTTGCATTTTCTACAAAAAGAGTGCTTCATAACTGCTCAATAAAAAATATGTTTTATCTCTGTTAACTGAATTTACAGATCAGAAATAAGTTTCACAGAATGCATCTGTGTAGTTTTTATTTGAAGATATTCTTTTTCCCAATGTAGGCCTCTTAGCGCTTAGCATGTCCAATTGCAGTTTCTACAGAAAGAGTGTTTCAGAACGGCTCAATCAAAAGTAAGGTTCAACTCTGTTAGTTGAATGCACAGAACAGAAAGAATTTTCACAGAATGCTACTGTGTAGTTTATATTTGAATATATTCCTTTTTCCACTATTACCCTCTTAGCCCTCCGAATGTCCACTTGCATTTTCTACAGAAAGAGTGTTCAGAACTGCGCAATCAAAAGTATGGTTTAATTCTGTTAGATTAATGAACATATCAGAAATAAGTTTCACACAATGCTTCTGTGTAGTTTTTATTTGAAGATATTATTTTTCCCAATATATGCCTCTTAGCGCTCAGAATGTCCAATTGCAGTTTCAACAGAAAGAGTGTTTCAGAAAGGCTCAATCAAAAGTAAGGTTCAACTCTGTTAGTTGAATGCACAGAACAGAAAGAAGTTTCATACAATGCTTCTGTGTAGTTTATATTTGAACATATTCTTTTTTCCACTATTACCCACTTAGCGCTACGAATGTCCAGCTGCATTTTCTACAGACAGAGTGTTTCAAAACTGCTCAATCAAAAGTATGGTTCAACTCTGTTAGCTGAATGCTCAGATCAGAAAGAAGTTTCACAGAATGCTTCTGTGTAGTTTATATTTGAATATATTCCTTTTTCCACTACTACTCTCTTAGCGCTCCAAATGTCCAGTTGCATTTTCTACAGAAAGAGTGTTCAGATCTGCTCAATCAAAAGTATGGTTTAACTCTGTTAGCTGAATGCACAGATCAGAAAGAAGTTTCACAGAATGATTCTGTGTAGTTTATATTTGGAGACATTCCTTTTTCCACTATTACCCTCTTAGCGCTCCGAATGTCCACTTGCATTTTCTACAGAAAGAGTGTTCAGAACTGCGCAATCAAAAGTATGGTTTAACTCTGTTAGCTTAATGAACATATCAGAAATAAGTTTCACACAATGCTTCTGTGTAGTTTTTATTTGAAGATATTATTTTTCCCAATAGAGGCCTCTTAGCGCTCAGAATGTCCAATTGCAGTTTCTACAGAAAGAGTGTTTCAGAAAGGCTCATTCAAAAGTGAGGTTCAACTCTGTTAGTTGAATGCACAGAACAGAAAGAAGTTTCATACAATGCTTCTGTGTAGTTTATATTTGAACATATTCTTTTTTCCACTATTACCCACTTAGCGCTACGAATGTCCAGTTGCATTTTCTACAGACAGAGTGTTTCAAAACTGCTCAATCAAAAGTATGGTTTAACTCTGTTAGCTGAATGCTCAGATCAGAAAGAAGTTTCACAGAATGCTTCTGTGTAGTTTATATTTGAATATATTCCTTCTTCCACTACTACACTCTTAGCGCTCCAAATGTCCAGTTGCATTTTCTACAGAAAGAGTGTTCAGATCTGCTCAATCAAAAGTATGGTTTAAATCTGTTAGCTGAATGCACAGATCAGAAAGAAGTTTCACAGAATGATTCTGTGTAGTTTATATTTGGAGACATTCCTTTTTCCACTATTACCCTCTTAGCGCTCCGAATCTCCACTTGCATTTTCTACAGAAAGAGTGTTTCAGAACGGCTCAATCAAAACTAAGGTTCAACACTTTTAGTTGAACAAACAGAACAGAAAGAAGTTCCACACAATTCTTCTGTGTAGTTTTTATTTGTAGACATTCTTTTTCCCAATATAGGCCTCTTAGCGCTCAGAATGTCCAATTGCAGTTTCTACAGAAAGAGTGTTTCAGAACGGCTCAATCAAAAGTAAGGTTCAACTCTGTTAGTTGAATGCACAGAACAGAAAGGAGTTTCATACAATGCTTCTGTGTAGTTTATATTTGAACATATTCTTTTTTCCACTATTACCCACTTAGCGCTACGAATGTCCAGTTGCATTTTCTACAGACAGAGTGTTTCAAAACTGCTCAATCAAAAGTATGGTTTAACTCTGTTAGCTGAATGCTCAGATCAGAAAGTAGTTTCACAGAATGCTTCTGTGTAGTTTATATTTGAATATATTCCTTTTTCCACTACTACGCTCTTAGCGCTCCAAATGTCCAGTTGCATTTTCTACAGAAAGAGTGTTCAGATCTGCTCAATCAAAAGTATGGTTTAACTCTGTTAGATGAATGCACAGATCAGAAAGAAGTTTCACCGAATGATTCTGTGTAGTTTATATTTGAAGACATTTCTTTTTCCACTATTACCCTCTTAGCGCTCCGAATCTCCACTTGCATTTTCTAGAAAAAGAGTGCTTCATAACTGCTCAATCAAAAATATGTTTTATCTCTGTTAACTGAATTTACAGATCAGAAATAAGTTTCACAGAATGCATCTGTGTAGTTTTTATTTGAAGATATTCTTTTTCCCAATGTAGGCCTCTTAGCGCTTAGCATGTCCAATTGCAGTTTCTACAGAAAGAGTGTTTCAGAACGGCTCAATCAAAAGTAAAGTTCAACTCTGTTGGTTGAATGCACAGAACAGAAAGTATTTTCACAGAATGCTACTGTGTAGTTTATATTTGAATATATTCCTTTTTCCACTATTACCCTCTTAGCGCTCCGAATGTCCACTTGCATTTTCTACAGAAAGAGTGTTCAGAACTGCGCAATCAAAAGTATGGTTTAACTCTGTTAGCTTAATGAACATATCAGAAATAAGTTTCACACAATGCTTCTGTGTAGTTTTTATTTGAAGATATTATTTTTCCCAATATAGGCCTCTTAGCGCTCAGAATGTCCAATTGCAGTTTCTACAGAAAGAGTGTTTCAGAAAGGCTCAATCAAAAGTAAGGTTCAATTCTGTTAGTTGAATGCACAGAACAGAAAGAAGTTTCATACAATGCTTCTGTGTAGTTTATATTTGAACATATACATTTTTCCACTATTACCCACATAGCGCTACGAATGTCCAGTTGCATTTTCTACAGACAGAGTGTTTCAAAACTGCTCAATCAAAAGTATGGTTTAACTCTGTTAGCTGAATGCTCAGATCAGAAAGAAGTTTCACAGAATGCTTCTGTGTAGTTTATATTTGAATATATTCCTTTTTCCACTACTACTCTCTTAGCGCTCCAAATGTCCAGTTGCATTTTCTACAGAAAGAGTGTTCAGATCTGCCCAATCAAAAGTATGATTTAACTCTGTTAGCTGAATGCACAGATCAGAAAGATGTTTCACAGAATGATTCTGTGTAGTTTATATTTGGAGACATTCCTTTTTCCACTATTACCCTCTTAGCGCTCCGAATCTCCACTTGCATTTTCTACAGAAAGAGTGTTTCAGAACGGCTCAATCAAAACTAAGGTTCAACTCTTTTAGTTGAACAAACAGAACAGAAAGAAGTTTCACACAATACTTCTGTGTAGTTTTTATTTGTAGACATTCTTTTTCCCAATATAGGCCTCTTAGCGCTCAGAATGTCCAATTGCAGTTTCTACAGAAAGAGTGTTTCAGAACGGCTCAATCAAAAGTAAGGTTCAACTCTGTTATTTGAATGCACAGAACAGCAAGAAGTTTCACAGAATGCTTCTGTGTAGTTTATATTTGAACATATTCTTTTTTCCACTATTACCCACTTAGCGCTACGAATGTCCAGTTGCATTTTCTACAGACAGAGTGTTTCAAAACTGCTCAATCAAAAGTATGGTTTAACTCTGTTAGCTGAATGCTCAGATCAGAAAGAAGTTTCACAGAATGCTTCTGTGTAGTTTATATTTGAATATATTCCTTCTTCCACTACTACGCTCTTAGCGCTCCAAATGTCCAGTTGCATTTTCTACAGAAAGAGTGTTCAGATCTGCTCAATCAAAAGTATGGTTTAAATCTGTTAGCTGAATGCACAGATCAGAAAGAAGTTTCACAGAATGATTCTGTGTAGTTTATATTTGGAGACATTCCTTTTTCCACTATTACCCTCTTAGCGCTCCGAATCTCCACTTGCATTTTCTACAGAAAGAGTGTTTCAGAACGGCTCAATCAAAACTAAGGTTCAACACTTTTAGTTGAACAAACAGAACAGAAAGAAGTTCCACACAATTCTTCTGTGTAGTTTTTATTTGTAGACATTCTTTTTCCCAATATAGGCCTCTTAGCGCTCAGAATGTCCAATTGCAGTTTCTACAGAAAGAGTGTTTCAGAACGGCTCAATCAAAAGTAAGGTTCAACTCTGTTAGTTGAATGCACAGAACAGAAAGGAGTTTCATACAATGCTTCTGTGTAGTTTATATTTGAACATATTCTTTTTTCCACTATTACCCACTTAGCGCTACGAATGTCCAGTTGCATTTTCTACAGACAGAGTGTTTCAAAACTGCTCAATCAAAAGTATGGTTTAACTCTGTTAGCTGAATGCTCAGATCAGAAAGTAGTTTCACAGAATGCTTCTGTGTAGTTTATATTTGAATATATTCCTTTTTCCACTACTACGCTCTTAGCGCTCCAAATGTCCAGTTGCATTTTCTACAGAAAGAGTGTTCAGATCTGCTCAATCAAAAGTATGGTTTAACTCTGTTAGATGAATGCACAGATCAGAAAGATGTTTCACCGAATGATTCTGTGTAGTTTATATTTGAAGACATTTCTTTTTCCACTATTACCCTCTTAGCGCTCCGAATCTCCACTTGCATTTTCTACAAAAAGAGTGCTTCATAACTGCTCAATCAAAAATATGTTTTATCTCTGTTAACTGAATTTACAGATCAGAAATAAGTTTCACAGAATGCATCTGTGTAGTTTTTATTTGAAGATATTCTTTTTCCCAATGTAGGCCTCTTAGCGCTTAGCATGTCCAATTGCAGTTTCTACAGAAAGAGTGTTTCAGAACGGCTCAATCAAAAGTAAAGTTCAACTCTGTTGGTTGAATGCACAGAACAGAAAGTATTTTCACAGAATGCTACTGTGTAGTTTATATTTGAATATATTCCTTTTTCCACTATTACCCTCTTAGCGCTCCGAATGTCCACTTGCATTTTCTACAGAAAGAGTGTTCAGAACTGCGCAATCAAAAGTATGGTTTAACTCTGTTAGCTTAATGAACATATCAGAAATAAGTTTCACACAATGCTTCTGTGTAGTTTTTATTTGAAGATATTATTTTTCCCAATATAGGCCTCTTAGCGCTCAGAATGTCCAATTGCAGTTTCTACAGAAAGAGTGTTTCAGAAAGGCTCAATCAAAAGTAAGGTTCAATTCTGTTAGTTGAATGCACAGAACAGAAAGAAGTTTCATACAATGCTTCTGTGTAGTTTATATTTGAACATATACATTTTTCCACTATTACCCACATAGCGCTACGAATGTCCAGTTGCATTTTCTACAGACAGAGTGTTTCAAAACTGCTCAATCAAAAGTATGGTTTAACTCTGTTAGCTGAATGCTCAGATCAGAAAGAAGTTTCACAGAATGCTTCTGTGTAGTTTATATTTGAATATATTCCTTTTTCCACTACTACTCTCTTAGCGCTCCAAATGTCCAGTTGCATTTTCTACAGAAAGAGTGTTCAGATCTGCCCAATCAAAAGTATGTTTTAACTCTGTTAGCTGAATGCACAGATCACAAAGATGTTTCACAGAATGATTCTGTGTAGTTTATATTTGGAGACATTTCTTTTTCCACTATTACCCTCTTAGCGCTCCGAATCTCCACTTGCATTTTCTACAGAAAGAGTGTTTCAGAACGGCTCAATCAAAACTAAGGTTCAACTCTTTTAGTTGAACAAACAGAACAGAAAGAAGTTTCACACAATACTTCTGTGTAGTTTTTATTTGTAGACATTCTTTTTCCCAATATAGGCCTCTTAGCGCTCAGAATGTCCAATTGCAGTTTCTACAGAAAGAGTGTTTCAGAACGGCTCAATCAAAAGTAAGGTTCAACTCTGTTATTTGAATGCACAGAACAGCAAGAAGTTTCACAGAATGCTTCTGTGTAGTTTATATTTGAACATATTCTTTTTTCCACTATTACCCACTTAGCGCTACGAATGTCCAGTTGCATTTTCTACAGACAGAGTGTTTCAAAACTGCTCAATCAAAAGTATGGTTTAACTCTGTTAGCTGAATGCTCAGATCAGAAAGAAGTTTCACAGAATGATTCTGTGTAGTTTATATTTGAATATATTCCTTTTTCCACTACTACGCTCTTAGCGCTCCAAATGTCCAGTTGCATTTTCTACAGAAAGAGTGTTCAGATCTGCTCAATCAAAAGTATGGTTTAACTCTGTTAGCTGAATGCACAGATCAGAAAGAAGTTTCACGGAATGATTCTGTGTAGTTTATATTTAAAGACATTCCTTTTTTCCACTATTACCCTCATAGCGCTCCGAATCTCCACTTGCATTTTCTACAAAAAGAGTGTTTCATAACTGCTCAATCAAAAATATGTTTTATCTCTGTTAACTGAATTTACAGATCAGAAATAAGTTTCACAGAATGCATCTGTGTAGTTTTTATTTGAAGATATTCTTTTTCCCAATGTAGGCCTCTTAGCGCTTAGCATGTCCAATTGCAGTTTCTACAGAAAGAGTGTTTCAGAACGGCTCAATCAAAAGTAAGGTTCAACTCTGTTAGTTGAATGCACAGAACAGAAAGAATTTTCACAGAATGCTACTGTGTAGTTTATATTTGAATATATTCCTTTCTCTACTATTACCCTCTTAGCGCTCCGAATGTCCACTTGCATTTTCTACAGAAAGAGTGTTCAGAACTGCGCAATCAAAAGTATGGTTTAACTCTGTTAGCTTAATGAACATATCAGAAATAAGTTTCACACAATGCTTCTGTGTAGTTTTTATTTGAAGATATTATTTTTCCCAATATAGGCCTCTTAGCGCTCAGAATGTCCAATTGCAGTTTCTACAGAAAGAGTGTTTCAGAAAGGCTCAATCAAAAGTAAGGTTCAACTCTGTTAGTTGAATGCACAGAACAGAAAGTAATTTCATACAATGCTTCTGTGTAGTTTATATTTGAACATATTCTTTTTTCCACTATTACCCACTTGGCGCTACGAATGTCCAGTTGCATTTTCTACAGACAGAGTGTTTCAAAACTGCTCAATCAAAAGTATGGTTTAACTCTGTTAGCTGAATGCTCAGATCAGAAAGAAGTTTCACAGAATGCTTCTGTGTAGTTTATATTTGAATATATTCCTTTTTCCACTACTACTCTCTTAGCGCTCCAAATGTCCAGTTGCATTTTCTACAGAAAGAGTGTTCAGATCTGCTCAATCAAATGTATGGTTTTACTCTGTTAGCTGAATGCACCGATCAGAAAGAAGTTTCACAGAATGATTCTGTGTAGTTTATATTTGGAGACATTCCTTTTTCCACTATTACCCTCTTAGCGCTCCGAATCTCCACTTGCATTTTCTACAGAAAGAGTGTTTCAGAACGGCTCAATCAAAACTAAGGTTCAACTGTTTTAGTTGAACAAACAAAACAGAAAGAACTTTCACACAATTCTTCTGTGTAGTTTTTATTTGTAGACATTCTTTTTCCCAATATAGGCCTCTTAGCGCTCAGAATGCCCAATTGCAGTTTCTACAGAAACAGTGTTTCAGAACGGCTCATTCAAAAGTAAGGTTCAACTCTGTTAATTGAATGCACAGAACAGAAAGAAGTTTCATACAATGCTTCTGTGTAGTTTATATTTGAACATATTCTTTTTTCCACTATTACCCACTTAGCGCTACGAATGTCCAGTGGCATTTTCTACAGACAGAGTGTTTCAAAACTGCTCAATCAAAAGTATGGTTTAACTCTGTTAGCTGAATGCTCAGATCAGAAAGAAGTTTCACAGAATGCTTCTGTGTAGTTTATATTTGAATATATTCCTTTTTCCACTACTACGCTCTTAGCGCTCCAAATGTCCAGTTGCATTTTCTACAGAAAGAGTGTTCAGATCTGCTCAATCAAAAGTAAGTTTTAACTCTGTTAGCTGAATGCACAGATCAGAAAGAAGTTTCACAGAATGATTCTGTGTAGTTTATATTTGGAGACATTCCTTTTTCCAGTATTACCCTCTTAGCGCTCCGAATCTCCACTTGCATTTTCTACGGAAAGAGTGTTTCAGAACGGCTCAATCAAAACTAAGGTTCAACTCTTTTAGTTGAACAAACAGAACAGAAAGAAGTTTCACAGAATGCATCTGTGTAGTTTTTATTTGAAGATATTCTTTTTCCCAATGTAGGCCTCTTAGCGCTTAGCATGTCCAATTGCAGTTTCTACAGAAAGAGTGTTTCAGAACGGCTCAATTAAAAGTAAGGTTCAACTCTGTTAGTTGAATGCACTGAACAGAAAGAATTTTCACAGAATGCTACTGTGTAGTTTATATTTGAATATATTCCTTTTTCCACTATTACCCTCTTAGCGCTCCGAATGTCCACTTGCATTTTCTACAGAAAGAGTGTTGAGAACTGCGCAATCAAAAGTATGGTTTAACTCTGTTAGCTTAATGAACATATCAGAAATCAGTTTCACACAATGCTTCTGTGTAGTTTTTATTTGAAGATATTATATTTCCCAATAGAGGCCTCTTAGCGCTCAGAATGTCCAATTGCAGTTTCTACAGAAAGAGTGTTTCAGAAAGGCTCAATCAAAAGTAAGGTTCAACTCTGTTAGTTGAATGCACAGAACAGAAAGAAGTTTCATACAATGCTTCTGTGTAGTTTATATTTGAATATATTCTTTTTTCCACTATTACCCACTTAGCTCTACGAATGTCCAGTTGCATTTTCTACAGACAGTGTTTCAAAACTGCTCAATCAAAAGTATGGTTTAACTCTGTTAGCTGAATGCTCAGATCAGAAAGAAGTTTCACAGAATGATTCTGTGTAGTTTATATTTGAATATATTCCTTTTTCCACTACTACTCTCTTAGCGCTCCAAATGTCCAGTTGCATTTTCTACAGAAAGAGTGTTCAGATCTGCCCAATCAAAAGTATGTTTTAACTCTGTTAGCTGAATGCACAGATCAGAAAGATGTTTCACAGAATGATTCTGTGTAGTTTATATTTGGAGACATTCCTTTTTCCACTATTACCCTCTTAGCGCTCCGAATCTCCACTTGCATTTTCTACAGAAAGAGTGTTTCAGAACGGCTCAATCAAAACTAAGGTTCAACTCTTTTAGTTGAACAAACAGAACAGAAAGAAGTTTCACACAATACTTCTGTGTAGTTTTTATTTGTAGACATTCTTTTTCCCAATATAGGCCTCTTAGCGCTCAGAATGTCCAATTGCAGTTTCTACAGAAAGAGTGTTTCAGAACGGCTCAATCAAAAGTAAGGTTCAACTCTGTTAGTTGAATGCACAGAACAGCAAGAAGTTTCACAGAATGCTTCTGTGTAGTTTATATTTGAACATATTCTTTTTTCCACTATTACCCACTTAGCGCTACGAATGTCCAGTTGCATTTTCTACAGACAGAGTGTTTCAAAACTGCTCAATCAAAAGTATGGTTTAACTCTGTTAGCTGAATGCTCAGATCAGAAAGAAGTTTCACAGAATGATTCTGTGTAGTTTATATTTGAATATATTCCTTTTTCCACTACTACGCTCTTAGCGCTCCAAATGTCCAGTTGCATTTTCTACAGAAAGAGTGTTCAGATCTGCTCAATCAAAAGTATGGTTTAACTCTGTTAGCTGAATGCACAGATCAGAAAGAAGTTTCACGGAATGATTCTGTGTAGTTTATATTTAAAGACATTCCTTTTTTCCACTATTACCCTCATAGCGCTCCGAATCTCCACTTGCATTTTCTACAAAAAGAGTGTTTCATAACTGCTCAATCAAAAATATGTTTTATCTCTGTTAACTGAATTTACAGATCAGAAATAAGTTTCACAGAATGCATCTGTGTAGTTTTTATTTGAAGATATTCTTTTTCCCAATGTAGGCCTCTTAGCGCTTAGCATGTCCAATTGCAGTTTCTACAGAAAGAGTGTTTCAGAACGGCTCAATCAAAAGTAAGGTTCAACTCTGTTAGTTGAATGCACAGAACAGAAAGAATTTTCACAGAATGCTACTGTGTAGTTTATATTTGAATATATTCCTTTCTCTACTATTACCCTCTTAGCGCTCCGAATGTCCACTTGCATTTTCTACAGAAAGAGTGTTCAGAACTGCGCAATCAAAAGTATGGTTTAACTCTGTTAGCTTAATGAACATATCAGAAATAAGTTTCACACAATGCTTCTGTGTAGTTTTTATTTGAAGATATTATTTTTCCCAATATAGGCCTCTTAGCGCTCAGAATGTCCAATTGCAGTTTCTACAGAAAGAGTGTTTCAGAAAGGCTCAATCAAAAGTAAGGTTCAACTCTGTTAGTTGAATGCACAGAACAGAAAGTAATTTCATACAATGCTTCTGTGTAGTTTATATTTGAACATATTCTTTTTTCCACTATTACCCACTTGGCGCTACGAATGTCCAGTTGCATTTTCTACAGACAGAGTGTTTCAAAACTGCTCAATCAAAAGTATGGTTTAACTCTGTTAGCTGAATGCTCAGATCAGAAAGAAGTTTCACAGAATGCTTCTGTGTAGTTTATATTTGAATATATTCCTTTTTCCACTACTACTCTCTTAGCGCTCCAAATGTCCAGTTGCATTTTCTACAGAAAGAGTGTTCAGATCTGCTCAATCAAATGTATGGTTTTACTCTGTTAGCTGAATGCACCGATCAGAAAGAAGTTTCACAGAATGATTCTGTGTAGTTTATATTTGGAGACATTCCTTTTTCCACTATTACCCTCTTAGCGCTCCGAATCTCCACTTGCATTTTCTACAGAAAGAGTGTTTCAGAACGGCTCAATCAAAACTAAGGTTCAACTGTTTTAGTTGAACAAACAAAACAGAAAGAACTTTCACACAATTCTTCTGTGTAGTTTTTATTTGTAGACATTCTTTTTCCCAATATAGGCCTCTTAGCGCTCAGAATGCCCAATTGCAGTTTCTACAGAAACAGTGTTTCAGAACGGCTCATTCAAAAGTAAGGTTCAACTCTGTTAATTGAATGCACAGAACAGAAAGAAGTTTCATACAATGCTTCTGTGTAGTTTATATTTGAACATATTCTTTTTTCCACTATTACCCACTTAGCGCTACGAATGTCCAGTGGCATTTTCTACAGACAGAGTGTTTCAAAACTGCTCAATCAAAAGTATGGTTTAACTCTGTTAGCTGAATGCTCAGATCAGAAAGAAGTTTCACAGAATGCTTCTGTGTAGTTTATATTTGAATATATTCCTTTTTCCACTACTACGCTCTTAGCGCTCCAAATGTCCAGTTGCATTTTCTACAGAAAGAGTGTTCAGATCTGCTCAATCAAAAGTAAGTTTTAACTCTGTTAGCTGAATGCACAGATCAGAAAGAAGTTTCACAGAATGATTCTGTGTAGTTTATATTTGGAGACATCCCTTTTTCCAGTATTACCCTCTTAGCGCTCCGAATCTCCACTTGCATTTTCTACGGAAAGAGTGTTTCAGAACGGCTCAATCAAAACTAAGGTTCAACTCTTTTAGTTGAACAAACAGAACAGAAAGAAGTTTCACAGAATGCATCTGTGTAGTTTTTATTTGAAGATATTCTTTTTCCCAATGTAGGCCTCTTAGCGCTTAGCATGTCCAATAGCAGTTTCTACAGAAAGAGTGTTCAGATCTGCTCAATCAAAAGTATGATTTAACTCTGTTAGCTGAATGCACAGATCAGAAAGAAGTTTCACCGAATAATTCTGTGTAGTTTATATTTGAAGACATTTCTTTTTCCACTATTACCCTCTTAGCGCTCAGAATCTCCACTTGCATTTTCTACAAAAAGAGTGCTTCATAACTGCTCAATCAAAAATATGTTTTATCTCTGTTAACTGAATTTACAGATAAGAAATAAGTTTCACAGAATGCATCTGTGTAGTTTTTATTTGAAGATATTCTTTTTCCCAATGTAGGCCTCTTAGCGCTTAGCATGTCCAATAGCAGTTTCTACAGAAAGAGTGTTTCAGAACGGCTCAATCAAAAGTAACGTTCAACTCTGTTAGTTGAATGCACAGAAGAGAAAGAATTTTCACAGAATGCTACTGTGTAGTTTATATTTGAATATATTCCTTTTTCCACTATTACCCTCTTAGCGCTCCGAATGTCCACTTGCATTTTCTACAGAAAGAGTGTTCAGAACTGCGCAATCAAAAGTATGGTTTAATTCTGTTAGATTAATGAACATATCAGAAATAAGTTTCACACAATGCTTCTGTGTAGTTTTTATTTGAAGATATTATTTTTCCCAATATATGCCTCTTAGCGCTCAGAATTTCCAATTGCAGTTTCAACAGAAAGAGTGTTTCAGAAAGGCTCAATCAAAAGTAAGGTTCAACTCTGTTAGTTGAATGCACAGAACAGAAAGAAGTTTCATACAATGCTTCTGTGTAGTTTATATTTGAACATATTCTTTTTTCCACTATTACCCACTTAGCGCTACGAATGTCCAGCTGCATTTTCTACAGACAGAGTGTTTCAAAACTGCTCAATAAAAAGTATGGTTTAACTCTGTTAGCTGAATGCTCAGATCAGAAAGAAGTTTCACAGAATGCTTCTGTGTAGTTTATATTTGAATATATTCCTTTTTCCACTACTACTCTCTTAGCGCTCCAAATGTCCAGTTGCATTTTCTACAGAAAGAGTGTTCAGATCTGCTCAATCAAAAGTATGGTTTAACTCTGTTAGCTGAATGCACAGATCAGAAAGAAGTTTCACAGAATGATTCTGTGTAGTTTATATTTGGAGACATTCCTTTTTCCACTATTACCCTCTTAGCACTCGGAATGTCCACTTGCATTTTCTACAGAAAGAGTGTTCAGAACTGCGCAATCAAAAGTATGGTTTAACTCTGTTAGCTTAATGTACATATCAGAAATAAGTTTCACACAATGCTTCTGTGTAGTTTTTATTTGAAGATATTATTTTTCCCAATATAGGCCTCTTAGCGCTCAGAATGTCCAATTGCAGTTTCTACAGAAAGAGTGTTTCAGAAAGGCTCAATCAAAAGTAAGGTTCAATTCTGTTAGTTGAATGCACAGAACAGAAAGAAGTTTCATACAATGCTTCTGTGTAGTTTATATTTGAACATATTCTTTTTTCCACTATTACCCACATAGCGCTACGAATGTCCAGTTGCATTTTCTACAGACAGAGTGTTTCAAATCTGCTCAATCAAAAGTATGGTTTAACTCTGTTAGCTGAATTCTCAGATCAGAAAGAAGTTTCACAGAATGCTTCTGTGTAGTTTATATTTGAATATATTCCTTTTTCCACTACTACGCTCTTAGCGCTCCAAATGTCCAGTTGCATTTTCTACAGAAAGAGTGTTCAGATCTGCTCAATCAAAAGTATGGTTTAACTCTGTTAGCTGAATGCACAGATCAGAAAGAAGTTTCACGGAATGATTCTGTGTAGTTTATATTTATAGACATTCCTTTTTTCCACTATTACCCTCATAGCGCTCCGAATCTCCACTTGCATTTTCTACAAAAAGAGTGTTCAGAACTGCGCAATCAAAAGTATGGTTTAACTCTGTTAGCTTAATGAACATATCAGAAATAAGTTTCACACAATGCTTCTGTGTAGTTTTTATTTGAAGATATTATTTTTCCCAATATAGGCCTCTTAGCGCTCAGAATGTCCAATTGCAGTTTCTACAGAAAGAGTGTTTCAGAAAGGCTCAATCAAAAGTAAGGTTCAACTCTGTTAGTTGAATGCACAGAACAGAAAGTAATTTCATACAATGCTTCTGTGTAGTTTATATTTGAACATATTCTTTTTTCCACTATTACCCACTTGGCGCTACGAATGTCCAGTTGCATTTTCTACAGACAGAGTGTTTCAAAACTGCTCAATCAAAAGTATGGTTTAACTCTGTTAGCTGAATGCTCAGATCAGAAAGAAGTTTCACAGAATGCTTCTGTGTAGTTTATATTTGAATATATTCCTTTTTCCACTACTACTCTCTTAGCGCTCCAAATGTCCAGTTGCATTTTCTACAGAAAGAGTGTTCAGATCTGCTCAATCAAATGTATGGTTTTACTCTGTTAGCTGAATGCACCGATCAGAAAGAAGTTTCACAGAATGATTCTGTGTAGTTTATATTTGGAGACATTCCTTTTTCCACTATTACCCTCTTAGCGCTCCGAATCTCCACTTGCATTTTCTACAGAAAGAGTGTTTCAGAACGGCTCAATCAAAACTAAGATTCAACTGTTTTAGTTGAACAAACAGAACAGAAAGAACTTTCACACAATTCTTCTGTGTAGTTTTTATTTGTAGACATTCTTTTTCCCAATATAGGCCTCTTAGCGCTCAGAATGCCCAATTGCAGTTTCTACAGAAACAGTGTTTCAGAACGGCTCATTCAAAAGTAAGGTTCAACTCTGTTAATTGAATGCACAGAACAGAAAGAAGTTTCATACAATGCTTCTGTGTAGTTTATATTTGAACATATTCTTTTTTCCACTATTACCCACTTAGCGCTACGAATGTCCAGTTGCATTTTCTACAGACTGAGTGTTTCAAAACTGCTCAATCAAAAGTATGGTTTAACTCTGTTAGCTGAATGCTCAGATCAGAAAGAAGTTTCACAGAATGCTTCTGTGTAGTTTATATTTGAATATATTCCTTTTTCCACTACTACGCTCTTAGCGCTCCAAATGTCCAGTTGCATTTTCTACAGAAAGAGTGTTCAGATCTGCTCAATCAAAAGTATGGTTTAACTCTGTTAGCTGAATGCACAGATCAGAAAGAAGTTTCACCGAATGATTCTGTGTAGTTTACACTTGAAGACATTCCTTTTTCCACTATTACCCTCTTAGCGCTCCGAATCTCCACTTGCATTTTCTACAAAAAGAGTGTTTCATAACTGCTCAATCAAAAATATGTTTTATCTCTGTTAACTGAATTTACAGATCAGAAATAAGTTTCACAGAATGCATCTGTGTAGTTTTTATTTGAAGATATTCTTTTTCCCAATGTAGGCCTCTTAGCGCTTAGCATGTCCAATTGCAGTTTCTACAGAAAGAGTGTTTCAGAACGGCTCAATCAAAAGTAAGGTTCAACTCTGTTAGTTGAATGCACAGAACAGAAAGAATTTTCACAGAATGCTACTGTGTAGTTTATATTTGAATATATTCCTTTCTCCACTATTACCCTCTTAGCGCTCCGAATGTCCACTTGCATTTTCTACAGAAAGAGTGTTCAGAACTGCGCAATCAAAAGTATGGTTTAACTCTGTTAGCTTAATGAACATATCAGAAATAAGTTTCACACAATGCTTCTGTGTAGTTTTTATTTGAAGATATTATTTTTCCCAATAGAGGCCTCTTAGCGCTCAGAATGTCCAATTGCAGTTTCTACAGAAAGAGTGTTTCAGAAAGGCTCAATCAAAAGTGAGGTTCAACTCTGTTAGTTGAATGCACAGAACAGAAAGAAGTTTCATACAATGCTTCTGTGTAGTTTATATTTGAACATATTCTTTTTTCCACTATTACCCACTTAGCGCTACGAATGTCCAGTTGCATTTTCTACAGACAGAGTGTTTCAAAACTGCTCAATCAAAAGTATGGTTTAACTCTGTTAGCTGAATGCTCAGATCAGAAAGAAGTTTCACAGAATGCTTCTGTGTAGTTTATATTTGAATATATTCCTTCTTCCACTACTACGCTCTTAGCGCTCCAAATGTCCAGTTGCATTTTCTACAGAAAGAGTGTTCAGATCTGCTCAATCAAAAGTATGGTTTAAATCTGTTAGCTGAATGCACAGATCAGAAAGAAGTTTCACAGAATGATTCTGTGTAGTTTATATTTGGAGACATTCCTTTTTCCACTATTACCCTCTTAGCGCTCCGAATCTCCACTTGCATTTTCTACAGAAAGAGTGTTTCAGAACGGCTCAATCAAAACTAAGGTTCAACTCTTTTAGTTGAACAAACAGAACAGAAAGAAGTTCCACACAATTCTTCTGTGTAGTTTTTATTTGTAGACATTCTTTTTCCCAATATAGGCCTCTTAGCGCTCAGAATGTCCAATTGCAGTTTCTACAGAAAGAGTGTTTCAGAACGGCTCAATCAAAAGTAAGGTTCAACTCTGTTAGTTGAATGCACAGAACAGAAAGGAGTTTCATACAATGATTCTGTGTAGTTTATATTTGAACATATTCTTTTTTCCAC